>NC_133851.1:4341214-5541214 GCF_047830755.1 Zonotrichia albicollis
GACCGTACTGATCCGTAGTTTGATCAAAGGATTAATAGCTAAAGCCACCTCAACGACTGTCAATCATGCCGCACTTCCTCTGGAGGAACATTTCGAGCTGAAGGACCTCTCCTCAGAAGCCGGAGGAGATTCAGATGAAGAGGGATCCACAGAGCTGCCTCAAGAACGTAAGTGGTCTAGCGAACTCCAGCTCGAAGAAAGCGAAGATTGGCAGGACAAGCCGCAGACACCTTCCTTTTGAGTTGCATAGACTGTCTAAAATTTTAATTTTATTTGATAAGAAACGGGGAGATGCTGTGGTGTGTTCTTAAGTTCGTTAGTTTGCTCCCCCCATTTTCTGTATTACTTCCTGCTGCTACCCTGCCAGTTAGGTTGCTATGGAAATGAAACTGCTCCTCCCTTGGTTTCTCTTATAAAGTGAAAGTTGTTTCCTCCTTGGGGTCAGTCAATCACTCTTTTTCTCCTCCCAGGTTTCGAGAATTTTCTTTTCTCTGGGAGGTATGGTTGGCTGTAGCCCCGGAGCCCCTCCTATGATTTATAACAGTTGGTTACTTTAGTATATCAGTTATGTTTCGTACCTCCAAATATGTATTTCTATTGGATAGCCGGGTTTCCCTGCCTTCTTCCCCCCTTTTCCCTTAAAACCCTCTCCTGCCCCTTGTTCGGGGCCATTTGCTGGGTGTTTCCCCTCCTTGTTGGTTCTTCTGTAATAAACCGACAGTTTACCCCCAGCAAGTGATCACCTCCTAATTCGTCTCTCACCGCGCTGCTCCGAGCTATCACCCAGCTCAGCCCAAGGCCAAGACGCCGAGGGGGGCTGTTTTCTGATGCGCAGGGGCCCTGGCCTTCGCCCCTCACCAGATAGCCGGATTCCAGGGCCGTTCACGCCCCCACGCACCCATAGTGTCACAATGGCCCCGTGCTTCCATAAGGCCCCACAGTGTCACAATGGTCTATTTGTTCCATGAAGTCTTGCTGTGTCCAATGCCCTCCCCAATGGTTCCACAAGTTCCCATAGTGTCACAATGGCGCCGTGCTTCCATGAGGCCCCACAGCGTCACAAGGGTCTCCATGATTCCAAGGGGCCTTGCAATGCCACAATGCTCTCCATGGATCCACGGTGCCTTGCAGGATCACAATGGCCCTTTTGCTCCACAAGGCCCTGAAATACAGCAATGGCCTCTTGGCTCCACAAAGCTCCACTGCTTCACATTGGCCCCTTGGGACCATGCAGCCCAACAGAACCACAAAGACGTCCTTGGTTCCACGAGGCCCCACAGTGTCACAGTGTCACAATGGCCCCTTGGATCCATGGTACCCTGCTTTGTCACAATGTTCTCCTTGGTTCCAGAAGTTCCTACAGTGTAACAGGTTCCACAAGGGCCTGCAGTGTCACCATGGCCCATTGGCTCCACAATGCTCCCCAGTGTCACAATGGTCTCCATAGGAAGGAAACAAGTGAATACCAATGGTGCAGGGGTATAGGTGGCATTTGAGTCAGTAAAATATATGTATTGTACAGGTGGCCTTGCCCCGATAAGTCCCACATGTTCTAATGGGGCTAATTCCAAGGTGCCCATGGCTCTCCACATCAGCGCAGTGGCTCTGTGGGACCAGAGCTGTGCGTCAGTATCATGCCCCGTGCAGCTGCAGCAGGCTCAGGAAACAGAGGGGCCCGAGGGTGCCGGTGCTCTCCACCGGTCTGGCAGAGCCCGCTGGACAGGCTGTACAGGGCAAGGGGCCCTACGGGCCGGTGAGCACCAAGCTCTCGAGGCAGTTGTGCCCCGTACCCATCACATGCTGGGGCACAGTGCAGGAGGCTCATCACCACGGGGTCAGGGTGTTCTTCAGAGAGGCTGACAATGGCCATTTGCAGACCGGCATCCACAGACTCACGGGACGTGAATCTCTACAGCATGCCACTCACCACGGCTTGCACCTGGAGGAAGCGGCATGGGGAAGACTTGGGGAAGTTGCTCCAAGGGAGCAACTTGCCCAGCTTCCCCCAAGAAGTGCTTGCCTTCCCAGCCCACTGTGTTGGGGCTGAGGGGGGCCAGCAGACATGGCTTTAGGGGCCGCGTGATCCTGGGAGGCCTTCAGCCCTGGCCCCAGGCTGCTGCAGAGAATAAAAACCCTTCTGGAAAAACTCCAGAGTAGGTCTAGGACTCACAGTGAGTGTCGGCATGGCCACAGTCTCTGGGATGCCCTGTGGGATGGTGTTGGTGGTGGCCGTGCCCTCTGTCAGGGCCATGTCAGCCTCCTCCCAGCCCTCATCCATTTCCCAGTCAGAGCTGGCGGCCAGGTCAGAGGACGCTGTGCTGGCAGCAGCCTCTGCCCACAGCTCACTGGGCATGGATTTGGGCTCGGCCGTGCCCTCGGGTGTGGGGCCGCTGGTCTTTTTGCGCTGAAGGCACAGGAACCTCTGCAGTGTCTGCAGCAGAAGGATGGGCGGGAAGAGAGGGACGTTCCATGGTCTGCTCCAAGCGCGGGGCTCGGCCGGGCAGTGCCAGCAGGCCCAGCCCAGGTGGGGATGGCCGCAGGTACCTGCGCTGCTCGGTGGAAGCAACCACAGATGGGCTCCTGCTCTTGAGTCTGGTCCTTGGCCGCATCTGGCAAAGAGCGAGCGCAGCCAGAGCTGAGGGGCTGCGGGAGAGGCCAGAGAACACGGGCCAGCCCTGCACTCCCCAGGCAGGGACAGCCTCCCGGGAGCCCAGGGGACAGAGCATGGCCATCGGTGGGGGCAGCCCCGGCCCCTGTCCCATCCCATCCATGGACGTGTCCGCACCTGCAACAGAGGAGCTTCAGGAAAGCTACAGGGCAGCAAGTCCTGCACTCGAGGTCTCCTGCCACAATGACAGGAGACTCCTGGTGAACGATGGAGGTTCTCACAGCCTGGCCACGAGGGCACCGGCCGCAGGGATGGAAGATGCCTCGGAAAAGCTCTGGGTCAGCAATCAGTGAGCCGGCTGTGCAAGGACACCTCACAGCACCGCTCTGTCACCTCCTGTCCTGTCACATGCACTGAGCACTGTGGCGTTGCCTCGTCACCGCCAGCACCCATGTCACCATGTGTCACAAAGGGTCCTGTTCCATTCTGTTCCATGGTAACCGTGCTGCGCCGTGTAAGCAAGAGCCCTTGGACATGCTGCCAACTGCCCTGGGGGCACCCCCACCCCGCCCAAAATCCCTCTGTTTGAAAGAAATCCATTGCCCCAAGTGTCTAAGACAGCCTTGGACACACCAAGCCCAGCCAAATGCTCAGGGAAGGACTCTCCACGGTGCCCAGCCTGCACAGCCTAGCTCGGTGCTGGCTCTGGAACACAGCAGCCTCCAGCAAGCACAGGGAAAACACATCTTGCCAAGAGTTAAAACACAGCAGATAGGGGAGGTGGCATGAATGTGTGCATCAAGGCCTTTGAATTCACAGCTCCCCATGAGAGCTTTGGGACACTCGGCTGGACAAACAGGATCTGTGCTCAAAGGTGGGCAACAAACCCTTCTACAGGTGCTTGGCTTGGTCTCTGCAGGCCCAGGCAGATGCCCAAGCTGCTCTTCACATCCTTGCCCTGCCCCTCTGCCAAGTGCATGGGGCCTCAAGGACTGAAGGAAATACAGGGAGTCAAATGGAGACACTTGCACCTGTCTCACTGGGGGCTCCTGGGAAAGCAGTTTCCTTGGGAATCAAGCCCCTCTCTTCCAGGGGCACTTCCCCAAATGTGGGAAGTGCTGGGCAGCACCAACACACTCTTAAGTGTGGGGTGCGGAAGTTCATGGACATCACACCATGACCAATATGATCCAGTAAAGATAAATTTATTATTCCTAAAAAGACTCTATTTATAATAAATCTCTACTGTCCACGCGTCTCTAGCTAATACATGATTGGTTAATCCTTGCTGTTCACATGACTAAAATAGAATGCTGATTGGATTACCTAATTTTTCACGCATCTTGCTGGGGTTGTCTGGCCTACCCATGGCTCACTTTCCCAAGCTTGCTGACAAACTTGCTAAGTCCTGATGACTCTTCTTCTTGTATCTTTTTCAAGGATATACTGACCCCATTTCTGATTATGTCCATAATTCATTCTTTGTGAACGTGTTCATTGTCCATTAGTACAAGCAGGCTGAATTCAGTGCATTGGCTAAATTTGGCCCTTGTCTTGCCAGAACTCCTCAACCTGCAAAATATCTTCAACAGTTCCCCGCTTTTTTTTTTTTTTGCACAAGCCAGACTGATTTAAAAGCATGGTCAATTACTTTTTGCACACAGCACAGTAAGCAAGGCACTGTAAGCAGAATCGAGAAAAGAATACAAAGACAATAATACGTAGAATTATTTATTAATTACATAGCCAAGAATACCTAATACAGGCAATAATACATAATGCCAAAGCATACAAAGTCCTTGAGACAGCCTGTTATTCCCCAGGATTTTAGCCACTCATCAAAAGAATTCTAAACAACTGTCAGCTTTTTCACATTCTCCTTAAGCAATGACAGTATCTTGTGAATAGATTCAGAGTGGTCAGAGAGATTCATGCAACACATCCCTTCAAAATCTTCACACCCGTTTCCTTGTGCTAGCAACAAAAACTCTCTAGCAGCCCTATCCTGTAACACAGCGTGGTGTATGCTACTGACATCAGTGGTAAGCTCATTCAGTATTGCAGATCTAATGTTAATTTGTTTTCCTGTCCAACAGGCCAATCGTTTGAATTATGTAAGGGCCTTTGATGAAGCTAATCCTGGTGTAAAAGTGATGCCATTTTAACCAAAGGCCAATTCCACAATTCTACATTATCGTTGCAGTCTGAGCCTAATGGATGCACACTACGTTTTGGACATAGGAATTTGTGCCTGATGTCAAGCATCTGTTGAATGCTAGGGGCAAACAGTGTCAATTTCCCAAGATAGCATGGTCCTCCTAATGCCTTCTGAGGAATTGCAGGCCAAGCTTTATCTCCACAAAAGAGAAATGAAAGTCGAAAAAAGTTATTCCAGAAGCTATTGTAGAAGGGACTTTTCTCTAAAATGATGGAGAAGCTTTTCCTGTAGTAACTAATGCTGCAAGTAGAGTTTGAAAATCTTTCAATTGGAAGATTTTAGGAAAGTCGAGAGCTGCAATTTCACAATTTGGTTGAAAATCCCAACTTGCACTGTCACTTCTGCAGTATATTTTTCCATCTAACATGTTAATTCCAGCTGATGCGCATACCCTAATAAGACTTATAATGCCACCCCATTAGCAGGTGATGTGTCATAAAAGCTGGGAGGAAAAGTGTGCTGAAGAAGCAGCAAGACCTAGAGTGCAGGGGGATCCTCTGTATAGTTTAACAGCACAACAGTTCCTTGGCAAGGGGCCCTGGGCTACTGCCACTGCCCAGGCTGGGAGCATTGATCAAATCTTACAGATGAGCCAACAACTAGCATATAATGCTATCCTTGCACTTCCAGATAAGTTACACACTATGTCTTTTACACAGATTTGTCAAAGAAAGAATGAAGACTTTGATATTTTTTTTGTAGACAAATTGCATGAAGCTATCTATAATCATTCTGATTTAAATTCAGACACAAAGATACAATTGTATAGACTTTGGGATCATTACTCCATTCCAAATAGCTTTCCCTTCAGTCACAAGAGGCTTCCATCTCTTCAAAAATTGCTTGCTGAAACTCTTCAAACTCTCTTCCAAATCAGTTCACTACTCCAGCATAACCCTTGAAGCATGGACAGATGACTCTTCAACTAATTATAGTAGAAAAGAAGGGTATTTATTGCAGCCCTGGTCACATGTGAACTAGTTTCCAAAGACATGTGCAAGGAGTTGCAGACTTCTGCTCTCTATTTCTACAGAAAAGGTTTTACATTAGATTTCTAAGGACACGTAATACATAATTATCACCTGCCTGCTTCGCGTTTTTATTAGCTGAATATCTTTTACAGCTGCGCAATTGTATTCCCTTAACTGGGTAATGGGATTTTGAAATGAGGGAGTGGTTGTATGGGAGGAAGAAAGCTGTCTTCCTCATGGTGAACTCTTCTCCCATGGCCAGTTGGCAAGACCTTTTGACCTACTCCTCATGGTCCAAGCCTCTCCTAACTGTTCAATTATTCTTAAGGCAAGGTATTTCCATGGTCTCTGCTTCTTCACAATTGCTTCCTCTATCCCTGTCACTCCTAGCTTTATGTTCCTAATATATTTGGTACTCTTTAACTAAGGGCCATGATTTCTGCTAGCTGTATTACTAACTTAGCTTCTTACCTCATTTGAAAATCATAACTAAAACATGCAATCTTCTACTTTCCCAATTGTATTCCCAGCTGGCCCCTCAACTCATCTGCATTTTCAGTTATCCTAATTTCATTTTCAGCTAACCCCTTGACTCACCTCAGGCACATCCCCAACTGCCTCTCTCCCAGCAGCTCAGAGCTGCATTGCACAGCCCTTGCTTTGCGCCAGAGAGCACAAAGCAGGCTGGCCTGGTGGGCCTGAATATTTCTGCCAAACACTCTGCATCTCACACCTTTGCTCTGGCTCAGTGCAGAACTGCAGGGTTGCAGGCGCTTCCTCCCAGAGCTGCGTGAGGCGCTGGCTCCTGCAGATGGGCCCTGCCAAGCTGTCCCTGCGTCATGCTGGCCTCACTTCCCTGGCACAGGTGCTGGGCCTGAAGGAGCTGCCCTGTGCTCCAGCCTGCTGAGCAGCCCGGCTCCCTCTCCTGGTGCCCAGAGTGCTGCACACACTGCTGACCTTTGCCAGGAGTTGCAGGGCAGCTGGAAGAAGAGGAGGAATCCTCAGCCAGCCCAGCGGCCCGTGGCTGCCCTTGGCCTTTCTCTGCTCCAGGGCACACTCCAGACGGCCAATGCCTCCAGGCCGGGCTGTGCCCAGCACGGCTGCGCTTCCCCTCGGCAGCAGCCAGCTGCCACCTGGGCTCTGAGAGCGGAGGATTCGCCCGCTCCCAGGCAGAGGAACCCAGGGCCTGGCTGCTGCCTCTTGCAGCTCCAAGGGCCTCCTTCCAGCTTGCCTCTGCCAGGGCTCAGGCTGCTCCGGCCTCTGCCGGGGCTCTGCTGGGGCTCCAGCCCGGGCAAGGCCAGGCCCGCTCTCACCTCACAGGCGCTGACAGCTCTGCGCCACAGGAGACCTTCCCAAGCACCCTCTCTGATCTTTCTGCTTTCTCACTTGAGCAAGGTTCTCCTCCAGCCAAAGAGATTATTACATTTAGGGATACAAATCCAAGTGGCAGGAACCCCAATGCTCTCCAGTCACAGCTGAAGGCCTGCATCTGCACAAGATGTTTGGGCTGCCTCATTCTTCCTTTAGTTTTGCCTTCAAATGCCATTGCCCTTTCTGCCTCAACTAGAAATACCACAACTGTGCCATAACCAGCCAGTGGGTCATACTCCAAAGGCAGTGTGGTCTGGAGAGGATGAATGAAGAAGAGTCCTCCTCACTTATGAAACCATACAAAAGAAGACATGTGTGACTTAGCACCAATAAAAAACAACTGATAATTCAGAAGGAAATGTTGAATTTTCTGAAGGGGTCAGAAGGAGGAGAATCTTCCAAATGAGTTGATGTTTCAGAAACTTTTTTTAATTACAACCCTAATCTATAATCCTATGCTACAAATCTCTTCAACAACCCTACTCCACAATCCTACTCTAAATTGGTAACAGAGATAGCATCTTGACTTGATTGTTACGTTCTCATCTCCTAGGGTTAGGGTTAGGTTTGTCTTAGGCTTAGGTTTAGGTATAGGCTTAGGTTTAGGCTTAGGCTTAGGGTTGGGGTTAGGGTAAGGGCTAGGGATAGGGTAAGGATTAGGGATAGGGATAGGGTTAGGGTATGGGTTTGGGTTAGCATTTAAGGTTAGGGTTAGTGTTTAGGCTTAGGGTTTAGGGTTAGGGTTATTCTTCTTCTTCACTGAATTGATGAGTTGTGCCAAGATGAATGCTGGCTTGGCTGAAGTTACAAATGGATGCTGTCCACCGGAAAAAAAAAATACAATAAAGAACAGTGAACCATTACTTTCCAAGTTCAGTGCTTCAGAGACTCAATCAGGATACATCAAGTTCCTAGAAAGACCCAGAAAGAGGAGCAATGGGACTATCTGCTCCCCAGTCATCCCCAATGAGCAAGACCTTGCCATCACGGGCAAATGTGGCCCAGAATCCCACTTATCTGTTTATTGTGATGTCTTCATCACGCTGGGATTTTTGCCCTGCCAGTGCTCTAGAAATGGTGCTTTCTGTCCCTGGGTTTTCTTCCTTTCAGGAAACTCCAATGGCTCACATAGGTCCCTGCCTTTCAAAGACAAGCACTGTGCTAATACCCACAGGGACAGAAAGCAGTGTCTGCCTTTCCATGCCCTGCCCCTCGTGTGCTGGATGGCATCTTCCTTCCCAGCAGGGCCAGCCCAGTGGCACTGGGTCCTGCAGTTCCCACTCTGCCACACAACCGGGCAGTAAACTTGGCGCAGTCTGTCTGCTAGAGCGTGCCAGGCAGCAATTGGGGCTGGGACAAATCTCTCCCAGCTGTCCCTGTTTGCATGGCAGAAACCTCTAAGGGTGGGCTGGGGGGCACAAACCAGGGCCCCTCAGAGGCTCACAGTGAGCCCCCCACAGCCGCTCCTGCCCTCAGCCAAATCTCTGACCCTTAGGTTGGGACTGGCTTCCTTGGGTTCCTCCACCACCATTTCATGTCTCTGTACCCTGCATTGCTCTACTTCAATTCTTTTGCCATTAGATAAAACTGAACACCCCACCAAATCACAAAAGAGGGCAACAGAAACACTCAGAGGACAGAGCACCTCTCCTCTCAGGAAATGCGGAGAAAGGTGGAGTTATTCAGTTTTGTGAAGAACAGGCCCCAGGGAGACTTTATTGCCATTTTCCAAGACTTCAGAGTGGCTTTGAAGAAAGTGGGGGACATTTTTTTTAACAGGGCCAGTTACAATAGGATATGGACAAATATTTTTAAACACAAAGGGCATCTAATCAGAGTAGGTCTAAGGAAGAACTTGTTTACTCGGAGCATGGTGCCACCCTGGCACAGCTTGCCCCAAGAGCTTGTAGGTGCCCCATCCCTGCAACCATTCTGGCTCCTGTGGCAAAGGGCTCTGAGCAACCTGATCTCTTTAAAGATGTCCCTTCTCATTGCAGGACACTTGCACCAGAGGACCTTTACAGGGCCCTGCCAGCCCAGCCCAGTCTAGGATTCCTTACCATTTTCATTTGAAGAGCAGCAAGAGTGGAGGTGAGGAGGAAGGGGGCTCATCTGCTGCCTTGGACTTGAGTTGGAGGAGGAGCCCATCCCTCAGACCCTGTTTCACCTGCAGCCCCTTCACATTTTACCTGCAGGAGCTCCTTGGCAGACCAGCGCTGCTCCTCGTCTCTCTGCAGGCAGCAGCTCAGGAAGTCATGCAGCAAAGCTGAGAGGAGCTTGGGCTACTGCATCTTTGGGGTCCCCACTGTGGCTATCAGGTGTTGAGCCTGGAGGAAAAAAAAATCATGAGGCTCCACCCACTCCTTTCACTTCTCTAAGTGCTCTCCCAGATCCCTTTGTTTAACCTCTGCTCTGCAGTGGCAGTTTCTGCCCTGGCAGACACCCAGAGATAACTTTCCTTTACCAACCAAAAACCCCAAACCCCAATGCAGCCACAGCTTTTCCACCATCCCACAGATCTTGCCTTGGCAGCTGATTTCTTTGACTGACCTAGTTAGTGGGAACTACATCACCACAAGCATGTTTGCTTCTCTGAGGATTCACACCAGCTTGAGAGGATTTTGGAAGAGGGACTTTGCTATACACATTTCAAGGGTTAGTACAGGAAAGGCATCTCTGCAGTGCTTGTTGGTCCTTTAAGCACAGCTGCCATAGAACAAAACTCATCAAGCTTTTTGTGCTATTCTTGAAAACAATGGGAATTGGAAGGAAAGAAAGGAAATCCATCAGTTAATCCCCAGGTAAGGAAACAAATATTTACCATCTCATCTTCAACACAGACACATTAAGATGCCTGCACAAATGTATTGGGATGAAAATGCCTGCTTGGACACACAGGAGACACCTGCAGCTCTGTCTCTCAGCAGTCTGAAAATTTCAGCTTCCCATTTTTCAGCAAAAGAGAAATTTTCATGGTCAGAAGAAGGAGAGGTGCCATCCCTATGGTCAACCTCTGCTCATTTGGCTACTCAAGTCAATACATTAGTGGTAGACCCATACCAGAAAGGTTCAGGAAACAAACAGGAGGTTTTGGCAAGCTCTCCAAATCACCAGGCTTCGGCTTGGTGACACAGAGAACATTCCTTGGGCTAGGAGAGAAACACGGTCACTAAATGCAGTGCAGCAGCACTGCACAAGAAGCAGAAGAGACTCTGTGGCCTTTACACCCTCATGCCCCAGTTTCAGGCATGTTTCCCAGTGAGAAGCAACTGCACAGTGGGTTAGGTTCCTCTCTAAAGACCACGGGTTTAGAAACTTTGTTTGGTTTGGGTTTCATTCCTTCATTTATGGAAAGAGAACAGAAGTTCTAAGATGCTTGTTTCCTGTTACTTGGGCCATCTCCACAGACAAAAGAACTGGAACCCCTTATAGCCCAAAGGAAAGTGTTGCCTAAGAATGGAGTTTGTTTGCATGTGATAAGGCTTGAGTTACCCACCGATGCAACCAAAACTAGAGCAGATGCTGATGTGTTGCAGGGATATTTGTAGGAGGGGACCTTGATGGAAGTAGTTCCAGCAGATGGCAATGAGATTTTGTTCAATGGCACGCAGGACAGGGGACAGGTGAGAAAGACAGTGGGATCAGTGAGTATTTGCTCCTTACCGTGCCAGAACTTTCACTCAAGTAAGGAGGTTCTTGTTCTACCATTTCAATCCCCACAATTCCAAAGGACCATATGTCCACTTTGGGGCCATATGGTTGACCTGTCACCACTTCAGCCACCATCCACCAAGGAGTCCCGGTTAGCGAGCACCGTCTGCTCTGCTCAGAGTTGAGCTGAGTAGAGAGGCCAAAATCAGCTGAGGAGAAAGCAAAATACTGGTTTTATTTGAATTCTGTGCAATTAGGAAAGCAAGCAAAAGAATTTCCCAGTAGAAGTTTGAAAATGTGCTGTTGAATCTCCTGGCATTGGTGACTTAAAAAATCCCCCCATTTTTTACACTGCCTCCAGCAAGGCTTTTGTTCTTTGGAAACTTTAGACTTGTAACTCCCTCCCTCTGGAAGGGATACACACAGAGTAAGGCCACTCTCTACTGCTTGTGGTTCCTTAGACCTCTGTGCACGTTGCAACTCTGCCCTCAGCTTGCAGCAGGGGTCCCTGCACTGCCACCAGCACCATTTTTGGGGAGCTGGCAGTCACTCCAAGCAGCCGCACACCCACATCCCTGGAATGCTGCACCGGACCAAGAATATATTGACCCAGTTTGACAGAACCATCGGTTCTGAGAAGGATGTTGCTGCTCTTCACATCTCGATGGATCACATCATTTCAACGAAGAAAATCCAGTCCTTGCAGGCACTGAGAGAGAAAACAGA
The DNA here is from genome assembly GCF_047830755.1 of Zonotrichia albicollis. NCBI lineage: Eukaryota > Metazoa > Chordata > Aves > Passeriformes > Passerellidae > Zonotrichia > Zonotrichia albicollis. Next base: position 4,352,760 of record NC_133851.1, read on the forward strand.
AAGTGGTGGGCAAAAATGAGTGATGTGATTTCATCACACAAGAAAGAAACAAAGAATCTAAAAGATTCCCTCTCTGGGGGAATGGGGAATAATGGCAGAACAGTAATGGCCACTGAGAGGAAGAGCTTGCTGCTCCAACACCTGCAGAGCAGGACCTTTCTGAGGAAAGGCACGTCAACTTTTGAAAGAGCAACAGCACCTGCTGTTGTAGGCTGTCCCCTGCAAACCAGCCAGGATGACTGCTGCTGCAGTGCATGTGCTCAGAAGCAAAGAGCATTTTGGCTGCACTCCTCTCCTTTTCAGCTGAGGACTGAGAGAAATTAGTCTCTCTCTTTTTTCTTTGCTGATCATTTCAAATCCTGCCACCAGCACCTTTGCTTTTACAGGCAAGGAATGCAGTGAAGACAGACTCCAGGCAAACATTTAGAGAGGCAAGGTGGAGAACAGCAAATACAAATACAAGAGACAGAGCAAGAATTCAACAGCAGGAGATAAGAGTACTGGCACTGAGTACAGGGAGTGCAGGGGCACTGGCAGGCCTTTCACTTGAGATGCTTTTACTTGCCCATAGAATAGCAGCAACACAGAAACAAAGCTTGGTATTGGAATATGTATCCCAATATAACCAGTTAGATGGTGCCTAGGCCAATTCTGACCTTCGCTGCTGGGCCAGAGGCAGCACTGTGGTGTTTTACCCCAGAGATACCTTGGCTGGTGGCAGAGTGCAGCGGGGCACAAGACAGGACTCCGTTTACCTCAGGGGAGAGCTTCTGGCGATGGTGAAGAGAAGGAGAGTGGATTCTGCTAGAAGGTTGCCAGATGTTTATTCCATTGGTACAGAGGTCTGCACTGGGCCACTGCTGCTAACAGAATACCGGCCACATGGTCTCATTAACTTTATAAGCTCGGGGACAGGGGAAGGGGAGGGGACAGGTGAGTTACCAACCAGGTGAAGGGGGCAGGGTCTCAAGGGAGGATGACACTTAGACAGGCCAATGACCCCCAGGCCTGAGAAGCATCCTTTGAAATCGACGAATCACACGACGCCTTGCTGGTATGTTAGCCTGATTGACAGGGCACACTCAGCAAGGGGGCGAGGGGGCAGGGAGAGAGGCATAGGCACACCTGGGAAGGGACTCGGAAGTTTAAAACAGGACATTGCAACACACCACAACATCTCCCCCTAGTTTTGTTTAAAAAGAAGAGGACTGTGTTTATGGTGCAGAATGATTGCCAAACCATGGTTGGTAAATCGGTTCTTCTTCTACAGGAGGGTCAGTGTTTTCCACTGAGGCTTCCAGGTCATCCACTGGAGCACTGAGGGCTTCCAAATGGTAGACGACCTCAGGAGGGGGAGATGAGCTTGAGATTAACTTGAGAACCATGCGGCTGATTACTCCAAAAACAATGCTAAAAACTACAATAACTATAACTAAAATAAACGGCACTAAAATTACAGTTTTCAGAATAGATCCCAACCAGCCCGAGAGTCCCCAACCATTGAAAAGTCCATTCAGCTCGTTGTCAGTTTCTCTGTTGCTGTCTGAGAACCTTTATCGAGGTAGTCCATATGTAGTTTGGGCTGCGGTACTATGTAGGAGATTGCAGGTGGGATGATCACGAGTAGGATGAGAAGCAGGCTCGGTCTCATGACGTCTCGAGGCTACACACGAACAGTGGGATCTAAACTGGTACAAAAACTTGAGACAAACATATATTACAAACTATTCCAGATAGGAGGCTTAAATGGAATTTCCTCCAGAGAACGTGCACGGCGTTTTCTTCTCCAGGCAGCGTGAGCAACCTGGGGCGCTTCTGCAGATTTCTCTGAGACTTTGGGAACATAGGGCTTTACCCATTTGGAAGGAACCCACCTTAAACCAGAGGGGGTGGATACACAGGCGTATCCACGTCCCCAAGTAACCAATTTGTAAGGTCCCACCATTTTCCAAGTCTCAGGGTCCTTTACTAAAACTGGAGGTTTTTCTTTCATCAACCTGTGACTGTTCCCCCCAAAGTGGCGTAGGATGGGTGGGTTCAGGCTGTCAAAAGAACAATTCAGAAAATTGATTGTGAATAGTGCCCTGGATAACCGGATGTGGGGAGGTTCTACCTTCAGAACCTGTTGTTGCTGGTCCAGGACCCTTTTAATATCACGGTGAGTTCTTTCTACAATGGCTTGACCTGTAGGGGAGTAGGGGATGCCAGTTTTCTGCTCTACTCCCCATTGCTGCAGGAAGCTCCCGAATTCCTTGGATCTATAAGCAGGCCCATTATCAGTTTTCAGCTCCTTGGGGATGCCCATGAAAGAAAAAGCCTGTAAGAGGTTCTTAATAGCATCGATAGATGACTCTCCTGTGTGGGCAGAAGCATAGACCGCTCCAGAAAAGGTATCTACACTAACATGAACATATTTCTGCGTCCAAAAGCTTGTATGTGTGTTACATCTGTTTGCCACAGTTCACAACTGTTCAGTCCCCTTGGGTTTGCTCCCGTACTCACTGTAGGGAGTGCATGTTGTTGGCAATTTGGGCACGTGGCCACAATCGCTTTGGCCTGTTCTCGAGTGATGTTAAACTGGCGAACCAGGCCAGGTGCATTTTGGTGGAAAAGCTGGTGGCTGATTTTGCCTGTTCAAAAACATTTGGGAGAGTGGCCATCACTGCAGGTGCAGCAAGAGCATCTGCCCTTCTGTTGCCTTCAGCGATAAACCCTGGCAAGTCAGTGTGTGACCTGACATGCATCACATAAAAGGGTTGCTCTCGGTGAGTGACTAACTTTACCAATTTGGAAAGCAATTCAAAAAGTGCGATGTTAGATACATCTTGCAGTATTGCTTGATCTGCTCTGGATACTACTCCTGCCACGTATGCAGAGTCTGTAATCAGATTAAATGGTTCTGAGAACCTTTCAAAAGCCCTAACAACCGCAGCCAATTCAGCAACCTGAGGTGAACCTTCCACCTCAGCAATGTCCGTCTCCCACTGCTGGGTTTGAGGAACTTTCCAAGTCATAACAGACTTGTGTGACCTCCCGGACGCATCTGTAAAGACAGTTAGAGCCCTTTTTAAAGGTCTCCTACTTAGAGCAGTTCTTAATTTTAAAGTAAATTGAACATCTTGTTCAAACAATTTGCAAGCGGGCCGTGCTACCGAAAATTGTCCTGAGTAGGAATCCAGAGCAAACTGCAACACTTCATTTTCTTGAAACAATTGTTCCAGTATTTTCATAGTATTTTGACCTGATTTTAACTCAACTGGAATGTGAATGCACTTAAAATCACATCCTGCTAACTCCCTGATCCGGGTCCTTGCTTTCCGGATTAGTTCTGCTATCAGCTCCTGAGGCTTTATCAGTCTCTTGGACCTTTTGTGACTGAGGAAAACCCATTCTATGATCAAGAGAGAGTCCCTCTGGTCCCGGTCCTTTTTTGGTGTGTCCTTTGCCTTAGGTGTTTGTTTTTCCTCCCACTGGAAAATAATTCCATGGAGGTGTGGCAACTTACCTAGGATGATGAATTTGAATGGCAGATCAGGCCGGCATCGGTGGGCCTGTCTTGTGGACATTGCAATCTGAACCTTTTCTAGAGCTTTCCGTGCCTCTGGGGTAATAGACCTAGGAGCACCTGGGTCCTCTCCCCCTTTCAATAAATGGAAAAGAGGGGCAAGGTCTTCATTAGTCAGACCAAGCCATGGTCTTACCCAATTCAAAGACCCACACAACTTGTGGACATCCGCAAGGGTCTTGATCCTTGGATTGATTTCTAGTTTTTGAGGAACAATGGTCCTATTTCCAATTTCTAAGCCCAAATACTTCCAAGGTGGCATCTTTTGAATTTTCTGTTCCTGGAGCTCGAACCCTGCAACAATCAATGCATCGATCGTTAGGTCAAGTGCATGTGTTAGTAAATCATCATTGGGGGCACACACAAGGATATCATCCATATAATGATAAATGATGGCCTTCTCTGCGGCTGCACACACTGGGGAAAGCAGGGAGGAGACATACCACTGGCAGATAGCTGGAGATACCTTTAATCCCTGAGGAAGAACGGTCCGATGGTACCTTTTCATAGGAGCTTCTGAATTGATAGAAGGGACAGAGAATGCCAAACGCGGTGCATCGTCAGGGTGCAATGGGATTTGGAAAAAACAATCTTTAATATCAATAACAGCTAATTTCCAATCTTGAGGAAGCATTGTTGGGGATGGCATACCAGGCTGGGGAGAACCCATATCTTCAATTACATTATTAATTTGTCTGAGGTCACAGAGAAGTCGCCACCTCTTTTTGTCAGCTTTTTGGATGACAAACACTGGAGAGTTCCATGGGGACATGGTCTCCACAATGTGGCCCTTTCTTAGTTGCTCTTGTACTAGTTCCTCAAGCACCTTTATTTTTTGTTTACTGAGTGGCCACTGTTTCACATCAACTGGTTCATCTGTTTTCCACTTCAGTTTTTGGGTGGGGCGCTGTTGTTCAATGACTGCTGCCCAAAAATGCTGTGGAGAGTCTGGAATATTAATTGTGACACCCCACTGGGCCATTAAATCTCTCCCTAACAAAGGTTCTGAATAATCTAACACAAATGGATGGATATTTGCCAATTGTCCGTTTAGACCCTCAAATTGAATAATGCTTTTGGATTGCCTTGCCAATTGCAGACCTCCTACACCTCGAAGGCAACATTTTGTAAAGGCCAGTGTGCTGGCCTGTCTTGTACTGGAATCACTGTGCAGTCTGCACCTGTGTCTACAAGCATCTCAATGCGTTTAGACTCCCCACCCCCACTGACATTGCACCACAATTTGGGTTTATCTGTCCCAATAACTTGGACCCGGGCGACTGTGGGCCCCTGTTTATCGACATTTTCAGGTAAAGATGGCACAGTGATAGCTTGAGCAACAATTTGTCCCTTGGGAAGAAACAGGGGTGGGTGGAAACAGTGCAGGCTGAGAACAAATTGCTTGGGATCTGATGTTGTTATTCCCGGAGCAATTTCGATCTCTTGTGGTGTGTTTTTGTCCCCAGTGATGATGTACTTACAACGAATTTGGTTCCAAGTACCCTTCTGTTCAAGATTTACAGAGACAAAATGCCAGTCAGTGGTCTTCAGGTGGAGTGACTCTGTCAGCTGCAACCTGTAAGGCTCATTGACAGAAGATGCGGTTTATACAGAATTACTTAAATCATAACAAAGGTTATTTTGTTTCACTTTCAACAGTGGACTAGCAGACTTGGTCTTTGAAACACCTGCTTCACTTACACAAATGTTAATGTTATCGCGCGCTTGATTTGTTTTGCTACCCTTATTCTCTTGGCCTGCTCCTTTTATGTCTGCACGCCTGGCAGGCTGGTGCTTTATTCTACGTTTTTTTGTTGTTGACCCCCAGGGAGGGCTTGCAGTTCTCCTCCCCTGCTATTTTTAAATTCATCAAATTCCCTTTTCAGGGGGCACTGGTTACTCCAGTGTCCTAGCTTATTACAAAGCAGGCATGGTTTAGTGGGCTCAACCATTGCTGGTCTCCGCTGCTGCCCAGGGTACTGCTGTGCTGAGGGGAAAGGTGCAGGGCTGGCAACAGCAACACGCTGGGGTGGTCTTGGCAGCAGCATTGGTCTGGTGTCTTCAGCCACAGTCATCAGAGGCACTTTCCTGTTACAGACTAGAAGCATATCTTTTAATGTAGGGGAAGGTTCCATAGGAAGGCTCAGGATTGCCGCTCGACACTGTTCATTTGCATTTGTAAACGCTATTTCTTCTAAAATTGCTTCCCTAGCATTTTCCTTTTTAACCTGTATTTCAATGGCTCTAGTTAGCCTTTCTACAAATTTCAAAAAAGGCTCTGATGGTAGTTGTTTGATTTTACTATAGGGCTCAAAAGGCCCCTCAGGTTGGAGGGAAAAGAATGCCTTTTCAGCTGCTTCCTTTACTTTCTCAAGTGTTTCTGCAGGAATTGCAGCAGCTTGGACTGAGGGAGAAGACCATTGACCCTCACCACAGAGGTGATCAATAGTGATAGGGTTACCATTGTTGTCTTTTGCTGTTTTTGGATCAGCCTGTAAGCCTGGGAGAGCATCTTTTAGCAGTTGTTTCAATGCTGATTCCCATAATTTGAATTCCGTGGATGTCATGAGACATGAAAAAAGTTGTTTTAAATCATGTGGAACCACAATAGTCCTACTTAATTCAGAATTTAAAAGGCCACGGAAATATGGACTGTGTGGACCATATTCTTTATGAGATTTACAGATGTCTTTAATCAATTGTCGTCCAAAAGAACTCCAATTAGCAGTAGGGGCTGCTCCTGCTTGAGCTGCAGGCTGAAACGTAACAGGAGCCAGTGACAACATGGCACTGTGCATTGGGTCTGCTGTCCCCTGCTCTGTATCCCCAGAATCAGAAGCATTGGGATCACAGCTACAGGTTTGGGGACAGGCAGTGGGTGTGTCCCCACTGTGGGAACCCGGGGAGGGGGCGGGGAAAGGGAGCCGGCAAGGGGCGGGGAAACCGTGGGAACAAGGGGCGGGGTCAAGGAGCTGGCAGGGGGCGGGGATACCGTTAGAACAGGGGGCGGGGTCACCTGGTGACATCACGTCAGCAGCCGCCCCCTGGGAGGAGTAGAGGGGCGGAGCTGAGGGTACTGCAGGAAAGGCGGGGGGAGGGGGGAAGGTGTCACGAGGAACAGGAGGAGAGGGGGATGGGGATGGAATTTTGGAATGCTTAAGAGGATTTTGGGAAGAAGAAGACCAGGTTTGGGAAGATGCCATGTGGCATCCACCATCTTGTGGACCCCATAGCGACTGGGGGCCATTTTGGACATCACTGCTCTCCGGAAAGCTAACACGTGCTCTGGGTTTTAGAGGAGGGGATTGGGAAAGACACACAGCCTGGCCAGGGCTTTGTGAACAAAACAACTCAGGTATTCTTGCACTCTCTGGGAGCTGACTTCCCAATGAGTTTGCACTCTTTAAAATACCAAGTTTTGGGGAAAGAGGTTTAGGGGTTTTAGAGGGAGAGGGAGGAACAGGGAGAGCAGAGGTACATGGCTTTACATTTGGCTTTTTCTCCATTTCCTTTTGTTTGAGCAATGCTGTTTGAATTTGTAAACTCCAGAACACAAATTTAGCTGAGGGTAATTTGCCAGATTGTCCTAAGGTTATCAATTCATTCCCAGCTTTATCCCAGAATTGAATATTGTGGATTTCTTCAGGGGAAATGTTTGGGAACTGCAGAAAAAGCCATCTTATAAACTGTTTCAATTTTCCTTTAGAGAATTTCACATTACTCTTGATTAAAATGCTAACAATATCATAATACACTCCCCTTTGTACAATGCTAAGTTTGGAACCCATGTTAGATATAAAGAGCAAAGTACTTAATCCCGCCTGACCAAAAACAAAGCTAAAATCAGCTACCAATTTCTAAAAAAAACCACAGATAGAAAGCGATAACGAGCAGACAAAAGCTTCACAATGCAGCTGTATATACTGCTTTTAAAATTCCCGGGCAGCAGCAGCAGGGCACGCCCTGCCGAGCCGAGGCAGAAACAAAGCCTCCCCCGCGGTGGAATGCAGCCCCCCCGCGGAGCAGAGACAGCAGCCACCCCACGAGGCAGCCGAAACCGGGACGCGCCCCCCCCCCCCGCCGCGTGTGCAGAGCACTCCCGACCCCGCAGGTCCCCCGGCCACGTGGAAAGAGAGCGCCCCCCCCCTCCCCTGCAAAGAGAAAGAGAAAGAGAATCTCCTAACACGTGTCTGAGCACGCTAGTGAGCCGGGGCTGCTCCGGCGCGAATGTTAAAAGACAGTGAAACACACGCAGAAAATAAAGGTAGAACGCTATGAATTCCTTTCTGTGGGGCTGCGCAGCCAAAATGCAAAGGCAAAAAGGAACAGAACTCGCGGCAGAGTCTGTTTTTGAGCTTCTGCTCTACCGAAAGCAGAGATACTCACGTGAAATGGAAGCTGTAGGCTGGGTACAGGCAGGCAGGTCTCCACCGGAAAAGGACCTCTCTCTGGGTGCAAGAGAGGCTCCCCTTTTCTTCCTCTGGAAAATCTGCTCACCACAATGAAGCTGGGCTTTCCAGAAGTCACCGAACAGTCCACGAAACTTTTTCTGGGAGTATTCCCAAAGTCTCTAGCTGGGAGTCTTGAAGCCAGGCTCCTTTCAGCTGGATGCACGGCTGGCAGAAACTTCTCTGAGGAACTGCGAGTCCGTTTTCGGGTTGCAGAGTCGAGCCACCCACAGGGACGCCAATATATTGGAATATGTATCCCAATATAACCAGTTAGATGGTGCCTAGGCCAATTCTGACCTTCGCTGCTGGGCCAGAGGCAGCACTGCGGTGTTTTACCCCAGAGATACCTTGGCTGGCGGCAGAGTGCAGCGGGGCACAAGACAGGACTCCGTTTACCTCAGGGGAGAGCTTCTGGCGATGGTGAAGAGAAGGAGAGTGGATTCTGCTAGAAGGTTGCCAGATGTTTATTCCATTGGTACAGAGGTCTGCACTGGGCCACTGCTGCTAACAGAATACCGGCCACATGGTCTCATTAACTTTATAAGCTCGGGGACAGGGGAAGGGGAGGGGACAGGTGAGTTACCAACCAGGTGAAGGGGGCAGGGTCTCAAGGGAGGATGACACTTAGACAGGCCAATGACCCCCAGGCCTGAGAAGCATCCTTTGAAATCGACGAATCACACGACGCCTTGCTGGTATGTTAGCCTGATTGACAGGGCACACTCAGCAAGGGGGCGAGGGGGCAGGGAGAGAGGCATAGGCACACCTGGGAAGGGACTCGGAAGTTTAAAACAGGACATTGCAACACACCACAACAGCTTGGCCCAGGAAGTCACTCCAGCTCTGAGCCCCTGTTTCGCAGACAATCCTGCCCAAGCCCTTGGAAACACAGATGGGGTTGCTGACCTCCCGACTGATGGCTGCCATCTCATCTTCAGACAGGCAGGTCTGGCTGATGACATTTCTCAGGATGCCTCCATCCATGTACTCCATAACCAGCAAGAGTTCCTCGCCCAGAAGGTAGCTGAAAGAAGGAAACGAGGGCCTGGAGATGAACATGCATGGCTAGGTTGAATTTTTGCTTCCAGGTTTCTTATTTCCAGATGCCTTTGTGACAAGGACAGAATCAAAGGAATAGATATTCCCTCTTGGCTGTGCATTGATTGCAATCTGTGAAGTCTCAAAGAGAAAGACACAGATGTGTAAAAGGAGATGTCTTAGATGGGCAGCAAATGAAAAGTCCAGTTTAAAAAGAGCCCAGATAAAAAGCCTGTCAGGCATGGTGTTTCTGGAAATAAGCACCTAGTCTTCCTGGCATGCATAGCAATGGCAAAGAGGGGCAAACAAGGGAAATCCACTTTAGGATGGTTCATCAGCACTTAAGAAACTTTAAAAAATCAATCCCAAATAAATGTGGAGGCAGTGAGCTTCCAGGCTATTGAGTTAGGAAGTTACAGCAGATTCAGTTTTTGAATAATTTTGGAATAATTATCAAAGTAGGTGTGCCAGGGAAGACTCGTGCAGACAAGATGCACTCTCTTCTCATCCATTGGAGATGAGTAGAGAAATATGAATAAATAAAAATTAACAGCTCTACTTTCTGCCACTGACCAAAGTGGGTTTTTAACCTCTCATGTTTGCTGTATGTAAATGCACATCCATGGGATAAGACCATGACCTCTCACCTGTCTAAATAATTCACAACATTTGGACTCCTATACCTCTTCATGATCATTATTTCATTAAAGGTTAGCTCCTTCCTCCTCAATCCTTGAAGATTTATTTTTTTTTTGCCACCTAAAACGACATTGAAAATCAGTGAACTTGAGATGTTGGTGGCACAAGACCACAAGGCACGTGGAGCGAGTGATTTTTGCAATGACACAGCTGAGATGTGCCAAACTGCCTTGTGATTCAGCACTGCAGTAATTAGGAACTGACATCCCAACAGCCCATTTCTCTGCTCCCTTGGGAACCAGTTACAGGACACGTGGGGCCACTGACATTTTGCCTTGAACACTGGGTAATAGCAGTGTCTCAGTTATCACCCACAAACCTCTGACCACACTCTCTGCTGTTCTTTCTAGGATTCAGAAGAAGTAATCCATGCCTTAATACTCTGTGGATACATCTTGTGATATGGGCAGGGCTTAGGGCTTTCAGGGACACCTTGCAGATCTCTCCCTGTGTGCAGTTCCCAAGTGCAGCACTGCAGGTGGCTAAGAACTACCAGTAACTTTCAGGTGGATTTGCTGGCAGCCAGAAATGAGAATTCAAGACTCTGAAGCTGTAGCCCCAAAGAGCAGTGAGGTGCTCACAGGCACCACCTTTGTTTTAGCAATGGAGAGCAAGTGAGCGCGTTCTTCTCTGAAAAGAACCCGCTGCCCTCTGTGCCTTCCTTCCGGCAGCTCAGGAGGACAAAGTCCCAAATGTGTTTTGTGGGCTGGCACCAGTCTGTGCTTCTTGTGCCTTTTCAGCACAGCTCTGCCCAAAGCTCCAGCCACAGCTCACAGCAGAGGGGAAAGCCCTTGAGTGCAGCAGGGTCTGCAGGGGCTGTTGACATTTACCTCTCCTCCTGTGGCAGTGACCAGTGCTCTATAAACATCTCCAAAAGTCCTAGAAACAAAACAGAAGCAGAGAAAGGAGAAGCCATTTAGATCTTGCAGTGAAAGCCAGCCTACACAAGAGATCTCTGCTGGAAGTGCCAAAACCTTCAGGATGCAGGAGGGCTCTGCCAGAAGGCAGATAATGCATTTTCCTCTCCAGTGCATAGGCACTGGGCCTGTTCCTGAAGCACTGGGATTCAACTTCTAAAGGGAGTTTAGTCTTTCCTCTTGGGTTTCACTTTCTAAAGTGTGGTTCCTATCCTGACCACAGAGTGTTTCCTTCTTCAAACCAGGGGAAATAATTGTTCCTGGGAACTGCTCTCACAGCTTTGATGGGGCGTAGGTTGCTCTTTCAGCCAAACAAGTTTCTTCTTTTTTCATTAGTGTGCCAGCATGATTTTGAGACATACAAAAAATGCTAAAGAAACTAACACAGAGCTGCCCCACCCTTTAAAGACAAGGAGACCTTCCAGGTCCTGTTCCTTGATGCAGGCAAGACCTCAGTAGCAAGGAGTATCTCTGACAATGCCTTCTGAGCCCACTCACAAATTCTGAGCAGCATTGAGAGATGGGACAATCTATCCCCAGTGTGTGAACATCTTTGCAGCTGGCCTGACTTCACGCTGGATAGACATTCCACCAGAAAAACACCTGGCTCATGGTTGTGCAGGAGTAACTGCTGTTGGACTCACCCGCTGCCAATATATTTCAGATGCGTGTATTTCATCAGGGGATTTTCAGTGGGGTTCACCATTCTCCCTGAGGAAAACAAAATGCAAGATGCTGACTTTAAAGCAGAGATCCCAGCTTCTAGGAGATACAAAAGGTAGCCCCAGCGCCTGGAGCTCTGAGCCCTTTGTGGTCAGCTGGGTAACAACAACCACAACCAGGCAGACAGCTCTGCAGCACAAGTGGCCAGCACAGAGATTGATTTTGTACAGACCTTTGAAGAGTTCTCTTGACAGGAAACAAAGCACAGGGACATGCAATCTCAGGAGAGGAGGACATCTTCCCCACCTTTCAGCAGTTTGCCAAAGGAATGCCTTCCCATTTGTAAACCAGAGCAGCTCAAGCTATAACTGATCCCGAAGGGGCTTTCAGCATCATTACCCTGACCTGTTTATGAGCTGGCTGAGCTCAAAGATGCCCCTCTCCCAGCTAAGGAAGGCTCCAGCCTCTGCAGTCCCTCCAGCCCTCAGGGACAGGGCAGCTAGCACAACAAGGCTGGCAAAGCCCAAGCATGAGCACTGACAGGCACTGATGGGAAGAAGCCACAGCCAGCCTGAGCCCCGGACAAGCTATTGCCCCTGTTCAGGACACAACAGGATGAGCTTGGAGATCAGCCACACCGAGGTGCGGATCAGTGCCCTTTTTGTCCCAACAGGTGATGGTAGACACAGAATCCACTGGGCTCTGGTCTCAGCCCTGTCACAGACTGTCACTGACATTCTTTCATAAAAATCCTTTCTTTTTGGAGTTTTCCTCTTCTGGGAAGCTGAGGCCCCAGAAAGAGAATGTAAAGAATAATTATCTGCTGATGTGGAATGCAATAGGTGCACCTGTGATTGGCTCATGTTCCATGTGTACAATTAAGGGCCAATCACAGGACCAAGCTCGGGGACAGATTCACAGAGAGCTCTCTTGTTTTTAGATTCTTATTCTATTCTTAGCTTAGCAGCTTCTGAACTTTTCTCTTTATTCCTTTTAGTATAGTCATAATGTATTATATATCATAAAATAATAAATCCAGCCTTCTGATCATGAGACCAAGATTCTCGTCTATCTCTCTCACCCTGAGGAACCCTTGCAAAGCCATGTAACATTTGGTGGACCCCTCGTGTAAGGACAAATATTAATTTGATTTGCTCCAGAGGAGCAAATTGCTGCACTGGGTAAAATCCTGTATGTGTAGCATTTGATGCTTGCTTTAGAAGTGACCACAGAAGTGGATTCAAGCCAGGAGTTGAAGAACTGAAGATCCTGATTTGGACAGAGTTCACTGCCAAGGCTGACCATAAGTGAACCTGAAACCCCTCTAGGAAGATGTTTGAAAAGAGCAGCAGAACCGTGGAGCTGGCCAGAGCTTGCTGGACTCTTTCAAAAGGTACTGTTGGCTTTTTCCTTCCTGATGAACCAGCCTTTTGTAGTTTGTGGCTGTTCATATGGGGAATGTCCCCTCTGGATGATGAGGTTCATTTCTCTCCTTCAGAGGAGAAACTTATTGCCCTCTGGCAAAAATGGGGTGAAGAGGATGGACTTTTCCTGTCAGAAACAGATCTCTGAGTTCTTTCGATGGGCAAAGCTTTTTGGATTATTTACTGATGTGCTATTTGCCTTGGATGTTTTCGTATAGGAGTGCATGGACTCCTTTTTCCAATTCGTTTGGGGTCAGGGGTGCAGATTCCCTCCCATCTACCCAGCATTTAAGAAAGCTCTTTCCAGTTTTAAAGCGGAGAGCAGCTGTTTTTTCCTGGATTGCTAATTGCACAGGGCAAGTTCCGTTTCCCCCGTTCCCAGCGGGAGAAGACCTTTTGGAGGGGGATGAGATGCTGCTTCCCAGCCCCCCCTGCCCCCCGGTGGGGGGGGGTTGAAACTTCACCATGAGAAGAATAAGTTTTTTTTACTCTTTCTCCGGAGCGTGTGCAGATCTAGCGGTCTCTTCCCCCCCTTCTCTCTCTCTGGGGGGATGGGAGTGGGTGGTGCTGCCACAGCCGGCCTCTCGGACCCCGCCCCGCTCAGAGATGGGGATGGTACCGGTCCCCGAGGCCCCCCCGCCCCTGCCAGCACTGCGGACGCCTCCAAGACCCGCCCCGCCAGCATAGCCGCCTCCCTGGGAGATCCTGCCTCCGCCTCCGCTGGTTTCCCTGCCTGCGCTGATGTTGCTAGCGATCCTCTGCCGCTGCCCCTCCCGGCTGTTTTGCCACCGCTCCTCCTGGCTGTTTCGCCGCTGTCCGTGTGTGTTCCGCCGGCGACTCCGTGGATGACCCCAGAGTCAGCGGCAGAAGACGGCGCCGACCCCGCGCCTTGCCTGCCGCCGTTTCAGAGCCAAGGGACACAGCAGTGTCGTTTCCTGCAGCTGAGCCACTGTTGCTAGGCAACAAAGATGCATCTGCAGCTTCCAGCCCAGCGGAGGAGGAATCCTCTCCAGCCTCCTTGGCATCCCCGCCGCTTCCACCGGCCTCCCCACCGCCTGAAGCCGAGACGGTCCCTGTTCCGGATGGTGCTGAAAATGGCGCCGAACCCACAGGACCCTCAGAGCAGCCCGTGGCCGCTCCTATACCCAGCATAATTTCCCCCCCGAGTGTTTCGGGTTGTCCCGGGGCTGCCCCTGCAGCCCCTGCGGGGCGAGCTGGGACAGGGGAAGAGGGCGTCAGCCACTCCTTCCATGGAACCGGCGCGGCCCGACAGCTGGGGCAGGGGGGGCAGCCCGCCTGCCTACTTTCAAGATCAGCATTCTCGGCGGGTTGGGGAATTATTGGTCAGTTGCTGTCCCTTGGAGGTTGCCATCTCTGCCGTTTCTCTTGCACCCTAGCAGCAGGGGGCAGGTGCTGCGAGAGTTCTGCCTTTGGTCCGCAGCCCAGAGGGGGTGGTGCCAAGAGGCAGATGGGAGACACACCTGATGCATTTGCGTTGCAGAGGGAGAGGGCACAGCTGGAAGAGACCATGGCTTGTTTGCTTGAGGAACAAACATCTCAAGACCCAAGACGGGATTTCTGGGGAAGGCTTCTATTTCCCTGCTGCTGGCATGCCTCAGTGGTTTTGGGGAAAGGAAGCGTCTCACCACCCGTGCTACCATTGTACAGGCAGTGGGGTGCAGGCCTGTGGGAATGCCGAGCCTGCTTCGTGGGTTTGATCTGGGCTGTTGAGCTCAGGAAGTTTCTGGGCCAGGGCCACTGCGTGGCCTCCTGATGTCTCTGGGAGTTGTGGTTTCTCCTACTGGTCCTGGCCTGCCTTTTCTGGGCCAGCTTTGGGGTTCCTGGTCCATTCAAGGGCCAGGGCCCCCAGGGCCTTTCTTTCTCTGGCTCTGGCTGCTTTGCTGCTGCTGCTCTTTTTGATAGAAAAAAAAAATTAAAAATAAATTAAAAAATATTGAAATAGCTGGCAGCAGCTCTGAAGCATTGAAGCATTGAAGGGCCAGAAAAGGACATTCCACAAATTGTTCAAATTGTTTGAAATTGTTTGAAATTGTTTGAAATTGTTTTATGACCGTCAATGGTTTTTGATAAGTATTAATGGGACTTTTTGCAGAAAGCCTGTTTCAGGACCAAAAAGGACTTTCAGATATGTCCAAGAGGAACATTTTCAGCCCATGGACTGTTCCTGAAACTCAGCTGCTTGGACTTGAATTTTCTTTGTGTTGTTTTTTGCATTTTCTTAGATTGTAAGATTGTTTTAGTGATTTGTTAGTATTGTATGTTATACAGGTGAAGAAATTTCCTGTTCATTCTACATCAGCATTTTTATTTTTAATTTATATAATTTGGAAAGGTAAGATATCATGGACATTCTTTCATAAAAATCCTTTCTTTTAGGAATTTTCCTCTTCTGGGAAGCTGAGGCCCCAGAAGAAAAATGTAAACAATTGTTATCTGCTGCTGTGGAATGTAACAGGTGCATCTGTGATTGATCGTCTGTGAGTGTTTGGATTTACTGACCACTCACAGGAGAGTTTGTCCTTGTTTCCTGCCTGGACACAGAACTTTGTTATTCATTCCTATTTCTATTCTATTCTTAGCTTAGTAGCTTCTGAACTTTTCTCTGTATTCCTTTTAGTATAGTCATAATGTATTATATATCATAAAATAATAAATCCAGCCTTCTGATCATGAGACCAAGATTCTCGTCTATCTCTCTCACCCTGAGGAACCCTTGCAAAGCCATGTAACACTGTGATCTCATAATTCCATGAGTTTCAAACCTTGAACTTGATGGTCTTGGAGGTTTTCCCCAACCTCAGCTATTCCATAACTCCACGATCCAATCATTCCCAAATCCCAGGATTTTCAGAGGTCAAACTTGATGTTCTTGGAGATCTTTCCCCACATTTCCCCCATGAATCCCAACCAATCCTCACCTCTCCCTTTTCCCTCCCTCCAGCGACCTGCAGGCTCCATTGGAAAGCTTGGAATTGGCCTTCTGCTCCATCGTTCTTGCTGACATTGCCTTCCTCGGCCAAAGAGTCTCTCCATGGCTCCAGAACTCTGGGATCCCAACATTCCATGATCCCACATTCCACAATTCCATGAATTATGATCCCAGATCCCATGATCCCAGAACTCCATGATCCCATCATTCCGTAATTCCATTAATTTCAGAGCTTGAACTTGATAGTCTTGGAGGTTTTCCCCAACCTCAGCCAATTCATAATTCTCCTATTCCACAACCACACAACTCCATGACCCCATAATCTCATGGATCCATAATTCCATAACTCCATGATCCCATGATCCTCAGATGTCAAACCTGATGGTGTTGGAGACCTTTCCCAACCTCAGTAATTCCATAATCCCATTATTTGATTCCACAATTCTATGATCCCATAATTCCATGATTGGAATTCCATGATTTGACCTTGATGTTCCTGGAGATCTTTCCCAACCTCAGCCATTCCATAACTCCAAGATCCCATCATTCCAAAATCCCAGGATTTTCAGAGGTCAAACTTGATTTTCTTGGAGCTCTTTCCCAATCTCACCCATCCCACAATTCCATGAATTATGATTCCAGAACTCCATGATCCCACATTCCATAATTTCATTATTTTCAATCCTTGAACTTGATAGTCTTGGAGGTTTTCCCCACCCTCAGCCATTCCATAATTCCATGATTCCATGACCCCGCTACTCCATGAGCCCACCATCTCATGGATCCATAATTCCATAACTCCATGATCCCATCATACCAAAATCCCAGGATTTTCAGAGGTCAAACTCGATGTTCTTGAAGACCTTTCCCAACCTCACCTATCTCACAATCCCACAATCCCATCATTCCAAAAACACCAGGATTTTCAGAGGTCAAACTCAATGTTTTTGGAGATCTTTCCCAACCACAGTCATTCCATAACTCCACTACTTGACTTCACAATTCCATCATTCTCAAACCTTGACCTTGATGGTCTTGGGAGCTCTTTCCCAAGACAGAGATGGATGCAATCCCAGCTCTCATTGCCCACAAATCCCAACCAATCTTCACCTCTCCCTTTTCCCTCCCTCCAGCGACCTCCAGGCTCCCTTGGAAAGCTTGGAATTGGCCTTCTGCTCCCTCGTTCCCACCGACCTCGCCTTCCTCTCCCAAAGCTTCCACGCTCCGGCCCTCAAGCGCTTGCACCTGAGCAGCCATGACTTCTCCCAGGGCCTCCTGGAGCCTCTGCGGCTGCTCCTGGAGGAAACCTCAGCCTCGCTGCTGCACCTGGATCTCATGGAATGCTGCGTGGCCGACTCCCATCTGGATGCTCTGCTGCCGACTCCACGCCACTGCTTGTGCCTGTGTTTCCTGGGAGTCTACGGCAATTCCCTGTCCACGGCCGCGCTCAGGGATCTGCTCCAGAAAACCTTGGAGCTGCGCAACCTCCACCTGGTCGTCTATCCCTTCCCCGTGGATTGCTGCAAGCCGGAGCCGCCGCTGCCGGAATCCGCCTGGAATTTTGAGGAAGCGGTGGACGAGAAACTTTTGGCGGCAGTCGACGTTGAGTTTTGCCGAATGTTGGCGAATTCCAGGAGGAATGACCTCGTGTGGGCTTCCAACCCCTACTGCCATGGAACCTTGGACTTCTTCTCCTTGTGATTTGGGAAAAGCTCGGAGCCTCCATGGTGGAAAAGCTCCAACACCTTAATTCCAAATTCTTCATCCCAAAATCCAGATCCTTCATCCCAAAATCCAAATCCTTCATCCCAAAGTCCAAATCCTTCATCCCAAAGTCCAAATCATTCATCCCAAAATTCCGCCTCATCCCATTTTTTTTCCTTTATTTTGGTGCTTTTCTGTCTGTTTTTTATATTTTTTCAACCCATCCTGGTGTTTTGTGTTTTATTTTAGGGTTTTCCCCCTCATCCCGATGTTTTTCCATCCAATTTTGGTGTTTTCCCACCCCAATCCCAAAGTTTTTAATTCGTATGGGACATTATTTAAGTATGAAATAAATAATAATTAATTATTTAACAGAAATCGGTTATTAATTAATTAGCTGTCACCACTCAATTTCTATCAAACCCCCCCCAGTCCCCAAACCCTTCATCCCAAATTCCCAAATCCTTCATCCCAAATCCACAAATCGCCAAATCCCCAAATCCCTCATCCCAAATTCCCCAAGTCCTTCATCCCAAATCCTTGATCCAAAGTTCCCAAATCCTTCATACCAAACCCTTCATCCCAAATCCCCAAACCCTTCATCCCAAATCTCCCATCCTAAATTCCCAAATCCCCCATCCCAAATCCTTGATCCAAAATTCCCAAATCGCCAAATCCCCCAAACCCTTCCTTCCAAACCCTTCATCCAAAATTCCTCAATCCTTCATCCCAAATTCTGAAATCCCCCATCCCAAATTCCTGAATCTTTTATCCCAAATCATTGATCCAAAAATCCCAAATCCTTTACCCCAAATCCCAAATTCCTTAATCTCAAATCCCCCAAATCAAATCCTTCATCCCAAATCCCCCATCCCGAATTCCCAAGTCCCCCATCCCAAATTCCCAAATCCTCCATCCCAAATCCCCAAATGCAGGATTTAAAGAAGGAAGGAGTTTTTTATGATTTTCTGGGAATTTTAGAGATGAGAAAAAAGAAGAATTGGGCAAGGAGGAAACCCCTCCTGAAATTAATTATTTAAATCAAAAATAGCATTTTTGGGGTTTTTTTCAGTACTTTTTTTAGGGGTTTTGGTTTGGGTTTTTTTGGGGTTTTGTTTTGTTTTGGTTTGGTTTGGTTTTTTTGGGGGGGTGTTTTTGGGGTGGTTTTTTTTTTTTTTTTTTTTTGGTGTTTTTTGTTGTTGTTTTTGGGATTTTCCAGTGTTTTTTGGGGTTAGTTTTGGTGGGGTTTTGGTGGTCTTTTAGGGTGTTTTTGGGGTTTTCCCATGATTTTCATGGAGTTTTTTATTGGGGCTGACTGGGGTTTTTTGGGTGTTTTTCTTGTGGTTGTTTGCAGTTTTTTAGACGGGTTTTTGCCATTTTGGGGGCTTTTCATAGAGATTTTTTGGGATGTTATTGGTGATTCTTCTTGAATATTTTTGGTGATTTTTGGGGTTTCTTCCAGGTTTTATGGGTGATTTTGGAAGTTTTTCCAGTGGTATTTCTGGGTTTTCTTTGGCATTTTTCCAGTATCTCTTTGGGGTCTTTTGGGGTTTTTTGGTGTTTTTGGGGGCTTTTCAAGTGTCTTTCTGGGGGTTTCTTGGCGGTCTTTTAGGGTATTTTTTGGGTTTTCCTGATGGTTTTCATGGAGCTTTTGTTGGAGTTGTCTGGGGGTTTTGGGGTGGTTTTTCTTGGTTTTTTGGGGGTTTTCCTGTGGTTATTTGGGGCTTTTTTGAGGTTGTTATGGAGTTTCTTTTGGGGCCTGTCCTGGGAGCGAAATCCTGAGCTCAACTCTTGGGCCAGGGCCCAACACACCAACCCAACCCCGACGACTCTCAACAGGATTTTTTTAGGGTTTTTGGGGACTTTTGGGGGCTTTTTTGGTGTATTTTGTGATTTTTTTCCTTGTTGTTGTTGGTTTTGGGGTTTTTTTGGTGGTTTTTTGGGTTAGTTTGGTGGGTTTTTGGTGGTCTTTTAGGGTTTTTTTTTGGGTTTTCCTGATGGTTTTCATGGAGTTTTTTGTTGGGGCTGTCTGGGGGTTTTTGGATGGTTTTTCTTGGTTTTTATGGGGTGTTTTTGGTGTTTTTTGGGGGTTTTCCTGTGGTTATTTGGGATTTTTTTGAGGTTAATATGGAGTTTTATTTGGGGTTTGCTGGGGTTGTTTGGGGTTGTTTTTTGGTGGCTTTTTCAGGGGTTTTGGGGATTTTTGGTGGTGGTTTTTGGTATTACTTCAGTGGTGTGGTGGCTTTTTCAGTAGTTTTCCAGTGGGCTTTTTAGGGGTTTTGGTGATTTTTTGAGGGTTTCTTGGGGTTTTTTTGGTGATTTTTGGGTTTGTTTTTGGGGTTTTCCAGTGGTTTTTGGGATTGGTTTTGCTGGGTTTTTTGGTGGTCTTTTATGGTTTTCTTGGGTTTTCCTGATGATTTTCATGGAGTTTTTTGTTGAGGCTGTCTGGGGTTTTTTGGGTAGTTTTTCTGTGTTTTCCTGTGGTTATTGAGGGTTGTCTTTTGGGATTTTTATGGAGTTTATTTTGGGATTCACTGGGGTTTTGTGGGTTGCTTTTTAGTGGCTTTTTTAGGGTTTTGGTGGTGGTTTTTGGTATTTTTCAGTGTTGTTTTGGGTTTTTTTGGGGGAGTTTATTTTTGAGTTTTCCAGTGGGTTTTTTGGGGCTTTCTTGGTGTTTTGGTTTTGGTTTTGGTTTTTGTTTTGGTTTGGTTTTTTTGGGGTTTTTTTGTTTTGTTTTTTTGGGGTTTTTGTGTTTGGGGTTTTTTTTTTGTGGTTTTTTTAGGGCTTTCTTGGTGCTCTTTTGGGGTTTTTTTTTGGTGGTTTTCTTTTGTTGTTGTTGTTGTTGGTTTTGGGGTTCTCCAGTGTTTTCTGGGGTTGTTTGGTAGGTTTTTTTGTGGTCTTTTGGGTTTTTTGGGTTTTCCTGGTGTTTTCCTGTGGTTATTTGGGGTTTTTTGAGATTTTTATGGACTTCTATTCAGGGTCTTCCAGTGGGTTTTTTGGTTGCGGCTTTTGGTATTTTTTCAGTGGCTTTTTGGGGTTATTTTAGGAGGGATTTTTGAGTTTTCCAGTGGGTTTTTGAGAGTTTTTTTTGGTTTTTTAGATTATTTTTGTGGTAGTTTTTAGGGTTTTTCCAGTGTCTTTTTGGGTCTTTTTCCGATGTTTTTTGGGAGATTTTGACAGTTTTCATGGAATTTTTTGGGGGTTTTCTGAGAATTTTAGAGATGACAGAAAAGCAGAATTGGGAAAGGAAATGCTTGCTGAAATTAATTATTTAAGTCAAAAATAGAGTCCATAATTAATTAACCAGTGAATTTAATGACTGCAGGACTGAGTTTATTCCGATTTTCAGTGATTCACAAGGTGGAAATCGCAGCTCCCACCTCCGATCCCGATTTCTCCGCCCGCAGAATTCCCAGGATTTCCCCAGAGAGCCGATGCTCCTTCCCTTGCCAAAGCAAATGCGTTGGGGGCTGCTGGGGCCCGTCCTGGAAGCGAAACCCTGAGCTCAACTCTTGGGCCAGGGCCCAACGCACCAACCCAACGCCGCCGACCCTCTCCGGCGCTGGGTGGTAGAGGCGCCCGTTGCGCGGGCACACGGCCAACATTCCCGGCTGGAAGGGCACCACCAGCTCGGAGCTGCCCCCGCAGTAGGACAGCAGGGAATTGCCACCGGGGCCGGGCAGAATTTGGGTGAAAACCACAGGAAGGTCAGAACAGCGAAGGAAATTCCGCTCGCGGCCGCAGCGCCACAGGAACAGGAAGTGCTCCCGGTAGTGCCCGCTGCGGTTCCGCTCCAGGTGCCGGAAGAAGAAGGAAAGGAATCCGACGTCTGGGGGGAAAATTCCGGGATCAGTGACAGGGATTTTGGGGGGGTTGTGTAAAGAGGTTTTTTTGGCGATTTTGTGGAGAGTTTGTGGAGATTTTTTGGGGTTTCCTGATGGTTTTCTGGGTTTTATTTGTGGGGTATTTTCAGTGTTTTTTGGTATTTTTATGGTGGTTTTAGGGTTGTTTTTGGTGTTTTTCCAGTCTTATTATGGCTTTTCCCAGTGTTTCTTAATAGAGGGTTAGTAGGGTTTTTTGGTCATTTTTTAGACGGGTTTTGGGTTCTTTTGGATGGTTTTTCACAATTTTTTCGGGATTTCAGGGAGAATTTTTGGGGTGTTATTGGTGGGTTTTTGGGATCTTTTTTGGGAAAAAGATCCCAAAAAAAAATAATTTTTCCCTTATTTTTCAGGTTTTTGGGGGGTTTTTGAGGGTTTTCTAGTGTCTTTTTGAGTGTTTTTTGGGGGTTTTCCAGTGGTATTTGGGGTTTCTTTAGGGTTTTTCTGGTGCTACTCTGGAGTCTTTTGCAGGTATTTTTGAGGTTTTTGGGGTGTTTCTAGGGGTTTTTTTGTGTCTTTTTGGGGGTTTTTTGGGGGGTTTTTCTAGTCTAATTTGGGGGTTTTGTGGTGGTTTTTTGGTAGTTTTGTAGGGCTTTTTAGCGAGGTTTTTGCCAATTTTGGGGGTGTTTTGGATGCTTCTTTGTGGTTTTTTTGGGGTTTATGTGGAGATTTGTTTGAGGTGTTTTTAATGGTATTTTGGTGGTTTTAGTGGTCATTTTGGGGTTTTTTGGGGAGTTTTTCCTGTTTTATTTGGGGTTTTTCAAGTGGTTTTTCATAATGATTTAGTAGGCTTTTTTGGTGGTTTTGGACAGTTTTTTGGTGGGTTTTGGATGGGTTTTTGCCATTTTTGGGGGCTTTTCATTGAGATTTTCTTAGGTTTTATTGGTGGTTTTTCTGGAATTATTTAGGTGATTTTTGAGATTTTTTCCAGGTTTTTTGGGTGATTTTTGGGGTTTTTCCTGTGGTAATTGTGGGTTTCTTTGGGATTTTTCTGGTGCCCCCTTGGCATCTTATGGGGCTTTTTTTGAGGTTTTATGTGGTGGTTTTTTGGGTTTTTTAGGGTTTTCCTGTCTTAAGTGGGGTATTGCCAGTATTTTGAAATAGTGGTTTAGTAGGGTTTTTTGGTGGTTTTTGCCAGTTTTTTGGGGTGTTTTAGATGGGTTTTTTTGTCATTTTTTGGTGGTTTTGTCATGATATTTGAAGCGTTATTGGTGGGTTTTCTGGAATTTTTTTTGTGATTTTTGAGTTGTTTTTTAGGAGTTTTTAAAGGTTTTTCCAATGATATATTGGGGGTTTTTTGGGGTTTTTCTGTTACGCTTCTGGAGTGTTTTTGTGGGTTTTTTGAGGTTTTTCTGGTGGTTTTGGGGTTATTTTTGGGCTTTTTTTTCGTGGGTTTATGTGGTTTTGTTGATGGGTTTTGGTGGAGATTTTTTTGGGCTTTTCTGGTGGATTTTTGGGTTTTTTTCATTTTCTTTTTGGTGGTTGTGGGGGTTTTTCTGGTGGTTTTTCTAGTGGTTTTGGAAGGTATTTTGGAGGTTTTTTAAAATTTTTTGGAGGTGTCTGTGAAGGTTTTTTGGGGTCTTTTTTGGTGCTTTCCATGCAATATTTTTTGGTCAGTTTTTGCATTTTTGGGGGCTTTTTAGGTTTTTTCCCAGTTTTTTTGGGTGTTTTTCCATTGGTATTTTGAGATTTCTTTGGAGTTTTCCAGTGTCTTTTCGGGGTCTTTGGCAGTTTTTTGGAAGTTTGTGTGGTGGTTTTTGGGGTTTTTCTGGTTTCTTGGGGGGATTTTTTGGGTGATTTTGGTGGTTTTGGGGATTTTTTTGGTGTTTTTTTTTGGTTTTGTAGATGGTTTTAAGAGAATTTTTTAGAGGTTTTTGTTGAGATCTTTTTGGCTTTTCTGGTGGATTTTAGGAGGTTTTCTGTTGGTTTATTGGTAGTTTTCGTGGAGTTTTTTTAGGGGTTTCAGGGTGGTTTTTGGTTTTTTTTCTGGCATCTTTTTGGGTTTTTTTGGGGATTTTCCAGTGGTTTATTACAGATTTTTATTGGGGTATTTTGAGTTTTTAAATTGAGTTTATTGAGAGTTCTGGGATTTTTGTGGAGGTTTTGGAGTTTTTTGGGTGGGTTCTCCAGAGTATCTTAGGGGGCTTTTCCAGTGGTTTTTTTGGGGTGTTTCTTTGGTGGTTTTTGGGTGGTTTTTTTAGCCTTTCATGGAGGGATTTTTCAGTTTTTCTGGAGTTTTTCTGTGTCGTTTTGGGGGTTTTTTTATGTTTACTTGATGTTTTTTCTTTCTTTTCCGGTGGTTTTTTGGGGGTTTTTGTGGCGATTTGTGAGGTGGTTTCTGGGGCCTTTTGGGGTTTTTTTTAGATTTTTCTAGGTTTTTTTCTTGCGGTTTTCTGGTTTTTTTAGGGCATTTCTGGATTTTGATTCAATGTATTTTGGGGGTTTTGTAGTGTTTCTTGGATTTTGGGGGGCTTTTTTGCAGGGTTTTCCAGTGGTTATTGAGAGGGGGTGGTTTTTGTAGTGGGTTTTGGGGGTTTTTGAGGCTTTTTTGGGGTTTTTGGAAGGTTTTTTTGGTGGGTTTTTTTGGGTTCTTCCGGCGTCTTTTGGAGGGTTTTGTGGTGATTTCTGAGGTGGTTTCTGAGGCCTTTAGGGAATTTTTTAGGTTTTTTGGGGGTTTTTTTCTGGTAGTTTTCTGGTGGTTTTTTGAGGTTTTTCTGGGTTTGCTTTCAATGTATTTTGGAGTTTTTGTGGGGTTTTTTGGATTTTTCAGGGACTTTATTGAAGGTTTTGCCAGTGGTTATTTGGATTTTTTTTGGTGATTTTTGTAGTAGGTTTTGGCGGTTTTTTGAGGCTTTTTTTTTTTGAGGGTTTTCCAGTGTTGTTTGTGCGGTTTTTTGGGTTTTCTGGTGGTTTTTGTGAAGATTTTTTTGTGGGGGTTTTTGGGTTTTTCCAGGGTCTGTTGCCTTCTGATATAAGACAAGGAGACCTGGTTTCGAGGAACAGCACGGTGACCCACTCTCCAGGGTTGCTCGGGCCAGAGAAACACGCAGACACCAATGTGGTGGACGGTCTAAGGCATTTATTATCTCTTCTCATGGGGTTTTATAGTCTAAGGGGTCTGTCTACGTCAGAGGGGGTCTGCTTTACCATCTAGGGTTAGTAAGGAGTGGAAAGTTACCAGCAGTGGAAAGTTACCAGCACTACTATCGTTAGGGGGGCTACATTCCTGGTTACATTCCTAGGGTGATATCTTAAGGGATTAGGGGAAAAGGAGTCCTACTGCTTTCCGTCACATCCCGTGATCTTCCGATCGCCTGTCCCTATCTACTACATCTCCCCCCACCTTTTTCATAAATGAATGAGGTAGTCATATACATAGTCACTTAAATGAGGTATAAGGTTGTAATTCAACAAGGGAAAGGGATTTGGTAAACCTGAGTAAGTTTTTGCCAGGCAAGTTTAGAGAATCTTGTGACTGGCAGTGTTCCCTGGTTGAATTCATAGCATTTGTCGCCAGCCTATGAACAGCATGTTGGCCCGTTCTAGGCGGGTCTGAACGAATGAGACTAGCTTGTTCAGCAGGCATGGTCCGAAGGTAACAGCTAAAAGTAGCATTGCCAATGGACCTATTAGGGTAGAGATTAGGGTGGTTAGCCATGGTGATTGATTGAACCAGGACTCGAACCAACCCTGTTGGCCTTCCCTGTCTTTCTGTCTCTGAGCCAGTCTGTTTCGGAGTTATGTCATGGAGTCTCTAACAACTCCCGTGTGGTCCGCGTAGAAGCAGCACTCCTCTTTCAAGGCGGCACACAGGCCTCCTTGCTGCATGAACAGGAGATCCAGTCCTCGCCTGTTCTGCAAGACCACTTCTGAGAGTGAGGAGACTGACTTCTCTAGGAAGGAAATGGATTTCTCGATCCTTTGCAAGTCCTCATCAATGGTCATTTGCAGCTGGGACAGTCCTTGGTGCTGGGTCGCTAGGGCTGAGACACCGGTTGCCGTTCCTGGTGCTCCCAGGCCGAGCAGCATTGCGATAGTTACACCTGTTATTATTTCTCTTTTGTAGAGCTGGCTGGGTTCCTCAAAAAGGTGGTACACTTCTTCGTCTGAATGGTACAGGACCCTAGGAACAATCAGAACTTGGACACAAAAGTCGTTAGAGTCATTGAATTTGGCAAGGAACACACAGGGACTCACTCCAGATTGCTGTCAAACCCACATCCCAGATGCAGATGGGACTACCCACTTATTGTTTTTCCTGTTGGGCTTGACAACTTTGGTGCAGACGTTGCCTTTCCGCCTAGCTACGGTTGCATTGCCAAAGCATCTGCCCCGGCCTGTGACTTGACTAAGGGGGATTCCTTTGCAAGGGTTATCCCATCTGCACTGGTGAGGGGCATCGGCTGTGGAGTAACTGAAGGGAGTGTTTAAAGCAACTCTTTCATAAAAGGGAGGTTTAACATCGTAACAAAGCCAACAGGATTCAGTTAGGTTAGGGTTGGATTCGTTCAGGGATATAAAGGTAGCTTCTAACATATGAAGAATTGGGTCTGAGTCTGACCCGGCTGAGCGGTCTATCTGAAAGGCTTCCGCGTGGCCGGTCAGGATATTGGTGACCTTTGTGGGCAAGGCTTTGGGGTAGGTCGTGTTTCTCCCTTTCTGTGCGCTTTAAATCAGTTTGTTGGGTCCGACCGCTCGAGGTGCCAACGGTTGGAGCCTGATAATTCGCACATTCACCCTCTATTTCGACCCTTGAAGGACTACTGTCCACGTTCTGCCTATGGCCCAACTAGGGTGGTCTGGCTGCAAGACTGTCATCTTATAGCTAGTGCATTTCCAAATTTTAGGGATTTTATGGTGGTTTCAATAGAAGCTTCCCTGGAGAAAGACGGGTGTTTTGCAGCCAGTGGGTGCCCAGGTGAACTGTAAGAATTTGTCGGGCTCTTGTGGATCCCACCCAGGCCCCGACAGTCTGGCATCTGTAACAGTGGTTTCGCAGCCCCAGTGCCCACAATATCCCCATCCTGGGTGATTGCAGTAGCTTTTTCCTGGGTTTGAAGCTGGGCACCAGTAGGATAGGTAGGTGTGTGTGGCGTGTGGGGAATAGGGGTCTACCTTTGGTTGTCCTGGAAACAGGTCGGTAATGCGGAGCACGAAGGATGGGGCATTCAGTGTGGTGATTTCTTTGAGCACCTTGTCACTACTAAGGTGTCGCATGACCCACCTGAATGGCTGATGGGGGTAGTGATCTGGGCTGGCTTGCCCTCTGGTGACAAGCTCCAACAGCAAAATCACACAGAAACACCGTTGATGCTTGGGTCTCACCCGTGCGGGGTCTCTCGGGCGCTGTCTGGCGGCTTGGTGGTCTGTCTGTTTCCTCTGGAACGGGGATGTACGCGTCACGAGGACGTCCGACGAGCATGTCCTGTAAACAGAAACTCTCAACTCTCGTCAGTCTCATTCTGCTCGTTGTGAAGGTCAGGCTTAATTGACTTAAAATGACACCACCTGATTTTGCTGTCCTTTTTGACAGCTGCGTACCCTCGCCCCATGAGCATCAGCCTCCAGCCCCGTTCCCATTCGCCTAGCTCGTTTCTAATTACCACCTGCGGGCCCTCCTCTAGCGCTCAGTTGGCCCAGTGTTTTTGAACAGGCCTGTTTGTTTCATCTCCCCTAGGGAACTGATTCAGTGCTAGCAAAGCGGTTGCCAGCATACGTGCCTGATCTCCTGGGGGAATGGAATTGGCAAAGCCCTCTGCTTTCGCCAACACTTCTAGCTTGGTTTTCAGGGTCTGGTTCGCTCTCTCCACTATGGCCTGCCCGGTACTGTTATATGGAATACCTTGCACTAATGTGATGCCCCATTTTGAGGTGAATTCTTGCACTGGTTTGGAGGTGAAATTGGAACCGTTGTCAGTTTTGATCTGCTTGGGGATACCAAGCCAAGCCATGGCTGTCAGCCAGTGCTGAATTGTGGCCTTAGAGTTTGTTTTGTGGTGCTGTGTGGCTATGATCGTTCCGCTATAAGTGTCCACTGTCACTGCAAGCCATGCTCGTGGCTTCAGCAGTTGACACAAGGTGAAGTCTGACTGCCAGATCTCTGAAGGCTTGAGATCTCTCAGGTTGACCCCACAGGTCCATAGGGGTGACTTCTGGCAATGAGGGCAGGTCGCTACCACATGTTTTGCGTCCGCTGTTGAGATTCTGCATCTCTTCGCCAGTGCTTTGGCTCCGATGTGGAGCAACTCGTGCAGTTGATAAGCTTCCTGCAACGTCCATATGCCTTTTGCTGCGGCGTCCGCTTTGTCGTTGCCGGTCTGGAAGTAACTTTTAACTGGGTTGTGGCTGTTGATGTGAATGACTGACACGGTGCCCTGTCGCGAGGAGAGTGCTTCTTCCAGCATTAGGGCTGCTGCAGATGTTGACACACCTGGTCCTGCCATGGCTAGGCAGAGCCTTGCCACGAATATTGAGTCCGTTACAATGTTGAGGTGTTCTTCTTGGAAGAGTCCACACACCAAGACTACTGCTGCTGCCTCCAGTTGTTGCACTGACAGTGTGGGGTCACATGCTTTGACGCAATGCCATTGTTCTCCTGCCTGCCACACTGCTGTTGCAGTTGAGGTCGTGAAGGAAGCGTCTGTGAAGACCATTGGTCCTGGCTGCAGTTGGTCCATGACCTTTGGCGGCATGTCCATGTCAACAATGGTCAGCAGCTGAGTCCAGGGTGGTCTGGAGGAGTAGATTTCTCCTCCGAAGCCGGTGAGAGCAAGGGCTAGGTGCTCCGATATTGTGGCTGACTCCGTGGTCGGCTGCTTGCGGAAAGGAAGGTGGATGCTCGTCGGCTCGGTTCCTAGATGTTTCAAGGTGAGTTTCCTGCCTTTCATGATGAGGTTAACGATGCATTCGATTCCTGGGGAAAATGCACGAGCAGGTCTTCTGAGGACCACCCATTGGATTGGTCAGGCCTTTTCAGAAGGTCCTTGAGCCAGTGCTCCCACTCCCCCCTTCGGTGTAAAGCGGACGTACAGGTTCAGTGGCATGGCTGGGTTCCACCTGGCAAGTGTGCCCGTGGACATCTGGCTTTCTATGAAGTCGAGAGAGCTCGTTGCTTGTGGTGTCAGCTCCTTGGGTTCCCAGGGATTCTTTCCTTTCAGGAGGTCATATAGGGGGTCCATGATCTCGGGAGGAATTAGGACCATGTTGCGAAGCCACTGCAGCGATCCCACCAGGCGTTGCACGTCATGGAGCGTCTTGATGTCTCGACAGACCTTCACCTTGGGGAGGGTCACGTAGGAGCTTGTGATCCCCACTCCCAGGAAGGTAACGCAGGGTCCTCTCTTGATCTTTGCGCTCGCGATCTCGAAGCCGTTGGCCATGATTGTGGATACCAGGTGATCTACTTCGCTTGCCGATGGTGCAGCGACTAGGATGTCGTCCATGTATTGAATGATGGTTGCGGTGGGGTAGGAGTGTCGGACTGGCGTCAGTGCTTTGTCCACGGTGATTTGGCATATAGTGGGGCTGTCCACTAGGCCCTGTGGCAATAGTCACCATTGGAAGCGGAGGTTGGGCCGCTCACCATTTTGAAACACCACGGAAAAGGCGAATCGTTCTCTGTCCTCAGGGTGCAGAGGTATCGAAAAGAAACAGTCTTTATGTCTAGCACTGTGCATGGCTGCCCTGCGGGGATGGCTGAGTTCATGGGTAGCAGTGTCTGAACTGGACCCATGGGTCGGATTGTCTTATTCACTTCTCTCAGGTCGTGGATGAGGCGATAACCTTCTCCGGACCTTTTGGGGATCACAAATACAGGGGTGTTCCATAAGCTTATGGAGGGATCTATGTGACCCTTTTGCAGTTCGTGGTCGACCAGTTCCAGCAAGGCTGCCGCTCAAGGCTCTGTCAGGGGCCACTGCTCGACCCATACGGGGTCTGATGATTTCCAAGTCAATTTGATTGGCAGCGGATGGTGTACGGCAGTGGCCCTCATGATAAATTTATATTTCTGAATCCTAGCATGGAGAGGACATCCCTTCCTAACAGGGGTGGAGAGTTTTGTAAGATGTAGGGATAGATCGCTACTGTCTGTTCTGGTCCCTTTTTCGTGTGAAGTGTTATAGCCACCAGCTGGGTGCTTTTCCATGGCTGGGACTGCCCTCCCACTCCTTTCACTGGAGGGACTTCTTTGAATTGCCAATGTCCAAGCCAATGTGCTTGGGGAAAAATCGTGCAGTCTGATCCCATGTCCGCCCAAAACTGAAACCCTATGATGTATGGATCCTGACTGCCGTAAAGGCGGCATGTCCCCCACACCATCAGGGTTCCTTTCCTATTCTCATGGCCAGGGCCACCCAGGGGTCCCACTCTGGGGTGTCCCCTGCTGGTCCTGTACAACCAGCACGGTTTGTGGCAGTGGGGGGTGCGAAGGTGTTACTGGTGGTGCGGCACAGCTCTGCCATTGCACTGTAGGCAGGGATGCGAAATTGACTGCTCCCTGTGGGGGCATGGGGTATGAGGGTCCCCTGCCCCACTCGGGGTTGCTGTAGCTGGGCCGCTGCATGTTCCAGGTGGGAGGAGGCTGGATACGGCCCAGCTGCCCCCTCCCTTTCCTGTTTTCCTGAGGCCTGGATCTGCATTCCTTAGCTAAATGCCCCTTCCTTCCACATGCCCAGCACGGTCCCCTAAGTCCCCCTTGGCGTGGTGGAGCAGCTGCTGATGAGCGTCTTGGCTGGGGGCAGTTTACTACCAAGTGGCCTGCTTGGCCACACTTAAGGCATGCCACCACACTGGTTATTGCAGTGAACTGCTGCTTGGATGGGAGCTAGGTGTTCTTCCTTTGCAACGTGTCTGATCATAGCAGCAACATTGGACCCAGGTGGCAGTGATCTTAAAATGTCCTTGGTGGCTGAGTTGCATTGCTGGCTAGGCAGTCTGCCAGCACGGGACCCTTCGCCTCTGAGAGTAATGCAGAGGAATCTAATGCTGCCTGAAGCCTGTCCACAAACTGAGTGAAGCTCTCACTCTCACTCCGTTTAATAGAGGACCATTATGAGGGTTTGGCTACTATTTTGGAAGCAGCACTGATGGCTTCTCGGGCAGCACAGGTTGTTGTCATTACCTCATGGGCCCAGAAGGCCTCAGCCTGCACCTGGGGGGTGATGATAGTGGGGTCTGTTCCCATTAACCTCTGTATGCTGGAGCCGTGCAGTGGATGGTCAGCTCCCGTTACCTGGGCTAGCTCCTTTGTGCATTGATCCTCCCACTCTTGTTTAAAAACGATCATCCCCGCGCCATCGAAAATCATCCTACATGTCTGCTTAATATCAAAGGGTAACATATCATCCCCTCCAAAAATGCCGTCAATGAGTGTGGAAACCATGGCAGAGTTAATTCCCTTGTCTGCAATCGCTTTATTAATTGCCTGCACATCTTTTGGGTTTACTGGGGAATAGGTCCTTTGGTTTCCGCCTGCCCCCCCCACACGGACTGGGAACACCAGTGTCGCAGACGGGGCCCATTCAGCGCAAGCTACCTTTATTTTCCACCAGTCTGTAAGCGGGGTTCGGTCTTTCTCTGATAACCCCTTCACCCACGCGGGAGCGCTGCGACTAGTGACCTTACACGCTGCTGCTCTCTTTCTATTAAAACTAGAATCCGAATCAGAATCCTCTGATCCCCTCTCGAGCTCAGAGCCCGAGTCCAAGTCCGAGCCAGAAGTCGACTGGCTGGACATTTCCGGGTTGCTGTGCCATTTTCCCGGGCTCCGACCCCACCCCTTCTTGTGGGGGTCGAGCCGTCCCCTCTCCCTGGGCTACCCCCGCCTCCTGCTGGGGGAGGTCCTTGCCCTATAAGGATCTAATTTGAACAGAGGGCTCTGATTGGTCTTATGCTCCTCTGGGGGGGCCACCCCTTCTTCCCACTCGCCCGCGCATGTGTTGTTAAGCAGGCTGACTGCATTTCCACCCCCTTCCTCCTCCTTTCCACCCTGAACACGCGGCTCGGCGCCATTTTCAAGCACATAGGGTGGGGGGGCGGTTTTATCGATCCCTATGGCGTCCGACAATCCGGCCACGTTCCGCCCCTCATTCGCGAGCCCCTGCCAAAATGCCTGCGCGTGTTCCCCCCCTCCAATGGTAAGTCTGCTCACTGAGGGGGTTCCGGCGATCGCGCCTCCGCACGCTTATCCGGGTCAAAATCCTCTGCAGTTTGTGTCGCCGTGCCAACCCCGAGTCGCGGCGTGGCTAATAAACAGGTTCGCGCGGCTTTCCAGGTTTCTTGCTCTTGTCGAGCTTTTTGCAGAGCCTGGATAACTCTGCCCCACGATTTTAGGGCCTTCCCTGAGCCCGAGGACATAGTGTCCTCCGTCAGAGCTTTTGTACAATTATCCCACACCCCCAAATGGAGGACATCCACAGGGCTTTCTATAGCCCCAAGCTTAATCAGTCTCGGCAATGCAAGATTTAAGTCTCTAAGTTTACACTCGATACCCCATTGTGCATGCATGAGACTTACGACCTTTGCGATGGCTTCCATGGTCCATGCAGGTCCGGAGGCGCCCCCCCTGCTGTAGTTGGACCCGCCGCTACAGCCGCCATCCTCTGTCCAGGAGGATTCCCATTCCCTGAGCTACTTCCCTGGTTTTGGCACCAGTTGTTGCCTTCTAGATATAAGGCAAGGTGACCTGGTTTCGAGGAACAGCACGGTGACCCACTCCCCAGGGTCGCTCGGGCCAGAGAAACACGCAGACACCAATGTGGTGGACGGTCTAAGGCATTTATTATCTCTTCTCGTGGGGTTTTATAGTCTAAGGGGTCTGTCTACGTCACAGGGGGTCTGCTTTACCATCTATGGTTAGTAAGGAGTGGAAAGTTACCAGCACTACTATCGTTAGGGGGGCTACATTCCTGGTTACATTCCTAGGGTGATATCTTATCTTAAGGGATTAGGGGAAAAGGAGTCCTACTGCTTTCCGTCACATCCCGTGATCTTCCGATCGCCTGTCCCTATCTACTACAATGGTCTTTTTGGGATTTTTGTGGTGATTTGTGCAGTGGTTTCTGGGGCCTTTTGGATTTATTTTTTAGGTTTTTTTTTTTCTTACAGTTTTTCAGTGTTTTTTTTTTTTTTTTTGCTTTTTGTGGTTTTTTCAATGTATTTTAGGGTTTTTGTGGTGTTTTTTGGATTTTTTATGGGGCTTTTTTGCAGGTTTTTCCAGTAGTTATTTGGGGTTTTTTATTGGCAATTTTTGTAGTGGATTTTGGGGGGTTTTGAGGGTTTTTCCAGTGTTGCTTTGGGCGGTTTTTTGGTAGGATTTTTGGGGGGTTTCTTGTGGCTTTTGTGATTTTTTTGTGGGTTTTTTTGGGTTTTTCCAGGGTCTTTTTGGGGTTTTTGTGGTGATTTGTAAGGTGGTCTCTGGGGCCTTTTGGGTTTTCTTAGTTGGTTTCTTTTTTTGGTTTTTTTCTGGCCATTTTCTGGGTTTTTATAACTGTATTTGGGGGGTTTTTTGGTGTTTTTTGGGGGCTTTTTTGCAGGTTTTTCCAGTGGTTATTTGGAGTTTTTTATTGGTGATTTTTGTGGGTTTTGGGGTTTTTTTCACGCTTTTTTTTTTGAGTTCTTTGGGGGGTTTTTGAGTGTTTTCCCAGTGTTGTTTTGAAGGTTTTTTTGCTGGGTTTTTATGAGGTTTTCTGGTGGTTTTTGTGGATTTGTTTTTTGTTTTTCCGGGGTTTTTGTGAAGTTTTTTGGGAATTTTATGGATGAAGGAAAAGAATTGGGAAGGGAAAGAAGAATTGGGAAGGGAAAATGCTTCATAAAAATTAACTTTTTAACTTAAGAAATATTTCTTAGTTACCTAATTATGCAAATATTTAATTAATTCATGATTTATTAATTAGGGAAATTAATGACTGAGGAAATTATTAATCAGGAAATTATTAATTAATGAAATATTTATATGCTAATTAGGCGGTCCCACCTAAAATTAAGGAATAAATCCTAATGAAGGCTCAAATCTCAATTAATAACCAAATCCAAATAAATATTCAGCTCCAAATTAACAAGAGATTAATCAGGTTAATTAGGGCAGTACCTTTGAAGCAGGTCACGAAGTTCTTGACTTTGGTGTCAGCCAGGAAAAGCTGCAGAAAAAGCAGGAAAAGGTCGCGTTTTCCCCAAAAAAACTGGAATTTATCTCTGGGATGCATTTGGGATCTGTCCTGGATCCTTTTGGTGGTTTTTTTTAGGGGGATCCAGCTGGGATTTGCCCTGGAAATTTTAGGATTCTTTTTGGGATCTGCCCCGAGTCCATGGAGAGGTTTTTTTGGGATTCCTTTGGAATCTGAGCGGGATTTGTGTGGGATCTGGCCAGGATCCAGCTGGGATTTGTTTGGGATTTATTTGCATTTGATACAGGTTTAATCTGGGTTTAATCAGCGTTTAATCTGGGTTTAATCCGTGTAATGGGTCAAAACTTTAAGTTTGTTCATCAAAGCTGACAAAGTTATTCCAGTAAGACTGTTGCCTAATAAATTTCCAGACTTAAAAGGATAAGGAAGGTGAAACCAAAGACAATGGGTTCTACAAACATTTGTTTATCTGCTTAGTAAACTGTTGGGTGGTGGGCTTGCTATGATTGATAACACAGTATCAGCTTATCCGCTCAGTAAACTTAAGATTCCAGGAACTCAGTAGATTGAGCTTAAAATTCCAGGAATCAGACAAAGGAAAAATACCAACCTTCATCTTCAGACCTCTGGGAGGTGGACTATGACCACCTAGACAC
This sequence comes from Zonotrichia albicollis, assembly GCF_047830755.1. Lineage (NCBI taxonomy): Eukaryota > Metazoa > Chordata > Aves > Passeriformes > Passerellidae > Zonotrichia > Zonotrichia albicollis. The sequence goes on from NC_133851.1 coordinate 4,386,833, forward strand.
AAAAGAAGAATACGCAGAGTACTACACATCAACCTGGAAGCAGGACTGTATAAGAACTCCACGAAATATCAGAAGAGTGAGGCAGTGGCGGAGCGGAGACTCCCCTGTCGCCCAGCGCTGATTTGCTTATTGCTTTGCGCGCTGTAATCAATAAATTCTCAATTGATTTTACTTGGCAAATTGTCGGCTCAATTTATAACAATCCGGAATTATTTTGGAATTTGATCAGGATCCTCCCGGGTTTTCTGTTGGATCCTCCCTGCGTTTTTTTCGTGGTCTGTCCAGAATCCAGGCGGGATGCGTTGCCCAGAACCCCCTCCCGACCCCCCAACCCTTATGGATCCCTTATGGATCCCTTACCAATCCCTCCTCAACTGTTCTTGATGATCTAAGTAATAAAAATACTCGCGGATTCCAGGCTTCGGCCGCTGTCCCTGCTGGTACCGGAGCGCCGGGCGTGAGCAGAGCCGCAGCACCGCCCCCACCCTCATCGTGACAGCAAGCGGTGACCCCCGACAGGGCCAGGCCTCCTCCCTGTCGCAACAGGCGATGGCCGTGCCACCGGCGCCACCCAGAAGTGGCCACCTAGGGGATTGCAATTTGTGAGCACCGCAGGTGGTGCGGTGGTGAAAAGGTTCTGGAGGGAAGCGGAAATGGAAGGAGAAGGGCCGAGGGTGTCCCGCTACTATAGGGGATTCTATAGATCTATAAATCCTATAGAATCCCTCTAGAAACCCCTCAGGGCTTCTCTGTAGGGGCTCAAAGCCATAAAGAGCCTCAGCGACCCCATAAAAAACCCTCTATAGGCCCCTATAGCGCTGCGCCCCCTCATAGATGCGCCCCCCCCCCCCCCCAGCGGCTTCCCGCCATTTTGCCCTCAGGGGTTTCAGAGCCCCAGAGGCGACGGGAAAAGCTCCGGGCTGAGGGAAAAAGTTGGAAAATGAGGAGGAAAAATCTCGGGCTGAGGGAAAAAACACCGGGTTGAGGTAGAAAAGCAGCGGGGATGGAGTGGAAACACAGTGGGATGAGGGGAAAAGTGGAAAATGAGGGGGGAAAATGACGGGGGAGAAACGCCAAAATGAAGGGGAAAAACACCGGGATGAGGGAAAAACCACTGGGATAAGGGGAAAAGTATAAAAATGAGGTGAAAAACTAAAAAATAAAATGAGGGGGATAAGTAATGAAATGAGGTAAAAACCCAGCAAAATGAGATGAGAAAACACCGGGATGAGGGGAAAGCCACTGGGAAAAGGGGGAAAATACCAAAATTAGGTGAAAAACAAAAAAAATAAGGCGGGAAATGTTATGAACAAAAATTCGGTTAATAATTTTTTTGTGAGAAAGAGTTACAGGGAGGCAGCCAGATCTCTGTCCCTGCCAGGGTTCTGCGTGCTTTGTTATTGTAATCACGGGTCGGGTCGTGGTTGTAGCTTATCTCCCCTTTTGTATCAGTAAAAGCCCTGGCTAGGGTGAGGTAATGGCCCTTCCCCGAGGCTAAGGTGTTCTGTTCCCAGCATAGTGAAGACACCTGAGAGGGTGGGGGGGGTTATGCAAAGTGACTCCAAGACCAGCATGCTTTTTGGGACCCCGACTCCAAAGGCACAGAGAAAACCCCAAAAACAACGAGCCACCTAAGAGTTGAGAGACTGGAGTGATGTCTGGACGTGAGGAGCCGAGTGCTGAGCCTGCAGAGACACTGGAAACCTTTGTTGATCCTCACCCTGTGTGCGAGAGCCCCCGGGCCAGGTCTGGGAGGAAGCGAGCCTCAGACTAAGTTAACATCGGGCGAGAACACCACGCCCTAAAAGCTCCCACGAGGACGTGATTCCCCAGCTCTGCCCCTAGTGGACAGAGCTGTGCTTATCCTCCTCCTCTGAGTCGCCCTGGGAGAGGCGACTGGAGACTGCAGTCCCTCCGAGCTGCCCAATCCTGAGTTGATCACTTTCAATAAAGGCATTAAAAAGGAGAAGAAGGCTACTGGCCTTGTTTATTTCAGCAGAGGGTGTGCACAGTCCCCATCAGGGGATGACCCTGGTCCAGCCCCTTTGTTCAGCACCAGGCTGGGCTCAGGGCTGATGGGAAGCAGATCCTGCAGCTGGGACAGTGTCATTGCGATGTTTTCTGAAAAATCCCTTTACCAATGTGAAAAACGCCAATCACTTGTTTTTAAAATTTTAAAAGTTGAATAGTAATACAATTAGGGTAATAGTAATTTGGACAATTAGAATTAGTACAATATGAGACAATAGAGACAAAGAGTTACAGATGCCCGGGTACCTTTTTCTGGGCAGCACGAGCCCAAAAAAGAGCACACGTTAAGAAAGGATTAACCCTTAAAAGCAATGACCTGTTGCATATTCATACACATCATACATGATGCGTAAATTCCATTCAAACACAGGATTTTGTCTGGTCATCCCCAACACCTTCCTCTGAATCCTAACAGCGCCTTAGAGGTGGGAAGAAGTTCCTTTCTTCTGATAAGCAGACAATAAATTCTTTTTCTCTGAAAGATTTAGGGTGTCCTGTGGCTGCTATCTTGCTGTGAGTCCTTTCTAAGAAAAAGAATCCTACATAGCATAGTTTCTATTTTAACAATTTTTATAACCTAAAACTATATTTAACACACTACTAAAGAGAATTAATAGAGCATTACTTTCTAACACAACACATAATACTCATTTGAATATTTGCGAAAAGCCAATCATAAAATACATGCATTTTTCACAGCCAGGATTTCTTCTCCTGGGAAGTTGAGAAGCCTCAGAGAAAAATGTAAATAATAATTATCTCACTGTTTCTCCTTGTGTTCTGCTGCTTTGGAATGTGGTAGATGAGTCTTCCATTGGTTCCATGTGAATTGTGTTTTCTTAATGACCAATCACAGCCAGCTGTGTTGGACTCTCTGCAGAGTCATGGGTTTTTATTATTCATTCCTTTCTAGCCTTCTGATTTAGCCTTCCTTTTTCTTTAGCATAGTTTTAGTGTAATGTAATGTAATGTAATGTAATGTAATGTAATGTAATGTAATATAATATAATATAATATAATATAATATAATATAATATAATATAATATAATATAATATAATATAATCAGCCTTCTGAGAACATGCAGTGAAATTCTTATCTCCCACCTCGTCCTGGGAACCTCACAACACCACAGACTCCCTGTTGGGAAGGATGAAAGTTTGACAAGAAAGTCTCACAGATATGTGTGCTTGGCAGAAAGATCTCTGAATGTAGAACCTGAGAATGGAATAGAGATGGAAGCAAGTTTTGATAGAGAAGAAAAGAATTGCTGAGCCAGTCTCACTGGATAACCAAGGCAGCAAAGGGTGTGTTAGTTAGAAGGGGTTTTTATGGCTTAGAGCAAAGGATAAACCGACCTCAAACAAGAAGATGTTTTTACCGAGCAGAAGGATACCACAGGCAAACAAGACATGTGGCAAGTAGAAAAAAGGTCTCAGAATTTTCCATTGCAAGGAAACTGAAAAACAACTTCTAGCTTTAACTGTAATGTACTAACTTTTAGTGATTGGAGAATAGTACCATGAATATGGTAATTATAATAGTCATGATATAGGTATCATTATGATATGATATATTATATGATATGGTATGATATGATATATGATATATGATATATGATATATGATATATGATATATGATATGATATATTATTGATATAGTAGTTAAATTATCATATGATACGACATAGTAGTTAGGCTATAGGTAAAAGTTAAGGTATAGATTGGTTATGCAGTATTAAATTATTCGTATACTGCAAATAAAGGAATACAGGCTCCCTGGGAGAGTCCTGTAATTTCACCTGCACCATAAAATCTGAAATTTCAATACTCACACCATATCACAGGATAAAATAATGACACTTGGCTTCATAGCGCTCTTTCAGTCTGTTATGTATTTCATCATTTAAGGATTATCCAATTAAGCTCTCCAGTTAGTGAAAGAAATCTTTATGCTCAGCAAAGAAAAGTATATAATGCATTGTAACCAAAATTAAAGGGTGTCCAGTCTTGTGTGCAGCTGGAGCTGACAGCTGTAGGCACAGGCTCTGTCACCCACAACCCTGGACTGCTGTAACCTCTGGGGTGGAATAAACTGCAGTTTGTATACAGTAAACTGCATTTTGGAGAGCCGCCTGGAGTCCCACATCTCTCATTTAGGCTCTTACAACCTTCCCCTTTGTCAAGTCTTCAGCCGTTGTACAGCTCATTAGAGAGGGTTGAGGGCTGGAGATGAAGGCTGCAGTGCCCACTCTGAAGAGGTGATAACAGCACTGTGAAGCTGGCACTGATCCAGGGTATGCTAAGGAGACCATGCCCAGTGGAAAAACAGCTCCTCAACATGGGATAGACAACTCTGCCCATCCCCTTCAGCCCCAGCCCTTTGTCTCAGTGGCCACCTGGGCCCTACCTCACTGTCTGTGATGTGAGACTTGCCCACTGGATCCTGTTACAGCTGCTTTGCACCAACTTCCACCTCCTTTCACCCTAGACCTGGCTGTGAACAGGCATGGAAGGGTTGCTGCTAATTATTTAAAAATAAATTATTTCAATTTTAAAAAAATATATTAAAAGTAATAGCAACAAGAATAGCTCCCTGCCTGAAAAATACATATTACATGATTGGCTCTTCACATATATTAGAAGGAATAATATACATGTTATATTGTATTAATTAGTAGTACTGTATTTTTTAAGTAGTGTGATAAATATAGTTTTAGGCTACAACATAATATTAAAATAGAAACCATGCCATGTAAGATACTTTTAACTGGCTCAAAGAATGGATAAGATAATAAAGAAATTCTTTGCACAGAAATATCAGCAACAAGACACCCAAAATCCCAGAGAGAAGAATTATTGCCTCCTTATCAGGAAGAACCAGGCTTTTCTACCTCCTTTCAGACTCCATGGAGCCAAACCATGATTTACAAGATGAAGGTGGAGAAGTTGACAATAAACAGAAAAATCCTTAGTTTGAAAGGAATGTTTGCATCATGTATGAGATATTTCAATATGCAACAGGCTGTTGCTTTTAAGAGTTAATGCTTTGTTAGCAAGCCGTGCTTTCAACAGGAAAGCATCCAAACATCAGTAATTCTTTGCTTTTTATTGTCTTTATTGTCTTAACTCTGATTGTCCAAATTCTTATTGCTCTAATTTTTATTACTATTTTATAACCATTTTATTATTATTAAACTTTTAAAATTTTAACACAAGTGATTGGGGATTCTCACACCAGGAGCCCCTCAGAGGCCACGGGTCCCAGCCCCACTGAGTCTGACAGCTTCCCTCCCAAAATGCTGCATTCAGTTCTGACCCAGCACTAAGAAATCCAAGAACAAAACAGAAATCTGATTACAGAATCTTACAAAATCCCATACAAGAACATTCTGTTATAAAATCACAAGTATTAACAGAAGCTGAGAAAGTCAACAACATTAGAAAATGATGCTGTAGATGAATAATGAGATGGATGGTTGTCTCTCACAATTAAAGAGTGAATATTAAATATACGTTAAGAGAAGTTTTGTAGATTTATAGTTATGTGTGTGTGAAAAACGCCAATCACTTGTTTTTAAAAATTTTAAAGTTTAATAGTAATAAGATGGTTATAAAAATAGTAACACAATTAGAGTAATAACAATTTGGACAAATTGAATTAAGACAATATGAGACAATAAAAACAAAGAATTACAGACGTCTGGGTACCTTTTCTGGGCATGATGAGCCCAAAAAAGGACCCCTGCTAACAAAGGATTAACCATTAGGAACAGTAGCCCGTTGCATATTCATACACTTCATACATGATGCATAAATTCCGTTCAAACACAGGATTCTGTCTGGTCAGTGTCAGCTTCTTCCTTCTAATCCTAACAGTGCCTTCAAGGCAGGAAGAGGTTAATTTCTTCTGATAAGAAGGCAATAAATTCCCTTTCTCTGAAAGATTTAGGTGTCCTGTGGCTGCTATCTCGCTGCAAGCCCTTTCTGTTAAACAAAGCATCTTACATGGCATAGTTTCTGTTTTTCAATTTTTATAGCTTAAAACTATATTTAACACAGTACTTAAGAGAATTAATACAGCATTTCTTTCTAACACAACACATATAATATTCATTTTAATATTTGCAAAAAGCCAATCATAAAATACATGCATTTTTCACAGGGGGGTTTCAGGTAGCCCAGGGGTGAATTTTGGAGGGAAATGGGGGGGTCTGAGAGTCCTGGGGAGTTCTGGGGGTCTTGGGGAGGGTTTGGGGGTCCAGGGTGATTCTAGGCCAACCCTGGGGGGCTCTGGGGGGTTTGGGGTTCCTGGAGAGGTCTCGGGGCAGAATTGGGGGTCCCGGGGGGTCCCAGGCCCACACTGAACCGAGGTCTGGGGGTTTCGGGGGGAGGGGCCACAGCAGGGGTTCCTCCCCCCCCCTCCCTGGTTTTTGGGGTGTCTCCCATGGTGCCCCCTCCCCAAAAAGCTCTGAGGGCCCCCTGAAGTGGCTCCTGTTCCACCGGCCGGTGCCCCCTGATCCAGGACAGCCTCACTGAGTCTGGTGGGTTCTGGGGGGATTTGTGGGGATTTTGGGGTTTTGCGGGGCTGTTTGGGAATTTCAGGGTGGCTTTTTTGGGCTTTGGGGGATTTTGTTGGGAGTTTGGGGGGAATTATTGGAGTTTTTTGGGAGAATTATTTGGTTTAGAGATGCTTATGTGATTTTGGGGGGTTTTGTTGATTTGAGGGGTTTTGGATTTGGGGTGTTTTTTTGGGGTTGTGGGGGTTTTTTGGGGGGATTTTGGGAGTTTTTAAAAATTTTGGTGAGTTCCACTGGGATTTTAGGTGTATCTCTGGGGTTTTTGAGGGTTTTCTTGTATTAGTCCAGTCCCTCCCAGTATGATCCAAAGATGGCCCCACTGTGCTCCCAGTCCCTGCCAGTAAGAACCAGTTGTGCTCCACATGGTTCCAGTTGCTCTCTTTCACCCTCATTTGTTCCAGTCCCTCCCAGTATGTCCCAGTATAGCCCAGTTCTCTCCAGCATGTTCCCAGTCACTCCCAGTTGCTCCCAGTTGGGTTTTTTGGGGGATGTTTGGAGAATGAAGAAGTCCAAGGCTGAGAGGAAAAGGCCCCTTGGGGGAACATCGGGGGTGCCGGTGGCGGCTGCCGGCAGAGGCAGCCTGGAGGAGCAGAGCCCTGTGTGCCCCAAGAGCCCAAATTGGGGAGCCCAGAGATTGGGGAGCGCTGCCATTGGCAGGAGCCTCAAGAGCCTGGAGAGGGGCACGGGGGACTCCTTGGAGCCGCTGCAGCCCCGAGCAAAGAATGAGGGGAGAAGGGAGCCCTGGAGCCAAAACAGCCCCGGCATCCCGAAATGGGGAGAGCGAAGAGGGGGGAGCTTTTGGCATTGCTGGGACTGCCAGCAGCCTTGGCAGGGTGGGCACTGAGGAGAAGGGGGACCCCCAATCCAAGCGTGACCCCCTGCAGCTGGGACAGGGGGGAACCCCTGAACACCCGAGGGGAGGGACCAGGGACAGGGAACTCCTGGGAGGCTTTTCCAGGGCTGAATCTTGGTGTTTGGGAGGTTTTCGTGAAGCACAGATGGCCGGTGACTGGTAGAGATGGACTTGGGCAGAGGGACCTTCAAACTCAACATGCTCATCCCTTGTTTTCCCCAAACCAGGATTTCCCATTGCCAACCCCTAGGAGTCTGTGAGGAAGATGTCCTGGGACACTGAAGCAGGTGAGGAGGAAGTCAGTGCCCCTTTCCCCTCTGAGCTGCTCCATAGCCCAGCCCAGTATGGCCCTGGCTGCAGCACAGCCCTGGGGGGATCTCCTTGCCCTTGCCTGTGGCACAGAGGCAAATCCCATCCTGTCCTTGTCCTTCCTCCCCCAGAGCAGGAGCTGAGCATGGAGAGCAGGGAGGACAAATGCCCGCAGCAGAACCTGGTGGAAGAGGCCGTTTTGAGCGGCTCCGCGGTGCAGGAAGCCAACGGGGAGGAAAAGCCCCGGAGATGCTGCACGAGGAGGGGCTGCAAACGCAGATGGCGGGGATCTGAGGAGGAAAGAGCCAGACTGGGCTGGGAAGGCGGCCAGAGTTCAAGCCAGAGCTCGGAGCTGGTGCTCCATGAGCAGCTTCATGATGGGGAGAAGCCCCACACATGTGTGGAGTGTGGGAAGAGCTTCAGGTGGGACTACAAGCTCATCGAGCACCTGAGGACCCACACTGGGGAACGACCCTATGAGTGTGGGGAATGTGGGAAGAGCTTTAGGGACCATGACACCCTGATCAGGCACCAAAAGATCCACACCAGGGAGAGGCCTTACGAGTGTTCCGAGTGTGGAAATAGATTTCGGTTCAACTCCCATCTCCTCCTGCACAATCTGAGTCACACAGAGGAGAGGGCCTTCTTCTGCCCTGAGTGTGGGAAGGGATTTAAGTACAACTGCCAACTCATCACCCACCGGCGCATCCACACAGGGGAGAGACCCTACAAGTGTGGAGAATGTGGGAAGAGCTTCTCACAGAGCTCTCATTTGACCCGACACCAATACAGCCACCGATAAGGGAAGCCCTGCAAGTGCCCCGAGTGCAGGAAGAACTTCGTGCTCTGCTCCAGCTCCATCCCCCATTGGAGGAGGCACTTGGGGCACAGCCCTGGTGACCACTTTCCCTGTGATCCATGTTGGGAACACACCGGGCTTCTTATTCTTTTGGTTTGGCCTTAATTTTCTTGTCTTTTCCATCTCTTTGCAGTCCAAAAATGAAGAGGGATCAATCTTTCACCTCAAAACCACTCAAATCATACTGAAAACAGCTCAATCTTAACACAAAAGGGCTCAATCCTACCTCAAATTGCTTGTTCCCACCTCAAAATCTCAATCCTATGCCAAACTCACTCCATTCCACAGGTACCAGGGTGAGATGGGGTTGGAAGGAGATGGGAGAAATGGGATCCCAATTTGGGAGCGATAGGATGGGATGAGAGCGTAGGAGCGATTGGACGGGGATTGTGTGGGGCTGGGTGTGTGGGATGTATTTGACAGCAAATAAAATTCTCAGACTTACTGCTTTCTCTCCCGTTCATGTTCAGTCCGTTGCAGTTCTTTTTGCAGAGTGCCGCCTCCCAGAGTGCCCCCTCACAGTTGCCGCCCTTGGCCTGAGCCTGCCCCTTTCCCCTCACGGTTCCCGCCCTTTCCCTGCCCCCTTTCCCCTCACGGTTCCACCCTTTCCCTGCCCCCTTTGCCCTCACGGTTCCGCCCTTTCCCTGCCCCTTTTCCCCTCATGGTTCCCACCCTTTCCCTGCCCCCTTTGCCCTCACCGTTCGACCTTCGGGAACAGGGGAGGAGGAGGAGGAGGAAGAGGCTGAGCGGCAGCAGAAGCACCTGGAGAAGGGGAGAGGGAACCCTGGAGTCGCCGCAGCCCTGGGAGCATCACCCCCCTGGGAGCAGGTGCCCGGGGGTGGGGGAGCTCGGCCCAAACCTACTGGGGGGTGCCTGGGTTTGGGATTTTTTGCAGGGGAAGTTTGGAGCTGGCAGGGCTCCAAAGTCGAGCCACAGATGGCCCTCGGGGGGACATCCAGGGTCCCCAGGAGGTGTTTTTGGAGGGTCCCAAGGCCAGCAGTGGCTGCTCCCAGTATGAGCCCAGTCCCTCCCAGTCATTCCCTATGATGATGCAATTTGATCCCAGCACAGTCCCAGTTCTTCCCAATTTCATCCAGTGTGTTCCCAGTTCTCCCAGTTGTCCCTAGCATAGTCCTAGGCACTCCCAGTATGATCCCAGTCTCTCCCACCAGGTCCCTAGTCCTTCCCACTTGCCCCCAGCGTGTTCCCAGTTCCCCCAGCACATTCCCAGTGGCTCCTGGTCTGGTCCCAGTCACCACCCATATGGGCTCAGACACTCCCAGTATATCCCAGTTGCCCTGAACATTCTCATAGTCATTGCCAGGTACTCCCAGTTACCTTAGGGTGGTTCACTTGCCCCCTGTTTTATCCCAGTTGCTCCCAGTTCCTCTAATTATGTCCCCTGTTGGCTCCCGGCATGGGCCTGGTAGCTCCCAGTAACCCCCAGTCAGGGTCCAATCACACCCACTCTGATCCCAGTATGATTGTAGCCACTTCCAGTATGATCCCAGTCACTTGCAGTCTAATCCCAGTTGCTCTCAGACACTCCCAGTACGATTTCAGTGCCCCCGGTGTTATCCCAGTTGCTCCCTGTCAATGCCAGCATGACCCCAGTAGCCTCCAGTATGATCCCAGTGTCTCCCTGTCTCTCCTAGTTTATCCCAGTTGCTTCCAGCTTGTTCCCAGTCACTCCCACTTCTTCCCAGTTGCTTTCAGCATCATTCCAGTTGCTCCCAGTCAATCCCTCCATGATTCCAGTCCCTCTCAGAGTGATCCCAGTTGCTTCCAGCATGGGCCCAGCTGTTCCCAGTGTGCTTCCATCACTTCCCTATGGTTACAGACACTCCCAGTATGGTCCCAGTTGAACCCAGTTGCCCCTGCTCTAGTCCCAGTCACTCCCCATATGATCCCAATCCCTCCCAGCATGGTCTCACTCACTCCCAGTTACCCCCAGTGTGGTCCCAGTTCTCCTCAGCATGGTCCTGGTTGTTCCCTGTGTGGTTCCAGTCATCTCAGTATGGTTACATAATGAGAGTTTTTGCAGATTGAGGAGTTCTTGCTAGACAGTGGCCATATTCAGTCAAAGCACAATCCAGCCTGCTTGTACTAATGGACAATGGTCACGTACACTAACAATGAATAATGGACATATTCAGAAATGGGGTTGGTATATTCTTGAAAGAGATACAAGAAGAAGAGTCATCAGGACTCAGCAAGTTTGTCAGCAAGCTTGGGAAAGTAAGAAAAAAGTGAGTCATGGGTGGGTGTCCTGGGTTGACTAAATGATGCTTTTATCCCCAATTGTCTCATTCTGTTTATGCTGAATAATAAGTTTCACACCTTTAAGACTTGTTCCAGAGCGTGAAGGGGGGACAGAAGAAGCGGCAGGTTTTTTCAGACACTGCACTCCTCCACATTCCTGCTCTGGACTGTGTTGTCTGTGGATGGACAGACAGTGGGACAGAGGTCTCTTTTGCTTTTAGTTAGTTTAGCTAGCTGAGGCAAAGGAGAAAAAGAGGTTCCCTGGACTGTGGGTTTTTTTCCCTTTTCTTTGGAGCTGTTCAAACCTGCTCTGGACTGAACACCAGAAGAGCACCAGCAGCTACACCTGTGGCCACTGGGCCGGGCCTGGCCTGCGACATTTCCAGCACCAGAGGGACTGATCAGAGACTGAGTGAGCTGAGCTGCAGCCCAGGGAGGGGACTTTCTCAGTTTGTCATCTCTTTTGGAGCGGCAAGGGGTTTTATTGTTTAATATTGTTTAGGTTTTATTGTTTAATAAACAGGTTTTTTCCACCTTTCTCCAAGGAGGTATTTTCTCCAGGACTGGTTGGGGGGAGGGGCTGATTTAATCTGCTTTCCTACTGGAGCCCCTTTGGGATTCTCTTCCAAATTTGCTCTGAACCAGGACAAATACATCTATTGGTGCCCAATGCGTGGCTCAAGAAGGTGGAAAAAAGCTCTATTGATTGTATGTTGGTTGTGCTCACTCTCTAGTGAGTTAAAGCAGTCAGTAGCCGTGTTGCTTGAATTCCTAATGTCTCTTGGGTTGTTGCCTTCAAGGCGTGGCGACCTGGTTCTTAGTCCGGCACAGTGGCCCTAACCCCAGGGTCACTCGGTCCATATGCTCCTGACACCAATGTGGTGGACAGCAAATGGCGTTTATTGAGGGGTCTCAGGGGTTTATAATGGCTTGGGCAGTCAGTGTCATTTCCTTCTGCTCACGTCCGGCTGGGTGCGGCCGGGCACGGAGCAATGGTCTGACTGCAGGGTGGGGGGTGTCCTATCTAACCGTACAGCCCGAATTCTTCCGCACGCTTGTCCCTGACTCTCCACATTGGGGTGGAGGCCTTCATGTGGTTCTGGTCCCTAGAGCTTTTTGAGGTTTCAATACCTTTGTGGTCACTAGGATTATTGTCCATAAACCATAATTTTTACAGTAGTGCAGCACGGAATAGCTGTTGTACTGGCCTTGGTGATAATGATTTATAGGGCGTTTACAAAGATACTGGAGTCAGTTTATGATATTTATGGTTTATGGTTTCTTCATCCTACCCTGCATCCCAGTTCCAGTAGTATGTTTTGGGAATTTATTAGTAATTGCACCCAGTTTGTTAGAGGAGGAGCAGGGAATGAGGCTTTCCAGTCTTTCCTTTCCTTCTTCTCCTTTGAATCTGTTAATGCCACTTTTTGAGAATGTTTAGTTTCCCCTGAATGTTAAAGAGACCATCTTTTTGGTATTTAATCAAGTTTCCTCTATATGGTCTGCAGCTTCTCTAGAATCAGGGCTGAGATATCCAGAGGAGTTGGTGAGACCCTTGACCCAGAAGCAGATGCAGGCGTGAAAAATCCTGAGTGGTGTGGAGAATGGGAAAATACAGGCTAAACCCTCAAGGAATTTTCTGATCCTGTAGACTGGGATTTTCCACGGGAACAAATTCAGAACCCAGCTGAGGTGGGGAAATACATAAAAATGAAGTGCCATGATCATTCTAAAGAGAAAAGGCTCATTGCAATAAGCTGGGACCAGGCCTATGCTTATCCCACTCTGTTAGATACTGTCGGGCAGCAGACAGAGGCAGGGGGGGCAGGGAGATAAATCAGCAGCTATCCCAGTCAGGCTACAGCCAACAGCCCAGGCTCGAAGCCAGCAGCTAAACCAGATAGTGAGCCTAAGCCAGCAGCTAAACTAGACAATAAGCCTCAACCAATGGCTGTTGCTACCAGCACTAGAAGTGGGAAATGCACGGACAAGACCGATCGACCAGTGGATGATGATGATGATGATGATGATGATGATGCAGGAGAAGGAACCTCAATGCCTCCTGACATAAAATCAGGAGTCAAAGCAGCAGGTGCAAGATCAGAAGCCAATACTGACTCCTTTTCTCTGAAGGACCTTTGTGGCCTACAGAAGGATTATACCCGACGACCTGATGAATCCATAATTAGTTGGTTAGTCCGTCTCTGGGATGCTGCAGGCAAGGCTACAATTCTGGATGGCACTGAAGCCAGGCATTTAGGATCCCTGTCACAGGATCCTGTCATCGACCAAGGAATGATGAGGGGAACTACTCCACACAGTCTCTGGGCACAGGTCTTGGAAAATGTAGCACAAAGATACCTGTGTGCAGATGATCTCTATATGCAACAAACCCAATGGAAGACCATAAAGCAAGGGATCCAACACCTGAGTGAAATGGCAGTGGCAGAGATTATCTTCTCAGATGATGTAACAACTAGGAATCCAGACTTGGTACCATGCAGGTCTGGGATGTGGCGACAACTTGTACAACTTATGCCACACGAATATGCTTCTGCTTCAGCCATAATGAAGTGGGATGAGAGGGATGAGACTGTGCTGGATATGGCAAAGAAGCTCCGAGCATGTGCAGATGCTGTGCATGGCCCAACATGCCAGAATCACAGCAGTAGAAACATGTCTGCAGAAATTAGAGGACAAGATAGAGGAGAATCATAAGAAGTTCAGAGAGGAGATTAAAGAAGACCTTCTCCAAATCTCAGCAGTACAGATCAGAGGTTCTGGTAGCCAACACAGATGTTATCCAGATGGCGAGAGAAGGTACACCCCACGAGCTGAGCTGTGGTTCTACCTGAGTGATTGTGGAGAAAACATGAGGAGATGGGATGGAAAAATCTACTGCTGCTCTGGCACAATGGGTGCATGAATTGAAGGAAGCCACCAGAAGGAAAGCAGCTCCAGTTGCTCATAGCCGAACTGCCAGGTGTGATGATGATGATGATGATGATGATGATGACATGTCCGATCCCCTTGAAGGAACATCCAAGACATATGCCCAGGGAAAGAAAGATAAGCAGGCTTAGAGGGGCCCCGCCTCTAGCCAGGTAGAGGCTAGGGAAAACCGTGTTTTCTGGTCTGTGTGGATTCGTTGGCCTGGCACATCAGAACCACAAGAGTATAAAGCTTTGGTTGACACTGGTGCACAATGTACATTAATCCCATCGAGACATGTGGGGACAGAGTCTGTTTCTATTGCTGGTGTGACAGAGGGATCCCAGGATTTCACTTTGGTGGAAGCTGATGTGAGCCTGACTGGGAATGAGTGGAAGAAACATCCTATTGTGACTGGCCCAGAGGCCCTATGTATTTTGGGCATAGACTTCCTCCGAAGTAGGTACTTCAAAGACCCAAAAGGACTTAAGTGGGCATTTGGGATAGCAGCTGTAGTGACAGAGGGCATCCAGCAACTGAACACCTTGCCTGGACTGTCTGAGAATCCATCTGCAGTAGGAGTCCTGACGGGAGAAGAGCAACGAGTGCCAATTGCCACTTCCATAGTGTATCAACAACAGTACAGAACCACTCGAGATGCTGTGATGCCCATCCATAAGATGATCCAAGAGCTGGAGAGCCAAGGAGTGGTCAGCAAGAGTCACTCACCCTTCAACAGCCCCACTTGGCCTTTGCACAAGTCTGACAGAGAATGGAGATTGACTGTGGACTATCGTGGCTTGAATGAAGTGACTCCACCGCTGAGCTCTGCTGTGCTGGACATGCTGGAACTCCAGTACAAGCTGGAGTCCAAGGCAGCAAAGTGGTACTCCACTGCTGACATTGCTAACGTGTTTGTCTCCATTCCTCTGGCAGCAGAATGCAGGCCTCAGTTTGCTTTCACCTGAAGGGGCGTGCAGTGCACCTGGAACCAACTGCCCCAGGGGTGCAAGAACAGCCTCACCATCTGCCATGGACTGATCCAGGCTGCACTCAAAAAGGGTGAGGCTCCAGAACACCTGCAGTACATGGATGACATCATTGTGTGGGGGAACACAGCAATGGAAGTATTTGAGAAAGGAGAGAGGATCATCAGGATTCTGCTAGCAGCTGGCTTTGCCATCAAGAAGAGAAAAGTCAAGGGATCTGCTCAAGAAATCCAGTTCCTGGGAGTGAAGTGCCAAGACAGACGGCATCAGATTCCCACTGAGGTCATCAACAATATGACAGCTACATCCCCACCAACTAGCAATAAGGAAACGCAAGCTTTCCTGGGTGCCATAGGTTTTTGGAGGATGCACATTCCCGAATACAGTCAGATCATAAGCCCTCTCTACCTGGTTACCTGCAAGAAGAATGAGTTCCACTGGGGCCCTAAACAGCAACAAGCCTTTGCCCAGATCAAGCAGGACATCACTCGTGCAGTAGCCCTTGGCCCAGCCAGGACAGGACCAGAGGTAATGAATATGCTGTACTCTGCAGCAGGGAACCATGGCTTGTCCTGGAGCCTTTGGCAGAAGGTGTCTGGGGAGACTCGAGGCCGACCACTGGGATTTTGGAGTTGAAGATACAGAGGGTCCAAAGCCAACTACACTCCCGCAGAGAAGGAAATCTTGGCTGCCTATGAAGGAGTCCAGGCTGCCTCAGAGGTGATTGGTACGGAAGCACAACTCCTCCTGGCACCCCAACTACCGGTGCTGGGGTGGATGTTCAAAGGCAAGGTTCTTTCCACCCACCACGCCATTGACGCTCAATGGAGTAAATGGATTGCTCTTATCACACAGCACGCCCATATAGGTAAACTGAATCACCCTGGGATTTTGGAGATAATTACAAACTGGCCAGAAGGTGAGAACTTTGGTCTGACTGATGAAGAGGAACAAGAACCAGTGACACGTGCGTAAAAGGCTCCTCCCTATAACCAACTGCCCCCAGAAGAAACATGCTACGCTCTTTTCACTGATGGTTCCTGTCGCATCGTAGGGATGAACCGGAAGTGGAAAGCAGCCATATGGAGCCCCACATGACAGGTTGCACAAGCTACCGAAGGAGAAGGTGGATCAAGTCAACTTGCAGAACTCCAAAACTGTTCAGCTGGCCCTGGACATTGCTGAGAGAGAGAAATGGCCAAAGCTCTACCTTTATACTAATTCATGGATGGTAGCCAATGCTCTTTGGGGCTGGCTGGAAAGGTGGAAAAAGGCCAACTGGCCGCATGGGGGAAAACCGATCTGGACTGCTGATGAGTGGAAAGACATTGCTGCTTGGTTAGAGAAGCTACCTGTGAAAGTCCACCATGTGGATGCTCATGTCCCCAAGAGTTGGCTAATGAGGAACACTGAAACAACGAGCAGGTAGATCAGGCAGCAAAAATGGAGGTGTCAAAGATAAGACTTAAATTGACAACATAAGGGGGAGTTGTTCCTAGGTCGATGGGCCCATGATGCCTCAGGCCATCAGGCCAGAGATGCCACCTAAAAGTGGTCACAAGACCGAGGGGTGGATTTAACCATGGACAGTATTTCTCAGGTCATCCATGACTGTGAGATGTGTGCGGCCATCAAGCAGGGCAAGTGAATAAAGCCCCTGTGGTATGGTGGGCGGTGGTCCAAGTATAAGTATGGGGAAACCTGGCAGATTGACTACATCACACTGCCCCAGACACGCCAGGGCAAGCGCTATGTGCTGACCATGGTGAAAGCCACCACTGGATGGGTGGAGACCTACCCTGTGCCTCACGCCACTGCCCGGAACACCATCCTGGGCCTGGAAAAGCAAATCCTGTGGAGATATGGCACCCCTGAGGGAACTGAGTCAGACAATGAGACCCATTTCAAGAATGGCCTTATCAACACCTGGGCCAGGGAACATGGTATTAAATGGATATATCATATTCCTTATCATGCACCAGCTGCCGGGAAAGTTGAATGATGCAATGGACTACTTAAAACAACCCTGAAGGCACTCGGCGGGGGGGACTTTTAGAAATTGGGAAATGAACCTAGCAAAAGCCACCTGATTGGTCAACACCAGAGGGTCCATAAATAGAGCTGGTCCTGCCCAGTCTGAACCCCTGCACACAGTGGGTGGAGATAAAGTCCCTGTTGTACACATGAAAGGTATTTTAGGAAAAACTGTTTGGATTACACATGAAAGGTATTTTGTTGTACACATGAAAGGTATTTTAGGAAAAACTGTTTGGATTACTCCCACTTCAGGTAAAGACAAACCCATGCATGGAATTGTTTTTGCTCAAGGACCTATTTACACTTGGTGGGTAATGCAGAAAGATGGAGAAAGCCTTTGTGTACCACAGGGAAACCTAGTCTTAAGTGAGAACTGTGTGTAAGGTTTCATTGTGATGCAGATGGAAATACAATAAGGGGTGGATAATGTTCCAGATTGCAAGGCAAGATGTATTTTATTACCATCTGTATGGCAGCTGTCTTTTGTCAAGTGGGCAGTTTGCCTTATCTCTCTTTCTGAGCGCTCACTCCCACTCCTCCCTCTAGAGGAGATATCTGCTGATAACAGGCTATTGAATGTCACTGAATGACTGATAAGAACTATAACATCCCATTGTGAGATGCTCTGCCCAGAGGGAGGAGCCAAGCATTGCTACCCACATATAATCCAGAGGTTTTTGAGACACCAGCACGGCTTTCTCCATGGGATTTCCCACAGGAACAGCAGCAGCTGTCTCTTCTTCTACTGGATCTTCAGAGGAAGAATACATCCTTCTTTACAGATCCCCCTTGCTCCAACAGAACCACACCTGACACTTCAGGAGGGCTGCAGCCACATTTCCAATTGGATTGCCACCAACACCCCACAGGGTGTCAGGTTGGGTTCTGACTCTGTCAGTGTTGTTCTAGTGTAATGCATTGTTTATTTTGTCCTTTATTTTTCCTTACCTTTTAAAGAACTGTTATTTCCTGCTCCCATATTTTTGCCTGAGAGCCCCTTAATTTAAAATGTATAGCAATTCAGAGGGGTGGGGAGGGTTTACATTCTCCATTTCAGGGGAGGCTCCTGCCTTCCTTAGCAGACTCCTGTCTTTCCAAACCAAGACAAAAACCTTTGACTATACAGGATCTTTTGGATCCATTGTCCCCCAAACAGGTCAACAGGTGACCCTGTTGTAATGCCAAGTAACAAGGAGAAGCACAAATGACACAAAGAAAACATGGCCAAAGAGGAAGAGGAGAGGCCCAACGAGGAAAGGATGCGGTGAGACACTGGCACATCGAGTGAGGTGCACTCCCATAATCTCTAGGCTAGCAGGTCCTGGTCTCACATTCTTCTCTGGGTTCATTTAAATTTTATTTATTTATTTATTTATTTACTTTTTTCATCTTAAAATATATATACAATTAAAAATATGTCATCAAATTTTAAAGATACAATCAAAACACATTAATTCAAAACTACATCTAAAGATCAGAACATATGTACAGCTGTAATTATGAAGCCTAACGCATCAATCCTTCGAACACTCTTCATACAGGCGGCAGCTTCTTCCTGAGCTTGGAGGACAGAGAGCTCTTCTGGATGGGAGGCAAGGACTTTGTGGGTGAGGGAACATCGAAAGTGTCCAGAGAAAACTTCTCAGTAAGACTGTAACCAGTCAGATCTGCAAAGTGGAGACACAAAGTGAAACAGAGGCCACCATGCAAACCTAAAGCATCTGAAGCTCCATATTTAATGGGACACATTTCCTGGAAATGTCTATACAGCTGCACAGGGAAACATGCTCCTGCTGCCAGACACTTGAGGCAGGCCAGGGCAAAACCCTGAGCCACTTGCCCAGAGCTAGCACAGGCACAGCCTGGCCTCTGGGCTGCCCTGGGACAGCAGGGAGCCCAGAGCCCTGTGCTCTCCAGGAATGGCTCAGCTGCACATGCACCCTCCTGCTCCTCTCCCTGCCCCACAGCTCAGCAGCCCTACAGCTCCAGGGGCACTGGCAGCAGCACAGCTCCTTGCAGGGGCACGTGCAGGGCACAGCTGTTCCCTGGCAATGTGCACAGCCTCTCTGGGCTGCCACAAGACCCTTCCTCCCAGCAGAGATTGGCCCAGCTCCCCCCTCACCTCTGTGTGAGGCTGAGCCATGATTGCCTTCACCTTGTCCTCAATCTGGAGTTGCTTCAGGCCCCCCATGCCATGACTAGGAAGGGCAATGGAGAGAGTGGGAGCAGATGCACACCCTTCCTTAGGATTTAGTAATTTTTGGAACAGCTCAAAAGGCAAATCCAGAGGTGTCCAACTCTGCGCTTCCTCAGCCTTCTGGAGAACATCTTGCCTTCACCAGCCCAACATTTTGGAGAGGTTTTCCCGTACATGAGGAGGCTTGCTGACGGCACATTTCTTCAGCTGGGTGCCCATCACCTTGTAGAGGGCAGAGGCAAGCTTGGTGGCCACGGTGCGGACGTTGGCGCTCCGCACAGGCAGCGCCTTGTTCCCCAGGAAGGACCAGAGCACAGGCAGGGCGTCGCGCTGGATGACTTCAGGGCTCCTGGCATGAACCCCCTGCACAAGCACTGCCGGGACAGAGACACAGCTCCTTACCCACCAGCCTCAATGCAAACAAGGATCTACCTCTGCTTTTGCTTCTTGCCAGCCTCTCTGGCTAAGAGCAGCAAAATAGCACCCAGAGCCCCTTGATCCAGAAAAGGGCAAAGCAGCTGAGCATCCTGGAAACAGAACCACCAGCTCTTCAGGACTAATTGCTCCAGCCATAGCCTTGTCCCTGTGGCAGACTTCCTACCTTTACTAAATTATTTCACAATCTCTTTCTGCATGAACAATGAATGAAATGTCCAACTGCTTTTTATTTCCATTAAGAAGTTGTCTAAACCCACACTTGAAGATTTGGAAATGCACCATAGCAAGGAAATTGAGATACTTCTAATAAAAGGGACGATTCCATTTTTGTAACTTTGATGTCAAGTGTCAAATGTCTAATCTGGCTCTTCCCTTTACTCAGTGGCACACAGCAAAGGGCAGGATTAGAACACACCTCAAAACTCCAGCCCACCAGAGATGGCTGCTGCCTGACAGTTGGATGAGAAACATCAGTAACCAGCTGGTGTCTTTGGCAGAATGCTTTTGGGGCTTCCAACAAAGAGCTGTTTCAAACCTCAGGGTGTCTTAGAGAATTACCCAGACCCCATTGCTGTGGCATTTGAGCATCTCCACATTTTAATGCCACTTCCCCTCCCAATGGTAATGGCATTTTTTCTTACAATGTCCACTGAAATAGGGCATAGAGAAAGAAAAATGCTACACAGGGGACTGAAATGTAACCAAAACACGAGTGTTTTCTCATATTGTCTCTGGAATCTCTCTGCTCATTTTCTGAACTGAACTGTATCAAACACAGACAAAAAGTTACTACCAACAGGCTTCTTGCATGGCAGATTTGGCTGAGAGATCAAAACCTGAAATACTCTGGAGACCATTCTTATTTTCTGATCCGACAAAATGTTATCTAGCAGCCTTCTGTGGTGAAAGAGACTTCATTTTCTCTATGCTGTTAATCCACCAGCAGTCATCAACATTGAAAGAGCTCCTGCAAGTACCCAAAACCAATTCTGCTAAGCAGGAAAGGGTTATGGTACCCATTTTAAAATGGGAATTCATTTGAGTTTAAATGCAATTAAAGATATTGGTGGCTATTGAATGTGAGGAACAGCTGTCTGTTCCTATTAAATCTCAGAGAGAACATCTGCTTTTTCTTAAGTAGTCCTAATTTATGGTTAATTCCTTTATTTGAAAAAGAGATCAAAATTCCCTATTGCTGGAGATCTACTTTATTCAAATGCTCTTTAAAGGGCCTTTGACATTCCCAATTGCTGAACTTGCCCTTTTGAGATTCCTAATGAAGACACAAAGTGTATTCAACCTTGCATTCAAAGATGTTGGCATAGTTAGCAGTGGATTTAGCCCCAGTTAAAGCAAGGCTATAAATCGTCTTCTCTACTATATATTGAGATTATAATTTTTCCATTCCTTGGCTCTTGCAGGCATAGCAAGCTCCTCTGAGGAATAAATTATCAGCTGCATTTGTAGCATTTTGGACAGCACTGACACAGGCAGACACTGTTTGCACACCCTGAAAGGCTCAGTCCAAGGCCACTGTGACAGCACAGGCAGGGAGCCTCAGCACTCTGCTTCTGTCCCTGTGCCCCCAGAGGCTGCCTTGCACTAAACCCATGCCTCTGATACCTCTGTTGAGTTCTGGCCTAAGCTGTGACCCCCAGGCTCTGCACACTTCAGCCTCAAAACTTTCCAAGAGAAAAATAAGAATTCTGTGAGGACAAAACAAACTGATGCCCTGAAACAGCATTGGCCACCATTCCCCTCAAAGATCACAGATGTCCGTGAGCTTCCCAGAGAGGAGCCAGCTGGGGCATTTTTAGCCCCTGCCTTTGTTGGAGGTGGTTCTGAGGTGCCCCAGTGAGAGCTCAGCCCCGAGGCCGAGCGCTGCCCTCATCTCAGATGCTGCCCAGCTCTGCAGCAGCCAGGGAAAACCTGCCAAATCTACCTGCCTTGGCTATTGGGCAGCAGGGACAAGCTCAGCACCTCCCTGGAGGAGCTGCCCTGCTGTCTGCTCACAGGCATTCCCTGTAAATACTCCCTGGGAAGAGCTCTTGGCTCAGAAGGGGAGGCCATACCTGTGATACCCTCGGTGACATCCAGCAGAGCTTGGCCACTCAGGTGATTCCATTGGTAGCTGAACTCTTTCAGCAGTGACACTTTATCTACAAGGGAAACACATGTTTCTGCTCACTTTTCTCAGGTCACAGGAGCAAGGACAGTGGGGAGGGAAAGGGCAGGGCCAACCCCATTTTATAAAATCAAGTACATTTGTGCGCATATTTGAATCCTTTTCTTCTTTCCTTCCAGCCTGCTTGGCAGGGTTTTAAATTCCAAAAGAAAAGCTCTCCTTTCACATTAGTAAATCCAAACTTTTCTGCTGTAGCAGGAGCTGTGTTAAAACATTTCACATCAAGGACCTCAGGAGTTAAGTCACATAGAAGCAGTGAAAAGGTTCTGCATTCCAGAGCAAAAAGGAAGAGCCCCATACTTGGGACACAGAAAGACACTGAGTCAGGCAGTTCCTGAGCTCACAGAGCAGCTGGGGAGGAGAAAGTGGAAACTCCTCTTGAAGACCTGCCTCTTCAACACTTCTTTTTCAGGCATATTTCCCTAGTGCAGCATTCTCAGAGCTGACATAAATCTGTGTGGCAAAGGAATTTAGAGCAGCCCTTGCCTATGTAGTTAATTGCTGTAGCCATTTTGCCCCATGCAAAACAACATGTGGAACAAGGCATCATTGACAGCTGGGTTTATACCTCTTTGTTCTAAAGAAATGAACTTGGTGAATCATAAGTTCCACTTTGAAAATAGAAGACAAAGAGAAAAGTGGAAAATAGGCAGCTAATGCCTCTAATGCAGAGCCTTGCAGGTGGCTGCCCTCCAGAAGCTCTGATGAGTCAGTGTCCCTTCATGCCAACAGCAAAGCTGTTCATTTGGGAAGTCAGACGGGGCCCAAACAAACTCCAAACCCCCTTTGCCTCTGAACTGTAGCAGAGCTGTAGCCCAGGACTTGCTCTTCAGACAAGCAGCACAGAGCCAAGGGCTCGTGGGACTGCTGGGAAATGCTGATCCCATTCCAGCCTGTTGGGGATGGTGCATAAGGACTGCACCTGCACAGCCTCTGGTGGGTGTCAGCTGGAGGGTTCCACAGACAAGAGCAGCTGTCAAGGCACTCAGTGCTCTCTTGTGCAGGAGAGACAGAGACGAAGTTGAGCAGAGTCCCTGCCAGGGCTCAGCCTTACCCAAATGAGCAATGGATTCTTCCAGTGCTTTCACAGCTGCCCCACGAACCCTGGGATCCTTTGAATTCAGGTTCTTTGTTATTCCTTCCACCAAACCAACGATCACCGGGCTCAAGGCATCTTTCAGGGCTCCTGTGATTTCAGCGAGCACATCCAGCGCCCTCTGCTTCACCTTCTTGTGGCTGTCAGATATTCTCAGGACAAAATAATCAAAAATCTGTGAAGAGAACAAGCAACGTGAAAGCTGGATTCAAATGTCCTTGTTTGAAGAGTGAATGTAGCAGTCAGCAATGTCAAAGACGAAAGTGATCCTTTCTGTCAGGTAAGCACTTGCTTGCACAATTTCACTGTTTTCCTGTGGGCCACTCACTGGAATGGTGGCACAACTTCATGCTGGTTGAAAGATTTTCTTCTGTTTTCTGGAGGTTTGACTGGGGACGGAATAGTTCCTATGGTATTTCTCTCCATCTATAAATCATTAAATCAATTCCATTTATTAATGCCAAAGACAACCTTTGCTTTCAATGCAAGCAGATGTTTACAATGCCCAGTTTTCTATACAGTTGCTATAAGTACTGAGGGCAGTTATGACTTTGCCAAAACTATGGCTGGAAGAGATCTAAGCTTTCTTTTTTTTTTGTCTCAGAGCCAGTGTCTGGAGAAGTGCAGGGCTCTGATCAACTCTTCCAGGATCCAGAGCATTTCTCTAAGTAACAGGTGGACTTCTGAAATGTAATGTGCTGTTCAGCTCTCATTAGAGCAGGTTCAGTCCCTTGACAGCCACATTATCAGGCACCTTTCCCTGGAAAAGGGGAAAAACAGCTACTGGGAGGAGAAGGCAGAGATAAGCCCTTAGCTGTTTTCCTCCTTTTCCAAAGAGAAAAAGGACCCCCAAGAAGGGTGAGCACTGTCTTTACTAAGAGGAATAGGAACAAGGAAGGAAATGAGTAGCCAGAGCTGTGCCTGGTAAGACAAGATGGAGTATATAGAATTGTTGTTTTTGAAAAAACAACTGAGTCTAAACCAACCCAGCTTGATACTTCTCTTCCCTATGCAAACCCATTCTTGGTCTAGAGAATAATCGCCGTGCTTTCAAGGGCTGGATTCCCTTCACTTAACCCAACTGGCAGTAGGAGAGAGCAGCAGTTACACCAGCAGAAAATTCTGCCATCATCTGATGAACAGCAGCAATAGGCACCTGCCAGACAAATACAGCTGAACTGAAATAACTTGTCCTGAAGCCTGGACCTGACCATTTGTCTGGGTAAGGGAGACCAGCGTGTCCCAAACAACCAGGACAGAGTGCCAAGACACACTGAATTAACTTTGCTGCTACAGGCTTAGGAAAGGAGCTAAAGGAAAGGAGCAGTGAAGACACCCTACATACTTGGGTAATGTTAGTGGAGATCAGCTGGGGGCTGGTTTTGCACAGGTCTCGGAGGAGTTCCACTCCTTCCATCCTTGTCTGAAACCCCTTGGCTTCCAGGAGATGGTAAAGCTTCTGGAGCAGCTCTATTTCATCCACAGCCGGAGGTAACATGACCTGGGCTTTTGCATGGTGTAGGAGGTGTCCATCAGAGGGAGATTTCACCCTGGAAAATAAAACCAAATGAGGACCTGGTTGTGATAATTATCGTAGCATGGCATCCTCATAGTGGAAATAATTAGCATTGACTCCATGATTCCAGAAGGCTGATCAATCACTTTATTATACTATACTATACTATACTATACTATACTATACTATACTATACTATACTATACTATACTATACTATACTAAAACTCATCGCCCTTACAGAGAGTCTGATAGAGACAGGCCAGATTGGTCAATTGAATCCAAAACACCATCACCAGTGGCCAGTTAAGAAATCACCCTTTGGTAAACAAGTCGCCATGACACATTCCACGTGTTCACAACAACAGGTGCAGCAAGTGAAGACAAGAATTATTTCTCACTCTTTTCTCTGATCTTCTCACAGCCTTCCCCAGGACAATGCCTGGCAAAGTTGTGCCTGCTGCTCTCTATGGAGAGAGCTGCAGCCACAGACAATACCTTCAGTTAATTGTGAGCAAAACATCTTGAGCAGCTTTCCTAATTATGTGATTTCAAGCTGGAAAGTCATGAGGGTCTGAAGAACAACGTGGACCTCATGGCAATCATTACTGGAGACAATCTGCCAGTGACATTCTCACCAGTGCTCACTCAGGAAAACCAAGGATGAGATGCATCTGATCTTACTTCAGATGGCTGAAGTACCCTGGCTGTGGCCAGGGCACACAGGTCACATTGCTTTGTGGAGAAAGAGAGACACTACTGCCAAGTTTAAATGCCTCCTCATATGGGACGTGTGTGTCTTAGAATAAGGAAACCCATCACTCTGCAGAAGTGTCTCTGCAACTAAGCATGACAATCTGGAAAAGTAGCTCAGATGCATCTGAACAGGTAAACAGGGCCATATTTGAAGGATTCAGGAAATCAGTAAGAGAGATAAAAACAGAAGTCAGACATCCCAGAACCACATTTACATTTCATTTGTTTCCCTAGAGACTAAATGCACAACTTAACAACTCCACTGGGAACAATTCTCCTGATCAACCTGTCTCTTCCATGAGCACAGGAAGATTCTAGCTGTGCTACTGAGGCATGTGGTCACTTTCCTGCCACTGCTGAGCAGGACAGAGCTAAATAAATCCCCTCTGCTATCAGAGGAGAACAGGTACAACTGGCATGAAGAGACAGCAAGGAGCAAATTCCTGTCTTAAATGCTGATTGCAGCACCGGGGGAAATGAACCAAACATGCTGTCCATCAAGCAAATTACATGAAGGACAGGAATATCAAGACAAAAAGTCCACATTCAGACACCTATTGACTGCAGTTGTTCAGGAATTGTCTTGCTCCTTGCTACTCAAACTTGGTACTGTATGAGGGTAAGAAAACATGATTCAGCCAGGCCAAAGCACACGGATGAGAACTGCATCTTTGTGGAATGGCATCTTGCTTCCAGACTGAGATTTCTCATCAAAACACCCATCTGAAAAAGACTCCACTCAGATGAAAAAAAAACCCTGGTCGAATTTACTTGTCCCAAGTCAGGCAGCAGAGACTTGACCCTCTCACAACCTCCACAACACTGCTCTTGCCACTGCACTGGATCGTCTGAGCTGCAACCAATGGGTGTCTTTTTGTCTCTCCATTTTTGTGGAAACCCCTCCAGAGAAGTTGTGGTCAGCACAATGCAGAAGTAGACAATTTTTATCCTAGAGCATTTGTAGGGAAAGGAAACCATCTGTGGCATTGGTCATCTCTGCCAGAAAGATTTTCCTGAGCAAGAGACATGTAAAGCTTGTCATGTGCTTTGCCACATCTGACAAAAGTGCTCAGTACCGTTTGCTAGCAGACAATGTGGCCTGGGGCTCCTTTGAGCCATCGTTCCTCTCCTTCACCAGCTCCTTGACAGATGGGCCTTCAGCCTTCTGGTTTTCCATCCCCTACAAAGACACAGAGAAACCCCATCAATCTTTAGAATATAAAACAGGAAATTCCCAGTTTAAAACACCAGTTAGAACCAGGATCACTGCTACCAAGGCTGAGGGAAACATTTCCTAACTTACAGATGGAAACATATCAGAGATTCAGTAATGCCAACTCTCTGTTTTCAACAGCCCAAGGCAGATTATGGATGCTACCAGTCTGAGCAGCAATCTAAAATCCCAAATTCCTTAGTCTTGAGCATAAGTGGGAGTAATGCAAACTGGCAGTCGAGTGTTCGTGAAGAAAGCAGCAGAAATCACTGGACTCTTTGGGGGTTGGCCCATTGTGTTGGAAGTTGATTTGGTTCAACACTCACTCTCCCTGTGCCTGCACAAAGGCAGGCTCCCTTCTGTAAGGTCGATTAAAAAAAGAAAATCCTCCCCATCAAACAAACAAATAATTTTCCAGTGGATGCTGCTGAATTCACCAAGCTTCTTCCAGCTCCACAGGGCTCGACAGCAGGGCAGTATTCCCAAAAGACAGACCATCATTGCAGGAACTAGGATTGACTTGGACATCTTCTGTAAATTTGGAAATTTTCTTGGCACTACTACTTCCAGTGTCCTTTGCAAAGACTCTGTTATCTTCAAAAGCACTATTCTCACTTAATTTCTTTACAGGGGGCAGAGTAGGGAGAGCATGGTGGGGGCCTATGCTTAAATGTAAACCCATTTTCTCCTCTTTCCCTTTCCTCTTTGTGACCAATATTAAAAAATATTCAAAACCCCACCTTTTCCCTAATAATATCAGTTCCTTTGTGGTCTGCAGATGAACAGGCTGAGGATTAACAGCTCATTCCCAGGAGCAAAATGATTCAGCAGAAGAGGAATGAGCTAAAGACAGATTGGGTACATTTGATCTCATATTAGCAGTGGCAATACTTGCACAAAGGAGACATTTCTCCTGCCAAGCACTTACTTTCTTCTTAATTCTTGTCAGAATATCTTCCAGGTCACGGGGAGGAAGAGACTGTTCCAAAAGCATTTTAAATTGTTGATGATTGAGCAACATCTTCACCATCTCCTGTCCATAATGCCTAAGGAAGGAAGGAAGAAAGCCAGGAAGGAAACAAAAGAAAAGTGAACAAACACAGGAAGAGTGTCAACAGAAGAGGTTGATACCTTAGACTCATCAGGTGCAATCCCTGCATGAGAAGGCATTACCTACTCAGCAAAGAGGGAGATTTACCTCACTTGACACTGCACAGTGAGGTACAGAGCTGAACACAAGAGGCAAGAGGAGAATGTGGGGCAACAGAAAAATATCATTTCACTCTGAAACTGAGGGTGTGCTTCTGTGGCATCAAAGGATCCCAGGGACCAAGCAAAACACATCTGCTTTGTTGTCAGAGCCTATTAGCAGTGTCTTGCTGCCATTGCACAATAATTTGCCTTTCTTTAACTGGCAGGGAAGCCAGAACAAAACACCTCATGCACCCTCTTGATTATTCTATAATATGTGTATGCAGAGGGGCAGCTAGTTGCTCTGGTGTTCTTGGCAGCTATTAATGGCAATTTCATCATCAAGGAAGGGGATTTTGGTGGTTTGGGTTGATTTTGCCACTAGGAAACCACAGTTTTCTTCAAGAAGAAATGTGGAGCTCACTGAGCCATAGATAACAGCATTCTAGAAATCTTCACAACAGGTTTAGAAAGTCTGAAAAGATTGGCTAAAGACCCCTGAAATATTTCTAGGATAGTCTGAAGTTGATGAGAAATGCATGTTTGGGATCCTTCAGTGATGAACATTAGCCAACACTTTGGCTTTCACTTTTCACTTGTGCACCTAAGGCAAATCAAAACTGTTGGACTGGCAGATCTGAGCTCTTTTGGTCTCAGTAAAGAATCCTTCAAGCCACAGGAAAAAGTTGGCAATGCTCCTTTTTGCTGGCTAACCTCAGATTACCCAGCACAGCCATTTGCCCAGGCAACCCAGACCAAGCAGTGGTCACAGTGCCAAGGCTGACAGAGCTCAAGAAGAGTTTGGACAATGCTCTCAAGCACATGGAGTGACTCTTGGGGTCACTGCACATGGCCAGGAGCTGGACTCGATGACTCTCATGGGTCCCTTCCAACTCAGCATATTCCATGATTCCATGATTCCCTTATTCACACCGTTAGGTAACTTCTTATTTCCTTTAGTTTCCACTCTTGTGTGGTTTCACCTTTATAGCCAGACACAAAACGGTTTTCCTGTTTTGGGAGGTGAAATGAAGATCATTACCTTGTGTCCTTGTGACAGTCCTGAGCAAGCTTCCCTGCCACATGTGGCAGCCTCTCAGCCCTGGGTGTGCCTGCGAGCTTGGTGACTCCAATTCTCTCAATCAGGGACAGGAGCAGTTGGGCCGCACACTCGCGCACCAGGGCGTGGCGGCTGCTGGGGTGGAGAGAGCAAATGCTGGGCACAGGGACAAGGAGCAGCAGCAGCGCCGGCCTTGGCCAGAGCCTGCTTCCTGCCCTTGCTGGGGGAAGGAGCCTGGGCTCTCCCTGCATCTGCAGACACCTGCACAGGGTTCTGTCCTCAGCTAAACACAAAGTTAGCACTGTACACAAGGCCTGCCTGCACGGAAGAGGGAGGAATTCAGTCTCCCTGCACTGTCTGATACTCAATTTCTTTCACAGTATTTACTCTGAGAAAGATTAAAGAAATAGATGACATATGAATAATTTAGAAATTAGAGACAATTGATGTTGACCCATCAGAGAGCACCCAGTACACAGAGCTGCAACAGGATTGAGGCTCTTTCCACCCACTTATCCCCAAATCTGCAGACCTTTGGAAAACAACAAATGCAGGGAAAACACGTTGCTGGGCCATGAAGTTGCAGAATATCCAGTAATGCAGCTTGTTTCTTCTGTGGGGCTTGGCAATGGATCCATCTGAATGTTTTACCCTATTGCAAAGCTGAGGATGGGGTGGCAGGCAGTTTAGCCAGGCTGTCCTGTTCTAGAGAGTGTCTCTTTGGAACTATCAGGCCCAGCATCAACATTTAAGGCAGTATTTGCTCCAACTGTCCCGTGGCAGTCAGCCTGTGAAGGTGCCTGTAAAGTGATTCATCATCTCAAGGCTAACATGAAACATCAGTTTGAATAGAAAGTAGACCTCTAAGGCCAGGACAGTCATACAAAACTCCTTTGGCAGGAGCTGCACCTGCTGTGCAGGCTGTGCCACACCCAGCAGATTGTCCCCCATGTGCTCCATGCCCCAGCAAGGACCCTCCTCATTTCTCAAGTTAATGGCATCATGAGGAGACATGGTTTTCCCAGGGCCTCTGTGGTTAGCACTGTGAAATACCAAACACTGCTCACAGCTGCAATTGCAATTGTCCCTCTTCCCACAAAAGCACAAGGCTCTATCCTTGGCCTTTGCAGGCACTTTCCCTTCCCCACCAGTCACCACATCTAGGAAACTCTGACAGACTGGGAGGACTCCAGGAAGCAGCAGGAAGCTGAGTCAGAGGAGCTTTAGTTTGGATATCAGGAAAAAGGGTTTTTCACCCAGAGGGTGGTTGGGCACTGGAACAGGCTCCCCAGGGCAGTGGTCACAGCACAGCACCAAGCCTGACAGAATTGAAGAAGCATTTGGACAACAATCTCAGGCACTTGGTGTGACCCTTGGGCTGTTCTGGGCAAGGCCAGGAGCTGGACTCGATGGTCCTGATGGGCCCCTTCCAACACCCCATATTCTACACTTCTCTGATTCTGAGAACTAATGGGCTGCAGGAGGGCAGAAATAGGTGACAAGAGGAAAGAAGTGAGGTTGGTTGGAGAATCAAGTCACTGAGTTCACAGAAGATGCAGGATACAAGACCCTTCCCTCCCAGCATTCCCATTCTCTGTCTCATCCCTTCTCCCTCCCACACACACGAAAGTGAAGAATATCACTAAAAGAAAAGAACCTACTTGACTCCCATGTCCATGAGAGCAGTCATTGCTCGTACAGGAGTCACATGCTCCACCATGCTCCCCAGCGTCTGACTGGCTGCTTTCTGAATGAACTCTGGGGAGTTGGACACCATCGGGAGAAGGATCCGAGCAACCTCATCCACCTCAGAGTCCATGTCCTTCTTCAAGGTCACAAAGAGCTCTCCCAGAGTGACAATGGCAGAGTAGGACACCTTGGACCGGAGGTTGGTCACCTGGGGAAGTCATGAGGGGAAACATAAGAATCACCTTGAAAAGAAAATCAGTTGCTTTCAACAGAAGTCCCAGGAAATGACAACACATCCCACTGTGTCCAGAGGAACATAAAAGTACAAGAAGAGCAGGAGAGCACAAGCACAGAAAGGCACTTACTCTGGCACCAATTTCTGGCCTCACACCTGCTTACAGCAGGCCTAAAATAAAAAATTTCATTAGGTGCTTAACCCTTCTAAAATGTCCAGAGCTTTGATTATAGGCCCTTTTACTAGAAAATTAAAGCAAGGGCTGCTTTCAAATCATAAAGGCAAAAGTCATAAAGATAAAAGAGTCAGGTGCTCCTGTTCAAAAAAGCAACACCAGCAGTTGAAGCACTCAGCCAGGAAACAGAAAACACAGGTTCAGGTCTACAGAATAATTTACAGTGTTGAATTACAACTTGGGCAGAGACTGGGACTCTGGCAAATAACATCATCCGTGTCTCAGTTTCTGCATTTGCACATTGCATTATAAAGGCACCACACTCAAAGATGAGTGTCAGATACCCGACCTGCCAGTAAATACAGCTGCATGTACCCACAGATCCTACAGATAGCTGACAGACATTAGAAATATCAGGTCTAAAACCAGAAATGAAGGCAGACCATGAGCACACCTGGAGATGAGCAAGCACATACCTACTCTACACACCGTGTATGAAGTATGGGGGACAATTCAGAACAATGTTCTCACCTCGCTGGTAACTGCCAAGCAAACCTCACGAAGTCGACAAAGCAGGACCTCTGAATGGGATCCAGCCAGGTGTTGGATGGTGAAGAGTCCCTTCTCCTTCAGCTCCCTGAAAGGCAGAAGATTGATTTTTCTCTTCACCAAGGCAGCACTCTCTGAAATGACCAGGCTGGCAGCTCAGGTGAACAATGGTGCTTTTCAAGGAGTGCTTAATGAAATCGGGGAACGCGTTGCCCCAGGATGCTGCAGCTGTCAAAAGCATACACAAATCCAAGAGGCAAAGAGAGGGGTTTCAGAGTGGCCATTTAAGAGGACAGCCTTTCTGAAATCTCTGGCACATGAGGCCCCTCTGTCACTGCTTCCTAGAAGCTGTGAGACTGGGCCATGGTGCTGTTTGTTGTCACCTCCCTGTACCTGTCCCTGAGACACAGTGCCACCAGGCTGTTATTGGGGCATTTTTCTTCTTTGTCAGCCCCAGCAGGCATTCAGCAGGGAGAGTCTGCACTGCCATTCTGGAGCTGAGTTTCCACTCTACAATCTAGGCCTCTCTGTCACCCCCTCCACTCCACATCACACATTCCCCAAAAAAGCCAGCAGGATGTCCTAGGAGATCCCCTGGGCAACAGCTGTTGAAACTCTGGCTTTTCCCAAAAACCCCTACCTAAAACAACCCCCACAACAGCAACAGGATATTTAAAAGGTGCAAACAGCTCTGTCTCTGAGCACTTGCTTTGTGCAGGCCCTCAGCTACAGGAAGATCTGTGAGGCATCAGGGCTGGAGCCCAGGGCTGGTGACCAATCCCACAGGCACCCTGAGTGTCATCCGGACCCTCCACACCTGCAGAAGCTCTCTGCACCTCACAAGACACCAAAGAGAAATGGGGAAGAGAAAGCAGAAGAGAAAGGGCAAAGCAAAGGTGACTGCACAAGGAGATGCATTGTGGCAGATTTTTCATGCTTATCCCAGTGGGAATGGATTCCTTGCCCCTGTGTGAATGAAGCATCCAGCAGAGAGTGACCAAAAAGCCATCAAAAAGAAAACCAATATCAGCTAACATTTGTACGGTTATCACCTCTGGGCCTCCTTCTGCCTGTGTATAATTTTGGGACACATGGTGAGTATTGACAAAACATCTCAGGTCCATATGAAGCAGTGAGTAGGAAGAAGTTGAATTCCAAAAGTGCAAGACACCTAGAGGATTTTCTTTCTTCTTCCTTCTCTTCTGCCATGAGCCCTTCAGGAGTAATGGCAGCCTGAGGGACTTGAAAGCACAACTCAGTCCATTTCTCAGAAAAAGGAGTTCCCTGGAACTGCTTCTGGAACTGCCATGCAGGAGGTCATGGGGAGACCCTGTCACCTGCCATTGCTGTCAGCAGTGGGAGCAGAGAGGATCTTAATCAGTCCCACTGGGCCAGTGGCCCAAGGCACCCAAATCTCTACCCTCAAAACTTCTGCCATCCTGCTTCTGCCTGATTTGCCTTCTGCCTGATTTGCCTTCAGCCAGCAAATCATCTCCTTCCAGCCAGCAAATCATCTCCTTCCAGAGCTTTCTCTCTTCCCTCAAGGTTTCCTTTGCAGCTCCATGGAGCAGCAGGCAAAGCAAGGAAACAGCACAAAGCTGCTGCAGCTGCAGCACTGCTGCAGAGCAAGGCCAAGAAAAGGCTGCTCTCCAATCTTCATCCTCTCCCTACTCTGGAGTGGTTTCACCAGTGCCCTTTGGCCCTCTGGGCTCTCGGGGCTCCGAGGCATGAGCAAGACGTGCTTCTGACCGACCTTAACACTGAGAGGGACACAGAGGGAACAGGGCCTTTCTTACCAGTCATCGCTGCCCAGCAAGGAGAGTGCCTCCTGCAAGGACTGCTGTGGGTCTGAAGAGGTTCTGTCCTTCTGCCCATGGCCACGGAGCAGCTCCTCTCGGCGCTTGCCACCAGGGGCCGTCTGCGAGGTCACTGTGAGGAGAGGGTCGGCCATGGGCGCTGCAGCCCCGGGCAAGGCCCTGCTATGGAGCGGCCTCAGCCCCATCTCCCAGCCAGGGCTCCATGTGGCACAAACTGGCACTGGTTCAGAGGCTTCCCTGCTCTCTGGCTCCTGGGGCTCCTTGCTTGCTCCCAGCCTCCCCCAGCCAGGCCCAGCTCCAGGCTGAAGCTGACAATTGCCTCGCAGCGCCAGCTCCCCAGTGCCACAGGTGCCACAGCCAGCGGCAGTTCCTGCGGCCACAGAGCTCCCGCTCCCTGCGAGGCAGCGCTGACCAGCAGCACTGGCTGCCCACGAGGGAACCCCTCAGGTGCCCCTCTTGTCTCAGCGCCCTGATTGCCCCCAGCCTGAGGACAGGGGCACTCTGCAACTCCCTGGGGAGAGCCCTGCAGCTGCCTGGAGACAGCACCAAGCCAAGAGTGAACAACCCAGCCCTGCTGGGCCCGGCTCAATCCCCACAGAGCAGCTGCCAGGGAGCAGCCACACCTGACCCTTCCCACCTGACTGCACCTCTGTTCCCATTGACTGCAAATATTCCAGACAGAGGCAGCTGAGTGCACACCCATTTTAGCCTGCTATTGGGAAGGGAGTACTTTATGGATTTTGCTCTTTCCAAGCATCATGAACCTTTTTCAGAGGTACACACTGCCTGTATTTCAAGGATGCTGAGGTGAAATTTATTTGCCATCTAATGGACATGTTTGTAAACTCAGCAGTTTCTAAGCTTTCTCTTGTGTAAAAATGCAATTTCCAGACTAGACAGTTGATAAAAAAACCTTCCAAATGTACTCTGAGGATAAAAATATGCAAATACAGATCCACATTGTTGGCAGATCCACTCTCTTGTTAATTAGTTGACCTGGGCTTGCCTTAATTGAATTTTTTTGTAAGGAAAAAAATTTTACAAGGTATGAGAAAAATCTGATGATAAATGCATTCCTTATGAAACCCATTTGTCATCAAAAGCACTGTCAATCAAAAATTTCATGTTGTGCACTCAAAAGCTCATTTTCTAACATGTAGATTAAAACATTTGAGATGTTTAAAAGGATGGAGTACAAATATTGCACAGAATCTAAATTAACTGCTTTGGACTCTGTAGGGTTTTTGTGCTACCTTGCATGTTCTCACAAAGTATGGAGGAATGACAACTTCAAAAATATTCAGAAGGGAGCTAATCTGGATGTCACTGAGGTACCTCAGCCACTGACACCCGTGATGTAGACACACACATCTAGATTCACTGTGCATGGAGAGCCACGTCAGACTAGTTCTGACTTGGGATCACAGCACAGGAAAGGGCTACCCACAAAGGAGGGACAAGAGCCACTAGGGACTCTCTGCTGTCTATTTGCTGCAGGCAGCAAACAGCCTGGGAGCAGCAGGCAGCCCCTCCTGGCTGCCATCTGCTGCACAGGGGTGCTGTATGTGCTGGCTGACACAGGAGGCACTGCTTGTTCCCTCTTGGCACTGCAGGCTGTGGGGTGGCTGCAGTGAGGAGCCACTGGGCACTTCTGGGAGCAGCAGCAGCACAACTGCACCAAGCCACTGACTGCCCTGCAGAGACAGCCCTTGCTGGAGAGCAGAACAGCTGGCTGCAGAACTGGACAGCAGCACAGGCACAGGACCCAGATGGTGAGTGAACAACTGATCGTGGTGGTTCTCATAGGAGCACAGTGAGCACAGCAGCAAACTGCCCTGCAGCTCATCCCTGCAGTCACAGCTGCCTCCTGGCACCAGTGCTGTAGTTTGGACTCTTAGGATGGGCAAAAGCCAGAGCTTAGGCCTTTACCATGACTTTATTCAGTTCAACTTTCCAATGGATCTCTAAGAACCAACTGCTCCAGTACGTTCAAGCTGGAGTAACTCAAAAGTAGATTTGCAGTTCACTCTCAGGACAGACTATGGAGCCAAAATCCCAGCAGTGCTGGCTGAGGCAGGAGGCAGTTTGTGCTCCTTGTGCAAGGAAAAACCCAAGTGGGAAAAGCTGCCATGGAGCAGGCTTACCTGAGGAGCTGCATGGGAAGCTGCCATCCCCATGGATGATGGGTGAATTGGGCAGTAAGGGCACGTTGTCCTGCTTCCTCAAGACCTTCTCCTTCAAGGCACTACCAGGGTGTTTTCTATGCCCTCTAGAAGCTGTGCCATCAACAGGCGGTAGGCTAACGGCTGCAGGGACCAAAGAGGAGCTTGTAAGGGGAGAGTGCTGGACAGGGTGACAATGGAAAGGACCAGAAAACTTGCTGGAGCTGGGTAACATCTGCTTGTTACCCCAAAGAACTTCAAGTATAACAATGAAATACCACTTTATACCAAGTATAACACTAACATGGGACAATGATCACAGAATCGTAGAAGAGTTTGGGTAGGAAGGCACCTTTAAACATCATCTAGTCCAACCCCTGTGAGGAGGGACATCTTCATCCTGATCAGGCTCCTCAGAGCCCCATGTAAGCTGGCCTTGAACACCTTCAAGGATGGACCAACAACAGTTTCTCTGGGAAAACCTTCCAGCTTTTCATCCCCTTCATTATAAAAAAAAAATCTCCCTTATGTCTAATCTAAATCTACCTTATTCTAGCTTAAAACCAAATTGCAGTGATGCTTCCTCTAAGAAACAAGGAAACCCAGCATTGCTTTGCCTTTGTTCTCCTGTTCCAGAGGCTGGCAGGGGCAGTTGCCAAAGGAAAGTGCAGATAACCCTGTGTGCTGCCCTCGGGCTGAGTGCTGCCTCCTCAGGGCCCCGCTGCCGCCCTCGGGCAGTGCTCACAGCCCTGCAGGCAGAGCCCCTCAGCCGGGATCCACTCTGGATCCACAACTTCTGCTGCTGCTCCTGGGGCTGCAACAGAAGCCCTGGCTGGGGCTTCAGCACAGCTCTGCAGTGCCAGCTCCTCAGCAGGGAGTGGCAGAAGGATCTCTGGTGTTTTCATTACAAGGAGCTGAATTTTGTTTCTTCCAGGCTGCAGCCTGGTTAAAAAGCATTCTTTTGGACTCCCCTTCCCTGGAGGCTGCTCTCCAGGAGAGAGTCTGAAGCCCCAGTGTACTTTGCAAGACAGAATCTTCTACTCTGAAAGACTCTAGAGGTTAAGGAGGGAAGCTGATATTCTGTTACTGACTCAGTGAGGCTGTGGGCAAGACACTTCATGCCTCTGTATTTTTCTTTGGGAAACAGAATTAAATCCCAAGCAAGCTTCCACTCAGATGCAAGCTGAACAGCTCCCCAGTCTGATTGCAACAGACTGTGCAAAGGGCAAACAAGTGGTCAAAAAGGACCACCACAAGTGTAGCCACTACTTACTTGCTTCAGCTGCATGCCCACGCTTGACTGTCTCAGGAATAGGTGACAATGATGTTTTCCCTTGTCTCCTTTTCTTCATCTCTCTCTCCAAAAGCTCTGCGTCCTTCCGCCCCAAGTTCTTTTGAGCCAACATGCACAAAGCAGCACGGATCTGGGTGCAATGGAAATACATCATAGACTGTAAGCAGAGATACACAAACCACACACAACATCTCATCAGGAGCACAGAGTCCACAGAGTGCCCTAGGCTTCAATGCAGCTCCATCCACATTCCAACAGTTTCGGAGAAATGTCTCCTGTCCTCACCTTGGCAATTACACACAGTGGGGAGAACACTTCAGTGCCACGACCTTACACTGCTGCAACTGCAATCAATGGCAGGAAGCCCTGCTTGAAGCATGGAAGTCATAGGAGTGCTCCAAGGCAGAGGAAGAGCTGACATGGCCAGGGAGCAGGCAGTTCAGTTCCTACAGGCCATGGCAGGAGAATAAAAACCATGTGCAATACCCAGCAAGGAGGGCTAATGAGCTGTTGCTTAACACTCATGGCCAGGAATTGCAGCTGTTTCTCACTTCCTGGCTTCTGAAGGACTCAGCTCTGAAGGACTCTGAAGGACTTGGTCTCTGAGACCAGGAGACCAAAAGGAGGAGTCATGTGAAAACAAGTTGCAGAAGCATTGATGTTCATGAGCAGAAAACTTGAGAATGAGAGGGCTGTGAGATACAGCCACAAAGGTAACCAGGAAAAATCAACCTCTCCCATTTTCTTTGGCAGCCTTGCTTGCACCCAACATTAGAATCTTTGCCTCTCTGCTTCCAAGGATGCACTTTGCCCACATTCACTGATATGTAGCTTGCTCTGTCATTCAGAACTTCTCTAAAACAGTCTTTGCACATAAAAGAATGCTTCTGGCATGACCTTAGCACCATCTCCAAACCAGGGACCTTGGCACCACTGCAAATAGCCAAGCAATGGTTCTGTAGCTGTCCAATATATTCCCAAGGGAATCCCCATTCCCCAAGAGTGGAAGATGATGATTTTCAGTGACATTTTGGGCCAAGCACTAAACAGCCACTGGAAAGGAAGTTCACTCATCCCTGTCCTTATCCCTTACCTTTCCAAAGGCATCCCTCAGCTCTTTGTCCCTCGTAGGACCAGGACTGGTGGGATGATCTGTCTCCTTGGCCTGGCTCAGTGGGAGGCCTGGGAATGGAAGCAAAGGTTCCTGTATACCTCTGACAAACTTCAAGCCCCCAAAAACACAATGCTGAGCAACAGGCAAGACAGGTTCCAGAGTGCAGAGCTCTCAAGACACAGAGATTGGGATTGAGAGCAGCAAGGTACAATGCCTAGACCCTCTCCCAAGGGATGGGCTACTGGCAGCAGGCATGACATGACTCTGTTGGCCAGCAGACTGAAACCTGCTGCTTGATGAAGGCCCCAGCCCCTGCATGCTGGAGAGCCTCTGTGTGTGATAGAGAAGGGCAGAGATGAAGATTGCTCTTGACAGAGATTCTTATCTGCCCTTATTCATGCTGATTGTAGTAAATATCATCTTTCCGGTTCCTGAAAGAAGCCCCAGGTTCTAATACCTGGATGCATTTAGACCAACATTGTCTTCTCTTTGTTGGAATATTTCAGAGGACATTCAAAGAAAATCTGAGCATTGCAGGAGTGCAGGAGTTTTACCCAAGTGTGAACTGTGTTCTTGACACTAGATATTTCATTTTCCCCAAGGATTTTCATTCTAAACTGTATGAGATTGGGCCGCTTTCAGGCCAGGCTGACTAAAGGCTGATTTTCTAGTTGTAATTCTATACAACAGCTTAACAGAGGATAAATTAAGTGGCAACAGAGTAGAAAAAAAGCAGTGTCTTAAATCAGGACTTTTTGCCCCTGCAGAATGGTCAGCATAATAATAAAAAAGGAGACTTAGATAGCAACTCTGTGAAAGGAGGGCCTTGGAAGGTAAAAGAATTTGGGATGTTGGCAGGGAAACTACAGATCCCAAGGTAACCTCCTTGGGACCACTGCTGTCAGTCAGGCCAGCAAAATGGACACACAAAATGTAACAGAGGCGGAGATGCAATCTAAAGCATCTGAAGCTCCATATTTAATGGGACACATTTCCTGGAAATGTCTATACAGCTGCACAGGGAAACATGCTCCTGCTGCCAGACACTTGAGGCAGGCCAGGGCAAAACCCTGAGCCACTTGCCCAGAGCTGGCACAGGCACAGCCTGGCCTCTGGGCTGCCCTGGGACAGCAGGGAGCCCAGAGCCCTGTGCTCTCCAGGAATGGCTCAGCTGCACATGCACCCTCCTGCTCCTCTCCCTGCCCCACAGCTCAGCAGCCCTACAGCTCCAGGGGCACTGGCAGCAGCACAGCTCCTTGCAGGGGCACGTGCAGAGCACAGCTGTTCCCTGGCAATGTGCACAGCCTCTCTGGGCTGCCACAAGACCCTTCCTCGTGCCAGCCAGCAGCCCAGCTCCCCCTGCCCTCTGTCCTTGTCCTCCCTGCAGTGCCCCTGGGGCTAGCACTGCCCCGCAGCTCTGCTGGGGCTCCTGGGCCAAGGCCCCTGAACTGCCCGCGAGCCCAGACCTCCATTCCCAAGGCCGGGCTCCAGCACGGGAGGCTCCAAGCCCAACAGCTCAGCCCATTTCCTTGGGAACAGAGGCATCCCAGCTCCTGTCTTGTACCAAGAGCTCTTTCCCTTCTTCCTCTGCCTTTTTGCTGTAGGCTCAGAAGAAGCTGACATTCAGGTACAAGAGAAGAAGTGAGTTAATTGAACGCATGCCTTTACAATCAACCCATCTAATGGGTGAGGAATTCAAAGTGTATTTTAGTTACTGAGAAGATTGCTTGGTTTTTCATTTTTCATGAAATGAGAATCAGTTTAATTTCTCTGGACAATATGGAGCTGGCAAGCCAAGAGAGAAGCGTTCTACTAGTTCATGTGGTGCCCGTTGCCTCCCCACTACTACAGGATCCTTTTCCTTCCAAACAATTGGAAACTCACAGTGTTCTCTAGAATCTGACACTGGCAAGGAAGTAATTGCTTTCAAAAGGCCTTTGTTTCTGTAGGTCCCACTCAATTCCAGTTTGGGTTTTGCATTTTTGGGATTTTTACATTACTCTTTACAACAAAAGAAGTGCTGGGACACAAACAATAGCACCACGTTTTAGATAAAAAAAGAAGAATTGCTTTCTGCATTAGATGTACCCAGTATTCTGTGAGCCTGTATTGGTAGGGAACAAAGTGCTCATCCCAAAATTCCAATTTTGCTCTACTTACTTGTTCCAGGGGTTTATTCCCTGCTGTCTTTTCAGCAGAGAC
This sequence comes from Zonotrichia albicollis, assembly GCF_047830755.1. Classification (NCBI taxonomy): domain Eukaryota; kingdom Metazoa; phylum Chordata; class Aves; order Passeriformes; family Passerellidae; genus Zonotrichia; species Zonotrichia albicollis. Next base: position 4,426,571 of record NC_133851.1, read on the forward strand.
ACCCAAACACAACATAAACATGACTGCCTCAAAACATTTCTGATCTTGGCTAACACTGTCAATTCAAAATATTCCTAATGGAAATAGCAGAGGGTAGGTAATTTTTAAATATTCTCCAACAAAGCAGTTAGAATTAAGAGAACTAGTTCTTTACATGGCTGCACAGAGAATAAAATCATATGGCAGCCAAGCAGGATGAGTGTCTTAAACCTGGATTTCTTCATCTTGTAGAATGCTGTAGTCAGTAATAAACGTGAGACAGGTAAGGTTTAATGAGTTAAGTAATTTCTAGTACAGAATTAGTCCAGAAAAAATGTCACCTTACTTACTGAGCAGTACTATTCCCTAGCTGCATTAAGCATTCCATCTTCATATCAGTAATTAAGGAGTCATTCCAAAGGGGCCATAGCCAGGATTTGGCAGAACTAACCCTGACCCCCAAAGGGACCAGGGGATCTGATCCCTTGTTCTGCATCAGCAGGATTATTTCTCCAAGTCTCATCTCTCCTATCATTACACACCCAGAGATGCCCAAGGAACAACAACAGTGTCATTGAGGCTTTCAACTTGAAAGCATTGCCTGACCCAGATGCACCAGAGACTGCATTTTGTCTGGCACAATTCCACTTGTCAGGGATCAGGCAAGGCAGGGACAGGGACAAGGCAGAAGGCATCTCCTGCCCCAGCCTCAGCCTGCAACACTGACACAGGCAGAGAAAGCCTGGGAAGAGATTTGTCACTGTGAACCTGCCATAGGTGGCTTTGGGCTTGTGCTGTCACAGGATGACAAACTCACACCCTGCGTAGGATGCATCCCTTTGGAATGCTCTTTCTCCCTAACTGGAAAATTTATAAGGACATGCTGTCAGAGGTGGTTTCCCTATTTCTGCCAATACAATACCAGGCAATGTCCAGGAATCTCCTTCACATCTCAAACGGTTCCGCTCAGAAACTGCCCCAATGAAAGGTTTTCTGCTTCATAAGCAGGAGGAAGGAGTGGGGACATTTCTCATTTCATGCTAAATGCCTTCTTTATCCTACTAATTGTGACACTAGAAAGGCTGCAGGGAGATAAAAAGAATGAGCAGGATGAAGAGGAAGGTATCCTCTTCCAGCGCTGCATTTCAGGGGCCCCCAGGTACTACTCAACACTTCACACTGGAGGAATTTTCACTGTGCCACCAGAGAACATTCCCAGAGACTGGGCTCTGGGAGAGTCCACTGAGCCCACCAAAGAACTGAAATGAATTTAAAGAAATTTTGAAAATAATTGGTTTTAACCCAGCTTTCCAAATGTCAACTCTGAGTCAAGACTACAATGGTCATTTTAGGACAGACATGCCCTGTACCTACCTGCATTTTCAGAATTGTTTTTGCTTCTGCAGCTGGGTCTTGGCCTGGAGAAAATGGAGGACAAAAGAACATGTGAGGAGGTAGAAAGAGAATGGAGAGAATAGGTGTACCATGAAAGGAGGCAAAACTTCTCAGGATGGTCACTATGATAACGGAGGAAATGCAACCCATAAACCCAACAAGATGCAAACTGATTCATTGTCCTTAAGTTTGCCATTGCTGGAGTCACACAGAGGTGACCAAGCTCCAGCTAAAACACAGCAGTAATTCTTCTACCTGCATCAGAACTCCCCTGTTCTGCTGCCTCTCCTTTTGGAGCCAAGAGGCTCCTGAAGCCTCTCTGAAGCAGCAAGAGCTGCTGAGCTGCATCATGACTCTGGAGGGCAGCTACTTTTGTACAGCTGCCAAAGCTTGACTTTGCCTGCTTGTGCCTTACCCTGGTGACAGCCTCGTGCTACATGTCGTCAGAGCACTGCTGTCTCCTGAGAATGATATTACACCTGCTGGCTCTTTCAAGAAAACAAAGGTTGGTTTTCAACTCAGCTGCTAGGGAAGGATGTTCAGATCACACCTTAAAAGCCCCACTAAAGATTCACAATTGGCATGATACTTCTGTGACTCCCTCTTTATTGTTAGCTCTTGCATAAGGGTAATAGCTTCATTTTCTTTTGCATATCCAAGCCAATATTTTTCCATCAGGTACAGTTCTATGCCTCTTCCATAGCACCTTTCCCTCGTTGATCTTAAGCCCAGATCAAAATATTAAATACCAATCGGATTTTACATCTATACTGCAAAATTTATCGGGCATCTTATTTCACTGTGGAGCCGCAGGCACAGAGAAGTTACACCTGATGTTTACAGAAGCAGCACCTGAATTTGTAGACACCTCCCCAGTAGCCAGTATTTGCCCAAGGATAACAGCATTCAAAGGCCTGCAGGACCCTATCCCATGCAGTACAGTCCCCAAATGTTACCACAACAATTACAGAGGAATTTAATATCCAAGTCCAGCAGAGAACCAATCTTGAGGTGCTTTGAAGCCCTGCCTCCTCTTCCCCACCACCACCTCTGCTCTTAGGGCATTGGTGTCGCCTTTGACATTGTGCTGGATCATCATAGATGGCCAAAATGGAGAATACACAGAGGTTTGCCTAAATACATGGGACACCTGACTGGGCAAAATGACCCCACGAGATACAAAGAGAGAGCTGAACAGCACACTGCAGCAGCAGACACCTTGACTTACCTCATCCTCTGGGACTCCTGGAATTCCAGCTGAGGAGAGCCTGGCAGGGACCCTGCAGCACTGCCAAGAGGGGGACTCACTGCCCTGCATATGGGGGGGATCAGAGGTGGTCCCAGTGACCCCTTCTTCATATCCCTACCCCTGGAATACAGCAAGGAAGTCTGGAAAGAGTAGAACATAGTGATCAGATCAAGCATCCAGCCTTGCCCCCATTCATGCCTCAAGACATTTAGCCATGCATTTAACTGGGACCTGCCAGGAAATGTCAAACTGATCATCCAGCTTGGCCCAGGATGGGGAAGGGAACACGAAGTGGTGAGGGAGAGACCATGTCACACATTTGCCACTTCTGCCCTCATGCTCACTCCTCTGCAAGTGTGGCTGCATTCCCCACTGGCATTCACATGTTTGACATCAGGATGTTCTGGTGTGCCACTGCCTCCACTGCCCTTTTGGATGGCATGGCAGTGGCTTTAGATCACTGTTCTCTCCCTGCCCCTAAGGTGTTTCACAGCCAGTGCTGATCTCCAGCCAAGACCCCACAAAGCCATTCTGCAGGATGTCAAAACCTGCTGTTCTCAAGCCCCTCATTTCTTCTGCTGCTGCCCTTCCCTTCCACACTTCCCCAGCAGCCTTTGAGCCCAGGTGCTGCTGAGCTTTCAGCATGCTGGCTGCTCTCCAGCTCCCACACATCCATCATCTCAGGCTCCCTGGCACTGAGGAAGTTCAGCAGAGCTCCCCTGCCCTGCTGCTCTCTGCAAGCTCTCTGTCTGCCCAAGGTGCTCCAGGGCCCCCATGCCATGGCCAGGAATGGGGCTGGAGGCAGCAGGGGCAGGTGCACACTCATCCTCAGTATCCCATCATTTCTGGCCCAGCTAAAGAGACAAATCAGAACCTGTTCAAACTTCACTGAAAGGGTCAGTTCCTGTCAGGGAAAAGTTCTCCGAGCTCTGCCAACAGCACATAAACTGAACATTTGCCACACAGGACTTTGCTTGGTCTCCTTACCTTATATCCTTTTCCCTCTGAACTCAGCTCCTGTTTTTGTCTCTTCTCCTCATCCCAGCCGGTGCCATTTTCCCCATTCTCCTGCTCTCTGCTGCATGTTGGGCTTGGCTTGGTAGGAGGAGAGCTCTTCTGGATGGGAGGCAGCGGCTTGGAGGGAAGGAGCATGGAGGAACTTGCCAGTGAAAAGTTGGCAAGAGGGTAGCCGGTCAGGCCTGCAAAGTGGAGAGACAAAGTGTAACAGAGGCCACCATGCAAACCTAAAGCATCTGAAGCTCCATATTTCCTGGGACATATTTCCTGCAGACTTCTAAACAGCTGCACAGGGAAACATGCTCCTGCTGGCAGACACTGAGGCAGGCCAGGGCAAACCCTGAGCCACTTGCCCAGAGCTGGCACAGGCACAGCCTGGCCTCTGGGCTGCCCTGGGACAGCAGGGAGCCCAGAGCCCTGTGCTCTCCAGGAATGGCTCAGCTGCACATGCACCCTCCTGCTCCTCTCCCTGCCCCACAGCTCAGCAGCCCTACAGCTCCAGGGGCACTGGCAACAGCACAGCTCCTTGCAGGGGCACATGCAGGGCACAGCTGTTCCCTGGCAATGTGCACAGCCTCTCTGGGCTGCCACAAGACCCTTCCTCCCAGCAGAGATTGGCCCAGCTCCCCCCTCACCTCTGTGTGAGGCTGAGCCATGCTCACAAGGGGAGAAGTGAGTTAGGTGACCTCCCACCCTTACAATCAATCTCTCCGAGGATCGATTAGGTATCCAAGGGTTTTTTACTATTCAGAAGATCACTCTGGTTTTATTTTTCATGATGTTAGCATTACTAGAATTCCTCTTAACTGTATGGAGGTGGCAAGCCAAGTCAGAAAGCCTCTACTACTTTGCTTAGGTGCTGCTCATTGCCCATCCACTACTTTGAAATCCCTTTCCTTCGAAGCAGTTGGCCACCTACAGTGGTTTCCAGAATTTGACAATTACCCCTAGGAAGTAATTGCTTTCCAAAGCTATTTTTCATGGCCTTTGCTTCCACTCAGTTCTGGGTTAGGTTTGCTTAGTTCCAAACTCATTCCATTTCTCTTCACAAGAAAGGAAATGCTGGTACATGAACAATGGCACCCCATGTTAGAAGTAAAAGAAGCTTTGCACTCCCCATTACAAGTCCCCAGTATTCAAGGACCCAAATATGCAGGGAACAAATTAGCTTTCAAATATTTCGGTTTTGCTCAGCTTCATTGCTCCTTGGATTTATTCCCTGCTGTCTTCCCTGCAGAGACCCAAACCCAACATAAACATGACCAGCTTCAAAACATTTCTGAGCATGGCAGTTTATAACAATTCAAAAAATTTTAGTGGAGATTACATAGGGCAGATCATAAAATGAAACCCATTCTAACATATGTATTTTTTTATCCCTGAAGAATGGCTAGATCATTTTTAAAACTGCAATTGGTAAGGTTTAATGAGTTAAGTAATTTTTAGTACAGAATTAGTCCAGAAAAAATGTCACCTTACTTACTGAGCAGTACTATTCCCTAGCTGCATTAAGCATTCCATCTTCATATCAGTAATTAAGGAGTCATTCCAAAGGGGCCATAGCCAGGATTTGGCAGAACTAACCCTGACCCCCAAAGGGACCAGGGGATCTGATCCCTTGTTCTGCATCAGCAGGATTATTTCTCCAAGTCTCATCTCTCCTATCATTACACACCCAGAGATGCCCAAGGAACAACAACAGTGTCATTGAGGCTTTCAACTTGAAAGCATTGCCTGACCCAGATGCACCAGAGACTGCATTTTGTCTGGCACAATTCCACTTGTCAGGGATCAGGCAAGGCAGGGACAGGGACAAGGCAGAAGGCATCTCCTGCCCCAGCCTCAGCCTGCAACACTGACACAGGCAGAGAAAGCCTGGGAAGAGATTTGTCACTGTGAACCTGCCATAGGTGGCTTTGGGCTTGTGCTGTCACAGGATGACAAACTCACACCCTGCGTAGGATGCATCCCTTTGGAATGCTCTTTCTCCCTAACTGGAAAATTTATAAGGACATGCTGTCAGAGGTGGTTTCCCTATTTCTGCCAATACAATACCAGGCACTGTCCAGGAATCTCCTTCACATCTCAAACGGTTCCGCTCAGAAACTGCCCCAATGAAAGGTTTTCTGCTTCATAAGCAGGAGGAAGGAGTGGGAACATTTCTCATTTCATGCTAAATGCTTTCGTTATCCTACTAATTGTGACACTAGAAAGGCTGCAGGGAGATAAAAGCCATGTGCAGGATGGAGAGGAATGTTTCCTTGCCCTGCACTGCATCCCTATGGCCCCAAGGTACCACTCCAGCAACTGCCGCTCAACACTTCACACTGGAGGAATTTTCACTGCACTACTGGAGCACAGTCCCAGTAACTGTGCTCTCAGAGAGACCACCGAGCCCACCAAGAAATTGAAATGAATTTAAAGGAATTTTTAAATTTAATGGGTTTTCACCAAACTTTCCAAATGTCAACTCTGAGTCAAGACTACAATGGTCATTTTAGGACAGACATGCCCTGCACCTACCTGCATGTTCAGAGTTCTTTCCCTTCTTTATGCTGCTGGATGCTGGCCTGGAGAAAATGGAGGACAAAAGAACATGTGAGCAGGTAGATAGAGAATGGAGAGAATGGGCGTACCATGAAATAGGGCAAAACGTCTCAGAATGGTCACTATGATAAAGGAGGAAACGCAACCCATAAACCCAACAGGATGCAAAGCTAATTCATTGTCCTTAATCTTTCAGTTGCTGGAGTCACAGAGAGCTGGCCAAGCTCTGTATGAAACAAGGGCCAAGGTCCAGCAGAGAACCCATCCTGAGGTGCTTTGAAGCCCGGCCTCCTCTTCCCCACCACCACCTCTGCTCTTAGGGCATTGGTGTCGCCTTTGACATTGTGCTGGATCATCATAGATGGCCAAAATGGAGAATACACAGAGGTTTGCCTAAATACATGGGACACCTGACTGGGCAAAATGACCCCACGAGATACAAAGAGAGAGCTGAACAGCACACTGCAGCAGCAGACACCTTGACTTACCTCATCCTCTGGGACTCCTGGAATTCCAGCTGAGGAGAGCCTGGCAGGGACCCTGCAGCACTGCCAAGAGGGGGACTCACTGCCCTGCGTATGGGGGGGATCAGAGGTGGTCCCAGTGACCCCTTCTTCATATCCCTACCCCTGGAATACAGCAAGGAAGTCTGGAAAGAGTAGAACATAGTGATCAGATCAAGCATCCAGCCTTGCCCCCATTCATGCCTCAAGACATTTAGCCATGCATTTAACTGGGACCTGCCAGGAAATGTCAAACTGATCATCCAGCTTGGCCCAGGATGGGGAAGGGAACACGAAGTGGTGAGGGAGAGACCATGTCACACATTTGCCACTTCTGCCCTCATGCTCACTCCTCTGCAAGTGTGGCTGCATTCCCCACTGGCATTCACATGTTTGACATCAGGATGTTCTGGTGTGCCACTGCCTCCACTGCCCTTTTGGATGGCATGGCAGTGGCTTTAGATCACTGTTCTCTCCCTGCCCCTAAGGTGTTTCACAGCCAGTGCTGATCTCCAGCCAAGACCCCACAAAGCCATTCTGCAGGATGTCAAAACCTGCTGTTCTCAAGCCCCTCATTTCTTCTGCTGCTGCCCTTCCCTTCCACACTTCCCCAGCAGCCTTTGAGCCCAGGTGCTGCTGAGCTTTCAGCATGCTGGCTGCTCTCCAGCTCCCACACATCCATCATCTCAGGCTCCCTGGCACTGAGGAAGTTCAGCAGAGCTCCCCTGCCCTGCTGCTCTCTGCAAGCTCTCTGTCTGCCCAAGGTGCTCCAGGGCCCCCATGCCATGGCCAGGAATGGGGCTGGAGGCAGCAGGGGCAGGTGCACACTCATCCTCAGTATCCCATCATTTCTGGCCCAGCTAAAGAGACAAATCAGAACCTGTTCAAACTTCACTGAAAGGGTCAGTTCCTGTCAGGGAAAAGTTCTCCGAGCTCTGCCAACAGCACATAAACTGAACATTTGCCACACAGGACTTTGCTTGGTCTCCTTACCTTATATCCTTTTCCCTCTGAACTCAGCTCCTGTTTTTGTCTCTTCTCCTCATCCCAGCCGGTGCCATTTTCCCCATTCTCCTGCTCTCTGCTGCATGTTGGGCTTGGCTTGGTAGTAGGATAGCTCTTCTGGATGGGAGGCAGCGGCTTGGAGGGAAGGAGCATGGAGGAACTTGCCAGTGAAAAGTTGGCAAGAGGGTAGCCGGTCAGGCCTGCAAAGTGGAGAGACAAAGTGTAACAGAGGCCACCATGCAAACCTAAAGCATCTGAAGCTCCATATTTCCTGGGACATATTTCCTGCAGACTTCTAAACAGCTGCACAGGGAAACATGCTCCTGCTGGCAGACACTGAGGCAGGCCAGGGCAAACCCTGAGCCACTTGCCCAGAGCTGGCACAGGCACAGCCTGGCCTCTGGGCTGCCCTGGGACAGCAGGGAGCCCAGAGCCCTGTGCTCTCCAGGAATGGCTCAGCTGCACATGCACCCTCCTGCTCCTCTCCCTGCCCCACAGCTCAGCAGCCCTACAGCTCCAGGGGCACTGGCAACAGCACAGCTCCTTGCAGGGGCACATGCAGGGCACAGCTGTTCCCTGGCAATGTGCACAGCCTCTCTGGGCTGCCACAAGACCCTTCCTCCCAGCAGAGATTGGCCCAGCTCCCCCCTCACCTCTGTGTGAGGCTGAGCCATGCTCACAAGGGGAGAAGTGAGTTAGGTGACCTCCCACCCTTACAATCAATCTCTCCGAGGATCGATTAGGTATCCAAGGGTTTTTTACTATTCAGAAGATCACTCTGGTTTTATTTTTCATGATGTTAGCATTACTAGAATTCCTCTTAACTGTATGGAGGTGGCAAGCCAAGTCAGAAAGCCTCTACTACTTTGCTTAGGTGCTGCTCATTGCCCATCCACTACTTTGAAATCCCTTTCCTTCGAAGCAGTTGGCCACCTACAGTGGTTTCCAGAATTTGACAATTACCCCTAGGAAGTAATTGCTTTCCAAAGCTATTTTTCATGGCCTTTGCTTCCACTCAGTTCTGGGTTAGGTTTGCTTAGTTCCAAACTCATTCCATTTCTCTTCACAAGAAAGGAAATGCTGGTACATGAACAATGGCACCCCATGTTAGAAGTAAAAGAAGCTTTGCACTCCCCATTACAAGTCCCCAGTATTCAAGGACCCAAATATGCAGGGAACAAATTAGCTTTCAAATATTTCGGTTTTGCTCAGCTTCATTGCTCCTTGGATTTATTCCCTGCTGTCTTCCCTGCAGAGACCCAAACCCAACATAAACATGACCAGCTTCAAAACATTTCTGAGCATGGCAGTTTATAACAATTCAAAAAATTTTAGTGGAGATTACATAGGGCAGATCATAAAATGAAACCCATTCTAACATATGTATTTTTTTATCCCTGAAGAATGGCTAGATCATTTTTAAAACTGCAATTGGTAAGGTTTAATGAGTTAAGTAATTTTTAGTACAGAATTAGTCCAGAAAAAATGTCACCTTACTTACTGAGCAGTACTATTCCCTAGCTGCATTAAGCATTCCATCTTCATATCAGTAATTAAGGAGTCATTCCAAAGGGGCCATAGCCAGGATTTGGCAGAACTAACCCTGACCCCCAAAGGGACCAGGGGATCTGATCCCTTGTTCTGCATCAGCAGGATTATTTCTCCAAGTCTCATCTCTCCTATCATTACACACCCAGAGATGCCCAAGGAACAACAACAGTGTCATTGAGGCTTTCAACTTGAAAGCATTGCCTGACCCAGATGCACCAGAGACTGCATTTTGTCTGGCACAATTCCACTTGTCAGGGATCAGGCAAGGCAGGGACAGGGACAAGGCAGAAGGCATCTCCTGCCCCAGCCTCAGCCTGCAACACTGACACAGGCAGAGAAAGCCTGGGAAGAGATTTGTCACTGTGAACCTGCCATAGGTGGCTTTGGGCTTGTGCTGTCACAGGATGACAAACTCACACCCTGCGTAGGATGCATCCCTTTGGAATGCTCTTTCTCCCTAACTGGAAAATTTATAAGGACATGCTGTCAGAGGTGGTTTCCCTATTTCTGCCAATACAATACCAGGCACTGTCCAGGAATCTCCTTCACATCTCAAACGGTTCCGCTCAGAAACTGCCCCAATGAAAGGTTTTCTGCTTCATAAGCAGGAGGAAGGAGTGGGAACATTTCTCATTTCATGCTAAATGCTTTCGTTATCCTACTAATTGTGACACTAGAAAGGCTGCAGGGAGATAAAAGCCATGTGCAGGATGGAGAGGAATGTTTCCTTGCCCTGCACTGCATCCCTATGGCCCCAAGGTACCACTCCAGCAACTGCCGCTCAACACTTCACACTGGAGGAATTTTCACTGCACTACTGGAGCACAGTCCCAGTAACTGTGCTCTCAGAGAGACCACCGAGCCCACCAAGAAATTGAAATGAATTTAAAGGAATTTTTAAATTTAATGGGTTTTCACCAAACTTTCCAAATGTCAACTCTGAGTCAAGACTACAATGGTCATTTTAGGACAGACATGCCCTGCACCTACCTGCATGTTCAGAGTTCTTTCCCTTCTTTATGCTGCTGGATGCTGGCCTGGAGAAAATGGAGGACAAAAGAACATGTGAGCAGGTAGATAGAGAATGGAGAGAATGGGCGTACCATGAAATAGGGCAAAACGTCTCAGAATGGTCACTATGATAAAGGAGGAAACGCAACCCATAAACCCAACAGGATGCAAAGCTAATTCATTGTCCTTAATCTTTCAGTTGCTGGAGTCACAGAGAGCTGGCCAAGCTCTGTATGAAACAAGGGCCAAGGTCCAGCAGAGAACCCATCCTGAGGTGCTTTGAAGCCCGGCCTCCTCTTCCCCACCACCACCTCTGCTCTTAGGGCATTGGTGTCGCCTTTGACATTGTGCTGGATCATCATAGATGGCCAAAATGGAGAATACACAGAGGTTTGCCTAAATACATGGGACACCTGACTGGGCAAAATGACCCCACGAGATACAAAGAGAGAGCTGAACAGCACACTGCAGCAGCAGACACCTTGACTTACCTCATCCTCTGGGACTCCTGGAATTCCAGCTGAGGAGAGCCTGGCAGGGACCCTGCAGCACTGCCAAGAGGGGGACTCACTGCCCTGCGTATGGGGGGGATCAGAGGTGGTCCCAGTGACCCCTTCTTCATATCCCTACCCCTGGAATACAGCAAGGAAGTCTGGAAAGAGTAGAACATAGTGATCAGATCAAGCATCCAGCCTTGCCCCCATTCATGCCTCAAGACATTTAGCCATGCATTTAACTGGGACCTGCCAGGAAATGTCAAACTGATCATCCAGCTTGGCCCAGGATGGGGAAGGGAACACGAAGTGGTGAGGGAGAGACCATGTCACACATTTGCCACTTCTGCCCTCATGCTCACTCCTCTGCAAGTGTGGCTGCATTCCCCACTGGCATTCACATGTTTGACATCAGGATGTTCTGGTGTGCCACTGCCTCCACTGCCCTTTTGGATGGCATGGCAGTGGCTTTAGATCACTGTTCTCTCCCTGCCCCTAAGGTGTTTCACAGCCAGTGCTGATCTCCAGCCAAGACCCCACAAAGCCATTCTGCAGGATGTCAAAACCTGCTGTTCTCAAGCCCCTCATTTCTTCTGCTGCTGCCCTTCCCTTCCACACTTCCCCAGCAGCCTTTGAGCCCAGGTGCTGCTGAGCTTTCAGCATGCTGGCTGCTCTCCAGCTCCCACACATCCATCATCTCAGGCTCCCTGGCACTGAGGAAGTTCAGCAGAGCTCCCCTGCCCTGCTGCTCTCTGCAAGCTCTCTGTCTGCCCAAGGTGCTCCAGGGCCCCCATGCCATGGCCAGGAATGGGGCTGGAGGCAGCAGGGGCAGGTGCACACTCATCCTCAGTATCCCATCATTTCTGGCCCAGCTAAAGAGACAAATCAGAACCTGTTCAAACTTCACTGAAAGGGTCAGTTCCTGTCAGGGAAAAGTTCTCCGAGCTCTGCCAACAGCACATAAACTGAACATTTGCCACACAGGACTTTGCTTGGTCTCCTTACCTTATATCCTTTTCCCTCTGAACTCAGCTCCTGTTTTTGTCTCCTCTCCTCATCCCAGCCGGTGCCATTTTCCCCATTCTCCTGCTCTCTGCTGCATGTTGGGCTTGGCTTGGTAGGAGGAGAGCTCTTCTGGATGGGAGGCAGCGGCTTGGAGGGAAGGAGCATGGAGGAACTTGCCAGTGAAAACCTCTTGGCAAGAGGGTAGCCGGTCAGGCCTGCAAAGTGGAGAGACAAAGTGTAACAGAGGCCACCATGCAAACCTAAAGCATCTGAAGCTCTATATTTCCTGGGACATATTTCCTGCAGACTTCTAAACAGCTGCACAGGGAAACATGCTCCTGCTGGCAGACACTGAGGCAGGCCAGGGCAAAACCCTGAGCCACTTGCCCAGAGCTGGCACAGGCACAGCCTGGCCTCTGGGCTGCCCTGGGACAGCAGGGAGCCCAGAGCCCTGTGCTCTCCAGGAATGGCTCAGCTGCACATGCACCCTCCTGCTCCTCTCCCTGCCCCACAGCTCAGCAGCCCTACAGCTCCAGGGGCACTGGCAACAGCACAGCTCCTTGCAGGGGCACATGCAGGGCACAGCTGTTCCCTGGCAATGTGCACAGCCTCTCTGGGCTGCCACAAGACCCTTCCTCCCAGCAGAGATTGGCCCAGCTCCCCCCTCACCTCTGTGTGAGGCTGAGCCATGCTCACAAGGGGAGAAGTGAGTTAGGTGACCTCCCACCCTTATCATCAACACATTTAATGGGTGTGGTGCCCAAGTAGAATAATTTTTAATTATTGAGAAAATTTATTTTGTTTTATTTCTCACGGAACTAGCCTGCATTTAATTCCTCTTAGCAGTATTGAGGTAGCATGTTTGAAGGGAAAGCTGGAAGCCTCCAATGATAAAAAGGGGAAAAAAGATTCCTTCTTGAGGCTGGCCTGTGAATGCACAGGAAAACTCTCAGAGTTGTGATGTTATTTGTGCAAACCACAAAGATCTCAAATCAAGCAGGCAGGCTTTATTGGCGTATCTGTAGCACCGTAATCCCACCCTCAGGCTCAGACCCTATCAGCAAGCAGAGGAAGAATGGGAAATTTATCTGTAACGAGACCCAATATTGATAGCAAAGAAAACATCAGAATTTGTATCTCACAACCATGTCCAACCTGTTGTCAGTTATGGCCACACTCCCTGTCCTGGCTGACAGTAGGAGTGATTTGGCCACTGTCAAAAATGAGAAAGCAGAGTAAATTAATGACAGAATGTTGTGATGCCTCAGGGCATCCTTGCAGGATCACCTGTAGCTGTCAGCCACCTACTCTGACACAGAGTCAGCATTGATCACCACGGACCTGTTTTCTTTGAAATCTGGGGGGATTTTTTTCCATTTGGCTCTGGCCTTCCATCTCCTTTCTATCCTCACCTTTTCCTTCGGTTGTCTTTCCTTTTCTAGTAAATTCCATGTTTGAACCCTTGCTTCTGCCTGGCAGAAGTGTCTGGGTTTGCGTTTAGGAACGCTCTCAGAGCAGTCAGCGCCGGGAGTTTGGTCCCAGCCTTTGAGCAAGGCTGGGTTACTCCAATCGCCGTCACTCAGCACAGAGAGGCAGAGCCAGATGTGTCTGCTGCCGTTGGGGCCGTGTCCAGCACAACCGGCACCAGCCCAGCGTGGGGCTGCCCCTTTGTGACATGCTCACCATGGTTCTCTCGTTTCCATGGCTGCAAAACCCCACCCCAACTCCATCCCCTTCCATTCCCTTGCCAAGGGCAGCCAGCCCTAAGCCCAGACGGGCCAGGCCTGAGCGTTTCACACTGTCTAGGCGTTATGAATATGAACGAGACCAAACTTTCTCCAGAAAAAGAGGTTCTTGTTTATTAAAATAGCTACAAGGAACGGAGCACCAGGATAAGCCCAGGCACCCACACAGCGAGCCAAAAACAGAACAGTGTGCTAACCCCAAGTGTACTGGGCTGTACCCAGAAAAAAACAAGTATCCAAAACTAAGAACTCTGACCCAACTGAACTCCCCCCCCCCCCCCCCCCCATTTATAGCCCCGTTTGAGTCCATGATTGGTCCATTTTGGATCTGCATGACGATTGGTCCATTTCCAGGCTTCTCATTGGTCTTAAACACCATTTACTCTGGACCAGTCGTTTCTGCAGGGCTTCGAATGATTGGTCAGATCTTCCATCCAATCCATCTTTGACCTCACCTTGTCCCACCAGACCACTGTTCCACCAAACCCTGGACCCTTCTCCTAGCACATTCTAATAAGCCCCCCCCCCCACTTTTAACATAATACAATTAATATAACATAATTAATACAATATAATTGAACTATACTCTTATTTAACTTAACTTTTACCTATAACACAGGAAGGAGACCCTTCCCAAAGGTACTTTTCAGGGCCTTTATTTCTGTAGTTCCTACTCAGTTCTAGGTTGCAGCTGGTTGGTGTGGGATTTTGTTTAATTCTCTTCACATCAAACAAAGTGGTGGGACGCAAACAATGGTACCGGGCTCTCAGGACTCTAGCTGGTCAGAAGACCCCAAGTTAAGTTAGAAAGTCTTTTTTCCCAGCCAGGCGGTTGAAGAAGGAGTCAGAGCTCTTCATTTCTCGGTCTCAAGGTTGTTTCTTGTATCTTGTCTATAACTTCTTTCACCTGACCTGCCAAGGTTCGCTCAGCAAGAATGTCAGAGGCACTCTGCCTGCCTCAGAGGCGGTGTTATCTTTTTTTACTAAAAACTACGTGTACAATGTTTACAATTACTTTCCAATACCTGTCATCTATGTTAGACAATTTTCTACTCTAAACAAGTCTAAAAGTGCCAACATCACAGCTGAAGATTGAGGCTAGGAAAAAGGAACAAGGCACACCCAAATTCCTCCATCTTGGGACCCCAAGCCCTCATTCTAAAAGCTTCAAAAATCTATTTTTCACCCCGTGACAAGCTAACTATTATTCTACTGAAAATTTCATGGCTTGTAATTCTTCATATAAGGTAGGTAATTCTTTTTTCCAAGGGCTAGATCAAATGCACAGGGGTCTTGGGCTCTGTGCCAAAGTCTCTGAGCCCCCTGGGCAGGGGCTTGAGTCCTCCAGGGCAGCCAGAGGAATTTCCTGGGTTCTGACACCGGGCAGTGGAAGTGAAAGCAGCTTTGCACTTCCCAGTAGATGACCCAAAAATCAGTTGGCTGAGAGCTGTAGGGAACAAACTGACCTTTCAAACGTTCCTCTTTTGCTTTGCTTCATTGTTCCCTGGGGCTTTTTTCTCTGCGTTCTTTATTGCACAGACACCCGAACCCAACATAAACATGATCTACCTCAAAACATTTTGATCCTGGCAGTTCCTGAAAATTCCAGATTTTCTTAATGGAAATAGCAAGGGGCAGTCATTCTGAAATACTCCCCAAAAGAGGAGGTAAAAACAACTCATCCTTGACATCCTTGATTTGGCAGAACTAAGTCCAATCTATGGGACCCCTGGGGCTGATCCCTTTTTCTCAATCTGCAAAATTATTTCTTCAAGTCTCATCTCTCCTATCTATTCAAAGAAGCTTTGCACTCTTCATTAGATGCCCCCAATGTTCAGTGGGCCAATATGATCAGTGTATCTGTAGGGTGTAAATTGGCCATGCAGAGTTCTCCTTTGTTGTTCAAGGGGCTTATTCCCACTTTCTTTCCTGCAGACACACCCAAACCCAACATTGCAACACAAAGCAATTCTCATTTGGACTGTCCCTGAAAATTCAAACTTATGCTCAGGGCATTTCCCCGTCCCCAGGGACAGGCTCCAAGGCTGGGCTCTCACCTGCACAGAATGAAGAAGAGCTGCTGCCCTTGCCAGCGGCTCCGGGGTCTCGCCATCAGCGCTTCGAATGCAGCTTTTGTACACACTCTGCCTCTCTGAGCCCAGCAGCATTCCCGGGCATCAGCAGTGCTGCTGCAGGCCAACATCCCCCAGGCACAGCTGCAGCAAGGAGATTGCAACAAGGTCTGGCTGCAGGAGTCTCCAGCCTGCAGCAGCCCTTCACCTGCAGCGGAATCATCTTGCGCTGCCATGAGGGAGCAAAGGGGTTAGGGGCTCTTTGCAGATGAGGGTCTCCTCCATGTGCTGCTGCTCGCTGGGCTGATACAGCTGCTGGTGCCCTCCCCCACAACTGTACCAGGAGCCTGTCTGGGAAAATAACACTGCCAGTGCCAGTGCCAGCCACCCATCCCTGCCATGGCCCTGCCCACAAGGCGTCCTGCCCACTAAACTGCTCCAGTCAGGTGATGTCAGACACCATCAAAATACATTCAAACAATGCATTTTCCACACTCTGGCAAAATCATGGCCATACAGGCCACGTGCTGCAGGCAGACTGCTGTTGGCAGAATGGGGGAAGCCCCAGCAGCTGCTCTCCCCAGGCTGGATGGCCATGGCAGCAGAGGCCAGTCTCTCACCGTGCCCACTGCTGTGGGACCCAGTGCTTTGGACATGTTCCCACTGAACTCAGGCTGCAGCTACAGCAGCACCATGCCTTCACACATTTGATAACAAAGAGCAGGAATGACACACAGGACTGCCCCAAGAGCTACAAAAAAAAGGGGTGAGGGAGGGGACAAGCGAGTTAGAATAGCTCATTCCTTTTTAATACAAGCAGGGATTTTAGCAGGGATACTAGGCTAATCATACTGGGCCCTGGTTTGTAAGCCTTGTCTCTAGCAATTCCCACCAGTCTGCAAGCATTTTTCACTGCAAAGGAGTAGATAAGATTTTACAGCACGTACATGAGCAAGTCTGAGCCAGAACTCAAAGTACAAGACAAATAGTCCCAAATCAGCCACCCATGGGGAAAGGAAAAAGAAAAGCAGATGAAGCAAGTGCCATTGTGGCTGAATTGCCTGCATTTATCCCATGGTCAAACCTTTCTGAATAAAAGCACCTCAGTTCAAACACACAGCTTAAGATCAAGGAATTCAAGTGTTTTGAGAGCATTAAAAGCCTAATTTCTATGACATTCAAGGAACGGTAGATGCTAAATTCTTTAAGAACACAAATGTGGGTCTGTTTGGGACTGCATGCTTCCAAAGCAGGAATGGAGGTTTAGAATTGCAGAACTGTTTCCATTGGAAAAGACCTTTAAGATCATAGAGTCCTCCTAATAACCTGAGACCACTAACACTGCCAAGGCCACCACCAAAGCATATCCCAGGAAATGTCGTGGGATGGGACATCCTTCCTGTCTCCTTTGTCTCCCAGGAGCCCCTTGGAAAGAGAAATGTCCACACAGGCTTTATCTGACTCCTTCCCAGCCAGCCTTTCCCTCACTCCTGGGTCTCATTTGCTCCACAGGTTTCACCAACTCGCTCAGCTCAGAGGAGCTCTCAGAGGAGAAAACGCTGCCTGGTGTGGGGCTGTCTGATCCCTGTCTCATCTTCATTCCATCTGCCCTGCTCCCTCTCCCATCAAAGAGACCGAAGGATCCCCCCAACCCCACTGTGCTGCACCAGATCCCAGGTACGTTCCCTCCTGTGCTCCTTGGTGGCTCCCTCCCAAAGCCTGGCCAGGGCCCCAGGAGGAACCAAGGCAGCTGACTTTGATCCTTCAGCCCCAAACAAGGCCAGATGTCAGATTTCATGGCCTTGTCTGGCTTCTAAATACACAAAGGTCAATCCATGTTTCACTAATGAGTGGCTGCATCTATCACAGGGCTAATGACCATGCATATTACATCAGGGAGCAGATACAAAGATAACCTTTGCTTGTAAGGTTCATCCAGAGGCCACCTTTGGCTCAGGGCCTGCTGTTCAGGCCTCACTCAGGGCTGGTGTCCAGGCCTTGGCACTTCAGGGACGTGGTTTAGTGCTGGGCTTGGCACTGCTGGGTGAGTGCCTGCACTGGGTGAGCTCAGAGGGCTTTTCCAACAGAAAGGATTCTCTGATTCCATGATTATATCCACTGCATTCAACTGGGTCTATTTTAGCAGCATTCCTTTGCTCCAAAAGTTCCCTTTTGCCCAGCTCCTGTGGCCTGAGGCTTCAGCTCCTGGTGCTGAGCTGCTCATGCTGAGACAACTCAGAGAGAAGAACACAGTCCATGCAATTCCTTCTGGGACATGGAGAGGAGAGGCTGTGCAAACAGGAGCATTGTTTGGTGTGGCCTCCTCTCTGCCCTTCACACATTTCAGCACTTTGAACCAGCCAAGAGCTTTCTCCAAGAGTGCAATGGAGCAGTTGTTCCTGCTCCCAGGCCTGGCTCTCTCCAGTCTCTGACCTTGCCTGGTTCTGTTCCTCTTGCTGTGCCCTCTGTTGCCCCAGGGCTCGTTGGCTGCTGCCCAGGACTGTGGACCTGGCACAGATCCAGTGCTCCAGACCCTCCCTTCTGTGCCCTTGGAGCTGCCTGGGCACAGCAGCCTTTTCCATCTGGAAGCTTCCCATGGACAGGGAGTGCCCAGCTCCGTTCCTTGCACAGCCTCCAAGGAGCGCAGGGCTGCCATCTACAGTCCCTGCTGGCACTGGGGGCTCCCAGGTGCCTCAGGCTGCTGTGACACCGCTGCACACGGGAGGGAAGAGGGGCAGGGGCTGTGCTCAAAGTCAGCTCCATGTGCTGCTGCTGCTGCTGCTGCTGCTGCTGCTGCTGTGGGGTCCTTTGTGCAGCCCTGGCCCAGAGTCAGGGATCAGATCCTGCCAGTCTCTTCCAGCCCTGGCTGCTCAGAGTTTGGGCCTTGGAGCCTCAGGTGGCCAAAGGCAGCTGCTGCTGGTCCCTCTGTGTGCCCGTGTTCAGCAGTGCTGCTCCATCAGTCTGTGCCCAGCAACGGGGAAAAGCCTCAGCCCTGCAGGGCCAGGAGCTGCCGGGCTCTGCCTGAGCAGCTCAGCCAGCAGGAAGGGAGCTGCTCCACATGGGAACCAGGAGCAAAAAACATTCCTTTGATAGGACATGTTTTCTATTTAAAAGAATAAAAGGAAAAAGAAAAAAAAACTATTTAAAATGTGAAATATAAAAACAAAACCAAGGTACCAGTGAAAAAACTTCTATAACTTTGCATTTAGAGGTAAATGATCTTTTTTAAAAGAGAACTCAGTTATTTACATTGTAAATGTGCTGATGCCATGGATCCATCTTACTGACCTCAGCAGCCTTTTAAAAGTGTTTCCAACATTGGTATTGGAAATTGTGGTTGAAGCAAGAGAAAATTGCTTTGTGCCCTTCCAGCTCCAAGCAGGACTGGGAATGCAAACTCTGTCAAAGACAAATCCTTTAGAAGATGACCTTCCTTCTCAGCCTGCAAATGAGCTGCACATTCCCTCTGAAACTGCCAGGGATTTCTTAGAGACACAAAGTCCCACTGACAGCTTTTTGCTCTGGTTTGGAAGTGCAGAATGGAAATTCTCCATCCATCAGCTCCAGACTGCACTGCCTCAGGAGCACGGTCCACTTGCCAGCTTTGGCCCACTTGTGGCACTTCTAGAGGAGGAAGAAGGTGCAATTGCACAATTCCAGCCAAAAAGGAATGAAGAGTGGGACAGACAAAACATCCTGGGGAGATCCAGGTGTTCAGCTGGGATTGTGGAGAGTTTGGGTCCTTGCCAGTTGGATGTGTGTCCCCAGCTGCAATCTCTGGGCCTGCAGCAGAGTCTCACTCACCTGCCAAAGCAGAAAGCTCAGGCGCTGTGCTCGCAACAGGCTCGTCTGATGCAGAGCTGTCAGAGCAATGTGAGGGCAGAGCCAGCCCAGCTGGGCCCAGGGCTGAGCCCAGCAGAGCCCTGGCAGAACCCAGAGCAGCCTCAGCACCCGCAGAGCCCGGCTGCAAGGAGAGAAAGCAGAAAGTGCCCATCAGCTGAGGGCTCCTGTGCCCTTGTGCCAAGGCCTGCGGTGCCCAGGCCATGCTGGCTGTGTGCAGAGCTGTGCCCAGAGCTGCCCATCCCTGCTGCCTTTGGCACCAGAGCAGGAGGGCAGCACATGTGCCCAGCCTGCAGCCAGCCAGGGCACATCCAGCCCTCAGCAGCTGCCCAGAGCAGGATGCTCCTGTGCTCGCTGCCATCTCCCAAAAGCTCTGATCCCACCCTGCCAAGCACACAGGGACCCACCTCACGCCAGCCACGGCTGCAAGAAAAACTGCTCCCAGACCATGTCCTCTGCCTTCTCCAAGGGCACGGTCCATCCACACCACAGCTGCTCCTAAGCACTTCCCCATCCACACTGGACCACCTAGAATGCTTCCTCTGGAAAAACAAACAACACATTCTTGAAAAGAGATTAGAGAAAAAAAAAAGGGAAAACAAGAAAAACGGTAAAAACTCTTATCTCTGTCAGGGCCTTGAGGAAGGCCCAACTCCTACATGGTAGGGAAAAACCCAGCCATGGGTGAGGGAAGCCCACACTTTCTCTCTTCCCCCCTGCACTGCCCCCCAAAATCACGGTGATTCCAAAGCAAACAAGGGCTGCTTATGGCCTCTGACAGGCCATTGCACAGGGCTTGCCAGCGCCCCAGCCCCTCAGGCTCTGCCCCAGCCCGGCCAAGCTGCCGGGCAGCAGCGCTGCAGCCCCACAGCAGCTCCAGAACAGCCCCATCCAGAGGCACCTGGGAGCCCTCAGCAAGGCAGCAGCAGCACATGGGCAGGAGGACACAGATGGCACTTCCTGCCTGGCACAGGGCTTGTGGCCATCTCCAGGCTCCGCCCTCACAGGGATCCCCGCAGCTCCGGCCCCTGCCCAGCTGCTCTGGCAGCAGCACAAAGGCTTCAGCAGAGCCACCACAGGCCAAGGGGCTTCTGGCCATTTCCCCTTGCCCACTGCACGCCTGGGCAGCTGGCTGAGCACAAGCACCCTGGCGCCGGGCTCCCGAGGGGAGGGGCAGAGGGCCGGCTGCTGCCTGGGGAACCGCGGTGCCGCCCCACAGCCCCGCCAGGCCGGGGCTCCATGGGCACCCAGCTTGGGCCCACGGGAGCCTGGAGCAGAGCCCGCGTGGCCTCTGCCTGCGGCACCGGGCGGGGGCACAGCTGCCAGCCCCGCACACTGAGCACCGCCCTCAGGCGGCTCCTCCAGGCTGAGGCTGGGGCTTGCAGGCCGTCCTTACCAGGAGCTCAGCGAACTTCAAGAGTTTCCCTTTCTTCACAGTTTTTTCAAGATCTTTCCTTTTCAGGAACTTGACCGCACAAAGCAGCGTTTCCCAAGAAGTCTGGAGAGCAGCAGAGACGCGGACATGGCCCCAGAGTCCAGGGCACAGGAGCCGCAGCCTGGAGGAGGCTGCAGTCCAGCAGGTGCAGGACAGGAGGCAGCCGAGCCCCCTGCCAGGGGGACAACAGCAGCCCACGAGTCCTCACCTCTGCCACATGCAGATTCTCATCATGGCAGTGGAAGAGCAGCGGGAGCAGGCTCTGGCACACTTGTGTTATCAGGGATGTTTTTCCTTCTTCTTCTACAGCAGCCATCAAGGTTTGAAAGACAGTCATGGGGAGCTGCTGCACCTGGCTGTCACCCTTTGTGATAAACGAATCAACCGAATTTAAGAATTGAACAATAATCTTTATTATTATGCAAGCAAGAATAAGCAAGATTCAGCGCTGGGCGGCCAGGAGACTTGCTCTCTTAGGCGCGCGCCTCCCCTCTTTCAAGTTCGCCTTTTATTGTCCTTTTTCTCCGAATTCTTGGGTGACGTGATCTGTTTTCTGCGCGTGCTCCTCCTGTTGCTAGGGGTCTTTTTTCTGCCTTCTGGTGGTCGTGGGATGAAGGCCCCAAGTCTTCCTCTTTGGCCGCTTTCCTTATAAGGCATATCTATAAGTCTTTTTTTCTAAGCTCGGCATTCTTGCAAGGTTAATAATTGTTACCATATGCGTTTCAGAAAGTCTCCTATACCTATAGGGTAGAATTTTTGCAGAGCAAGCAATTCTACAAGGTTAGTAATTATTACCAGATGTGGCTGAATCTGGTTTCCAGGGGGGGGGTTGTAGCTTAAGCACTACTTAAACGTTTCCCATACAACCCTATAGATATTCTACAAAATCTATTTAGCTATTTTTAATTTAAATCATCATCTAGCTATTAATGAACAAATATACTGTTACTTATTACAATCCCCCATTTATCTTTTTACCCATTTTGTTCATTAAACCTTTTTAGCTCCTTCCTAGCAAGCGCTAACTGATCTATTTCATCAGTTAAGCTCTGTGCATTAATTATACCTGCTAATTTCTTTAGTCTTTTCATCATATTCCAATTCACAACAAATTGAACTGCTGACAAAATAAATCCTAGTACAATCAGAATTAGAAGAACCACAATGGTATGGCACATACTGTTTAAGACACCTGTGGCAGTCGGTGACCATCCGAACAGGGTGTCCCACCGCCTATAATTGCTATCTTGCTTCACTCTTTCTACTACCTCGTGTATTTTCTCTACATCATGTTGAACAGTTACTAGGGTCTTCTGTCCGCTTTTCCTGATTTTCTCAAGAATTTTTATCAGATCCTGGTGAAACAATAGTTGTCTCACTAGGGTGAAGTTCAGCCCAATCGGGGTGGACATTAGCTTGTGAATCAGCGTGTAGTTGGATTGTAATAGGTGATGAGAGGTAACTGTGGCTTCATAAGTGGTGTCACACCCTGTAATCTTGGTGAAGTTACAAGCACAGAAGTTTGAGTGATTCTTTGTATCCACCATAACATTATCTACTAGCACAAAATCACAGAGCGTTCTAAAACATGCGCACCCATTGCCTATGTGTATAAGAACTGTTTTAGAAACCTCGTTAGGGCAAATCTCAAAATGGCAAATGTTTTGCTCTGTGTCCAAACAGATATCTTGAGCTATAATTACATCGCCCTCGCAAATGAATCCCAACTGTTCTCGTACAATACAAGATTCCAAGTCAACAGTTTGCCATTTGTCACCAAGCTGACGGGCCCATCCTCTATGTTCTGTTGGATAGAGGACAGCTCCGTCATGGTTTATTCCTAATGCAATGACAGGAAAAACTAGATGTACAGAGGCATTTTGTATGGTCAAGACAAAGGCAGTGACTGTATTAGAAATAGGGTTATAGGTAAAATTCACCAGTTTCCACCAGGATTGGAATTCCCTTTCAAACTCAGTGGCATTATCCCAAATTATTTTCCGAATTTCTGTGGGGAAAGTGCCTTCCTCGCCCTCTCTTATAATTGCAGCAGAGACTGACTGCATCCATAATTGTGCCTGGATACAGGTGAGGGCTAAGGAGACATTATTTTGTGTGGCACCAAGTGTATCAATCACCAATTTGTGATCGTTCACATTTACTCTTTCCCAATTTGGCAAAATGTTTGACAACGTCCACTGGTGTCTCCCCAAGGCCAGTAGAGATGACCTCAGTGGGTGCTGTAATTTGGACAGATCTCTGGCCGTAGCAGCCAGTTTGTTCATTAGTACCTCCGAATCGATGCTATTCAGAATTCCCAGTCCTGTGCCTAGAACACCAGTCACATCTCTAAGTTTCCTTGTTTTAAAAGAGCTGCGTTTCCTGAGCCAAGTAGTCCAGCCTTCAAAGGATGTTTGCAAAAACGGAGAACAAGCTGGCTGGATTTCTGAAACATTGGTCTGCATTAGCAGTTCGACCTGTTTTAGAGACCATGCTGGATTAAATAATATTTGTTGTTACCAGTTTTTTGATTATATAAGGTCCTATTTTGAAAATTTTTGGTGTGAGTGTGACCAGTGGTGTAGGTGAAACGGTGATAATGTGAGGTTTAGTAGTGGTAGATTGTGTTTTAATATTTATTGGAATTATTTAAATTTAAAGGAAAGGCCTTGTGTATCTTTTGTCCAGAGACAGACTACCTCTGCCATGTGAGTTAATGTGAAGTTTTGCCAGCAGTCTCGTGCTGGGTATTCACAATTTATTTGTTTATCCTCCTGACCCATGGAAACACTGATTGAGATTGTGTTAGTATAGTGTGATCCATTAACCACTCGACATCCAATATTAATTTGTTCTCCCACTACTCCTTGAAGCTCCCAAGTTTTCTGCCTCTTCCATTCGTGTTTAGCATACGGCAGACGATCATGCAGAACTAAAGTTTGTAAACTCAAACCTGTGGTATTTCCCATAGATCCGGTAAATTGCAAAAGGGCCTGAGACCAGTCAGTGATCAGGGTCCGTTTGACTAGGATCTTGTTCCCTTTATAAGGCTGATGGGGGTTTCCCCAGGCAGTCGGGAAGCTCAGGATTATAATGATAAAAATAGCTCGCCAAGGAGGGCAGGGTCCTAGCAACAAATTTTGTTCACCTCTTATAACCATATCTCTTTTACCTGGAGCATTCCTGTGCTCCATTCCTGTTCCTGTGGCCCGTTGCTCTCCCCCACTCCTCCGTACCTCTCTGCCTCTCCTGCCAGCCCGGGTGCATCGGTCTGCAGGGATCATTATCTTCTCGGCAGCAGGGGTAGTCTTCAGGGGGTGCATTATTTGGGCTATTTCTTTCATTCCTGCCCCCACTCCTAAGGGCAGGCTGCCAGGCCTCCAGGCAAAGGATCTCTCTTATCTTATGGCAGATTCTCTGCCGTTCCTAGCGAGCTTTATAGGGCCTGAGTCTCACTGTGTGGGTTTTTCCTCCGAGCCTTACGGGCTTGTTTCTTATATATTCGGAAGTAGCGGCGTACAGTACTATCCCAATTTCGGGGCTCAACTTGCCACTCTATGGGGACATGAATCTTTTTCCCTACACACACCTGGTCTAATATCCCACTCTGATTTTGGCAGATGATCCTATATGATTGGTGATGTATTGCCCAGGCCAGGGCCCAATGTCTCCTCTGCTCTATATTTTCAATTAAAGTTATTGCCTCCCTATAAGGGATTTCTCTTTGTCCTGGGGCTGTTGCAAATTTGCTTAGAGCCGTGTAAGGGTTTTCCCTCCTCCAACCCCAGTCACAAGTATGACACCAGATACCCCCACCTAATTGTGATTGGAAAACCCACCATTTGAGCCTACATCCCCCGCAAAATATTTTTATCCATGCCCTACAGATGGGATCACCACATTTAATGCACCCAGGTCAGTTTGACAGTGGCCGCCTTACCTCAGCGAGGACCTCAGCCACTGATATCAGATCATCCCATGTGTGCCAAATAAGAGGACACTTCAGTTCCTTTCCCACCCTTTGAATATTGTCTCTGACCAGTAGCTGCAGTCGGTGTTTCTCCCTCTCAGTCATTCATATTACCAGTTGCTATGCGTTCTTATGTTTTCCAAAGAGTCAGTCGTAGATCTCCAGGGCGACTGGTCACCTCCCAAGGGGTGTCTGCAGTGATGGGTCCTTTCACTCGACTGGCATGTGTCCAGCCTTTTTCAGCAGTTCAGACGGCTGTCTCTGTGGTAAACAGAACAACATAGGGACCTTCCCATTGGGGTGTTAGGGAGATCTCTTTCCAAGTTTTAATTAGGACTCTATCTCCAGGTTTAAGCTTATGCATTGCTATGTCCAAAAGGGATCTTTGTACCAATAGCCCTTTTCGTTTTAGTTCCTCCCTTCGTTTCATTAGCTGTTGTATGTAACTGTGAATTTGACTATCTTGGATACAGGGATGGTTCCCTGGTAGCTCTAAGTCGTAAGGCATTCCATAGAGCATTTCAAAGGGAGAAATTCCCACATCCGTCCTAGGTTGGGTTCTAATGTTTAGCAGGGCAAGGGGTAAACATCTGACCCACGACATTTTTGTTTCCACCATAAGTTTAATGAGTTGCTTCTTGATTTCTCCATTTGCCCTTTCTACCCTCCCTGAACTTTGAGGGTGCCAAGGGGTGTGATATTTCCATTTAGTACCTAAGGCCATGGTTACCTCTTTTAGTACTTTATTTGTGAAATGGGGGCCTCTATCAGAGTCTAATATTTCTACTAATCCATACCTAGGGATTATTTCTTCCAGTAAGGTTGTAATCACTACGTTTCCAGTAGCCCGTGATGTAGGATATGCTTCTACGAAGTGGGTTAGATGATCTACTAGTACCACTAAGTACTTGTACCTCCCTACTTTCGGTAGCTCAGTGAAATCTACTTGTACATGTGAAAAAGGTCGGTGTGCTAATTCCCTTCCTCCTGGAATCCTTTCTCGAGCTTGATGTCTATTAACCCTCTGGCATGTTATACATCCCCTAACTACTTGTTTTGCTATATCATAAATTCCTATACACATATACTTAATAGTAAACTGATCTACTAAGGCTTGAGTTCCCCAGTGAGTCTTTTCATGTAACTGCTGCACTATCGTCTGAGCTACAGATTTTGGCAGCACTTCCCTATCATCTGGTAATTTTCGAATACCCTCATTCTCTGTTATTCCCATTCTGTCTAATTTTTCCTTTTCCTGGGCTGTGAAGCTCAGGACACAAACTCTTTCACCATCTCGCATTCTCCTTGTTCCCTGCTCCTGGAATTTTCTGAGGGCAGCTTTCTTTGCTTCTCTATCTGCTATATTGTTTCCTCTGATCAGATGGGAGGGACCCTTTTGATGTCCTTTAACATGTACTATTGCTATTCTCTTTGGGCCTCTTAACGCTTGTAATACCTGAGTGATTAGTTCCCGATGTATTAATTCTTTTCCTTGGGAATTTATTAACCCTCTTTCTTCCCAAATTTTTCCAAAAGTATGTATCACTCCAAAGGCATACTTTGAGTCCGTATAGATGGTCCCATCCTTAGCTTCCAAGAATTTCAGAGCCCGCAATACCGCATAAAGCTCACAGGCCTGGGCTGACCAACTAGGACTCAGAGGGCCGGATTCTGTTTCTAAATTTTCACCTCCCACAATGGCATATCCTGAGATTTGCTTTCCCTCAACAACCCTAGAGGAACCATCCACAAATAACTTTTCTCCCTCTTCCAGTTCTTCCTCTTCGAGATCTGGTCTAATTTTTGTTTGTTTCTCTATGCTATGAAAGCAATCATGAGTTAAATTCTCCTGTGGATCCCCAAACAGGAATTCAGCAGGGTTTTGCAGAGAGGTGGTTTCAAGTATCAACTGAGGGGATGACAGTAAAATGCCCTCGTATTTCAAAAGTCTGGAGTCTGTTATCCATTTTTCTGCCTTTTGTTGCAATACTGTCCGTATATTATGGGGAGTAAAAACTTTCAGTTCTCCTCCATAGGTAATTTTGAGAGCTTCCTCCACTAAAAGGGCTGTGGCTACTATAATCTGCAAGCATGTTGGCCACCCCCTACTTACTGGATCCAGTAATTTTGAAATGTATGCCACTGGTTTTCGACTGCTGGCCCAGTCCTGAGCCAGTACCCCAAATGCTACTCCTGCCTCAGTATTAACAAACAAATAAAAAGGTCTCCTAACATCGGGGAGGCTTAGCACTGGGGCATTAGTCAATTCCTCTTTTAGTTGTTCTAATGATTCATCATCCTTTTCAGTCCATTTAATCAAACCTTCAGTAGTTAGTTTTTCATACAAGAATTTTACTTTGCCATCAAAGTTTTCAATCCATTGTCTGCAGTATCCTACGAGACCCAATAGCTGTCTAATTTGTCTCTTATTCCTTGGGGGGGGAAGGGAGAGGATTCCCTTAACCCTCTCTGGATCTAGTGTTTTAGTTCCTTTACTGAGTCGGTGTCCCAGGTACTTCACTTCTTCTTCTAGGAATTGCAATTTATTTTTGGACACCTTCAGCCCCTGAATGCTCAAAAAGTTTAAAAGCTTAATGCTTTCTTCCCTAACTGCTTCCTCACTCTTTCCAGCTATTAACAGATCATCTACATATTGAACAAGGGTTATTCCCGGGTTTGGGGTATAGGTTTTCATTATCTGTTCTAATGCATGCCTAATTCGGGGACTCAGTATATCCCTGTGGGAGCACGGTCCACCTTAGTTGTTGCTTTCGGTGGGTATCGGGATCTTCCCATTCAAATGCAAAATAGTCCCTACATTCTTCCTTCAAGGGGCATGCCCAAAAGGCGTCTTTTAAATCTATAACACTATACCATTGGTCATCCTTCCCTTTTCAATTGACTGAGCAATGTATGGGGATTAGCTATTACAGGGAACCGGGCAATAGTTCTCTTATTTATTTCCCTTAAATCATGTATTAGTCGGTATTTCCCATCTGTTTTTTTTACAGGTAAGATGGGGGTGTTGAAGGGAGACATACAAGGTTCCAAGAGCCCTTGTTGTATTAACCGTTCTATTTCTGGTTTTAGTCCCCTTCGCCCATCGTCTGACATGGGATATTGTTTTATCCTCACCAGGATTTCCGGGTTTTGGATAATAACTGTGAAAGGCTCTATATTCAGTCTCCCTGCTGTGTCAGGAGTATACCAAACTTCCGGGTTTATCTTCTCCTCATCAGTGGCCCGTAGGGGGCACAGTCGGACTTTCAACTGTTCTTCTTCAATATTTATATTTATTCCTAATTCCACCATTAAATCCCTACCTAATAAATTGTAATTGGCTTCAGGAACTAGTAGCAAGGATCCTATCCCTATTTTTTTCTCTGATTCTATTAAGACATCTTTAATTACAGGAACCTTGAAGGGTTCCCCTTTTGCCCCAATAACCTGTACTGTTGAAGGCGAAATCTTACATCCCGGGGGCAAAGACTGAACTGTTGATCTCTCGGCCCCCGTGTCTACAAGGAAGGTTATGGGGGTTTGCTGGGGACCCACTTTAAGTTTTACCAAGGGCTCTGATGACATTTGAGTCCCCAATAAATAGAGCCCTTGACCCCCCTAATCCTCTTTGAACATTTTCTCATCCCTAAGCCTCTTTCGACATTCCCTCTTCATGTGTCCTTTCCCACCACAGTAGTAGCACACCGTTCCTTCTCTCCCCCCCGCTGGGGGCCCTCCTAAATCCCGGGGACCCCTCCTCATGTCATTTCTTTCCCGTGGCAGAGGGTTGTTTCGCTGCCCCTCCCTTACTGCTGCCACCATCATCCAAACTTGCCTTTTATGTGCTTCTTCCTCCCATCTAACATATACTTTCTGAGCCTCCCTAAGCAATTCATCAAGTCCTCTGTCCTGCCAATCCTCTAACTTTTCTAATTTCTTTCGAACATCTTCCCACGATTTAGCTACAAACTGTGTTTTCAGGAGTGCTTGCCCCATAGGTGTCTCTGGATCCACCCCTGAGTATAACTGAAAACTCTTCTTTAATCTTTCCAACCATTCAGTGGGGGTCTCATCCTTTCCTTGGCACTCTCTGAATGCCTTGCTTATATTTTTCCCCGGGGCACAGCCTCTCGTATGCCCTGGATTATAATAGTTCTTAAGTCCTGCATATGACCACGATGGTTGGGGTCCTGATTATTCCAATTGGGATTTTGCAAGGGCCATTTGACATCAGCCACAGGACCCTGAACATGCTGGGCGTCCCAAATTCTCATTCCTGCCCTTCTAATCATCCCTCTCTCCTCTATTGTAAATAGTATGCCTAGAATGGACTGTATCTCTACCCAAGTGTATATATTTGGTCCCAGGAACTGATCCACCCTTTCTGCTACTCCTATAGGGTCTTCTAATAATTTTCCCATCTCTTTCTTAAACTCACGGACATCTCCTGAGTTTAAGGGGACAGTGAAAAACCCCATCCCAGCCTGAGGTCCTCCTAATGCTATTTCCCTAAGAGGGGACAACCCACTGTTCTCTCCTTCCTCAATTACTGTTTTCATTTGTCTCCGAGTACGTCTCCTGTAATCCGAGGAGTCTGTGACCTGCTGTTTGTCAGGGGCTGATGCCGGAGGAATGTTTGGAAGGGATACAGGGGGGGCTGGGGCTGGTGGTGGTACATATGGGAGAGGATAAATAGAAATCTCTTCCTCCACTCGGGACTTTTTCTTTCTATCTTCTTCCCCTTGGCTTCCCTTAAGGGGGAGCAATCTAGTTATTTGCTCATTACTTCCTACCAACCAGAATTTAGCATAAGCACTCTCCTCCAGGTTTTCTGGCTCTTTGGAATTCACATAGATATTCAAGGCTTGACAGACCCAGTCCTCAGAGGATCCGAAAATGGGCCAGTATGTATTTCCTGAATCCAATTTCTTACCCCCCCATACTACCATGCAATAATTTATCATTTTTTCTTTATCCTTTCCTTTTCTGGAGGGAAAATCATCCCAATACTTAATCATTAATCCTAACGGACTATCCTTAGGTATTGGGGGTAACCGGGGGCCCTCCCCCATGGGGTCAGAAGGCTTGCTTTCCTTCTGCCCCATCTTCCAAGGCACCTTCACGCACACACACACACACACACACACACACACCACTCGGTCGTGGCTCGCTCCCTCGCAGGTTATGAGACACGCACTACTGGAGGGTCCCTCTTGCTTCGTCCTCAGTTGGACGTCTCATTCACTGTGCCCTGGGATTCCAACTCCAACTGAGCGGTTCACCCGTATACTCACGCGTCCTGCGTCTTCGCTCGGATCTTCGTGCACAAAGTTTACAGGGTTACCGGTGTTTCCTTGCTTATTCTCGAATTTAGGTTCATCGGTCCAGAGGGGGGGGTCGGTTGAGAAGATCAGGGCCACCAAAGGGGTGGGGGCGCCCCCCCCGAATTCTCAAACCAACCCTGTCTCAGGATCCGAGTCACAGCACCAAATTGTGATAAACGAATTGACCGAATTTAAGAATTGAACAATAATCTTTATTATTATGCAAGCAAGAATAAGCAAGATTCAGCGCTGGGTGGCCAGGAGACTTGCTCTCTTAGGCGCGCGCCTCCCCTCTTTCAAGTTCGCCTTTTATTGTCCTTTTTCTCCGAATTCTTGGGTGACGTGATCTGTTTTCTGCGCGTGCTCCTCCTGTTGCTAGGGGTCTTTTTTCTGCCTTCTGGTGGTCGTGGGATGAAGGCCCCAAGTCTTCCTCTTTGGCCGCTTTCCTTATAAGGCATATCTATAAGTCTTTTTTTTCTAAGCTCGGCATTCTTGCAAGGTTAATAATTGTTACCATATGCGTTTCAGAAAGTCTCCTATATCTATAGGGTAGAATTTTTGCAGAGCAAGCAATTCTACAAGGTTAGTAATTATTACCAGATGTGGCTGAATCTGGTTTCCAGGGGGAGGGTTGTAGCTTAAGCACTACTTAAACGTTTCCCATACAGCCCTATAGATATTCTACAAAATCTATTTAGCTATTTTTAATTTAAATCATCATCTAGCTATTAATGAACAAATATATTGTTACTTATTACACCCTGTAGAACAGGAAGGCAGCAAGAGCTCAGCATCAGCTGATTCTAGCCCACATTGGCACACGCCTGCATCTCCACAGGGACCGAGTGTCCAGGCAGGAGCCAGTGGCCGTGGCTGGGGGCACAGAGCCTTACGTTGTCAAAGAGTGGCAGGAACACCTTAGCCAGCTGCAGGGCCATGGGGCTGGGTATCGGGGCACCATTATCCAGAAAGAGATAGTCCAGTAGCATGGTGGTGACCCTGACCTGCAGAAGCCGCACGAGCCCTTCGGTCAGGCTCCACATTCTTTTGGCCTGTGCAGAAGGCAAGCTTGTGAAAGGCCACCCTGCTGCCGCAGGGCCCAGAGGCCAAAGGCCTGTCCTGAAGCACTGGGGCAGCTGAAGCGGGAGGCAGGAGAGCTGGGAGCAGCTGCCCCAGCGGCCGAAGCCCATGCAAGGCCAAGCGACTGCGTTGCCCAGCTCCACACTGCCTGCACGGCTTCAGCCACTGCCCCCTTCTCACCAGCAGGGAATGGTCCCTGAGATGCTGGCTGCCAGTGTCTGCATGCTCCCTCCGCAGGTGCCTTGGCAAGACATCCATGATGCTGTCCCTGCATTTCCTCAAGTCCAGGCACTTGAGGCCTTGAAAGGCACAGGCCAGTGACGGGGGAGCCAGCCTGCAGGAGCCCGGAGCCACACAGGGCCGGGCCCAGGCAGCAGCGCAGGGCAAGGGCACCGTCCCAGGCAGCTGCGGCGGCGAGAGGGCAGAGAGCTGGGAGGCAGCTCAGCCAGGTCATGCTGGCTCTTCAAGCTCACCTCTGCAAGGAATGCCAGGGCAGGGAAATCCCAGTATGGCATCTCTGTGCTGAGCATCTCAAGGAGGCAGCATAAGATGCTTTTACACAAGGGCTTGGATGCATGGCGCATCTCCCTGGAAGGCAGAAAATGGCAATGAGACCCTGAGCCGGGGGGGAAGCCTCTCCCAGCACTGACTCACACAGTTCTTGTCTTTCCCCACCATCCTGCCAGGGAACCTGGGCCCTTTGAGATGTGGTTGCTCCTGGGCACCCTCTTTTCCCAGACTTTTCCAGTCTGCTTGGCTGTCCCTCATCCCTTTGGCCCTCAGACACGGGGACTGTATGGGACAGCCAAGGCACAGGGCACAAATGCCAGGAGCAATGGGGAGAAGGGGGGTCTCACCCGGCCAGCAGAGCCACGGCAGAATGGTGGGTATCAACACAGAGCAGCGTGTCCCAGCCACGCTTGCCTTCCATTGACACCACCACATGCTCACACTGGAGAAGGCAGAGCAGGGACTTCAGGGTCTGCACTGCAAACCTGTGTGCACAGCAAAGCCCAGGTCACACTGGTAGCACTGGTTCCTTTGCGGGCCACGTGGCAGGGACAGGAGGACTGGCATGGAGCACCTGTTGGGGCTGGTGGCAAGGCCGTGCTCTTCCTGGCATTCCTTCCAGAAGGCATCCACCTCCTCTGGCATCTCTTCTGTGATGAAGAACACTTGGAAGAGCAGATGAACAAATCGTTGGGGGAAATACAGCATCACTACACGTGGGACAGGGGGCTCCTGGAGGATCTTCCACATCGCCACGGTTGCCTGCAAAGGACAAAGCCCCCTGAGACAGCACTGAGTGCCGAGGTGTCCATGTGGCAGGGCCTGAGCAGGGCAGGGAGAGGCCCCGAGAGACCTTGGCAGGGGGAGCACGGGGCCTGGTGGGCCTGAAGCCACCCCGGGACAGGTTTCAGGCCAGCGCCTGAGGCAGGCAGATGCAGTGGGGGAAGGAGGATAGAGAGCTGCTGGAGAGGTGGCCTTGGGGCCAGCAAAGGCCAGTTGCAGAAACTCACAGCCAGGTCAAAGACACCTGTTTTGTCCCCATCGGAGGTGCAGGTGCTGCACTCTGGCCAGCTCCCCAGCACATCCAGGAGGATCAGCTGCGCCAGCTCCGCAGTCCTGGGCAAGCACATGATGCTCTTCCACATGGTGATGGCAGCTCTGTAGGGTTAGAGCTCTGTCTTGGGGGGGTCTCAGACACAGCACCGTGGCCTGGGCATCCCTAGGGGCCCGGGCTTAGCCCAGTGGCCCTCACCAGCAGCACCCAGGCAGCCCAGGCCTGTGGGGATAGGCCCCTGAGGGGCAGCAAGGGAGCATGGCAGCAGGCTCAGGGGCTGACGTGCCAGGGCTGGGAAAGGCAGTAGCCAGGGGGCCCTGGAACTCTCTGTTGGTCAGACACCTGGGACAGGCAGGACAGGGTGATGGGCTGCTGAGGCCTGAGCCTTGTGGGCACGTGGGCCCCATACCTGTCACATGATGGGGCCACACGCAGGAGAGCCATCACCACATCAGCGGGCTGTGCCTCTGTCAGATCCAGAAGGGGCCTGTACAGGTTGTACTCAGGAAACTCATTGGCCACGAGCCACTGGTGGATGTACCTCACCATGGCGGACACCTGGAGAAGGCAGGGGAGACTTGGAAAGCTGCCAGAGGGAGTCATGTGCCCAGCTGCTCCAGAAAAGTACTTCCCTTGCCGCCACACTGCCATAGCCTCAAGGCTTACAGTGAGCAGCATGCGTGGCGTGGGATGCCAAGCAATTGCTGGGAGGATGGAAGCCAGGCCACAGGCTGCTTACTTGCTTTGGACTGGAAGGACCCTCCTCCACAAGCATATCCAGCAGGGCAGCACTGGTGTTGGTTTTGAAGATGGGAGGGTACGCTCTGACCATGGTGCCTATGACGCTGGTCTCTTCCTCCCAAATCCTCTTCATGAATTTGACAACCATCTGTAGCAGAAGGGCAAGAAGCCAGGGATGTTGCATGGAGTGCTCCACACACGGTGCTGGGCTGTGCAGGGACAGCAGACCCAGCCCAGGTGAGGGTGGCTGCAGGTACCTGCGCTGTTCTTCAGAAGAGGCCACAGGTGTGTTCTTGCTCTTGTGTGCGCTCCAGGGCTGCATCTAGCAAAGAGCAAGCGCAGCCAGAGCTGAGGGGCTGAGGCAGAGGCCGGAGAACACAGCCCAGCTCTGCGCTCCCCAGGCAGGGAGAGCCCCGGGATGCTCCAGGGGGATGGAGCACAGCCACTGCGGGGTGTCTGCCCAGCCCCTCTTCCGTCCTGTCCCTGAGCATTTCCCCAGGGGACGGCATGGGATGGGAAGGGATGGGATGGGATGTGGCATGGCATGGCATGGCATGGCATGGCATGGCATGGCATGGCATGGCATGGCATGGCATGGCATGGCATGGCATGGGGCCAAGCTGGTTGTAGGCTCCAGCCCTGCAGCCCAGCTCCAAAACTCACACTCCTGCAGTGGACTGAATGCCACCACCTCTTCAGTCTCCTGTGCTGGGATATAGCTCCAGGGCCTTCTTCCTCCTTCTCCTCCAGCCAGGCCAGCTTGGACACTCTCGGGGCTCTCTGCTCCATGGCTGTGCCTGGAGTGCGCCCCAGCAGCGAGCCCAGCCGGTACCGCTCCTGCAGGGCCTCCTGCACTTTCCCTGTGGGCGGGACGCGGCTGTCAGCGCTCGGCCCGGGGCCAGCAACGGCCCCCGAGCGCCCTTCACCCGCCCCGGGCCGGCCATGCCCAGCCATTCGATCTTCGGAACGTGGCACGTGAGCCTCGGGGCCGGCAGCTGCGCTGCCGAGCAACAGAGCTCGGGTCGGAGAAGCTGCAGCGGAGGTGGCGGGAGCGGCCGCGCCGCGTGTGTCCTCTGTGGGCCCCAGGAGGAGCCGGGGCCAAGCTCGGGACTGGACCCTGCCTCGGGTCCGGGGCCACGCTCGGGCCTGGCGGAGGCAAAGGGTGGCGATGCTGCCCGGCAACGCCACCGCCAAAACGGCCATAGCCGGGTGGAGGCGAGACCACAGTGGGACGGCCGGGGCCGGCACGAGGCAGCCCCACCGGGGGCCGGGGGTGGGCCGGGGGCATGGCCCGGCCCATCACGGGGAGAGGGAGGCGGGGAGAGGAGAGGTACGCTGGGCAAGGGACCTCAAGAGAAGGGTGCCTGACAGCGGGAAAGGGGGAGAGAGACAGAGAAAGAGAAAGAAAGAAAGAGTATTCAAAAATATCTGTTTGCTGCCGCCGCTGCTGCTGCCACAGCTGCCACCGCTGCAACTGCAGCACCGGGGCCGTTCGTCCCCGTGTCCATTCCCCACTCGCCCCACGTTCAAGCCCTGAGCGCCCCGGCGACAGCCCCTCCGCCTGTCCAAACATGGGAACTTTGCAGCCTTTAGCCCAGATGCAGAGCCCTGACTCCTGCACACTGACACAGAGATCCCCTCTCTTGCTGCTGTGCATTATCCTTGCTGAGGGGCAGACACTGTTGGGACACCTTCCCTTGGGATAGGACTCCTACCTGAGCCCAGCACTGCACTTACATCTCCAGTGTTGCTTTCCAGTAAAAACAGGGGAAGGAAAACTGTGTGTGGCTCATGGTATTTTAGAGTGTCTAAAAATCTCTAAGTCACTGATCTTAGAGGTGCTGTGCATCTAGAATTACTGGGATGGAGAAGTAGTGCAACATGGAAAAGGGGAGCATAGAAATTAATAGAGGAAAACATCTTGGATTGTTTCTTTAATTTTGGTATGAATGAGAAGCTTGACTAGGCCAATATTCAAGCAGCAATCAATTTATTAATTAATATGGTAAAGTATGAGCAATACAGCGCTGGGTACAGTGCGGGAAGTTTTTCCTTCAACAGCACATCAATAGTTGAGGCTCAGAGGTATTTATAGGGGTACTCATCAGCTTTCTCAGCTGTTTGTCTTCCTAATTTTTCTCATCAGCATTTTTTTCCCAATTTTTACATCACAGATCTATACACTACTGTGATTTAGTTTTTCTCAGGATGTATCCCAGAAAAGGAGTATCCCCAGATGGTGGTGGTCCGGTTTCCAAAAGAAGGAAGAAGTATCCTATCTGGTGAGGTCCAGTTCTCCAGATGGGTCCACCTTTTGATTGCAAGGACTGTAAATCACATCACAGTGATGTCCAGCTTCCCTTGGTCGAAACCATAAATCCTTGAGTTGATGTTCATCTTCCTTTCTCAAGCTGCTTTTCACAGTTT
The DNA here is from genome assembly GCF_047830755.1 of Zonotrichia albicollis. Taxonomy (NCBI): domain Eukaryota; kingdom Metazoa; phylum Chordata; class Aves; order Passeriformes; family Passerellidae; genus Zonotrichia; species Zonotrichia albicollis. The sequence continues at coordinate 4,462,525 of NC_133851.1, forward strand.
TTTCAAGGAGTGAGATAAGTGTGGAGAGCTTTGTTCAGACATGGCTCGAAGAAAAAGGCCACGATCATATACAGCTGGTTAAGCAGTAAAAAGCAGCTGTAAGTAGTAAGTTCTCTGCCTTTTTCCTTACGAGAAAAACAATAACACTGTGTCCTTGGTATAATGATGAGAAAAACACGGTGGAAAACACGGAGCGCTTGAGGCTGGTCAATAACAGTCAACAGCAGGATATGAAAAACAAGTATTAGCCTCAACAAGAAACCACAGGTATTAGCAACAAAGGAGGGGTTGACATGTAATCTGTAACCAATGATGAGCTCAGTTTTTGCAATATGTATGAGCCTAATTAACACTACTATAAAAGTACGTAAGCTGGATCAATAAATCTGAGACCAATGATCATCAATAGGATGTGCACGTCTCCCTTTACTTTCGTCAAATGGTGACCCCCAGTCGTGATACGGCGACACACCACGGAGGAGTGAAGAACCAGGTCGGGTCCTGAAGCAGCCAAGATGTCAGAAAAGCGCAGAGAAAAAAAAAAAAGGGGAGAAAAAAGAAGCTGAGACGCGCCGTGCTTCGGGTGTTGTAGAGACAAGCCCAACCAGTACATACTGCCGCGACCTTGAAGAGCTGCAACAGCGCTGACGATTTAGGTATGGAGAGGCAAGCAGCATATGATTTATTTACTGCCTTTTTACAAAAACGGCAGGTTAGGGGAATAGAGTTGCAAAAGGATTTACCAGGGCTTTTGGCTTATGGGTACACTAAGGGAGTTTTTATTAACCCCCATACTGTTCACAAGTTAACAGAGTGGCGTAAATTCGGTGATTTATTGTGGGAGGCCACTTTAGAGGATGATAAAACTGCCAAGTTAGGTAAATTATGGAGGGTGGTTCACTATGAGATGTTACAGCATCAGGCCGAGAAAAAAGCAGCCGAACAGGCAACAGCTGCACATGGCCGTAATAAAGATGATAATCAGGACACGGGTACTCCCCTAGCGCCTGCAGTTAGGACGGTTTTTTTGCCTGCCTCGCCGTCCTCCTCGGCTTCGCCGGGATTGGGTATAGAACGTGCTTCTGAGGCTTCCGCACCCCCTGAACAACAGGAGCTGCGGGCAAGACCACCCAATAAGCTACCGCAAATCAATGAGCCAATCCCTGGGGCAGAAAACGACCTAACGGAGGCTATTGCGAGGGAGCGCAGGGGGGCTTGGGCTACACTGGCAAGAGAAGCCATGGAGAAAGGAGATGATGAGGTTATCAGCGCTGCTACCCAGGTGGCTTGTCCTGTTGCATTCAATCCGCAGGAGGGAGGGGGCATGCAGGCTACCATTACAGCCCTTGATTGGAAATTACTGTCTCAGCTGAGGTCTACTGTTAGTCAATTTGGAGTGAAAAGGGAGCCAGCCAAACAAATGTTAGACTATATTTTTGATACCAGTCTTCTCTTGGTAAATGATTGTCAGGGAATAGCTAGATTGATATTTACTCAACATCAGCAGTTGCTATTCAATGCTCATTGGCAAGGGCTTGTTATTGAATGTGTCGCGATACAGCGACAGCAGGGAGATCCTCTCCATGGTATAACTGTGAATGAGCTTATGGGCTTGGGACCTTTCCTTCGTACTGAAGCACAAGCTTTGAGGGGCAAGAGAAGTGCCGGGAGGCTATGAGGTTGGTCAGGCTTGCCATAGAGAGGGGTAAAAGAGCCGGGAGGAGTACCCGTGTATATGGGAATTAAGCAAGGGCGAGAAGAATCATTCGGCTCATTTATTGATAAAGCTGCTGCTGCAATCGAAAGGGCCGGGGTACCAGAATATATGAGGGGGGCATTGCTCAAGCAGTGTGCTCTCCAAAATTGTAATTCTACTACGAGGAGCGTGCTTAATACTCTGGGTGTCAATTGGACTATAGAGGAGGCATTAGAGAGGATGGCTTTGATGCCAACAGGACCACAAGCCTTTGTAGTAGATGCAATCAAACAATTAGGGCTAGGCTTACAAGAGCAGGCAAAGACCTCTCAAAATCAGGTGTTAGCTGCTCTTGCACCGCTTCAAGCGTCAGCTGCACTGGCACCAACAAGTAGAGGGAACCACAGGAAATGTTATCGATGCGGAGGCATGGGTCATATGCGCCGGGAATGCCAAGCCACAGGACTTTGGTGCCAAAAATGCCGCTCGGACACCCACAATATGGGTGCCTGCAGACGAAGATTGGGAAACTTCCCCAGGAGCGCGAACTGCAGTGACCGCGCCCCGACACAAATCGTCGCTGCAGCAGCAACAGCACCCCCTCCTGCCACCAACTCACCAAAACAGGGAGCCTCAGCCTGGATCTGGCAGCCACAGTAGATGTTACGTTGATGACCCTGCACCCGCAAAAAATCCCGACAGGGATTCATGGGCCTATCATCATACAGGATAAAGCGGTGGGTGCCTTGCTTTTCGGAAGATCATCTGCATCTATGTTGGGATTATTTGTTTTGCCTGGCGTCATTGATGCGGACTGTACAGGAGAAATTATGGTTATGGTGCATACCCCTTTCCCCCCACTCCAAATCAATAAGGGACAGAGGATTGCTCAGCTGGTACCACTTGAGCAAATGACTAAGGGATTACAGGCTATAAAAGGACAAGAGCAGGGGGAAAATGGTTTTGGATCTACCGGAGGACTTACCTTGTTAACTTTAAACCTTTCTGAGAGACCCAAGAGAAGGGTGGAAGTGGAATTCCAAGGACAAAAGAGGTCATTTTCAGGTTTGCTGGACACTGGAGCAGATTCCAGCATCATTAGCCCAAGCTGTTGGCCTCAGCACTGGCCTTTGCAGCCAGCAGCCACCACAGATGACCGGGGTTGGAGGCCTTACCCTGGCTAGCCGTTCGCCTCCTCTCCGTGTGCGCATAGATGGAAAACAGCTAACAGCTATTTTCTCAGTAGTCCAGTTACCACCTACTGTGCAATGCCTTATAGGGCAGGACATTATGGCTCAGTTGGGAGTGGTTTTAACTAATGGTTAACTAATGAACAACCTTTGGAGTAAAAGCCATTGCTTGGACTTTCCCAATTCCCATCACCTGGACTGTGAACACCCCGGTATGGGTTAAGCAATGGCCCTTAAAAGAGGAAAGAGGAAAGTCTTCAACACGCACATCTCTTGGTATCAGAACAATTTCAACAGGGACACCTGCGGTTATCTACCAGTCCCTGGAATACTCCAATTTTTGTGATAAAGAAAAAATCTGGGAAGTACAGGTTGCTCCATGATTTGCATGCTGTTAATGATCAAATGGAGCCCATGGGCGCATTACAACCTGGATTACCTAACCCTGCAATGATTCCAGAGGATTGGCCTCTACTAATCATTGACCTGAAGGATTGTTTTTTCACTATTGCCCTTCATCCACAGGATATGCGACGGTTTGCCTTTACATTGCCTGCGATTAACAGGGAAGGGCCTGATCAAAGGTTCGAGTGGACCGTACTCCCTCGAGGCATGAGCAACAGCCCCACCTTGTGTCAGCTTTATGTTAATGCAGCATTGCAACCATTAAGAAAACAATGGCCGAGCACAGGGATATATCACTACATGGATGATGTCTTGTTTGCTCAGCCCGTGCCTTTTACAGAACAACAAATCCAGAAAATAAGGACCACACTGGCACAGTATTCTTTGGTGATAGCTCCTGAGAAAATTCAAACAACAGCCCCCTGGAAATATCTGGGATGGTCCATGTCGGAGCAAACTGTAAAACCTCAGAAACTGGAGTTAAAAACAAAGATGGCAACTTTAAATGATGCTCAAAAACTTTTGGGTGATTTGCAATGGCTAAAACCAGTAGTGGGAATACCCAACGAACTACTGGATGAATTGCGCCCACTACTGAAAGGAACTGACCCAACCCGCCCGGTGCGAATCACTGACAAACAACAGCGGGTCATCCAGCAAATTCTGGACTGTGTTACACATGGGCAGGTTTATCGAAGGGTACCAGAACTACCCATAGACTTGACCATTTGGAATGGTCCAAAATATCTTCTTGGAGCGCTAACGCAATTCAAAAAGAAAACGGGGGAGACACGGATACTAGAATGGATTTCCCCTCCATTACAACAAACTAAAACTCTTTTTCAAAAAGTTGAAATGTTAGCAGATCTAATAAAGAAAGGCAGAGAAAGCATGTTACAGGTGGCTGGGGCGGAACCAGCTATCATCAGGATGCCAATGAAAAAGGACACTTTGGATTGGTACCTGAATAATTCAAAAGAACTACAGGAAGCTCTTTTAGGTGCATGTTGCCCCATTGAAACGGACAAGCTTCGACCAGCTTTGGTTCAGTGGATAGGGGACTGGGACTGGATAACTTGCCCAAAGCGAGAAAACTCCCCTATACCAGATGCTATCACTGCATTCACAGATGCTGGCAGGAAGTCAAGAACTGCTGCAATAACTTGGCAAGAAAAGGGAGTATGGAAACATGAGATTTTGCAAGCAGAGCCAGTGGACAGCTTACAAACCATGGAAGTGTTAGCAGTGGTATGGGCAATTGCACAGCTTAAGGAACCATTGAATGTTGTTACAGATTCTTTGAATGTTGCAGGAGTTGTAGCAAGAATTGAAGATGCCTCCATAAAGGAGGTACAAAATCAGAGACTTTATGAACTGTTAATGCAGCTGAAGAAAGCTACAAGATCAAGGGAACACGCTTATGCTGTAATTCATTTTAGGAGCCACAAATGGAATGTTAGTTTAGGAGAAGGGCGGATAAATTGGTTACTATAACCCAAAACACACCCCTGTCAAATCACCAATTGGCACAAGAAGCTCACTCAATGTTTCACCAAAATGCAAAAGGCTTAAGTAGAGAGTTTAGGTAACACTCATGGAAGCAAAAGCCATCATGAGGGCCTGTCCAACTTGTGGTCACCATAATGGGGGTAGTGGTTTAGGCCTAGGAGTAAACTCTCGAGGCCTGCAAACAAATGAGTTATGGCAAATGGATGTCACACACGTCCCTAGTTTTGGCAGGCTAAAATACGTACATGTATCTATTGATACCTATAGCAAATATGTTAGGGCAACGGCTCAGACAGGAGAAAGAGCAATACATGTGGAAAGGCATTTGTACAGTTGCTTTGCAATAATGGGTACACCAAAAAGAATTAAAATGGATAATGGTTCTGCCTATATCAGTCAGAGGATAGGGAGATTTTTAAGAAATTGGGGAATCGAACATGTTACAGGTATTCAACACTCCCCAACAGGGCAAGCCATCATTGAAAAGGCGAACGGTACTTTGAAAAGGCATTTAGCCAAACACGAGGGAGTAACTGACCCCCAGGTGAGGTTGCTAAAAAGTTTGTTTGTGACCAATCACTTGTGTGTATTTGGGGATGCAGGGCAACCCCCGGTAGAACTGCATTATAAGCCAATAGAGGTTACTGAGCAGAAAAAACAAATATGAGTAAAATACAGGGACCCCAAGACAGGGTTGTGGAAGGATCCTGCTAAGGTCCTGTTCTGGGGAAGGGGATATCTCTGTATTTCCACTCCTGCAAGAGCACTGTGGGTACCTGTCAAGTGGACTAAACCTGTTCTTGATGCAGCGATTCGTGGACAGCCTCACGGAAGGGGACAAGGAACGTCTCGAGAAGAAACTGCCCCTGATGCTACAACCACTACTGCTACAGCTGAAGGGACAGTCGAAAGCAGTTGACAGGGCTGTGATACACTGCTGCCTGACGGCCATGGAACTGATTGACACCGTTGAATCATTATCATCTTTCCACACAAGGGGACCGGCAAGGGAGAACTGCCTTGAGTGCCGCAGCCCTGATTGTGCCGCTTGGGTAGCACTATATTGTGGAGGTTGTGGTAGGACCTTTTGGGTGGAACAGTCGTTGCTCTGGCGCTTGTGGTGTAACACCTGTGACCATGAACACACATGGGGCCATGATTGGGAATGGGAACTATGGAGACAGACAGGGCTAAATACAGCTTCAGCTTTAGATCTTTATGAGTCTCATGAACAGAAAATTTTGGCTTACTATCGGTGGGAGGTGCAGTATATTTTAAAGGGGGTTAATGCTCAAAGTAGGTCATACATAGCCTCTGCAAGGTGTAGAAAATTGGTGCCCTTAACACAGCGTTCTGTTGTAGGACCCGTTAAAGGAGATCCTGATAAGGCATTAGATCACTGCATTAAGGAACTACAGGAGTGGAGACTACAAGTGTCAGGAGCGGTAAAGGTAAAGGCTGATAAGAAAAAGAAAGCAAGAAAGAGAACAGAAAAATGAGGCTTCTTTTTGTTATACTGCTTAGTGCATTGGTGGCCGGAGTAGTAGGGGTAACACACTTTAATACACCAAGAGATAATATATGGATAACGCTTGCTAATCAAATTAACCAATCATCACTTTGTCTTAGTCTTGGAGGGGTTACTAACCCATTTCGAACATGCTTGGTGGGACTCCCAGTGTGGTCTCCTCGGGAATTTTGCAGTCTGAATAATAACCAAACTCTATGCACGCATAATATGACAAACATTAGATTACCCGCGCAACAAGGGTATACTGCAAGTCAAAGTGACGGCTGCTGCCAATGCTTAATAATCTTATCATTTAATACTACCTTGCACTCTCCTCCAGAGGAATTGGATCTTTTTGGAAGTGCAAACGCCAGTATGACTAACACCTCAGGTGGCGGATGGTTCAGATTTGATCCCTTAGATCTTCAGAATTTAAATCAGCATAGAGGAACATGGGCTGCCTTAGATTCATCTTTGAGTCTGGGCACAGTGTCTCAGCAGCTTTACAGCCAATGTAACGGCACTAACATCGTGACACTGATGAAATTACCCACAGGGATATTTTTAATTTGTGGGGACAGAGCCTGGAATGCTATACCAGCCCGGCCACAGGGTGGACCTTGTTATTTGGGAAAATTGTCATTATTTCACCCCAATGTATCTATATTAATGCAACTAAGCCAAAATGCAAGCAGACAGAGACATAGCCTAAGTGACTTAGACTGCAGTCAGACAGGAGGCCCACGGATCTGGAGTGAGCTGAAGCAAGTAGTGGTTTCAACTATCTTGCCAGGAGGTGCTGCAAACAAAGCTAAAGAGGAACTGATAAGACACTGATCGCCCAAGGGGCGATCGCGGCTCCTCTCCCCCCGAAAAAGTTCCTCTTAGGGAGCCTGGAGATATCTCAGTCTCAGTCTCACTCCATGTTTAGGCACACTCACAGTTCTGTATTTAATCTCATCCCAGTCCCAGATTCATCTAGCCCCAGACCCAATCCCAACCCCAGCCCTAAAGGTAATCCATGTCTAGCCTTAACCCCAATCCCAGCTCTAATCCAAATCTCAGCCCCAACTCCAAGCCAGTCCCAATTCCAGCCCCTTCCAAAATCCTCAGCCCCAAACCAAATCCCAGGTTCAGAACTGCTGAGGATTTGGGGGTGTCTCTGTCCCTCTGACCCCGATGATATTTGGGGGGGGTCACACCAGGGCTCAGAGGGACAGAGACCACCCTGGCCTCCCCATATGGGAGAAGGTCAGAAAGCCCCTCCAGCCCCAAGCACCCTCAGCAGTGAGGGGGGCACAGAGCCTCTGGTCCCCAGCCCTGCACAGGAATTCCCTGAGGCCAGAGGGATGGAGACCTCCCCCGAGCATCCCCCAGGGCTCAGGGACAGAGAGCCCCGAACATCCCCTGGGCTGAGAGGGACAGAGACTGCCCCGAGCACCCCCTGGCACAGGGGTGAGAGAGAGGGAGACCTACCAGGTATTCCCTGGGGTGAGAATGATGGAGATCCCCTGGGAAATGGTCTGGGTGACAGCACAGGAACACCTCCTGGGGAACGGCCTGGGGTGACAGGGACAGAAAAAAACCCCCCAAACCCCTCCCAAGCATCCCCCAGGGTGAGAGGCACAGAGACCCCTTGAGCATCCTCTGGGCAGTGGACAAAATAAACTTGGCAGAAATCAAACTTGACTCTGCATATATCACTTTGAAGAATATATACTCTTCCCACAAGTAACTTGTGATGAAAGCGCAAACAAATCCCAAACATGAATAAACTGACAATCCAAGCAGTGATGTGGCAATTCCAATATCCATTGCTTCCTGTACAGCTCCAGCTCAGCTGCTGGAGGGTTTTGGTAAAAGGAAAGTGGAAATTTGGCCCAATACAGATTATTAAAAGGAAGGGAAAGCTCTGTGTAGCTGTCACAAAGGTGACAGGGATAAAGAGAAAAATGATTGTCACATTTGGTAAAGCCCCCAAGCCTAGGAATTCAGGACTTATTCGGAAATTTAGCTACTTGAGCTGAGATTCTTGTGGGACTTTTAGCCACCTAGCGTTCCTCACCATGGGGTGAATGAACCTTGTCAGTCTCGCTGGTAACATTTGCTGCCTTTCCTCAAGTGAATTTAGCAACTTTTCAAGGAAAGACAACAAAATATTTTCTTTACACTGACCACACATAAAATCATTTTTCCTCATCATTTCTTCCATAAGTTCCCCAGGAGGAATGAGCGACTGTGTCCAAGTTCCAAGAGTTCTTCCAGAAAAAACCACAACCTCCTCAGTGGAGGGAACCATGCTGTTGTCAAAGGCACTTGGGGTCAGAGAACAGTGCCCTGAACACTCTGTGCCAAAATAATATGGCAATATTGTTAAGAAAATTGTTAGAGAGATGCCTCTGCCCCAGTTAAGGTGCTAACGACACAAAATCCATCGTGGATTTTATTGAACAGTAAATGTGAGGTAGAGAGATGGAAGCAAAGAGAAAAGAGGGGAGAGCAAGGGAGTGACAAGGGACAGAGATGTCCCCGGGAGCAGGGCAAGTGTGATAGTGTCTCCTGTGTATATGGCCTTTGCGGGTTGGGGGTTTCACACCTGAGCCAGTTTGGGTAAGGGAGGTAGTGTTCACTCCCTTGAGCAGGGATTATCCCACTGTTTCAGGTTGCCATGTAAGATGTAACCAAATGCATGTTTTCAATCACCATCTCCAGAAACTGTTATAAACAGGTGGGGCAGTGTTCTTTATCTCTTGCATGACTGACCCCTGATAACGCCCTCCAGGGGAGATATCTTCTGCTAATGGGCCATTGAGTGTCACTGCAGGACTGATAAAATTCCATCATCCCATTGTGGGATGCTCCGCCCAGGGGCAGGAACCAAGCATTCCTACATGGATATAAGCTGAGACTTTGCTACACCAGACGTAGCTTGCCTACTGGATTCCCAGAGGACAAGAGCTCCATAACCACCACTAGACATCCAGAGGAAAACCAGACCTTCTACAGCATCACTGCTCTGACAGAATCGCGTTCGTATCTCCAACAGGACTGCAACCACCATTTAATAGGACTGCTGCCATCATGCTGACCAACAGGGTGTCAGGTTATATCCTAAGTGATAACGAACAGACAAAAGCCTTTCAATGCAGCTGTATAAACTGCTTTTAAAATTTTCGGGCAGCAGCAGCAGGGCACACCCTGCCAAGCCGAGGCAGACACAAAGCCTCCCCCGCGGTGGAATGCAGCTCCCCCCCGTGGAGCTGAGAGAGCAAGCAGCCTCCCCCACGCCACATGGCAAGCCGAAACCGGGGCCCCCCGCGCCGCGTGAGCAGAGAACACCCCCCACCCAGCACCGAGAAAGATCCCCCGGCCACGAGGAGAGCCCCCTCCCCCGCACAGAGAGAGAGAGAGCGGAGTCCCCTCCCCTGTGCCACGTGGCAAGCCGAGCACACTGCGCTGCCGAGCTGGGGGGAAGGGCAGAGAGCACTCCCACACTGGCACGAATTCCAAAAGACAGCGAAACAAGCGGCAGAGAGCTAAAAGCCTAGAACGCAATGACTTCCCGTCTGTGGGGCTGCGCAGCCAAAAATGCAAAGGCATAAAGGAACAGAACTCACGGCAGAGTCTGATTTTGAGCTTCTGCTCCACCGAGAGCAGAGATACTCACCTGAAATGGAGGCTGTAGCTGGCTAGGTGCAGGCAGGTCTCCTCACCGGAACAGGACCTCTCTCTGGGCAAGAGAGGCTATCCTCTTCTTCCTCTGGAAATCTGCTCACCACAACGGAGCTGGGCTTTCCAGAGGCGCCGAACAGTCCACGAAACTTTTTCTGGGAATATTCCCGATGTCTCTGGCTGGGAGCGATGAAGCCAAGGCTCCTTTCAGCTGGGTGCACGGCTGCCAGAAGCTCTCCCGAGGTAGCAAAAGTCCGTCTGGGCTGCAGAATCGCTGGCCCACCCAGGGACGCCAAATATTGGAATAAGAATCCCAATATTACCAGTTAGATTGTGCCTGGGTCAGTCTGACCCTCACTGCTAGGCTGAAGGTGGCATCTGTGGTGGATCACCCCAGAGACACCAGAGACATCACCTTTAGCTTGCTGATGGTTTCAGCTGGGCACTAAACAAGTCCAGGCTTGTTAGGAACTCCATTTACCTCAGGAAGAAGACTTCAGGCGAAGGTGAAGAGAAAAAAGGGAGAGGACTCTGCTGGAGGGTTATGTATCCAGAGGTTTATTCCATGGTGACACAGGTCTGAATCTTGGGAAGAGCTCCAACAGAATTGGCCAACCGCATGGCCGAACTCACCTTTTAAGCTCAGAGGGAGGGGAGGGGAGGGGACAGGTGAGCCACCAATCAGGTGGGAGGGGCGGGGTCTCAAGGGACGAGGGACACCTAGACAGGCCAATGACCTCTGGGCCTGAGGGGCATCCTTTGAACTTGCCCAACCACACGATGCCTTGTTGGAATGTTAAGCCTGATTGACAGGACTCACTCAGCAAGGGGGCGAGGTGGGAAGAAGGGTTTTGGCACACCTGAGTAAGGGACCTGGAAGTTTAAAACACACTGCAACAGCTGGCATGTGACTGGGATCAAACTGGAGCTTACTGGGACCATATTGTTGTTGAAGGGAGACACTGGGATGACTTTGTGGCTACTGGGAGCAACTGAGAGAAACTGGGATCATGCTGCAAGCAAAAAGCAAACTGGAGGAACTGGGAATGACTGGATGCACACTAGAGGCAACTGGGATAGACTGGGCATGACTGAGATCATACTGGGATAAAAAGCACCTTACTGGGAACACTGGGAGTGTCTGGGAATGACCATGAACATGCTGAGGGCAACTGGGATATACTGGGAGTGTTTGTAATCATACTGGTAATCACTGGGAACATGCTGGGGGCAACTGGGAGTGAGTGAGAGTGACTGGCTCTACACTGGGGGCAACTGGGCATGACTGGGACCATGCTGGGAGGGACTGGGATTACATGGGGAGTGACGGGGGTGATACAAGGGACAACTGGGTTCAACTGGGATCACGCTGGGAGCAACTGGGAGTAACTGAAACCATGCTGGGGGCAACTGGGATTATACTGGGAGCCACTGGGTTTACAGCAGGTAAGAATGGATCCTGACTGGGGGATACTGGGAGCTACTGGGACCATATTGAGAGGAAAATGTGGACACATTGGGAGCAACTGGAATCAACTGGAAAGTCCTGGAACCATCCTGAGGGGACTAAGGACACAACTGGGGCAACTGGGATCATACTTGGAGCAACTGGAACTACACTTTGGGCAACTGCCAGAAACTGGGATCATGCTAGAGGCAAGTGAGGGTTACTGGGAAAGACTGGGATCATTCTGAGGGAACCAGAACCTTACTGGGCCAACTGGGATATACTGGGAATGTCTATGACATACTGGGAGGAATTGGGACCACAGTGGGAGCAGCTGGGACTATGCTGGGGGCAACTGGGAGTGAGTGAGACTATGCTGAGAGGGACTGGGACTATTCTAGAGACAACTGGGATCATACTGGGAGGAACTGGGAACAAATGGAACTATTCTGGCAGCAGGACCCGGGGCAGCCCTGGGGGAGAACAACCCTGAGCCCCAGCTGGGCCAGTTCCCCCAGGTCACTCCCACCATGGGCCCTGTGGCTCCCAGTCACACCCAGCATGGTCCCAGTCACTTCCAGTTACACTCAGTATGATCCCAGTATCATCCCAGTCACTCCTACTATGATCCCAGCATGGTCCCAGCTATTCCCATTCACCCCTACTATAGTTCCAGGGACTCCCAGTATGGTTCCAGTCCTTCCTGGTATGATTCCAGTATGAACCCAGTCACTCTCAGTATGGTGCCATTTGCCCCCAGGATGGTCCCAGTCACTCCAAGTCACCCAGTATGATTTCAGTCACTCCCAGATACTCCCAGTACTATTCCAGTAACTTCCTTTATGTTTCCTCTGTGACTCCAGTCACTTCTGGTCTCTCCCAGTATATCCCAGTTGCCCCCAGTGTGTTTCCACTCACTCCCAGTTGCTCCCAGTAGCTTTCAGCATGATTCAGGTTCCTCAGAGCCACTCCCAGTAACCTCTAGCATAATTCCTGTCACTTCCTGTATATCCCAGTTGCCCCAATATGGTCCCAGTTGCCCTCAGCCTGTTCCTAGACACTTCCAGTACGATCCCAGAATGACCCCAGTCACCCTCAGTGTGATGCCAGTTGCTCCCAGCATGATCGCATTTGACCCAGCACGGTCCCATTTCCTCACAGTATGATCCCAGTTGCCTCTACGAAAGACCCAGTCACTCCCAGTATGGAGTGATATAGGCTGATGCCATGATGATCCCAGTTGCTCCCAGCATGGTCCTAGCTGCTGCCAGTTGCTCCAGTCTGATCCCTTTTGCTCTCAGTGGCCCCTAGCATAGACCCAGTCACTCCAAGTATGATCGCAGTATGAATCCACTCTGATCCCAGTTTCCCCCAGCATGGTCCCAGTCTATCCCAGTTGCCCTCAGTGTAGACTGCGTCACTCCCAATTGGTCTGGGTGCCCATGGACAAGACTGGGCATCCAGCTCCAAAATTCCCCATATCCAAAGACTGCTCCCAGACAAAATCTGCCATTCCTCACAAGTCTGGATGGCCTAGGCCCTGTGAGGCTCTCACCTGCCTTCCAAACACTGCAGCTCTGTCATTTCCTTCCTATGGAAAACAACAGGACAACAACTGTCCTTCTCCTCCCGGTCCCCATGGCCAGAATTGGGATTTCACCTCCAACATTACCTGTAGTGACAGACTGGAGGAGATTCTTGGCTTGAAACATTTTGTGTGTGAAGGAGGAAGGGGCAGGTCCAGCCTTGCCCTGCCCTGCCCTGGAACCCCAGCCCTGCCCTGCCCTGGAACCCCAATCCCCCCAGAGCCTCCATCCCAGCCCAGCAGTGTCTGCCAGTCCCTGGCACAGCACAGGCAATGCTCCAAAGCCACCTCTGCAGCCCCCAGCCCAGCTCCTGAGGGACCAAATGAGCCCAAGTCCCACCTGGGGGAAGGGACCAGGATGACCAAGGGGTATTGAAGGCTGACCACAAGGCAAGCACACATACTGACCCTACCTCCTCTTGGAATTTCCATCTGAACAGTTCTGGAATCCAGGAGTGGGTAGCTGTGTATGTGCTCGTCTGTATTTTGTTTTATTTCTTTCTCTCTTTCTGTGCTTTCTTTTCCTTCTTCTAATTCCCTCTTTTTGCCAATTTTGAGTAACTTAAAATTGAACAGACTTAGAGTTTGTGAAGGTGAAGGGGCCAAGTTAATGCTTTGAGAAGTGTGTTGTGTTGATTGAATGTCATATTAAACCTTTTGCCAAAGTTTCTCTGATTTTCTGAAGTTCCCAGCAAAAGCTGTCTTCTTGTTTTGAGCTCCTGAGAATCTCTTGTTGGTATTTCTTTAGTGTGTCCAACTCAGAGTAGACAAAGAATTGTAATTAATGATAAATTTCACCTTGAGAGAGTTGTTTGGGGGATGGCAGTCAGGGCTTGTCTGTCCTGCTTGGCACAGCCCAGGCAGGGCTTTCCCAGCCACATTCCACACTCCATTGCCCAGCTGGAGCCGCTGGTGCCTCTGAGTTGTGCTGCCCCAGCCCCAGGGACGCTCTCCTTGTCTGCCCATTCCCTCACGGTCTCTGGGCAGGGATGGCCTCAGTGGGGGCTGCTGACATCCTCAGCAACTTGGAGGCTGCTGCTGAATTTTCCTGCTCCAGAGGCTTGTTCAGCCTTCAGCTCATCAGTGCAGGAATTCAGTGTGGCAGGGCTCATTAACATTCAGAACACCTTAACAAGCCAAGCCTCTGGGAATAATTGGATTTTAATTTTCAAATCATTTTTGGTTAGGTAGATCTCAGTAGTGTATTCAAAGTGAATATAAGATATTTAAAAACACAGCAAGAAAAGATTTTTTAGATCCTGTTTAGTTTTTTTTTTCCTGTTAATTTATTGATATGTGCAATCTCCAATTGACACTGAATCCAAGTACCTCCTCATGCCCTTTGAATGGATATGAAAATCAAGATGCTTCATGGCTGACAATCAATCAGGCTCTGTCCCTACCCCCACCCCACCATTTCCCCCATCCAAGCCCTGGCACTCAGAGCAGCCTTGTGCAAATCTGAGCTCCCTCCAGCCCAGGCTGCATCTGCAGCTTTCAGCTCCTTGGCTCCAACTCCCACCTGCTTTCCTTGGAGAAGGAGCTGCCCGAGACACAGAGGGATGTTCATTTCTTGTCAGCCAACAAATCCAAGGGAGGGCACAGCTCCATCAAATACAAATGTCCATCTCTTCCCTGGCTCTGCCCTGCCCCTGATCCCCACAGCCTGTCCTGTTTCCTTCATCCCTCCTTTGCCAGGGACAAGGGAGCTCTGCTCTGGCTATGGAGGGAGGTCCAAGTGCCACCACTTGGGTGGGAGCCACAACTCATCAGGTTTGTGTCCTTTGGGGATCAGGAACTGATGAGAGTCAGAGGGACAGAAAGTTTCTCTTCATGGCCAACAGACCATAGTTGAACAGGATACATTTTAATAACAATCACACTCTTCCCTGAGCAATGTGCAACATCCCAGCAGTCTCTGATGATTCTGCCATCCACAGGTGATTTCCATACTACTTTCAGACAAACATGGTTGTTGTGGTGTGTTGCAATGTCCTGTTTTACCTTCTCCCTTCCCCCTCGCCCCTCGCTGAGTGTGCCCTGTCAATCAGGCTAACATACCAGCAAGGCGTCGTGTGATAGGTGTCCCTAGTCCCTTGAGACCCTGCCCCTTCACCTGGTTGGTGGCTCACCTGTCCCCTCCCCTTCCCCTGCCCTGAGTTTAAAATGTTAATGAGACCACACGGCCTCCATTCTGTTAGCAGCAGTGGCCCGGTGCAGACGTCTCTGTACCCATGGAATAAACATCTGGCAACCTTCTAGCAGAATCCACTCCCTTTCTCTCCACCATCGCCAGAAGCTCTCTCTCCTGAGGTAAACGGAGTCCTGACAGCCTGGATTTGCCCCGCTGCACTCTCCAGCAGCCAAGGTATCTCTGGGGTAAAACACCACAGTGCTGCCTTTGGCCCAGCAGCGAAGGTCAGAACTGGCCCAGGCACCATCTAACTGGTTATATTGGGATTAATATTCTAATATATTGGCGTCCCTGTGGGAGGGCAAAGTGACTTTGCAGCCCTAGAACGGACTCGCAGTACCTCAGAGAATTTTCTGCCAGCCGTGCATCCAGCTGAAAGGAGCCTGGCTTCAAGACTCCCAGCTAGAGACTTTGGGAATACTGCCAGAAAAAGTTTCGTGGACTGTTCCGCGCCTTCTGGAAAGTCCAGCTTCATTGTGGTGAGCAGATTTTCCAGAGGAAGAAAAGGGGAGCCTCTCTTGCACCCAGAGAGAGGTCCTTTTCCGGTGTAGACCTGCCTGCCTAGACCCAGCCTACAGCTTCCATTTCACGTGAGTATCTCTGCTTTCGGTAGAGCAGAAGCTCAAAAACAGACTCTGCCGTGAGTTCTGTTCCTTTTTGCCTTTGCATTTTTGGCTGCGCAGCCCCATAGACGAGAATTCATAGCGTTCTACCTTTAGTTTCTGCCGCGCGTTTCACTGTCTTTTAAAATTCGCGCCGGAGCGGCCCCGGCTCAGCAGCATGCTCAGACACGTGTTAGGAGACTCTCTATCTCTTTCACTTTGCGCGGGACAGGGGGCAGCTCTTTTTCCACGTGGCCGGGGGATCTGCGGGGTCGGGAGTGCTCTTTGCACGCGCGGCGGGGAGGGTGCGTCCCGGTTTCGGCTGCCACGTGGAGTGGCTGCTCTCTCTGCTCCGCGGGGGGGCTGCATTCCACGGCGGGGGAGGCTTTGTTTCTGCCTCGGCTCGGCAGGGCGTGCCCTGCTGCTGCTGCCTGGGAATTTTAAAAGCAGTATATACAGCTGCATTGTGAAGCTTTTGTCTGCTCGTTATCGCTTTCTATCTGTGGTTTTTTTTTTAGAAATTGGTAGCTGATTTTAGCTTTGTTTTTGGTCAGGCGGGATTAAGTACTTTGTTTTTTACATCTAACATGGGTTCCAAACTTAGCATTGTACAAAGGGGAGTGTATTATAATATTGTTAGCATTTTAGTCAAGAGTAATGTGAAATTCTCTAAAGGAAAATTGAAGCAGTTTATAAGATGGCTTTTTATGCAGTTCCCAAACATTTCCCCTGAAGAAATCCACAATATTCAATTCTGGGATAAAGTTGGGAATGAATTGATAACCTTAGGACAATCTGGCAAACCACCCTCAGCTAAATTTGTGTTCTGGAGTTTACAAATTCAAACAGCATTGCTCAAACAAAAGGAAATGGAGAAAAAGCCAAATGTGAAGCCATGTACCCCTGCTCTCCCTGTTCCTCCCTCTCCCTCTAAAACCCCTAAACCTCTTCCCCCAAAACTTGGTATTTTAAAGAGTGCAAACTCATTGGGAAGTCGGCTCCCAGAGTGTGCAAGAATACCTGAGTTGTTTTGTTCACAAAGCCCTGGCCAGGCTGCGTGCCTTTCCCAATCCCCTGTATCCCCTCCTCTAAAACCCAGAGCACGTGTTAGCTTTCCGGAGAGCAGTGATGTCCAAAATGGCCCCCAGTCCCTAGGGGGTCCACAAGATGGTGGATGCCACCTGGGATCTTCCCAAACCTGGTCTTCTTCTTCCCAAAATCCTCTTAAGCATCCCAAAATTCCATCCCCATCCCCCTCTCCTCCTGTTCCTCGTGACACCTTCCCCCCTCCCCCCGCCTTTCCTGCAGTACCCTCAGCTCCGCCCCTCTACTCCTCCCAGGGGGCGTCTGCTGACGTGATGTCACCAGGTGACCCCGCCCCCTGTTCCCACGGTATCCCCGCCTCCTGCCAGCCCCTTGACCCCGCCCCCTGTTCCCACGGTATCCCCGCCCCGTGCCGGCTCCCTTTCCCCGCCCCCTCCCCGGGTTCCCACGGTGGGGACACACCCACTGCCTGTCCCCAAACCTGTAGCTGTGATCCCAATGCTTCTGATTCAAGGGATACAGAGCCGGGGACAGCAGACCCAATGCACAGTGCCATGTTGTCACTAGCTCCTGTTACGTTTCAGCCTGCAGCTCAAGCAGGAGCAGCCCCAACTGCTAATTGGAGTTCCTTTGGACGAAAATTGATTAAAGAGATCTGTAAATCTCATAAAGAATATGGTCCACACAGTCCATATTTCCGTGGCCTTTTAAATTCTGAATTAAGTAGGACTGTTGTGGTTCCACATGATTTAAAACAACTTTTTTCATGTCTCATGACATCCACGGAATTCAAATTATGGGAATCAGCATTGAAACAACTGCTAAAAGACGCTCTCCCAAGCTTACAGGCTGATCCAAACACAGCAAAAGACAACAATGGTAACCCTATTACCCTGGAGCACCTCTGTGGTGAGGGTCAATGGTCTTCTCCCTCAGTCCAAGCTGCTGCAATTCCTGCAGAAACACTTGAGAAAGTAAAAGAAGCAGCTGAAAAAGCATTCTTTTCCCTCCAACCTGAGGGGCCTTTTGAGCCCTATAGTAAAATCAAACAACTACCATCAGAGCCTTTTTTGAAATTTGTAGAAAGGCTAACTAAAGCCATTGAAATACAGGTTAAAAAGAAAAATGCTAGGGAAGCAATTTTAGAAGAAATAGCGTTTACAAATGCAAATCAACAGTGTCGAGCAGCAATCCTGAGCCTTCCTATGGAACCTTCCCCTACATTAAAAGATATGCTTCTAGTCTGTAACAGGAAAGTGCCTCTGATGACTGTAGCTGAAGACACCAGACCAAGGCTGCTGCCAAGACCACTTCAGCGTGTCGCTGTTGCCAGCCCTGCATCCTCTCCCTCAGCACAGCAGCACCCTGGGCAGCAGCGGAGACCAGCAATGGTTGAGCCCACTAAACCATGCCTGCTTTGTAATAAGCTAGGACACTGGAGTAACCAGTGCCCCCTGAAAAAGGAATTTGATGAATTTAAAAATAGCAGAGGAGGAGAACTGCAAGCCCTCCCTGGGGGTCAACAACAAAAAAACTGAAAGTAAAGCGCCAGCCTGCCAGGCGTGCAGACATAAAAGGAGCAGGCCAAGAGAATAAGGGTAGCAAAACAAATCAAGCGCGCGATAATATTAACATTTGTATAAGTGAAGCAGGTGCTTCAAAGACCAAGTCTGCTGGTCCACTGTTGAAAGTGAAACAAAATAACCTTTGTTATGATTTAAGTGATTCTGTATTAACCGCATCTTCTGCCAATGAGCCTTACAGGTTGCAGCTGACAGAGTCACTCCACCTGAAGGACACTGACTGGCATATTGTCTCTGTAAATCCTGAACAGAAGGGTACTTGGAACCAAATTCATTGTAAGTACATCATCACTGGGGACAAAAACACACCACAAGAGATCGAAATTGCTCCGGGAATGACAACATCAGATCCCAAGCAACTTGTTCTCAGCCTGCACTGTTTCCACCCACCCCTGTTTCTTCCTAAGGGACAAATTGTTGCTCAAGCTATCCCTGTGCCATCTTTACCTGAAAATGTCGATAAACAGGAGCCCACAGTCGCCCGGGTCCAAGTTATTGGGACAGATAAACCCAAATTGTGGTGCAATGTCAGTGGGGGTGGGGAGTCTAAACGCATTGAGATGCTTGTAGACACAGGTGCAGACTGCACAGTGATTCCAGTACAAGACTGGCCAGCACACTGGCCATTACAAAATGTTGCTGGTCACCTTCGAGGTGTAGGAGGTCTGCAATTGGCAAAACAATCCAAAAGCATTATTCAATTCGAGGGTCCAAACGGACAGTTGGCAAATATCCATCCATTTGTGTTAGATTATTCAGAACCTTTGTTAGGGAGAGATTTAATGGCCCAGTGGGGTGTCACAATTGATATTCCAGACTCTCCACAGCATTTTTGTGCAGCAGTCATTGAACAACAGCGCCCCACCCAAAAACTGAAGTGGAAAACAGACGAACCAGTTGATGTGAAACAGTGGCCACTCAGTAAACAAAAAATAAAGGTGCTTGAGGAACTAGTACAAGAGCAACTAAGAAAGGGCCACATTGTGGAGACCATGTCCCCATGGAACTCTCCAGTGTTTGTCATCCAAAAAGCTGACAAAAAGAGGTGGCGACTCCTCTGTGACCTCCGACAAATTAATAATGTAATTGAAGATATGGGTTCTCCCCAACCTGGTATGCCATCCCCAACAATGCTTCCCCAAGATTGGAAATTAGCTGTTATTGATATTAAAGATTGTTTTTTCCAAATCCCATTGCACCCTGATGATGCACCGCGTTTGGCATTCTCTGTCCCTTCTATCAATTCAGAAGCTCCTATGAAAAGGTACCATCGGACCGTTCTTCCTCAGGGATTAAAGGTATCTCCAGCTATCTGCCAGTGGTATGTCTCTTCCTTGCTTTCCCCAGTGCGTGCAGCCGCAGAGAAGGCCATCATCTATCATTATATGGATGATATCCTTGTGTGTGCCCCCAATGATGATTTACTAACACATGCGCTTGACCTAACGATCGATGCATTGATTGTTGCAGGGTTCGAGCTCCAGGAAAAGAAAATTCAAAAGATGCCACCTTGGAAGCATTTGGGCTTAGAAATTGGAAACAGGACCATTGTTCCTCAAAAACTAGAAATCAATCCAAGGATCAAGACCCTTGCGATGTCCACAAGTTGTGTGGGTCTTTGAATTGGGTAAGACCATGGCTTGGTCTGACTAATGAAGTCCTTGCCCCTCTTTTCAATTTATTGAAAGGGGGAGAGGACCCAGGTGCTCCTAGGTCTATTACCCCAGAGGCACGGAAAGCTCTAGAAAAGGTTCAGATTGC
Organism: Zonotrichia albicollis; assembly: GCF_047830755.1. Classification (NCBI taxonomy): domain Eukaryota; kingdom Metazoa; phylum Chordata; class Aves; order Passeriformes; family Passerellidae; genus Zonotrichia; species Zonotrichia albicollis. Next base: position 4,482,723 of record NC_133851.1, read on the forward strand.
AATGTCCACAAGACAGGCCCACCGATGCCGGCCTGACCTGCCATTCAAATTTATCATCCTAGGTAAGTTGCCACACCTCCATGGAATCATTTTCCAGTGGGAGGAAAAACAAACACCTAAGGCAAAGGACACACCAAAAAAGCACCGGGACCAGAGGGACTCTCTCTTGATCATAGAATGGGTTTTCCTCAGTCACAAAAGGTCCAAGAGACTGACAAAGCCTCAGGAGCTGTTAGCGGAACTGATCCGGAAAGCAAGGACCCGGATCAGGGAGTTAGCAGGATGTGATTTTAAGTGCATTCACATTCCAGTTGAGTTAAAATCAGGTCAAAATACTATGAAAATACTGGAACAATTGTTTCAAGAAAATGAAGTGTTGCAGTTTGCTCTGGATTCCTACTCAGGACAATTTTCAGTAGCACGGCCCGCTTGCAAATTGTTTGAACAAGATGTTCAATTTACTTTAAAATTAAGAACTGCTCTAAGTAGGAGACCTTTAAAAAGGGCTCTAACTGTCTTTACAGATGCGTCCGGGAGGTCCCACAAGTCTGTTATGACTTGGAAGGATCCTCAAACCCAGTAGTGGGAGACGGACATTGCTGAGGTGGAAGGTTCACCTCAGGTTGCTGAATTGGCTGCGGTTGTTAGGGCTTTTGAAAGGTTCTCAGAACCATTTAATCTGATACAGACTCTGCATACGTGGCAGGAGTAGTATCCAGAGCAGATCAAGCAATACTGCAAGATATATCTAACATCGCACTTTTTGAATTGCTTTCCAAACTGGTAAAGTTAGTCACTCACCGAGAGCAACCCTTTTATGGGATGCATGTCAGGTCACACACACTGACTTGCCAGGGTTTATCGCTGAAGGCAACAGAAGGGCAGATGCTCTTGCTGCACCTGCAGTGATGGCCACTCTCCCAAATGTTTTTGAACAGGCAAAAATCAGCCACCAGCTTTTCCACCAAAATGCACCTGGCCTGGTTCGCCAGTTTAACATCACTCGAGAACAGGCCAAAGCGATTGTGGCCACGTGCCCAAATTGCCAACAACATGCACTCCCTACAGTGAGTACGGGAGCAAACCCAAGGGGACTGAACAGTTGTGAACTGTGGCAAACAGATGTGACACACATACAATCTTTTGGACGGCAGAAATATGTTCATGTTAGTGTAGATACCTTTTCTGGAGCGGTCTATGCTTCTGCCCACACAGAAGAATCATCTATTGATGCTATTAAGCACCTCTTACAGGCTTTTTCTTTCATGGGCATCCCCAAGGAGCTGAAAACTGATAATGGGCCCGCTTATAAATCCAAGGAATTCGGGAGCTTCCTGCAGCAATGGGGAGTAGAGCAGAAAACTGGCATCCCCTACTCCCCTACAGGTCAAGCCATTGTAGAAAGAACTCACCGTGATATTAAAAGGGTCCTGGACCAGCAACAACAGGTTCTGAAGGTAGAACCTCCCCACATCCGGTTATCCAGGGCACTATTCACAATCAATTTTCTGAATTGTTCTTTTGACAGCCTGAACCCACCCATCCTACGCCACTTTGCGGGGAGCAGTCACAGGTTGATGAAAGAAAAACCTCCGGTTTCAGTAAAGGACCCTGAGACTTGGAAAATGGTGGGACCTTACAAATTGGTTACTTGGGGACATAGATACGCCTGTTTGTCCACCCCCTCTGGTTTAAGGTGGGTTCCTTCCAAATGGATAAAGCCCTATGTTCCCAAAGTCTCAGAGAAATCTGCAGAAGCACCCCAGGTTGCTCACGCTGCCTGGAGAAGAAAACGCCGCACGCGTTCTCTGGAGGAAATTCCATTTAAGCCTCCTATCTGGAATAGCTTGTAATATATGTCTGTCTCAAGTTCCTTGTACCAGTTTAGATCCCACTGTTCGTGTGAAGCCTCGAGATGCCATGAGACCGAGCCTGCTTCTCGTCCTACTCGTGATCATCCCACCTGCGATCTCCTACATAGTACTGCAGCCCAAACCACGTATGGACTGCCTCGACAAAGGCTCTCAGACATCAACAGAGAAACTGACAACGGGCTGAATGGACTTTTCAATGGCTGGGGACTCTCGGGCTGGTTGGGATCTATTCTGAAAACTGTAATTTTAGTGCTGTTTATTTTAGTTATAGTTATTGTAGTTTTTAGCATTGTTTTTGGAGTAATCAGACGCATGGTTCTCAAGTTAATCTCAAGCTCATCTCCCCCTCCTGAGGTCTATCATTTGGAAGCCCTCAGTGCTCCAGTGGATGACCTAGAGGCCTTAGTGGAAAACACTGACCCTCCTGTAGAAGAAGAACCGATTTACCAACCATGGTTTGGCAATCATTCTGCACCATAAACACAGTCCTCTTCTTTTAAAACAAAACTAGGGGGAGATGTTGTGGTGTGTTGCAATATCCTGTTTTACCTTCTCCCTTCCCCCTCGCCCCTCGCTGAGTGTGCCCTGTCAATCAGGCTACCAGCAAGGCGTCGTGTGATAGGTGTCCCTAGTCCCTTGAGACCCTGCCCCTTCACCTGGTTGGTGGCTCACCTGTCCCCTCCCCTTCCCCTGCCCTGAGTTTAAAATGTTAATGAGACCACGCGGCCTCCATTCTGTTAGCAGCAGTGGCCCGGTGCAGACGTCTCTGTACCCATGGAATAAACATCTGGCAACCTTCTAGCAGAATCCACTCCCTTTCTCTCCACCATCGCCAGAAGCTCTCTCTCCTGAGGTAAACGGAGTCCTGACAGCCTGGATTTGCCCCGCTGCACTCTCCAGCAGCCAAGGTATCTCTGGGGTAAAACATGGTTTTATGATAGATATAAATACAATTCAGTTCTTGTATCAGGATGGTCATCCTGGAGTGGGGGCAAAACAGCTCAAACAATTCCTGATTTGCAAAGTGGTCAGTGGTGGATGGAGAAGGGAGGTCAGGCTGCTCTTGGTGAGGAAACACTGAAACCAGCCTGACTCATTTCAACTCCTCCTGTCCTGGCTGATCTCCCCTCTTTCCCCTTCCATCCATTTGCTTTGGTCTCCCACCAGGCCCCGGTGAAGAGCCTGGCTCTGTGTTCTCCATCCCCTCCTCGCTGGCACTGCCAGGCTGGGATGAGGAGCCCCTCAGCCTTCCCTGCTCCAGGCTGGACTGGCCCAGCTCCCTCAGCCTCTGCTCACAGCCCAAGGGCTCCAGCCCCAACTTGGAGGCCCTTCCCAGACCCTGCTCCAGCTGCCAGACATCTTTCCTGCCCTGGGGAACCCAACCCAGGCCACAGTGACCTGGATAATCCCTGTCCTTGATGTCCTGGTCACACAGCCCTGGCCCCTTGTCCCCTGTCAGGCTCTGGGGTAGATCCTGTGGAACATCCTTTGGTGGAAGCTGTGGCTCCAGGTGGGCCAGGGGGATCCCAGGGGACAGGGACCCTGCTGGGCATGAACAGCATTGGACTTGTTGGGAGAAACTGTCAGGGGGGGCTGGGGCAGAGTGACCAACCCAGTGACCTGACACAGCCCTGCTGGGATGTCACACAGCCCCTCCGAGATGTCACAGCCTGCTCTGTGATGTCACAGCCCCTTCTCTAATGTCACACAGTTGGTCTCTGATGTCACAGCCAACTCTGTGATGTCACAGCGTTCTCTGTGATATCAGATCTCTGCCATGTGATGTCACAGATGCAGTCTATGAGGTCATAGTTCTTGATGACCTCACATAACCCACTCTGTGATGTCATGTTTCCAGATGATCAATTGTGTACACCAGGTGAGCTGACACCTGGAGCTTGTTCTCCAAAATCCCAGGCCTATGGAGACCACACAGTGCCCATTGTGTGAGAAGGGGAACTGGGAGTTCAGCAGCCTCAGTGTCCTGCCAGCTCAGCCAGGCCCACTGGAACATTGGCGTCCATGATCACCAGGAATCACCAGAGAGACCCCCAGGACAGAAAAACACATGGGTAAAGGGGAGAGGAAATATGTTAATGATTTTGGGGAAATGATCATCATACGTGTGTTTAGTCCAGGACAATCAATGAATATGTGTGCAAAATACAGAATATAAACAGAAACTTTCCTGCACTCAGCATGCATGGCTTTGGGAGGAGCTATCCCCAATGCATCCAGCTGAATAAAGAATGCTGCTTCTTAATGCTACGCTGGGGTTAAGGAGTTTTCTGTTTTACCAAATTTTTGGTAACACTCCCACTGCCAAGGAAAGCTCTGTCTGCTTCTGTTCACAAACAGAGATGGGCATGGGGCAGATGTGGTGGTCGAAGGCTGCCTGGGGAACAGTGACCATGAAATAATCAAGTTTTCAATGTTCTGTGAAAGAAGGAGGGGTAGCAAAAAACTTCTGCACTGGAATTAGGAAGGGCAGACTTTGGTCTATTTAGGATGCAGGTTTGGGGAGAACCAAATCAGATCCTGATTTTTTTGAAGGGAAACAGCCCTTAAAAACAAAGGAGTCCAGGAAGAATGGACACATTTCAAGAAAGTAATCTTAGGGGGAAGGAGCAGCCTGTCCCAGTGTGGCAAAAGATGAGCTGGTGAGGAATACTACTGCCATGTGGGAATCCTTAAAATCAGAGGGTTTTTGGAAAGCTGCAAAAGGCAGGCCACAGAGACAGTGGAATTGTGATTTGAGCTAAGCAGTAGCCATGAGATAGGTCAGCAGGAAAATGATGTAAAAAGTAGAAAACTAAGGACAAATAGAACAATGGTCTATGTATTAACGCTTGTCTAGAATAACTCCCTAAGCTGCAGAGAAGTTTATCTAGCAAGATATTAGGAAGTTTGCAGCTTAATCATGGAGCTGAATGCATTGTGTTTTAAGGCTTACATGCAGGTAATTGTGTTCAAAATACGCAAGCATTGTTTTAACCAAATGTATGTGTGCTTAAAGTGGTTGGATACAACTACTGTCAATATGCTTTTGCTCTGTGTGATTGGTTCAAAAAATTTTTAAAAGAAGTTGCAACATTAAGTTCTTTGTCTGCTGCCTGGGCTGTGAACTGATGGCATCTTCCCATTGCCATAACCATGTAATCAGACTGGTGCTGAAAAATAAAACAGCTCAAGGAAAGTTCCTAGCAGTCCCATCCCATTTGTGAATTGTAAATAGCCCCTGGCCAGCGATATGGCCTGGCTGCCCATGGAACTTTTGTGGGAACTCAGGGTAAAAAGGACCAGCAACTCAAGAATTCTTTAAGGATGTCCTTATGTTATGCAGAAAAAAAAGTTGAGAGGTGAAAGCTCAAGTAGAGCGTAACCTGGACACCTCTGTAAAAAAAAGAATATTAAATTGCTTTATTAAGAAAAAAATATAGCAAAAGTAGGGACAAGGAGAAGTTGTACTCTTTTTTGGATGCATTGGAGAATATAGTAACCAAGGATAAGGAAATGGCCAAGCTACTTAACACAGTGTCTGTCTCAACTGTCAATATTAGAAGAGGTTGCCCTCAGGACAAGAGTTCAGCTGAGCTGGTAGATGGCCACAGGGAGCAGAACAGCCAGCGTGGATTTCAATAACTGCACTGATGATCTGGATGAGGGGACTGAGTCCAGCATCAGCAAATTTGCAGATGACACCAAGCTGACTGTGAGTGTTGATATGCTGAAGGGTAGGAGGGCTCTGCAGAGGGCCCTAGACAGGCTGGATCCAGGGGCCAAATCCAACAAGGTGAGGTTTAACAACTCCAAGTGCTGGGTCCTGCGCTTTGACCACAGCAACCCCTGCAGCTCTACAGGCTGGGGACAGAGTGGCTGCACAGCAGCCAGGCAGAAAGGGACCCGCAGGGACTGATGGACAGCAGGCTGGACATGAGCCAGCAGTGTGCCCAGGTGGGCAAGAAGGCCAATGGCTCCTGGCCTGGATCAGGAATGGTGCGGCCAGCAGGAGCAGGGCAGTGATTCTTCCCCTGAGCCCAGCACTGGTTGGGCAGCACCTCAAGGGCTGTGTCCAGTTCTGGGCCCACTGGAGTGGGCAAGAGGAAGAAATTTGTAGCAGGAAGAGGAAAGAAAGCAAAGGTGAAGCGCAGGAAATGCTCAGGGCAGTTTGGGGGTGGCTGCCAGGCAGCCCTGGCTCTGAGCAACAGCGTCTGCAGTGGGACAGGAAACTCCCAGCTGATGTGAACAAACTTTCTGGCTGACTGCAGAGGCCAGGACAAAGCTGAGTGCTTTCCCTGGAGTCCCCCAGCCCTTGTTGGCCCCAGGGACTGATGGCATTTGTGCTACCTCAGGTTCATGTCCCCACACCAACAGCATGGGGGTGCTCCCCCTGCTCTGTGCAATGCAAACGGGCTGCTGAGCCAGTGCTGCCGTGTCTGTGCCTGCAAGGATGGGGCACCTGTGTGAGCTGGGGGAGAGGCCAGGGCTGCAGAGGGGGGATGTTTTTGGCAGCTCCATGAGGACGCTCTGGGACGCTGCCCTGGGCTGTCCAGCTCACTGGGGATGGATCAGCCCCTGCTCTGCTGCTCCTTCCCGTCTGCCCCAGGGCCCCTTGCAGAGCCCCAGCCATGCTGTTTGCCTCCAGCCTGCCCACGGCCAGCCTGGGGCTGCTCACAGGGCTTTTCTGTGCTGAGCATTGGCCTGACCGTGCTCTTGAGAGAGCCTGGGCAAGGAGCCTGGAGCCCCCAGGCCCTGGCCTGAGGCGTCAGCACTGCCCCAGCAGTGCCCATGGCCTGTCCCTGCTGCAGCCCTGGCACTGCCACCCCCAGGACTGTGCCCGGCCCCGAGAGCACTCAGGCCCTGCAGCAACAGCAGGGCCACCAGGGCAGCAGGGCAGGGCCACGGCAGCAGCACTGGCAACACCAAGTGCTGCTGCTGCTGGGCACAGCTGCTGGGCCAGCACTGATCTGCCCCAGCTCTGCACACAGATATTGCTGCTGCAGCTCCAAAAAGGGCAACAAAAGGTCATCTCTGCAGGAAACTTTGCTGGGAAATCCTTTAGTTCCGTTAAAGCCACTGAGTGGACAGCCCCTCATTGACACAGTCTGTGGTTACAGGGAAGATGGAGAGGAACAAAATTATAAATAGCACAAACAATGACATTTTTTTGCAGATGCTATTTCAAAAGCAAAACAGAGAAAAAGAACTTCCAAAATGAAACCAACAAGAAGCATCAAAGATGACTTTTATTACAAGTGATTTGGAGCAATTGGTCAGCAGTTTAATGTTCCTGAAAGCATCCTACCATCAGTCTCCTCACTGCAGCCTTGAGCTCCTGGTTCCTCAGGCTGTAGATGAGGGCATTCAGGGCTGGAGGCACCACTGAGTACAGAACTGACAGGGTCAGATCCAGGGATGGGGAGGAGATGGAGGGGGGCTTCAGGTTTGCAAAGATTGCAGTGATGATGAAGAGAGAGAGCACGGCCAGGTGAGGGAGGCAGGTGGAAAACGCTTTGTGCTGTCCTTGCTCAGAGGGGATCCTCAGCACAGCCCTGAAGATCTGCACATAGGAGAAAACCATGAAGACAAAACAACCAAATACCAAAGAGGCACTAACAGCAAGAAGCCCACGTTCCTTGAGGTGTAAGTTGGAGCAGGAGAGCTTGAGGATCTGGGGGATTTCACAGAAGAACTGGCCCAGGGCATTGCCATGGCACAGGGGCAGGGAAAATGTATTGGCTGTGTGCAGCAGAGCATTGAGAAAGCCACTGGCCCAGGCAGCTGCTGCCATGTGGGCACAAGCTCTGCTGCCCAGGAGGGTCCCGTAGTGCAGGGGTTTGCAGATGGACACATAGTGGTCGTAGCACATGATGGTCAAGAAGGAAAGCTCTGCTGAGATGTAAAAGGCAAAAAAAAAGACCTGTGCAGCACATCCTGTACAAGAGATAGTCCTGGTGTCCCAGAGGGAATTGTGCATGGCTTTGGGGACAGTGGTGCAGATGGAGCCCAGGTCAGTGAGAGCCAGGTTGAGCAGGAAGAAGAACATGGGCGTGTGCAGGTGGTGGCCGCAGGCTACGCCGCTGATGATGAGGCCGTTGCCCAGGAGGGCAGCCAGGGAGATGCCCAGCAAGAGGCAGAAGTGCAGGAGCTGCAGCTGCCGCGTGTCTGCCAATGCCAGCAGGAGGAAGTGCCTGATGGAGCTGCTGTTGCACATTTGCATTATCTAGGCATGGGAATCTGTAACAAAAGTAATCATGGAATAGTTGGGTTTGGAGAGGACTTGAAATATCTCAGCACAGCCTGGGGGCACTTTCCTCCCACTGCCTGCCCAGGGCTCTGCTGCCTGGAGCTGTCCCTGCCAGCAACTGCTTCCCTGTGCCCAGGGCTGGAAAGTGCTGCCAGTGCCCAGCCCAGCCCTGGGGGCTCAGCTCCGCCCTGCAGACCCCTCCCAGCTCTGGTCCTGCCCAGGGGCAGCTCTGGCTCTGCAGGCTCTGATGGCAATGTCAGATCAACCCTGAGGAAGCTGGAAAAGTGACACTGATGCTGCCTCTGAGGGGCCCTGTACTGATTTCTGTCACTGCCTGGTGTATTCAGATCACAGTGAAATATTTTTTTCTATTTTCCTCAGCCTGAACTGAGAGATGAACATCTATGTACAATTTCCCATCCAGACAATCCAGAGCAGTAGATAAATAGAGGAGGACTTTCCCTTTTATGCAGTCCCTGAATACCTCTACTCCCTGTATAATCTACTTGGAAACATTCTGGAGTTGAATGCCATGCTGGGAGCAGTCCTGAACAATGCAGCATCCTCACCACACAAGAAGAGCACTTCCAAGCCTTACCAACTGTCTCCTCCCACCCAGACCTTGTCCCCCAGCACTGCCAGCAGATGCCAGGGCTGGCTGAGAGCTGTCCCTGGCAGGCAGCAGAGTCCCTGCCCCAGCACAGCGCCCTGGGCTGCAGGACCCCGCTCTGCAGGATAGCCCTGGGCACCCCTGGCTGCTCTGCACAAGAGACAATGAGAAAATGTACTCACAGTGTCTGTAGGCATTGGGATGTTCCAGCTTTAGGAGATGGCTCCAGGAGCTGCAGCTGCATTGTTCTGCAGCCAGAGGTTCCTGTTCCAAGGGCTGGCAGTGATTCTGCCCCAGGCACTTCTCAGCACCTTCCCAGCCCTGACTGACTGAAGCTCTCTGTGCCTCTGTGCTGTGCCCAGGGTGGCTGCAGGCAGTGCCCCAGCCCTGCTGAGCTGGCAGAAGAGCTGCTCATCAAGAAAAATGTGCTTTTGAAGCTTTGCTTGGTCACCAGGAGCTGTTTCTGTGCCAGGAGCCCAGCCCAGCTCAGCAGCGCAGACACAGCACAAGGACTTTAATGAGCCTCTGGGGCTTTGTGCTGAAGCCCTGAACATCAGTCCCTGAGAGGGAGCTGAAAAAACCTCTCCAGAACTCCAAGTCACAATCCAACTCAAAAGTTTCTTGGACTTTTAATGGGTCCAACTGAGGGACACAACTGAGAAAGTGTCCCCAGGCCCCAGACAGAGCAGAGAACTGGAGGCAGTGATGGCAGCTGGGGACAAAGAGAAGCCAAGTCTTGGTGCCCTGGGCCACAGCAGGGTCTGTGCCACCAAGGGCTGTGAGGAGACACCTTGTCCTGAGGCACTGGGGCCTCCTGGCACAGCCCCAGCCAGGCTGGGCACTGTCAGCCCCTTGTCCTGCCCTCAGCATCCCACCCTAGCCCACATGCCAGTGGCCTCAAGGTTCTGCTGGAAGGAGTCCCTGGGGAGCCTTGCTCAGGAATGGCCCTGAGGGATCCTTGATGCTCCCAGGGACTGCAGGTTTTTCAAAGGACTTTGGGTTTGGCTTTTGCCTTGGAGTCTCTGAGAGGTTTGGGCAATCATGGCCTGAAATTATCTGCTTTAATGAGTCCCTTGAGAGTTTTGTCAGTAACAATACTCAGTGGGGCTCATTAATCTTCAAGGTACTTTAGTTATTTTAAGGTACTTGGTGTTTCACTTTTCATACAAACTCTATGAGAACTTTGTGCAATTATGGCCCCAATTATCTACTTTAATGACTCCCTTGAGAGCTCTGTACTGACACTTAGTGGGGCTCATTATTACTTTGAGATACTCAAGATTTTTAATGTACTTTGGATTTTCCTTTCCACACTGAGTCTCTGAGAAGTTTTTGTGCCATCCTGGCCTCCAGTTCTCCAAGGAGTCCATGAAGAGCCTGTGTTGGGATGTACCTCAGTGGGACCCATTTATGCCTCGAGACACTTTGGGTGTTTCCTCTGACTTTGACTCCTGGAAAGGTTTGTGCAGCCTCCTCTCAGGCCCTGAGGCTGCAGGGCTCAGCTTCAAATGCACCACAGGGCTCATTAGGCTCAAGCAAGTCCTGACAAGCCATGGTTCTGCCTTGATTTTCCTCTGCTCTTCTGGAGTTCATCAGAAATATTTCTGTAGTGGTTTTGGTTCACCATTTTGAGATTTCTCAAAATCAGTTTCGGTTCAGTGTTGGCTAATCACCCGTGCACTCACTAGAATACCCTTACTCATTTCCTGCTGCGAGATAGGATTAGGAGAAAGGAAAAGCAGACTCTAAGTTTTAAAAGGGTATAAATTAGAGCTTATAAGTAGTAATTAAAGAACTAGAAATAAGAATCAGAACAAAACTTTCAGAACACTTCGCCTCTCCATACAACTTTCTTACTGAGAATACAAAGAGACAAACCCCAAACTATTCAGTCACTTTACCACCTCTAGAATAGCCTTTTTTCAGTTCACTTAAGGAGAGAAGTTCCTCTTGCTAATGTTATGGAGACTTCCATATAAGAAAACAGTTCTCTTGTGGCTTTTTATTTCCACTAATAGAGCCACCCAGAAAAATCTGTAATTTTGAAGTCCCTCCAACTTCTTCACAGCTTTTCCCACAGTAGTGTTTATGGGCCGTGTCAACTAACAGGGTATTAGTTTAAAGATAAGCTGTTTAAGAGCAAAAGTTCTCTTCATCTGTCTCTGAAATCATCTTCCTCTGTCAATCACACAGCAGGGGCAGTGCTAACCTAGGTCTTATTGACTGAGCTGTCAATCACACAACAGGGACTGTTGGTACCTATGTGTGTGTCTTTCTTTCTTTGTCTTGCTGTTGTTCTCTATTTCTTCTTCTAATCGTACTTACCTGTAACATTTTTGAGTAAATTAACATCTTCAGAATTAAAGGTTTTAAGGTTAAATGGGCTAAGTTAGTGAAGTTAATGTTATGATGAGAGGTTTATGTTGAAGTAGATGTTGTATTAAAACCTTTGCCAAATTTCCTGGATTGTCTATATTTTGCCAGCAAAATTTTGTGTCATTTTGACCTCTGAGCTCAGTTGGTTAGAGCATGGTGCTGGTATAATTGAGGTTGTGGGTTCAATCACTGTGTGGGCCATTCACTTAAGAGCTGGACTTGATGATCCTTGTGGGTCCCTTCCTAGCAAGAATATTCTTTGCATCTGCCCATGTTGAGAATATCTGGTTGGTGTTTCTCCTGTGCACCAAACTCAAGTCAAGGATTACCGCCAGCATTTCAGTGTTCTGGGTGCACACTGCAAGCTCACAATGGCCTCTTGTTTTCCTGAGGCTCCACAGTGTCACACTGGCCCCTTGCTTCCATGGGCCCCAACAGTGCCACAATGATCTCCTTGGTTTCACAACTTCCCACAGTGTCCCACTGGCCCCTTGGTTCCATGAGGATCTGGAGTGTCACACAGGTTTATGACATTTGTCCTTGCTGCCCCTCACATCCCCCTGCCCCACAAACAGCCCCAAGCCACCCATGAGGGACAGGCCCTGCTGTCCCAGGCTTGGCTCCGGGCTTGGCCTTTCTGCTTCCCCCAACCAGCCCAGACCTTGCTCAGCACCGCAGCTCCCTGCTCAGAGCCTTTGACTCCCTGCAATCCTGGCCTCAAGGATCTGCTCTCAGCAGTCCCTGGGGAGCCTTTGGCACTCCCTGCTCTCAGTGGAGCCCAGTGATGCTCCAAGGGACTTGGAGTTTTGCTTCTGATTTCTTGAGCAGCTTCTTCAGCCTTCTCTCAGTGCCTGAGGGTCCTGGACTCAGCCCTAAATCTACTATGTGGCTCAATAAAATACAGAAAGCCCTCGGGGTCTCTTTCTTCCTTCAGGACGCCAGGGCTTGTGCAGCTGATTGGAGTCAGTTTGGAGTTGCATTAATAATGACGATTTCAAAGTGCACCTCATGACTTGCTTTCTTTAATCAAGTGAGTATTTTTAATTTTCAGTTTAAAGAAGAGCTGATAGAAGCATTCCTCAGGTGATCCTAATGCTGAATGTCTCCTTAGGAAGTCTGGCCGCAGAGAAGAATGAGCCCCTTGAGGCTGACCCTGTTTGGACAAGCTGCTCCTCACCCCCAGCCTCACCATGTCTGACATTGTGCACCTGGCACTGACATCCCTGTGCCCTGCAGCAGAACCTTGTCCCTTAGCTCTGCAGTCCATGTCCCAGCCCATTGCACCACATCCCACCTGCTCTCCTCAGGGCTGTACTTGCACACAGGCTCAGGAGAAGTTTTCCTGGTGGGAAGGAAAGAATGGAAAAGCCTGAGCAGGTTTCCTGAACAACTAACCCCACTCAGGAACCACCTGCTCAGTCCACGCTGCCTGGAATGGTGTCACCTTTCTAAAAGGGACAGTGTGAGCAGAAATGATCTCTGTAAGCAGAATTCTCTGAGTCTTGCAGCTGAATTCTCTGTCCCTGTCCTTTCCCTGGATCTCTGTTGCAGATGGAAGCTGCTGGTGCCATCCTCACCTTTAACCTCTCTCTTGAATGCAAACAGATGTTCCCAGGTGTACTAAGCAGGATTTGCTCAATGTTTCTATAAAAATTTTGTGTTCCTCATGGAGTAAAGGGGCCATTTTGGCACTGAGAGGGTGACGTAGAAGCAAGGAGTCAATTGTGACCCTGGGGTGCCATGGAACCAAGGGGCCATGGTGACCCAGCAGGGCCACGTGGATCCAGTGGTCCATTGTGACAGTGTGGATCCAAGGAGACCATGGAGATGCCCCCAGGACCTCATGGAACCAAGGAGTCCATGGTGGCCCAGTAGGGCTGCATGGAGCCAATGGTCCATGGTGACACTACCCATTCAAGGAGGCCATTCTGACACTGTGGAACCTCATGGAGCGAGGGAGGCCATTGTGACACTGAAGAACTTCATGGCACCAAATATCCATGGTGACACAGCAGGGCATCATGGGAACCAAGGAACCCCTGTTGGCAGTATGGAAACTCATGGAACCAGGGGCCCTTGTGGCACTGCAGAACCAACAGAGCTGCTGGACCTTGTCCCCTGGCCCTGCACAGCTCCTTGGGAGGCACAGCAGGAGCAGTGCCCTAGGAGCCTCAGGAATGCCCATCTAGGATCCACAGCACACACTCCCAGGGGCTGGAATTGCAGTTCCCAACCAGGAAAAGGTGTTCCTGCCTCTGAAGGCAAAGCTCTTAAGAAGGAGCCAAAAGCCAAGTGGAGAAAGAGCTTACAGTGACATTTCACTGCCAGCCTTCATAACTTCACCCATGGTTGTTGTAGCTAATGGATTGGGAATTAAATCAGGGCAGGGTCTTTTGTGGGAGCTGCCCTGGGTCAAGGGAGACACTGAGACAGAAACAGAGCAGGGAAAGAAAGGCAGGAGAGAAAGGAGGGCACAAACACAATCAGCTGAGAAGGTGGCACTCTGAAAAACAAAACTGAACTGATAGAAAATAAATCGGACAGAAATCAATAATTCTTAAAAGGTTTATTTAATATCAAAACACATCCCACACACCCAGCCCCACACAATCCCAATCCCGCTTCTCCAAATTTGCATGCCACTTCTCCCAATCTCCTTCCAACCCCATCTCACCCTGGAGGCTGTGAAATTGAAATATCTTGACATGGGACTGAGTTTTTTTGAGGTTGGAACAAGCCATTTTGAGGTGGGATTGAGGCTTTTTGGGGTAATATTGAGGTGTTTTCAGTGGGACTGAGTCATTCTGAGGTGACAGATCAATGCATTATGACTTCTGGACTGTAAAGATACAGAGAACACTGTCTGAAATCCCCCAAGAACCCACAAATTCCCCAGAATATATCTTTAAACTATAAATTCCACCTGAAATAGCTGTGAAATGGTGAGACCTTAGGCATCTTTAATCAATTACTTTCTTTTTAGTCCTATTTCAGGTGTTTTTATACGATAAATCCAGAGAAATTTAGAGCCAAACAAAAAGGATAACCAGCCCAATGTCTTCCCAACACAGATCACTGGGAATGTGGTTCACCAGGGCTCTGACCAACATGGGTTTTCCCATGGGGGCTGAAGCAGGAGCAGGGCACAAAGCTCTTCCTGCACTCGGGGCACTCGCAGGGCTTCCCTTACCGGTGTCTCCGTTGGTGACTGGTCAAGGCAGAGCTCTGGGTAAAGCTCTTCCCACACTGGGGACACTCGTAAGGCCTCTCCCCAGTGTGGATGCACCGGTGGGTGACGAGGTTGGAGTTGTGCTTGAATCCCAACCCGCACTCAGGGCAGCGGAAGGGCCTCTCCTCGGTGTGCATCCGCTGGTGCTGGAAGATATTGGAGCTTCTCCGAAACCTCTTCCCACACTGGGGACAATTGTAGGGCCTCTCCCCAGTGTGGATGTGTTGATTCCTGATGAGGGTGGAACTGTCGCTGAAGCCCTTGCCATGTTCCCCACACTCGTAGGGCCATTCCCCAGTGTGGATCATCTGGTGCTGGATCAGGGTGCTGCTCTGTCTGAAGCTCTTCCCACACTCCAAGCACTTGTAGGGCTTCCACCGATCATGAAGCTGCCCATGGATCACCAGCTCTGAGCTCTGGCTGAAGCTCTGTCCACTTTCCTGGCTCAGGGTGGGTCTTTGCTCCTCAGAGCACCCTGGGCTGGCTTTGCAGCTCCTCGTCCTGTGGGATCTCTGGGGATTTTCCTCCCCATTGGAATTCTGCACTGTGGAGTCACTCAAAATGGCTTTTTCCATGAGGTTCTGCTGTGGGGATTTTTCCTCCATGGTCTCCATCCTCAGTTCCTTCTCTGGGGGAGGAAGGACAAGGAGAGGATGGGATTTGCTTCCATGCCAGAGGGAGGGGAAGGAAATTCCCCCAGTGCATCCCCAGAAGGATCGTATTGGCAGCAGGGTTGTCCTGCAGCCAGGGGCTGTACTGGGCTGGGAGATGGAGCAGGAGAGAGGTGAAAAGGGACACTGACTTCCTCCTCACCTGCCTGGGTATCCCAGGGCTCCTTCCTGTTCATCACAGCCTTCTCCTCCATCCAATCAATATTTGGCAATGGGAAATCCTGTTCTGAGAAGAAAACAAAGGGTGCTCACATTGTCTTTTGTTCCGGGGGCCGTGCTGGGCTGGGAGATGGAGCAGGAGAGAGGGGGAAAGGAGCACTGACTTCCTCCTCACCTGCCTAGGTATCCCAGGGTTCCTTCCTGTTCTTTGCAGCCTCCTCCTTCGTCCAATCAAGGTTTGGGAATAGAAAATCCTGGTTTGGGAAGAAGACAAGCGGTGAGTACATTGTCTTTTGAACTGGTATGAAGGCAAACCTAGGGGAGAGTCTAAGCGAGAATTACAATTTAGTAAGAAAATGAAGATCAAGGCAATGATAGAGAAAAACTGCCTTAAACTGACAGAGTCAGGATATAGCCTGACACCCTGTTGGTCAGGGTGGTGGCAGCAGTCCCATTAAATGGTGGCTGCAGTCCTGTTGGAGTGATGAAGGTGATTCTGTCAAAGCAGTGATCCTGTAGAAGGGTCTGGTCTTCCTCTGAAGGTCCAGTGATGGTTATGGAGCTCTTGTCCTCTGGGAATCCAGTAGGCTAGCTGCTGCTGGTGTTGCAAGGCTCAGTTTATATCCAGGTAGAAATGCTTGGTTCTTCCTCCTGGGCAGAGCATCCCACAATGGGTGGTACACTGGAAAGGGACCAGTAGGAAATGGAATTTTATCATTCCTGCAGTGACACTCAATGGCCCATTCACAGAAGATATCTTCCCTGGAGGGCGTTATCAGGGGTGAGTCATGGAAGAGATAAAGAACACTGCCCCACATATTTATAGCAGTTTTTGAAGATGGTGATTGAAAACATGCATTTGGTTACATCTTACATTGCAACCTGAAAGAGTGGGGTAATCCCTGCTCACAGGATGAACTCCACCCCCCTTATCCAAACTGGCTCAGGTGTAAAACCCCCACCCTGGGAAGGCCACACACACAGGGGACAATGTCACACTTGCCCTGCCCCAGGGGAGGTCTCTGTCCCTTGTCAGTCCCTTGCTGTCCCCCCTTTTCTCTTTCTTTCCATCTCTCTCTTTAGCTGACATTTACTGTTCAATAAAATCCACTTTGGATTTGGTCTCGTTAGCACTTTACCTGAGGCAGAGGCGTCCATCTAACAATTTTCTTAACCAGATTGTGACATTATTTTGGCACAATGAGTTTAGGCACTGTTGTCTGACCTCAAGTGCCTTTGACAACAACATGGTTCCCTCCACTGAGGAGGTTGTGGTTCTCTCTGGAGGAACTCTTGGAAACTTGCACGCAGCTTCCTCTGAGTGACTGATGGGAGAACTGATGAGGAAAATGGCTGTTGTGGGTGCCCAGTATAAAGAAAATATTTTGTTGTCCTTCCTTGAAAAGTTGGTTAAAATCACTGGAGGAGAAGGAACAAATGATATCAGATTGATTTATAAAGTTCGCTTACTCCAAGGTGAGGAACACAAGGCTGCTAAAAGTCCCACAAGAAGCCCAGCTCAATAGCTAAATTCCCAAATATCTCCTGAATTCCAAGGCTTGGGTTCTTTGCCAAATGTGAGAATCATTTTTCTCTTTGTCCCTTTCACCTTTGTGACAGCAACAGAGAGCTTCCCCTTCCATTTAATAATCTGTAATGGGCCAAATTTCCTGTTTGTTTTATTGGAACCTGCCAACAGCTGAGCTCGAGCTGTGCGGGAACTGATGAATCTTGGAATTGCCACAGCATTGCTTCTATCGTCAGTTTATTCATGTTTAGGAGTTGTTTGCATTTTCATCACAGGTGACTTGTCGGAAAATCAAATATTCCTCAAAGTATTGTATGCAGAGTTAAGTTTGATTTCTGCCGACTTTATTTTCTCCAGTACCCTGGGGATGCTCAAGGGGTCTTTGTGCTTCTCTCCCTGGGGAATGCTTGGGAGGAGTTTGGGGGGGTTGTCCCTGTCCCTGTCACTCCAGGCTATTCCCCAGGGGCTGTCCCTTTCCCTCTCACCCCAGGCCATTCCCCAGGGGGTGTCCCTGTCCCTCTCACCCGAGCCATTCCTCCGGGGGTCTCCATCATTCTCACCCCAGGAAATGCCTGGGGGGTCTCCCTCTCACCCCTGTGCCAGGGGGTGCTCGGGGCAGTCTCTGTCTCTCAGCCCAGGGGACGCTCGGGGGTCTCTGTCCCCTCACCCTGGGGGATGCTCAGGGGGTCTCCATCCCTCTGGCCTCAGGGAATGCCTGTGCAGGGCTGGGGACCAGGGGCTCTGTGTCCCTCTCACCGCTGAGGCTGCTCGGGGCTGGAGGGGCTCTCCAACCTTCTCACACCTGGGGAGGCTGGGGGGTCTCTGTCCCTCTGAGCCCTGCTGTGACCCCACCCAAACATCATCAGGGTCAGAGGGACAGAGACACCCCCAAAGCCCCAGAACGGCAGAACCTGGGATTTGGTTTGGGGCTGAGTGTTTAGGAAGGGGCGGGAATTGGGGCTGGGACTGGAGTTGGGACTGAGATTTGGATTAGAGCTGGGATGGGGGTTATGGCTAGACATGGGATTGGCTTTAGGGCTGGAGTTGGGATTGGGTCTGGGGCTAGTCGAGTCTGGGACTGGGATGTGATTAAATAC
This sequence comes from Zonotrichia albicollis, assembly GCF_047830755.1. Lineage (NCBI taxonomy): Eukaryota > Metazoa > Chordata > Aves > Passeriformes > Passerellidae > Zonotrichia > Zonotrichia albicollis. The sequence goes on from NC_133851.1 coordinate 4,500,514, forward strand.
AGAGCTGGAGTGTGTCTATATGTGGAGTGAGATTGAGACCAGGATTGGGGTCAGGTTTGGGACCAAGCTTACCCAGAGCGGTACAGGGGGGATGTCACTGCGGGATGGTTTGGGGAAAATCCTGGTTTGGAGAAAAACAAGGTGTGAATGCCTTGTGCTGGGGATTCCTCTCACCCAAGTCCATCTCTACAATTCACCTAATGCCCATAAAAACCTCCAAAAATCAAGAGTGAATCAAAAAAGCCACCAGGAGTTCCCTCTTTCAAGTCTCATTCCTCTGGGGTTCTGGTGGTCCCCCATCTCAGGGCTGCTGGGGATCCCATGGGTCCTGGGCATCCCCCTTCTCCAGGGTCCTGCTTACGGATTCTGGGGGGTTTTGGATTCCCCCTCTCCAGCCTCCCCCCAATCCAGCCACTTGGGGCTCCCCCCTCTCCCCACCATCCTACACTGGTTTAGGGCAAATTTGGGAGAAAACCTCCAAAAGAGGTTTCCTCTAGAAAGCAGATTCAAGCAGCTCCTCCCCCAGCTGGTTCAGGAAAATATTTCCTTGGAGAAAAGTGGAAAAAAACTCTTTATTTAACAGGCAAAGCATTCACCAACACAACAAATGAACAATATTAAACAATAAAATATAAAGAGGTTACAAACTCACAAAGTCCCCCTGTGGGAAGTAGCTCAGCTCACTCAGTCTCTTATCAGTCTCTTATCAGTCGCCCCAGTGCTGGAAATTCCGTGGCCTAGGCCTGACCCAGTGGGCCACAGGTGCGAGCTGCTGGTGATGTTCTGGGTGTTCAGTCCAGAGCAGGTTTAAACAGCTCCAAAGAAAAAGAAAAAAAAAAAAAAAAGAAAAAGAGCAGTCCAGGGAACGTCTCTTCTTCAGTGAGCTAAAAACTAATTAATAGCAAAGGAGAGCTCTGTCCCGCTGTCTGTCTGTCCATCCTGTCCTTCCAGGAGCCGTAATGTGGAGGAGTGCAGTTTCTGAAAAAGAGCTGCCCCTTCTTCTTCCTACACTTCACGCTCAGAACCAGCCTTAAAGGTTGCTCGTGCCCAAGGCAACCACCCCTGGCAATGGGGCTCCATGGAGCTGCTCTCAGGAAAGACCCCTAAGAGCTGGGGAGTGCCCCAAAACTGCCTCAGAAACATGAGATACTCCAAAATCTCTTCAGGAATGTGGATTATTCAAGAACTCATTCAGTAATGGGCTCCCCCTCCCTTCATCATTCCCAAACTTTGGCGGTCTCATTCCAGACCCCAGCCCACCTCCCCAGTCCCAACCCCAACCCATCCCACCCCTCGTGGACATCATGACTCCCTTCCCAAGCCATATTTCCCCCATTTCCCACCTCCCAAACCCCATCCCACCCATCCCGCCCCACCTAATGCCCATGTCAAGCCTCCTGATTTGAAGGCCACTTTGCTCAATCCCCTTCCAATCCCATTCCACACCAAAGAGCTGTGGAATCCAGGAATTTTGGGGTGGGATTGAGTAGTTTTCAGTGGCATTGAGGTGACAGATTGAACCCTCTTGTCTCTTTCAGTGCCAAGAAAGGGAAACAAGTACATCAAATACCCCCAAATTCTCCCAATTATCTCCCTGAATCCCAGATTCCCCTGAAACACAAGTAAAAAGTGAGGCTTTAGATGCCATTGATGAATTTCTTGAGTTTTACCCCAGTTTTCTCTGTTTTAAAGGGATGAAGATGAATCCAAAGAAAATTAGGGTCAAAACAAAAGAATATCCAGCCACCTTCCAATGCAGATCACCAGGAATGTGGATCGCCAGGGCTCTGACCAACGTGGGTCCTCCCATGAGGGATGAAGCTGGAGCAATGCATGAAGCTCCCCCTGCAGCTGGGGCACTCACAGGGCTGCCCTTACCGGTGCCTCTGTTGGTGTCAGGTAAAGAACGAGCGGTCTGAGAAGCTCTTCCCACACTGGGGACACTCGTAGGGCCTCTCCCCGGTGTGGATGCGCCGGTGGGTGACGAGGGTGGATTTGTGCCTGAAGCCCATCCCGCAGTTGGGGCAGCAGAAGGGCCTCTCCTCGGTGTGAATGCGCTCATGTACAAGGAGGTGGGTGCTGGTGTGAAACCTCTTCTGACACTGGGGACACTCGTAGGGCCTCTCCCCAGTATGGAACCTCTGGTGGACAACCAGGTCAGACCTGTGGCTGAAGTTCATCCCACATTCCAAGCACTCGTACGGCCGTTCCCCAGTGTGGATCCTCTGGTGGCAGATCAGGTTGAATCTCTTCCTGAAGCTCTTCCCACACTCCAAGCCCTCATAGGGCCTCTCGCTGGCATGAAGCTGCTCATGGGCCACCAGCTCTGAGCTCTGGCTGAAGCTCTGTCCACCTTCCTGGTTCAGGGTGGGTCTTTCCTCCTCATAGCACCCTGGGCTGGGTTTGCAGCCCCTCCTTGTGCAGGATTGCCGGGGATTTTCCTCCCCATTGTGTTCCTGCACTGTGAAGTCACTCAAAACAGCCTCTTCCATGAGGTTCTGCTGTGGGGATTTTTCCTCCCTGGTCTCCATCCTCAGCTCCTTCTCTGGGGGAGGAAGGACAAGGAGAGGATGGGATTTGCCTCCGTGCCACCCAAAAGGGGAAGGAGATCTCCCCAGTGCATCCCCAGCAGGATGGCGTTGGCAGCAGGGTTGTCCAGCAGCTGGGGGCTGTGCTGGGCTGGGGGATGGAGCAGGAGAGAGGGGAAAGGGGCACTGACTTCCTCCTCACCTGCCTGGGTGTCCCGGGGCATCTTCCTCTTCCTCCAAGCCTTCTCCTCCTCCATATTGCCAAGGTTTGGGAATGGGAAATCCTGGTTTGGGGAAAAACAAGGTGCGAATGCCTTGGGTTGGGGATTCCTCCCACCCAAGTCCATCACTAGAAGTCTGGTGTCCATAAAATCCTTCAAAAATCAAGAGTGAATCAAAAAAAGCCACCAGGATTTTCCCATTTCCAGTCTCTGGGGTTCTGGTGGTCCCCTGTCTCAGGGCTGTTGGAGATCCCATGGGCACTGGAGATCTCCCCTCTCCAGGATCCTGCTTAGGGATGCTGGGGGGTTTTGGGGTCCCCTTCTCCAGCCTCACCCCAGTCCTGTCACTAAGGGCTCTCCCCTCTTCCCACCACCCTGTCCTGGTTTAGGGCATATTTGGGAGAAAATCTCCAAAAGCGTTTCCTCTAGAAAGCAGATTCAAGCGGCCTCTCCTCCAACCAGATTGAGAAAATATTTCTATGGAGAAAAGGGGAAGAAACCTGTTTATTTAACAGGCAAAACATTCACCAGCACAAAAAATGAACAATATTAAAAAATAAAACCTCTTGCCACTCCAAAAGACATGACAAACTCAGCAATTCCCTCCGTGGGCTGTAGCTCGGCTCACTCAGTCTCTTATCAGTCTGTTAACGGCCCCTCCAGCACTGGAACTGCCTCGGCCCAGGCTCAGCCTGGTGGGCCACAGGTGTGAGCTGCCAGTGGTGTTCTGGGTGTTCAGTCCAGAGCAGGTTTAAACAGCTCCAAAGAAAAAGAAAAACCACAGTTGGAGGAACTTCTCTGCCTCAACGAGCTAAAACTAACTAAAAGCAAAGGAGAGCTCTGTCCTGCTGTCTGTCCAACTGCAGACAACTGATACCTTAGGTTTTAAATTTTTGCATTCTGTTTTGATGTGCAGCTTTTAGTTTTATATTAAGTGTTACTGGGATCTTTTCACAGGGTGGTGAAGACACAACAATCCTGTTCTAGCTGGAGACTCAAGGACAATCTCTTAAAACTTCAAGCCCAAAGCATAAACAATGTGAAAAGAGGACAGCAGGCATGCAAGCAAGGAAGATGTAACTTCATCATTTGAAACTATTAATTGAGCAGTTAACTTCTATATACAAATGGACTAAAACTTGTTTAAATGTGAGATCTCATGACCAAGCCCTCTTTTGCTCCCATCTTGGAGCCATCCAGGCAGAACCACAGCTATGGCTCCTCTGCTGCCAGGGTGTGGCCTTTAAAGGCACTTCAGTAAAAATCAACTTTATTCCTCTTAACTCCATGTGGCCTCTGTTCCAGCTCCTTAAGGCATCACAACAGTCCAGGACCCGGAATGTGGAGAAGTGAGTGCAGCATATGAAAACAAACTACTGCTCTTCCTCCTCCCCTTCGCTCTCAGAACCAGCATTAAAGGTGTAGAACTCATTTCTGGGCTAAACAGACCGATGGGGGTACGAGCATCATGAAGTCACCCCAGGACACGCCCCTGTCAGGGTCAGGGGGTCCCGTCCCCGCCTCATCTCCGGGCTGCCGGGGGTCCCCCAGCTCCGGTATCGCCCCTTCCCCTCTCCCCGCCCCGGGGGTCCCCCGTTCCACAGCCCCGGCTCTCATGAAGATCCCCAAAACCAATGTCCCGCCCCGTCGGTACAGGGCCGTCCCCACGTGGACCCCCCGGGACCCTCCCGAGGGGCGATCGCGGCTCCTCTCCCCCCGAAAAAGCTCCTCTTAGGGAGCCCGGAGATATCCGGGGGTCGAGTCCGGCATCTGCCGGCTCCGAACACTCTCCAAAAAATCCTCCCGGAGACCCCTGGCTGGAGCCGAGGCGAGCTCGGCCTCCGCCCTCACCTGCGGCTCGGGGCTGGGGGCGATGCTCCCGGGGCAGGGGGTGCTGCAGGCTCGACGTGCGGGTGCTGCGAGCGCCGCGATTCTTCCGCTCCCGCTCCTGCTCGTCCTGTCTCTCCCCTTCTTCCCGCATTTCCTTCGCTCCAGCCCGGACCCCCCTTTCCCACCGCTCTGCCCCGCGGCACCGGCTGCTGGGTGGGGGAGCCCCCGATCGGCCCCAGGGCTGGGCAGGGGGCTCGGGGACCCCCCCGGGGCGGATCCGTCCCCCCGGCCCGAGTCCCAAATTCCGCTCCGGGGCCGCTGGGCTCTGCGGGCCCGCCTGGCAACCGGTGAGTCATCGGCGAGAAAGGCTCCGGTTGGCTGGAACTTGGTTAGCGCCTCCTCTGATTGGCTGGAATTGTGAAAGGCGCTGCGCCCTGCGGGTGTCCCCGAGAGCTGCGGAGTTGGGGCCGGAGCCTTTTCATATTTCTTTCTCTCTGAGAACATTTCTGATTTATTTCTCTCCCTCACTCCTTTCCATTTCTTGTTCAGTACAATCCAAGTTCGAGCAGATCCGCAGGTTGCGTTCCCATGGTCTCATTTGCACCTTCACTCAGGTGTGAGAAGGTCAGAGAGCCCCCCCAGCCCGAGCACCCTCAGCGGTGAGAGGGACACAGAGCCCCTGGTCCCCAGCCCTGCACACGCATTGCCTGAGGCCAGAGGGATGGAGACCCCCCGAGCATCCCCCAGGGTGAAGGGGCAGAGACCCCCGAGCATCCCCTGGGCTGAGAGGGACAGAGACTGCCCCGAGCACCCCCTGGCACAGGGGTGAGAGGGAGGGAGACCCCCCAGGCATTCCCTGGGATGAGAATGATGGAGATCCCCTGGGAATGGCCTGGGGTGACAGGGACAGGGACAACCCCTCCAGCCCCTCCCAAGCATTCCCAGGGCATGAGGTACAGAGACCTCTCAAGCAGCCACTGAGCACTGTGTTATAAATGAGAAGGTTGACTAGGCCAATATTCAAGCAGCAATCAATTTATTAATTAATATAGTAAAGTATGAGCAATACAGCGCTGGGTACGGTGGGGGAAGTTTTCCCTCCAACTGCACACCGATAGTTGAGGCTTACAGGATTTATAGGGGTACTCATCAGCTTTCTCAGCAGTTTCTATTCCCAATTTTTACTCATCAGCAGTTTCTATTCCCAATTTTTACATCCCAATTCTATACCTATTGTGAATTAATTTTTCTCAGGATGTATCCCAGAAAGGAGTATCCCAGATGGTGGTGGTTCGGTTTCTGAAAGAAGGAAGAAATCTCTGAGATGGTGTGGTCCAGATTCCAGATGTGGGTCCACCTATTAATTGCAAGGACTATAAATCTCATAACAGTGATGTCCAGCTACCCTTGGTCGAAACCATAAATCCTTGAGTTGATGTTCATCTTCCTTTCTCATGCTGCTTTTCACAGTTTTGTTAAGGTGTGAGATAAGCATGTTTCCTTTTATATATTCTAAAGCTATAGTTTCAAAGATCCTTACTACAAGCAATATTCTCAAATTATACTTCAAAAGGTTATTATTATTGCAAAACTCTTTTAGGCTTATCTGCAAGCAGAAAGTTCCTGTCAAAAAGCAATATCCTAAAAGCGTTAATTCAAATGCTCCTATATCACTTTAAGACTTATCAAGGATAATTACGAACAAAGGATAGGTTCAAAGGCCTTCTTTGAAGCTTTGCTTTCCTCAGTAATTATTAGAATTCATCTTTATACCTGTCCCGTGGTCGGTTTCCACACAAATTACAATCACAAATACCACGTTGCCTGTATGTACCTGACACGAAACACAGCTTTGTATTTCACAGGGGGCACAGGGATGGCTCCTGTGAGAAGCTGCTGGAAGCTTCCACCGTGTCTGGCACAGCCAATTCCTGGTGGCTTCAAAGATGGACCTTCTGCTGGCAAAGGCTGGGCCAGTTACAAATGGTGGCAATGCCTCTGTGATATCAGATTGAAAAAGAAATCAAAATAGAGATTGTTGTGCAGTTTAAACTCCAGTCAGAGGAGAGCAGAGGGAGAACGTGTGAGAAGAACAACTCTGCAGACATCAAGGTCAGTGCAGAAGGAGGGGCAGGAGGTGCTCCAGGCACTGGAGACCCAGGCACCCTGCAGGAGAGCCATGGAGAGAGGGGCCATGCTCCCAGGCTGCAACAGCCTGTCCCTGCAGGAATGCACCCCTGGAAGAGTGACCCATGCTGCAGCAGTTTGGGAAGGACTGTTGTCCCTGGCATGGACTCACACTGCAGCAGTTTGCAGAGGGCTGTTGCCCCTGAAATGGACTCACATGGGAGAAGCTCCTGCAGAACTGTCTCCCTTGGGAGGGACCCACGGTGCAGCAGGGGAACCACTCCTCTCCCTGAGCTGGGGCAGAAGCCATGGGTGATGAACTGACCATAACCCCCATTCCCTGTCTCCCTGCACTGCTGGGGTGGGAGGCAGAGGTGGAAGAAGGGAGGTGAGTGGCATATGTTATTTCCCCTTTTCCTGCTCTGACTTTGTTAGTAATAAATGAATTTCACATCTCTAAGCTAAGCCTGTTTTTCCCAGGACAGTATTTGATAACTGATCTTGCCCAGTCCTTATCCCAACCCATGAACCCTTTATTAAATTCTCTTTGTCCAGATGCAGAGGGGAGTGAGTGAGCAGCCCACATGGATGCTTGGCATTTGGCCTGGGTCAACCCACAACACCTTGGGACCACAGGGTCACAATGGACCCTTGACTTTATGGGGTCTCATTGGTTCCATCAGGCCCTGCAGGGCCACTTAATTCAACAAGGCCCCAAAGTTTCACAGTGGTCTCCAGGATTCCATGAGGCCCTGCAATGTCAAAATGGACTATTGGATCCATGGGGGCCCACAGTGTCACAATGGGCTCTTTTCGTCCTACAGCTTCACAATGGCCCCTTGGTTCCATGTGTCCTGTACTGTTCCATGAATCCTTAGTTCCATGGGGTCCTGTAGTATCACAATGGTCTCCTTGGTTTCATGGTGCCACACTTGCCATCATTTCCATGGTATCACAACTGACCTCGGATCCCAAGAGGCCCCAGAGTGTGACAATGGCCCCTTGCTTCCATGACAACCTGTAGTGTCACAATGGTGTCCATGATTCCATCAGGCCCTGCAGTGACACCATGGACAGTTGGTTCAGTGACACTCCACAATGTCACCACGGCCCCTTGGTTGCACAGAGCCCCACTGTGTCACTGTGGTCCCTTTGGTTCCAAGGCTCAGAAGTGCCAGAATGACCCTTTGGTTCCATCAGGCCTTGAAGTTTCAAAATGGTCTCCATGGTTTCATGAGTACCCCCTGTGTCACAAGAGACTCTTGGTTCCCTGAAGTTCTTCAGTGTCACAATGGGCCCTTGGTTCCAAGAGGTTTGGTAGAGTCCCAATTGACTCCTTGGTTCCATGAAGCCCTGCTGTGTCCCAATGCCCATGGTTCCATGAGTGTCCATGGTGTCACCACGGTCTCCTTGGATCCCCAGTATCACCATAGTCTCCTTGGTACCATCCAGGTCTTGTCACAAGAGATAGGGAGCCATTTTGTGCCTTAGATGAAAGGCTGCAGAACTCATGGTTGTGAGGCTGTGTCACTGATAAGAAACAAAAACCACCTTAATCTGAACAACAAATATCATCTCAAGTACCTTCAATCCCAGACTCGACAGAGGTAGAAAATACAAACAGAGATTCCACAGTAAATCAAAAACAGGGACCATATTTGGAATGCAGGCAAAATGCATTCAAGTGCATTTGAATGCACTCGCTATGATAGGGAGGTGATAATCCCTTCCAAGAGTGAACTTAAGAAGGGCTGACTATTGAGAGAACTACAGAGAACCACAATATAAGAAAAGCAGGTGCCATAGGTAATTCTGGCATAGGAAGACCAGAAAGCAAGAGCAGATGAACCAGTGCAGTCGCCACCAAGAAGATCACGTTCACACGCTGTGGGCAGCAACCCCATCAGGCCGTGTCACCATCCCCTGGTACAAGGGGGGTCACGATGGTTCGTTTCACTGATCTCAGGGTGCAAAGACACACAGCAGAGGACTTTCAGTATTAACCAAAACAAATGCACCTTTTATTGAGTGCCCACAGCAGATGCAGCAGAAGGATTAGAATGGGGATAAAGGATAGAGAGACAGAGAAAAGGAAGGGGGGAATAGCTACCAACAGAGAGATGAAATTCTTGTGGTCTGGCCAATAGATCCGTCTGGTCATGTCAGGGACAGTCTCAAAGCCTTTGGTTAACTCAGGGCTCTATTATAATCTACCACTGGGAGGGGAGCAGGATGGCACATGGAGGGAACAGTGGAGAATAAATCCATTGGGAACAGGTACAGACAGTCCAGTTCTGAACAAACCGGTGCCAGCAGTGAGCGGGGCCCGTTGTTTCAGAACTGGTTCCTATGGGAAACATCCCGCTTCCCATGGCAGACATCCCGCTCTAGTCAGGCCAGCACCCCTGGGTTAAAATTTGAAGGGTCTCAGTCTCAGTCCTTGGGGAGGGCTTTAATCTCTGTCCTTGACAGCAGCTGTGAGGCAGATGAGGGATCTTTGGACTGTCTCTTACAGACTGACATCCCAAAACATAAAAATAATTATGCCTTTCTCCTTAAAAAGAAAATTTACTGAATTCATAAAATTAAATTATTTTTCTTATTTATAATAGTATTATTATATATTTGTATTATCAACTTGTAATATTTATATTTTAAAGTCCATACCTTTTTAGCAAGCAAAAAAATTATTGGTCATTGGTTCTAAGTAACATAATTTCCTTCATTAATTCACTGAGCAGTGTGGCTATTGATTTCTCCTTCTTTATGCTAATTAGTACCATTTAAAATCCTGTTGTGATTTTTTTTATCATTTTCACAGACACGGTAAAAAGGGCCATTTGGGGTCTGTGCAGAACTTTCTGGGGCACATTTGAGGCAATTTTGTGTCTGGGGAGGGAATTCAGAGAGAACTTGAGGGTCTGGAGGACACTTGGGGGAGCCAGGTGGGCACTTGGAGGGGCACTCAGGGATTCCCAGGGACAGGTCGGGGTCCGGGGCAGCACTTGGGGGTCCAGGGGCAACCATAGAGGTCAGGGAGGGGAATTTGGGGCCCTTCGGGGTCCGGGCGGGCCCTTGGGGGGCTCTGGCGGGGCTCTCTGGGGCGCGGGGGGTGATGGGAGTTGTAGGCGCGGGTGTGTTGCAGTTTATCATGGCTGCGGAGCATCACGGGAGTTCGAGGCGCAGCTGCAATGGCTCTCAGTGGAGGCGCGGGGCATGACGGGAGATGAAGTCCCAGCTCCAACAGCGCGGGACATGCGCCGCGGAGCATGATGGGAGCCGTAGTCCCGAAAGTGGCTCGAACGCGGCGTTTGCAGGGGCGGGAAGGCTCTTAGGGGAAACTTCTGCGTCCGAGCCGCGACTTGAGTTCCTCGGGGGAACGCAAAAGGTTCGGGAGCACTTGCGGTGATCTTGGGGAGCTCTAACCGGGCTCTTTAGGGCGCAGCGCACGGCAGGAGTTTTAGGCGCCGGACCGTGTTCTCAGGGGCTCTGGGGTATAGGAGATGAATTCCCAGAAGTGGCTGTACCGGGCATCTGTGGGGTTGGGAGAACTCAGGGGGTCCGGGGACGCTTTTAGGGGGTCCCGAATGGGCGCTGAGGGGGCACTGAGGGATCCTGGAGGGTCTGGGGGACACTTAAGGGACAAAGTGGGGGCGGATCCCGGGGCGTCTGTGGAGCGCGGGGCATGACGGGCGTTGTAGTCCCGGCTGCAATGAGCCTCAATCGGGCCGCGGGGCATGACGGGAGTTGTGGCTACCGTAGGCACCGTCCCCGAGTCTGCGTTCTCTGGCGCTGATTGGATTCGGGCGATGACGGGCGGGAGTCTCGGCAAATGGGATGCGGTGGAGGCGGCAACAGCCCATTCAACATCTCCAGTCCCTCCCACTACAGCCCAGTTCATCCCGAGTGCAGACCAATACAACCCCAGTACGGTGCAGTTCATCCCAAGTAGAACCCAGTACAAACCCAGTGCCCCCCCCCAGTCCCTCCCAGTACAGCCCAGTCCCTCCCAATACACCTGAGTTGATTACCAGTCCCTCCCAGTTCCCCCCAGTGTCATGGACATGATGCCCCAGTGTCCCCAGTCCTCCCTGCAATGGCCCCAGTGTTTCCAGTTTGACCCAGTATCCCTCAGTATTACTCCCAGTATGTCCTGGTATGTTCCAGTCTGTCTCAGTGCACCCCCAGAGTCCATTCCCAGTCCACAGAGATTCCCCTTCAGCACTCCCCGTGTGCGCAGGTTGTCCCAATATCCCCTGGTGTCACTCCCAGTATGTCCCAGTCCTCCCCAGTGTTTCCAAGGACAATTTAATTTCTCATGGTGGCCGTGGCAGCCAAACCCAGCAGTGGAGTCAGTGCAGTGCCCATGGCCACAGCCCCTTGCAGTGCCCAGTGCAGCTTGGGCTGATGATCCACCCTCACAGCTGGCCCAGGGCAGCTCTGCAGTGGCTTTGGTGGCGCCTGGGGCTGGCACACACCTGAGCAGTGTGTCTGTTTGCACTGGGGAAACTCAGCAGTTTCAGATTGCTGCAAAAAGTACAAAAAGGTACAACCCCTCTCAGGCTGGGTGCAGCCAACTCTGCAAGCACAGCAGGGCCCAGGGCAGTGAGGACAGACAGGATGGGGCTGGGCAATGTGGAGCAAGGTTGTCCACACTGGGTCAGAGCTCCAGGCACAGCTTCTGTGAGCAGGCCAGAGCTGCTGAGGAGAGACCCTGGATCACTATCAATCACAGAATGCTGCAATCACCTCTGCTCTAAAGAGAAATAAAATAAAATACTTCCTTTAAAATAGGAATGTGTATTTCTTGAAAAGGTGTTGGAAATCTTTCTCCGTAAGTGGACTAGGACATCATGGAACCAAGAGGCCAATCTGGCACTGTAGGGCCTCATGGAACCATGGAGAGCATTATGACACATGGGGCCTCATGGAACCAAAGGAGCATTGAGGCACAGCAAAGCCTCATGGAACCAAGGGCACAACAGTGACACTGTGGGGCTCCATGGGACCAAGGGGAGATTCTTAAAGTGTAGAATCAAGGAGACCAATCCGACACTCTGGGCATCATGGAAACACAGGTCCATTGTGACACAGCATGGCTGCATGGAACCATGGAGGCCATTTTTACACTTTGAAGCCTTGTGAAACCAAAGGGCCATTGTGGTACTTTGTGTCTCCATGGAACCAAGGAGTCCATTGTGACACTATGAGGCCCTGTTGGCCCAAAGGGCAATTGTCACACTGTGTGGCACCATGGAGCCAAGGAGAAAATTGTGGCACTACAGGGCCCCATGGAATTAAGGATTCTTGGAACAATGTAGAACTCATGGAACCAAAGGTCCATTGTGACATTGCAGGGCCTCATGGATCTAAGGGGGGACAATTGTGACGCTGTGGGGCCCAGTGGAAGCAAGGGGGCAGTGTGACACAGCTGGGCCTCATGCAGCCAAGGGGCCACTGGGATCCTGAGGAGCCAAAAAGAACCAAGGGGCCATTTTTTCACTCTGCAGCTGTGGAGACCCTGAGAGGCATTCCCTGGGTTAGGGAGACACAAGAAGCTTCCCTGAAAAGCTGTGCGACCCCATTGGCTCCTTCCCCTTATTCTGTGTTTCTCAGCCACTCCCTCTGTATTTCCCCATTGGCCCCATCTTTGTACTGCCCCCATAGCACTGATCAGCCTCTACCTCTGGAGATACAGAAACCTGGACTCCCCCCAGGAGTTCTGCCTTGTGACCCTGCTCAGCTCACCGCACCGCTGAATTAAATATCTGTGGATACCATGCAAAGGCCCTTTTTGCTTCCCTACCCTGGGCTTTATTAGCAGCTATTCTACCTGCAACAATGGTCCATTATGGCAGTGTGGACCCAAGGACACCATTGTGACCCTGTGGGACCTCATGGGTCCAAGGGGCCATTGTGACACTGAAGAACTTCATGGAACCCAAGGGTCCATTGTGACACAGCAGGGCCTCACTGGAACCAAGGAACCATTGCTGACAGTACAGAAACTCATGGAAACAAGGTGCCATGGTGACACAGCAGGCCACATGGAACCCAGGAGACCACTGACATTTAGGGACCTCATTTCTGCAGGGTCCATTGTGACACTGCAGAAACAAGGAGACCATTGTTGATGCTATGGAAGCTCATGGAACCAAGCAGCCATTGTGACACTCCAGGGCCTCGTTGAACCAGGCAAACCATTGTGACACCACAGAACCTCATGGCACTGAGGGTTTATTGTGACACAGCAGGGACATGGAGCCCATTGTCCATTGTGACAATGTGGATCTGAGGAGACCATGGTGACACCATGGAACCTCGTGGAACAAAGGGTCCATTGTTACAGTCCAGATCCAAGGAGACCATTGTGACAGTACAGAATCTCACGGGAACAAGATTTCATTGTTATGCAGTGGGGCTTCATGGAACCAAGGAACCACTGTGACACAGCAGGGCCACATGGAGCCAATGGTCCATGGAGATATTGCAGATCCAAGGAGATCGTGGTGATGCTGTGGAACCTCGTGGAGCCCAGGGGCTGTTGTGACACTGGGGAACCTCTTGGAATCAAGGCAACCATGTTACACTGTGGAACCTCATGGAACCAAGGGGCCTTTGTGACACTGTGGGGCCTCATAGGAACAAAGGACATGATTGATTGGACAGAAGCTCCTGGAAACTATGGAACATTGTTACACTCCAGAGCCTAAAGAAACCTTAGGGAACCAAGCAGCCATTTTCACACCACAGAACAAAGGAGACCATTGTGACATCATAGAACCCATGGAACCTCATGGAACCAAGGGTCCATTGTTACAGTCCAGAACCAAGGAGACCATTGTTGACACTACAGAATCTCACAGGACCAAGATTCCATTCTCATGCAGTGGCACTTCATGGAGCCAAGGAGCCATTGTGAAACTGTCGGGCATAATGGAGTCAAGGACACCACTGATACGGAAACACACTGGATAGAAATTTCTGAGCAGAGTTTTGAGTATTTGAAAGCAGGTATTCTTTATTATAGCATGGTGGTCACTTGGGCCATCCTTCCTCCATTTGAGTGCACCGAGCATCAAATGAACAGTTTTTATCACACACACTGATTATGTATCCATTAGCCATCCTCACTTCCTTTGAGTTTATTTGACATAGTTCCACCCCTTATCACAAATCCTTTTATGATTCTTTGGGGTCTGTCTTCAACATCCAGTGTCCTTTTTAGGTGGCTGTTCTTTGACCCCCTTTTGAGTAAGGATAATATTATTGTTTTGCATAACTTCTGCTTTGTCAGACTTGCAGAGCTGAGCTGGCATCCTGCTTGCATTTTGTGTGACTTCTGTTTGCCAGAGGCACATCCTCAATCAGTTTCTCCAAGGCTGTTCTATTCTGTTCTACTGTCCTTGACAAGAGTGAATGTTGTTCTGGTCTCCTGTCCTTGTCTCAGTGCTCGCCCCGCATGAGGCGTCGGCAGCCCCCCAGCCTATGGGCGTGGGGTGGGCAAGTGTTCCTGGGGAACAGGGATGGGACAGCTGGGTTGGACTGACCCAAGGGATGTTCCACTCCATGTCACACCATGATCAGCAATCAACTGAGAGAAGTGGGGGGTACAAGGGAGTAGGGGATTAATTTCTTTTTTCAGACATTTTTCTTTCAAAACAGCACCTACACATACAGAACCCTGTCCTGCCACAAGGTGATTAAATATTTTCTGCTGATAAGAGATATCCTGTGAAATTCCTTTTATTCTGTTTGTGACCTTTTCTTTTTGTGATTGGTTTGTTTGTGGGGTTTTTGTGTTGTTGTGGATGGGTGTTGCTTTGGATTTTTTTTTATTGGGTTTGAGGTTTTAATTTTTTTGTTGAGTTTTGGGTTTTCCCTATTGAACTGCCTTTCTTCTGATGCACAAGTTTTTCCTGCCCTTTCTTGTGGCTTGCTTGGCACCTGATGGCAAGATAAATTTACCCAAATAAGTCATCTTGCCCAATTATGTTTTGCAGTCACCATTAGCTAGATGAGTTCAGTCACAGACTCCCTGCAAATTGGCAGCATCCACAAAGGAATTGAAAGTACATTTCATGCCCTTTTAGACACAATAGAAATATTCCACAGTGGTGGCCAAGGGCTGGTCACTGAGGGATGTCACCAGGGCGTGGCTGCCAAGAGGACTCTGTACCATGGATGACATCTGACCCTCATTGTTCAGCCAAACTCCCACCCAGCCCATGTTTCATTCCTTCAGCTCAGCTCTCTCCAGTCTGGCTCTGAGGAGACCACAGCAGACCCTGTCCCAGGCCTGACTGAACTCTGGGCACACAACATCCCCTTCTTTTCCCTCCCACGTGGATTCTGCAGTCCCTGCCCTGTCCTGCCAGTGCCTGGAATGGCTGCAGGAGGATTTGTCATATCCCCTTCCCTGCTGAGCCTGACCAGGCTATGACTCTCCCAGTCCCCCTCCCTGCCCTGTTTTCAGACTGGTTCCATGTCTGCCCTTCCCAAGTGCCCAGGACCCTCTGGGATGGCTCTGGCCTTTCCAAGGATTTTGAGAGAGGTCCCACAGTGAAACTGCCCAGCCTTCTCAACACCCCTGACACCAAAGGCCTTTTCCACACCCCTCAGTTCCAGGTCAGTGCCCAGAACACAGCACAGCCCAGTCCAGGTCCTCGGGCTGGTTCAGAAGGGAGGAAGCTCTGATTTCTCCCCACAGACCCTCACTTTATCCAGTGTCTCTCTGTGTGGTCTATGGCTGCCCTGAGCATTTTTCCCAGGAGCCTCCGTGCCTGGATATTTCTCTCTATGCTGTCCTAACCACAACCCAGCAAAGAATTCAGGTGGTTTGCCAGAGGTCATTCCTCTTGAGTGAAGTGGTCTCAAGGCATTGTTTGTGCCACTGGAATTGTGCCACCCCTGGGTGCTGCTAATGGTGTTTGTGCTCACTGGGGTTCCTCTCCCCTCACACACAAGATGCACTGCTGAGATCTCCTCAGTACAGAGCAAACATGGCCTGCTGGCCTGGTCACTTGGTGTCCCTCCGTGCAGGGACAAACAACCTCCTGCAGGTGGGGAGAGGCCAGTGCTGGCAATGGTGGTTGCAGGGGGTTGCGGGGACTGGTGTGTAACAATTGCCCTGGGGCACCTTCCCAGGCTGCTCCAGAACAAAGACACCGCCCAGGCCCTGCTCTGCTGCTGCCTCAGGTCCATGCCAGGAGCTCTGGCTGTGCCAGGACATTGCTGTGAGCCCCTCCTGCACGCTGCCCCAGGCACTGGGCTTTGCTGTGCCAGGGCATTCCTGGAGCACATTGCTGACAGAGCTCTGGAGGGGAGCAAAGCCTCCCTACCTTGCCCTCAGGAGATGCCCTTTGCTGATGGAGCTGCTGTGCTGGAGCCCAGCTGTGTCCCAGCAGTGCCCATGGCTTGGCCCTGCCTGTGGCCACAACAGGGACACGCAGCAGGACAGTGACCAAGCTTCCAGAGCACTCTGGCCTTACAGCCACAGCAGGGCTGGGAAGGACAGGCTGGAGTTGGGCAGGGCAGATGTGGGAAGGGCCAGAGTCATTGTCCCTGGCTGTGCTGCTGTGCTGGAAGTCTCTTCCTTCCACCTCTGCTCACAGGCACTGCCCCTGTGGGGACAGAGAAGGGCTCAGGAAGAATCCTGGATAGATAGGTTGGGGCAGGCACTTGTTTTTATTTAAATGCCAAGGGACTGAGCCTCTTGCAAGTCTTCGTGTTTAAAAAAAAAGGCAGATATTATTGTAGGAATGCAAAGACTAATACTACATTTTGTGAGAAATATTATTTCTCACATTTTTATTTTGTGAGAAATATTACAACAATAGAAAAGGTACCATAGTAAAAAAAAAGACAGTGGAAAAAAGGCTGAGATTGTAAAGAGTTATATTCTGAAGACTCTGTAGCAGAAAAGGGAATTTATTTCTTCTGAAGTTGCAGTCACCAGCTTTCCCAAGGCATCCTTGAGCTCCTGGTTCCTCAGGCTGTAGATAAGGGGATTCAGGGCTGGAGGCACCACCGAGTACAGAACTGACAAGGTCAGATCCAGGGATGGGGAGGAGATGGAGGGGGGCTTTAGGTAGGCAAAGGCTGCAGTGCTGAGAAACAGGGAGACCACGACCAGGTGAGGGAGGCAGGTGGAAAAGGCTTTGTGCCGTCCCTGCTCAGAGGGAATCCTCAGCACAGCCCTGAAGATCTGCACATAAGAGAAAACCATGAACACAAAACAAGCAAAAAATAGAAGAGCACTTAGCACAATGAGCCCAAGTTCCCTGAGGTAGGATTTGCAGCAGGAGAGTGTGAGGATCTGGGGCACTTCACAGAAGAACTGGCCCAGGGCATTGCCATGGCACAGGGGCAGGGAAAATGTATTGGCTGTGTGCATGAGAGCATTGAGAAAGGCACTGGCCCAGGCAGCTGCTGCCATGTGGGCACAAGCTCTGCTGCCCAGGAGGGTCCCGTAGTGCAGGGGTTTGCAGATGGACACATAGCGGTCGTAGCACATGACAGTTAAAAGGGAAAATTCTGCTGGCATGAAAAAGGCAAAGAAAAACACTTGAGCAGCACATCCTGAGTAGGAGATGGTCCTGGTGTGCCAGAGGGAATTGTGCATGGCTTTGGGGACAGTGGTGCAGATGGAGCCCAGGTCACTGAGGGCCAGGTTGAGCAGGAAGAAGAACATGGGCGTGTGCAGGTGGTGGCCGCAGGCTACTGATGATGAGGCCGTTGCCCAGGAGGGCAGCCAGGGAGATGCCCAGCAAGAGGCAGAAGTGCAGGAGCTGCAGCTGCCGCGTGTCTGCCAATGCCAGCAGGAGGAAGTGCCTGATAGAGCTGCTGTTGGACATTTCTTCATTCTAGAAATTTTGAGATGTTCAAAGACAACATTGACAATTTGGACAAAGTACCTTGAGTCAATCCTATGCTATTTTCTTACATAGGCACTCAAAATTGCTTCTCTTTCTTTGGGGAAATATCATTCACCTATTTATTTTCAGTGTAGCTTTGGGCTACTAAGTAACTGTGTGTTTTTTAGAAGGGACAGAAGTCCTGTTCTTAGCATTGCTCTCAGGCTGAACACTGGGGAGCCGAGAGGGAAACAGGGCTCCCTGTGCCCCAGTGCACTCAGACCTGCTGGGCCAACACAGGTGCCCTTTGCTCATTTCACCTTTTTCTAGTAACGGATGTACAAATTTAAAACTGCGTTTAAAAATAATGTGGCTTTTTAGAAGACTCTAGTTTCAAAATCAATCTCTCCAACTCATCTCTCTCCCTATGCAGCTGGACATGGAGGGATGCAAAGGGTTGATCTGGCTCTCTGGTGCCTGCAGTTGTGCCTACTGGGAGCTGTTTCTCTCTATCCAAGCCTTGTCCCTGCCAGTGCTGCCAGAGCCCAGCCCAGCCCTGGGGGCTCAGCTCTGCCCTGCAGACCCCTCCCAGCACAGGGCATTGCCCAGGGGCATCTCCCTGGCACCAGGGCCTTAAGGCAAAGCAGACAAACAGAGATGCTGCAAGCCAAGGTGCTGCTGCTGCTGTCTGTAGGGAGAGGAGGCTGAGGAAGCACTGTCTGAGGGAGATCTGAGCCCCATCTGCTGATGGCCATGGTGACAGTGCAGGAATCTCAATGACACAGACAAAGCTGACAGCCCCTTTCCCTTCCCTTGAGGAGAAAGCTGAGAGCAGCCCTGGCCATGCAGCACCATCTCCACAGCAGGAGGAATCTGCCCTGATGGGGGTGGCTCCTTCCACCTTCAACTTCTCCCCTGCAGCGTCCATGGGGAGCTGCCAGGCAGGCTGAGAGCTGCCCCTGGCAGGTGGCACATGCCCTGGGCTGGCCAAGAGCCCTGAGGGCTGCAGGAGCTGCTCTGCAGGACAGCCCTGGGCAGCCCTGGCTGCAGCCCCAGCTTCACCTGCTGCAGCCATCCCTGGCAGCAGGAGCCGTCCTGCCCTGTCCCTCTGATGGTGCCCAGGGCAGCCCCGCTCTGCAGCACATCCTTCTCCTCCTCCTGCTCCTGTGCCACAGAGAAACTGCGAGAGTCCTCCTGACACATCCCCCAGGCTGTGGGGTGTGCTGGCTTCAGGAGATCCCTCCAGAAGCACAGGGGACATTGCCCTGCACCCACACACTCACCATGCAGAGGGCTGTGAAGATCTTTCCCCAAGTGAAGTCTCAGCTCAATGTCTTCCCAATCCTGATTGCCTTCAGCCTGTCTCTGCCTGGCTCCTGTCCCCTCAGTGCCTGCAGGCAGAGCCCTCAGACCTGCTGGGCTGGGAGAGGAGCTGGTCCTGGGAAGAGCTGTTCCTTTAAAGCTCAGCAGCACAGACACAGCACAAGGACATTAATGAGCCTGTAGGGGATTTGGTGTTGTTTACATCAAACTCAGTCCCTCAGAGAGTGTTCAAAAAACTTCTCAAGAACTCAAACTTAAATTGAAACTCTGAAGTTTTCCAAGTTTTAATGGGTCCCACTGTGGGACATGACTGGGAAAGTGTCCCCAGATTCCAGTCAGAGCAGAACACTGGAGGCAGTGATGGAAGCTGGGGACAAGCAAGGCAAAGGTGTCTCTGGTGCTGAGCACACCTGGATGTGTTTCAGGAATGCAAAGGGCCAAGGCCTGAGCCCCAGCCCCTGGCCAGGCAGATCCTGTCCCTCTTTCCTTGCTCAGGGCTCTTGCCGGGATGGGCACTGGCATGTGGGGATGTGCAATGGCAAGGGCAGGAGCATGGGGTGGCCCCTGCCAGGCTGCTGAGCAGGGACAAGGAGGCAATGAGGCCCCAGGCCTGCAAGGGTCACTTGTCCCCTCGTGGCCTCAGGCCCAGGCCCAGCAGCCATGGCCAAAGTGCTGCCCGAGGTGGCTCTGGCAGGGCTGTCTTGCAGCTGCTGCCCATCCCTGTGCCCTGTGCAGCCCAGGCTGTGCCACGGTGTCCCTGCACTGCGTCTCTGTCCCTGCAGGCTCTGGGAACAGGTTCCCCTATAACTTCTGGAGACATACCTTGGCATAATGGAATGTTGTCCACATGGATGGCTACAGAACACCAAAACAAAAATTCTCATCCTTTTTTTTCTGAATATATAGGATCATAAGTCCCTGTAGTATCCTTTGGTAGTTTGCATTATAATGAAACTGACCTTTCTAAAAAGAAGGTTGTCCTTCTTTTTGTGTTATATCTAATACAAAGGTAAAAATAATTAGGAATGATTTTAGGCATTGGAATTCATGACCATAGCACTCCAGGAAGGGGCAAGTTAGAATCCATGCATTTTTCAATACAACTATTGTTCTGGAAGCTTGAAACATAACTGAAGAGGACAACTGGGAAATGACTTTGTTCTGAAGCCTTATGGTGCTTCTTTTTTAAGAAATTCATGTGTAAAATTATAACTAACCTGATGTCACTTGTATTTTTAGAGGAAAAAATGGGTAATTAAGGGTAACTAAGGCCTATCCATAAGACATTCTGTAAATCTTTAGATTATTGAGCCCCAAAGGATAAGTTATCATGGTATACCTTGATAAAGGTATCAACTTTATCAACACCATGTGGACCACCCCTTATCTGGCTTTTGGACACTCAACTTTTCAGCTACCTCATACAGACATGTTCATACACACAGACAAGTGTGCAAAAACATTTCTCATCTGACTCCACCAGATCCCACTGGCTCTGCACAGCAGTCAGAAAATACACATTGAGTCTAATGAGGAAACAGGGTACTGTGAAACAGTGCAGGGACCAGGTGCAAGGCAGGGCCTTAGAAGCACACTGATCAGCATTTGTCAGCATCTGTCAGCATGACTGACACCACTTATTGTATTATTCCTCTATTTTCCTATGTCTATTTCTCTCCAAACCACCTTGATCCCTCCCTTTTCCTTCTTTGGTTCTTCCCCTAACATTCCATATTAAGTCTAGTGAAATTCAAAAATGCTGCTTCCTTGCACCCCAATATTAACCCTGTAAGACTAGGCAGTAATACCAGCCATTCTGCAAAGCCATCTGGAGAGCCACTCTGCTGACTCATGGTGATAAGTTCTCATCCCAGACCATGAGGCTGAGGCTCTCCTGGAACATCTGGGAATGTTTGTATTTATGTATTTATAAATGTATTTTTTAATTTAATGTATTTTGTTTATTTATTTATTTAGCATCTTTTACCATGGTCCCCATGTTCCATATGGTATACCATGTCCCCTGCTACAGAAGACTCCAGTATCACTGCTCTTACTTTCAAAATGAAGGTAATACTGAATAAACTTCTGTCCTTCAGTGGAACCAAACTAATGACAGAGGTATGATGTGAACCTCTCCTAGTCACCTTATGTTACAGTGATAGATAGGGGTGTTGGACAAATAATATCTCCCAAGGCTGCAGCCATCTTTTTGCAATGTGGAAGTTGGTCTTGGACCACATAAGCCATGTTGTAAAACTCATCCCCTGGCTGCCCCACCTGGCTGGCCCCTTCCTTTGCTGATAGCTCTGCCTCCTGCCTGCCTCTGCCTGCCCACACAAAGCCTTGGACTGACCCAGACTCCTTCTGGGGAATGTGTTGCACCACAGCCCTGCCCTGGGAGCAAAGTTCCTTTCTCTTTGTTCCCAGTCTGGGCCTCACCAGCTGCCCTTGGCATTGATGTTTTCCTTTTTCAGGCTGTTCTCTACCATGTCAAAAGGCTCCACCATCTCTGAAACCACCCTTCAATAGCTCCCAAGGCTCTCCTCTGCTGTCCTCAGTCTCCACGCCACTGAACACAGAGCTCCTCTGTCCCTGTATAGTGCTCATGTGCTTGAGGCCATGGGCGCCTGGACAAGAAGGACGGTTCTTTTCTACAGGAAGGAACCCACAGAGCCCCAGGGTTTTGAAGGCAGATCAGAGGCATTCACCAGAGGCCAAGGACATCCAGACCTGTTTCCCTTGGGAACATTTGTCTGGGAGCAATCCTTGGGTACACAGAGTTTGGGAGGCCGAATCCCAGTTTTGTCCATGGGCACCTGGACAAGAGGGACAGTTCTCTTCCACAGGAAGGAAAGTACAGAGCCCCAGTGTTTCACAGGCAGATGAGAGGTGGCCCTCAGGGAGCCAAGGGAACCTAGACAGTCCTGGCAGCTTTTGTCTGGGAGCTGTCCTTGGATATAAAGAATTTTGGAGGCGGATTCCCGGTTTTGGCTATGGACACCTGGACTTGAAAGATGTTTTTCCATGGAAAGAAAAGCTTGGCCCCCTCCATGGTTTTGAAGGCAGAAGAGAGGTGACCCCCAAGATGCCAAGGCCATCCAAAGCTTTCTGTTCTGCAGGTTTCATATGGGAACAATCTTTGGATTGAATGAAATATGGAGGTAGAATCCCAGTTTCAGTCATGAACCCCTGGAGGAGGAGAGTTCTTTCCCACAGGAAGGAAAGCAAGAACTCCAGAATTTTTAGGGGTAGATGAGAAGCAGACCTCAACATGCCAAGATCAGCTGGACAAGTCAAGCCAACCAGATCTGTTCCATGTTCTTGGATCCATGGGGCCCTGCAATATGACAATTGCCCCTTGTTTCCATGAGGCCGTGTTGTAGTATTACAACTGATCTTTGTTCCCATAAGGCCTAGCAATACCACAATGGTCTCCTTGGCTCTGCAGTGGCACAACGGCCCCTTGCTTCCATGAGACCCTGTAGTGTCACAAAGAGCTCCTTTGTTCCACAGGGCCCCGCAGAGCCCCTTGATTCAACAAGGCCTCAAAGTGCCAGAATGGTCTCCAGGATTCCATGAGGCCCTGCAGTGTCGCAAGGGTGCCTTGGCTCCATGAAGCCCTGAAGTACGGAATGGCCCATTGATTCCATTGGGCTCCTCACTGTTACATCAGTTCTTAGTTCCACCGAGACCTGCAGTGTCACAATGGTCTCCTTGGTTCCCCAGAGTCAGAATATTCCTGTGGTCTCATGGAGCCTCACTACCATCTCCTTGATTCCATGAGGCCCTGCCGTGCTACAATGAGCCCTTGGTTAAACGAGGCCCTGCAGTGTCACAATGGCCCCTTGGTTCCAGTGAGTCCTGAAGTGTCATAATGGTCTCTGTGGTTCCATGAGGCCCCAGAATCTCACAATGGACTTTTGGTTCCATACAGTTCCATACTGCAAACAAGAGTGCCCTTGGTTCCACAGCATCATAAGTGACCCTTTGTTCCATGAGGTGCCTGGACTCCACAGCCTCTCAGAGAGCCCTGTCCTCCTCAAGGTCCCCAACAGCCCTCCATGGCCCCTCAGAGCCCCTCATGGCCCCTAAAAACTCCCCCTGGTCCCTCATGGTCCCTCACAGCCGCAGGCGTGGGCCTCCTCCCAAAGAGGAAGGGGTCAAGCCCTGCTTGTTCTGCTTTTGTTTCGGTCCCTTCACAGCCACGAGCAAAGAAAGGCTGAAATGGGCCTTTTCCCCAGCGTTTCCCTCGGGGTTAATTGCGGGCTGAAGCCCTGTGCTGGCCCTGGCCCGAGCGCCACCATCCCTGCAGCCACCCGGCATTTGCTGTCCCCCCGTGTCCGTTCCCTGTCCCCGAGTCCCGCCCGGCTCTGGCAGCAGCAGCAGCCGCAGCGCAGGGGGCGCCGGCCCGGCCCAGCCGGGGGTCCCGGCCAGGAGCAGCAGCAGCGCCGGCCCCTTCCCGCCTGCTCCTGCCTCGGCTCCCAAGGTCTTTTTCCAGCTCAGTTCTGGACTAGAGCAGCCAGCACCCACACACAGCCCTGACTGCTCAGGGCCCGCCTGTGCTGCCCTGAGCCAGCCCTCAGAGAAAGAAAGGATCAGGTTCCAGCGCTGTTTTCAGCACTGTTTTACTCACCCCGAGGTGACAGGAGGAGGCTGCTGCTGCCTTTGCCTTGGGAATTGGAGATCCTGGCTGCTCTTGTCACTCTTCTGCTTGCCACTTGAAATTTATCTGTAAAACTGCAATTGCCTTTTTTGATCAGTGCTACCCAGAGTGCTTTTGTGATGGTGAATGTGGGAATCCTTAAAACCAGAGGGTTTTGGGAAAGCTGCAAAATGCAGGCCTCAGAGACAGCAGAACTGTGATTACAGCTAAGTGGTAGCCATAAGATTTGTCAGCAGAAAAGTTATATTAGAAATAGAAAGCAAGGAGAAATAGAACAATGGTTTTTGTATTAACTCTTGGTAGAATAACTCCCTAAGCTACAGAAAAGTGTATCTAGTGAGATATTAGGAAGTTGTAAGCTTGAGCTCTGTGTATTGTGTTTTAAGGCTTACAAGCAGGTATTGTATTTGAAATAAGCAAGCATTGTTTTAACCAAAGGTACCTGTGCTTATACTGGTTGGATAGAACTACCGTCAATATGCTTTTGATTTGTGGGATTGGTAAAAAACTTTTAAAATAAGTTGTAACATTGAGTTGTCTGCTGTTGAGGACACGAGCTGCTGGCATCATCCCATTCTCATAACCACATAATGAGACTGATGCTGGAAAATAAACAGCTCCAGACACGTTCCTCAGCAGTCCCGTCCTGTTGGTGATTTGTACACAGCTCCCAACCAGCAATAGGTGAACTCAGGCTTTTGGTCCCAGGCGTCATGAATAGCAGATCTTGAAATGATCTCAAGTCCCTGAGCACTAAGTCAAGGAGAATTAAAGGAGCCACACACACCACATTTGCAGTGCTCAAACACAGACTTGTTACTGCTGCTGCTGCTGAAATAGAATCAACTGACAGAGGCCATCACAGAAATTGCCTCTGGAGTGTCAAATCAAATGAAAAAATCCACCAGGAGAAAGAGAAACCAGAACTTCTTGACTCCATTGCTTTTTCTGAGCAGCAGCAAATGGAGATGCGCAGAGGTATTTCCAGCTGCTGCTGATCCCAGCTGGAGCCCAGCCTGCTGCCCAGGCCCAGCGGGAAGCTGAGCCCAGCCCAGGGAGCTCCCGCAGTGTTGGGAGCTCAGCACACGCGGGGCCAGGCCCAGAGCCCTGGGCACGGCCGCCCATTGCAGGGCAGTGGCGCAGACGGAATATCCTGCGGCCCAAACCTCCTGCTCCTGCCACACAGCGCCAGCCTTCTCCCCCTCCTCCTCCTCTCCCAGCACGGCACAAATTCCAGCTCAGAGGAAGCTGCCCCAGAGAGGGCTCAGGCTCCTGGGTCAGCCTCAGTGTCCTACAGAGGAACAGGGCATTTTTCAGGCACTTCCACAAGCTCAGGGTTCCCATTTTATGAGGAATCTGGGATGAAAGTGGCTTTGTTAAGAAGGACAAATCAGAGGAAATGGATTGGAAATTATTAAGAAAAATGACCCTTTGAACAGGCAAAGCTCACTAAGTCATTCCCTGAATTTTTCCTTTTCACATTCTTTCAGTCATCTCCTGAGAGGTCCAGCCTGCTCTGGTGGCTTTCATGAACTGACTGTAACTCTTGATTTATATCTCTGCATGAGATGTAGAAGCAACTGAACTGAACACTGAAACAAACTCTGTCAGTCCATTTTCACGTTCTAGATCACTTTCAAGATGTCCATAGGGGTGTTGGAATTATTATCACACAACTCTCCATTTCTGGCTGCAGGCTCTGGAGATTCTTTCTCTGCATTCAGTCAGGCTTATATTCCCTAACAATTCCTGAAAGGCCCTCATGTTTTCTTAGTGTAGAACAGTAACAATTAAAACCTTACCAATGGCACAAGTGCCCAGCCCACAAGGAAAAGAAATAACCCGCTGTAAAGTTCCTCAAACATTTCTCCTGCTTTGCTGCAAGAGTCATGCTGCACGCACGGTGCGGAAAGCCAAAAACAAAACAATGAACCAGCTTAGCTCAGGTGTTAGACAAGTTAGTAAAGTATATGGATTTGCTCCTACAGGATATAAATTCAGTGTTATCTTATTGACAGCCCTCAATCCAGTACTATCAATTATTGGGCTGATTCCTTCTTTATCTTCCTTTTGAGGGTACTACTCAATTCTCACTGGTTGTGTTCTTTCCTTAAGCTTGATTACCATGGGGGGCATTTTCAGTCTCCTTGGTACAGCAGTGGCCCATATCCTTGAAAACACTTATTTACTTATTCTAATATCTCCTTACTAATGTCTTTCCTAATTTCAGTGTCTGTTAATGTTAAGTCTAACCTCTTTATATCATTTGCCTCCAGAGTAACCTTTCTCATTTGAGAATGTTTAGCAAATTGAGCAAATTGTGCAAAAGCTTCTAAGTACTCATAGTAGGCACCTTACTTTAAAGGTTTGCAAAAGTATGCCTTCTCAGACTGGCAAGTTGTTCAGTTGTTCCCCACACTACAACATAAACATTCTCCACAGGTACTAAAGCTTTATTTAAAACTGATTATATGGCCCTTGTGTCGACTCAAATCCTTCCCTTTTGGGGAGGTCATCTTTATCCTTCCTCCCTTACCTTTAACAAATCATATGTACTCATTTTGCGAACTGTAATCGCTTTGCATTTCGGCATGATAATCTTTGCTTGACTTCATACGTTGCTATCTTATGCTGCATGCCGAACAACACGTTTGATTTGCTTTCTCTTTGCCTTGTTTCCCTTTTCAAGGGCCAAGACCAGAGGGCGGTCTGATCTCACAGTCTCTTTGCCATTCTGGGTGATTTCTTAAAACAAAAAGACGTATCAGCATACAAAACCCCCATCCCATTTATCTTCCTATTTTAAAACAGTACTAACTGCAATGAAATATTATAAATCTTTTTACTTTCTTAGCTGCTCCTACTGGCAGCCTTCTCCCAGTGAGCCCCTCCTAAAAGAGGCTAATTTAGGAACCTCTTTGCTCTGGTCAGTTCTCATTATCTCTTTCTCCTTGCCCGATCTCGCTTCCACTCAAACCTCTTTTCACAGACCTTCACAGTAGTTTCTCAGTTTTCCTCCTACACACACACACAGCTCCAGGTGGCAGGTATCAGATGTGATTTCTAACACATGAGCCTTAAGATCTTAGGTTCTGAATCAGCTTGATCAGAAACCTTTAATTTACACTCAAGACATGTGCCCTGACGCTTATTAGAACAGCAATACCAGCGTTTCTCACAAACACCGCACTGCAATAATACCTGCACATCCAGCTTTTGCCCACAGGTCATTCCCATGTTCCCTGGGGAAACAGGGCAGCCAGAGCTGTCCCTGTGCTCAGGGGACAGCCACTGTCACCTCATGCAGCATGCCAGCATCTTGATGCACTGAAGGCTCCCCAAAATTGCCCACAAAGGCAGGCTATTCTGTTTGTTACAGAGAGCTCTAAATACCTACAGCAGGCCGTTCCCAGTCCAGACTTACTACAGTACCAGCTGAAGTCTCATAAATCTCATAAGTCTCATTCATGTCTTCTATCTAAACTCTGTTTTCCAAAATATCAGTCTTTTCTAGTTCTCTTCTTGCACAATCTAATTAAGCACTGTGTCCACTTACACTTGTTTTACTGCCTTGCAAAAAAAGGCTGTGCTTGTCACAGCCGAAACTCTGATATGCCCACAGACACAGACACACATGTAACCCGCCCCCCCCCTTTTATCTCAAATTCACTAGAGCCAAGGCTTGAATTGCTGTGAGGGGGAGAATTCTTGGAATTCCTTTAATTTCCTTTATCGTAGTTAAGCATAAATAACCATACCATAGTTCTTCTGTGTAAAATGCTACTCTTGTTGCAAACAAAACCTTACAATCTCCACAAACACCACTATACAATCTGAGAATCAAGTTACCACAATGCAGTGAAAGAAAATCACCACACAAAATCACTGGGAAAGGGCGTATCTCTCAAAATGCTTGCTTTTCTCAACACAACACAGCATACCATAATTCAGCATTTACTCACATCAGTTTTTCCTGGACACAATCAAAATAACACACAGTCGAGAGATCAAGTACAAACATTCGGGGCAAAGGAACTCTCTGAGCTCATACTCACGGTTAAAATGTACTAAATCTACACAAATCACTACATTTAAACACAATAAATACCATCACTGATGTTCCTCCACTCACTTCTCCGCAGGGCACTTCTCTCCCTGCTCCCACAGCCTGCTGCAGCCGGCACCTCAGGCCTCACTCAGCTGTTTCAAACACAGGTAGTACTCACTCCAATATTTGTAGTTTTCCCACGCACTGTAGAGCGCTGTAGATCTACTCTCTTTTATACGCCATACACTTATACACTTGCAGAATTAGAAACACAGTGCACTGACCATGCAATTCATTGTCCGGACACTGTGTCTCTGTATACAGAGACACAGAGACACAGTGTCCGGACACCACACACACACACACTCACAAACAAAACACACACGGGTTCAGCAGTTTCGCTCTATCAGAACAATGAACCTCCAATACACACATACACGGGTTCACCCGACCCACCCCTAGGGTTGCTAGTGGTTTTGCCCTATCAGAACGACTAACCCCGTCTATAATATAGCTGCTCCACCAGCTACATCCAGACATCTCTGAGCGATTTACTCCCTAGCTCTCTCTCCCCCCCCCAGGGGCCCCTCAGTACATAGCTTATCTTCCTCTGCAGCCAGCAGGTCCTTGTCTTTCCTCGTAGGTGGCAAGTCGAGACGAGCGGAGCCCCACCAGAATAAAAAATCCTAGGGCGCGTCTTGGAGGTCCGTCTATCCCCCCTGCCCCTGCGGGGACAGAGAACTTGCCATAATGTTATGCGGAGAAAAGAAGAAACCTCCCAACTCTGTAAAAGTTGTAAAGCTTGGTATGTTTATTACAGCGCTGGATGCATGTGGAGAATGCTCTCCTCAGAAGGCATGCATACCTCTGAGGATTTCAGGTCTCCTTTTATCTCCCCTTCCAAATACATATGCATGCAGTTTCACAACAGGTTCATATATATTCATTCCGCGTGACATTTATCACCAGTTCCTCTTTATCAAAAGAATTCATAGGTCAGGGCTGATCGACCTTGTGGTCATTTCTGGTTTTTTTTTCTCTGTCTCCTCACTATCTCTGCCCTGCAGTTTTTCCCTTCTGCTTTGGCCTTATAAACTTTTCACCTCTCCTAGACACTTCACCTAATTCAAAATGGATTTTTACTCAGTCTCAGGCTCCCCTGGGAATTCTGAGTGGTACAAGAACATGACCCCCACCAAAGATCTTCACACTTTTTCCACTGCACCAGCAGCAATCCCACATCTATGGTGCAATCATCAATGAGGGCCTCCATGAGGCGGACCCCCAAGAGAGACCACTTCTCCTTGGAGAACACCTCCGCAGGGTCCGAAATGAGCCCTCGCTCTCGGGCCCACAGAAAAAATTTCTCAAAATTATCCCAGAAAACAGAAACCTTTTTCCACTCCAGGACCCCCCTCCAGAAGTCCAAAACGAGGGAATCCTCCTCGAAACTCGCAGAGGTTGCCATCACCACCAGAACAGCAGGCAAAGCACCAAAGAGGGGGGGAGAATAAAACCTCACCGGCAATCCGGGCTCTGTGTCTCATCCCAGGCTGCAGTACACCTCGGCAGTCACTAGATGTCACTAGAGGACAGGAAAGAACAGAAGCGCACACTGCTCTTCTCAAGGTGAAGAAAAAGGGAAGGTTTTTTTCTGACTCCAACATTTATAGTTTTCCAAAAGCGACAGTGGATTAGAGGGTGACAGTGCCACCTCTCCAATGACACTGGAAAAAACCAACAGACCATCAACTTTCTCCTCCTCCGTAAAGGAATGCAAAACAATGAGTTATTTATAGAAAATGTGTGATAAAGTTCACTACAAGAATGTCAACATCAGAAGGCTTAGAAAAATGTTAAAAAACCAGGGTGACAGGAGATCAGGCTGCTCTTGGTGTTGAGGAAATGCTGAAACCAGCCTGACATTTTATCCTCTTCTGTCCTGGCTGATCTCCCCTCTTTCTCCTTTCACACATTGGCTTTTGTCTCCCATCAGGGCCCTGGTGAAGAGCCTGGCTCTGTGTTCTCCATCCCCTCCTCGCTGGCACTTCCAGGCTGGCATGAGGAGCCCATCAGCCTTCCCTGCTCCGGGCTGGACCAGCCCAGCTCCCTCAGCCTCTGCCCAAGGGCTCCAGCCCCACCTTGGAGGCCCTTCCCAGACCCTGCTCCAGCTGCCAGACATCTTTCCTGCCCTGGGGAACCCAACCCAGGCCACAGTGACCTGGATAATCCCTGTCCTTGATGTCCTGGTCACACAGCCCTGGCCCCTTGTCCCCTGTCAGGCTCTGGGGTGGATCCTGTGGAACATCCTTTGGTGGAGGCTGTGGCTCCAGGTGGGCCAGGGGGATCCCAGGGGACATGGACCCTGCTTGGCATGGACAGCATTGGACTTGTTGGGAGAAACTGTGAAGGGGAACTGGGGCAGAGTGACCAACCCAGTGACCTGACACAGCCCTGTTGGGATGTCACACAGTCCCTCTGTGATGTCATAGTCTGCTCTGTGACGTCACAGCCTGCTCTGTGATGTCAGATCTCTGCCCTGTGGTGTTACAATGTGCTCTGTGATGATGTCCATGATGTAATAGCTGGTCAATAACCTTACATACTGCACTCTGTGATGTCATAGCCCACTCTGAGACCTCATGTTTCCAGATGATAAATTGTCTACACCAGCTGAGCTGACACCTGGAGCATGTTCTCCAAAACCCCAGGCCTAGGGAAACCACACAATGCCCATTGCAGGAGAAGGAGAACTGGAAGTTCACCAGCCTCAGTGTCCTGCCAGCTCAGCCAGGCCAACGGGAACACTAGGGTCCACGACCACCAGGGACTACCAGAGAGACACCCCAGGACAGAAGAACACCTGGGTAAAGGGAGAGGAAATATGTTAATGATTTTGGGGAAATGATCATCATATATATGTTTAGTCCAGTACAATAAATGGATGTGTGTTCAAAATACAAAATATAAACAGAAACTTTCCTGCACTCAGCATGCAGGGCTTTGGGAGCAGCTATCCCCTCATGCATCTGGCTGAATAAAGAATGCTGCTTCCTAATGCTACATTGGTGTTAAGGAGTTTTCTGGTTTACAGAATTTTTGGTAATACTCCCACTGCCAAGAAAAGCTCTGTCTGCTGCTGGTCACAAACAGAGAAAGGCTGGTGGCAGGTGTGGGGCTTGGAGGCTGCCTGGGGCACAGTGACCTATGAATTCTTTTGATAAAGAGGAACTGGTGATAAATGTCACGCGGAATGAATATATATGAACCTGTTGTGAAACTGCATGCATATGTATTTGGAAGGGGAGATAAAAGGAGACCTGAAATCCTCAGAGGTATGCATGCCTTCTGAGGAGAGCATTCTCCACATGCATCCAGCGCTGTAATAAACATACCAAGCTTTACAACTTTTACAGAGTTGGGAGGTTTCTTCTTTTCTCCGCATAACATTATGGCAAGTTCTCTGTCCCCGCAGGGGCAGGGGGGATAGACGGACCTCCAAGACGCGCCCTAGGATTTTTTATTCTGGTGGGGCTCCGCTCGTCTCGACTTGCCACCTACGAGGAAAGACAAGGACCTGCTGGCTGCAGAGGAAGATAAGGTATGTACTGAGGGGCCCCTGGGCGGGGGAGAGAGAGCTAGGGAGTAAATCGCTCAGAGATGTCTGGATGTAGCTGGTGGAGCAGCTATATTATAGACGGGGTTAGTCGTTCTGATAGGGCAAAACCACTAGCAACCCTAGGGGTGGGTCGGGTGAACCCGTGTATGTGTGTATTGGAGGTTCATTGTTCTGATAGAGCGAAACTGCTGAACCCGTGTGTGTTTTGTTTGTGAGTGTGTGTGTGTGTGGTGTCCGGACACTGTGTCTCTGTGTCTCTGTATACAGAGACACAGTGTCCGGACAATGAATTGCATGGTCAGTGCACTGTGTTTCTAATTCTGCAAGTGTATAAGTGTATGGCGTATAAAAGAGAGTAGATCTACAGCGCTCTACAGTGCGTGGGAAAACTACAAATATTGGAGTGAGTACTACCTGTGTTTGAAACAGCTGAGTGAGGCCTGAGGTGCCGGCTGCAGCAGGCTGTGGGAGCAGGGAGAGAAGTGCCCTGCGGAGAAGTGAGTGGAGGAACATCAGTGATGGTATTTATTGTGTTTAAATGTAGTGATTTGTGTAGATTTAGTACATTTTAACCGTGAGTATGAGCTCAGAGAGTTCCTTTGCCCCGAATGTTTGTACTTGATCTCTCGACTGTGTGTTATTTTGATTGTGTCCAGGAAAAACTGATGTGAGTAAATGCTGAATTATGGTATGCTGTGTTGTGTTGAGAAAAGCAAGCATTTTGAGAGATACGCCCTTTCCCAGTGATTTTGTGTGGTGATTTTCTTTCACTGCATTGTGGTAACTTGATTCTCAGATTGTATAGTGGTGTTTGTGGAGATTGTAAGGTTTTGTTTGCAACAAGAGTAGCATTTTACACAGAAGAACTATGGTATGGTTATTTATGCTTAACTACGATAAAGGAAATTAAAGGAATTCCAAGAATTCTCCCCCTCACAGCAATTCAAGCCTTGGCTCTAGTGAATTTGAGATAAAAGGGGGGGGGCGGGTTACATGTGTGTCTGTGTCTGTGGGCATATCAGAGTTTCGGCTGTGACAAGCACAGCCTTTTTTTGCAAGGCAGTAAAACAAGTGTAAGTGGACACAGTGCTTAATTAGATTGTGCAAGAAGAGAACTAGAAAAGACTGATATTTTGGAAAACAGAGTTTAGATAGAAGACATGAATGAGACTTATGAGATTTATGAGACTTCAGCTGGTACTGTAGTAAGTCTGGACTGGGAACGGCCTGCTGTAGGTATTTAGAGCTCTCTGTAACAAACAGAATAGCCTGCCTTTGTGGGCAATTTTGGGGAGCCTTCAGTGCATCAAGATGCTGGCATGCTGCATGAGGTGACAGTGGCTGTCCCCTGAGCACAGGGACAGCTCTGGCTGCCCTGTTTCCCCAGGGAACATGGGAATGACCTGTGGGCAAAAGCTGGATGTGCAGGTATTATTGCAGTGCGGTGTTTGTGAGAAACGCTGGTATTGCTGTTCTAATAAGCGTCAGGGCACATGTCTTGAGTGTAAATTAAAGGTTTCTGATCAAGCTGATTCAGAACCTAAGATCTTAAGGCTCATGTGTTAGAAATCACATCTGATACCTGCCACCTGGAGCTGTGTGTGTGTGTAGGAGGAAAACTGAGAAACTACTGTGAAGGTCTGTGAAAAGAGGTTTGAGTGGAAGCGAGATCGGGCAAGGAGAAAGAGATAATGAGAACTGACCAGAGCAAAGAGGTTCCTAAATTAGCCTCTTTTAGGAGGGGCTCACTGGGAGAAGGCTGCCAGTAGGAGCAGCTAAGAAAGTAAAAAGATTTATAATATTTCATTGCAGTTAGTACTGTTTTAAAATAGGAAGATAAATGGGATGGGGGTTTTGTATGCTGATACGTCTTTTTGTTTTAAGAAATCACCCAGAATGGCAAAGAGACTGTGAGATCAGACCGCCCTCTGGTCTTGGCCCTTGAAAAGGGAAACAAGGCAAAGAGAAAGCAAATCAAACGTGTTGTTCGGCATGCAGCATAAGATAGCAACGTATGAAGTCAAGCAAAGATTATCATGCCGAAATGCAAAGCGATTACAGTTCGCAAAATGAGTACATATGATTTGTTAAAGGTAAGGGAGGAAGGATAAAGATGACCTCCCCAAAAGGGAAGGATTTGAGTCGACACAAGGGCCATATAATCAGTTTTAAATAAAGCTTTAGTACCTGTGGAGAATGTTTATGTTGTAGTGTGGGGAACAACTGAACAACTTGCCAGTCTGAGAAGGCATACTTTTGCAAACCTTTAAAGTAAGGTGCCTACTATGAGTACTTAGAAGCTTTTGCACAATTTGCTCAATTTGCTAAACATTCTCAAATGAGAAAGGTTACTCTGGAGGCAAATGATATAAAGAGGTTAGACTTAACATTAACAGACACTGAAATTAGGAAAGACATTAGTAAGGAGATATTAGAATAAGTAAATAAGTGTTTTCAAGGATATGGGCCACTGCTGTACCAAGGAGACTGAAAATGCCCCCCATGGTAATCAAGCTTAAGGAAAGAACACAACCAGTGAGAATTGAGTAGTACCCTCAAAAGGAAGATAAAGAAGGAATCAGCCCAATAATTGATAGTACTGGATTGAGGGCTGTCAATAAGATAACACTGAATTTATATCCTGTAGGAGCAAATCCATATACTTTACTAACTTGTCTAACACCTGAGCTAAGCTGGTTCACTGTTTGAGGCCTAAGAGATGCCTTCTTTTGCCTCCCTATCCACGAAGCCAGCCAGAAAATTTTTGCATTCAAACACAAGCTCACATAGTCCATGTGCCTGAAGGCTTCAAAATTCCCCACTCCGATTGGAGAACAGCTTGCAAAGACCCAGAGTCCCGGGAAGCTCCACAAGAGGAACGGAGGCTGTTGCAGTACGTGGATGATCTTCTAGTAGCCACTCAGACGAGAGAAGCCTGGATGGTAAGCCTTCTGAACTTCCTTGGACTCTAAGGATACAGAGTCTCAAAGAAAAAGGCACAGGTAGTGAAACAGAAGGTAATCTACCTTGGGTAAGAAGTGAGTGCTGAGCAGCAGACTTTAAGGCAGGGAAGCCGTATGCCAAACCCCGAAACCCCAGACAACAAAGGAACTCCGAACCTTCTTAGGTATGGCAGAGTAGTGCCAGCTGTGGGTTTATAATTATGGACTCCTCATCAGACCCCTCTATGCTCTTATTGCCAACGGAAACAGAGATCTCCAGTGGACAAAAGACGCCACACAGGCCTTTCACCAGCTAGAGAGTGCCCTCATGTTGGCTCCAGCTTTGAAACTTCCAGATGCAAGTAAACAATTCTTTCTATTTTTCCACGCAAGGAATTGCCCTGGGAATATTGCCTCAGGACTTGGGTCCATACTGAAGGGCAGTTGCTTACTTCTCTAAGCAACTAGATGCAACAGCCAAAGGATGGCCAGGTCGCCTCAGAGGTGTAGCAGCAGTCATGCTGAATATTCAAGAGGCACGCAAGTTTACCCTGGGACAAAAATGACTGTGCTAGTGTCCCACACAGTGTCCGCAGTACTGGAAGTAAAGGGTGGCCACTGGCTTTCAGAAGTTTCTGAAATACCAGGCCATCATGGTAGAGCAAGATGACGTAGAGATAGTGGTGACTAATATTGTCAACCCAGCTTCTTTTCTCAGTGGAATTAAGGAGAAGCAGTACACCATAGTTGCCTAGAGATCATTGAAGCTACGTACTCCAGCCGCCCAGACTTAAAGTACACTCCTCCGGACGATGCAGAGACCTGGTTCACTGACAGGAAAGTGGCATTGCAAAGTTCACAGTGACTATCTTCTGCAGAGAGGTAATAGAGTAATTATTACCTGTTGGTAATAATCCTTACCAACAGGTACCTCTGCACAAAATGCTGAGATAAATGCATGGACCCATGCCTTAGATACAGCAAAAGGCATTCAGAGTTGTGCATGCACATGGAGCCATCTGGAAGGAGAGGGGACTGCTGACCTCACAGGGAAAGAAGAGACAATCCAGCTGCTGGAAGCAGTTCAGCTATGTGAAAAAGCATATTAAGGCACACCAGAGAGTGAGCTTAAAATTGGAGGAAAGAAATGAGCTGGCAGATGGAGAGGCAAAGAAATCAGCAAAGGGTGAGGTAAAGATTTTCCTCGAAGGTAAGCCATAATACAATAGTACTAATCAAAAGAGACGTACAACTGCAAGGGGTGGGCTACCATTGAAAGAAAGCTAGTAATCCCTTCCAATTTTCGTGCTTACTAGTGAAGGAAGAACACTAGAAAACACACTAGGGCCTAACTACTTAAAAGCCTTTTATAGAATGTGGCTCCTTTCTCAAAATGACCAAGGCTGCGAGTGATACAGAGTGCATTGAAATGAAGTGTTGACTTTGAAGTAGTAATTTCCACAGGCTTAATCGAACACACATCTGATTGAAAGAATTGTATCGTTGTCAGGAATTTATATGCCACTATCACTCAGGTGAGCTGATAATGTGATCCTTGCCTCCAGACTAACCTCAAAATACCCCCCGGGCCAAAACTCGGTCAGACTGGGAGAGGCCCTGGGCCTGTGCAGCAGTGGCAAATCAACTTTTCAGAACTCCCAAGGAAAGGGGGGTACCAGTATTTACTGGTATTAATAGATACATTTTCAGGGTTGCCAGAAACATTCCCCACCAGAACTGTCAAAGCTCAAGAGGTGACCAGATTATTTTTACAAGAAATAATACCACGCTTCAGAGTTCCAGCCACAATATCCTCAGATAAAGAGTCACATTTCATTCCCAAAATAGTGCAACAGATTAGTAGGCATCTGGGCATAGATTAGGAACTTCACACCCCATACCGCCCCCAATCAAGCGGCCAGGTGGAGAGAATGAATCATTTGATTAAGCAGCAAATCATAAGACTGGGGCAAGAAGTTAATCTACCCTAGCCCAAGCTCTTCCACTAGCACTATTGCAAATTCAAACTAAACCTTGAGCTAAAGGAATGCTGAATCCTTTTGGAATGCCTTATAGAAGATCATATAGAATACAAGGGGAATTTCCAGAATGTCCACCTACATGGTGGCATTAAGCAAACAGGTCAGAGGAATTGAAAAACATGTGGCTGGAACTTGGAGCAGGGAGTTAGATAGCGTGGGGATGATGTATATGTTAAGTCTCTTACAGAGAAGACTTCAGAACCACAGTGGGAGAGACCACTGCAAGTACTTCTCACCACCTTCACTGCAATCAAAATCAAGGAGCAGAATGCCTGGATCCATCACTCTCAGGTGAAGAAGGCCCAGAAGCCCCTTCAGGAGTGACACCAGGAGACAATGAACTGAGACTAAAACTTACTCGGGCAAAATGAGTATATTGCAGTCGGGAGTAGTTCATACTTTAATTTACAGGATTGTTTTGTATGGAATTATAACTGAAGTTTTAGAACTAGAGAGTACCTCTACCCAAAGCAATGCTGAATGGCCTTGGTCCCTGGCATTTAATCAGTATACTGGATCCATGGGAAAACCTTCTGAGATAAAAAATTTAAACATATCTACTGTAGTAATCCACGAGAATCAGGTATGTGAGGAGCAAGAATAGCAGGAACAGGAACTATGAACACTTCAAGGAATCTGAGGAGAAGAAATCAAAGTAAAGTGCTGGGTCATCAATAGGATGGCTTATGAGAGACCAGATGTAATTAGTGTCTGAACCTCCCCTGGTGTATATGAACACCAGGAAGTCTGTGATAACCTAAGTGAATCAGACTGTTAGTGTAATTTCACCCTGATACAGCCTGTAGAAGTGACCTGCCTTTGAGCTCAAGTTACTATCAGACTTTCATTTGAATTCAAAGTGGACACTGCACTTTTTGCACTTTTTACCACATCGGGGCCTTATACACCCCATACTAGTTCAGACTCTACCCAAACTCCAAACTTGAACCTAACGTAGTAAAGAATGTGACTGAACAACAGCTATTATTCAATCCAGAATGGTCTCTCAAACGTGTAGAGTTGATAATGCAAATTAACATCTCAAAAATCCAACCAGCCTGCTCCTCCTTCCTAAAAACTTCCTTTGAGGGCTGGACAACATGGTCACAAAAACAGGCATATCTCAGGAGCAGAACAAGAAAGGAAGGAGCCAGCTCTCCTGGTGCCTAAAACCAGGAACACCAAGAAATCAGTTTCCTTACGTCGTTTTCCAAGCTGGTTGGCTGAACACCCAGGCAATGGCTGGTAAAGGGTGCTGAACTGCAGGTGGTGAATTAACCCAAGCAAGGAAGGTGATTTTCTTTATTTACAGCTATCCCTTTTCCTACTGAGATTTGGATCAGTGATTGTCCCAGTCTGAGGCGGTTGGATTCTGCTTAAAAGAGGTAGAGAGAGACACCCCCCCCCCTCAGAGCTCAGCAGCAGGCTGTAGGATTTTGAGCATCACTTTTGTGATGAGTGTTTCAAGTAGCAGAAACCTGATCCCAGTTTCTTCTGAGGCACTGCAATGAATTTAAGCTCTTCTTTCAGATTTCCCCTCCATTATTTACTTGAGGCTTGGACCTGAAATCTTTCTACCCAAATCCCATATGTTCCAGCCAGTTTTATTCTCATCTGTTTGACAAATACTGTTATCTTCTGCCCTGAACACAGTCCACAGCTTGATCTTAGCTAGGGGCAAGGTGAGTGACAAGGAGAGACATTCCTGCTTGCCACATGTGATAAATAGGTATGATTTGTGCTGATAAAAAATTGAAACAGTAATCAATATTGATTCAGTAATTAATATTTGAGAATAATAAAACAGTTAATAGTTAAAAGTTGTAATGCCAAAGAAGAGAGGGAAAGGAGGGGCTCCACCCACCCCCCCTTCCCAGCAGATGTTTTCAAGGACCACAGGAAAGAAGCTGAAGATACAGTTGCTAAAAATGACCAAGAACCTGGTTGGGTCCAAGAAAATGCTAATTATAAGAGACTTATTGCTTTGATATGTAGATGCAGTGATACGTTAGTCTTGGCTTACATTGTACTGGCTTGCTGCGCATGTGTAACCCAAAGGTGAATTAAAGGACAACGAAGAAGACTACAGGGCCTTCATCAGCGACGACCCCCAAAGATGTGCGAGCACCAAACCGAGTGGTGGCGCATGCGTGGTAAAGGTGGTAATGAAGGCGGAGACAGAAAAGTGACGAACCGAAAATAGGAGGAGATGGCATTGACACATGGCATATAAGGGGTGACTTTTACTTGGCAAGCTTGTACGTGAAGCGGCAAGGGTCAAGAACCCTGCCCTCCATACCTCGCGGTTGTTTTTGCTTATGCGCTATTATTTGAACCAAATTATCCCTTATTTATATATTTTCTAAACTATTCAATTAAAATTGTTGCTACCTTAAAATATTGTTTGGTTTGTTTTTTTTTTGATGGGATAATTGGGCAAACATAATTTTTGTGTCAATACCCGGGAACTCTTTTGAACTCCAGGGAGGTGGATAGCTTCTGGGAAGGAGCTCCCCAGCAGACTTTTAAGTGGTCCCAAGGCTAGGCCACTCTCCCTTGGGAAAAGAGAGTTCCTTTTACAATAACGCATAAGCAAATTAGTTATTGGAAGCGCGCAGGAGAGGCTCCCATCAGAGTGCCGGCTTGTAGGAGAGAGAGTACCCATAGAAAACTGCTTTGTGCACAAAGACCCTCGTGAGAAAAGGAGGCTGTGAGTATCACGGGGTTTTGGGTCGAGGGGCGGCTGTATGCACGTGTGAGTGTGTGTGGAGTGTCTGAGACGGGGGCTGGGCAATCCCGGACCCCGAATTGATTGGGACCTCCCAGTACCGTGTTTTCGCGTTCTCCACGAGGAGACCAGCCGGAAAAGGAGGGAAGTGAATGAAAAGTGAAGGAGTGGGGACCCTGGGAGGGTTTGACCCAGGGGGAAGGAGGGGATCCCTGGTCCAGGCACCTGTGGGAAGGTCCTTGGGAAGAAGGGATTGATTCAGTAGGGAGACTGAGAGAGTGAATGAATAGGTTCAATTTCCTTGGAGGGGTTGGTAGCAGGCAATTTAGTATGTGATTAGATGGTGAGAGGATGGGGCTAATAGATTGAGAAAGAGGGAGAGAGAGGAGTGGAACAAGTAGATTGCAGAGGGAGACATAGGAGTGGAACAAGTAGATTGAAAAGGCAGTGTGACAGAGTAGTAGGTGAGGAAGTTGAGCCACGGGGTGAGTGTGGGAAACTAAGACTCTCCTGGTACCGGGGATTTCTTAGTTTGTTGCTGCCAGAAATGGGTCAGGGAAAGAGTAAGTTCCTTGACCCTGGGGCTGCGGATTGTGTGAAAAATTCGCAGTGGTTTGAGGTATCTGGGAACCGTGAGGGGGGTTCTCAGGGGGGGAGCGTTCCTCAGGACAGCCCACTGGGGATGATAATGCGGTTTTGGGATGAATGGGAATCCTGAAGGGAAGAAAATCAAGAAATTCAGAGGTCAGTGCCTAAAGGACATAATATAGGAAAAGTTTTGAGTGAGCATCAGAAAAAATATGAGTCACCGGCAGAATGGTTAAAAAGATTAAAAAGAGACTCTCAATTATATTCAGGTATAGATATTAATACTGCAGTAGGGCAGATTCTGTTAAAAATTCAGTTTGTGACCGATCTTGCAGTGACATTAGGAAAAAGCTGGAAAAATTAGAAGATTGGCAGGACAGGGGACTGCAAGAGCTACTGAGAGAAGCACAAAGGGTGTTTGTAAAGAGAAATAAGAAAAAGCAGAAAGCAGATGCCGGAATTTTGGTGGCAGCAGTTCAAGAAATGCAGGCAGCTTTGAATGCAGAAAAATCTGCAGGGAAAAACAAGCAGCGGATAT
Organism: Zonotrichia albicollis; assembly: GCF_047830755.1. Lineage (NCBI taxonomy): Eukaryota > Metazoa > Chordata > Aves > Passeriformes > Passerellidae > Zonotrichia > Zonotrichia albicollis. The sequence continues at coordinate 4,540,570 of NC_133851.1, forward strand.
CAGGATCTATTTTTAGGAACACAAGACCTGTGCATTTTTCCCGCCACAAGAAAAGACACTTAAAAAGGTCTTGCCCCACTTAGAAGGGTGCGGGACCCACCTGTTTTTATTGTCATAAAAAGGGGCACCTGCAAAAAAATTGCAGAAAGAAACAGCAAGATGAGAAAACTTCTCAGGAGAATCAGAGAGGGCAAGAACTTTGTTTAATGAAGAGGACCGAATTACACCCAGAAGAGGCCTTGATAATAAAGCTAAGAGTAGGTCCTCAGAGTGAAGAATTTGTATTTTTAGTCAATAAGGAGTTTCTTGGTCGACAGTGACAAAATTACCCCAGGGATGTGAGATAAGTAGTGAGCGAGTTTCAGTAATCGGAATTACAGGAGAGGCTTTCCCTGTTCCTGTAATAAAAGGAGTGCAAATTGAAACAGATGACAAATTTGGAGTAAATGATTTATTGTTGATACCAGAGGCTGAGAATAATATGTTAGGCAGAGATCAAATATTAGCCTCAAATTTACAGATAAAACCCTGTGAAGGAAAACTTAAAATTTATTCTTTAACTGAAGAAGACAATCTAGAAATTAATGACACAGGTTGGTGTCGACGGAAGGAGACCAGGACATCAGGTTGATCATCACAGGCCCAATTTTATTGATCAGCACAGCGGGTTAAATACAGTTCGTAATTAACTTCATGCATATTGCAAAAGTTGAGCTCAGGATTGGTTAGTTACATATCAGCAGTTACACCTACTTCTACATTCCTATGGTCCTACTTTTGATACTTTCTACATATTCTTAGGAGATATTCAGGACTAATCTCTACTCCCTTTCTTCATGTTGCAGCAAGGCCACTGATTGCAAGCTGCTGACATCTCCTTTCAGCTTGCTGACTGCTGATTTCTCAGCTTGACCAGTGGCAATATGTCAGCATGGCCTTTCTCAGCTAACCAACTATTAATAAAGCTCTCCACATTAAAGCTCTCCACATTTCCCCCGTTTTCTTCCTGTGCAAGGAAATTAGCTTGCCAGGTTTTTGCTATTGTACGGCTGACCATGTTTTGAATGCAATTAAAAACACAAGGCAAAATCAGCAAAAACAGTAAAATTACACCCAGCAGTCCTATAGCATAGATCACAAGGTTTCTTAGCCACGGTCCAAGTCCTAAGCTTTTAAGCCATTCGTCAATTCCAAAACCTTCTTCTTCCTTCAGATTGTGAAGTCCCTGTTGCAGTTCTTTTATCTTACTGTGAATGGACACCGAATGGTCAGACAGATTCATGCAACACATTCCCTCAAATTCTTCACATCCATGTCCTTGTGCTAAAAGCAAAAAATCTATGGCAGCTCTATTTTGCAAAACAGCATGGTTAACACTCTGCACATCTGTGGTTAGCATGTCTAGGATTTGTGATGTCTTGTTCAGTTCACTCTTTGCCCAGCACCCTAATTGCTTTGCTAAATTCATAGCCTTATTGGCAGATCCTCCCGGCAAGATAGTTGAAACAACCACCTGTTTGAATGTGCCCCAAAACTGTGGATCTCCTATCCTGCTGCAGTCTAAGTCATGTACACTACGTCTCTTTCTGTTTGAATTTTGACTCAGCTGCATTAGCAAGGACACATTAGGATGAAACAATGACAGTTTACCCAAATAACAGGGTCCACCCTGTGGTCTAGCTGGAATGCCATTCCACGCCCTGTCTCCGCAAATTAAAAATATTCCTGTGGGTAATTTCATTGGGGCAGTGATCTTTGTGCTGTTACATTTACTGTAATGCTGCGGAGAGATTTCACTCACATTCAGGAATGAATCTAGGGTGGCCCATGTTTCTTGTGGTCGGTTTGAAGACTTAAAGCTAAACCATCCACCATCTGTAGTGTTAGACAAACTGGCGTTTGCACTGCCAAAAAGGTCCAATTCCTCAGGAGGAGAATGCAAAGAGGTGTTGAGTGATTGGATCAGTAAACATTGACGATAGCCATCACTCTGACCTGCAGTATATCCTTGTTGCTTTGGCAATTTAATGTTTGACATGCTAGGCATACATAAGGTCTGATTTTTTATCAAACTGCAAAATTCTCCAGGAGACCATACCGGAAGTCCCACTAGGCACGTTCGAAATGGGTTAGTGACTCCTCCAAGACTAAGACAAAGTGATGATTGGTTAATTTGGTTAGCAAGTGTTACCCATAAATTTTTTCTTGGCTGACTAAAACGTGTTATTTCTACTGCTTCACCTATTACAGCATTAAGCAATATAACAAGAACAAACCTCATTTTTTGTGAGATAAGTTTGAAGGCAAGTTAGCTTTACCCCTTTTTGCTTTCTTTTTCTTATCTATCTTCAAACTTGCTGCTCCTATTGATACTGGTCCTGTCACTCGCAAACTCAATTTCTGCAATTCTTCAATGCAGTGGTCTAGTGCCCTTTCAGGATTCCCCGTGAAGGGTCCTACAACTGAGCACTGTGTTAAAGGTACTACTTTTCTACACCTTACAGAGATTATGCGCGATTTACTCTGAATCTCAGTTCTCCTCTCAAAACATTGTACTTCCCATCGATAATAAGCAAGAATTTTTTGTTCAGGAGACTCATAAAGACGTAAAGCTTCATACGCATTTATCCCTGTTTGTCTCCTTAATTCAAGTTGCCAATTCTCTCTCCTCCGCTGCTCAAAATAACAAGGGTGACACCACAAATCACACATTAACGATTGTTCTAACCAAAAAATTCTATCACAACCCCCACAAAGCAGGGCTACCCAAGCAGCACAATGTGGATCGTGACAGGCATAGCAATGTTCTTTTGATGGATTTGTTAAACGAAAAGTTGATAATGATTCAGCAAAATCAACCAGTTCCTGGATTGTCCAACTGTAGGGTGACAGTGCTATGTGCTCCACTCCCGAGTATCCCCTCAGCCGTATCAGTAGCGGTCGAAGGACCAAAAGCAGTTTCTTCTTCAGTCGCTCCTTGTCCTCCTCCGTGAGGTGGTCCACCAAGCGTTGCATCAGAAGCAGGTTTAGTCCACTTAGCAGGCACCCACAGAGGCCCTGTAGGTGAGGAAACACAAAGATATCCCCGACCCCAATATAACACTTTTGCAGGTTTCTCCCATAATCCTGTACTGGGGTTCTTATACCTAACCCAGACCTCTGTTTCCCTAGTATTTTCCTGACCTGACCTTGGATGATGCTTGATTGCAGGAGGGGCATCATCTTCCCCAAAAATACATAAATGATTAATTACATACAACACCTTAGCCAAACATGCTTGTGGATCTCTCAAATCCTGATGTTTTTCAATATATTGCTTAAGGGTACCGTTTGCTCTTTCCACTATTGCCTGTCCGGTAGGGGAGTGTGGAATACCTGTCACATGCTTAACCGACCACTGATTCAGAAATTTTTGAACTCTAGCACTCACATAAGCTGGAGCATTATCTGTTTTAATACTTTTTGGAACTCCCATGACAGCGAAGCAACTTAACAGGTGTCTGATAACATGTATAGCTTTCTCTCCTGCTTGAGCTGTAGCCCATATATAATGACTATACGTGTCTATAGTGACGTGCACACATTTGACTTTACCAAATCTGGCAATATGTGTAACATCCATTTGCCATTTTTCATTTATTTCTAAACCCCGAGGATTAACTCCAATGCCTAAGCCTATTCCACTATTGTGATAACTACATGTTGGACATGCTCTAACAATAGCTTTGGCTTCTGACAAACTCAATTCAAATTGTTTTGCTAATCCTTTTGCATTTTGATGATATCTACTATGTGCTTCTCTGGCCAATGTATGCTTATCAATAGGACAAGTGTTATCAATGGGTAGAGTAACCAATTTATCTGCACGTTCATTTCCTTCTCCTAAACCTTCAGACCATTTATGGCTCCTGATATGAATCACAGAATACGCTGCATTTCTTTCCCGTAGAGCTTTCCTTAATTGTACCAACAACTCATACAATCGTTTATTATTCACTTCCTTAATTGCTGCTTCCTCTATTCGTTTGGCTACTCCTGCAACATACATAGAGTCTGTAACCACATTTAAAGGTCCCTGTAAGTTGGATACTGCCCATACTACTGCCAACAATTCCAAAGTTTGTAAACTATCCGCAGGGTCTGCTGTAATGATTCGATGTTTCCATTGTCCTTTTTCTTGCCAAGTGACAGCAGCACGCCTTGACTTCTTTCCTGCATCAGTAAAGGCTGTAATAGCTCCTTCTATAGGGCGTTCTTCTCTCAAGGGTCGAGTAATCCAGTTCCATTCTGTCATCCATTGCAAAACTCTAGGCACTAATTTGCTGGTATCCACTTTTGCAGATGATGTCAATAATGCTTCCTGTAAATCCTTTGAGTTGATCAGGTACCAGTCCAAGGTTTCTTTTTCCATAGGCAGTCTAATGGTAGCAGGTTCTCTACCATCCACTTCAAGAATTCTGAGACGCCCCTTTTTGATTAATGCAGCCAATTGTTCAATTTTTGAACATATTGTTTTCTTATGCTGTAATGGTGGAGACAACCATTCCAACACCTGTATCTCCCCCGTTTTCTCCTGTTGTTGAGAGAGAGCACCAAGCAGGTGGCAAGGGCTATTCCAGATAGTAAGGTCAATAGGGTGGTCGAGTTGTCGACGAGACACGTACCCCTGTTGTACACAGTCACTGATTTGTTGCAAGGCAAGACGATGCTCCTGTGTCAGGCATACAGGAGTAGTAGGGTCAACACCCTTTAATAAAGGCCGCAGGGTTTCTAACAAATGATTCGGTATTCCCACAATAGGCTTTAGCCACTGTAAGTCCCCCAGTAATTTCTGTGCATCATGTAGAGTCTTAATGTCCAGTTGTAACTCCAATTTTTGAGGTATCACTTTTTGATCCATCAAAGTCCATCCCAAATATTTCCAGGGCTTTGTAGTTTGAATTTTCTCTGAAGCAATATCAAGTGAATATGAAGCAAGGGTATTTCTAATAATGTCAATCTGCAAAGAGGAAAATGGTTGTTGCTGTGCAAACAAGATATCATCCATATAATGGTATATTATAGTTGCTGGCCACCTGCGACGTAGTGGCTGTAATGCTGCATCAACATAAAGCTGACATAAAGTCGGGGAATTCCGCATGCCCTGTGGCAAACAAATCCATTCAAATCTTTTATCTGGTTCTCCACGATTTATTGCTGGTAAAGTAAAGGCAAATCTTTTTGCATCATTAGGATGCAGGGCAATGGTGAAGAAACAGTCCCTTAAGTCGATGATTAAGAGTGGCCAATGTTCTGGAATCATAGCTGGATTAGGAAGACCAGGCTGTAAGGCCCCCATAGGTTCCATTTGATCATTTACAGCCCGCAAATCATGTATTAAACGATATTTCCCTGATTTCTTTTTGATCACAAAAATAGGTGTATTCCAGGGGCTCGTGGAAAGTCGTAAATGTCCCTTTGAATATTGTTCCTCCACTAATTCATGAGCATGCATAAGGTTTTCCCCTTTTAGAGGCCATTGCTTAACCATCACCGGTGTATCTGTTTTCCAGGTGAGTGGAATGGGGAAAGTCCAAGCAATGGCAATTACCCCAAAGGGTGCTGATTAGTTAACACCACTCCCAGTTGTGTTAAAATGTCCCTTCCAATTAGGCAGGAGACTGTAGGAGGCAGTTGCACAATTGAAAACACAGCAGATATTTGTTGATCTTCAATGGACACAGACAAAGAGGGCGACCTGCTTGCCAATGTAAATCCTCCTACTCCGGTGAGCATGTTTGCTGATGGGAATAGAGGCCAATGCTGTGGCCATGCCTCTGGAGAAATAATGCTGGTATCTGCTCCTGTATCCAATAATCCATAAAGGGTTATGCTTTCATGCCCATAAGTAACTGTGACCTTTTGCTTTGGTCTGTTTTGTAAATCCACAGTTAAAAGTGTAACACCAGTGGAGCCAAAACCCTTTTCATCCCGTGCTTGTTCAGTAAATGGTTGTATTCCAGAGGTCATTTGTGATAGTGGTATCAATTGTGCAATACGTTGTCCTTTTGTAATTTTAATTGGAGGATAGAGGGTGTAAGCCATGATTTGTATTTCCCCTGTAAAGTCTGCATCAATAACTCCAGGCAAAACAAATAATCCCAACATAGTTGTAGAAGAGCGTCCTAATAATAATGCTCCACATGTTTGTCCATTTAATATAAGAGGACCCTTTACTCCAGTTGGTATTTTCTCAGGAAGATTGGTCATTATTATTACTTCTATTGCGGCAGATAAGTCCAAACCGAGGCTCCCTGTTGTTGCGGGTTGCAGGCAGGAGGTGGCTGCGATGTCGCGGCAGCTGGTGCCGGTGTCTCCGATGTCACGGCAGCTACTTGTGTCTGGGCGCGGCCCCCGTGAAGCGCGCTCTGCTGACAGTTTCCCGACCGCCGTCTACAAGCTGTGGTGTTGTGGGAGCTGGATCGGCAGTGTTGACACCATATACCAGTTGCTCTGCAGGCTCGGCGTGTGTGTCCCTCAGAGCCGCACCGGTAGCACTTGAGAAATGGCTTTGAACCTCCTTGCATGAATGAGCCGCTTCGGAGAGGAGCAAGGGCAGCTAACACCTGATTCTGAGCAGCTAACACCTGATTCTGATTAGACTCTGCCTGCTTTTGTAACCCCAATCCTAACTCCTTTATAGCATCTACTAGAAATGCCTGTGAAGCAGTTGGCATTAATGCCATTCGCTCTAATGCTTCCTCAATGGTCCAATTTGCTCCCAAAGTAGATAGTACTCTTTGGGTTGCTGGATTACTATTTTGAAGGGCACACTGCTTCAATATCGCCCCCTTAAGAAAGTCTGCCACACCGGCCCGATCTATAGCAGCAGCCGCCCTATCGATAAAATTTCCGAATGACTCTTCTCTACCTTGCTTAATACCCATATAAATTGGTAATCCCCCTGGCTCTTTAACCATATCTATCGCTGCACGCATCAATCTCATAGTCTCTCTAAGCTTATCTGGTCCCAATATCATCTGTGCCTCTGTACGCAGAAATGCTCCTAATCCCATAAGTTCATCCACTGTCACTCCATACAATGGATCTCCCGGAGCCCGTTGTACAGCAACTGACTCATTTACTAATGCTTGCCAATGTGCATTAAACAATAATTGTTGATGCTGAGTAAATATTAAACGCACTATCCCTTTTAAGTCATTTGGGCATAAAATCTGAGTGTTAAAGATATAATCTAACATTTGCTTAACAGGTTCACTTTTTACACCAAACTGACTAACTGTAGAACGTAGCTGAGCTAGCAACTTCCAATCTAAGGCAGAATATGCTGCCACATTATGCATTAAATTCCCCTGTGCATCATATTGTGGTGTATAAGTAACCGGACATGCAAGACTAGAAGCTATTTCTACGGCTTCACTATCTCCCATTTGCATCACCTCTTTTGCCAAAGCAGACCAAGCTTCCCTCCTTTGTTTAGCCATTTCCCCCCATAGATCACGGTGTGCCCCTGGGATGGGAGCTGGCTCTTTGGAGGTGCTATGCTGCTGGCATTTTAATGCAGGCGCCGAATTTTCGCATTGGGAAGGCAGTAAAGCAGAGGCTGGCTCGCGAGGGGGAAACGACCCCCCCGCTGGAGCTGTCAGTGAAGCCGGGGCCGGCCCGAAAGAAGCCGGCTCATGCGGGGGAAGCGACCCCCCCGCAGCTGCAACCGGAGTTTGCTCAGGCAAAGCCGGCGCGCGCGGGGGAAGGAGCCCCCCTCCCGCCGAAGCTGAAACCGGAGCACGCTCGAGCAGAGCCAGCTCGCGCGGGGGAAGGGACCCCCCCGCTGGAGCTGTAACCGGAGCCGGCCTGCTCGGGGGTAGCGGCGGAGGCAAAGCCGGCGGCGGAGGCAGAGCTGGCTTGCCCCCCCCACCATCCGACCCGCCTGAAGCCGGCAGTGGAGGCAAAGCTGGCTTGCTTTTACCTCCCCCACCCGGCTCGCCTTCCCCCTCAGACAAGGGAGGCGCAGACGGTTCCGCACTTTCTAAAGGCATGTCCTCAACACCACTATGCTGGGGATTTTTAGGCATAAGTATCTTAGTTACAGAAGGTGCTAAAGGGTCATCCTCACGACCATATCCTATATTCCTCTTATGAGCTTCTGTAGCCCTTTCTGCTGCCTTTCTCTCAGAGACCTGCTGAAGCAATGCATTATACACTACCCGCCATAATTTCCCAAACTTTTTAGCTGATTTATCCCCATCTAACACAGAGTCCATTAACACCTCTCCAAAATTTTTCCACTCTGAAAGCTCATGTACTGTATGTGGGTTAGTAAACATACCTATAGAATGACCATAAGCTAACAACCCCGGTAATTCCTTTTTTAAATCTATCTCTTTTACCCCTCGCTTTTCTAAATATGAGGAGAATAAATCATATGCCGCTTGCCTATCCATACCTATTCAGCGCGCGCTGTCGCAGCTCCAGACTTCGGCGGCACGTAGGTAGCTTGAGTCACGGATGTGAACCTCAAGGGTGCTTTTTATAAATAATCCAGTCTTTGTAAATAATCCGGCACCGTCCCGCTGCTAGGACCCCCACCCAACTTCCGGACCGTGGCGAGTTCCCTTTTTTCTTTGTAATCCGAGAAAAAAGGACAGGGGTTCAACGTTGCCGCATCGTTGCCCGCAGCGCTGCCCGCATTCTCCACCATTTGTCGACGGAAGGAGACCAGGACATCAGGTTGATCATCACAGACCCAATTTTATTGATCAGCACAGCGGGTTAAATACAGTTCGTAATTAACTTCATGCATATTGCAAAAGTTGAGCTCAGGATTGGTTAGTTACATATCAGCAGTTACACCTACTTCTACATTCCTATGGTCCTACTTTTGATACTTTCTACATATTCTTAGGAGATATTCAGGACTAATCTCTACTCCCTTTCTTCATGTTGCAGCAAGGCCACTGATTGCAAGCTGCTGACATCTCCTTTCAGCTTGCTGACTGCTGATTTCTCAGCTTGACCAGTGGCAATATGTCAGCATGGCCTTTCTCAGCTAACCAACTATTAATAAAGCTCTCCACATTAAAGCTCTCCACAGGTTGGCATTTAGGTGAAGTGGGAAAAGTTTAGGGTAAAGGAGTCTGATCCTGTTAGTCCCTCCTGGTCAGCACAAGCCTGTGAATTTTATGCATTATTCCGTACATTATTAATACTAAAAGGGCAAGAAGGGACTATTTATACAGGCTCCAAATATGCTTTTAGTGAAGTACATACATAAGAAAAATTTGGAAGGAAAGGAGGGGACTTATAAACACTTAAAGGAAAGAGTTAATACACAGGGGATTGATAATTTAGATACTTGAAGCTTTAAAAGGCTTAAAGAAAATAGCAGTAGTTCATGTAAAGGAACACCAGAGAGGGAGGGATATTAGAGTCAGAGAAATAATTTGGCTGATGAAGAAGCAAAAAAGAGCAACCTTAAAAAAGGGAGATACTAAAATCATGACCTTATTAAAAAAAAAAATAGAAATTTAGCAGGAGACACTTTCCCTTCCGCTAGCAGAATAGGCAGCTATAAGGAAATAAAGAGCAACATTTAAGGAGGGAAAGTGAGTTTTTCCTGATGGCAGGATTATGATGCTAAAAACCAGTGGCACATTAGATTTTAGATAACTTGTATAGACAGACACACTGAAAAACAAGGGCCTTTTGTGATCACTTTTTAAAATTTTATGGGTGTATAAGGATATTTGAAATTGGAAAGCAAATTACCCAGGGGTTTCTTACCTGTTAAAAGGTAAATAAGAAGGTGTTAAGAAGCCCTCCCTTTGGAGGATGCAAAACAGCCTACAGGCTATTTGAAAAAAATCCAGGTTGATTTTATAAAATTGTTTAAAGTGGGTTGGTGAAAATATTTGTTAGTTATAATAGATCAATTAACTCAGTGGGTTAAAGCATTTCCAGCAGCTTGGGCTACAGTTCAAACAGTGGCTAAAATATTGTTGAAACATGATTTATATTAACCCTGATTTATTAAGAAGGAGCTAAGCATCCCGGAGTGGCTGCGGACCGCAATTCCCTTGAGCTCGGAGGCAGAAGAATGCCAGTGGAAAAAGAATAAAAAGACTTTCTGAATCGGTGGGAACAGCCTAAAAAGATCGAAGGTCTCCTCCAGGATCACCCACCAGCAACATTGTTAGAATTGATTACAGAACTGCAATTCCAGAAACTGAGACTGGTAACCTGTTGTTAAAAGAGCTCAGAGACAAAAATGTTGGGAGTGCAGTAAACATGGTTTAGGGTGTCATCCACGGATATGTATTGTTTGCACACTCTGCTTTAACTCATGGTAGAAAGTAACTAAGAGAGAAAAGAAGGAGAGACAATTGATTTGCTTGCTTTGCTATGGTTATGTCTTTAGTCAGCTAATTATAGAACACATTGCTAGTAATTTTTTTTTTGATACCTTTGAGATGGGGAGACAGGACCCTTCCAGCAGCAATTGGATTAATAGGGAACTTAGATCAATTGGTTCTTGCTATATTGTCTATAGCACAAATAAGAGAAGGAGTAACTCATAATATTATAGACCAGTGTCTCAAAATTGATAGTTGTTGTGGAGAAGAAGTTTATATACCGCATAATAGGCACATTGCAGGGGCATATTGGTGCTGCGAGTTTGCCTATTGGAGGCGGCGACTTAATGAACTCCCTGCCCTTGAAGCAGAAAATAATTAGAAAAATCTTATGGTGGTTGGCACATCCCGGAAATTTTGGAAAATACAGGTTTATGGTATTCTGGCCTAATCTTTTCACTGTTCTTTTTGTTTTAATTATTGCTTCTTAACCAGCTAGAACTGAGAAATGGCATTTAAAAGGAGACAAGCAAACTCTGTGGGGCTATGGGTACCAAGTAAAGTAAAAGCACCAGTGACTAGGTCCCGGGATATTACCTTTGCTACCGAGAAGACTGGCATCTCGGCCCTTGGTTGCAACCCAAGGGACCTTGAGAAAGGTAGAAAGGTAGATATCCTGAGGATTATTTTCACTGTGATCATTCTGGTACCCTGGGCAGTTGGCCAAAGCCAGAGAGCCACACTGGACAGAGTTTCGGCAGTGAAAAAGCAATCAGAGCAAAAACCAAGTCCCAGCAATTTCAACATTTGTGATTATTACAATCACCTTGTGTGTATTAAGGACAAGATAGAATCTGTGTTTGTAACACACTCATATGTTAGTTCTGCCTGCTACAATTGCAGCAGTGTTATAGATGTTTGTATTAAGGAAGGAAAGATATATTGGATAGAGAAAAATTTGGTATATAATGGGCAAGCTCCTTATCCCCATGGTGATTAAATTTGTCCTCAATATGAAAGATGCGTTTATTTTAAAAGAGATGATAATGGAAAGGATCCAAGTATAGGCATGGGAAATCGGGCACTAAAAGAAAAATTGAAAGAGAAAATAAAACAAGAAAAAGAAACAAAGGGAAATAGAGAAAAGAACAGGAGAAGAGAGTCAACAGAATTGGCTGAATTGTATAAACAGCTAAAACAGTATTACAAAGATTGGGATTTGCCAGCCTTGAATAAGAATCTGTTTGTGGGATTGATGCAAAGGATTGCTACAGAATTGGAATTATTCACATGTGGGATTTATGGAGGTCTAAAAATGGCTGAAAGATGGCCATGGAAAGGTGAGAGCTTAGCTCCAGAGCAATTTTTAAAGTGGAACCACACCCAAATTTCTGGAACATTGAAGAGACCTGACGGATGGATTTTAAGTCATCAGGCAATTGGAATCATTTGTATAACTCGAGAAGGAAGGAAATTTAATAAAGTAGTAAGTAGGGCACACTCCTTGTAAATCCACATTGATAGTTAATATGGATAATCGTTTAAAATTTGGCGACCAGAAAACCCTGCTGGACATTGGGGACCAATAAAAGAAATAAATTGTGAATGGGATGAACAGATTAATTTATGCTGGTACAAAAGTCCTGGAGCTAACCTCTACCAATCCATCGACAGCCTGAGGTCTTATTGGGAACAACTGGAGAAAACTGATAAGAAATGGAAAGCCTCAGATGGGATAGATTGGATTTGAGGGCAACGAGCATACAGTGAGTTACCTCAAAAATGGGGAGGAACCTGTACTTTTGGGGAGAATACAACCCTCCTTCTTTGTTCTATTGAGGTCTAGGAGCAATGTGCTAGGAACTACACTGCATGAAACCCTGCAGTGGAATAAAAGAGATTTTAATTTAAATTTTTCAACAGCAGGAGGAAATCAAAAATGGGGGGACGACGAATGGCCTGCACAACAAATTATAGCAAATTATGACCCAGCAACATGGGGTCAGGATGGGTCATGGGGATATAGGACCCCAATTTACCTGTTGAATCGATTAATAAGGCTCCAAGCACTAGTGGAGGTGGTGTCAAATCACACCTCCAGTGTCTTAAAAATGTTGGCCAGGCAATATACACAAATGAGGGTGTTTGTGTATCAAAACAGGATAGCCCTACACTATCATTTAGCAGAAAAAGGAGGAGTTTCTGGAAGTTTTAATGAATTTGAGTGCAGTGTAAAAATTGATAATTATGGGGAAACTATCACTGAACTTGCAGAGAAAATTAAAAGAGTGGCTCATGTGCCGGTACAGAAGTGGAATTCAATCTTAAAAACAAATTGGTGGAGTAACCTCTTTGGAAGTGTTTGGAGGAAAAAGTTAGAGTTCATGTTGTTATGCTCAATTTTGGGATTTCTTTGTTTTATTAGGTTAATTCATTCAGTGATTCAGGGGATGCACATTTCAACAATGTCTCTAGATTCAGAATCAGCAAAAAAAGGAAAACCAAAATCTATAATGGTATTAAAATGGTATTAAAAGCTAAATCAAACTCTGTTAAAGAACAAGGACTTAAGATTGAAATAGACCAGGAAATGCTAACTAAACTTGAAAGAGAGTGTGAAAGACTAGAAGCAGTAATAGAAATGCTGGAAAAGTTTGAAGCTGAAAAGAGACAACAAGAAAACCAAATTTTGAAAAATATAAAAGATATCAGGGCACAGCCTTTTAAATACAGCACAAATCATAATGATCAAAAAGAGAAATGGGGGATTTGTGGTAAATAGGTATGATTCGTGCTGATAAAAATTGAAACAGTAATCAATATTGATTCAGTAATTAATAACTGAGAATAATAAAACAGTTAATAGTTAAAAGTTGTAATGCCAAAGAAGAGAGGGAAAGGAGGGGCTCCACCCACCCCCCCTTCCCAGCAGATGTTTTCAAGGACCACAGGAAAGAAGCTGAAGATACAGTTGCTAAAAATGACCAAGAACCTGGTTGGGTCCAAGAAAATGCTAATTATAAGAGACTTATTGCTTTGATATGTAGATGCAGTGATACGTTAGTCTTGGCTTACATTGTACTGGCTTGCTGCGCATGTGTAACCCAAAGGTGAATTAAAGGACAACGAAGAAGACTACAGGGCCTTCATCAGCGACGACCCCCAAAGACTTGTGCGAGCACCAAACCGAGTGGTGGTGTATGCGTGGTAAAGGTGGTAATGAAGGCGGAGACAGAAAAGTGACGAACCGAAAATAGGAGGAGATGGCATTGACACATGGCATATAAGGGGTGACTTTTACTTGGCAAGCTCGTACGTGAAGTGGCAAGGGTCAAGAACCCTGCCCTCCGTACCCCGCGGTTGTTTTTGCTTATGCGCTATTATTTGAACCAAATTATCCCTTATTTATATATTTTCTAAACTATTCAATTAAAATTGTTGCTACCTTAAATATTATTTGGGTTTTTTTTTTTGATGGGATAATTGGGCAAACATAACACTATGCTCCCCTTTACTTTACGCTTCTTAAAAATCCCTCTCCTCTTCCCTCTAACTGTGCATGCACTGTTGGATGCAGCTTCCGGGGGCAGATTTGTTCTTCCTGTGATAGTGCCAAGCTCGCAGGGCCCTGCAGGAGGGACCTCTGTGAGCAGTGGGATTTACACTCTTTAACAGCAGCCATGTCCCAGTGAAGCGGTCAGGCTGAGCAAGGATTGCCCTTCTCGGACGGCCCAGCCAGCTATCCAGCACCGCTAGCAGCAGGGCAGCACTGTCCCCATCTCCGTGGCCCGGGACAGCGCCTGAGGCAAATGCCCTGTGCTGTGACAGCAGCCACACCTTGCGGTGGGACGTGGAATGGCTTATGGCTGCAGCCAGCAGAAAAAAGAGAGCTCTCTCCAGCTGTGGGGAATCCAGGTTCACTGGGTCCCACGGGAACCGACAGCCAGACAGGGAAGGGGGGAGACACTTGCAACAGCTTCTAAGGAGGGAGGGAGACAGTGGAGGAGTCGACCCTCTGGCGAATAGAGTTTTAGAGGGGAGGGGGATACAAAAGATTGACTTAGGGAGAACCCCAATGGGGATAACTTGAGGGTGGGGCCCTGGTCCCTGAACCAATCACTCAACACTCTAGCTGGAAGTTTCTAGAGAGAAGGGTGCGAGCACCGAGTGACGGACAGGGCACCGGGGAGGGATTTGAGAAAGGATACATTAGTCTCCAAGGCAACTGGGAAGGAGTTGGGATAACTGGCAGCACAAGGGAAGGAGAGGATAACCAGCGCAGAGCCATTACATGATAGCGGGAACAGAAAAGTCCAACTTCTACAGAAACAACACAACATCCCAGGACAGTCCTGGCACTGCAAACATGTTTTCCCTCTGCAGTTTTCAGTAACAGTCAAGGAGCATCCAAATTCTTGCAAAGCAAAGCTTGTTTAAAGGATGGGTTTAGTGCCAGTGAGCTTCCAAGGACTCCTCCTTTGACGCAGCCTATGCAGGGGGACTCTGAAGTGTCCCTGTACCCTCTGAGTTTCAGACAGAGCTGGGAAAACATGTAACCCTCCGCTCACCGTCCCCAAGAGCAGACAAGATGCCGTCCCCCTTTCCTGGAGCTCAGGGATGGAAAGGAGGCTGCAATGGCAGTGATGGGTGGGTTTGTGGCCGTCCCATTTCCAGCGGTCTCTGCCTCCCCCCACTGGCCTCGCGGGTGTTCTGCAGCTTCTCCCTGTGAGAATACCCTCTGCCCCTGTGCAGAATTCAGGAGTAATGCACAGTCTCACCCCTTCCCAGAAATCAGGCTGTGTGAGTGTGTTTGCATATGTGGACATGCCAAGTTTTAGCCCAAAGAGAGTTTTAGAGCTGACTTACAACCCACTGAAATAATTTCATTATGGAAGCAGTGACATAACTTGATAGTAATGCGCACGCACCACTCAAGTGCTGGGGGTTTATAGGGCGTTTACGAGGTGTGTGTGCAGGAGGTGACATCCCCAGCACACGCAGAGCTGGCAGTACCTGGCTGGAACCCTTCCAGCGAGGGGCTGGTGGCCCCAGGGTGTCTGACAGCACTGTGGAGGTGGCTCCTCACACAGCAGACCTGGGAAAGGGACAAGGACATGAGTTCAAATAGCTCACAGCAATGGTTGGCAGGAGCTCCTGAGAAATTCTTCTCCTTAGTTCTGATGGGCAACAACAAAACAAATTTGGTGGGTGCAGCTATTGATCATCTTCAGGTGAGCTCAAAGCAGAACTCTTCCTCCAACCCCTGCTGGAGATTATCTGCTCTGTAGTGCGGCCCACTGGCCTCAGAGCCTTGTAGCAGTGTGTTTCTGCTGCCACGGGCCATGAAATGAGATGTCCTGGCTGGTGCAGTTGTGTTTGAGGGAGCTGGGACACCTCTGAACAGTCGGGACACTCAGGAGCATCACTGGGGACCAAGTATTAATTAGAATGTAAAATCTCATCTGCAGTCATCTTGCATTACTGCTGTTAAGAGGACAAATGTTCCATTGCCCTGTGATTTCTGAGTGTGCAGAGTCATGGCTAAAGCTGGGCTGGAGACAAGAAAGAGGAGTTTTGGCCAATTGGCCACTAATTCGTGTGTGAGTGGTATTCAGCACCCAATTTGCTTTGCAAAACCAGTAAAGGTGAGAGGCTATTGTAAACCTGAAATAACATGTTTGTGCTATAGCACTTGATTCCAAAATTGTTCTAGAAAAGAAGAAAAACACCTTTGTAAAAAGAATGGTGTGGTTTCTATTGCCCATCCCTCTACTGTGTGAGAAGCTGCCTGGAGAGCAATACTTGTTCAGCTGATGTTCTGACGGGATTGGTTCGGAAGCTATGACAAAAATGCTGTATGAGCAAAACACCAGCTTCAGTTTATAGAGTCAGGCATCACAAAAGCTGGAAAAGATCTCCAAGGTAAGTGAGTCCAGTCTTTGATCTGGTATCTGCACTTAGCTATCTGCAGGGATCTCTGGGATGCCATTTGTAGTGAGTTCACCTATGGAGTTTATGGGGTGAGCATAGGAAACAGAGCCCAGATTTGACACATGAACAAAATATGGGGGATTTCCAACTCCCCACAGCCCTCGGGTCACCTGTGCAGCTGCTCACCTCTTGCCTGGCACCAGCTGCTGTGAGCACCACAGAGACACAGGATTTTAGCCTCCAAAGACCTCTGTGGTTTGACTCCCTCATCTGTGTGTCACAGGGCCCAGAAGATCAGCTCTCTGCTGCAGGGAGCTGGCAAATCATCTATTTAGCACTTTCCTGGCAGTGCAAGAGGTAAGAATGGGAGAGGTGGACAGCAAAGTCCAGCTTCATCATTTTTGGTAAGATCAGATGAAAATACTGAGGAGTTAGTTTAACGTGAGAATAGGGAATTGTTTTAATATTCAATATGATTAATTTACAACAAATTCTAAGTAGATTAGCTGTACATACACCATGTTTCTTTCCCCAGATGACCATTTATCCACATAACATTGCAAACCAACAATTAGAGCAGCATTCCCTGTGCTCTGATAATACTCTCTGGTGTTCCCAGGCTCAGGCTACTCAAGTGAACGATGCATGGGCTGTGCAGCAGCTGAGCGTGGCTGTAACAGCATCGGGGAATCACGAAGCATCATGCAGGAAAGCCTGGGGCTCCTGTGCCAATGGAGTTTCAGGGCAAAACTTGTAGTAAGCTGGTGTTTTCTTGCAGCCAGTCTTTTCCTCCTGGCTCTTAAATAGTGGCCAGAGGATGAGGTTGGTTGTGGCCTGGTTTATCTGCAGTTGCAAAGCAATGCATCACTCTGCAGTCCTGTGAGGGAAGCCTTTGGTATCTTTCCAGTCTTTAGTTTTCCTCAATTATTCATCTGAGGGTTGCTTAATTGCTAAGTCTCCTACTTTTAGATAATATGGGGAGGTGTGAAGGAATGCTGTTCAGACACAAACTGGTCCCTTCTCAGCTTCAAAGGGCAAATAGAAATTCTCTCCCTGTTCTGTCTCTCGGGCTGCGGTGACACCAATGGCTCTTGCTGAGCTCTTGCCAAGGCTGTAGCCAGGGCACAGCCCTTTCCCATCTCCTCCTGGGCAGAAGGAGCACGCTGCGACTGGTTGTGAGAGCTGTTTCCTGAGAGGAGTGCCAGCAATGCGTGCAGGAGGAACCTGTGGTGGATTCTGTGTGTCATATTTCAGCAGACATTGACTGCAGCCTGCTGCAGAGTGAGACAGTTCCTGGTGTCTGTGTAACCAGGTACTTGGTCAGATGTTAAGAAGAAATTCCTCCCTGTGAGGGTGGGCAGGCCATGGCACAGGGTGCCCAGAGCAGCTGTGGCTGCCCCTGGATCCCTGGCAGTGCCCAAGGCCAGGCTGGACACTGGGGCTTGGAGCAGCCTGGGACAGCGGGAGGTGTCCCTGCCATGGCAGGGGTGGCACTGGGTGGGCTTGGAGGCCCCTCCAGCCCAAACCAGTCTGGGATTCTGTGATTCTTCTGTCTTTATTTTCACTTGTGAATTGATTCCCAGTCTACAGTGGTTTCAATGCCTGAAACCACTCGCTGGGGCTGCTCCATCCCTGTGTGCACCTGGAGAAGGAGATGGTGAGCACGCAGCTTACAATCCTGCTGCCCTTTCTCCCAAAACTATAAATACCAGGCTTTTCTCAAGTTTTCTGCTTTCATTCCACTCTCACCCCTCAAAATCTTGCCTATTTGTCAGTCCCGGAATAAGCCCCATTTCTCTCTGGCATGGTGGGAATGTGCAGGATTTCTGCTGGGTGCCTTGATGCCTATAGGTTTTGGAGTCAATGAACTTCTGCAGAGCTGTGCTCATGCTGGAAGTTAAACCTTGTCTTTAAAGAGTCTGGAAGAGCAGTAAGGAGGATTTTAAGTTCCTTACAGTAGAAGCTGTGTCCACTTGGCACCTACAGCCATTCCAAGGCAGACTGTGAAGTCTCCAGAACAGTTTGATGTTGCAGTGTTAAAACAACTTTCTGCCAGTGCTGGTAAACTGCCATGGCTTGGCTGAACTACCTATAGCTAAAGAACCACATATGAATTTGCATTTTCAGAGGGAATTTCCCATGAAGTTTGAATGCGCTTTTTTAGTGACAGCAGCCTATTCAACACTGCCTTGGCTCACCCAAAGCCCTCTTGGCTTTCACTGGGTGTCCATGTTCACATGGTGGCTGTTGAATTATCAGAGAAGCTGTTCCTTGTTTTCCAAGAAACTGTTCTGAATTCTCCACTAAATGCTAAGCAGACCTCTGTTGTGCTGCCATTTTTGGTGAGGTTTCAAATGGTTTATTTTTGTGCTATGCTGAATTTTAATAATTGCTATAAGTATGCTATTAGTCAAAATGAGGGAGAAAGAAACCCAATTATTAAACTAGACTGCTGTGACTGGAATCTACAGCTGATATATTAAAGCCCAACTGTCATACTTAACAATTAACTCAACCCGCTGGCAATACTGGAAGAGAAAATGAACATTATTAATGAGAGAACTGATCATTATTTCTTTTCCCTCCCACCATTAGAACAATATGTTGCAATGTATCAATAAACAATAATTTTACATCATATACACTGTGTGCTTTCAGCAGTGCTTTGCTATCTCCTGCTTTCCCAACACCACTTTTATAGAATTAATGCTTTTTTCCAAGTTTCCTTTGCTGCCATGGGCTGTGTAAGGCCTGAGGAAGCCAGTACAGGCTGCAAATGTTACTCAAAATGCTTTTTGCACCTGAACCCAAGAGGAATGATCCGCATCCCCACTGACAGGTACCTATTTGTGAGGACTTTCTGAGCACTCTGATGCTTCTGATTCAGCTTCTCACTCAGCACAGCCCCTCCTCCTGCTGCAGCCGAAACCTTGGCATTGTGGAAGAGTAGATGCCCCTCAGGCCCAGTGGGTTGGGAGACAGTTCTCTGCCCAGTAAGGCACCTGCCCATCCTGAAAGATGTGCTGATATCACCGGGAAAGGCCCACCTTTGTTGGAGAAGCTGCATGACCAAGACTTTCCCCAAATTATTTCAGAAACCTGGTGTCTTTCTGTGATGAATGTTTTTGCAGAGAGGATGGATAGGATCTGCTTAAGCTGTGCCCTCAGTCACATGTGGGAGCAACGTCACAGGCTGTGCCACCTAACCAAGCCCAGCAGGCCGGGAGGAGAGCCCGGGGGCAGCAGGAAGCTGAGAGAAGGCCCTGCTCTAGAACTGAGGGAGTTCCACCAGAAGCAAACAAAGATGGCAACTTGAAGACATTCCCACTGTGCTCAAAGTTTGTCTGAGAAGACTAAGACGAGAGCTTGTCAAAAATCCCAGGAAATATCTTGGAAAAGGTTTTATGTATGTTGGTTGTGACTAGGTACAAAGCTCTTGCAGGAAAAGAGCCTCTGCAGCAGGCTGGCTGGCTGAAGGGGTCTTACTTCTTCCTAGAATAAAGATTACCACTGAAATGCAACTTTATTTTTTATTGTAAAAGCAGAAAATATTTTCCTGAACTCTAAAACCAGTTTCAAAAATACAGATGTGTTGTGGAAACAGGAACAAAACATTTGGGGATTTCTCTCTACAAAGGATATTTCTAAATGTTTCTAAAGATGAAAAGTGAAGATAAAATGAGGTCACTTTTCCTGGATTCTAAAACTACTTATAAAAATCTTTAAGGACTATAGGAATTGAGAAGGAATATTTGGGGATGTCTCTCTACAGAAAAACTATTTTGAAATATTTCTACAAATTCCTAATTCCTAAAACTGAAAAACTAAGCAAATGGGATTGCTTTTTCTCAGGAGCCCCATGCTGCTGCCTGCCCCCTGGGCTCTCCCAGCCCTGGGGACCCCGTTGCTGGTCACAGCAGCCCCTGCCTGTCTCCTGCCTGCCCACACCGTGGGCATCCCCGGCTGCTCCTGGCCATGGAGCTGAGCCAGTGCTGCTGCCGGCTGGGCTTTGCTGCCACTGCCACCGGACACTGGCTGTCAGCTCCATCTCTTTATTGCAATAGAAGAAGGGGCCATCAGCTACTCCCGCAGAGGTGGGTCAATGTCTATGTTGTTGAGAGGGCATTGCCAGGGGTCTGAGGGGCAGAGGAAAGGACATGTTGGACTCAGGAGGGGCTTAGAGGGTGCAGGGCTGCTCCTGGGGTCTCTAAAAGAACTCGGGAATGGGTTGGGACGGAAGATCAAAAAAGAGATAAAGGCAGCTCAGGGATACGCACGGGCAGAGGACGTGGCAGTTGAGAGGAATGAAATCATGGGGATGAGAGCTCTATTTCAGAGTCGCAATTGATAGTTGATGTTAATGAAGTTGATAAGGTCTTAATTTGAAGTGTTGGTCTGTTGTTAAACATTGAAGGTTAGAGTTCTGGGACTTGCCTTCCGTTGCCGTTGCTAACTGTTACTATTTTACCCTGTATTTGTATCTCTCCTCGTCATACTCTGTATTTGTACCCCTTGTTAGTCTTTTGTTAAACTTTGAATGTTACTATTCTAAGACTTGCCTTTAGTTGCTGCTGTTAGATGTTGCTATTTTACCCTGTATTTGTATCTTTCCCCGTCATACGCTGCATTTGTTCCCCTTTCCGTCTCCCCGGGATTTGTATCCATTCCCTCCGGAACCACTTGCCCTACTCCCCTGCTCCCAGGAGGACTTGCACCCAGACTGAATTTAAATGAGAAGCTGTGGGAACTCTATGAACCCTCTCAAAACAACGAACTAGCACACAAACTTTGACTTTAGCCCATCAGAACCACACTAAGTCACCCACTCTTGGCCAGAGCCAGATTCTGTCCTGTCACCATAATTTTGATAGTACCCAGCTTGGAAGATACACCTCAGCTGTGAGCCAATATTTGCCTTCCTAAGGACTCTCATGAGGACGGAAGCCCCAGCTCTGCCGAGAGACAAAGCAGCACTCCTCCTCCTCAGCGTCGTCCTGTGGGAGCAGTCATGGTGAGTGCAACCCCTTGGGTTCCCCAGCCAGAGCTGTCTTTTATAAAGGCCTTTTTAAAGAGCTGCTCTCCTGGCCCTGTTTATCACAGCTTGGGGTCTCCTCTGCGATAGTCACATCTGAAGAGGACCGAGGACGGGAGGGCCGCCCGCCCTATTGGCCTCCAGGGAACAGCTGGCTACGCCGGACCTGGGAAGACAGCCTGGGACTGGCGGCGCAGAGGAGCGCCGGGACTTGGGAAGAACCGGTGGCGAGAGTTGGAGGCGGGCGAGTGGCAAGTGAGTGAGACGGGGGCCGGCAGCTCGGACGCCCAACGTAAGTGAGGGCCCCTAGTACCGCATTTCTGGACACAGGGGGAAGTGAGTGGAATCGGTGGTTGAGGTGCCTCCAAAAGGGGTAGGAACCCCCTCCTGGTTAGGAGGGGTGCAAGGGACGGGCCAGAGGGACCCCATTGGGACATAACCCCCAGCCCAGGGGTTCAAGGAAGGGGCAAGAGGGAGCCCCATTGGGACCTAAACCCTGGGAAGTGAAAGGTCAAGCCCGTGAGTGAGGGTGAGGTTCCCCTCCTTTTCCTGAGTATGTGAGTAAATTCCCCATACTTACTAGTGTGAAAGTGAATGACTGCTTGAGTAGTAAAAGAATATTAAGTGTTGTTTTGCCCGTCTGTAGTTTTCGTTCAGGTAGGGGCACCTTAAGATTTCAGTTAAGAACCAAATTAGAGTCAGTATGGGAAAGTGTTTGAGTAAAAGAAGAAGATTTGGAAGGGAAGATGAGAAAAAAGAGAAGAATATTCCCCCTGATAGTCCTCTTGGACAGATGCTAGATCAATGGGACACTCAGGAGGCCACAGAAGGCTTAGACAAAATAAAAGTGATTCACTGTTGTTTGGAAGTCTGGCCTAAGTTAAACCTGCAGGGGGAGTGGCTGTGTGTCCTGGGTTTGACTATATGATGCTTTTATCCCCAATTGTTTTGTTCCGCTTATGCTGAATAATAAGTTCTGCACCTTTAAGATTTGTTCCAGAGAGTGAAGAGGGAAGAGAAGAAGTGCGCAGTTTGTTTTCAGACACTGCACTCCTCCTCCACATTCCTGCTCCTGGACTGTGTTGTCTGTGGATGGACAGACAGGGAGATAGAGCTCTTCCTTTGCTTTTTAGTTAGTGTTAGCTAGCTGAGACAGAGAAGTTCCCTGGACTGGTTTTTTTCCTTTTTCTTTGGACCTCTTGAAACTGCTCTGGACTGAACACCCAGGAGAGCACCGGCAGCTGCAGCTGTGGCCCACTGGGCCAGGCCTGGCCTGCGACAATTCCAGCACTGAGGGACTGATCAGAGACTGAGTGAGCTGAGCTTCAACCTGGGTTTTTCTCAGTTTGTCATCTCTTTTAGAGTGGCAAGGGGTCTCATTGTTTGATATTGTTTTAGTTTTATTGTTTAATAAGCAGGTTTTTTTCTACCTTTCTCCAAGGGGGTATTTTTTCCCTCCCGTACCAGTTGGGGGAGGGGCCGATTGGATCTGCTTTCCCCACCGGAGCTCCTTTGGGGGATTCTTCCCCAAATTTGCTCTAAACCTGGACAAATACATGAATTGGCGCTCAACGCGCAGCTGGAAAAGGTGGAAAAAAGCTCTATTAATTGTGTGTTTGTTGTTGTTAAAGCAGTTAGTAGCCATGCTGCTTGAACCCCTGATGTCTCTGGGTGTGAAAGCCTTCATGTGGCTCTGGGCTCTAGACCTTTTTTAGGTTCAATACCTTTCTGGTCATTAGGATTATTGTCCTTAACAAGTAATTTTTACGGTAGAGGGGTACGGATTGGAATAGCTGTTGTGCTGGCCTTGGTGATAATGATTTATAAAGCGTTTACAAATATACTGGCCTCTGTTTACGATATGTATGGTTTGTGGTTTCTTCATCCTACCCTGCATCCCAATTGCAGCAGTACGTTTTGGGAATTTATTAGTAATTACACTCAGTCTGTTAGAGGAGGAGTCAAGAATGAGACTTTCCAGCCTTCCCTTTCCTTCTTCTCCTTTGGATCAGTTATGTCACTTTTTGAGAATGTTCAGTTTCCCCTGAATGTTAAAGAGACCATCTTTCTGGTATTCAATCTGGTAAGCTTCCTCTATATGGTCTGCAGCTTCTCTAGAATGAGGGCTGAGATATCCAGAGGAGCTGGTGAGACCCCTGGCCCAGAAGCAGATGCAGGCGTGAAAAATCCTGAGTAGTGTGGACAATGGGAAAATATAGGCCAAACCCTGAAGGAATTTTCTGATCCTCTAGACTGGGATTTTCCACGGGACCAAATTCAGAACACAGCAGAAGTGGGGAAATACCTAAAAGAGAAGTGCCATGACGATTCTAAGGAGAAAAGGCTCATTGCGATAAGCTGGGCCCTGGCCTATGGTTATTGCACTTTGTTAGATAGTGTAGGGCAGCAGACAGAGGCAGGGGGCAGGGAGATAAATCAGCAGCTATCCCAGTCAGGCTACAGCCAACAGCCCAGGCTTGAAGCCAGCAGCCAGACCAGATAGTGAGCCTAAGCCAGCATCTAAACCAATGGCTGTTGCTACCAGTACTAGAAGTGGGAAATGCACGGAAAAAACTAATCGACCAGTGGATGATGATGATGATGGTGATACAGGAGAAGGAACCTCGATGCCTCCTGACATAAAATCAGGAGTCAAAGCAGCAGGTGCAAGATCAGATGCAAATATTGAGTCCTATTCCCTGAAGGACCTTCGCGGCTTAAGGAAGGATTACAATTACACCGGCTTAAGGAAGGATTACAATTACACCCGACGACCTGAAGAATCCATAATTAGTTGGCTGGTCTGTCTTTGGGATGCTGCAGGCGAGGCTACAATTCTGGATTGCACTGAAGTGAGGCATTTGGGATCCCTGTCACAGGATCCTGTCATTGACCAAGAAATGATGAGCGGGGCTAACCCTCACAGCCTCTGGGAATGGGTCCTAAGAAGTGTAGCACAAAGATACCTGTGCACAGACCATCTCTATATGCAGCAAACCCAGTGGAAAACCATAGAACAAGGGATTCAATGCTTGAGGGAGATGGCAGTGGCTGAGATTGTCTTCTCAGATGATGGAAACATTGTAAATCCAGACTTGGTACCATGCACATCTGTGATGTGGAGAAAACTTGTACGACTTGGGCCGCGAGAATACGCTTCTGCTTTAGCAATAATGAAGTGGGATGATGGTGAGGAGACTGTGCTGGATATGGCAAAGAAGTTCCGAGCATATGCAGACACTGTGAATGGCCCAACACATGCCAGAATCGCAGCAGTGGAAACATGTCTGCAAAATTAGAAGACAAGATGGAGGAGGGTCACAAGAAACTGAGGGAGGAGATTAAAGAGGGCTTTCTCCAAATCTTGGCAGTGCAGATCAGAGGTTCTGGTACCCAACGGAGACATTCCCCAGTTGGCGAGAGAAGGTACATCCCACAAGCTGAGCTGTGGTTCTACCTGCGTGATTGTGGAGAAGACATGGGGAGATGGCATAGAAAACCTACCGCTGCTCTGGCACAATGGGTGCATGCACTGAAGACTCAGAGAGGAAGTTCCAAAAGGGAAGCAGCTCCAGTGGCCAGTAACCAAACTGTCCCATATGATGATAATGGCAATATTTTTGATTCCCTTGAAGGAACCTCAAAGACATATGCCCAGGGAAAGAAGGATAACCAGGCTTAGAGGGGCCCTCCCTCTAGCCAGTTAGAGGCTGGGGAAAACCGTGTTTTTTGGTCTGTGTGGATTCCTTGGCCTGGCATATCTGAACCACAAGAATACAAAGCTTTGGTTGACACTGGTGCACAATGCACATTAATCCCATCGAGACATGTGAGGACAGAGTCTGTTTCTATTGCTGGTGTGACAGGGGGATCACAGGATTTTACTTTGGTGGAAGTTGAGGTGAGCCTGACTGGAAATGAGTGGAAGAGACTCTCTATTGCGACTGGCCCAGAGGCCCCATGTATTTTGGGCATAGACTACCTTCAAAGTGGGTATTTCAAAGACCCAAAGGGACTCAGATGGGCATTTGGAATAGCTGCTGTAGAGACTGAGGGTGTCAAGCAGTTGAACAGCTTGCCTGGACTGTCAGACAGCCCAGCTGCAGTAGGTCTCCTGAAGGTAGAAGAGCAACGAGTGCCAGTTGCCACCTCAACAGTGCACTGCCAACAATACCGAACTAATTGAGATGCTGTTACCCCATCCACAAAATGATCCAAGAGCTGGAGAGCCAAGGGGTGGTCAGCAAGACCCACTCACCCTTCAACAGTCCCATCTGGCCTGTGCATAAATGTGAAGTAGAATGGAGATTGACTGTGGACTATCGTGCATTGAATAAAGTGAGTCCACTGCTGAGCGCTGCTGTGCCGGACATGCTGGAACTCCAGTACGAGCTGGAGTCCAAGGCAGCAAGGTGGTACACCACTATAGACATTGCCAATGCATTTTTCTCCATTCCTCTGGCTGCAGAATGCAGGCCTCAGTTTGCTTTCACCTGGAGAGGCATGCAGTACACCTGGAACCGACTGCCCCAGGGGTGGAAGCACAGGCCCACCATCTGCCATGGACCGATCTAGACTGCACTGGAAAAGGGTGAGGCTCCAGAACATCTGCAATATATTGATGACATCATTGTGTGGGGGAAGACAGCAGCAGAGGTGTTCGAGAAAGGGGAGAAAATCATCCAGATTCTCCTAAAAGCTGGCTTTGCCATCAAGAACAGCAAAGTGAAGGGACCTGCTCAAGAGATCCAGTTTCTGGGAGTGAAGTGGCGAGACGGATGGCGTCAGATTCCTACCGATGTCATCAACAAGATCACAGCAATGTCTCCACCCACCAATAAGGTGGAGACACAAGCTTTCCTAGGCGCCATAGGTTTTTGGATGATGCATATTCCGGAATACAGTCAGATCGTGAGCCCTCTCTACCTGGTCACCTGTAAGAAGAACACTTTCCACTGGGGCCCAGAGCAGCAACAAGCCTTTGCACAGATCAAGCAGGAGATTGCTCATGCAGTAGCCCTTGGCCCAGTCAGGACAGGACCAGAGGTGAAGAATGTGCTCTACTCTGCAGCCGGGAACCATGGCTTGTCCTGGAGCCTTACGCAGAAGGTGCCTGGGGGGACTCGGGGTCGAACACTGGGATTTTGGAGTCGAAGCTACAGAGGGTCTGAAGCCAACTATACTCCAACAGAGAAAGGAATCTTGCCTATGAAGGAGTCCAGGCTGCCTCAGAGGTAATAGGCACTGAAGCACAACTCCTCCTGGCACCTCGACTACCAGTATTGGGGTGGATGTTCAAAGCAAAAGTTCCCTCTACGCACCATGCCACCAGTGCTACATGGAGCAAATGGATTGCTGTTATCACACAGCGTGCCCGTATTGGAAAACGGAATCGCCCTGGGATTCTGGAAATAATTACAAACTGTCCGGAAGGTGAAATTTTGGTCTTGCTGATGAAGGGGATCAAGAAGTGACACGGGCTGAGGAAGCTGCACCATACAACCAATTGCCAGCAGAAGATACACGATACACTCTACTTATGGTTCTTGCCGCATTGTGGGAATGAACCAGAAGTGGAAAGCAGCCGTATGGAGCCCCACACGACAGGTTGCACAAGCTACCGAAGGAGAAGGTGGATCGAGCCAACTTGCTGAACTCAAAGCTGTTCAACTGGCCCTGGACGTTGCTGAGAGAGAGAAGTGGCCAAAGCTCTACCTTTATACTGATTCATGGATGGTAGCCAATGCTCTGTGGGGATGGCTGGAGAGGTGGAAAAAGGCTAACTGGCAGCATAGAGGAAAACCAATTTGGGCTGCTGAAGAGTGGAAAGACATTGCTACCAGCATAGGGAAACTGCCTGAGAAGGTCCGCCATGTAGATGCCCATGTACCCAAGAGTAGGGCCAATGAGGAGCACCAAAACAATGAGCAAGTAGACCAGGCTGCAAAGATAGGGGTGTCCAAAATAGACGTAGATTGGGAACATAAGGGAGAGTTGTTCCTAGCTCGATGGGCCCATGATGCCTCAGGCCATCAGAGCACAGATGCCACCTCTAAGTGGGCACGAGACCAAGGGGTGGATTTAACCATGGACACTATTGCTCAGGTTATCCATGACTGTGAGACGTGTGCTGCCATCAAGCAGGCCAAGCAAGTGAAGCCCCTCTGGTACGGTGGGCGGTGGTCCAAGTACAAGTATGGGGAGGCCTGGCAGATTGACTACATCACACTGCCCCAGACACGCCAGGGCAAGCGCTACGTGCTGACCATGGTGGAAGCCACCACTGGATGGTTGGAAACCTACCCTGTGTCTCATGCTATGGCCCAGAACACCATCCTGGGCCTGGAAAAGCAAGTTCTGTGGAGACATGGTACCCCTGAGAGGACTGAGTCTGACAATGGGACTCATTTCAAGAACAGCCTTATCCACACATGGGCTAGGGGACATGGCATTGAGTGGGTGTACCATATCCCCTACCTTGCACCAGCTGCAGGAAAAGTGGAGAGGTACAACGGACTGTTAAAAACCACATTGAAAGCATTAGTTGGGGGATCTTTCAAAGACTTGGAGCAACATCTGGCAAAAGCCACCTGGTTAGTTAACACCCGAGGCTCTACTAATTGAGTGGGCCCTGCCCAATCTGAGCCTTTGCATAGAGTAAATGGAGACAATGTCCCAGTGGTACATGTCAGAGGTTTGTTAGGGAAGACTGTGTGGATCAATTCAGCCTCAAGTACAGACAAACTTATTCATGGGGTTGTTTTTGCTCAGGGACCAGGTTGCACAAGGTGGATAATACAAAAAGATGGAAGAACACGATGTGTACCTCAGGGAGATCGGATTTTTGGGTGAGGACTATGTGTAAATATCACTGTTTGCTGAATGTTACTACCATTGTCTGTGTATAGCTGTATATTGGATGTGTAATGTGCCTGTTTGTAGAGTTAGAATATATATTAGTTGTAGTAGTAAACTGAGGATATGGGGATATCAGGTGGAATGTCCTAGGCTGACTATATGATGCTTTTATCCCCAATTGTTTTGTTCTGCTTATGCTGAATAATAAGTTCTGCATCTTTAAGATTTGTTCCAGAGAGTGAAGAGGGAAGAGAAGAAGTGCGCAGTTTGTTTTCAGATATGGCACTCACTTCACATTCCTGCTCCAGGACTGTGTTGTCTGTGGATGGACAGACAGTGGGACAGAGCTCTCCTTTGTTTTAGATTACTGAGGCAAAGAAGTTCCCTGGACTGTGGGGTTTTTGTTTTTTTCTTTGTAGCTGTTTAAACCTGCTCTGGACTGAGCACCCAGAAGAGCACCGGCAGCTCGCACCTGTGGCCCACCAGGCCAGGCCTGGGCCACAGCATTTCCAGCATGAGAGGGACTTATAAGAGACTGAGCCAAGCTGCAACCCATGGAGGAGACTTTCTGAGTTTGTAATCTCTTTCGGGGCAGCAGGAGGTTTTATTGTTTAATATTGTTAAGGCCCTATTGTTTAATAAATAGGTTTTTTCCAATTTTCTCCAAGGAGGTAGTTTCTCTGGAACCGGTTGGGGGGAGGGGTCAGTTGAATCTGCTTTCCTAGAGGAGCCCCTTTGGGGGTTCTCTCCCAAATTTGATCTGAACCAGGACTAACAGAAAGACAGAAGACATACAGAAAGACACTCACATAGGTACCTTGGGTCCCAGCATCACTAACAGAGAAACCCCCAGAGAGGGCAGGACTCAGACCATGGGCTGGCCTTGTGCTCCGGGTTTTAACCCCTGGGCCTTCATGGGCCTGCCCCTGGGGTGGGACTGCCAGTTCTTGTCCAATCAGAGTCAGGGTAGCACCAGCTGCTGGTGTGTGATTGACTGACAGCTCATTTAATCAGACCTGGGTTAACATCTCCCCTGCTGTTTGACTGACAGCTCTGCCAGGCCAGGGCTGGGGGCGGGGTTCTGTCCCACCACAAACCAAGGCCTGACCCAGCCCTGGCCCCACATGGGCATTCCAAGCATCCCAAGGTGTCTCAGGACACCGATCTCATCCAGCCTCTGAAAGCGACAATGGTGACACTACAGAACCTCATGGAACCAAGGGTCAGTTGTGACAATGGAGATCCAAGGAAACTATGGTGAGACTATGGAACCTCCTGAAATCAAGGAGATCGTTGTGCAACTCAGGGTCCCCTATAGAAGGAAGGGTCAATGATCAGACAGTGGGGCACATAGAAACAAGGAGCCATTGTGACACAGCAGGGCTGCATAGAGCCCAGGGACCACTGTGATTCTGTTGAGTCTCATGAAACCAAGAAGCCATTGTGACATTGCAAGACCTCATGGAATCAAGGATTATACTGTGACAGTGTGGGCACCCATGAAGTCAATGGAACATGGAGCAGGTCTGCCTGCTTTGGACTCCTGGGGTCTGTCTGACAGATCCCACTGAATTTGACATGTCAAGGGCCACTTCCCACCTGACTGTGAAGCACTGGGGCTCTGTGCTTTTATTCCTATGGAAAAGAACTGTCTTTCTTGTCTAGATGCCCATGGCAAAATTGGGATTCTGTGTCTAAAATTCCCTATATCCAAGGGTTACTCCCAGACAAAATTTGCCAATACAGTCAAGTCTGGCTAGACTTGGCCTCTGGTGACTGCCTCTCATCTGCCCCTGCACCACTGGGGCTCACTTGTTTCCTTCCTATGGAGACCATTGTGACACTGCAGGACACTGTGGAACCAATGGGCCATGGTGACAGTGCAGGCCCTTGTGGAACCTGTTCCACTGTAGGAACTTGTGGAACCAAGAGGAACATTGTGACCCTGCAGGGTACCATGGATCCAAGGGGCACTTTGACACTGTGACACTGTGAGGCCTCATGGAATCAAAACATCTTTGTGGCTCTATTGGGCTGCATGGTCCCAAGGGACCAGTGTGAAACTGTGGGACTTTGTGGAACCAAGAGGCCATTGTTGCATTTCAGGGCCTCGTGGAAGCAAAGGGCCATTGTGATCCTGCGAGGCACCGTGCATCCATGGAGAGCATTGTGGCATTGCAAGGCCCTATGGAATCATGGAGACCATTGTGACTCTGCAGGGTCTCATGGACAGAAGGGACCATTGGGACACTTTGGGAACCTGTGGAACCAAGGGAATCATTGCTGCAGTACTGGGCCTCAATGGAACCAAGAGGCCATTGGACACAGCAAGGCTTCATGGAACCAATAGAGCATTATGACACTGTGGGGCCTTGTGGAACCATGGACACCATTAAGATCCTTAAGGACTTGTGTAATCAAGGGGCCATTATGACACCTGAGGGCCTCATGGAAGCAAGGAGCCAAAGTGACACTGCAGGGCCCTGTGAAACCAAGGGAACATTAAATTGGTGATGCTGCCTTGGCCTCCCAGGGGTCACCTGACAGGTCTGGCTGACTTTGGAATGTTGAAGGCTGCTCCCATCTGCCCCTGAAACACTGGGGCTCTGGGCTCTTCTTTTTATGGAAAAGAATTGTCCATTTTTTCCAGGCATCCATGGCCAAGATTAGGATTCCAAATTTTACCAAATTTTTGTGTATTAAAGGATTGCTCCCACACTAAAGTTGCCAGGACAGACAAGTTTTGCTGGTCTTTGACTCCTGAGGGGCAGCACTCACCTATTTTCCAAACACTGAAAAGGGCTCTGTGCTTTTCTTTTTATGAAAAGCAAACCCCATCCCTCTTTTCCAGGCACAAATGTCTGAAATTAGGACTCCACATTCATAATTTCAAATATCCAAGGGTTACTCCAAGCAAACCTGCCAGGACAGACAGGTCAGGCTTGCCTTGGCCTCTGGTGGTTGCTGTTCATCAGCTCCTGAAATATGGGGGGTCTGTGGTTTCCTTCCTATGGAGACCAATGTGACACTTGGCAGCCTTGAGAAATGAAGTGGCCATTGTGACACTGCAGAGCGACATGGATTTAAGGGACCATTGTGACACTGTAGAGCCTCGTGGAACCAAGGACATCATTGTGGCTCTGTTGGGCCACATAGTCCCAAGGTGCCAGAGCAAAGCAGACAGTGGGGGAGTTAGCCCAGCGGTAACTCAGAGTCAGACAGATTTTACCCCAGAACACCTGGGTGCAGGTTTCAAGCCCTAGGAATCATTCGTTTAACTTAGGGTGAGTTTGAGTGTTCCCTCATAAGCCTTTAGTGCTGTTATGCTAAGTTATCCAAGTTCTCCTCCCCTATTTGTTACTTGCTTCCCCTCTATGTTTTGTGTTCTAGAGTGTTCTACCCTCAAGTGTATATATTGTTGCTTCGCCTTTATCTCAGGTCTTTGGATCCCACCCCTCCTACTGTGCTCAACTTCTCCATGTTTATTGTTTTTCACCCTGTTACTAAAGTTTTTTTTGGCCAACTCCATTGATCGTGCTTGTAGGATCGTCAGGGACTGGAACGGTTGGGATGAACGGAGACGAGATGACAGGTCTTGGAACTTGTGGTTTATTGCAAAGAGTGTGGGTATAGGGGCCTTGGTTGATGCTGCCAGCCACAGCTCGGAGCAGGCCCAAAAGAGGGGCTCGAAAGAGGCGCCCAAAATGGATACCCGAAAGAGGAGGGGAATTCCTGTTACAATACAATAAATCTTCTTCTGTGCTGCATATTCTAATTTTCACTAACCGATCTAGTACGAGATACAAATCTTTAAACATTTACATACAGCCTATAAGAATCATTACATTACCATACTATGTTACATTTTAAACCCTAAAAACTACTCTTTGGACCCCTTCTGCCAAGCTAGTAGGGTCTGCTCTGACCCTTGGACCTGTCTGCAAGCAGAGGGTATTATTTCATCAAAGAAGATAACATTCAGCCGGCTATACCATTGTTTTCCAGTTGTTCAGTAACTAAGGCTTGGTGTCTCAAAGCTTGCTTTCATTTCAATCTTACTTATAGTTTCCATATTTTCAAAATCTTTTGCCAGGCAATCATATTTATAAGGCTTTCCTGTTTCATCTTCCCCAGCATCTGCTCCTTTTCATTTTCACCCCCCTTGCCCTGAAGTTGAGGAACCAGAAAGGTTTGTCACAGCCAACCTCATTGCGACTTTTGGAGCCCGAACAGGGACCCTGACATTGAATCATGTCAGCTGGGGTTAGCTGGTGGATAGGCCAGTGTTCCTTAGGATTTTGGATTGTGCCAGGCCAGCAGATTCATCATTGCTTTGAGAGACCTTGGCCAGGATCTGCAGGGACAATGACGGTTTCACCTGCGTAGGTTTGCAGGTGGGTTTGGAGAAATGCAAGACATTGCCCATTTTGCCACTGTGTTTTTACAGTATGAACTCACATCCCACAATTGGTTTGGGGTGTTCGGTGACTGTTCCCTCTAAGGTGGAGAATGAGAAAAATGGGCAGCCAGATGTCCAAAGTAGAAAGGAGCATATATGGATGCTTTGTTAATTCTCACTGATCATGACAAAATATTTACAAAGAACAAATTAAAATCAATTGTGAGGTGGATTATTAAAATTTTTCCAGATGCCCGTGCTGAAAAAAATCTATACTACCAAATTTTGGGACTCAGTGGGAGTTAAATTGTACAACCTTTCGATCTAAAGGGACCCCATTGCACCCCACATACTCCCCATCTTTCACACCATCCTTGAGACCCTTCACCAGCAAGCAGTGTGTCGAAAACTCAATCTATTGGTCACTCCTAACTCAGGACCTCCTCCCAAATCAGCCTTTCATGGACTTTCCACGATGCTCCATGATGGTGATGGACATGCCCTCTTGGAGCACTCTGACCTGGAGACTCAAGATGGAAGGAGCCTGAATGTGGCCTGACCATCCTCCCGCCATCTTGGCTCCTCCACTTCCTGCTACCACAGCTTTCCCTTCTGCCTTGAATGAACCTCCAGACTCTACCACCTCGACTGTGGGTCATGCCTTCACTGCCAATTATTCCACCTTCACCCTGGGCCATGCCTCCAGAACTCCACCCTAAAAGTCCACCATCTAGTTAAGGAAGGAGACTGGCAAATTGTTAGGAAACTCCTCATTGCACCCATATGTTATGAAGGAAGGGGGCAGAATCCCAAGTCTCAGCCACTGGTTTATGGAGAAATCAAGAATCTGTGTAGGGCAGCTAAAGACCATAGGAAGGACTTACCTTCTTTTAGTGGCCTAATGAGGGCGATGTTTACAGCCTATGTCTTAACCCCCTATGATTTAAAATATATTATGACCATGTTGCTGTCACCTACAGAATACACCCTGTGGGAAGGGAGATGGAAGTGTTTACTAGATCAATTAATAGCAGACTATGATAATAATGAGGCAAGGGTGGGATTGACAATCAACCATCCAGCTGGAGAACAACAACACAGCCAACCAGATGATCAAACAGCAGGTATTCTCAGAGAAGTATTGGATAACATCACAAAGATGGCTTTGAAAACTTTAATCCAGGTATTGGATGGTAGCACCCCCAATTTGGACTACATTGGGTGGCTGCAGATAAAGCTTTAGGACAATTAGACCATCTTGGCTGCCTGT
Organism: Zonotrichia albicollis; assembly: GCF_047830755.1. Classification (NCBI taxonomy): domain Eukaryota; kingdom Metazoa; phylum Chordata; class Aves; order Passeriformes; family Passerellidae; genus Zonotrichia; species Zonotrichia albicollis. Next base: position 4,574,409 of record NC_133851.1, read on the forward strand.
TAAGTAAGCAAACCAATGCTACCTCCCTCACATTGAGTGGTCTGCTCTCAGACATAGAGACCACCAGACATGCCACCTTGCAGAACAGCGATAGCGTTTTTACTCTGGGCACATAGGCATGGTTGTGTAGACTCTAAATGCATGTGTATCATGAACCTCTCCAGCCACAGCGAGTCAATCCATAAGAGTATTCATGTACTGAAAGAAGGGTTCAAGAAGCTTCAAGTGGAATACAGAGACTGGTTCAATAAACTCTTCCAATCTAAGGGACTAAAGGGTTGGATGATGTCTACTAAAACAGTTGGAGTGATGAAAAAAAGACTATTAATTCTCTTAGTAATTGTTGTTATTGCATTGTTAATTGTCCCATGTTTGTTTGAATGGTTTTAGAAAGTCTTACAAAATTCTTTCAGTTCCATCTTTGTTGTAAAACAGAAAGGGGCAAAATACCCAACACAGGCTCATCATGGACTCCTTGGAGGAGAGAATTGGAGGCCACAATGGCACAAAATCCTCTCAGAGACTCAGTGTAGAAAGGAAAATCCTTAAAAGTACCTAAAAGTATTCTTAAATCCATACAGTACCTTAAAAACCTTGAATATCTCAAGGTGTTATGAGCCCTACTGAGTGTCAGCACAAAGCTCTCCAGGGACTCATTAAAGCAGAATTGGGGCCATGATTGCACAAACTTTTCACAGAGTCTGTGTCAAAAGGGAAATACCAAGTACCTTAAAATAACTGAAGTACCTTGAAGTAGTTAATGAGCCCCACTGAGTGTTGTTACTGACAAAGCCTCTCTAGGGACTAATTACAGCAGATAATTTAAGTCCAGGATTGCCCAAACCTCTCAGACACTCTAAGAAAAAAGCCAAACCCAAAATCCTTTGAAAAACCTGCAGTCCCTGCAGGGAGCATTAAGGAGCTCCCAAGGCCATTCCTGGCCAAGGCTCCCCAGGAACTCCTTCCAGCAGATCCTTTAGGCCACTGGGATGTGGCCTAGGGGGGGAAGCTGAGGGCAGGACAAGAGGCTGACAGTGCCCAGCCTGGCTGGGGCTGTGCCAGGAGGCCCCAGGGCCTCAGGACAAGGTGTCTCCTCACAGCCCTTGGTGGCACAGACCCTGCTGTGCCCCAGGGCACCAAGACTTGGCTTCTCTTTGTCCCCCCTTGTCATCACTGCCTGCAGTTCTCTGCTATGCCTGGGGCCTGGGGACACTTTCTCAGTTGTGTCCCACAGTGGGAACCATTACATGTCCAAGAAAGTCTGAAGTTGGATTCTGACTTGGAGTTCTGGAGAGGTTTCTTCAGCTCCCTCTCAGGGACTGATGTTCAGGGCTTCAGCACAAAGCCCCAGAGGCTCATTAAAGTCCTTGTGCTGTGTCTGTGCTGCTGAGCTGGGCTGGGCTCCTGGCACAGAGGCAGCTCCTGGTAACCAAGAAGAGCTTCAAAAGCACATTTCTCTTGATGAGCATCTCTTCTGCCAGCCCAGCAGGGCTGGGGCACTGCCTGCAGCCACCCCGGGCACAGAACAGAGGCTCAGAGAGCTTCAATCAGTCAGGGCTGGGAAGGTGCTGAGAAGTGCCTGGGGCAGAATCACTGCCAGCCCTTGGCACAGGAACCTCTGGCTGTAGGACAATGCAGCTGCAGCTCCTGGAGCCATCTCCTAAACCTGGGACATCCCAATGCCTACAGACTCTGTGAGTACATTCTCTGAATATTTCTGGTGTGGGGGAGGTAAAATGCTCTTGAAGCTCTGATATGCTGAGGGTTTCTGATCAGACATAAAATATTTCCAAGACAAGGATTTTGTAAAAAATGAGGTAATTTCGTAAAACTAGTATTCAGTTTCCTACTATTGGACAATGGCAGGGAGGGGGAGATAAATATTAAAGGTTGATTATGAATTATTTATAATTAATTTTGACAAGTGCCTGAGACAATGCAAACTGTACCTTTTAGTGATCAGTAAGAAATCTGTAATTTTCTTACAGCTACTCTGCCCATGGACAGCACCAGCATCACCTTTGCTATACCCATCAGGCTCAGTCTGAGCTGTCCTTTCTCCAAGCTGCAAACAGAACCTGCCCCCAGCCAGTGCCCTGCAAACAGACAGGGTTCTGTCCGGCCAAGGAGAGGGCACAGAGATTTTGGGTCTTGAGTGCTGGCAGGGAGAGATCAGGCACAGGGAAACACCTGCAGGAGGAAAATCTGCAGGAGGCAGAGAGAAGATCAGGCAATGAGAGAAAACAAAACCCAGCAATGGTGTGGCAGGGAGAGTTTAGAGATGCCCACAGGATCCCATCCAGTGTAGCCTCTCCCTCTGAACAAGCCCCCTCCCTCCCCTGCCCCAGCCAAGCCTCTGCCCTTGGGGCCGGGGCTCCAAGGTGTGCAGCCCCTCCTGGGCAGGCAGAGCTGCAGCAGAGCCGTGGGGCAGCTCTGCAGCCCCAGGCCCAGTTCCCTCTGCAGAGCACAGGGCTGGGAGCAGCTGCCCGGCCCTGGGGGCTCTGGCAGGGGGCACAGCTGGCTCAGGGTGACACTGTCCCCAGTGCCAAGCCCTGGGCAATGCTGTCAGTGCAACCAGGGAAGGAGCTGCATCTCCCTCAATCCAATGCCATCATAAGGACACTTGGAAATCTCCCTGAGATTTCAGTCCAAGCTGGGAGCTTCAATCCAGGGTGCAAACCTGTTCTAGAGCATCTCTGAGTTATAAGATTGATGGGGAAAAGCAGAGGTGTTCTGAGACTGAAAATGCTTTTGGATTGGTGAAATAAGCAATGTGAATACATGGCTACAAATGTGGAATTGAGCTGTGGTGGATCCATCTGCTCTCAGTACCTGGGTCTTTCTAAGAAAAACATGGGAGTGTGAACATCCTCCATTTGAGAAAAGACAAAGCCCAGAAAAACTCCAAGCTGAATGAAGTGACAGACCATCTCCCCTCAGGCACCACTCATCATCTTGCCTCAGGGAACTCACTCTGTTCTACCAGAGTGAAGCAAAAATTCTGTGGGTTTCTGATATCCAACAGCAACAGTTAAGATGGGCGGGAGTTTATAAAGGTAACCTGAAAACTCAAAAAAACTGAAGACTATGTTTGTGTGTTACAGAGGAGGGTGTATGAGAAATGTTTTTGGTTACACTTCTAACTCTTCACTGTCCTTTTCTTAATGAACAGGGCCCCATGTCCAGAGGCAGCAAATGTCCAACAGCAGCTCCATCAGGCACTTCCTCCTGCTGGCACTGGCAGACACGCGGCAGCTGCAGCTCCTGCACTTCTGCCTCTTGCTGGGCATCTCCCTGGCTGCCCTCCTGGGCAACGGCCTCATCATCAGTGCCGTAGCCTGCGGCCACCACCTGCACACGCCCATGTTCTTCTTCCTGCTCAACCTGGCCCTCAGCGACCTGGGCTCCATCTGCACCACTGTCCCCAAAGCCATGCACAATTCCCTCTGGGACACCAGGAACATCTCCTACACAGGGTGTGTTGCACAGGTTTTTCTGCTTATCTTCTTTCTTGGATCAGAGTTTTCCCTCCTGACCATCATGTGCTACGACCGCTACATGTCCATCTGCAAACCCCTGCACTACGGGACCCTCCTGGGCAGCAGAGCTTGTGCCCACATGGCAGCAGCTGCCTGGGCCAGTGGCTTTCTCAATGCTCTGCTGCACACGGCCAATACATTTTCCCTGCCCCTGTGCTATGGTAATGCCCTGAGCCAGTTCTTCTGTGAAATCCCACAGATCCTCCAGCTCTCCTGCTCAAATTCCCGCCTCAGGGAACTTGGACTTAGTGTGTTCTCCATATGTTTAGCTTTTGGTTGTTTTGTATTCATTGTTTTCTCCTATGTGCAGATCTTCAGGGCTGTGCTGAGGATCCCCTCTGAGCAGGGACGGCACAAAGCCTTTTCCACCTGCCTCCCTCACCTGGCTGTGGTCTCCCTGTTCCTTAGCACTGCAATGTTTGCTTACCTGAAGCCCTCCTCCATCTCCTCCCCATCCCTGGATCTGGCCCTGTCACTTCTGTACTCAGTGGTGCCTCCAGCCCTGAACCCCCTCATCTACAGCCTGAGGAACCAGGAGCTCAAGGCTGCAGTGTGGAGACTGATGACTGGATGCTTTCAGGAACATTAAACTGCTGGCCAATTTCTGAATATCACTTGTAATAAAACTAATGTTTGATACTTCTTCTTGCTTTCATCTTGGACGTTCTTTTGCTTGGTTTTACCTAATGTTGTGCCACAAGAAATGTAATTCTTTGTGCCATTTCTCATGTTTTTTCTCTCCATCTTCCCTATGACCACAGACTGTGTTAAGGAGGGGCTGTGTTCTAGATAGCTTTAAAGATCTAAATGCTCTCCCAGCAAAGTTGTCTGCAAAGATGCCCTTTAATTGCCTTCTCTGGAGCTGCAGCAGCAATGTCTGTGTGCAGACCTGGGGGCAGATCAGTGCTGGCCCAGCAGCTGTGCCCAGCACCAGCAGCACTTGGTGTTGCCAGTGATGCTGCCATGGCCCTGCCCTGCTGCCCTGGTGGCCCTGGTGTTGCTGCAGGGCCTGAGGGCTCTCAGGGCCGGGCACAGTCCTGGGGGTGGCTTCTGGGTGGGGGGGGCTCCCTGTTCTGGCCAATGAGGAGGATCTGCAGAGGCTCTGCAGAACTGACAGGATGGGCTTTGGGGCTGGCAGGAGTACCTGAGGGACCTTGGCTGCTGCAGCTTCTGAAGAGGAGGCCCAGGGCTCATCCTGCAATTGCTCCAAGGGTCGTTTCAGAGAATCCAAGAATAAGCAAGGTTGAAACAGGCCATGGAGTCCATCAAGTCCAACCTGTGCCCTGGCACTGCCTTGTCTCCCCTGAGCCTCCTCTTCTCCACGATAAACAACCACAGCTCCCTCAGCCACTCCTCAAAGGAGCTTTGTTCCAGACCCCTCCCCAGCCTTGTTGCCCTTCTCTGGACACACTCCAGCCCCTCCATGTCCTTCCTAAATTGTGGGCCCAGAACTGAACACAGCACTCAACGTGCTGCCCAAGCAGTGCTGAGTGCAGGGGAAGAATCACTGCCCTGCTCCTGCTGGCCACACCATTCCTGATCCAGGCCAGGAGCCATTGGCCCTCTTGGCCAGCTGGGCACACTGCTGGCTCATGTCCTGTCTGCTGTCCATCAGTCCCTGCAGGTCCCTTTTTGCCTGGCTGCTCTCCAGCCCCTCTGTCCTCAGCCTGTAGTGCTGCAGGGGTTGTTGTGGCCAAAGAGCAGGACCTGGCACTTGGACTTGTTAAACTTCACCTTGTTGGATTTGGGCCCTGGATCCAGCCTGTCCAGGTCCCTCTGCAGAGCCCTCCTACCCTCCAGTAGATCCACACTCACACCCAGCTTGTGTTATCTGCAAATTTGGTGTTTTACTATTCTTTTTCACACATGTGAAAATTATTTCCTCAAAATCATTAACATGTTTCCCTTCCCTTTAACCCATGTGTTCTTTTGTCCTGGGGGTCTCTCTGGTGATTCCTCGTAGTCGTGGACCCCAATGTTCTGGTGGGCCTGGCTGACCTGGCAGGACACTGAGGCTCCTGAATTTCCAGTTCCCTTTCTCACACAATGGGCATTGTGTGGTTTCCATAGGCCTGGGGTTGTGGAGAAAAAGCTCCAGGTGTCAGCTCAGCTGGTGGAGACAATTTATCATCTGGTAACATGAGGTCACAGAGTGGGCTGTGACATCACAGAGAGGGTTATGTGCGGTCATTGCGCAGCTATGACATCATAGGCCATAACTGTGACATCAGAGACCAGCTGTGTGACATTAGAGAATGAGATGTGATGCAATAGCGCAAGCTGTGACATCCCAGAGGGGCTGTGTGACATCCCAGCAGGGCTGTGTCAGGTCACTGGGTTGGTCACTCTGCCCCAGCTCTCCCTCACAGTTTCTCCCAATAAGTCCAATGCTGTTCATGCCCAGCAGGGTCCCTGTCCCCCGGGATCCCCCCGGCTCACCTGGAGCCACAGCCTCCACCAAAGGATTATCCACAGCGTCCACACCAGAGCCTGACATGGGGACAAGGGGCCAGGGCTGTGTGACCAGGACATCAAGGACGGGGATTATCCAGGTCGCTGTGGTCTGGTTTTGGTTCCCCAGGGCAGAAGAGATGTCTGGCAGCTGGAGCAGGGTCTGGGAAGGGCCTCCAAGGTGGGAATGGAGCCCCTGGGCAGTGAGCAGAGGCTGAGGGAGCTGGGCTGGTCTAGCCCAGAGCAGGGAAGGCTGAGGGGCTCCTCATGCCAGCCTGGCATTGACAGTGAGGAGGGGATGGAGAACACAGAGCCAGGCTCTTCACAGGGGGCTGGGGGGAGACAAAAGCCAATGGGTGGAAGGGGAAAGAGGGGAGATCAGCTAGGGCATGAGGAGTTGAAATGGGTCAGGCTGGTTTCAGTGTTTCCTCAACACCAAGAGCAGCCTGATCCCCTTCTCTATCCACCACTGGCAGCTTTCCAAATCAGGAATTGTTTGAGCTGTTTTGCCCCCACTCCAGGATGAGCATCCGGATACAATAACTTAATTGTGTTTATATCTATCACAGAACCATGTTTGTCTAAAATTAATTTTAGTATGGAAATCACCTGTGGATGGTGCACTCACCAGATACTTCTGGGACGTTGCACATAGCTCAGGGAAGAGTGTGATTGTTATTAAATTGTGTCCTTTTCAACCATGGTCTGTTGGCCATGAAGAGAAACTTTCTGTGCCTCTGAGTCTCACCAGTTCCTGACCCCCAAAGGACGCAAATCTGATGAGTTGTGGTTCCCACTCCAGTGGTGGCACCTGCACCTCCCTCTATTTCCAGAGCAGAGCTCCCTTGTCCCAGAAAGTCCCTGGCAATGCAGGGATGAAGGAAACAGGACAGGCTGTGGGGATCAGGGGCCAGGCACAGCCAGGGATTTGGGGTGGTTGTGAGCCCAGGGCAGGACGTGGCCCTTGGCCTTGGTGAACCTCGTCCAATTGTCCTGGGCCCATGGCTACAGCCTGTCCAGATCCCTCTGCAGAGCTTCCTTACCTCCAGCACCTGGGAACTGACTGAGAGTGCCCTCGATGGCCTTGTCCAGATCAGCAATAAAGAGATTGAACTGACCTGGCCCCAATACTGAGCCCTGGGGACACTTCTGGATGTGACTCCATTCATCAGCTTCTCTGAGTGCCAGGGGATGGATGAGGGAACTGGTGGGGAGGGGGTAGGGACAAAGTCTGATTTATTGTCAGCCATGAAGGGCCTTGGTTTACATATTTATTCAGGCTGCATTAGAAAGTTCAGAGGATCAACATCAATTTGACATTGCTGATATCAACCTATAAACCAGAAAAGAAAACAGGACAAAACCATTCTTTCTTCATTTTTTTCAATGTAGTATATTCACTTTCAATAAACTTCAGAAATCTGTCTAATTAACCGCAGAAGAATTAAAAACTTAGAATTATTCCCTGGGGGCTTTTCTTGCTTGGGTGTTTTTGCACTAATGTTTATGAGCTTTTCTAACTGAAATCCTGAATTGAATGAAGAGGTCCAGAAAGAAGAGACCTCTGGAGTAAGTAAATTCATCAGCAACCTCCAAGTGGCTGAGGATCCATCCCCATCAGAGCAGCAATGAACAGAAATGGGCACAGCTTTGTGGCTGCCCCAGCTCTGGGATGGGCCCTGGGCCTGGAGCAGGAGCAGCTCTTGAGGGCCCCAAGGCCAGGGCTCTTGTGCTGCCCTGGGCAGATGAGATGGCAGCAGGGGCTGCAGAGATCTCATCACCTCAGCCCGAGGAGAGCAGGGCAGCCAGGGAGCCTCCTTTGGTCTTGGCCAAGCACCTTCCCCCATGGCTGGGGCTGAGTCCTGTGGCAGCTGCAGCTGCTGCTGTGCCCTTGCCAGGGGCTGAGGCCATGGGGCAGTGCCCAGAGCAGCCTGGCCTGAGCAGAGCTGTGGGGCCAGAGCCAGCTGGGCTGGGGAGAGGCCCTTGGTGCTGCCCAGAGCTCAGGGCAGCTGGCAGAGCTTGCAGGGAGCTGGGCCGGGCTCTGAGAGCCTGGCCCAGAAACCATCAGTGTCCATCTCAGCCTGGCTGAGCGTGCAGGGGCAGGACTCAGGCCAGGCCTTGTGGGGCAGGGCCAGCGCCTTTGCAAGGCATTGCAAACAGGCAAGTGGCCCAGAGAGGAGGCTGCTCTGTGCCCTTGGTGGCATGGACAGAGCAGGGAGGGGGCCCAGGACATTTGTCAGTGCCAGCTTCTGTGCCCAGCCCTTGGCAGCCCTGGCTGCTGAGCCCAGCTTTGGCCTGGACTGAGTTTGGCTGTGGCCCAGCACCATCCTTCTGCAGGACTCAGGGCCTGTTCCCGGCCATGGCCAGCCCTGGCTGCCTCTCTGCTGGCCCAGAGGCCGGCAGAGCCTGGGGCAGGGCTGTCTGTGCAGCCCCACAGGTGCCACGGGCTCTGCAGGAGCTGGCAGAGGCTGCTCAGCAGCAAGGCCATGGGGCACAGAGCCCCAAGGCTTCTGTGGGCACCACGGCACAGGGCCCATTCCCAGCCGCAATGCTCCTGGCTTGGGCTGGGCCTGCACAGGGGCTGGGCCACCATGGCTGGACCAGCACAGGGCCACAAAGGGGCCACACAGCCGCTGCCTGGGCTGACAGCAAGGCCAGGTACACACAAGAAATTGCTGAGCATGGCCTGCGCTGGCCAGGCCTGACTGTGCCAAAGGCAGAGCTCAGCTGCCCTTGGGGCTGCAGGAACAGTCCAGAGCCCAAAGAGCCTCCATGGCTGTGCTGGAGACCAGGGCTGTAGGAGGGAAATGCAGGGCTGCTGCAGGGTAGGGAGGGCATTGAATTCCAGCACACACCACAGCTCTCTGAAGATCCCAGCACCATGCTGGGCCCTGTTTCAGACTGGAGCAGTGCAGACTGGGGACATGTCAGATGCTGCTGGGACATCCCAGAGAGCTGCGGGAAGAGCTGTTATGGATTTTAAACTGTTCAAATGTTTAACTTGTGTTTTTTGGCAAGAAACCTTTCTGTGCCTCTGAGTGTCACCAGGCCCTGAGCCCAAACGACACAAACCTGATGAGTTGTGGCTCCCGCTGCAGGGGCACTTGGACCTTGGCTCTGCACAGGAGAGCTCTTCATCCCCTTTCTCTCTTTTCTCCCTCTGGGCATGGAGTGAGTTCCTGACTTCAGCCTGTGACTCGTGTGTGCAAAGAGCAGTACTGGGCAGAATCGGGGCAGGAAGGTTTTGGGAGACCTTGGGATCTATGCTGGGCACAGAAGGTGTTTTCCTTTGCTCTGAGACTGTCTGCTGTGGAAAGTAGATTTAATATCCAGCAGAGGAATCACTTTTGTATTTGATGGAGCTGTGTCTTCCCTTGGCTTTGTTGGCTGACAATAAATGAACATCCCTCTGTGTCTCGGGCAGCTCCTTCTCCAAGGAAAGCAGGTGGGAGTTGGAGCCAAGGAGCTGAAAGCTGCAGGTGCGGCCTGGGCTGGAGGGAGCTCAGATTTGCACAAGGCTGCTCTGAGTGCCAGAGCTTGGATGGGGGAAATGGTGGGCTGGGGATAGGGACAGAGCCTGACTGATTGTCAGTCATAAAGGGTCTTGATTTTCATATCTATTCAAATTGCATGAGGAGGTTCTTGGATTCAGTGTGAATTGGAGACTGCACATATCAATAAATTAACAGGAAACTAAACTAAACTAAACTTGACCTAAAAAAATATTTTTTGGCTGTCTTTTCAAATATCATGTATTTACTTTGAATACACTACTGAGAGCTTCTTAACTACAATTTTTTTTGTAACTTTAATCAAACTATTCCCCGTGGCTTGGCTTGTTAAGGTGTTCTGAATGTTAATGAGCCCTGGGACACTGAATTCCTGCACTGAAGAGCTGAAGGCTGAACAAGCCTCTGGAGCAGGAAAATTCAGCAGCAGCCTCCAAGTTGCTGAGGATGTCAGCAGCCCCCACTGAGGCCATCCCTGCCCAGAGACCGTGGAGGAATGGGCAGACAAGGAGAGCGTCCCTGGGGCTGGGGCAGCACAACTCAGAGGCATCAGTGGCTGCAGCTGGGAAATGGAGTGTGGAATGTGGCTGGGAAAGCCCTGCCTGGGCTGTGCCAAGCAGGACAGACAAGCCCTGACTGCCATCCCCCAAACAACTCTCTCAAGGAGACATTTAAAAGGAATTACTGTTGTTTGTGTACTCTGAGTTGGACTCACTGGAGAAATACCAGCAAGAGATTCTCAGGAACTCAAAACAATAAAACAGACTTTACTGGCAAACTGGAAAATCAAGAAAATTTTTGAAAAATGTTCAATACAACAAACAATCAACAGAAACACTTCTCAAAGCAATACCTTGGCCCATCCAATTCTACAAATTGTAATCCTGTTCTATTTTATGTCAATTAAAATTTACAAAAGAATGAAATTAGAAGAAGGCACAGAAAGAGAGAAAGACAAAAAAGATACAGAGAAGCACACACAGAGCTACCAACTCCTGGATTCCAATGGTGTTAAAATAAATATAAATTCTAAAAGGAGGTAGGGTCAAGACGTGTGCTTGCCTTGTGGTCAGCCTTAAATACCCCTTGGTCTTCCTGGGCCCTTCTCCCAGGTGGGCCCTGGGCTCATTTGGTCCCTCAGGAGTTGGGCTGGGGCTGCAGAGGTGGCTGTGGAGCATTGCCTGTGCTGTGCCAGGGACTGGCAGACACTGCTGGGCTGGGATAGAGGCTCTGGGGGGATTGGGGTTCCAGGGCAGGGTAAGGCTGGACCTGCCCCTTCCTCCCCCACACACAACATGTTTCGATCCAACAATCTTCTCCAGTCTGTCACAACAGGCAATGCTGGAGGTGAAATCCCATTCTGGCCATGGGCAGAAGGGCATCCCACCTGGCCTAGAAGGGCAGCTCTTTTCCATAGGAAGGAAAGCACAGAGCCCCAGTGTTTGGGAGGCGGGTGAGAGACTCACTGGGCCAAGGCCAGCCAGATTTCTCAGTAATGGCAGATTTTGTCTGGGACCAGTCTTTGGATATAGGCAATTTTGGAGGTGGAAACCCAATCTCAGCCAGGCGCATCTCGAGAAGCAGGACAGTTCTTTCCCATTGGAAGGAAAGCACAGAGCCTTGACAAGTGTTTTGGGGCCAGATGGGAGGTGACCCTTGTGCGACCATTCCCAGCCAGACTTGTCCTGGCAATATTCCTATGGGAACAATCCCTGGATATAAGGAAATTTGGAGGTGAAACTCCAATTCTGGCCAAGCATGCCTGGAGGAGAAGAACAGATCTTTTCCATAGGAAGGAAAGCATGGAGCCCCATTGTTTCAATAGCAGATGAGACCCTAAATATGTCAAGGTCAGTTGGACCAGTCATGTGGCTCCTGGGAAGCCAAACCAGACAGATCTGTTCTTTGTTCCCTTGGTTTTATGGTGCCACATAGTGTCACAAGGACTTGTTGACTACAGGAAGATCTGCAGTTGGATCCAATGGACCCTTAGTTAATTAGAGTCCCATAATGTCACAATGGCCTCTTGGTTCCAGAAGGCCCTGCAGCGTCACAATATTCCCACTGATTCCATGTGCCCTTTCAGTGTCACAATGGTCTCCATGGTTCCACATGTCCCACAATGTAATGTGACTCCTCTATTCCATGAGGAGTCCTGCAATTTCACAATGGACCTTTGGATCCTGGGCGTTTGCAGTGTCACAATGGTCTCCTTTGGCTCCACAGTGTCACAACGGACCATTGATGACAAGAGACCCCTCTGTATCACAATGGACCTTTGGTTCCATGCAGCCCTGCAGTGTCACAATGGTCTCCTTTGGCTCTCCAGTGTCACAATGGAGCACTGATGATACGAGGCCCTGCAATGTCATGATGGACCTTTGGTTCCATGCAGCCCTGCAGTGTCACAAAAGCCTCTTGGTTTCACCAGGCCCCACAGTATCACCATGGTCCTCTTGGTTCTGTGGGGACCTCCAGGGTCACAATGGTCTCACTGGTTTCATGAGGCCTCACAGTGTCACAATGCTTTGCTTATTCCATGGGGCCTCATAGTGTCACAAAGGTCTCCATGATCCCATGAGTCCACTCAGTGTCACAATGGCCCCTTGGCTCCATGGTACCCCACAGTGTCACAATGGCCTCTTGGGTCCATGAGGCTGTGAAGTGTCTTAGTGGTCTCTCCATGATTCCATGAGGCCTTGCAAAGTCACAATGGATGTCTGGCTCCATGGGGTCTCACAGTGTCACAATGGCCCCTTGGTTCCATGATACCCCACAGTGTCACAATGGTCTCCACAGTTCCATGTGGCCCCGTGGTGTCACAGTGGACTCTTGGTTTGATGGGGCCTCACAGTGTCACAGTGATCCCTACATTCCATGAGGTCAAACGGCATCAGTACAGTCCCCTTGGTGCCATGAGGCCCAGCAATGTCACAGTGCTCTCCATAATTCCATGAGGCCCCACAGTGTCACAATGGTCCCTTGGTTCCATGGGCCCTGTGCTGCTGCATTCCCCCCTCCCCTTCTCAGGCTGCCCTGCCAGCTGAGAAATGCTCCTTGGGGCTTGGCCTTGGCCAACAGCCCCTGGGCTCAGCTCCTCTGCAGCTCATCACAAACACTGTCTGCTCCAGGCACTGCTGCTGCCCAACCAGCTCTCACACTGCCAAAGAAAGCTGTTGGTGCCAAGTGCGGCCAGGATGAACCATTGCTGGGACTGAAGCCCCTCTCTTGGGGCCCTGCAAACAGCGCTCCAAAAGGAGCCCTCCTGGGCCAGAGACTCCCTCTGAGTGGGGCCTCTCCCAGCTGGGAACTCTCCCGTTTGCTGCACTCGTGGATCCTGAACAACCACAGAGCCTGGGCCGATCCCCCCACTCCTCCAGGCTCAACCCTTTGCCCTTTGCTGGGGAGATGCCAAAGCATCCACAGGGAGAATTTCCTGCCCTCAGGGGAATTGCTCACAGGTGCCTTGCACTGACTCTTTGTGTCTGTGTGCACACAGGAGTGCCTGTGCTGGGGAAATGTGTCAGAAATGCTACTCTCTGAGGGGTTGGAGTGCCTTGGATAGCTGAATCAGTCAGGCCTGTAAGTGAGGTTAAATCACAAGGTCTAAGCTAAGTTAAATGCTGCTAAGAGTTGTTTTGCTATGTTGTTAAGTTTAATTTATTAGCTAAGTTAAATATTGTTCTGTTATTCCTCTTTTAAATTGCTAAATCAAAAGATTTAAGTAAGGTTAAATACTGTTAAGCTCTGTTCTTTTGCTAAATTGTGAAGTTAAAAGTGTCAGTAAAGGTAAAGGTGTAGGTTAAGTCCTGTTAAATTTGAGCTCTGTTAGGCTTTTAGGCCGTATTCCTTTCATCCTTGCCCTCACTGTCCTTGTGTCACACACTGACACGGAGAGTTCTCTGATGATTTCTGGATGGATTTCCTGGAATTTGTTTGGTTTTGTTGTTGCTTTGTTTCCTTGGTGTGCCTGAAGTGTCCAGTCAGGAGCAGAGTGGCTCTTGCTGAGGAACTCTGTGGTGCTGTCACTTAATATTAAATCTGGTTTTTGCTGATCCCTTTCCAGGGATTTTTTAAGTGCTCTCAAGCCCTCGCTTGTACCAGAGTGAAGGAGCCCTGGCCCAGGCTCTGGCCCGGGGGGACATGGGGACGCTGCCGGGTGGTCCCTGTCCCCCTGTACCACCCCCAGGGCCCCGGCCCCCGGTCCCCGTGTCAGGCTCTGGGGTCGATCTCGTGGAACATCCTCTGGGGGAGGCTGCGGGGCCGGGGGCGGGGGGACCCGGGGGGACAGGGGGGGACCCTGCTGTGCACGAGCAGGATTGGACTGCTCTGGGGGGAGCTGTGAGGGGGGCCGGGGCAGAGTGACCTCCCCAGTGACCTCATGTAGCCCCTGTGATGTCATTCTGCCCTTGTAATGTCACACAGTCCCTGTGATGTCACACTACCTCCTATGATGTCACAGATCTAACTCTGGGATGTAACCCTGGAATGTCATGCAGCTGAATGTGATGTCACAAAACCATCCTGTGATGTCATTGTCTGTTCTGTGACATCACAGCCTGCACTATGATGTTACACAGCCAACTGGTGATGTCACAACCCACTCTCTGAAGTCACAGAGCCACCCTCTATGATGGCACGATCGGCTCAATGGCCACACACTCTACCATCTGATGTCACAGACAGCTCTGTGACATCACAACCCCTCTCAGTGATGCCACAAAACCTTCTCTATGATGTCACACTGAAACTCTATAATATCACAGCACACACTTAGATCTCACAGCCTGCTCTATGATGTCATACAGCCATGCCATGATGTCACAACCTGCCCTGTGTTGTCACAGAATCCCCTCTATGATGCTTAGCTGCTCAATGACCTCAGACAACAAACTCTGTGATGTCACAGCGCAATATGTGACCTCACAGAGCCCACTCTGTGCTGCCATCCCAGCTGCTCTGTGCCTCTATGACACAGCCACAGAGGAGCTGCTGTGACACAGCCCCCTCTGGGACATGCCACATCTCCTGCCAGTGCTGAGCCCCTGTGAGCTCTGTCTGTGCCCTGCTGGTGTCCCTGAGGGGCCCTGGCAGTGCCCCAGCCCTGCTGGACTGTGCACAGGAGCTGCTCCTGGCCAGAGCTATCTCTCTGCAGCGCTGCCCTTGCCAGGAGCTGCCTATGGGCCAGGAGCCCGGCCCAGCTCAGCAGCACAGACACAGCACAGGGACTTTAATGAGCCTCTGGGGCTTTGCTGCTCTTTGCATCAGGCCCAGTATCTCAGAGAGGGGTCAAAAATTTCTCAAGAACTCAAAAAGAGATTGAAACACTGAAGTTTCTCATACTTTAAATAGCTCCATCTGTGCAACAGGACTGAGAAAGTGTCCCCAGGTTCCAGGTAGAGCAGAACACTGGAGGCAGTGATGAACGGTGGGGACAAGAAAGGCAAAGGTGTCTCTGGTGCTGAGCAAACCTGGATGTGTTTCAGGAATGCAAAGGGCCAGGGCCTGAGCCCCAGCCCCTGGCCAGGAAGATCCTGTCCCTCCCTCCTTTCTCAGGGCTGTTCCCGGGATGGGCACTGGCATGTGGGGATGTGCAATGGCAAGGGCAGGAGCATGGGGCTGCCCTTGCCAGGCTGCTGAGCAGGGACAAGGAGGCAATGAGGCCCCAGGCCTGCAAGGGTCACTTGTCCCCTCATGGCCTCAGGCCCAGGCCCAGCAGCCATGGCCAAAGTGCTGCCTGAGGTGGCTCTGTCAAGGGCTGTCTTGCAGCTGCTGCCCATCCCTGTGCCCTGTGCAGCCCAGGCTGTGCCACGGTGTCCCTGCCCTGCGCCTCTGTCCCTGCAGGCGGTCGGCATCCCCCGGCTGCCCCACCTGGCTGGGCCCTTCCTTTGCTGACAGCTCTGCCTCCTGCCTGCCTCTGCCTGCCCACACAGAGCCTGGGGCTGCTCCAGGCTCCTGCTGGGGACGTGCTGCACCACAGCCCTGCTCTGCCAAGGAAATTCCTTTCTCTGGTGCCAGTCTGGGCCTCCCCAGCTGTACTTGTGCCATTATTTCCTTCTCATGGTTATATCCTCTATGAAGAAAAGCTCCAGCCCCTCAGAAACCACCCTCCAATCCCTCCCAAGCTATTCCTGTTCTTTCCTCAGTCTCCACATCAGAGCCCAGAGCCATCAGCCTTGCCCTGCTGGTTTTGTGATGAGGCCTCCAAACCCCATCTTGGGAGATTTTTAGTTCCTTTCCAAGGTCTGTGAAAATAGAAAAATAGTGGTCAAAGTTATTTTCTGCTAAATCTTGCAGTGACAGAGCAAAGGTCAATACCTCTAAACAGAATGAGGGTGGATTTACATTTGTTAGAAGGAGGAAACATTTTACAGTTATGAGAGTGTCACAAAATTCACCTTTTTTCCCAGAGGATTGGATGCCACATCCCAGGAATTGCCCAAGATCAGGAGCTTTGTGCAGCCTGACCCAGTGAAACCCTCTCATCCCCAAAGACAGAATTCCTGTAGTGTGGGTTCTCTGATGTGCTGGGTGCCCTCACAACGTTTCTGACCAGAATGTCTGCTGAGGGCAGCCAGGATGCTGCAGGGGCAGTGACCTCACAGCCATCACCATGGCAGCCCTGTGCCCTGGGCCTGGCTTTGCCCTTTCCTCTGGCCCTGCCTTGGCTCTGCTGCCATGAAGTGTTTTGTCATTAATATCTTGTCCCCAAGGTGCTGAGGCCAATGGCTTCCCAGTCAGGCTCCTGGAGCAGAAGTGGCTTTTCAGAGCCCAGCCAGGAATGAGCCCTGAGGCAGCAGCTCTGCAGTGGTGCCCACCAGGCTGGGCTGCCAAGGGAGGCTTCTGGCCATGGCCTGCAAGCAGCTGCTGTTGCCAAGGTGCCTTTGGTGCCTCAGGCTCTCCCTGGCACAGCTCCCAGCACGGCACTCTGCCCTTGTGCCCGAGCCCTTCCCTGTGCTGGGGCTGGCCTGGGGCTTTTCCTGCAGCGGGACCTGCCCTGCTCATGGCACAGGAAAGGCAGTTCTTGCTGGAGCAGGAGGCTCTGCCTGCAATGGGCTCCAACAACTCCAGCAAGGCCCTGTTGACTTCAAAATTGCTGCCTAGAGCACTATATTTTAATAATTGTTTTAGCTCCTGAACCGTGGAGTAAATAACTGTGCTAGTGATCCTTCCATCTCATCTCATCAATAAGCCAGAGACATATTTATATAAATGTATCTGGTATTCTATCATTAATCCTGCGGGACAAATTATGTTGAAATTGAATTCCACCTGTTCAATCTTTTACACCATTGACAAAATCTGGGGCTGGGATTGGATCCAGCCACTCCCAGTCTCCTCTCTTAGAAGTCTACGGGCCCTGCAGGGGTTTGAGGAACCATGGTGGCTACGGGGTGTCATTTCTTCACCTCATGACTCATCAGAAGTTTCTCCAGTAAGGAAAAAAAGCTTTTGAAGCTCCCACTGTGCCCATGACAGGAACCCCTGTGAGTGTCTGGGACATCCCAGCTCTTTGGAAGCCTGGGGACTCCTGGGATGTCACCGTGGAGCCCCCGTGAGTGCCTGTGACAGATCGGTGCCTTTGCAGCCCAAGGTGCCCTGGGATGTCACCATGGAATGGCTGTGACTGCCTCTGACCACACGGCTCTTTACCATCCCAGAAACAGCTGGAAGGTCTCCATGGGGCCCCTGTCTGTGCCTGTGACATTCCAGCTCTGGAACAGACTGGAGACTCTTGGAAAGTCCCCATGGAACCCCTCTGAGGGCCTGTGACGAATCTGATCCTTAGCAGGCAACCATCACCAGCGCCCTATTGCTATGGTCAGTTTCCATGGCAACCATCACCAGGCCCCTGTTGCTATGGTCAGTCCCTTGGCAGCTCCATGGAGACCCCATGCCAGGGGTGGTTGCCATGGACACCAGCTCAGGCCTGCAGCCACAGCCCGTTGCCATAGCAACCATTGGCAGCCCCATCCCCAGGCTCATGGGATCCCAGAACCACAGAATTTGCTGAGCTGGGAGGGACCCATCAGGATCCTCCAGTCCAACTGCTGGCCCTGCACAGGACACCCCAACAATGCCAGCCTGGGCCTGGCAGCGCTGTCCAAATGCTGCTGCAGCTCAGAGAGCCCTGGAGCTGGGACCCTTCCCTGGGGAGCCTGGGCAGGGCCCCAGCAGCCTCTGGGCAAAAACCTTTTCCTGACATCCAACCTGAGCCTGCCCCGACTAAGCTGCAGCCGTTCCCTGCACTCTTGTCCCTGGGCACCAGAGGGAAGAGGTTCCCACAGCCCCAGCCAGGGACCCGCTCCCAAGGCTGTTGCCATGGCCACCGGGGCTGGGACCAGCTGCGATGCTCGGTTTTCACAGGCCGGGTTTCAGGAATGGGATTCCCCAATTTCCTGCTCCTGCTAAAACCGCACTGCCCTCGCTGCCCTCCTGCCTCCCATGGAAAGCACAAAAGGCAAAGATGCCGGGCTGGGATAAGAACAATTTATTGGGAAGAGCAATGAGATAAGGAACAAATGGAACAGAAACAATATTGACAACAGAAGGGAGAAATAAAACTGTTTACAGGGAAAAATAAACACAACTCACTGGGTCTGCCTGGCCACAATTTCCCCTTCCTGTAAAGGACACTCTTCTTCTCAGGGAGAGAGAGTCCCTTTCCTGCCCCTGGCAATGACCTGAGGTGAGAGTGAATGTAATGACATGGCCATGGCCAGACCTTCATGTTTTTCAATGCCATATCATGTTACTGGGAGGGGCAGGACAAGGGACTGATGTCTTCCCCACATAGATCAAAAGGAAAAATGGATCACCAGGGCTCTTCCCAACGTGGATCCTCCAATGATGGATGAAGTTGGGGCAGTGCACAAAAATCCTCCTGCACTTGGGGCACTGGCAGGCCTTCCCTTACCAGTGACTCCATTGGTGATTGGTCAAAGCAGAGCTCTGGGTGAAGCTCTTCCCACACTGGGGACACTCGAAGTGCCTCTCCCCAGTGTGGATGCGTTGGTGGGTGACGAGGTTGGAGTTGTGCGAGTTGTGCTTGAAGCCCAACCCGCACTCAGGGCAGCGGAAGGGCCTCTCCTCGGTGTGCATCCGCTGGTGCTGGATGAGATTGGAGCTTCTGCAAAACCTCTTCTGACACTTGGGACATTCATAGGGCCTCTCCTCAGTGTGGATGCGTTGGTGCCGGATGAGGGTGGAGCTGTTGCTGAAGCCCTTCCCACATTCCCCACACTCGTAGGGCCATTCCCCAATGTGGATCATCTGGTTCTGGATCAGGGTGCTGCTCTGCCTGAAGCTCTTCCCACACTCCAAGCACTTGTGGGGCTTCTCCCCACCATGAAGCTGCCCATGCACCACCAGCTCTGAGCTCTGGCTGAAGATCTGTCCACCTTCCTGGCTCAAGGTGGCTCTTTCCTTCTCAGAGCACACTGGGCTGGGTTTGCAGTCTCTCCTCCTGCAGGATCTCGGGGGATTTTCCTCCCCATTGGAATTCTGCACTGTGGAGTCACTCAAAATGGAATTTTCCATGAGGTTCTGCTGTGGAGATTTTTCCTCCATGGTTTCTATTCTCAGCTCCTTCTCTGGGGGAGGAAGGACAAGGAGAGGATGGGATTTGCCTCCATCAGAGGGAAGGGGAAGGAGATCCCCGCAGTTCATCCCCAGCAGGACGGTGTTTGCACCAGGGTTGTCCTGCAGCCAGGGGCCATGTTGGGCTGGGAGATGGAGCAGGAGAGAGGGGGAAAGGGGCACTGACTTCCTCCTCACCTGCCTGGGTATCCCAGGGATCCTTCCTGTTCCTCGCAGCCTCCTTTTCCATCTGGCAAAGGTTTGGGAATGGGAAATTCTGGTTTGGAAAGAAGACAAGCGGTGAGTACATTGTCTTTTCTACTGGTTTGCAGGCAAACCTGGGGGAGAGTCTAAGCCAGAATTACAATTTAATAAGAAAATGAAGATCAAGGCAATGATACAGAAACACTCCCTTAAACTGACAGAGTCGGGATATAACCCGACACCCTGTTGGTCAGGGTGGTGGCTGCAGTCCCATTAAATGGTGGCTTCAGTCCTGTTGGAGTGATGAAGGTGATTCTGTCAAAGCAGTGATCCTGTAGAAGGGTCTGGTCTTCTTTTGAAGGTCCAGTGGGGGTTATGGAGATCTTGTCTTCTCGGAATCCACTAGGCAAAGTGCTCCTGGTGTTTCAAGTCTCAGCTTATATCCAGGTAGGAATGCTTGGATCCTCCCCCTGGGCGGAGCATCCCACAATGGGATGATGGAATTTGATCAGTTCTGCAGTGACACTCAATGGCTCACTCACAGAAGATATCTCCCCTGGAGGGCGTTATTAGGGCTGAATCATGGAAGAGATAAAAAACACTGCCCCACCTTTTTATAGCAGTTTATGAAGATGAGGATTGAAAACATGCATTTGGTTACATCTTGCATTGCAACCTGAAACAGTGGGGTAATCCCTGCTCAGGGGGTGAACACCACCCCCCTTACCCAAGCCGGCTCAGGTGTAAAACCTCCACCCTGGGAATGCCATGCATACAGGGGACAATGTCACACTTGCCCTGCTCCAGGGGAGGTCTCTGTCCCGGTCACTCCCTTCCTCTCCCCCTTTTCTTATTTTTTCCATCTCTCTCTCTAATTCACATTTACTGTTCAATAAAATCCACTTTGGATTTGGTCTCATTAGGACCTTAATTGGCACAAAGGAATCTGTCTAACAATTTTCTTAACCAGATTGCAACATTATTTTGGCACAGTGAGCTCAGAGCGCTGTGGTCGGACCCCAAGTGCCTTTGACAACAGCATGGTTCTCTCCACTCAGGAGGTTGTGTTTTTTTCTGGAAGAAATCTTGGAAACTTGGACACAGTCCCTCCTTCCTCCTGGGAAACTTATGGGAGAAATGATGAAGAAAATGGCTGTTGTGTGAGGCCAGTGAAAAAGAAAATATTTTCTTGTCCTTCCTTGAAAAGTTTGTTAAAATCACTGGAGGAGAGGGAGCAAATGATATCAGCATGACTGATAAAGTTCATTTACTCCAAGGTGAGGAACCCAAGGCTGCTGAAAGTCCCAGAAGAAGCCCAGCTCAATAGCTAAATTCCCAAATAACTCCAGCCAGGGGTCATTGGCAGGATTTTTTTGGAGAGAGTTCGGAGCCGGCAGATCCCGGACTCCAGCCCTGGATATTTTCGGGCTCCCCAAGAGGAGCTTTTTCAGGGCAGAGGAGCCGCGATCATCCCTCGAGAAGGTCCCAGGGGGTCCACGTGGGGATGGCCCGGTACCGACGGGGCGGGACATTGGTTTTGGGGATCCCTGTGAGAGCTGGGGCTGTGGAACGGGGGACCCCCGGGGCGGGGAGAGGGGAAGGGGTGATACCGGAGCTGGGGGACCCCCGGCAGCCCGGAGATGAGGCAGGGACGGGACCCCCTGACCCTGACAGGGGTGTCCTGGCGTGGCTTCATGATGCTCGTACCCTATCGGTCTGTTTAGCCCAGAAATGAGTTCTGCACCTTTAAGGCTGGTGCTGAGAGCGAAGGGGAGGAGGAAGAAGCTGCAGTTTGTTTTCAGACATTGCACTCACTCTTCTACATTACGGCTCCTAGATGGACAGGATGGACAGACAGACAGAGGGACAGATCTCCCCTTTGCTTTTAGTTAGTTTTTAGCTCACTGAGGCAGAGAAGTTCCCTGGACTGCGATTTTTCTTTTTCTTTGGAGCTGTTTAATCCTGCTCTGGACTGAACACCCGGAACACCACCTGCAGCTCACACCTGTGGCCCACCTGGGTGAGCCTGGACTGCGGCATTTCCAGCTCTGGAGGCACTGATAAGAGACTGATAAAAGACTGAGTGAGCTGAGCTACAGCCCAAGGAGGGACTTTCAGAGTTCGTCATCTCTTTTGGAGCAGCAGGAGATTTTATTGCTTAATATTGTTCAATTTTTGTGCTGGTAAATGATTTGCCTATTAAATAAAAATTTTTCCACTTCTCTTCAAGGAAATATTTTCCCAAACTGGCTGAGGGTGGGGCTGCTGAATCTGCATTCTAGAGGAAACTGTTGCCAGGCTTGCAAGGGTTCCTCAGGGGTGAAGAGATAGATGAGAATCTTGACTCCATGATCAGAAGGCTGGATTTATTATTTTATGATATATATGTTACATTAAGACTATACTAAAAGGAATAGAGAGAAAAGTTCAGAAGCTGCTAAGCTAAGAATAGAAAAGGAATGAATCAACAAAGGAGCTCTCTCTGATTCTCCCAAGAGATCTTAGTCTCTGATTGGCCCTTAATTGTAAACATGCAACATGGGCCAATCACAGGTGCACCTGTTGCATTCCACAGCAGCAGATAACCACTGTTTACATTCTTTCTCTGGGGCCTCAGCTTCCCAGAAGGAAAAATCCTAAAGAAAGGATTTTTATGAAAAGATGTCTGTGACAAAACTCCTTTTGGAGGTTTTCAACCAAATTTGCCCTAAACCAGGACAAGGTGGTGGAAAGAAGGGGGAACCACAAGTTGCTGGATTGAGGGGAGGCTGGAGGGGGAACCTGGGACTCCAGAACCCCCCAGAATCCAAAAGCAGGACCCTGGAGAGGGGGATCCCCAGGACCCATGGCATCACCAGCAGCCCTGAGATGGAGGACAACCAGAACCCCAAAGGGATGAGACTGGACATGGGACACTCTTTATGGCTTTTTTTCATTCACTCTTGATTTTTGGAGGTTTTTATGCACATCAGGTGACTTCTAGAGATAGACTTGGGTGGGAGGAATCCCCAACACAAGACATTCACACTTGTTTTTCCACAAACCAGGATTTTCCCCAAACCATCCTGCCGTGACATCCCCCCATCCCACTCTGGGTGAGCTCAGTCCCAAACCTGACCCCAATCCTAGTCTCAGTCTCACTCCATGTTTAGACACACTCACAGTTTTGTATTTATTCTCATCCCAGTCCCAGACTCATCTAACCCCAGATCCAATCCCAACCCCAGCCCTAAAGCCAATACCATGTCTAGCCTTAACCCAGCTCTAATCCAAATCACAGCCCCAACTCCAACCCCAGCCCCAATTCCAGCCCCTTCCTAAATCCTCAGCCCCAAACCAAATCCCAGGTTCAGCCTTTCTGGGGCTTTGGGGGTGTCTCTGTCCCTCTGACCCCGATGATGTTTGGGTGGGGTCACAGCAGGGCTGAGAGGGACAGAGACTGCCCCGACCTCCCAGGGGTGAGAAGGTCAGAGAGCCCCCCCAGCCCCGAGCACCCTCAGCGGTGAGAGGGACACAGAGCCCCTGGTCCCCAGCCCTGCACAGGCATTCCCTGAGGCCAGAGGGATGGAGACCCCCCGAGCATCCCCTGGGCTGAGAGGGACAGAGACCCCCAAGCATCCCCTGGGCTGAGAGGGACAGAGACTGCCCCAAGCACCCCCTGGCAGACGGGTTAGAGGGAGGGAAACCCCCCAGGCATTCCCTGGGGTGAAAATGATGGAGACCCCCTGGGGAAGGGCCTGGGGTGACAAGGACGGGAAAAACTCTCTCCAGTCCATCCCAAGCACTCCCAGGGAATGAGGTACAGAGACCCCTCGAGCATCCACTGGGCACTGTGTTATAAATAAAAAGCTTGGCTAGGCCAATATTCAAGCAGCAATCAATTCATTAATTAATATGGTAAAGTATGAGCAATACAGTGCTGGGTACAGTGGGGGAAGTTTTCCCTCCAATTGCACACTGATAGCTGAGGCTTACAGGTATTTATAGGGGTACTCATCAGCTTTCTCAGCAGTTTCTATTCCAATTTTTACTCATCAACATTTTCTATTTCCCAATTTTTACATCACAATTCTATACACTATTGTAATTTAGTTTTTCTCAGGATGTATCCCAGAAAGGAGTATCCCAGATGGTGGGGGTCCAGCTTCCGAAAGAAGGAAGAAATCTCCCAGATGGTGTGGTCCAGATTCCAGATCTGGGTCCACCTTGTATTTGCAAGGACTATAAATCTCATAACAGTGATGTCCAGCTTCCCTTGGTTGAAACTATAAATCCTGGAGTTGATGTTCATCTTCCTTTCTCAAGCTGCTTTTCACTGTTTTGTTAAGGTGTGAGATAAGCATGTTTCTTTTTATATATTCTAAAGCTATAGTTTCAAAGATCCTTACTACAAGCAATATTCTAAAATTATGCTTCAACAGGTTATTATTGCAAAACTCTTCAAGGCTTAGCTACAAGCAGAAAGTTCCTGTCAAAAAGCAACATCCTTAACACTTTAATTCAAATGCTCCTAAATCAACTTAAGACTTATAAAGGTTAATTACAAACAAAAGATAGGTTCAAGGCCTTCTTCCATGCTTTACTTTCCTCAGTAATTACAATAATTCGTCTTTATAACTGTCCCATGGTCAGTTTCCACACATACTGCAATCACAAATACCACGCTGCCTGTATGTACCTGACACGGAACACAGCTTTGTATTTCACAGGGGGGCACAGGGATGGCTCCTGTGAGAAGCTGCTGGAAGCTTCCACCGTGTCTGGCACAGCCAGTTCCTGGTGGCTTCAAAGATGGACCCGCTGCTGGCAAAGGCTGGGCCAGTTACAAATGGTGGCAATGCCTCTGCGATAACAGATTGAAAAAGAAATCAAAATAGAGATTGTGGCGCAGTTTTAACTCCAGTCAGAGGAGAGCAGAGGGAGAACATGTGAGAAG
Organism: Zonotrichia albicollis; assembly: GCF_047830755.1. Taxonomy (NCBI): domain Eukaryota; kingdom Metazoa; phylum Chordata; class Aves; order Passeriformes; family Passerellidae; genus Zonotrichia; species Zonotrichia albicollis. Next base: position 4,598,627 of record NC_133851.1, read on the forward strand.
AACAACTCTGCAGACATCAAGGTCAGTGCAGAAGGAGGGGCAGGAGGTGCTCCAGGCACTGGAGACCCAGGCACCCTGCAGGAGAGCCATGGAGAGAGGGGCCCTGCTCCCAGGCTAGAGCAGCCTGTCCCTGGAGGAATGCACCCCCTGGAAGAGTGACCCATGCTGCAGCAGTTTGGGAAGGACTGTTGTCCCTGGCATGGACTCACACTGCAGCAGTTTGCAGAGGGCTGCTGCCCCTGAAATGGACTCACATGGGAGAAGCTCCTGCAGAACTGTCTCCCTTGGGAGGGACCCACGGTGCAGCAAGGGAACCACTCCTCTCCCTGAGCTGGGGCAGAAGCCATGGGTGATGAACTGACCATAACCCCCACTCCCTGTCTCCCTGCACTGCTGGGGTGGGTGGCAGAGCTGGAAGGAGGGAGGTGAGAGGCTTCTTTTATTTCCCCTTTTCCTGCTCTGACTTTGTTAGTAATAAATGAATTTCACATCTCTAAGCTAAGCCTGTTTTTCCAGGACAGTATTTGATGAGTGATCTCGCACAGTCCTTATCTCAACCCATGAACCCTTTATTAAATTCTCTTTGTCCAGCTGCACAGGGGAGTGAGTGAGCAGCCCACATGGATGCCTGGCATTTGGCCTGGGTCAACCCACGACACCTTGGTACCACAGGGTCACAATGGACCCTTGACTTTATGGGGTCTCATTGGTTCCATCAGGCCCTGCAGGGCCACTTAATTCAACATGGCCCCAAAGTTTCACAGTGGTCTCCAGGATTCCATGAGTCCCTGCAATGTCAAAATGGTCCTTTGGATCCATGGGGGCCCACAGTGTCACAATGGGCTCCTTTGGTTCTACAGCTTCACAATGGCCCCTTGGTTCCATGTGTCCTGCACCGTTCCATGAATCCTTAGTTCCATGAGGTTCTGTAGGGTCACAATGGTCTCCTTGGTTTCATGGTGCCACAGTTGCCATAATTTCCATGGTATCACAACTGCCCTTGGATCCCAGGAGGCCCCAGAGTGTGACAATGGCCCCTTGCTGCCATGACGCCCTGTTGTGTCACAATGGTGTCCATGATTCCATCAGGTCCTGAAGTGTCACCATGGACAGTTGGTTCAATGACACTCCACAATGTCAGCATGGCCCCTTGGTTCTACAGAACCCCACTGTGTCACTGTGGTCCCTTTGGTTCCAAGGCTCAGAAGTGCCAGAATGACCCTTTGGTTCCATCAGGCCTTGAAGTTTCAAAATGGTCTCCATGGTGTCATGAGCACCTTCCCCTGTGTCACAAGAGACTCTTGGTTCCCTGAAGTTCTTCAGTGTCACAATGGGCCTTTGGTTCCAAGAGGTTTGGTAGAGTCCCAATTGACTCCTTGGTTCCATGAAGCCCTGCTGCGTCACAATGCCCATGGTTCCATGAGTGTCCATGGTGTCACCACGGTCTCCTTGGATCCCCAGTATCACCATGGTCTCCTTGGTACCATCCAGGCCTTGTAACAAGAGACAGTGAGCCATTTTGTGCCTTAGATGAAAGGCTGCTGAACCCATGGTTGTGAGGCTGTGTCACTGATAAGAAACAAAAACCACATGAATCTGAATGCCAAATATAATCTCAAATACCTTCAATCCCAGCTTCCACAGAGGTAGAAAATACAAACAGAGATTCCACACTAAATCAAAAACAGGGACCATATTTGGAATGCAGGCAAAATGCATTCAGTGTATTCCAATGCACTCGATATGATTGGGAGGTGATAATCCCTTCCAAGAGTGAACTTAAGAAGGGCTGACTATTGAAGGAACTGCAGAGAACCACAATATAAGAAAGGTAGGTGGCACAGGTAATTCTGTGATAGGGAGCCCAGAAAGCTAGAGCAGATGAACCAGTGCAGTTACCACCCAGAAGATCACGTTCACATGCTGTGGGCAGCAACCCCATCAGGCCGTGTCACCATCCCCTGGTACAAGGGGAGTCACGATGGTTTGTTTCACTGATCTCAGGGTGCAAAGACACACAGCAGAGGACTTTCAGTATTAACCAAAACAAATGTACCTTTTATTGAGTGCCCACAGCAGATGCAACAGAAGGATTAGAAAGGAGATAAAGGAGAGAGAGACAGAGAAAAGGAGGGGGGGAATAGCTACCAACAGAGAGATGAAATCCTTGTGGTCTGGCCAATAGATCCGTCTGGTCACGTTGGGGAGAATCTCAAAGTCTTTGGTTAACTCAGAGGTCTTTCATAATCTATCGCTGGGAGGGGAGCAGGACGGCACATGGAGGGAACAGTGAAGAATAATTCCCTTGGGAACAGGTACAGACAGTCCAGTTCTGAACAGCACAAACCGGTGCCAGCAGTGAGCAGGGCCCGTTGTTTCAGAACTGGTTCCTATGGGAAACATCCCGCTTCCCATGGCAGACATCCCACTCCAGTCAGGCCAGCACCCCTGGGTTAGAATTTGAAGGGTCTCAGTCTCAGTCCTTGGGGAGGGCTTCAATCTCCGTCCTTGACGGCGGCTGTGAGGCAGATGAGGGATCTTTGGACCGTCTCTAACAGACTGACATCCCAAAACATAAAATTAATTATGCATTTGCCCTTAAAAAATTTAGTGAAATAATAAAATTATAATTATTTTTATTATTTATAATAGTATTAGACATATTGGAATTATCAAATTTTAATATTTATATTATAAAGCCCATACCTTTTTAGCAAGCAAAAAATGTATTGGTCATTGGCTCTAGAGTAACACAATTCCCAACATTAATTCATTGACCAGTGTGGCTATTGATTTCTCCTTCTTTATTCTAATTAGTCCTATTTTCAATCCTTTTGTAATCTTTTTTATCATTTTTACACACAGGGTAAAAGGGGACACTTTAGGGTCCGTGGAGACATTTCTGGGGCACATTTGGGGCAGTTCTGGGTCTGGAGAGGGAATTCAGAGAGAACTTGAGGGTCTGGAGGACGCCTGGGGGAGCCGGGTGGGCACCTGGAGGGGCACTCAGGGATTCCGAGGGACAGTTTGGAGTCCGGGGCAGCACTTGAGGGTCCAGGCGGGCCCTTTGAGGTCAGGGAGGGGAATCTGAGGCCCTTTGGGGTCCAGGCGGGCCCACTGGGGGGCTCTGACGGGACTCTCTTTGGGGCGCGGGGGGTGATGGAAGTTGTAAGCGTGGGACTCATACAGTTTAACGGGGCCGCGGAGAATCACGGGAGTTCGAGGTGCAGCTGCAATGGCACTCGGTGGGGCATGACCGGAGATGAAGTCCCAGCTGAAACAGCACTGGACATGTGCCGTGGAACTTGATGGGAGCTGTAGTCCCGAAAGTGGCTCGAACACTTTGTTTGGGAGTCCGGGAAGGCTCCTGGGGGACACTTCTGCGTCCGAGCCGCAACTTGAGATCCTCGGGTAAATGTAAACGGTTCGAGAAAACTTGCAGGGAGCTCAGGGAGCTCTAACCGGGCTCTTTAGGGCGGGGGCACAGCAGGAGTTTTAGACCTGAGACCGTTTGAGGGGCCCTGAGGCCGCGGGGGAGGAGAGGAGATGAATTCCCAGAAGTGGCTGTACCGGGCATGTGAGGGGTTGGGAGCACTCAGGGGGCCTGGGGACGCTTTTTGGGAGTCCCAAATGGGAACTGAGGGGGCACTGAGGGATCCTGGAGGGTCTGGGGAACACTTAAGGGACAAACGGGTGGCAGATCCCGTGGTTCTGTGGAGCACGGGGCATGACAGGCGTAGTAGTCCAGCTTCCATGGGGCTGAATCGGGCCGCGGGGCATGACGGGAGTTGTAGGTGAAAATATGCCACCCATCCTAGGCCCCGCCCTGGAGGCCCCGATCCCAGCGCTGATTGGCTTCGGGCGATGATAGGCGGAACACTAGGCAAATGGGATGCGGCAGAGGCGGGAACAGCCCATTCAACTTCTATAGTCCCTCCCAGTACAGCCCATTTCATCCTGAGTACAGAGCAGTACAACCCCACTACAGCCCAGTTCATCCCAAGTACAACCCAGTTCAACCCCAGTGCCACTCCAGACCCTCCCAGTACAGCCCAGTCCCTCCCAATACACCTGAGTTCATTCCCAGTCCCTCCCACTTCATCCCAATGTCATCCACAGAATCCTCAGTCTTCTCTGCAATGGCCCCAGTGTCCCCAGTTTGCACTCGTATCCCCCAGTACCAGTCCCAGTTTCTCCCAGTCCTCCCCAGTGTCTCTCCCAGTATGTCACAGTGCCACCCACAGCATTCCCAGTGTCCCCAATATGTCCCAGTCCTCCTCACTGTTTCCAAGGACAGTTTAATTTCTCACGGTGGCCGTGGCAGCCAAACCCAGCAGTGGGGTCGGTGCAGTGCCCATGGTCACTGCCCCTTGCAGGGGCCCGGTGCAGCCTGGGCTGATGATCCACCCTCACAGCTGGCCCAGGGCAGCTCTGCAGCAGCTTTGGTGGCACCTGGGGCTGGCACACACCTGAGCAGTGTGTCTGTTTGCACTGGGGAAACTCAGCAGTTTCAGATTGCTGCAAAAAGTACAAAAAGGAAAAACCCCTCTTAGGCTGGGTGCAGCCAGCTCTGCAAGCACAGCAGGGCCCAAGGGAGTGAGGACAGACAGGATGGGGCTGGGCAATGTGGAGCAAGGTTGTCCACACTGGGTCAGAGCTCCAGGCACAGCTTCTGTGAGCAGGCCAGGGCTGCTGAGGAGAGACCCTGGATCAATATCAATCACAGAATGCTGCAATCACCTCTGCTCTAAAGAGAAATTTAACAAAAGACACCCTTTAAAATAGGAATGTATCTTTTATTACTGCTCTTTGAAATCTTTCTCCATAACTGAAGGAGGAAAACTTTCATGACCCTCTCAGGTCTTTGGTGTTGTTTACATCAGACTCAGTCCTTGAGAGTGTCTTGAAAAAGCTTCTCAAGAACAGAAAGTTAAATTTAAAGTCCAAATTGTCTTGAAGTTTTAATGGGTCCCACTGAGGGACACCACTGGGAAAGTGTCCCCAGGTTCCAGTTAGAGCAGAACACTGGAGGCAGTAATGACAGATGGGGACAAGCGAGGCAAAGGTGTCTCTGGTGCTGAGCACACCTGGATGTGTTTCAGGAATGCCAAGGGACAAGGCCCTGAGCCCCAGCCCCTGGCCAGGCAGATCCTGTCCCTCCCTCCTTGCTCAGGGCTCTTCCCGGGATGGGCACTGGCATGTGGGGACGTGTAATGGCAAGGGCAGAAGCATGGGGCGGCCCCTGCCAGGCTGCTGAGCAGGGACAAGGAGGCAATGAGGCCCCAGGCCTGCAAGGGTCACTTGTCCCCTCGTGGCCTCAGGCCCAGGCCCAGCAGCCACGGCCAAAGTGCCGCCCAAGTTGGCTCTGGCAGGGCTGTCTTGCAGCTGCTGCCCATCCCTGTGCCCTGTGCAGCCCAGGCTGTCCCACGGGGTCCCTGCCCTGTGCCTCTGTCCCTGCAGGCTGTCAGCATCCCCCGGCTGCCCCACCTGGCTGGGCCCTTCCTTTGCTGACAGCTCTGCCTCCTGCCTGCCTCTGCCTGCCCACACAAGGCCTGGGGCAGATACCAAAAGGGTTCATTCCATTTTTACTGTGCCTGTGAACTTTCAGCACAAGAACAAGGCATGCAGGGGCTGCTTTCCCAGCAGGAAGGGTTGGAAGAGAAGATGAAGACATCTGGCTCAAGGGTGCAGGGATGGAGAAAACAAGGATTGAATCTGGGAACTTGAGGTGGGTTTTATGGAAATGGGTAAATTGTAATTCACATTTAGTGACTGTATATAAGCAACACACTGGTAGAATTACATGTCCATGTGAGGTTGGGAGTTATCCCTCACTAGAGCTCTGGCCTGAATAAATGACACCCTCTGAAACAGCAAATTCGTGTACAGGCACAAAGCAGCTCTGTGCTCAGTGGAGTGGAGACTGAGGAGAGCAGAGGAGCCCTGGGAGGGATTGAAGGGAGGTTTCAGAGATGGTGGATCCTTTAGACATAATAGAGAACAGCCAGAGAAATAAAGAATTAATGCAAAGGGCAGATAGGGAGAGCCAGACAGGACCAAAACAGAAGGGAATTTCCCTGCCAGGGCAGGGCTGCGATGCAGCATGGTCCCCAGAAGGAGCCTTTGTGTGGGCAGGCAGAAGCAGGCAGTCGTGTCCCTCTGTGGGAGCCATTAAAACTTCAAGACAATTTGGAGTCTAAATTTAACTTTGTGTTCTTGAGAAGTTTTTTCAAGATACTCTCAAGGACTGAGTCTGATGTAAACAACACCAAAGCCCTGAGAGGGTCATGAAAGTTTTCCTCCTTCAGTTATGGAGAAAGATTTCAAAGAGCAGTAATAAAAGATACATTCCTATTTTAAAGGGTGTCTTTTGTGAAATTTCTCTTTAGAGTAGAGGTGATTGCAGCACTGTGTGATTGCTATCAACCCAGGGTCTCTCCTCAGCAGCTCTGGCCTGCTCACAGAAGCTGTGCCTGGAGCTCTGACCCAGTGTGGACAACCTTGCTCCACATTGCCCAGCCCCATCCTGTCTGTCCTCACTGCCCTGGGCCCTGCTGTGCTTGCAGAGCTGGCTGCACCCAGCCTGAGAGGGGTTTTCCCTTTTTGTACTTTTTGCAGCAATCTGAAACTGCTGAGTTTCCCCAGTGCAAACAGACACACTGCTCAGGTGTGTGCCAGCCCCAGGTGCCACCAAAGCTGCTGCAGAGCTGTCCTGGGCCAGCTGTGAGGGTGGATCATCAGCCCAAGCTGCACCGGGCCCCTGCAAGGGGCAGTGACCATGGGCACTGCACTGGACCCCACTGCTGGGTTTGGCTGCCACGGCCACCATGAGAAATTAAACTGTCCTTGGAAACAGTGGGGAGGACTGGGACATACTGGGGACACTGGGAATGCTGTGGGACACTCTAGGATATACTGGGAGTGACACTGAGTATACTGGTGCAAACTGGGGGACACTGGGGCCATTGCGAAGAAGACTGGGGACAGTGGGGCATCCTGTGGATGACATTGGGATGAACTGGGAGGGACTGGGAATAAACATAGGTGTATTGGGAGAGAGTGGGCTGTACTGGAAGGGCACTGGAGTTGTAGTGCCAACAACTCCAGTTGTAGGGTTCTACTTGGGATGAACTGGGCTGTACTGGGGTTGTACTGCTCTGTACTGGGGATGAACTAGGCTGTATGGGGAGGGACTGGAGAGGTTGAATGGGCTGTTCCCGCCTCCACCGCATCCCATTTGCTGAGATTTCCCGCCCATCATCGCCCAAAGCCAATCAGCGCTGGGATCGGATCCTCCGGAGCGGTGCCAAGGGTTTTCATTGTCCTTACTACTCCCGTCATGCCCCGCGGCCCGATTCAGCCCCATGGAAGTTGGACTACAATGCCTGTCATTCCCCCCGCTCCACAGAACCCCGGGATCTGCCACCCCTTTGTCCCTTAATGTCCCCCAGACCCTCCAAGATCCCTCAGTGCCCCCTCAGTTCCCATTCAGGTCCCCCCAAAAGCATCCCCATACCCCCTGAGTGCTCCCAACCCCACACATGCCCGGTACAGCCACTTCTGGAAATTCATCTCCTCTCATCCGCCGCGGCCTCAGAGCCCCTCAGAACACAGTCCCGCGCCTAAAACTCCTGCCGTGCCCCGCGCCCTAAAAAGCCCTGAAGATCTCCCCGAGCTGTCCCGCAAGTGCTCTCGAACCGTTTACATTTACCCGAGGATTTCAAGTCACGGCTTGGACGCACAAGTGTCCCCCAGAAGCTTTCCCGGACCCTCAAACGCTGCGTTAAAGCCACTTCTGGGACTACAGCTCCCATCATGCTCCGCAGCGGACGTACAAAGGTTATACAGCCGGGACTTCATCTCCCGTCATGCCCCGCGCTTCCACCGAGAGCTATTGCAGCTGCGCCTCGAACTCCCCTTATGCTCCACGCGCCCATTAACCGTATCAGACACGCGCCCACAACTCCCATCACACCCCGCGCTGCAGGGAGCCCCGTCAGAGCCCCCCCGCTTGCTGTCCCGGACCCCGTAGCGCCCCAAATTCCCCTCCCTGACCTCCAAGGCCCCCCTGGGCCCCCAAGTGCTGCCCCAGACCCCGAACTGTCCCTTAGAATCCCTGACTGCCCCTCCAAGTGCCCACTTGTCTCCCCCGAGTGTCCTCCAGACCCTCAAGTTCTCTCTGAATTCCCTCCCCGGACCCAAAACTGCCTCAAATGTGCCCCAGAAATGTCTCAATTGTTATGGACAAAAATTCGGTTAATATTTTTTTTGTGAGAAAGAGTTACAGAGACGCAGCCAGATCTGTCTCTGCCAGGGTTCTTAGTGCTTTGTTATTGTAATCATGGGTTGTTGAATCTTATCTCCTCTTTTGTATTAGTAAAAGGCCTGGCTGGGTGGGGTGATGGCCCTTCCCCGAGGCTAAGTTATACCTTTCCCAGAACAGTGAGGAGAAGAGACCTAGAGGGAGGGGTTATGCAAAGTGACTCCACCACCAGTATGCTACGGGGGACTACAGCTCCAAATGCACAGAGAAAACCCCAAAAACATCGAGCCAAATAAGAATTGAGAGACTAAAGTGGTGTCTGGACATGAGGAGCCGATTGCTGAGCCTGCAGAGATGCGGAGTCCCTCTCGCCCTGAGCAGAGAGTCGTCCCGACGCCAGGACCAAGCTGGACAAAATCACCAAAGGGCAAGATCTGAAGGGGACATCACGCCCTAAAGGCTCCCACGAGGACCGAATCCCCCGGCTCTGCCCCTAGCGGACAGAGCTGCGCATATCCTCCTCCTCTGAGTCGCCCTGGGAGACGCGATGGGGACTGCAGCCCTGCCGAGCCGCCCAATCCTGAGCTGATCACTTTTAATAAAGGCATTAAAAAGGAGAAGAAGTCTCCTGGCCCTGTTTATTTCAGCTGGGGGTGCTCGTCCGGAATAGCCACGCCCAAGAAGATTCATGACTGGCCATCTTGGACTTCAGGACAGCTGGCTACCAGGACCAGAGGGATCGGCTCAGGACCAGAGATGCAGAGGAGCACCGGAGCACCGGATTGGTGAGAAAGCCAGTGGCGGGAGTGGGAGACGTGCGCATGTGTGTGTGAATGAGTCGGAGGCTGGCAGCCAGACCTTCGAAGTGAGAGCGGACCTCTCAGTACCGCGTTTCCGGACACCTGCGAAGGGGCCGGCCGGGAACAGGGGGTGGTGCTTGGAATTAGCGTGAGTGAGCCATCTCCCAAGGAGGAATAAAGGGCCCCCCCCCCCCCTCCAGGCGTGCGGAGGGAATATTTGTATGAGTGGCATGCACCCAAAATAGGCCCTGACAGAGGGAAGTCAGGCAGATTTGTCAGTCCTTAGAAAGATTCGGGTAGCATTTGTAAGTCTCGAGAAGGATTCGCGTAAGATTTTGTCAGTCCCGAGAAGGATTCAGGTAGCTCACAAGCCCTGCAGGCAAAAGTAAGTCCTGACACAGGAGTCAGGCACAAACCCCAGTGAAGGAGGCTATGGTTTGCTTTTAAGTCCTGATACGGTGAAGCCTAAAAATTGGCGGGTTAGGCAAACTAAAAATCAGGCAGTTGTTTTTCCTGACTGAGGGAGTCAGGCACGAACCGGATTCTTAGGCCCAGGCTTTGTGTGTTCAAGTCCCGATAGATGTAAGACCTGACGTGGGGAAAGTTGTGCAATCAAGAGATTGGGCAGTTGTTTCAGTATAAAGTCCTGAGCATCAGGCAGAAATTTGAAGTTCAGTGGAGGAGGCTGAAGCTCCTCAAATAAGGTTCTTTTTGAAATTACCGGTCAGTAAAGGCACCTTTGGGATTTTTTTACTGTTAAGACCTGTAAAATGGGAGGGTGTAATAGTAAAAAGACCGGCAAGAGACTGAGGGACATACCTCCCAATAGTCCCTTAGGAGAACTGCTAGTTAAATGGGATTCTATAGAGGCCACGGAGGGATTAGATAAAGTGAAAATGATCCATTATTGTATGGAAGTGTGGCCAGAATTAGAGTTACAAGGAGGATGGCCTTGGTGTGGGACCAAGGATAAGTGGATGTGCCAACAATTAAATAATTATCTGACAGCTCGAGGAGATACTTATCCTGAGCAATTATTGTATGTAGCTTCCTGGTTAAAGAGCGCTGTTGGGGATGAAGGGGTGCAAATTTGTAAGGTACAGAGGAAGAAAGAGGGGAATGAAGGAGGGGATGATAGGACTAGTAAAAGATGGGATCCCCTGGATTATTTGCCTCCTTCTGCCCCTCCACCTTATAATCCTCTTCTTCAAGCACCTCAAATGGCAGGTCCGGTTCTTCCCCCGGCTGCCATCTCATTACCACCTGCTCAAACTCCTCCTTCTACCTCTTCAGCTTCCGCTATGATAAACCCAGTATCCCCTCCAGTTCCTTCTTCACCACCACAAGTGCCTACTCCACCTGCTGCATTCTCCACCCCTTCTCCAGCTGCATTTAATATTAACTCAGGCTCTTCTCCCCCTCCTATTGCTGTCCCTTTACCTCCTCCTAGTTGGGACACAAATGCCTCCTCGTCCGATAAACAGCTATCAGCAAATACACCTGCTGATGAGCAGAATGTTCAGGGTAACCCAGATATCCCTCAAAGTAGTTTGGCATCTGAAGATGGGCCGTACTGTAGCACCAGATCCAAGACCTCCAAGGCAGAGAGACTCTTTCCCCTCAGAGAGGTTCCTATGGGAGGAATAGCTGGAGGTGTTGGCTTTGTGAATGCTCCCCTAACTGCTTCTGAGGTGAGAGGATTCAAGAAAGAGTTGGGGCATTTAGTTGAGGACCCAGTGGGCATAGCTAACCAAGTAGATCAATTTCTAGGTCCAAATATCTACACTTGGAGAGAGATGAATTCCATCCTGAGTATATTATTTTCCCCAGAAGAGGTCCAGATGATTAGGGTGGCTGGCATAAGAATTTGGGAGAAAGATAACCGTCCAGGACCCCAGGTGCCATCAGGCGAACAGAAATTGCCACTAACGGATCCCAGCTGGAACCCTAACCAGGAGGAGGGGAAGAAGGCCATGAGGGAATATAGGTCTTTGATAATACGGGGGAACAAAGAGTCAGTTCCCAAAGGAACTAACACCCAATTGGCATTTGAGGGCACACAAGAGAAAGAGGAAGCTCCTGCTGCCTGGCTTAACCGCCTAAAGCGGAACTTCCAGTTGTACTTTAGAATAGACCCAGACACCCCAAAAGTTCAAATGCTACTAAAAGTCCAATTTGTTACCAAATCTTGGCCTGATATACGGAGAAAACTGGAAAAGATGGAAGATTGGCAAGAGAAAGACATTAATGAGTTATTAAGAGAGGCATTGAAGGTGTATTTAAGGAGAGAGGAAGAAAAAGCAAAGGCCAAGGCTAAGATCATGGTTGCTGTAGCTAGGGAAAGTGCAGGGTGGGCGGGTCCACCACCAGGAGGAGGCAAGGATTGGCTTCTTGTACTGTCAGATGCAAGAGGGATAGAGACACCTCAAGTCTCTTTAAGAGAACGATATTGCTATTACTGTGGAGAGCCAGGACAGACCAGGACGTTTTGTAGAAAGCTCAGTCTCGATGCGGCAATAGCCAGGGAACAAGATAATTTAGGGAAGATCCTTAGAAGTGACGAGTAGAGGGTCAGGGGCTTTATACTTTAGGGGACCCAATGCAACATCTAGAAGAGCCCTTGGTAAACTTTGAGGTGGGACCCCTAAATGAAGAATTAGAACTTTTGGTTGATACAGGAGCAGATAAGTCCTGTCTCAACAAAGTAACATCTGAAGTTAGAAAAAAACAGCTAGGTAGAAAAGATATCCAATACCACCAAAACTGGCAAGTAAGACTTAACTTGTAATAAGTAGTGTGAAAGTAAAAGGTACCTTATTGTTGTCTTGTTGTGTGTGTGAGAGTGAGTCACAAGAAAAGTCAGCCTCAACTTCCCGGGCAGGTGAGAAGGGGGCAGTGGAAGTGTGTGTGTGACCTGCAAACCAGGCTTGTGTCTCCCAGGCGGGTGGGGGCTGTGACCAAAGTGTGTGTGTGTGTGTGACCTGCAAACCAGACTAGTGCTCCCCAGATGGGTGAAGGAGCCGTAGCTGTAAGAGTGTGAGTGACACGCAGACAGCCTCACAGGTAAATGTGCACCAGAGGCAACCAGAGTCTGGGCCCTTCCAAGAGGCCCAGAGATACTGAGACCTGTGGGCCAACCCCAAGGTGAGGGGGGACTATAGGGACCCGTGATTTTCTAGCAATAAGTTTGTGTCTTAAAGGCGTGGAAGAATGTGTGAAAGTGAATGAGAAATGAGAGAGTGAATATAGACGAGTTAGAATAGAAGTAATGTAGATTGTACATTATAAGTTTTACCACATCTCCTTAGAGAGAAGTGTATTGTGTAGAAGAATGGTGTAAGAAAAAAAAATAAAAAAAATTAAGTGTAAGAGGTTGAAAGAAGTATTTAAGCTCTAAGTGAAAGTAATAAACAGAAGCAAGAGATAAATAAATAAGATGTTGAAAAATAGAACAGAAAACCAGTGAATTAAATACACAGAAAAATAAGAGAATAAAAGTACTTTGAGAGTTAACTTAGCTGAGAAATACAACTCCTTGCAAAATACAGAGTATGTAGAAGTTGATGAGAGAAACATACAAGCTATGGAAAAAGAGAAATTACTGATAACATAAAACAGAGAAGCTGAGTTTTGATAAAATCATTAACAGCAGACCATTAATGCCTGTGTTTGAAAGCCCATTTCAGGTATTCTTCATTACTAAGACGGTTGGACTCACATCACTCTCACCCCCTGGCATTGGACCAGGATTCAACACCAGGTTTTTTTCCCTCTGGCATTCTGGCATTGGGCCAGACTCCCAGTTTTTCCCTCTGGCATTGGGCCAGAGTCCACACCACTCACCTACGGGCGCTGGATAAGGATTCATCCACATCACAAGTTAATTCACCTGAGTATACTGTGATTTAAAGTTGACTGTCAGGAGGAAGAGTCAAAAAGACTGAACTGTATAGGAAAAATTGGTATCAGAGTTCTAATATTGCTTAAAATGTTTCAAAACTGTTTTGTGTAAATTATTTTGGTAAAAAGTTTAAGGCTGTAAATAAGTAATTCTGGTTAAGTTCCCCAATATATTTCTAAAGACTCCAGGTTAATCCTCTACAGAACACTCCCCTGGGGGGGAAACTAAAATTTGTAGGGAACAGACCAAGAGAGGCTTAACCAGAGAAGCAGGTAGAAGGGACCCTAAAGATCTTGGAAGCTTCTCCTCAGTAAAAAAATTCCCCAAGAGGCAAGGCCGGGTGGGCAGGCTGTGCAAGATGACCCATACCGGACTCTTGGGAAGGGTAGTAATGCTAGCTCTAACTGCTGGTGTTGCTCTAGGAAGCCCAGCTGAGCTGTGCAGTGGAGGCTACCAACCCCTCTATCAGGAGGAAGTGAGCTCCTTGTCGAGAGTCCACATCAGTTCTAACCCTGATTGTGTTAACCCCTCCCAATCGGTCCTTTATCAGAAAAATAAGAGAGTGTATTGGATAACCCAGAATACTGCCACTTTTAGGCAGCCACTCCTAGGAGAGTGCCCTATAGGAGAAACCTGGTTGTGCTTTGAATGTGATGCTGCTGAAACAAGCTCAGCAGATCTAGTAAAAAGCAAAGAAATGGTGAAAATGGTAAGAAAAATTGTTTGTTACAAGTATTTATATGAGTGTACTGGAAAAGAGATAAACCCCTTTTGGAACACATTTCAGGGGAGCTCTAAACCCCTAAGTTTAATCTCATCTGGCAACTGCATTGCTAGAGTGATAAAACCAATTTCCTTATTACCCAAAGAAACTGGATCAAGTTTGGGAGTTCCTATATATAATGATTTCAGACAAATAAGACAAAACCGGGAAAGTGAAATAGAAATTGAGAAAATCCAAAATTGTAAAAGCCAAGTTCGGATCCCAATATCTGTGTTGAACAAAGTCATCCGACTCCAGACAGTATTAAAAATAAAGAATTCAATTATTAGAGACATTTCAAACGAAATAAAAAGATTAGCATGTGTAAATAATCAAGATCAAACTCCTACACTTGATCCCAGTGGGTGGGAGAACTTAGAGATTTTCAAAAGAAATGTATGGAAAAAGGTGGTTTTTCTCACTGTGTGTAGACTTGGAGGATTGCTCTTTTTACTGTGCTTATTTATCTGTTTTAGTAAAATAGTATTAGCTGTACAGACCAATATGAAGAAACCAAGAAAAGTAACAAGGTTAAGTAAGCATGATTACCAAAGTGCACAAGAGATTTATAGTCGATTCAAAACAAAAAATTGTGAGTTGATGTGAGTTTAAGAATTTAAGCTCGATCAAAGAAAAAGAGGGGGGACTGTTATGAACAAAAATTCGGTTAATATTTTTTTTGTGAGAAAGAGTTACAGAGACGCAGCCAGATCTGTCTCTGCCAGGGTTCTTAGTGCTTTGTTATTGTAATCATGGGTTGTTGAATCTTATCTCCTCTTTTGTATTAGTAAAAGGCCTGGCTGGGTGGGGTGATGGCCCTTCCCCGAGGCTAAGTTATACCTTTCCCAGAACAGTGAGGAGAAGAGACCTAGAGGGAGGGGTTATGCAAAGTGACTCCACCACCAGTATGCTGCGGGGGACTACAGCTCCAAATGCACAGAGAAAACCCCAAAAACATCGAGCCAAATAAGAATTGAGAGACTAAAGTGGTGTCTGGACATGAGGAGCCGATTGCTGAGCCTGCAGAGATGCGGAGTCCCTCTCGCCCTGAGCAGAGAGTCGTCCCGACGCCAGGACCAAGCTGGACAAAATCACCAAAGGGCAAGATCTGAAGGGGACATCACGCCCTAGAGGCTCCCACGAGGACCGGATCCCCCGGCTCTGCCCCTAGCGGACAGAGCTGCGCATATCCTCCTCCTCTGAGTCGCCCTGGGAGACGCGATGGGGACTGCAGCCCTGCCGAGCCGCCCAATCCTGAGCTGATCACTTTTAATAAATGCAATAAAAAGGAGAAGTCTCCTGGCCCTGTTTATTTCATCAATGGACCCCAAAGTGCCCCCCCCATTGATCCGGTATTGTAAAAAGATAAAAAAAGATGAGAAAAAGACTACGAATATAACTAATTTTCAGGAACAGGTATTAAAAAAGAGCTAATAGAGCTTAATTATTTAATGAAGGGAATTGTGTTTCTTACAAACATTGAGCATTCATTTTTTCGGCTACTAAAACTGTATTGATTTTTTATATAAATAAAAAAACAAGGTAATTAAAACTAATACTGTTCTTATAAATGAACATAAATATACTAAATATATAAATGAAAAATATTAACACTTAATAATGTTTTACAGAATAAAAATAAAATAATAAATCGCAGGAGAATTTTTGGATGTTTCGGGATCTCAGTCCCAGGGGGTGATGGTGAGGCTGGGCATGAGGAGCAGGTTGTCCAAACAGGCTCAGCCTGCAAGGGGTTCATTCTTCTCCATGCCCAGACCGCCTAAGGAGAAATTCACCATCAAGATCACTTAGGGAATGCTTCTGCCACCTCTTCAATGAACTGAAAAATAAAAAAATGCACCCTTGATTAAAAAACCATCATGAGGTGCATTTTAGAATCTCCCTCCTGAAGAAAACTCCAAACTGACTGCAATCACTGCACAAGCCCTGGAGACTCAAAGACAATGCAAGGGAGACAAAGAGCTCCTGAGGGCTTTCTGTATTTTTATCAGCCCCACGGTGGATTTGGGGCTGCGTCCAGGAGCCTCAGGCAAAGAGAGAAGGATGAAGAAGCTGCTCAAGGAGTCAGCAGCAAAACTCCAAGTCCCTTGGAGCATGGCTGGGCCCAACTCAGGGCAGGGAGTGCCAAAGGCTGCCCAGGGCCTGCTGAGAGCAGATCCTTGAGGCCAGGATTGCAGGGAGCCCAAGGCTCTGAGCAGGGAACTGCAATGCTGAGCAAGGCCTGGGCTGGCTGGGCGAAGCAGAAAGGCAAAGCCCTGAGCCCAGCCTGGGCCAGCAGGGCCTGTCCCTCATGGCTGCCTCAGGGCTCTTGGTGGGCCAGGGGGATGTGAGGGGCAGCAAGGACTGCTGTGGTGTGTTCTTAAGTTCGTTAGTTTGCTCCCCCCATTTTCTGTATTACTTCCTGCTGCTACCCTGCCAGTTAGGTTGCTATGGAAATGAAACTGCTCCTCCCTTGGTTTCTCTTATAAAGTGAAAGTTGTTTCCTCCTTGGGGTCAGTCAATCACTCTTTTTCTCCTCCCAGGTTTCGAGAATTTTCTTTTCTCTGTGTCATGGTTTGAGCCTGGCACAGAGCCAGTGCCCCCCATGAAAATGCCCTCACCCTGGTGTCTGCTGTGAGATGTGACCAGGAATAAGCAAAACAGGCTTTAGCTTACACATAAAGAACACTTTATTACCTAAACTACAGGGAAATAGGGAAAACCTATAAGGAAAAGAAGAAAAAATTGAAAACCTTACAAAAACCACTTTCCTCCTCCCCACTACCTGACTTTCCCAATCCGATACATTCTCCCAAATCACCAACTGCCCAGCCTTGGCACCACACTTTAGTATACTCAAACTGCAGTTCATGAAGAGGAAAGGAGTCTTTCTTGTTCCATAGGCTTCCCCTGGAAACACACTGAAACCTCGTGTGCTTCCCTGTCACTTCGGCACCGCCCGGAAAAAGGTCCTTTTGCCGCTTGTGACATCTTCCTTCCATGCCCAGTGCTCTCACCACCGTGCATGGCCAGAGCTGCTCTTAGGGTTGTCTTTCAAGGATGCCTTGTCTCACTCCAAAAAGGCACAGTCTCTGCTTTGGGACATCTGTCCCCCCCATATTTTCCAACCCCCTGGGGCCGGGGGGTCCTCACGATGAACCCTCCTGGTTCTGAGCCACTGCTTCCCCCTAAGTGCAGTCTCTGTGTCACAGGAACAACTGAGTTCATGGCCACAAGAAAAGTCCAGCCAAAAGGCCACTCCAAATCATCTCTCCCCATTCAATCATCTCCACGTTCTTCGGGCCAGGTCCTTGTCTCATCTCATCTCTTATCTCCCTTCTTATTCAGCTTCGAGGAGGATTAGCATTTTTTGCAAAGGCCCCAATCATGAAAGAAAGGGGTTAAAACTTTCAGTCTCTGTCTGTCCCAGAGCTGCGGCACTCCCACACACGCTGCCGCTCCGGCCGGGCACTCTCCCCCCACCTTCTCCTCCTGGGCCGGCTGCTATCACATTTGGTGTCGCCGGCTCTCTCTCTCTCTCCCTCCTGGGGGGCGGAATGGCTGCCCGAGGGCTGACTCTCTGGGATCTTTCCACCCTTCCATCCTCGAAGGCCTCCTCACCTCCCATCTCTGTCCAGGCCCAGGGCCTACCACGTGGCTGCCCCTCCCCCGCCCAGCAGCAGCGACTGGACGGGGGAGAGATCTGACCTCTTCGCCGCGACGTCCCAAGAGAGCCTGCCAGGGGCAGTGCCCTGCTTTTTAACCCCTGTGTATTCTCGGAGGTGTGTCCAAACCCCACTGGCTACACCAGGTGCCAGTCTCAAACTCAAAACCTTCATTGGTTTGACCACAGCTTCCCAGAATTCCCACTTCTTCCTGGTCAAACCACCACACTCTGGGAGGTATGGTTGGCTGTAGCCCCGGAGCCCCTCCTATGATTTATAACAGTTGGTTACTTTAGTATATCAGTTATGTTTCGTACCTCCAAATATGTATTTCTATTGGATAGCCAGGTTTCCCTGCCTTCTTCCCCCCTTTTCCCTTAAAACCTTCTCCTGCCCCTTGTTCGGGGCCATTTGCTGGGTGTTTCCCCTCCTTGTTGGTTCTTCTGTAATAAACCGACAGTTTACCCCCAGCAAGTGATCGCCTCCTAATTCGTCTCTCACCGCACTGCTCCGAGCTATCTCCCAGCTCAGCCCGAGGCCAAAGACGCCGAGGGGGGCTGTTTTCTGATGCGCAGGGGCCCTGGCCTTCGCCCCTCACCAGATAGCCGGATTCCAAGGCCGTTCACGCCCCCGCGCAGAGGTGGCCTTGCACACTCCCTCACCTTACGTCATCGCCAAACCCCGCCTCAACCTCCTCCAGTTTCAGTTCCAATACCCTCCCCCGGAGTTCCCACGAGTTGTCCTCGGAGGGGGGGGGGGGGCAGTGCCTTCGGAGGGGGGGGGGGGCAGTGCCTGGCCACAAGCCACAGCAAATGCCTTTGCTAGAAGCGGCCCCAGTTACCTATCACCTAGGCGGGGAGGGAACTCTTCAGGCTCGGTGGGTGCCCTTAGCAGAGGCTCGGATTAAAGAACTGTGCAAGGCACAGAAAGATTACTCCCGAAGGTCAGAATACTTCCGGGGTTTGCTACATAATACCCTTTCCCAGGGAGATTTAGTTCCGGCAGATCTGAGAGCACTCTTCTCCAGCCTTATAAGGCCTATGGAATTCAGAGTCTGGGTGAGGGAATGGGGGAAGGAAATATCGGAGGTACTCCCGAGTCTTTGGGGTAATCCGGCCCTGTCCCATGATGCAGATGGTTTGATAATTTCCCTTGATCATCTTTTGGGTGAAGGGCAGTCGGCAGAAGGGGCAAAACAAGCCAGAGCTTTATTCCCCTCCCAGCTGATGGAGACGGCCCGAGCAGCTGAACGAGCTTTCTTCAAGCTGGAAGTAGTTACTTCCCAATGGGAGGATGATGAGGTTTTGCAAGGAGAGCATGAACCATACATGGAATTTATGGAGCGCCTCTACAGATATGTGGAAGCACAGGCGCTCGGGGATGATGATAGGGAAATGATGCTCCAGAGAATGGCATATAGCAATGCAAACGCTGAGTGCCGCAAAGCTATAAAAACTCTCCCTCGTAGTCCTAGACCCACAGTAGAGGCCATGATAGATGTCGTGGTGCGTCAGGTCTCCCTGTCATCACGGTCTAAGAGGGCTTCCGTGGCTTTTACTGAATGCCCCGTGCAGGACTGCATAGAGGGAGAAGCTGCCCCCGTTGCCGGCCCTCCAACACCTGGGGCGGGCAAGAGAACATCGGCAACCCATCCCTGTAATCTCTGTGGTAAAGTGGGACATTGGATGCCACAGTGCCCTATGCGGCAAGACTACATGGAATGGAGGCGGAAGCGAGAAAAGGAGGAGAATGAAAAGAAAATTCTCGAAACCTGAGAGGAGAAAAAGAGTGATTGACTGACCCCAAGGAGGAAACAACTTTCACTTTATAAGAGAAACCAAGGGAAGAGCAGTTTCATTTCCATAGCAACCTAACTGGCAGGGTAGCAGCAGGAAGTAATACAGAAAATGGAGGGAGCAAACTAACGAACTTAAGAACACACCACAGCAGCCACCCACTCTTCTCTCCCCCCTGAGCAGCGTTCGGAGACGAAGGGGAAAGCGAAAGTGAAGCGGGGGAGGAGGGAACGGGAGGCTGAACCGGGGGAGTAGTTTGAGGGGGAGCTGAAGGTTTCTCAGAGTACGGAGGAGTGAGCGGGACGGGGGGAGGATATGAGGGAGGGGGGATTGGGCAAGGAGTGTGTTCAGGGTAAAGGAAGGGGTTGCCACTTGAGGGAAAAGGGGTAGTGGAAGAAGAAGAAGCTCTGTCGCCATCTAGGACAGTACTAAACCGAACAGACTTAGGGGTAACAACCGGGGACTTGGGAACTGGGGTAGAGGGTGAGGATGGAGCAGCTTGGCTAGGGCTCCTCGAACAGGGAGGCTGAGCCGGTCGAGAGGGAGTGGGGGCAGGATGGGAGCTCTGCTTTTTTATCGGCCTTCAAAATCTCTCTAGAGGGCTCCTGCCTATGGGGATAGGGAGAGGGTTGGGAGGTAAGGGAAGTCGAATGGGGGGAACGGGGACGAGTAGGGCTTTTCTTCAGTTCTCTGGATGAGGAGAGTGTTGTGAGTACTCTGTTTGCTCAAAATGCTACAGTTGCTAATTTTGTCTCTCTAGAATCAACTGCTTGTTCCAATTTTGCTAAAACGGTAGTCTAAAGGTGTGGCTGTTTTGCAAGTTCTGGGGAAATTTCAGGGAACTTAGAAAAGATCTACTTAGTTAAGAATTTTAATTCTTGCTTGGGGGCCTTCTGGCCACCTCCAAGCAGTAAACTCTTAATAATATAATAAATCTCCTTCTGGGATTTTCTCAAACTAGCACTCATAGTTGCTTTTATAGTAAAGGAACTGCCAATACTATAAAGGGGGGAAAATTCTTCTGATGGTACAACTCCTCGCCTGAAAACAACAGAAAGCCACTTTCTACTAGCTCCTGCTCCCCCCCGTTTTACTGTCCCCAAGTCTGGGGCTTCAGTAAAGGGAAAAAAAAATTCAAGGAAAGAGGGTGGGAGGGTGGGTCCTCAAGGCAGGGCATGCACTCCCAGGGAAATTTTAAAAGGGCAAGGGGGAAAGTCGGAAAGGTCCCCAAAGCAGGGCCCGACCTTACCCAATCCGGTGGCAGCAGCAAACGATGAATCAGGAGGGGTATTTTCGTTTCCGGAACCGTCTTCTCTGGGTGCGAGGGTTCCCGATTCTGATCCTACAGGGAGTGCCGCTCCTACAACGGAGCCTGCTCTCCTCGAGGTAGTGTAGCGCTCACTGGAAACTAAAAATTCTACTTCTGAGGGGTCTGTTTTCGTAGTTAGCTACTATTTCAGGCTTTAATGTTGGTCCGCCACTCTGCGCGGGAGCGTGAACGGCCCTGGAATCCGGCTATCTAGTAAGGAGCGAAGGCCAGGGCCCCTGCGCATCAGAAAACAGCCCCCCTCGGCGTCTTTGGCCTCGGGCTGAGCTGGGAGATAGCTCGGAGCAGCGCGGTGAGAGACGAATTAAGAGGCGACCACTTGCTGGGGGTAAACTGTCGGTTTATTACAGAAGAACCAACAAGGAGGGGAAACACCCAGCAAATGGCCCCGAACAAGGGGCAGGAGAGGGTTTTAAGGGAAAAGGGGGAAGAAGGCAGAGAAACCTGGCTATCCAATAGAAATACATATTTGGAGGTACGAAACATAACTGATATACTAAAGTAACCAACTGTTATAAATCATAGGAGGAGCTCCGGGGCTACAGCCAACCATACCTCCCAGAGAAAAGAAAATTCTCGAAACCTGGGAGGAGAAAAAGAGTGATTGACTGACCCCAAGGAGGAAACAACTTTCACTTTATAAGAGAAACCAAGGGAGGAGCAGTTTCATTTCCATAGCAACCTAACTGGCAGGGTAGCAGCAGGAAGTAATACAGAAAATGGGGAGAGCAAACTAACGAACTTAAGAACACACCACAGCAAAGGACAAATGGCATCAACCTGCAGCCCCTGCCAGCCTCCCCAGGGAGGCCAAGGGAGATCCAAAGTGCAGCCCCTGCCAGGCAAATTCCTCCTGTGGGGCCTCCAGAGGTGCTGCCCGAGCCCAGGGCACAAAGGCCTGGGTGCCTGCGGCCCTGCCAGCCCTGCCCAGCCCTTGGCCATGTGTCCTGCAGTCTGTGCCCCCTGTGCGTGCTGCTCCTCTGCCCTGGCCGGCTGCACTCGCCCATCTCGCTGTGCCCCAGCATTTCTCACCCAGCGTTTCTGTGCCCTCCCTGGGCTCCCTGCACCCAGCGCTGCCGGCTCCTGGCACACAGAGTCCGGCCATGGCCCAGCCTCACGCTGCCACACCTCCAGCACCAACATTCTGCCCTGCGAGGGACTTTGCTTTCTCCTCAGCTCCAGGCTGAATCTTCCAAGCTGCACTTTGGGGAGGTTTCCTGCAATTCCCACTCCTAAGGGAAACTGACTCCTGCTGGTCACAAACAGAGAAGGGCTGGGGGGAGATGTGGTGGTCAGAGGGTGGTTGGGGCACAGTGACCATGAAATTATTGAGTTTTAAAACATTCTGTGAAAGGAGGGGCATCAACAAAACGTCTACAACTGGCTGGATGGCCAGGACCAGAGAGTGATGGTGAATGCTGCTGCATCCAGCTGGCAGCCAGTCTCCAGTGATTGCCCTCAGGAGCCTGCACTGGGGCCAGTTCTGTTCAATATTTTTACTGACAACTGGATGAGGGTGTGTTTTGCGGAGAAAAGAAGAAACCTCACAACTTTATAAAAGTTGTAAAGCTCGGTATGTTTATTTACGACGCCGGACGCACACGGAGAAAATCCTCCTAAAAAGGCATGCGTACCCCTGAAAATTTCAGACCTCTTTTTATCCCCCTTCCAAATGCATATGCATACAGTTTCACAATAAGTTCATACATATTCATCCCGCATGACACTTAGCATCAGTTCTGCTTTATCAAAGGAATTTATAGGTCGGGGCAAATTGACCTCGTGGTCTTTTCTGTTTTTCTTTCTCTGTCTCCTTGCTGTCTCGGCATACGAGTTTTTCCTTCAGCTTTGGCCTCACAGACTTTTCACCGTTGTTAGACACTTCACCTAATTCAGGATGGATCCCTACTCTGTCTCAGGTGTAGCATCTTTCATTAGTAAATCTGGGGCTGACGCCAAGCTGGGAGCACGTGTCCATCTGCTGGAAGGTAGGATGGCTCTGCGGAGAGACCTGGAACAGTTGGATGGATGGGCAGAGTCCAGTAAGATGAAGTTTAGTAAGTCCAAGTGCTGGGTCCTGCACTTTGGCCACAACAACCCCTGCAGCTCTGAGGGGTTGAGGACAGAGTGGCTGGACAGCAGCCAGGCAGAAAGGGACCGATGGACAGCAGGCAGGACAGGAGCCAGCAGTGTGCCCAGGTGGCCAAGAAGGCCAATGGCTCCTGGCCTGGATCAGGAATGGTGTGGCCAGCAGGAGCAGGGCAGGGATTCTTCTCCTGTGCTCAGCACTGCTTGGGCAGCACCTCAAGTTTGCAGTTCTGGGCCCTCAGTTTGGGAAGGACGTTGAGACGCTTGAGCGCGTCCGGAGAAGAGCAGCCAGGCTGGTGAGGGGCTTGGAACACAAGTCCTTGAGGAATGGCTGAGGGAGCTGGGGTTGCTTATCCTGGAGAAAAGAAGACTCAGAGGTGACCTTCTCACTCTCTACAACTTCCTGAAAGGTGGTTGTGGTGAGGTGTGGGTTGGTCTCTTTCTCCAGGTAGCAACTGACAGAACAAGAGATCGTAGCCTCAAGTTGTGGCAAGGGAGATATAGGTTGGATATTAGGAAAAAATTTTTCACAGAAAGAGTGATAAACTACTGGAATGGTCTGGAATGACCCAAGGAGTTGATGGAATGGCCCGAGGAGTTGGTGGAATCACCATCACCGGATGTGTTTAAGAAAAGACTGGATGTGGCACTTGGTGCCATGGTTTAGTTGAGGTGTTAGGGTCCAAAGTGGATTCAATGATCTTGAAGGTCTCTTCCAACCTTGTGTGATTCAGTGATTTTGTGTGTGTCAGACCCTGGGAACTCTCTACAAATCCATTTCCCACAGGGAAGTCTGTACCTGTCAAGTATCTCAGCCAATGGGGAAAGACAGAGGGTAATGTGGATGGGAAAACAGCATTGAAAAGGAGGCTATGTCTGTCGGGGCACCAGGGTAGCTATAGATCCAATGGTGTCAGGAACCCACGTCTTAAGAGAGGAACTCACTTGCTGCAGCAAAAAGTCCAAATATGGACCACACTGGGCAAATCCAGACCAGCTTTTTTTATTATTCTTATTATTAGCACATCAGACTCAGAACATTGTTAGATGTTAACAGCATGCTGGCCTAATGGGAAATGCTTCAGAAGGTGGGGTAAAACGGAATGACATAAAATAATCTCAGTTTAGATTCAGCCAATCACACAAAAACAAGACATATTGACAAGCTTCCCATCTAACCTTATAAAACATACGTAATGGTAGTTAAAACAAAGACTATTTCATAAGAAACAAAGAACAGAGCTCTATTCACAGTAACCTTCTAAAGATATACATTAAATAAACTTGTTGCCATCCTAAAGCCAAACCTACAAAGTCCTATTGTTATTTGTCACGTCTACTGCTTGGGAAACTTTTCTGCTTGCTTGGGAAACTTTTCTGCTGTAACAGAACTTTGGGCCACATCCTGAGGCCTAAATACTCTTTTTTAACCATTTCCTAAAAACCCTCTGACTTTATGGATTCCCACAATTCCCCCTCTCTGTTGATCCAGAATCTTTCATTTTCTTTTTGCTTACTACTTGCGTTTCATAGCTCTATTGCAAAATTTCTGCTTATTATCTGTTGGAGACCTATTTGCACTAAAGCATTGCTATATTACGGCACAGCAATTTAATGCTGTGATGGCCCCATCTTTGAAAGAGATATGAATCATGTTTGGTTATAGTTACAAGTCATTGTTCAAAAAACTCTGGCCGATTCCAAGGTCTTAATTCAAAACCTTCGTTCATGTCTATACCTTCATCTACTGCTTTCATGAGATTTCGAACACTGTCTGTGCTTCTACCTCCTAAATCTCCTACTTGTATGACAAAAACTTCTCGGACTGTTTTGTTCATCATTTGCCGAACACAACAAAGTATACAAGGTACCACTATACATATCAGTATTAGAACACCTAGTACCATAAAGACCTATCTTGCAAAGTTGCCTTAGCCAAGGTGCAAAACTCCATTTTTGAAACAAATCATCCAACCAGGAACCTCCATCTCCTTTAATTTGTGCTGTCAAATCCTTCAATTTTTGAATGCTTTTATGAATGGATTCAGAATGGTCAGACAAATTCATACAACACAATCCTTCGAATTCCTCACAACCATGCCCTTGTGCCAGTAAAAGAAAATCAATGGCTGCATTGTTTTGAAGAGTAGCATGTCTAATACTATCAACATTGGTCAACATATCACTGATTGCAGAGGATGTGGCATTAGCTTGTTTGCTCAGCCAACATCCAACTCTATCTAATTGTCTCAATGCCACTGCTGAAGCCAATTGGGGTAAAAATACACCTGCTGAAACCCTTCTGGCGGCATTCCAAGGCATAAAATCACTCTGACAGTTCTCATCATAATGAGGACCAGCTCTCGTTCTCCTTTGTTTCTTTTTCATCACTGC
This sequence comes from Zonotrichia albicollis, assembly GCF_047830755.1. NCBI lineage: Eukaryota > Metazoa > Chordata > Aves > Passeriformes > Passerellidae > Zonotrichia > Zonotrichia albicollis. The sequence goes on from NC_133851.1 coordinate 4,623,624, forward strand.
TTTGGCAGTGGGGGCAATTATGGTGAGCATACCAATGTTACAAGGGCCACCTTCAAGGTGAGCTGGAATGCCTTGCCAAGCCCTGTCTCCGCAAATGAACCAATACCCTTTCGGCAATTGCCGTGGATATTGACCCGTCTCCGGAAACACATCCCAACTGTTTGAAACATTACACCAAAACCTCAAATTTTTATATGCAAAATAATGAGGAGTAACACTAAACTTTGGGGGGTCACCTTTTCGCCAGGCACGAGTCATAAAAGTAAAACAAAAATCCATGGTCAAAGAACCAAGGATTTCCAGTTCTTGAGGTTCAGATGCTGCCCTGAGAAGTTTTTTGGACCAAATGTTCCAATTGAAAGAGGGATTGTTTCCATTGTCAATTCCACCTGGCCTACCATTGGATTGTTTTTTGACCAAAGGCAACGCTTTCACTGGTACACCAACCAAACAGGTTGAAAAAGGCTTTTCTGGTTCCGAATTAGACAGACATGTAGTATCTGATCTGGCAGCCTTGGCTAAGGTCACCCAAACATTCATTTTTGGTTGATCCACAGGCAAATCTGCATGACAAAAAACAATTACAATCAAGCAAAACAAGTACACTATTTGAATTTGCCCCATCTCTTTCATGAACTAAGTCTTGGCAGAATTCTTTCTACAAAAAAGCAACAACCTAAACCTTTGCCAAAAATTAACTCTGTTAAACAAACATTCAGCATTCAATTAGCATACTCATAAATAACATTGACACAAAATCAGAGTTCATGGATTCCACCGATGCACAAAGAACGTCAGGCACAAGAGGCATCAGGCGAGACCCGGGATCCTTCGATTTGGTTCACGTCTGCGTACTTGCTTCCTCGGTTCTGGGCTGGACTGCACGTTCTGAAGTGCGATATGGTTTGACGTTTTTGGCAGGAACCCATTTAATTCCAGCACCTGTGCAGACAGAAGCATACCCTTTCTCCAAATTAGTAATCAAAATCCCCAATAATCAATCAAAGCTTTGTTCAGTCTCATCTGTGGGGTGACCTCCATTCCCCCTCTCTGTTGATCTAATATGCGTTTTAGGGTTTGATGTGTTCTTTCAATAATTGCTTGGCTTGTGGGAGAATGGGGAATACCAAAAATGTGTCGAACAACCCATTCTTTTAAAAATGTAGCCAATTTTTGAGATATGTATGCGGGACCGTTGTCAGTCTTCACTTCTTGGGGTACACCCAATGAAGCAAAAGCTTGCAGGAATGATGCCAGGCATGACTGCCGGTTTCACCTGTGTGAAGGGAAGCGCCAGAGAACATGTCCACGGAAACATGAATGCCCTAATGTGAGAAACAAAACATGGATTAGTTCTATATTGCAAAGTTGTAAAAAGACAGGAAAGCCAACAATGTAAAGTCTCATTGCTAACATCCTTTAAAATTGAACCTTCTATTCATTAAATTAAATTAAAAGATTGAGGGAAAAGCTGAAAAACTTGAACCACAGTCAGAGTCCAGTGTCCAGAGTCCAGTGATGAGGTTGTCTTCTTTGAAGAGTTGATGGTCTTCTTTGAAGAGTTGATGTCTCAGCCTTAGATCTTTGTTGTGTCCTTGGAGTTTAGTTGTAGAAATGTCAAGTCCAGCCTTTTGGATTTCAGTCCCAACACCAGCACAGGTTTGCTGCATCTCTGTCTGTGTTGAGGATGTGATGAGCAGATCTTCCAGTGTAGAATCTTGAATCCTGGAAAATTCTGTGAACTGAGGACAAAACTTGCACAAGACATTATCAGATCATATATATCATGACAATCATATCTTATGATAGGTAGAAAGTCACTTTGATTGGAATTTTTACACATGACAATCCTTTTGTGACATGACCAGCCCATTGGGAATATTCACCCATTGCCAGTGGGTACCACAATTTGTGTCTGAGCGCGGTGGAACGCGCTGTTTTTGAAGTTTAATGACAGTGAGTTGCCATTGATGTCAAATAGTGAGTGACAGTATTTAGCAAGATGCCTTCCTTTTCGGCATTGAGGGCAAATAGAAATTTGATTTGCTGTTCCATGACAATCCTTTTTGAGGTGGCCTAGTTTACCACAAGCAAAACAGACAGGCTTTTTATTAGGATCTACCTGTACAGCATTAACAGAGTTTTCCCAATGTTTTTCTTGTTTTTCTAAAAGCTTTTCAATTTTATCCATTCGTTGTGTCAAATTGTGTTCCAGTGTTTTTTTCCAAAGCATTGACCTGTGAATTTGCAGCATTTTGTGAACCCATAAATCTACTGCAAGCTATTAGCATCTCTGTAACTGTTGGAGGTTGATCAGGCAAAGCTAAAATAATTTTTCTACATTCATCATTAGCATTTACATAAGCAAGATTTTGAATGATATAAGAGTGGGCTTGTTCATCTGGACATTGCCTTTCAACAGCTTGAGTTAATCTATCCAGAAAAGAACCATAAGATTCAGTTTCACCTTGTTTGATCAGTGGATAGGAGCTTAGATGTGAACCTGCAGGCTCAAGTGAAAGCAAGGCCTTTCTAGCAGCATCTTTAATGTCTGCTAAAACAGGCCAAGGCAGTTCAGCTGCTTGATTTTCAGGCCTATTGTAAGGTGAATCACCAGCCAACTGAGCAACATCTAAATCGGCATAATCAGTATCTGCATATCCTTCAACCAACTTGTTAAGTAACTTTTTCCATTGTAACTCCCATAGTAGGTACTGTGAATTGGTTAAGATCAAAGTTGCCACATTTCTGCAATCAGCAGGAACTAAATCATAAGAGTTAAAAATATTTTTCAACACACTATTAAAATAGGGAGAAGAAAATCCACATTCTTTCAAAGCCTGTCGTAATTCCTTTATATCATGGTGATTGAGTCTTTCATATTTTGGATTTCTATCATTTCTTCCATATTTTACTGGTAAGGCAAGATATTGTTTCTTTAAATCCGAATCTTTTTCTAGTTTCTGATTAATGTATGACCAATCCGGTAATTTTAATGGAGAATCAAAATTGTCACTTTGATCAATGACAGTATGAACATTCCCTTTGCTTCTAACCAATACATTTTCTGATCCTGAAAAATCATTAAATCCAAACCTTCCAATCACTCTGCCCAGATCAGAATTCCTGACAGGAACACTGTGCTCTTGTCCGGGAATTCTGCCAATTCCGGGAGCTCGGCCAGCTCCAGGAGGCCGGCCAACCTGATCATGAGAACACGCCTCTAAATTTTTTTCAGAAACCTCCAAGCAACATGCCCTCCTTGGGACCCTGCCATGACAGGCAGGGCTGGACTCCAACAAACAACACGGTTCCTCTGAAGCCTGGCCCAAAGGGGCCGAGACAGAGGCGTGTTCCCCTGTTCTGGGAACATTGCCACATTTTAACCTTGAATTTGCTACTTTACCACAAGTTTCACATTGTCTCCCTGCCAAGAAAAACTCAGCTGAAGAATCCACAAATCCAGGTTTTAAACTTACATGCTTTTGTTTTAAAATACAAGAATTAGGATCACAAGAATGAGGGAAAAACTCAACCCGTGTTTTTTCAGGTTTTTGAGAGTTATCCATCCTTTCAAAGGACTCCACCCTTTGAATTAAAGACAATTTTTCTTTCTCTGTACCTATGGATTGACAAATACCATAAAAACCAGGTTTTTGCTTAACTGAAAAAGAATTCCCAGAACCCCCAGGAACCAAAATTTCCTGAGTGTAAGAAACACCCTCAGTTTCCACTTCAGGCATATCACAATCTAATTCAGTTTTTAATGTCCCTGCACAACCAATCTTAGAAAATACATTCACTTTCTCCTTTACATTTTCAATACATTTTGTCCCTTCCCCCTTACAAGAGTCACATATTTTTACATTAGCAGAACAACGCGAAGAAGAGTCCGAAAAAGTCCATTTATTCCCAGAGAGAGAGAAGGAAGATTTTCCTCAGCGGAGTTCAAATCACCATTTGAAACAACATTTGTTACATTCTCTGAAACACATGCAGTCTCCGGTTTACTGGAATTTAAAGAGACAGAGCCAGAAGCTTTGTTTTCTGAGTCTGAGTTCACCTTAGAAGTCGGCATAATTGCTTTTAAGCTTTCATCTTTTTTAAGAGAGACTAAATTATATATTCTCCAGTTTATCTGATCCCAAAAATGAAAAGTAAAGGCAGACTATAAATTTAAAGATTGCGTGTTTGCAATCTTGCATCTTTGTATCTTGCGTGTTTGCTTTAACCCAGATAAGTAAGTTTTTAAACTCAGTTTTTGAGACTTCAGAAAGACATTTTTCTTGTAACATTGTCTTTTGATACAGTCTCTTGTAACATCCAACTTTTGATAACTTTGTTCCCATTTTTCGTTTTCTCATTACCCAAGCCTCTCCCGATAAAAGTTACTTACAAATTCCACGGCTTCGGTGGGAGAGATGATACAGCATCCTCTTGATTAACATTTGAGTCTCCAGCGGCCGGGAAATCCACGATTTTTCTTTTTTCTTCTAATCTACGTCCTCAAACGGAGCTTCCTCACACGGGGCACCAGTTGTCGGGGCACCAGGGTAGCTATAGATCCAATGGTGTCAGGAACCCACGTCTTAAGAGAAGAACCCACTTGCCGCGGCAAAAAGTCCAAATATGGACCACACTGGGCAAATCCAGACCAGCTTATTTTTATTATTAGCACATCAGCCTCAGAACATTGTTAGATGTTAACAGCATGCTGGCCTAATGGAAAATGCCCCCGAAGGTGGGGTAAAACGGAATGACATAAAATCATCTCAGTTTAGATTTCAGCCAATCACACAAAAACAAGACATATTGACGAGCTTCCCATCTAACCTTATAAAACATATGTAATGGTAGTTAAAACAAAGACTATTTCATAAGAAACAAAGAACAGAGCTCTATTCACAGTAACCTTCTAAAGATATACATTAAATAAACTTGTTGCCATCCTAAAGCCAAATCTTCAAAGTCCTATTGTTATTTGTCACGTCTACTGCTTGGGAAACTTTTCTGCTTGCTTGGGAAACTTTTCTGCTGTAACAGAACTTTGGGCCACATCCTGAGGCCTAAATACTCTTTTCTAACCATTTCCTAAAAACCCTCTGACTTTATGGATTCCCACACTGGTGGTCACCTCTCATCTGCCCCTGAAACAGGGGCTCTGTTCCTTCATTCCTATGGAAAAGAACCAGCCTTCTTGTCCAGGGACCATGGACAAAATTAGAATTTGGCCTCCCAAATTCTGTATATCCAAGGATTGCTCCCAGACAAAGTTGTCAGGACAGACAGGTCTGGCTGGCCCTGTCCTCTGGTGATTTTCTTAGACTATGAGCTGAATGTTTTCATTTGGAAACACCTTGGAGAGGGCCCAGAGGTGTCCCAAGGAGGGGTTTGGAGGCCTTGGGCGCATGAGCACTGTATAGGAACAAAGGAGCTCTGTGCTCAGTGAGGTGGAGACTGAGGACAGTGGAGCAGAGCCATGAGAGTGTTTAAAGGGAGATTTCCGGGATGGTGAATCCTTTTGATATAGTGGAAAACAGCCAGAGAGAGAAAGAATTAATGCCAAGGGCAGCTGGGGAGACCCAGACTGGCACCAGGAGAAAGGAATTTCCCTCTCAGGGCAGGGCTGTGGTGCAGCACGTCCAAGCAGGAGCCTGGAGCAGCCCAAGGCTCTGTGTGGGCAGGCAGAGGCAGGCAGGAGGCAGAGCTGTCAGCAAAGGAAGGGCCCAGCCAGGTGGGGCAGTCAGGGGATGCCGACAGCCTGCAGGGACAGAGGCGCAGGGCAGGGACACCGTGGCACAGCCTGGGCTGCACAGGGCACAGGGATGTGCAGCAGCTGCAAGACAGCCCTGCCAGAGCCAACTTGGGCAGAACTTTGGCCATGGCTGCTGGGCCTGGGCCTGAGGCCACGAGGGGACAAGTGACCCTTGCAGGCCTGGGGCCTCATTGCCTCCTTGTCCCTGCTCAGCAGCCTGGCAGGGGCCGCCCCATGCTCCTGCCCTTGCCATTGCACATCCCCACATGCCAGTGCCCATCCCGGGAACAGCCCTGAGAAAGGAGGGAGGGACAGGATCTTCCTGGCCAGGGACTGGGGCTCAGGCCTTGGCCTTTTGCATTCCTGAAACACATCCAGGTGTGCTCAGCACCAGAGACACCTTTGCCTTGTTTGTCCCCAGCTTCCATCACTGCCTCCAGTGTTTTGCTGTGACTGTGTGAGATCAGAGAGTGGGTTGTGACATCACTGAGTGGCTGTGTAACACCACAGAGCAGGCTGTGACATCATAGAACAGATTCTGACAGATTCCTCTCAGAATTTCCTTCTGAATGCTGCTGGAATACATGAGCTGGTAGCTGTGTGTACGTGCTTCTCTAAATATTTTTGTCTTTCTCTCTGTGTCTACTTGCATTTTTGTCCTCTTGCTAATTCTGATTAACTTAAAATTGAACAAGCTAAGAGTTTGTGAAGTTGATTTGGCCAAGTCAGTGCTTTAAGAAGTGTTTTTCTTGATTGAATGTAATCTTTAAACATTTTGCCAAAGTTTCTCTGATTTTCTAAACTTGCCAATAAAGGCTGTTTGGTTGTTTTGAGCTCCTGAGAAACTCTCGTTGGTATTTCTCCTTTGCATCCAACTCAGAGTACAAACAATTTTAAATGTCTCCTTGAGAGAGTTGTTTGGGGGATGGCAGTCAGGGCTCGTGTGTCCTGTTTCGCACAGCCCAGGCAGGGCTTTCCCAGCCACATTCCACACTCCATTTCCCAGCTGGAGCCCCTGGTGCCTCTGAGTTGTGCTGCCCCAGCCCCAGGGACGCTCTCCTTGTCTGCCCATTCCCCCACGGTCTCTGGGCAGGGATGGCCTCAGTGGGGGCTGCTGACATTCTCAGCAACTTGGAGGCTGCTGCTGAATTTTCCTGCTGCAGAGGCTTGTTCAGCCTTCAGCTCTTCAGTGCAGGAATTCAGTGTCCCAGGGCTCATTAACATGCAGAACACCTTAACAAGCCACAACTCTTGGAATAATTTGATTTCAGTTTCCAAATAATTTGTGGTTAATTAGACAGATTTCAGAAGTGTATTCAAAGTGAATACATGATATTTACAAAGACAGAAAATATTTTTTTAGGTCCTGTTTAGGTTTTTTTCCCTATTAATTCATTGAAATGTGCAGTCTCCAATTGACACTGAATCCAAGTAGCTCCTCATACCCCTGGAATAGATATGAAAATCAAGACCCTTCATGGCTGACAATCAATCAGACTCTGTCCCTACTCCCACCCCACCATTTCCCCATCCAAGCTCTGGCACTCAGAGCTATGTCCTGTTTCCTTCATCCCTCCATGGCCAGGGACTTTCTGGGATAAGGGAGCTCTGCTCTGAGTATGGAGGGAGGCCCAAGTGCAGCCACTGGAGTGAGAACCACAACTCATCAGGTTTGTGTCCTTTGGGTATCAGGAACTGGTGAGACTCAGAGGCACAGAAAAGTTTGTCTTCATGGCTAACATAAAATATGCAAACATGATAAAATTTCATAAACATCAAAGCACTTTCCTCAGCTCCTTGAGACATCCTAGCAAGATCTGACATGTCCAACAACCACAAGGGTTTACCATACAGGAAGGATTTTAGACAAAGACATAAGAAGACACAAGAGAAAACATAAAATAACAAAGATGCTGACAAAGGAGTTCTTTAAACTCCTGAAAGATTGGGCAACTCCCTGAAACTCAAAGCATGAAGCCAGTTGAGGGAGGTGCATTGGAATGATCAGAGAACAGGTGCAAGAGGAAATCTGGGAGCAAAGAGAATAACTTAGATCCAGCTGCCCTAAATGAAGAGATGTCCTTAGACATGGCCATTTAAACAGGAGAGCTGGAAACACCTGAAGGCAAAACATTGATGGCAAAGGTAGAGAGGGGAAGACGAGCATTTCTTCCCCTGCCATCAGTAGAAGAATCCAGTAGATCCAGGAAACTTCCATTCTTGGTGGGAAAACTTTTCCAGGCAGACATCATTGTGTGCCCATGAACAGGCAGTGCCACTTTGTGCCCTGAGGTGCCACAGATTGGATCTCTCAGAGAGCACCTGAGGGAGAGCAGAGCACCTTGCAAGCTGCAGGTCCTTGAAAGCCCCACAGGGCTCTTGTCCCATCAACATCTGCTCTGCTCCAGTCTGAAACAGGGCCCAGCATGGTGTTGGGATCATCAGAGAGCTGAGGTGTGTGCTGGAATTCAATGCCCTCCCCATCCTGCAGCAGCCCTGCATTTCCCTCCTACAGCCCTGGTCTCCAGCACAGCCATGGAAGCTCTTTGGGCTCTGCACTGTTCCTGCAGCCCCCAAGGGCAGCTGAGCTCTGCCTTTGGCACAGTCAGGCCTGGCCAGCGCAGGCCATGCTCAGCAATTGCTTGTGTGTGCCTGGCCTTGCTGTCAGCCCCAGCAGCGGCTGTGTGGCCCCTTTGTGGCCCTGTGCTGGCCAACCATGGTGGCCCAGCCCCTGTGCAGGTGCAGCCCAGGCCAGGAGCATTGCGGCTGGGAATGGCCCCTGTGCCGTGGTGCCCACAGCAGCCTTGGGGCTCTGTGCCCATGCCCTCCCTGCTGGGCAGCCTCTGCCAGCTCCTGCAGAGCCCCTGACACCTGTGGGGCTGCACAGACAGCCCTGCCCTGAGCTCTGCCAGCCTCTGGGCCAGCAGAGAGGCAGCCAGGGCTGGCCATGGCTGGAAACAGGCCCTGAGCCCTGCCGGAGGATGGAGCTGGGCCACAGCCAAACTCAGCCATGGCCAAAGCTGGGCTCAGCAGCCAGGGCTGCCAAGGGCTGGGCACAGAGACTGGCACTGACAAATGTCCTGGGCCCCCTCCCTGCTCTGTCCATGCCACCAAGGGCACAGAGCAGCCTCCTCTCTGGGCCACTTGCCTGTTTGCAATGCCTTGCACAGGTGCTGGCCCTGCCCCACAAAGCCTGGCCTGAGTCCTTGTGGTGGTTTGACCCGGAAGAAGTGGGAATTCTGGGATGCTGTGGTCAAACCAATGGTGCTCGGATTTTTATATTGGCAGCTGATGTGGCCAGTGGGGTTTGGACACACCTCCCAGAATACACAGGGGTTAAAAGCAGAGCTTTGGCCCTGGGAGGTTCTCTTGGGACTTCGAGGGAAGGAGGCTGGATCTCCCTTCCCCTGTCCAGCCGCTGCTGCTGGGTGGGGTAGGGGCAGCCATGTGGTAGGCCTGGGCCTGGACAGAGATGGGGGGTGAGGAGGCCCTTGAGGATGGAAGGGTGGAGGAGCCCCAAGAGACATCGGGCAGCCATCCCCCTCCCCAGGAGAGAGAGAGAGAGAAGAGCCAGCGACAACGAATGTGATAGCAGTCGGCCCAGGAGGAGAAAGGGGGGTAATGCAGCGAGGGAGGAGGTGACCGGCCGGAGCAGTAGCGAGTGTGGGAGTGCCGGAGCTCTGGGACAGACAGAGACTGAAACTTTTAACCCTTTTTCTTACATGATTGGGACCTTGCAAAAATGCTGATCCTCCTCGGAGCTGAATAAGAAGAGAGATAAGAGATGAGAGGAGACAAGGACCTGGCCCGAAGGATGTGGAGACGACTGACTGAGTGGGGAGAGATGATTGGAGTGGCCTTTTGGCTGGACTTTTCTTGTGTAGCCATAGACTCAGTTTTATTCCTGTGACACAGAGACTGCACTTAGGGGGAGGCAGTGCCTCAGAACCAGGAGGGTTCATCATGGGGACCCCTTGGCCCCGGGGGGTTGGAAAAATATGGGGGGCACAGATGTCCCTAAGCAGAGACTGTGTCTTTTTGGAGTGAGACAAGGCATCCTTAAAAGACAACCCTAAAAGCAGCTCTGGTCCATGCACAGTGGGGAGAGCACTGGGCATGGAAGGAAGATGTCACAAGTGGCAAAAGGACTTTCCGGGCGGTGCCAAGTGACATGGAAGCACACGAGGTTTCAGCGTGTTTCCAGGGGAAGACTATGGAACAAGAAGGACTCCTCTCCTCTTCATGAACTGAAGTTGGAGTATTCTAAAGGGTGGTGCCAGGCTGGGCAGTTGGTGATTTGGGAGAATGTATCGGATTGGGAAATTTTGGTGGCAGGGAGGAGGAAAGAGTTTTTTGTAAGGTTTTCAATTTTTTTTTCCCTTATAGTTTTTTCCTATTTTCTTGTAGTTTAGGTAATAAAGTTTTCTTTATGTTTAAGCTGGAGCTTGTTTTGCTTATTCCTGGTCACATCTCACAGCAGACACCAGGGAGAGAGTATTCTCATGGGGGCACTGAGTCTGTGCCAGGCCTAAACCATGACAGTCCTGCCCCTGCACGCTCAGCCAGGCTGAGATGGACACTGATGGTTTCTGGGCCAGGCTCTCAGAGCCCAGCCCAGCTCCCTGCAAGCTCTGTCAGCTGCCCTGAGCTCTGGGCAGCACCAAGGGCCTCTCTCCAGCCCAGCCCAGCCAGCTCTGGCCCCACAGCTCTGCTCAGGCCAGGCTGCTCTGGGCACTGGCCCACAGCCTCAGCCCCTGGCAAGGGCACAGCAGCAGCTGCAGCTGCCACAGGATTCAGCCCCAGCCATGGGGGAAGGTGCTTGGCCAAGGCCAAAGGAGGCTCCCTGGCTGCCCTGCTCCCCTCAGGCTGAGGTGCTGAGAGCTCTGCAGCCCCTGCTGCCATCCCATCTGCCCAGGGCAGCACAAGAGCCCTGGCCTTGGGGCCCTCAAGAGCTGATCCTGCTCCAGACCCAGGGCCCATGCCAAAGCTGGGGCAGCCACAAAGCTGTGCCAATTTCTGTTCATTGCTGCTCTGATGGGGATGGATCCTCAGCCACTTGGAGGTTGCTGTTAAATTTTACTCCTCTAGAGGCCTCTTCTTTCTTGAGCTCTTCAGTTCAGGAATTTAGTGACAAAGGCTCATAAATATTTATGCAAAACTCTTGAAAAAGAAAAGCCCCTGAAATCATTTATGTTTTGAGTTCTTCTGTGGTTAATTAGATAGATTTCAGATGTGTATTCGAAGTGAATATACTATGTTGAAAAAAATGCAGAGAGAACTGGTTTTTTCCTGTTTAGTGTTCATTTCCTGAATATAAAGTGGTATCAGCTATGTCCAGGTGGTATTGACCTCTAGCAGCTTCTAATGCAGTCTGAATAGATATGAAATTCAAGATTCTTCATTGCTTACAGTCAATAACACTTTGCCCTCACCCGCTCCCCACCATTTCCCTTATCCAACCCCTGGCACTCCTATGGATCAGGAATGGTGTGGCCAGGAGGACCAGGACAGTAATCTTCCCTTTGTTCTTGGCATTGGTTGGGCAGCACAATGTTAGGTCACAGGCTGCCCAGGGAGATGGGTGAGTCACCAATCCTTTAAGTGTTTAAGGAAAGACTGGATGTGGCACTCACCTCCATGGTTTGGGTGACAAGGTGGTGTTGGGTCCCAAGTTGGACTCCAAGGTCTTTTCCAGCCTGGTGGATTCTCTGATGACTGTGACAGTGCAGGGCCCTGGGGAAGCAAGGGGCCATTGTGACACTGCAGGGCCTGGTGGCACTAAGTGGACCATGGTGACACTGCGTACGACATGGCAGCACAGAGGCAAGGGGCCATCGTGACACTGTGGAACCAAGAAGAGCATTGCTGTGTGGTGTTTGTGAGGTGCTCAGGACGAGGTGAGAGATGAGAATCTGACTCCATGTTGTCAGAAAGCTGATTTATATTATATTATAATATATTACATTATATTATATTATATTATATTATATTATATTATATTATATTATATTATATTATATTATATTATATTAGGCTTTTCAAAAACTATACTATAGAAAAAGAAGAATACAGAAGGCTTAACAAGAATGATAATGAAAACTCACTACTGACTCCTCAGAGTCCAATACAGCTGATGGTGATTGGTCATTAAGTTAATTCACATGTTTGGATAAACAATCTCCAGACCAAATTGCAGAGAAGCAAAACACGGAGAAGCTGAGGCTTCTCATCTTCCCAGGAGAAGAAATCCTGGTGAAGGGAATTTTTAGAAAATATCACATTGACATTGCTACACTGCCAGACCTCATGGAACCAAGAGTCCATTGTGACAAAGCATGGCCTTGGAGGACCAAGAGACATAGTGACACTGCAGGGGCCCAAGGATCCAAGGGACTTTGTGACATAAAGGGTCCCATGGAACCAAAGGGACATTGTGACACGGGGAGGCTGCATGGAACCGTGGTGACACCAAGTTGGCTGGGAGTATGGATCTGGTGGAGGGTTGGAGGGCTCTGCACAGGGCCCTGGAAAGGCTGGGTGCAGGGCCCAAATCCAACAAGGTGAGGTTTAACAAGACCAAGTGCCGGGTCCTGCACTTTGGCCACAACAACCCCTGCAGCGTTACAGGCTGGGGAGAGAGTGGCTGGAGAGCAGCCAGGCAGAAAGGGACCTGCAGGGACTGATGGACAGCAGGCTGGACATGAGCCAGCAGTGTGCCCAGGTGGCCAAGAAGGCCAATGGCTCCTGGCCTGGATCAGGAATGGTGTGGCCAGCAGGAGCAGGGCAGTGATTCTTCCCCTGCACTCAGCACTGCTTGGGCAGCACGTTGAGTGCTGTGTCGAGTTCTGGGCCCCCAATTTAGGAAGGACATGGAGGAGCCTGGAGCATGACCAGAGAAGGGCAACAAGGCCGGGGAGGGGTCTGGAACACAAGAGCTGTGAGGAGCGGCTGAGAGAGCTGGGGTTGTTTATCCTCGAGAAGAGGAGGCTCAGGGGAGACAAGGTGGTGTCAGGGCAAAGTTTGGACTTGATGATGTCCATGGTCTGTTCCACCCTTGCTGATTCTGGGATTCTCTGAAATTGCCCTTGCAGCAATTGCAGGATGAGCCCTGGGCCTCCTCTTGAGAAGCTCCAGAAGCCCAGGTCCCTCAGCTTCTCCTGCCAGCCCCAAAGTGCATCCTGTCAGTCCTGCAGAGCCTCTGCAGCTCCTCCTCACTGCCCAGGGACAAGGAGTCCCAGAGCCAGACACAGCAGCCCAGATGTGCCCACCTGGCCTGGGGTGCCTCTGGCAAGGGCACTGCAAGAGCGTGGAGACAATTCCTGCTGCACTTGTAGGATGATCCTGCTGCCCAAGAGACATTGTCAAGGGGCCAAGTCAGGAACTGCAAAGGGGAATTGGGCCAGAGAGAAAAGGGCAAACAAGGATGGGCTGTTTGCAGGAGAGGGAACAGGGGTGGACAATGGGAAGAAATGTGTACCAGGGAGGAGTTAACAAATCAAAGGTGAAGCCAAGGAAATTCTCAGGGCAGTTTGGGGGTGGCTGCCAGGCAGCCCTGGCTCTGAGCAGCAGCCTCTGCAGTGGGACAGGAAACTCCCTGCTGATGGGAACAAACTTTCTAGCTGACTGCAGAGGCCAGGACAAACCTGAGTGGTTTCCCTGGTGTTCCCCAGCCCTTGCTGGCCCCAGGGGCTGATGGCATTTGTGCTCCCTCAGGTTCATGTCCCCACACCAACAGCATGGGGGTGCTCCCCCCGCTGTGTGCAATGCAAACAGGGGCTGCTGAGCCAGTGCTGCCGTGTCTGTGCCTGCAAGGATGGGGCACCTGTGTGACCTGGGGGAGAGGCCAGGGCTGCAGAGGGGGGATATTGCTGGCAGCTCCATCAGGACGCTCTGGGACACTGCCCTGGACTGTCCAGCACACTGGGGATGGATCAGCCCCTGCTCTGTGCTCCTTCCAATCTCCATGGCCCTTGCAGAGCCCCAGCCATGCCGTTTGCCCCCAGCCTGCCCACGGCCAGCCTGGGGCTGCTCTGGGGCTTTTCTGTGCTGAGCATTGGCCTGGGCGTCTTCTTGAGAGAGCCTGGGCAAGGAGCCAAGGAGCCTGGAGCCCCCAGGCCCTGGCCTGAGGCGTCAGCGCTGCCCCAACAGTGCCCATGGCCTGTCCCTGCTGCAGCCCCAGCACTGCCACCCCCAGGGCTGTGCCCGGCCCCGAGAGCACTCAGGCCCTGCAGCAACACCAGGGCCATCAGGGCAGCGGGGCAGGGCCACGGCAGCAGCACTGGCAACACCAAGTGCTGCTGCGGCTGGGCACAGCTGCTGGGCCAGCACTGATCTGCTCCCAGCTCTGCACACAGACATTGCTGCTGCAGCTCCAGGGAAGGCAACAAAAGGGCATCTCTGCAGAAGACTTTGCTGGGACATCCTTTCCTTCCTTTAATGCCACCAGGGGACCAGCCCCTTATTGACAAAGCCTGTGGCCATGGGGAAGGTGGACAGAAACAAAATCAGAAATGATACAATGACATTTCTTTGTGGATAACATGAACAACAAAAACAGGGGACAAATGACCCCACAATGAAACCAAAAAGAAGTATCATAGATGATTTTTATTGGAAGTGATTTGAAGAAATTGGCCAGCAGTTTAATGTTCCTGAAAGCATCCAGTCATCAGTCTCCTCACTGCAGCCTTGAGCTCCTGGTTTCTCAGGCTGTAGATGAGAGGGTTCAGGGCTGGAGGCACCACTGAGTACAGAACTGTCACTGCCACATCCAGGGATGGGGAGGAGATGGAGGCTGGCTTCAGATAGGAAAACATTGCAGTGCTGAGGAACAGAGAGACCACAGCTAGGTGAGGGAGGCAGGTGGAAAAGGCTTTGTGCCGTCCCTGCTCAGAGGGGATCCTCAGCACAGCCCTGAAGATCTGCACATAGGAGAAAACAATGAACACAAAACAGCCAAATTCAAAACAGGCACACACTGCAAGAAGCCCCAGTTCCCTGAGATAGAACTTGGAGCAGGAGAGCTTGAGGATCTGAGGGATTTCACAGAAGAACTGGCCCAGAGTATTGCCATGGCACAGGGGCAGGGAAAATGTATTGGCTGTGTGCATCAGTGAATAGAGAAAGCCACTGGCCCAGGCAGCTGCTGCCATGTGGGCACAAGCTCTGCTGCCCAGGAGGGTCCCGTAGTGCAGGGGTTTGCAGATGGACACATAGCGGTCGTAGCACATGATGGTCAGGAAAAAATACTCTGTATTCGCGCAGAAAACAAAAAAAAAGAGCTGTGCAGCACATCCTTTGTAGGAGATGGTCCTGGTGTCCCAGAGGGAATTGAGCATGGCTTTGGGCACAGTGGTGCAGATGGAGCCCAGGTCAGTGAGGGCCAGGTTGAGCAGGAAGAAGAACATGGGTGTGTGCAGGTGGTGGCTGCAGGCTACGGCGCTGATGATGAGGCCGTTGCCCAAGAGGGCAGCCAGGGAGATGCCCAGCAAGAGGCAGAAGTGCAGGAGCTGCAGCTGCCGCGTGTCTGCCAATGCCAGCAGGAGGAAGTGCCTGATGGAGCTGCTGTTGGACATTTACTGCGGCTGGACTTGGGACCTGTTAATGGAGAAAAGGACAGTGAAGATTTAAAGGAGATAGCTGCAAGCAAAATCAAAGCCATTTCCCATATACCATCCTCTGTAACATACATGGACATTCTTTTATGTTTAAGAGTTCTGAAGTTTCCTTTTTAACCTCCCCCATGTCTCTGATATTCTTGGATATCAGAAACCCTCAGCATTTCTGCTGCCCTCTGGTAGAAGAGAGTGAGCTCCCTGAGGCAAAAGGACGAGTGGAGAGTGAGGGGAGATGGTCTGTCACTTCATTCCATTTGGAATTTCTCTGGGCTTTGACTTTTCTCAAATGGAGGATGTTCACACTCCCATGTTTCTTTTAAAAACACCCAGGTATAGATGAGAACAGATAGATCCACCCCAGCCCAGCTCCACATTTGTATCCAAGGACTCATGTTGCTCATTTCACCAACCCAGCAGCATTTTCAGTGTCACAACACCTCTGCCTTTCCCCATCAATCTTATAACTCAGAGATGCTCTAGGATGGATTTGCACCCTGGATTGAAGCTCCCAGCTTGGACTGAAATCTCAGGGACACTTCCAAGTGTCCTTATGATGGCATGGGATGAAGGGAGATGCAGCTCCTTCCCTGGCTCCACTGACAGCATTGCCCAGAGACGGGCACTGGGGACAGCATCACCCTGAGCCAGCTGTGCCCCCTGCCAGAGCCCCCAGGGCCGGGCAGCTGCTCCCAGCCCTGTGCTCTGCAGAGGGAACTGGGCCCGGGGCTGCAGAGCTGCCCCACGGCTCTGCTGCAGCTCTGCCTGCACAGGAGAGGCTGCACGCCTTGGAGCCCCGACCCTGAGGGCAGAGGCTTGGCTGGGGGACAGGAGGGAGGGGGCTTGTTCAGAGGGAGGGGCTGGTAGAGGGAATCCTGTGGGCATCTCTCCACTCTCCCTGCCACAGCATTGCTGTTTTTTTTTTTTCCTCTCCTTGCCTTCTCTTCTCTCTGCTTCCTGCAGATTTCCCTGCTGGAGATTTTTCCCTGTGCCTGATCTCTCCCTGCCAGCACTCAAAGACCCCAAATCTCTGTGCACTCTCCTTGGCCCTACAGAACCCTGCCTGTTTGCAGGACCCTAGCTGGGGGCAGGTTCTGTTTGCAGCTTGGAGAAAGGACAGCTCAGACTGAGCCTGATGGCTCCAACAAAGGTGATGCTGGTGCTGTCCATGGGCAGAGTGGCTGAAAGTACATTAGGGATCTCCTGTGAACCTATGGATCACTAAAAGTAACAGTTTGGATGTCTCAGGCACTTGTCAAAATTCAAAATAAATATTTCATAATCAGGCTTTAATATTTATCCCCCCTCCCTGCCATTCTCCAATAGTACGAAAATGAATACAAAGTCTTAGGAAATTTCCTCATCTTAATAAATGCCCTTGTCTTATAAATATTCCATGACTGATCAGAAATCCTCAGCATGTCAGAGCTTCATGAGCATTTCACCTCCCCTGCACTGGAAATACTCAGAGTTGTACTCACAGAGTCTGTAGGCATTGGGATGTTCCAGCTTTAGGAGATGGCTCCAGGAACTGCAGCAGCACTGTCCTGCAGCCAGAGGTTCCTGTGCCAAGGGCTGGCAGTGATTCTGCCCCAGGCACTTCTCAGCACCTTCCCAGCCCTGACTGATTGAAGCTCTCTGTGCCTCTGTGCTGTGCCCAGGGTGGCTGCAGGCAGTGCCCCAGCCCTGCTGGGCTGGCAGAAGAGCTGCTCATCAAGAGAAATGTGCTTTTGAAGCTCTTCTTGGTTACCAGGAGCTGCCTCTGTTCCAGGAGCCCAGCCCAGCTCTTTGGCACAGACACAGCACCAAAACTTTAATGAGCCTCTGGCGCTTTGTGGTCTGGCCCTGAACATCAGTCCCTGAGAGGGAGCTGAAGAAATCTCTCCAGAACTCCAAGTCAGAATCCAACTCCAAAGTTTCTTGGACTTTTAATGGGTCCCATTGAGGGACATGACTGAGAAAGTGTCCCCAGGCCCCAGGCAGAGCAGAGAACGGCAGGCAGTGATGACAAGGGGGGACAAAGAGAAGCCAAGTCTTGGTGCCCTGGGGCACAGCAGCAGGGTCTGTGCCACCAAGGGCTGTGAGGAGACACCTTGTCCTGAGGCCCTGGGGCCTCCTGGCACAGCTCCAGCCAGGCTGGGCACTGTCAGCCCCTTGTCCTGCCCTCAGCATCCCCCCCTAGCCCACATCCCAGTGGCCTCAAGGATCTGCTGGAAGGAGTCCCTGGGGAGCCTTGCTCAGGAATGGCTCTGGGGGCTCCTGAATGCTCCCTGCAGGGACTGCAGGTTTTTCAAAGGACTTTGGGTTTGGCTTTTTTCTTAGAGTCTCTGAGAAGTTTGTGCAATCCTAGTCTTCAATAATCTGCTGTAATTAGTCCCTGGAGAGACTCTGTCAGTAACAACACTCAGTGGGGCTCATTAATGCTTCAGGGTACTTCAGTTATTTTAAGGTACTTGGTGTTTCCCTTTGGATACAGACTCTATGAGAAACATTATGCAGTCACAGCCTCCAATTATCTCATTTAATTAGTCCTTTGAGAGCCTTTATCAGTAAAGACACCCAGTGGGCCTTTAATGCTTCAAGGTACTTCAGTTATTTTAAGGTATTTGGTGTTGCCCTTTTGATACAGAATCTGTGAGAGGTTTGTGCAATCATGGCCCCAATTATCTGCTTTAAGGAGTCCCTTGAGAGCTTTGTACTGACACTCAGCGGGGCTCATTAATACTTTGAGATACTCAAGGTTTTTAAGGTACTTTGGATGTTCCTTTCCACTCTGAATATCTGAGAAGTGTTTTTTCCAATTCTGGCCTCCAATTCTCTCCTCCAAGGAGTCCATGAGGAGCCTGAGTTTGGGATGGATCTCAGTGGAAGCCATTCATGCTTTGAGACACTTTGGGTGTTTTCTCTGGCTTTAACTCCTGGCAAGGTTTGTGCAATCTCCTTTCAGGCCCTGAGGTTCCATGGCTGAGCTCCAAACGCACCACGGGGCTCATTAGGATCAACAAGTCCTGACAAACCATGGCTCTGCCTTTATTTCCCTCTGGTCTAGTTCTGTTCAGCAGGAAGATTTCCTTTTGCAATTTTGGGGAAATATTTCAAATATCTTCTACGAAATATGTATTCCTATCTTAAAGGGTGTCCTTTTTGTTGTTCTTATCATACAAGAAGTGATTGCAGCATTCTGATTGGTATTGATCCATGATCTCTCCTAAGGAGGTCTGGCCAGGTCAGTGAAGTTGTACCTTGAGAGCTGACCCAGTGGACAACCTTGCCTCACATTACCCAACCCCGTGTGAGAAACTATTTTCACTTGCAAAAATATAAATACTTGATTAAGATCTTATCAAAATACAACAGAACACCGAATAAAGAAAAGAATACAGCACCAGGAGCAAATGAGTCACATATGCTCATCTAAAAAATGGATGTTCTGTCTTTTATACCTCTAGCCTGTCCCAAAGTCTTTTCAGTCAACTTCTTCTTCACTGTCCAATGGTGGAGATCACTGTCTTACCCCTTGACTAGAGTTCAGGCGCTGCCATAGTAACAAGCCGACCCTCCCAAATGCCCCAGCTATTGAGGCCATCCTGTGATAACAATGCAAGGGAAAGGGGAAGGATAATTATACATCTACAAAACTTCTCTTAACATATATTTAATATTCATTCCTTAATTGTGAGAGTCAACCACAGGATTACTCATCCATAACAAGGCTCCCTTTTCCTTTTCTAAAAATAATTTTGCTGGAACAATTAAGTCAAAACTTCTCTCGCTTGCTTGAATGAGTCATACCTGCATCTGTTGTTGCGGGCAAGGACAATGGGAACAGGTGAAAAAAATCTCAGGTTTTCCTTAGACACACTTAATTGGAATGGGCGAAAGGGCATCACAGAGGTCCAGTATGGCCTTGATACCCATCTACCCTGCCTATGTGGCTGCTATCCATAGTCAGTGTATCTTAGGGGTGACTACAGAGGCCAACTCGGTCCTGCCCTCCAGTCCCTGTTGAATTAAAAGACAGTTGAGGAATTATAGAGGTCTGGTCTGGCCTTTTGTCCTACCTTACCATGCCTACGGGTTTGCTACCCAGAGCAGGGCTATGGAGCCTTCTTGTTAGCAAACAAAGGAGTCTTGCCCTCTTCTTTTGTCTTATTTTCTTAAAGAAGCTGTCCCATTACCTTTTTCAGTTCCTTGTGTACTTCCCCTCAACAGATGCTGGTAATTATCACCCATGAAAACAGGAAGACAGTTATCAAGCTTCTTGGTAGAAGCGTGACTCTAATTTTTGGGCATCTTGGTGTTTTTCTGGTTGTCTTTCAGTCTCTGCTTGAGAGTCAATCTTGTTTCACCTGGCCTGGATGTTACAGTCCACTCTTTGGGTTCTTCTACTGGGCCTTTGATTCTGTTGCCATGAGTCCATTCCCTCTCTGCAGTTCACATGACTGATTCTGTGGTGAGCAGTACCTGAAAGGGACCTTCCACTGAGGAGTTAGAGGCTGATCTCTCCATGACTTGATCATCACCCAATCCCCAGGATTAATATTATGGATTCTGAAATCCATGGTGGTAGTTTGAGGAATCGCCCCTTTATGTCTTAGCCCTTCCAAAGTTTGTGCTATAGACATCACTTATTTCTTGACATTGGCTTCCCCTTCCTCATTGTTGGCAATCTTCTGGGGTGAGGTCAGGAAGGGTAACCCAAACATCATTTCATAGGGTGAGACCCCCAGATCTGACTGGGGTTGGGTTCTAATTCTTAATAAGGCCAAAGGGAGACATTTTACCCATGACATTTGGGTTTCAATCATTAGCTTAACTGGAGCTCTTTTAAAAGTTTGATTCATCCTCTACATGACCAGAACTCTGTGGATGCCATGGAGTATGTAATTCCCATTTTACTGCCGGGCCCTGAACAACTTTCTGCAATATCTGCAATGTGAAATGAGTTCTCCCATCTGAATCAATCCTGTTTGCCATCCCATATTGGGGAATGATTGATTCTAGAAGTGTTTTAGTCACAACACTGGCATTGGCTTTAACAGTGGGTACCACCTTAACCCAATCAGTCACGTGATCTACCGTCACTAGCAAAAACTTCCAGCGCTGTATGTGGGGAAGCTCAGTAAAGTCTACTTGGATGTTTTGGAAGGGCCTTAAGGCTAGATCTCCCCCTCCTCTAGATCTTTTCCTCATGATTTTCTTATTTACTTTTTGACGTATCATATCAGTTACTTGCTTAGTTATTCTGAAAATTCCTATGCGTCCCCAGTCCCTTAGAAATTGATCACTTAGCACTTGTGTACCCCATTGTGTTGTTCCATGTATGCCTTCTAGCATTTTCCTGGCAAGGAGTTTATTCAACATTTGCCTCCCATCTGCTAATCTCCACTTCCCTTCATTATGTTTCTTGGCTCCTATTTTAAGGAGTTCTTCCTCTTCTGTCTCCCTGAATACCAGGACTTTTTGCATATCTCTCATGGGTGTTAATACTAATATTACTTTTTCTGTCTCTGATTCAGTTGCATTTTTGGCTTCTATATTAGCTAAATTGTTCCCTTGCGCCCCTTTCTGTTGTCCTTAAACATATACCACCGCTACTTCCTCTTGCAATCGTAAGGTTTCTAACTCTTCTAAGACAGATTTTTCATTAATCAGTCCCTTTTCCTTTGAATTGAATAGCCCCCTCTCTTCCCAAATTTTTCCAAAGGTATGCACTACTCCAAAAGCATATTTTCAGTCTGTATCTATTGTTCTCCTTTTCTGTGCTAATATTTCCAGAGCTCACTTTAGGGCATACAACTCACACCTTGGGCTGACCAGCTGGAAGGTAACTTTCTCTTTTCTATGGCTGCCAACCCTTCATGCACTATAGCGTACCCCGATATCCTGTGCCCCCTTATTACCTCTGAAGATCCATTGATGTACAATCGTCTTCCCCCTTGGAGTGGTCAATCTGTTAGATCCTCTCTTCCTTTAGTTTGATAGTTAATATCCTCTGAGCAATTATGTATTAGTGCCTCATCTGGTTCTTCATACATAAACTGGGCAGGGTTGAGTTGGTTGCTCTAAACCATTATGTATTAAGATGGCTTCATACTTTAGCACTCGGGAATCAGTGAGCCATTTCTCAGTCTTTTGGCTTAGGATACTTCTGTCTGAGTGTGGGATACATATTTTCAATTTTCCCCCAATTTTTTGCTTTCCTCCACAAGTACGGCAGTCACTGCCCCCACCTGAATGCAGGTTGGCCACCCCTGACTGACAGGGTCTAGTAATTTTGATAAATAGGCCACTGGTTTCCTGGATCCTCCCCAGTCTTGGGCTAATACTCCATGTGCTATCCTTTTTTCTAGATCCACAAACAGATAAAAGGGTTTGTCTGAGGCAAGAAGACTCAGTGCTTGTGCACTAATTTTTGCTTTAAAGCTTCAAACTTTTGTTCATCGTCTTTTCCCCACCTAATCTCTTCTTCAACTAGCTTTTCATACAAGAATGTGACGGCCTGTGTGTATCTTTCAATCCATAGCCTACAATATCCCAACAGGCCTAAAAACCTTCTGACTTCCCTCTTAGTTTTTGGTCATGGGAGTGAGATTATCCCTGTAATTCTCTCAGGGTTCAGCTGCCAGCTCCCTTGACAAATCACATGTCCTAGGAATTTTACTTCCTACTCTACAAATTGGAGTTTCCTTCTTGATACCCAAAGTCCTTAGTCCCTCAGAAAATTTAACAATGCTATGGTGGATTCCCGAACTTCCTTTTCTTCCTGTCCTGGGAGAAGAATACAATTTACATGTTGGATAAGCTTTACCTCAGGTTTGATGGAGAAGAGTTGTAGTACTTCTCCTAGGGCTTGACCAAACAGGTTTGGGGATTCGGAAACCCTTTGGGGTAACCCAGTCCACCGAAGCTGTTGCTTCCTCCCAGAATTGAGCTTTTCCCATTCAAAAGCAAATATATCCCACTTTTCTCTGCCAGTAGACATGCCTAAAAAGCATCTTTTAGGTCTATCACACTGAACCACTGGTGCGAAGAGGGGATATTACTCAGTAGTGTATAGGCGTTAGGCATTACTGGGTATCAATTCACTGTTCTTTTGTTCACTTCTCTCAAATCTTGGACAAGCCTGTAAGTCCCATATGACTTCTTTACTGGTAATATGGGTGTATTATGGGGGGACATGCATGGTTCTAATTTCCTGTCCTCAGGTAGGTCCTGGATCACTGGCCATAATCCTCGTCTCCCTACCAGGGAGAGTGGATATTTTTGTTCCTGAACTGGATGGTTCTCATTAACTATTTTCATTACTACAGGTTTCATGTTCTATTTACCTCAGTTTTTCAGTTTTGCCCACACCATCTCATGAATTTTCTCCTCATTTTCTTCTCTTAATTGGAGAAGCTTAACTACCATTTTCCCTTTCTCTGGGAGCATTCCAATGTCAAACTGCACCTGTAAATCGCATCCTAAGAAATTTCACCCTGCATCTGGAACTAATTGGTCTTCCCCAATTCCTATTTTATTTGTTCCTTCAGACTTTATTTGCATTATAACTGAGGCTTCGAACCTTTCCCCTTGTCTTTGAAAAGACAGGTGTCTGCTAAGGAAGGCAGGAGCTGCCCCTGAAATGGAAAATGTAAACCCCCCCTGCCGAATTGTTATAATTTTGAAATTAAGAGGGCTTTCAGGCACAGATATAGGAGAAGGAATACCAGTTCTTTACCAGAAAAAAAGCAAATCAAAACAAAACAAAACAATGCAGTAATACAAAACACTGACAAGAGTCAGAATACGACCTGAAACCCTGTGGGTCAGGGTGGTGATAGCAGTCTTATTAAATGGTGGCTGCAGTCCTCCTGGAGTGTCAGGTGGCACATGTACAGCATCTGCATATGCTTGGATGTGATTCCATTGAAGCAGTGATCCTGTAAGAGGGTGTAGTCATCCTCTGAAGATACAATGGTGGTGTAGATGGGCCTGGTCTTCCTCTGGGAATCCAGTGGGAAAGGCTGTCTCTGGTGTCCCAAAATCTCAGATTATATCCAGTTAGGAATGCTTGGTTCCTCCCTCTGGGCAGAGCATTTCACAATGGGATGATGTAATTTTGATCAGTCATGCAGTGACACTCAATGGCCCATTAACAGCAGATGTCTCCCCAGAGGGAGAATTGGTTGTGGAAGAGATAAAGAAGATAGAAGATATTAACAGAAGATTACTGCCACCCCTCTAACAGATGGGAATAGAATACACACATTGCCTTGCAATTCAGGACATTATCCACCCCTTATTCTATTTCCATCTTCCTCACAATGAAACCTTACACATAGTTCTCACTTATGACTGGGTTTCCCTGTGGTACACAAAGGGGTTCTCCACCTTTCTGCATTACCCACCAAGTGTAACCAGGTCCTTGAGCAAAAACAATCTCACGGATGGGTTTGTCTTTGCCTGCGGTGGGATTAATCCAAACAGTCTTTCCTAAAATACCTTTCATGTGTACAACAGGGACTTTATTTCCATCCACTGTGTGCAGGGGTTCAGAGTGGGCAGGACCAGCTCAATTGATGGACCCTTGGGTGTTGACCATCCAGGTGGCTTTTGCTAAGTTAATTTCCCAATTTCTAAAAGTTCCCTCGCCTACTGCCTTCAGAGAAGTCTTAAGTAGTCCATTGCACTGTTCCACTTTCCTGGCAGCTGGTGCATGATGGGGGGTATGATATATCCATTCAATACCATGTTCTCTGGCCCAGGTGTAGATAAGGCTTTTCTTGAAATGGCTCCCGTTGTCTGACTCAATTCTCTCGGGGGTGCCATGTCTCCACACTACTTGCTTTTCCAGGCCCAGGATGGTGTTCTGGGCAGTGCTGTGAGACACAGAGTAGGTTTCCAACCATCCAGTGGTGGCTTCCACCATGGTCAGCACGTAGCGCTTGCCCTGGTGTGTCTGGGGCAGTGTGATGTAGTCAATCTGCCAGGCCTCCCCATACTTGTACTTGGACCACCGCCCACTGTACCATAGGGGCTTCACTCTGCTTGGCCTGCTTGATGGCAGCACATGTCTCACAGTCATGGATAACCTGAGAAATACTGCCCATGGTTAAATCCACCCCTTGGTCTTGTGCCTACTTGTAGGTAGTATCTCTACCCTGATGGCCTGAGGCATCATGGGCCCATCGAGCTAGGAATAACTCTCCCCTGTGTTCCCAATAAAAGTCTATTTTGGACACCCCTATCTTTGCAGCCTGGTCAACCTGCTCATTGTTTGGTGCTCCTCATTGGCCCTACTTTTGGGGACATGGGCATGTACATGGCAGACTGTCCTGGGTTGACTATATGATGCTTTTATCCCCAATCGTCTCATTCTGTTTATGTTGAATAATAATAAGTTTTGTACCTTTAAGAGTGTTACAGAGAGTGAAGGGGGAGAGAGAAGAAGCGCGCAGTTTGTTTTTCAGACACTGCACTCACTCCTCCACATTCCTGCTCCTGACTGTGTTGTCTGCGGACAGACAGCGGGACAGAGAGCTCTTCTTTTGCTTTTTAGTTAGTGTTAGCTAGCTGAGGCAAAGAAGTTCCCTGGACTGGTTTTTTTTCCCTTTTCTTTGGACCTCTTGGAACTGCTCTGGACTGAACACCCAGGAGAGCACCGGCAGCTGCAGCTGTGGCCCACCGGGCCGGCCCTGGCCTGCGACAATTCCAGCACTGAGAGACTGATCAGAGACTGAGTGAGCTGCTGCTTGAACCCGGGGTTTTCTCAGTTTGTCATCTCTTTTAGAGTGGCAAGGGGTCTCATTGTTTTGATACTGCTTTGGTCTTATTGTTTAATAAACAGGGGTTTTTTTCCACCTTTCTCCAAGGAGGTATTTTTCTTTTCCTCCCGGACCAGTTGAGGGGGGAGGGGCCGATTGGATCTGCTTTTCCCACCAGAGCTCCTTTGGGGGGATTCTTCCCCAAACTTGCTCTAAACCTGGACACAGACCTACACAGGTAGCCTCCCTACCCTGGTAGCAATGTCTTTTCACTCTTCAGCAGCCCAAACTGTTTTTCCTCTATGCTGCCAGTAAGCCTCTTTCCACCTCTCCAGCCATCCCCACAGACCATTGGCTACCATCCAGGAATCAGTACAAAGGTAGATATTTGGCCATTTCTCACTTCCTGCAATGTCCAGGGCCTGCTGAACGGTTTTGAGTTCTGCAAATTGACTTGATCCACCTTCTTCTTCAATGGCCTCTGCGACCTGTCATGTGGGGCTTCATATGGCTGCTTTCCAATTCCAGTTCATCCCTACAATGCGACAAGAACCGTCAGTGAAAAGAGCATAGCATGTTTCCTCTGGTGGAAGTTGGTTATATGGAGTAACTTCTTCAGCCCATGTCACCGGTTCTTGTTCTCCATCTGTGACAACAAAATGTTCACCTCCAGGCCAATTTGTAATTACCTGCAAAATCCCAAGGCAAATCAGTTTACCTGTACAGGCACACTGAGTGATAATACCAATCCACTTGCTCCATGTAGCACTGGTGGCATGGTGAGTGGAAGGAACCTCGCCTTTTAACATCCACCCCAGCACCGGTAGTTGGGGTGCCAGGAGGAGTTGTGATTCTGTACCAATCACCTCTGAGACAGCTTGGACTCCTTCACAGGCAGCCAAGAGTTCTTTCTCTATTGGGGTGTGGTTGGCTTCAGACCCTCTGTAACTTCAACTCCAAAATCCCAGTGGTCGGCCTTGAGTCTCTCCAGGCACTTTCTGCCAAAGGCTCCAGGACAAGCCATGGTTCCTGGCTGCAGAGTAGAGCACGTTCTTCACATCTGGTCTCATCCTGACTGGGCCAAGGGCTACTGCATGAGCAATCTCCTGCTTAATCTGGGCAAAGGCTTGTTGCTGCTCAGGGCCCCACTGGAAATCGTTCTTCTTATAGTTGACCAGGTAAAAATGGCTGACAATCGGACTGTACTCAGGAATGTCCCTTTTCCAAAAGCCTATGGCACCAAAGCTTGAGTCTCTTTCTTATTGGTGGGTGGAGACATTGCTGTGGTCTTGTTGATGACATCTGTAGGAATCTGATGCCGTCCATCTCACCACTTTACTCCTAGGAACTGAATCTCATGATCTGGTCCCTTTACTTTGCTCTGTTTGATGGTGAAACCAGCTCCCAAGCCGTCTGGGATTATTTTCTTTCCTTTCTCAAACTCTTCCACAGCTGTGTTCCCCCACACAATGATGCCATCAATATACTGTAGGTGTTCTGGAGCCTACCCTTTCCTACTGCAGTCTGGATCAGTCTATGGCAGATGGTGGGGCTGTGCTTCCACCCGTGGGGCAATCGGTTCCAGGTATACTGCACGCTCCTCCAGGTGAAGGCAAAATGAGACGTGCATTCTGCTGCCAGAGAAATGGAGAAAAATGCATTAGCAATGTCTATAGTGGTGTACCACTTCACTGCCTTGTCCTCCAGCTCGTACTGGAACTCTAATATGTCTGGCATGGCGGCACTCAGTGGTGGAGTCACTTCATTCAAGCCACGATAGTCCACAGTCAATCGCTCTTCTTTGTCAGACTTGTGAACAGGCCAGATTGGACTGATGAAGGGTGAGTTGGTCTTGATGACCACCCCTTGGCTCTCCAGCTCACGGAAAATTTTGTGGACTGGAATCACGGCATCTTGATTCATCCAATACTGCCAGCGGTGCACTGTTGAGGTGGCAATCAACACTTGTTGCTCTTCCACCTTCAGAAGACCTACTGCAGATGGGCTTTCTGATAATCCAGGCAAAGTGTTCAACTGCTTAATGTCCTCTGCCTCTACAGCAACTATGCCAAAAGCCCATCTGAGACTCTTGGGTCCTTGTAGTAGCCGTTCAGGAGGAAATCTATGCCCAGAATGAACGGGGCCTCTGGGCAAATCACAATAGTATGTTTTTTCCACTCTTTCCCAGTCAGGCTCACCTCGGCTTCCAACAGGGTCAATTGCTCTGATCCCGCTGTCACCCCTGGCAATGAAACAGGTTCTGCCCCCACATGTCCCAATGGTATTAGGGTACACTGCATGCCAGTATCAACTAAAGCATTTTACTTTTGTGGTTCTGATGTGCCAGGCCATCATATCCACACCATCCAGAAGATCTGGTTTTCCCGTGCCTCTCCCTGGCTAGAGGCAGGACTTCTCTAACCCTGGGTATACATGGTAGAGGTACCTTCAAGGGGATCTGACAGATCATGCTCAGCAGCTCGGTCATGGGAGGCTGAGGCTACCTTCACTTTACTGGAGTTCCCTTGGTTAGTGTTTCCCTCCTTGAGTTGACATACCCGTGCTGCCAGGACAGAAGCGGGTTTTCCATCCCACCTTCCCATGTCTTCCCCATGGTCATGCAGAAAAAAACCACAGGTCAGCCTGTGGGGTGTACCCTCTCTCTAGCTGGGGAATGTTGGGCTCTGAGTCTGGGACTTGTGACTCTCACTGGTGCCATGTGGGAACTGTTTCTCCTTACCTCCTCCCTCATCTCTTCTCTGAGTTCTTGGTCCACGGCAGAGACATGAGCCTGCATCAGGCCACTGATCATACTTTCATAATTTCTAAGCTTTTTGGCCACAGAACCCACTATCTCTTGGTTGGTGTCGGCAATAATCGTTGCAATAAAGGTGGTGTATTGAGATGGCCCCAGATTTGCCAGGCTCCACAACATTTGCTCTTTGCACCTGACCTTGTCAGAGTCATTGTCATGCTGTCCATCCCTCCCAAAGAGTTACCTCCAATAGTGCCACTTCTCTCAGCTGTTGGTTCCGTTCCTCAAGAGTCTTCCAGCTCATTCTATGGTGCTGGTCCTGCATTATTTCCCTGTGAACAAACCTCTCTCTGACACTGTTACCGAGAAAATATGGGCCTTTGTCGGGGTCGAGCCATTTGTCGGTGAGGGGAGACTCAGACACTCAATATGAGTGATAAGCAAATTCCGTTTATTGAAGAGAGCATCAGACACTTATACAGCGAGTAATAAGCTTATGAATATTCTGTAAGCTAAGCAATCTATTGGTTAAACTATACTATCAACTCTTTCTCATTCCTTAGGGGTTACATCTCTTTTTTCTCATGTCTCTTTCACTGTTTGTTATCCTACCACAGCTAGGCCCAAGGACACTGTTATCTTGCAGGTGCAGGACTTGGAATTAGCCGCTGTTTTTGTACTTTTCCAGTCCTTAGCAGCTAAATTCCCAACATGACACTTATTAAAATCTGATATCAGAAGGAAAGGGACCCTGGCTCCCTCACAAAAATCTGATTGATACCTGAGTCCTGAGTCGAGGGTCCCAGATTCCTTGCCTCACCACCATCCAGCTGGACGCCTGTACCCATAAGATCCCAGATCCGAAGTAACCAGGTTGTATAAGCCTCATGTCCCCGTCGTACAATGTCTTTGTGCAGATTACAGAGTCTTTCGTACATTTGGGACTCGGTGATGATCTCAACCACTGGCTCTTCCGTGGGTTGTGAGGACTCTCCCCTATCTGGGTGCTCTGCTGTCATCTTAGATCTCCTTGTTTCTACAGGGGCAACTGCTGCTGGCTGTGTCTGCCTTTGCAGGTCAGCTGGAACCTGGACAGTTGTAACATCTGTGAGTTCTGCTGCTGCACTATTAGACTCTCCCTCTTTGAGGCAGGGGGAGGGCTTCTTACCAGCTGGGGAAGTGTATTTCTTCAGCATCTGGCCCATCTCATGTATCTCCTTCACCAGACCCCCCATATTATCTGGGTAGTTCACATCTGGAGTGGGCTGTGGGGCAGGGTCAGGCTCTGGAGCACCACCATCCCTAGACTCTGGTGGCGTGTTAGGTTCTGGGGCAGGTGTCAGCATGGTTATTCAGGTTAGTCTCCCCTTCTCTCTAAATGCTAAATAGAGCACACCTATCAGCAACACCAGCCACTGTATGATATCATTAATACCTAGAGTTGATCTAAACCCTTCAAAAACTGGTTGGGCAGACGCAAAGAGGTGGTTTAAGGGTTGGGAGAAGATTTCACCCCATGTCATTTCCTTACAGCAGGTGCCATTATTAAAATAACCTGAAAAACATACAATTAGTGTGTGATGGCTGTGAATCCATGTGCCTGCTTTCCAGAGGAATTTAAAAATCCATTAATTCCTCACCTTATTCACCCATCAAACAAACTGGATAACAGACTTAGTAGCCTTGGTTATAGGACTCATGTTTAGATAAGGGTCTACAAATGGGAGAAATACAGCCATGATCACGTGTCACCCAAACCAGGGCAAGCTGGACCACATGGTGTTGCTTAATGAAATTTCTATAGCTGCACACAAAAAATTAGATTACTCAAGAACTGTTCTTCCCTTTTTGTTTCTGTGCCCTCGAGCTGCACATTGGGCGCCAAAATCTTTCTTGGTTTGGAAAGACAGGAGTCTGCTAAGGAAGCCAGGAGCCTCCACTGAAATGGAGAATGTAAACCCTCCCCACTCCTCTGAATTGCTATAAATTTTAAATTAAGGGGCTCTCATGCAAAAATATGGAAGCAGGAAATAACACTTCTTTAATAGCGGAAGGAAAAAAATAAAAGGATAAAATAAACAATGCAGTAAACTGGAACAACACTGACAGAGTCAGAACCCAACCTGACACCCTGTGGGGTGTTGGTAGCAGTCCAATTGGAAATGTAGCTGCAGTCCTCCTGAAGTATCAGGTGTGGTTCTGTTGGAGCGAGGGGAATCTGTAGAGAAGGATGTATTCTTCCTCTGAAGATCCAGTAGAAGAAGAGACAGCTGCTGTTCCTCTGGGGAATCCAGTGGATAAAGCCGTGCTGGTGTCTCAAAATCTTCTGGATTATATCTGGGTAGCAATGCTTGGCTCCTCCCTCTGGGTGGAGCATCTCATAATGGGATGTTATAGTTCTTATCAGTCATGCAGTGACATTCAATAGTCTGTTATCAGCAGATGTCCCCTCCTGATGGAGGTGTGAATGTGGTCACTCCAAGAGAGAGATAAAGCAAACTGCCCACTTGACCAAAGGTAATCTGTCATACAGATGGTAATGGAAAACAACTTGCATTGCAATCTTCAACAGCCATGCCGTGCCTCTTAGTGACAAACCTGCCCTCCCCAAATGCCCCAACCACCAAGGCCATTACAAGGGGAGAGGAAAGAGGACTATGGGAGACAGATGACAATAACATCACTACACATCTTAACATACACATAATATCTATCTCCTCATTGTGAGACCCAACTATGACATTACTTATCTGTAACACTGTGCAATAGTGGAGCCTTGTTCCTACTAGACCTGGCAATGTCCCAGTGGCACCTGTGTCCCATGAGGCCCCACTTGGTCACAGCAGAGCCTTGGCTTAACAACTGACCCTTGTTTCCTTGAGATTCCATTTGTGAAAAAAACATTCACTCTCCTGTGAAAATGTACAAAGTTTAATAAAAGCTTAATTGGAGACCAGGACCATGGAGCAAAGGTTATTATGGCCAGGTGCATCTTGGCACTCAGCCAGGAGGACCCTGTTACCTTCGGGGATCCCCCTGAAGCACCTTTCCCCTTACATCAACCTGTTGCATATTCATAGACCCTCATGCATATCCATAAACTACTTTACATATTCCAGGAAAGATTTTACATGGCCCCTCCTTGGGTCTGCCTTTTCAGAGCATGTGTGTTTCTTGGCTGTGGTTTTGGCTCCTTCTCTTTATCCCCTCCAGTTTTTGGGCCTTGGTCCACTCTGCGTTCACACGGTGAGTGCTGATAGTTGGCAGATCTGTCCAGGTGTCCTCATCCTGTGTGCATTGGATGTAATCCAATCCAAGCAGGCACTTTAGCACAAGCAGCTATTCCACTAAGCTTAATTAACAACAGAAATAAGAACGATATCTTTACAAAAAAGTTACTTGAACATCACACATATAAAATCCATTTTAATATTTGCAAAAAGCCAATATTATGATATTTATCTATAACATGGTGAAGGAGCCCTGGCCCAGGCTCTGGCCCTGGGGGACACGGGGACCCTGCCGGAGGGTCCCTGTCCCCCTCTGTGCCACTCCCAGGGCCCCGGCCCCCCGGCCCCGTGTCAGGCTCTGGGGTCGATCTCGTGGAACATCCTCTGGGGGAGGCTGCGGGGCCAGGGGCAGGGGGATCCGGGGGGACAGGGGACCCCGCTGTGCATGAGCAGGGTTGGACTGTGTCGCAGACATTTCTTCATAGAAATCCTTTCTTTGGGATTTGTCCTTCTTCTGGGAAGCAAAGGGCCCCAGAAGAAGAATGTAAACAAATTGTTATCGGCTGTTGTGAGATGTGGCAGGTGATCCTGTGATTGGCTCATTTTGCATGTTTCCAACTAAGGGCCAATCAAAGGAGCAGCGCAGGGGAGATTCCTTGAACACAGAACTTTGTTATTCATTCTTTCTATTCTATTCTTAGCATAGCTGCTCTCTGCAACTTCTCTTCTTATTCTTTTTAGTATAGTTATAATGTATTATATATCTTATATCAATAAATCAAGCCTTCTGAACAAGGAACAAGATTCTCGTCCTTCTCTCACCACAGTGACCGTCTAAGGTCGCTGTAATAGGACTGCTCTGGGGGGAACTGTGAGGGGGGCCCGGGCAGAGTGAGCTCCCCAGGGACTTCACACAGCCCCTGTGATGTCACACAGCCCTTCTGATATCACACAGCCTCCTGTGATGTCGCAGCCCACTCTGGGATATCACATCACACCCTTGTGATGTCTCAGAGCCAGCTCTGCGGTATCACTCTGTGATGTCATACAGCTGTGCTGTGATGTCACAGAAGATTCTGTGATGTCAAAAAGTCACCAAGTGATGTCATTGTCTGTTCTGTGGTGTCACAGCCAGATCTCTGTTGTCAAAAAATCCTGTCTGTAGTGTCATACTGGCATTCTGTAATGTCACAGCACACACTTTGACCTTACAGGCTTCTCTATGATGTCATACAGCCATGCCATGATGTCAAAGCCTTCTCTGTGATGTCACAGAATCCCCTCTGTGATGGTGTAGCTGCTTGATGACCTCACACAAAAAAGTCTGTGATGTCATAGCCCAATCTGTGACCTCACACAACCCACTCTGCGCTGTCACACAGCTCTTTGCTGACATCACAGCTGCTCTGTGCCTCTATGACACAGCCACAGAGGAGCTGCTGTGACACAGCCCCCTCTGGGACATCCCACAGCCCCTGCCAGTGCTGAGCCCCTGTGAGCTCTGTCTGTACCCTGCTGGTGTCCCTGAGGGGCCCTGGCAGTGCCCCAGCCCTGTTGGGCTGTGCACAGGAACTGCTCCTGGCCAGAGCTGTCTCTCTGCAGCGCTGCCCTTGCCAGGAGCTGCCTCTGGGCCAGGAGCCCAGCCCAGCTCAGCAGCACAGACACAGCACAGGGACTTTAATGAGCCTCTGGGGCTTTGGTGCTCTTTGCATCAGACTCAGTCCCTCAGAGTGTGCTCAGAAATTTCTGAGGAATTCCAAAAGTGATTGAAACACCGAAATTTCTCATAATATAAATAGATGCATCTGAGGGACAGGACTGAGAAAGTGTCCCCAGGTTCCAGGCAGAGGAGAACACAGGTGGCATTGATGACAGATGGGGACAAGCAAGGGAAAGGTGTGTCTGATGCTGAGCAAACCTGCACCTCTGTCCCTGCAGGCTGTCAGCATCCCCCGGCTGCCCAACCTGTCTGGCCCCTTCCTTTGCTGACAGCTCCGCCTCCTGCCTGCCCCTCCCTGCAAGCACAAAGCCTTGGGCTGCTCCAGGCTGCTGCTGGGAAAGTGCTGCACCACAGCCCTGCCCTGGCAGTGAAATTCTTTTCTCTTGGTGTCCAGTCTGGGCCTCCCCAGCTGCCCTTGGTGCTATTAGGTCTTCTTCAGGCTCCTTCCCATTATGAAAATAAAGCTCCAGCCTCTCTGAAACCACCCTTCCATCCCTCCCAGGCTGCTCCTATTCTACCCTCAGTCTGCATACCACTGAGCCCAGAGCCCTTAGCCTCTTCCAGCTGGTTTTGTGATGAGGCCTCCAAACCCCATCCTGGGAGATTTTTGTGTCTTCTCCAAGGTCTGTGAAAATGGAAAAATAGTGATCAAAGTTATTTTCTCCACAGTCTTGCAATGACAGAACAAGGGCCAATATCTATAAACTGAATCAGGGTGGATTTATATATCTTAGAAGGAGGAAATATTTTACAAGTATGAGGGTGGCTCAAAACTGCAGCTGATTTTCCAGAGAAGTGGATTCCCCATCCCAGGAATTGTCCAAGAGCAGGAACTTTGTGCAACCTGACCCAGTGAAACCCTCTCATCCCCAGTGACAGAATTCCTGTAGTGTGGGTTCTCTGTTGTGCTGGGTGCCCTCACAATGCTTCTGGCCAGAATGTCTGCTGAGGGCAGCCAGGCTGCTTCAGGGGCAGTGACCTCACAGCCATCACCATGGCAGCCCTGTGCCCTGGGCCTGGCTCTGCCCTTTCCTGTGGCCCTGCCTTGGCTCTGCTGCCATGAAGAGTTTTGTCATTAATATCTTGTCCCCAGGTTGCTGGGCCCAATGGCTTCCCAGTCAGGCTCCTGGAGCAGAAGTGGCTTTTCAGAGCCCAGCCAGGAATGAGCCCTGAGGCAGCAACTCTGCAGTGGTGCCCACCAGGCCGGGCTGCCAAGGGAGGCTTTTGGCCATGGCCTGCAAGCAGCTGCTGCTGCCAAGGTGCCTTTGGTGCCTCAGGCTCTCCCTGGCACAGCTCCCAGCACGGCACTCTGCCCTTGTGCCCGAGCCCTTCCCTGTGCTGGGGCTGGCCTGGGGCTTTTCCTGCAGCGGGACCTGCCCTGCTCATGGCACAGGAAAGGCAGTTCCTGCTGGAGCAGGAGGCTCTGCCTGCAATGGGCTCCAACAACTCCGGCAAGGCCCTGTTTGCAAAGCCCCCAGTGGGAAATTAAGGAGGGGTGTCACACTGCTTTTGGGGTGAATAATGCTGAAACCAGCCTGACTCCTGCATCCCAAAGTTCAACATCCTCAGAGGGAGCTGAAGCTGTGGCAGAGCTGGAAAAATCCCCCGAGAAAGGAACAACCAAGTGACACCACTGAGAGGTTCTGCAGAGCTGCTGAGCTGGCCCAGCCTGGGCACATCTGACTGACAGGGCAGCACCTCAGACTAGAAAAGGCCCTTCCGAAATATTAATGGCAACATCTCCTGACATTTCCCTTCTTGGGGGGTGTGGAAATTCCTCCCTGCAGTGGGGACACCCCTCAAGGTCACTGCTCCAGCCTGAGTCGAAGGGATTTGCCCACAGTCATTGGTCTGCAGGAGTAACATCAATCTCTGCATAATTACAGATTTTGCTTTAATGCAGTTCTTTTGAAATAATTTCTTAGCGCTCTATATAATATATTATACATCTCTTACATCCTGGTTAAATATTTATGATTTAGGCAATTTTTTCTAATCATTACCATAATATTTCATACATATTTATATAAAAATATCTGGTTTGCCATCCCTAATCCTGTGAGACAAATTCTACAAAGATTTATTTCCAACTTTATAATTCTTTACACACAAACTCTGTAAAAGTCTGGAACTGGGATTGGAAACCGCTCCTCCAAGGCTACTCTCACAGAAGTAATTGAGAAAGCCTGGAGGTCCTTGGGGGTATCTGTGGGTTTGTAGGGGCTATTGGGGCTCCTATCTGCACCTCATAACTCAAGAGGAGCTTCTCTAATAAACATTGAGTGAAGCTCCCACTGTGCCCATGACAGGAACCCCTGTGAGTGTCTGGGACATCCCAGCTCTTTGGAAGCCTGGGGACTCCTGGGATGTCACCGTGGAGCCCCCGTGAGTGCCTGTGACAGATCGGTGCCTTTGCAGCCCAAGGTCCCCTGGGATGTCACCATGGAATGGCTGTGACTGCCTCTGACCACACGGCTCTTTACCATCCCAGAAAGCCCTGGGAGGTCTCCATGGAGCCCCTGTCTCTACCTGTGATATTCCAGCTCTGGAACAGCCTGGAGACCCTTGGAAAGTCCCCATGGAACCCCTCTGAGGGCCTGTGACGAATCTGATCCTTAGTAGGCAACCATAACCAGCATCCTCTTGTTATGGTCAGTTTCCATGGCAACCATCCCCAGCTCCTGTTGCTATGGTCAGTCCCTTGGCAGCTCCATGGAGACCCAGAGGGCAGCTCCATGGAGGCCAGGGGTGGTTGCCATGGACACCAGCTCAGGCCTGCAGCCACAGCCCGTTGCCATGCCAACCATTGGCAGCCCCATCCCCAGGCTCATGGGATCCCAGAACTCCAGAACTGGCTGAGCTGGGAGGAACCCATCAGGATCCTCCAGTCCAACTGCTGGCCCTGCACAGGACACCCCAACAATGCCAGCCTGGGCCTGGCAGCCCTGTCCAAACGCTGCTGCAGCTCAGAGAGCCCTGGAGCTGGGACCCTTCCCTGGGGAACCTGGGCAGGGCCCCAGCAGCCTCTGGGCAAAAACCTTTTCCTGACATCCAACCTGAGCCTGCCCCGACTCAGCTGCAGCCGTTCCCTGGACTCTTGTCCCTGGGCACCAGAGGGAAGAGGTTCCCACAGCCCCAGCCAGGGACCCGCTCCCAAGGCTGTTGCCATGGCCACCAGGGCTTGGACCAGCTGGGATGCTCGGTCTCCACATGCTGGGGTTCAGGAATGGGATTCCCCAATTTCCTGCTCCCGCTAAAACCGCGCTGCCCTCACTGCCCTCCCGCCTCCCCTGGAAAGCACAAAAGGCAAAGATCCTGGGCTGGGATAAGAACAATTTATTGGGAACAGCAACGAGATACGGAACAAACAGGAACAACAACAAGATTGATAACAAAAGGGATAAGTAAAATCATTTACAGAGAAAACTATGTCAACAACTGGCTCATCCTGATAACGTATTTCCTCCTGCCTGGAAAGGTCATCCCTCTCCTCACTTGAGAGAGACAGAGAGTCCCTTTCCTACCCTTGCAATGACCTGAGGTGAGAGTGAATGTAATGACACAGCCATGGCCAGACCCTCATGTTCTTCCATCCCACATCATGTCTTTGGCAGAGGCAGGAAAATGGACATGTGTGTTCCCAGCATGAATCACAGGGAAAATGGATCCCCAGGGCTCTTCCCAATGTGGGCCCTCCAATGGGGGATGAAGCTGGAGTGGTGCATGAAGCTGTTCCTGCGTTTGTGGCATTTGCAGGGCTTCCATTACCGGTGCCTCCGTTGATGTCTGGTCAAGGCAGAGCTCTGGGTGAAGCTCTTCCCACACTGGGGACACTCGAAGGACCATTCCCCAGTGTGGATGCGCCGGTGGGTGATGAGGGTGAAGTTGGGCTTGAAGCCCTTCCCACAGTCAGGGCAGTGGAAGGGCCTCTCCTCTGTGTGAATCCGCTCATGCAGATGGAGATGTAAGCTGGTCTGAAACCTCTTCCCACATGTGGGGCACTGGTAGGGCCTCTTCCCAGTGTGGATGCGCTGGTGGATGATGAGGTGGGACTTGTGCTTGAAGCCCTTCCCACAGTCAGGGCAGCAGAAGGGCCTCTCCTCTTAGTGAATCTGCTGGTGCCTAAGGAGATCGGAGCTTGTCCGAAAGCTCTTCTGGCACTCTGGACACTCGTAGGGCCTCTCCCCAGTGTGGATGTGTTGGTGGGTGACGAGGGCGGAGCTGCAGCTGAAGCCCTTCCCACACTCCCCACACTCGTAGGGCCACTCCCCAGTGTGGATGCGCTGGTGGGTCACAAGGTTGGATCTGTAGCTGAAGCCCTTCCCACACTCCCCACACCTGTAGGGCCATTCCCCAGTGTGGATCATCTGGTGGCAGAGCAGGGTGCAGCTCCGTCTGAAGCTCTTCCCACACTGCAAGCACTTGTAGGGCTTCTCCCCATCATGAAGCTGCTCACGGGCCACCAGCTCAGAACTCTGGCTGAAGGTCTGTCCACCGTCCTGGCTCAGGGCGGGGGTCTTTCTTCTTCAGAGCAGCCTGGGCTGGGTTTGGAGCCCCTCCTCATATGGGATGTCTGAGGTTTTTCTTCCCTGTTGGATTCCTGTGCACTAGAATCACTCAAAAGAGCCTCTTTCACAAGGTTCTGCCATGCAGATTTTTTCTCCCTGGTCACCATCCTCAGTGCCTTCCCTGGGGAAGGAAGGACAAGGAAAGGATGGGATTTGCCTCTGTGCCACAGGGAAGGAGAAGGAGATCCCCCCAGTGCATCCCCGGCAGGACGGGTTTGGCAGCAGGGTGGTCCTGCAACTGGGGGCTCTGCTGAGCTGGAAGATGGAGCAGGAGAGAGGGGCAAATAGGAACTCACTTCCTCCTCACCTGCCTGGTTATCCCAGGGATCCTTCCTCTTCCTTGCAGCCTCCTCCTCCATCCAGTCAAGATCTGGGAATGGGAAATCCTGTTCTGGGAAGAAAACAAAGGGTGCGCACATTGTCTTTTGTATTGGTTTGAAGGCAAACCTGGAGGAGAGTCTATGTCAGAATTACAATAATAAGAAAGTGAAGACCAAGGCAATGATACAAAAACCCTGCCTTAAACTGACAGAGTCAGGATATAACCTGACACCCTGTTGGTCAGGGTGGTGGCTGCAGTCCCATTAAACGGTGGCTGCAGTCCTGTTGGAGAGGTGAACGTGATTCTGTCAGAGCAGTGATCCTGTAGAAGGGTCTGGTCTTCTTCTGAATGTCCAGTGGTGGTTATGGAGCTCTTGTCCTCTGGCAATCCAGTAGGCAAGCTGCTCCTGGTTGTAGCAAGGCTCAGCTTATATCCCGCTAGGAATGCTTGGTTCCTCCCCCTGGGCGGAGCATCCCACAATGGGATGATGGAATTTTATCAGTCCTGCAGTGACAGTCAATGGCCCATTAGCAGAAAATATCTCCCCTGGAGGGTGTTATCAGGGCTGAGTCATGGAAGAGATAAAGAACACTGCCCCACCTGTTTATAGCAGTTGATGAAGATGGGGATTGAAAACATGCATTTGGTTACATCTTGCATTGCAACCTGAAACAGTGGGGTAATCCCTGCTCAGGGGGTGAACACC
Source organism: Zonotrichia albicollis (assembly GCF_047830755.1). Taxonomy (NCBI): domain Eukaryota; kingdom Metazoa; phylum Chordata; class Aves; order Passeriformes; family Passerellidae; genus Zonotrichia; species Zonotrichia albicollis. The sequence goes on from NC_133851.1 coordinate 4,662,043, forward strand.
ACCCCCTTACCCAAACTGGCTCAGGTGTAAAAACCCCCACCCTGGGAAGGTCACACACACAGGGGACAATGTCACACTTGCCCTGCTCCAGGGGAGGTCTCTGTCCCTATCACTCCCTTGCTCTCTCCCCCTTTTCTCTTTCTTTCCATCTCTCTCTCTACCTCACATTTACTGTTCAATAAAGTACACTTTGGATGTGGCCTCATTAGCACCTTAATTGGGCAAAGGAATCTCTATAACAATTTGAGTAACCAGACTGTGGCACTATTTTGGCACAGTGAGTTCAGGGCACTGTTGTCTGACTCCAAGTGCCTTTGACAAGAGCATGGTTTCCTTCTCTGAGGAGGTTGTTGTTCTTTCTGGAAGAACTCTTGGAAACTTGGGCACAGTCCCTCCTTCCTCCCAGGGAATTTATGGGAGAAATGATGAGGAAAATGGCTGTTGTGAGTGGCCAGTCAAAAAGAAAATATTTTCTTGTCCTTCCTTGAAAAGTTTGTTAAAATCACTGGAGGAAATGGAGAAAATGTTACCAGTGAGACTGACAAGGTTCATGCACTCCAAGGTGAAGAACATAAGGGGCTGCTGAAAGTCCCACAAGACACCCAGCTCAAGTAGATAAATTCCCAAATAACTCTGGAATTCACAGGCTTGGGGGCTTTATCAAATCTTAGAAACATTATTCTTTTCATCCCCATCAGCTTTTGACAGCTACACTGAGTTTCCCCTTCCTTTTAATAATATTTGTATTGGGCCAAATTTGCACTTTGCTTTTATTGGAACCTGCCAGCAGCTGAGCTGTAGCTATGCAGGAACCAATGTAACTTGGAATTGCAACAGAATTGCTTCTATTGTCAGTTTATTCATGTTTGGGATTTGTGTTTTCATCACATGTGACTTATGGGAAATCAAATATTCGTCAAGGTATTTTATGCAGGATAAAGTTTTATTTCCGCCAAGTTTATTTGGTCCAGTGCCCAGAGGATGCTCAAGGGGTCTCTGTGCCTCTCACCCTGGGGGATGCTTGGGAGGGGCTGGGGGGCCTCTCCGACTTTCTCACACTTGGGGAGGTCGGGGCAGTCTCTGTCCCTCTCAGCCCTGCTGTGACCCCACCCAAACATCATCGGGGTCAGAGGGACAGAGACACCCCCAAAGCCCCAGAAGGGCTGAACCTGGGATTTGGTTTGGGGCTGAGGATTTAGGAAGGGGCTGGAATTGGGGCTGGGCTTGGAGTTGGGACTGAGATTTGGATTAGAGCTGGGATTGAGGTTAAGGCGAGACATGGGATTGGCTTTAGGGCTGGGGTTGGGATTGGGTCTGGGGATAGACGAGTCAGGCACTGGGATGAGATTAAATACAAAACTGTGAGTGTGTCTAAACATGGAGTGAGACTGAGATCAGGGTCAGGGTCAGGTTTGGAACTGAGCTCACCCAGAGCGGGACAGAGGGGATGTCGCTGCAGGATGTCCCTGGCATCATCCCAGCCTTCCTCAGGCACCACCAAACATGGGGGGCAGCTGGGTGCTCCAAGATCCAGGTGCTTCCACGCTGCCCCTCCATACCAGGCGAGCATTCCCTGAGGGCAGCCCTGACTGTGACCCTTGGGGCTCTGGGATCAGCCCTCACATCCCTGTGGGAGCAGCTGCAGACTGGATGAGAGATTTCCCCCCCTCTTTCCGGAGGAAGGGTGAAGCCCTGCTGCCCTTTTCTTCTGGTGCCTCCTCCTCTCATCAGCTGAGGATGTCAAACTCCCCAGGAGCAGGAAAATCCCCATTCCCTCTTTCCTTGTGGCTGCAGCTTGGAGTGCCCACCCAGAGGTAAGGACTTTTTGACAGCCCTGCTGAATGACACTGGCAAGAGGTTTGTGAGAAAGGGAAGAAATTGTATTTTGATAGTAACTAAAAGATGCAAAATTATTCCTTTCTGTTATATTCCTTTTCAGTCAGTTCTGGTCTGTTTTCAGGGTGCCACCTTCTCAGCTGATTGTGTTTGTGCCCTCCTTTCTCTCCTGCCTCTCTTCCCCTGCTCTGTTTCTCTCTCGGGGTCTCCCTTGACCCAGGGCAGCTCACACCAAAGACCGTGCCCGGATTTAATTCCCAAATCAGGAGCTACAGCAGCCATGGGTGAAGTTAGGAAGGCTGGCAGTGAAATGCCACTGTAAGATCTTGCTCCACTTGGCTTTTGGCTCCTTCTTGACAGCTTTGCCCTCAAGGGCAGGAACATCTTTTCATAGCTGAGAACTGGAATTCCAGACCCTGGCAGTGTGTGCCGTGGATCCCAGAGGGGCATTCCCGAGGCTCCCAGGGTGCTGCTCCTGCCGTGCCTCCCAAGGAGCTTCTCTCCCAAGGGGAGAAGATCCAGCAGCTCTGTGGGCTCCCAGAGCACACAGCAAAGGTGGCTTTGATGGACATTTTCCAGCACCTTCCCCTCTGGAAGCAGAGGGAGGGAGGAAATAGAAGCGAGTCCTGGAAGGACTGGGTTGGGAAGGGACCCTGCTCATGGATTACGACCCAGCGAGGGAGAGACGCCTCTGCCCCAGTGAAGGAGCGAATGAGAGCGTGGGAACGCAACCGACGACTATTGAACGTGGACTGAACGGAACAAGAAATGGGGAGGAGAAAGGGAGAGAAAGAAATCGGGAAGAGGTCTCAGAGAACAGAAAGAAACTGGAAAAGGCTCCCGCCTGGACTACGCGGCTCCCAGGGACACCGGCAAGGCGCAGCGCCTTTCACAATTCCAGCCAATCAGAAGAGGCGCTAACCAATTTCCAGCCAACTAGAGCTTTTCCCGCTGATGACTCACCGGTTGCGAGGCGGACCCGCAGAGCGCAGCGGCCTCGGAGCGGAATTTGTGGCTCGGGCCGGGGGGACGGATCCGCCCCGGGGGTCCCCGAGCCCTCTGCCCAGCCCTGGGGCCGATCGGGGGCTCCCCCACCCAGCAGCCGGTTCTGTGGGGCCGCGGGGCAGAGCGGTGGGAAAGGGGGGTCCGGGCTGGCAGCGGAGTAAATGCGGGAGGAAGAGGAGGGAGAGGAGGAGCAGCAGCAGGAGCGGGAGAATCGCGGCGCTCGCAGCGCCCGCACGCCGAGCCTGCAGCACCCCCTGCCCCGGGAGCATCGCCCCCAGCCCCGAGCCGCAGGTGAGGGCGGAGGCCGAGCTCGCCCCGGTTCCAGCCAGGGGTCTCCGAGAGGATTTTTTGGAGAGTGTTCAGAGCCGGCAGATCCCAGACTCGAGCCCCGGATATCTCCGGGCTCTCCAAGAAGAGCTTTTTCGGGGGGAGAGGAGCCGCGATCGCCCCTTGGGAGGGTCCAGGGGGGTCCACGTGGGGATGGCCCGGTACCGACGGGGCGGGACATTGGTTTTGGGGATCCTCGTGAGAGCCGGGGCTGTGGAACGGGGGACCCTCGGGGCGGGGAGAAGGGAAGGGGCGATACCGGAGCTGGGGGACCCCCGGCAGCCCGGAGATGAGGCGGGGAGGGGACCCCCTGACCCTGACAGGGGCGTCCTGGGGTGACTTCAGGATGGTCGTACCCCCATCGGTGTGTTTAGCCCAGAAATGAGTTCTGCACCTTTAAGGCTGGTTCTGAGAGAGAAGGGGAGCAGGAAGAATCTGCAGTTTGTTTTCAGAAACTGCACTCACTCCTCTACATTCCAGCTGCTGGATGGACAGACATCAGGACAGAGCTCTCCTTTGCTTTTAGTCAGTTTTTAGGTCTCTGAGGCAGAGAAGTTCCCTGCAGTTTGATTTTTCTTTTTCTTTGGAGCTGTTTAAACCTGCTCTGCACTGAACAACCAGAACACCACCGGCAGGTCCCGCCTGAGGCCCACTGAGATGGACCTGGGCCGAGGCATTTCCAGCGCTGGACGGACTGATAATAGACTGATAAGTGACTTATAAGACACTGATAAGACACTGCTAAGACAGTGAGTGGGCCGAGCTACAACCCAAGGAGGGACTTTCAGAGTTTGTCATCTATTTTTGAGCAGCAGGAGGTTTTATTGCTTAATATTGTTCAATTTTTGTGCTGGTGAATGCTTTGCCTGTAAAATAAAGTTTTTTTTAACTTTTCTCCCCGGAAATATTTTCCCGGACTGACTGAGGGTGGGGCTGCTGAATCGGCATTCTAGAGGAAACTCCTTTTGGAGGGTTTCTCCCAAATTTTCCCTAAACCAGGACAGGGTGGTGGAAAGAAGGGGGAACCCCAAGTGGCTGGATTGAGGGGAGGCTGAGGAGGGGGACCTTGGGACCCCAGAACCTCTCAGAATCCAAAAGCAGGACCCTGGAGGAGGGGAATCCCCAGGACCCATGGGATCCCCAGCAGCCCTGAGAGAGGGGACCACCAGAACCCCAGAGGGATGAGACTGGAAATGGGAAACTCCTTGTGGTTTGTTTTTTTCATTCACTCTTGATTTTTGGAGGTTTTTATGCACATCAGGTGACTTCTAGAGATAGACATGGGTGGGAGGAATCCCCAACCCAAGGCATTCACACTTTTTTTTTCCCCAAACCAGGATTTTCCCCAAACCTTCCTGCCGTGACACCCCCCCTGTCCTGCTCTGGGTGAGCTCAATCCCAAACCTGACCCCAATCCTGGTCTCAGTCTCACTCCATGTTTAGACACACTCACAGTTCTGTATTTATTCTCATCCCAGTCCCAAACTCATCTATCCCAACCCCAGCCCTAAAGCCAATCCCATGTCTAGCCCTAACCCCAATCCCAGCTCTAATCCAAATCTCAGCCCCAACTCCAAGCCCAGCCCCAATTCCAGTCCCTTCCTAAATCCTCAGCCCCAAACCAAATCACAAGTTCAGCCCTTCTTGGGGTTTGGGGGTGTCTCTGTCCCTCTGACCCCAATGATGTTTGGGTGGAGTCACACAAGGGCTGAGAGGGACAGAGACCTCCCGACCTCCGCAGGGGTGGAAGGTCAGAGAGCCCCCCCAGCCCCGAGCACCCTCAGCGCTGAGAGGGACACAGAGCCCCTGGTCTCCAGCCTTGCACAGGCATTGCCTGAGGCCAGAGGGATGGAGACCCCCTGAGCATCCCCCAGGGTGAGGGGACAGAGACCCCCGAGCATCCTCTGGGCTGAGAGGGACAGAGACTGCCCCGAGCACCCCCTGGCACAGGGATGAGAGGGAGGGAAACCCCCCAGGTATTTGCTGGGGTGAGAATGATGGAGAACCCCTGAGGAATGGCCTGGGGTGACAGGGACAGGAAAAACCCCCCCAAACTCCTCCCAAGCATCCCCCAGTGCGAAAGGCACAGGGACCCCTTGAGCATCCTCTGGGCACTGGACAAAATAAACTTGGCAGAAATCAAACTTGACTCTGCAAAATCACTTTGAAGAATATATGGTCTTCCCACAAGTAACTTGAGATGAAAGGGCAAACAAATCCCAAACATGAATAAACTGACAATCCAAGCAGTGATGTGGCAATTCCAATATTCATTGCTTCCTGCACATCTCCAGCTCAGCTGCTGGTAGGTTCCGATAAAAGGAAAGTGGAAATTTGGCCCAATACAGATTATTAAAAGGAATGGAAATCTCTGTGTAGCAGTCACAAAGGTGACAGGGATAAAGAGAAAAATGATTGTCACATTTGGTAAAGCCCCCAACCTGGGAATTCAGGACTTATTCGGAAATTTATCAACTTGAGCTGGGCTTTTTCTGGGACTTTTAGCCGCCTTGTGTTCCTCACCATGGGGTGACTGAACCTTGTCAGTCTCACTGGTAACATTTGCTCCGTTTCCTCCAGTGATTTTAACAACCTTATAAGGAAAGACAGCAAATTATTTTCTTTACACTGACCACTCATAAAAGCCCCTTTCCTCATCATTTCTCCCATAAAGAAATAAAATTTCTATACGCTCCAAAAGCTCCCTAGGAGGAAGGAGGGACTGTGCCCAAGTTTCCAAGAGTTCTTCCAGAGAGAACCACAACCTCGTCAGTGGAGGGAGCCATGATGTTGTCAAAGGCACTTGGGGTCAGAGAACAGCACCTAAACACACTGTGCAAAAATAATGTCACAGTCTGGTTATGCAAATTGTTAGAGAGATTCCTCTGCCCCAATTAAGGTGCTAATGATACCAAATGCAAAATGGATTTTATTGAACAGTAAATGTGAGGTAGAGAGATGGAAAGAAAGAGAAAAGATGAGTGACAAGGGACAGAGACCTCCCCTGGAGCAGGGCAAGTGTGACATTGTCCCCTGTGTGTGTGGCCTTCCCAGGGTGGGGGTTTTATAGCTGAGCCAGTTTGGGTAAGGGGGTGGTGTTCACCCCCTGAGCAGGGATTACCCCACTGTTTCAAGTTGCAATGCAAGATGTAACCAAACGCAGGTTTTCAATCTCCATCTTCATCAACTGCTATAAACAGATGGGGCAGTGTTCTTTATCTCTTCCATGACTCAGCCCTGATAACGCCCTTCAGGGGAGATATCTTCTGCTAATGGGCCACTGAGTGTCACTGCAGGACTGATCAAATTCCATCATCCCATTGTGGGATGCTCCGCCCAGGGGGAGGATCTAAGCATTCCTACCTGGATATAAGCTGAGCCTTGCAACACCAGGAGCAACTTGCCTACTGGATTCCCAGAGGACAAGAGCTCCAGAACCAACACTGGACCTCCAGAGGAAGGCCAAACCTTTCTGCAGGATCACTGCTCTGACAGAATCACATTGATCACTCCAACAGCCACCACTCTGACCAACAGGGTATCAGGTTATATCCCGACTCTGTCAGTTTAAGGCAGGGTTTCTGTATCATTGCCTTGGTCTTCACTTTCTTATTAAATTGTATTCTGACGTAGACTCTCCCCCAGGTTTGCCTTCAAACCAGTACAAAAGACAATGTGCGCACCCTTTGTTTTCTTCCCAGAACAGGATTTCCCACTCCCAGATCTTGACTGGATGGAGGAGGAGGCTGCAAGGAAGAGGTAGGATCCCTGGGATACCCAGGCAGGTGAGGAGGAAGTCAGTTCCTATTTCCCCCTCTCTCCTGCTCCATCTCCCAGCCCAGCAGAGCCCCCAGCTGCCAATCCCGCTGCCAACCCCGTCCTGCCGGGGATGCACTGGGGGGATCTCCTTCCCCTTCCCTGTGGCACGGAGGCAAATCCCATCCTTTCCTTGTCCTTCCTTCCCCAGGGAAGGAGCTGAGGATGGAGACCAGGGAGGAAAAATCTGCATGGCAGAACCTTGTGAAAGAGGCTCTTTTGAGTGATTCTAGTGCACAGGAATCCAACAGGGAAGAAAAACCTCAGACATCCCACATGAGGAGGGGCTCCAAACCCAGCCCAGTGTGCTCTGAGGAGAAAAGACTCACCCTGAGCCAGGAAGGTGGACAGAGCTTCAGCCAGAGTTCCGAGCTGGTGGTCCATGAGCAGCTTCATGATGGGGAGAAGCCCCACAAATGCTTGGAGTGTGGGAAGAGCTTCAGGCAGAGCAGCACCCTGATCAGCCACCAGATGATCCACACTGGGGAATGGTCCTACGAGTGTGGGGAGTGTGGGAAGGGCTTCAGCTGCAGATCCACCCTTGTGACCCACAAAAGCATCCACACTGGGGAGAGGCCCTACGAGGGTCCCGAGTGCCAGAAGAGCTTTTAGACAGGCTCCAATCTCCACAGGCACAGCTCATTCACACTGGGGAGAGGCCTTTCTGCTGCCCTGACTGTGGGAAGGGCTTCAAGCGCAACTCCCACCTCATTATCCACCAGCGCATCCACACTGGGAAGAGGCCCTACCAGTGCCCCACATGTGGGAAGAGGTTTCAGACCAGCTCAAATCTCTGTCTACATGAGCGGATTCACACAGAGGAGAGGCCCTTCCGGTGCCCTGACTGTGGGATGGGCTTCAAGCACAACTCCACCCTAATTAACCACCGGCGCATCCACACTGGGGAATGGCCCTACGAGTGTGGGGAATGTGGGAAGGGCTTCAGCTGCAGCTCCGCCCTCGTTACCCACCAACGCATCCACACTGGGGACAGGCCCTACCAGTGTCCCACATGTGGGAAGAGTTTTCAGACCAGCTCCAATCTCCATCTGCATGAGCGGATTCACAGAGAGGAGAGGCCCTTCCGCTGCCCTGACTGTGGGATGGGCTTAAAGCAAAAGTCCCCCCTCATCACCCACCGGCGCATCCACACCGGGGAGAGGCCCTTCGAGTGTTCCCAATGTGGGAAGAGCTTCACCCAGAGCTCTCACTTGACCAGACACCACCGGAGCCATCAGTAAGGGAAGCCCTGCAAATGCCACAAACGCAGGAACAGCTTCATGCACCACTCCAGCTTCATCCCCCATTGGAGGGCCCACATTGGGAAGAGCCCTGGTCATCCGTTTTTCCCTCTGATCCATCAGGGAAGACACCTGTCCCTTTTCCTGCCCTTGCCAAAGACATGATGTGGGATGGCAGAACATGAGGGTCTGGCCATGGCCGTGTCATTACATTTACTCCCACCTCAGGTCATTGTTAGGGGCAGGAAAGGGACTCTCCTACTCTCCCTCTGAGGAGAAGGGTGTTCTTTCCAGGCAGGGGAAATGCATGGCCAGGAAGAGCCTGTTGTTGCTGTATTAGTTTTCCCTGTAAACAGTTTTTCTTATCCCTTCTGTTATCAATATTATTTCTGTTTCTGTTTGTTCCTTATCTCGTTGCTGTTCCAAATAAATTGTTCTTACCCCGGCCCGGCATCTTTGCCTTTTGTGCTTTCCACAAGAGGTGGGAGGGCAGCGAGGGCAGCGCGGTTTTAGTGGGAGCTGGAAATTGGGGAATCCCATTCCTGAACCCTGGCCCGTGGAAACCGAGCATCCCAGCTGGTGCCAGCCCTGGTGGCCATGGCAACAACCTTGGGAGTGGGTCCCTGGCTGGGACTGTGGGAACCTCTTCCCTCTGGTGCCCAGGGACAGGATTGGAGGGAACGGCTGCAGCTGAGTTGGGGCAGTCTCAGGTTGGATGTCAGGAAAAGGTTTTTGCCCAGATGCTGCTGGGGCCCTGCCCAGGTTCCCCAGGGAAGGGTCCCAGCTCCAGGGCTCTCTGAGCTGCAGCAGCATTTGGACAGCGCTGCCAGGCCCAAGCTGGCATTGTTGGGGTGTCCTGTGCAGGGCCAGCAGTTGGACTGGAGGATCCTGATGGGTCCCTCCCAGCTCAGCCAATTCTGTGGTTCTGGGATCCCATGAGGCTGGGGATGGGGCTGCCAATGGTTGGCATGGCAACGGGCTGTGGCTGCAGGCCTGAGCTGGTTTCCCTGGCAACCACCCCTGGCATGGGGTCTCCAAAGAGCTACTGACGGACTGAGCATAGCAACAGGGGGCTGGGGATGGTTGCTATGGGAACCAACCATAGCAACAGTGGGCTGCTGATGGCTGCCATGGAAACTGACCATAGCAACAGGGTACTGGTAATGGTTGCTGTGGAAACTGAACAGAACAACAGGCGGCTGGTGATGGTTGCCTGCTAAGGATCAGATTTGTCACAGGCCCTCAGAGAGGTTCCATGGGGACTTTGCAAGAGTCTCTAGCCTGTTCCAGAGCTGGAATGCCACAGGCAGAGCCAGGGGTCCATGGAGACCTCCCAGGGCTTTCTCGGGATGTTAAAGAGTCCTGTGGTCAGAGGCAGTCACAGCCATTCCATGGTGACATCCCAGGGCACCTTGGGCTGCAAAGGCACCGATCTGTCACAGGCACTCACGGGGGCTCCACGGTGACATCCCAGATGTCCCCAGGCTGCCAAAGAGCCGGGATGTCCCAGACACTCACAGGGGTTCCTGTCATGGGCACAGTGGAAGCTTCAGTCAAAGTTTATTACAGAAGTTCCTGTTGGGTCACAAGGTGCAGAAAGCAGTCCCAATAGCCCCCACAGATTCCCAAATACCCCCAAGGATGTCCAGGCTTTCTAAACTCATTCTGGGAGAGCCACATTGGAGCAGCTGTTTCCAATGCCAGCTGCAGACTTTTCAAGAGTTTGTGTGTAAAGAATTATAAAATGGGAAATAAATCTTTGTAGAATTTGCCCCACAGGATTAGGGATGGCAAACCAGATATTTTTATATAAATATGTATTATCTATTATGGTAATTATTAGAGAAAATTGTCTAAATCAGAAATATTTAACCATGATTTAAGAGATGCATAATATATAATATAGAGCACTAAGAAATTATTTCAAAGCAACTGTATTAAAGCAAAATCTGTAATTAAGCAGAGATTGATTTCACTCCTGCAGACCATTGACTGTGGGCAAGTCCCTTTGGCTCAGCCAGGAGCAGTGACCTTGAGGGGTGTCCCCACTGCAGGGAGGAATCCCCACCTCCCCCAGGAAGGGAAATGTCAGGAGACGCTGCCGTTAAAATTTGGGACGGGGCTTTTCCAGTCTGAGGTGCTGCCCTGTCAGTCAGATGTGCCCAGGGTGGGCCAGCTCAGCAGCTCTGCAGAAGCTCTCAGTGGTGTCACTTGGTTGTTCCTTTCTCGGGGGATTTTTCCAGCTCTGCCACAGCTTCAATTCCCTCTGAGGAAACTGAAATTTGGGATGGAGGAGTCAGGCTGGTTTCAGCATGATTCACCCCAAAAGCAGCGTGAACCCCCTCTTTCATTTCCCACTGGGGGCATTGCAAACAGGGCCTGTCTGGAGTTGTTGGAGCCCATTGCAGGTTCCAGCAGGAACTGCCTTTCCTGTGCCATGAGCAGGGCAGGTCCCGCTGCAGGAAAAGCCCCAGGCCAGCCCCAGCACAGGGAAGAGCTCGGGCACAAGGGCAGAGTGCCGTGCTGGGAGCTGTGCCAGGGAGAGCCTGAGGCATCAAGGGCGCCTTGTTTGAGAGAATTGTTTCAGGGATGGGAGTCAAGGCTTGTCTGTCCTGCTTGGCCCAGCCCAGGCAGGGCTTTCCCTGCCACATTCCACACTCCATTTCCCAGCTGGAGCCGCTGCTGCCTCTGAGTTGTGCTGCCCCAGCCCCAGGGATGCTCTTCTTGTCTGCCCATTCCCCCATGGTCTCTGGGCAGGGATGGCCTCAGTGGGGGCTGCTGACATCCTCAGCACCTTGGAGGCTGCTGCTGAATTTTCCTGCTCCAGAGGCTTGTTCAGCCTTCAGCTCTTCAGTGCAGGAATTCAGTGTCCCTGAGCTCATTAACATTCAGAACACCTTAACAAGCCAAGACTCTGGGAATAATTTGATTTTAATTTTCAAATCTCTTGTGGTTAATTGGACAGATCTCAGTAGTACATCTAAAGTGAATGCAACATATTTAAAAAGACAGTCACAAAACAGTTTTTTAGGTCCTCCTTAGTTGTTTTTTTTTCCTGTTAATTCATTGATATGTGCAATCTCCACTGAATGACACTGAATCTAAGTATGGCTCCAGAGGCTTGTTCAGCCTTCAGCTCTTCAGTGCAGGAATTCAGTGCCCCCAAGGCTAATTAACATTCAGAACAGCTTAACAAGCCAAGCCTCTGGGGATAATTTGACTTCAGTTTCTAAATCTTGTGTGGTTAATTAGAGAGATTTCAGAAGTGCATTCAACTGAATATGATCTATTTTAAAAGACAGTGAGAAAAGATTTTTTAGGTCCTGTTTAGGTTTTTCTTGTTTCCTCTGTAAATAGCAATCTCCAATTGACACTGAATCGAGGTACCTCCTCATGCAGTTTGAATAGATATGGAAATCAACACCCTTCATGGCTGATAATCAATCTGACTCTGTCCCTACCCCCACCCCACCATTTCCCCCATCCAAGCCCTGGCACTCAGAGCAGCCTTGTGCAAATCTGAGCTCCCTCCAGCCTAGGCTGCACCTGCAGCTTTCATCTCCTTGGCTCCAACTGCCACCTGCTTCCCTTGGAGAAGGAGCTGCCCAAGACACAGAGGGATGCTCATTTCTTGTCAGCCAACAAAGCCAAGGGAAGGCTCAGCACCATCAAAGGCAAAAGTCACTCCTCTGCTGGATATTAAATCCACTTTCCACAGCAGACAGTCTCAGAGCAATGGAAAACACCTTCTGTGCCCAGCACAGATCCCAATATCCCCCCAAACCCTCCCTGCCCCGATTATGCCCAGATTTGCTCTCTACACACACGAATCACACACTGAAGTCAGTGACCCTCTACATTCCCAGATGGAGGAAAAGAGAGAAAGGGGATGAAGAGCTCTCCTGTGCAGAGCCAAGGTCCAAGTGCAGCCCCTTCAGTGGGAGCCACAACTCATCAGGTTTGTGTCCTTTAGGGTCAGGGGCTGGTGACACTCAGAGGCACAGAAAGGTTTCTTGCCAACAAACACAAGTTGGACATTTGAACAGTTAAATAACCATCACAGCTCTTCCATCAGCTCTCTGTGATGTCCCTGCAGCCTCTGGCACTTGACTGACCAGAGAGCATCTAGAGGATGAAATCAGAGAGCAGTAGAAGTACATAGATCCACCTGCTGTAAAAGAAGAGATGTCCTTAGACATGGCCATTTCAACAGAAGAGCTGAAAACACCTGAAGGAAAAGGGAGACAAAGTAATAAACAGAATATTGGTGACACCCGTAGAAGGGAAGATCAGTATTTTTCCTCCTGCCATCAGTACACCTCGAGGAAATTCCTGTTCCTGGTGGGAAAACTCTGCCAATTCTTAAAAGTACTCAAATGACCCAGATAATACAGATTTGTTTGTATGTAATGAAATTAGAGTCTTTCATTAGCAAATTTGCAGATGATACTAAGCTGGGAGCATATGTCGATCTGTTAGGGGGACGGAGGGCTTTGCAGAGGGATTTGAAATGGTTGGATGGATGGGCAGAATCTAATGGGATGAGGTTCAATAACTCCAAGTGCCAAGTCCTGCACTTTGGCCACAATAACCCCCTGCAACATTATAGGCTGGGGCCGGCGTGGCTGGACAGTGCTCAGGTGGGAAGGGACCTGGGGTTGCTGGTTGACTGTCGGCTGAACATGAGCCAGCAGTGTGCCCAGGTGGCCAGGAAGGCCAAAGGCATCCTGGCCAGTATCAGGAATAGTGAGGCCAGCAGAAACGGTCATCCTTCCCCTGTACTCAGTATTGGTGAGGCCACAGCTTGAGTGCTGTGTCCAGTTCTGGGCCCCTCAGTTTAGGAGGGACGTTGAGATGCTTGAGCATGTCCAAAGGAGAGCAACGAGGCTGGTGAGGGGCTTGGAACACAAGCTGTATGAAGAACGACTGAGGGAGCTGGGGTTGTTCAGCCTGGAGAAAAGGAGACTCAGAGGTGACCTTATCACCCTCTTCAACTTCCTGAAGGGTGGCTGTGGTGAGCTGGGGGTTGGTCTCTTTCTCCGGGCAACAACAGACAGAACAAGAGGACACAGTCTCAAGCTGCGCCAAGAGAGATACAGGCTAGAATTAGGGAGGAAGTTTTTCAAAGAAAGAGTGCTCAAATACTGGAATCATCTACTCAGGGAGGTGATGGAGTCACCATTCCTCGATGTGTTTAAGGGAAGACTGGATGTGGCACTTGGTGCCATGATCTAGTTGAGGTGTTAGAACATGGGTTGGATTCGATGATCTTAAAGGTCTCTTCCAACCTAGAAATTCTGTGATTCTGTGAAACTAACAGGTATTAACATCTGTGCCACTTTCCAGGCAGACATCAGTTGTGTGCCTGTGAACAGGTTGTGCCACTTGTGCCCTGAGGTGCCCAGCTGGGATTGGATCTCTTCGAGAGCACCTGAGGGAGAGCAGAGCACCTTTAGAGCTGCAGGTCCCTGCCAGCCCTGCAGGGCTCCTGTCCCATCAACATCTGCTCTGCTCCAGTCTGAAACGGGGCCCAGCATGGTGCCGGGATCATCAGAGAGCTGAGGTGTGTGCTGGAATTCAATGCCCTCCCCATCCCTCAGCATCCCTGCATTTCCATCCTGCAGCCTTGGTCTCCAGCACAGCCATGGAGGCTCTTTGGGCTCTGGACTGTTCCTGCAGCCCCAAGGGCAGCTGAGCTCTGCCTTTGGCACAGTCAGGCCTGGCCAGCGCAGGCCATGCTCAGCAATTGCTTGTGTGTACCTGGCCTTGCTGTCAGCCCAGGCAGCGGCTGTGTGGCCCCTTTGTGGCCCTGTGCTGGTCCAGCCATGGTGGCCCAGCCCCTGTGCAGGCCCAGCCCAAGCCAGGAGCATTGCGGCTGGGAATGGGCCCTGTGCCGTGGTGCCCACAGAAGCCTTGGGGCTCTGTGCCCCATGGCCTTGCTGCTGAGCAGCCTCTGCCAGCTCCTGCAGAGCCCGTGGCACCTGTGGGGCTGCACAGACAGCCCTGCCCCAGGCTCTGCCGGCCTCTGGGCCAGCAGAGAGGCAGCCAGGGCTGGCCATGGCCGGGAACAGGCCCTGAGCCCCGCAGGAGGATGGAGCTGGGCCCCAGCCAAACTCAGCCCAGGCCAAAGCTGGGCTCAGCAGCCAGGGCTGCCAAGGGCTGGGCAAAGAGGCTGGCACTGACAAATGTCCTGGGCTCCCTCCCTGCTCTGTCCATGCCACCAAGGGCACAGAGCAGCCTCCTCTCTGGGCCACTTGCCTGTTTGCAATGCCTTGCAAAGGCGCTGGCCCTGCCCCACAAGGCCTGGCCTGAGTCCTGCCCCTGCACGCTCAGCCAGGCTGAGATGGACACTGATGGTTTCTGGGCCAGGCTCTCTGAGCCCGGCCCGGCTCCCTGCAAGCTCTGCCAGCTGCCCTGAGCTCTGGGCAGCACCAAGGGCCTCTCCTCTGCCCAGCTCAGCCGGCTCTGGCCCCACAGCTCTGCTCAGGCCAGGCTGCTCTGGGCACTGCCCCATGGCCTCAGCCCCTGGCAAGGGCACAGCAGCAGCTGCAGCTGCCACAGGACTCAGCCCCAACCATGGGGGAAGGTGCTTGGCCAAGGCCAAAGGAGGCTCCCTGGCTTCCCTGCTCCCCTCTGGCTGAGGTGCTGAGAGCTCTGCAGCCCCTGCTGCCATCCCATCTGCCCAGGGCAGTGCAAGAGCCCCAGCCTTGGGGCCCTCAAGAGCTGATCCTGCTCCATGCCCAAGGCCCATGCCAAAGCTGGAGCAGCCACCAAGCTGTGCCAATTTCTGTTCATTGCTGCTCTGATGGGGATGGATCCTCAGCCACTTGGAGGTTGCTGATGAATTTTACTCCTCCAGAGGCCTCTTCTTAATGGAGCTCTTCAGTTCAGGAATTCACTGACAAAGGCTCATAAACATTTGTTCAAAATGCCCAAACAAGAAAAGCCCCTGAGAATAATTTAAGTTCTAAATTCTTTTGTGCTTAATTAGACAAATTTCCGAAGTGTATGCAAAGTGAATATACTGTATTGAAAACAATTAGGAGAGAATTGTTTTATCTTGTTAAGGTCTCTTTTCCTCTATATAGATTGGTATCAGCAATGTCCAGTTTATACTGACCCCAAGCACCTTCTAATGCTGTCAGAATAGATATGAAAATACACACCTTTTATTGCTATCAATAACACTTTGTCCCTTCCTCTTTCCCACTGTTACGAAAGAATTTCTACATTCTAATTCAATAAACAACCAAGTTGAATTTAGCAGCAATTTTAATTGAGCAGCAATTTTATGTAAAATACTACAATCAAATAAAGTCAAACAGATACAAAAAAATTTCTCAGTGGTTCTGATAAAGCATAAGCAAAACTGATCAATCAGGATATGGGGAGGGTTTCTCTCACCCTCCTGTACAAAAAGCACAGGAATCCAAACACATATTTATATACTGTATGCTAATACAGATTCATCAATATTTTCCCATAAATCTCTTCCTGTTTTTGATTCTTGTAATCTATGTCACTGTACTGCACAGTTCATGCTCTCACTGTTGCTAAGGGGTCTTTTGGCTCTTTGGTGGTCACATCCAATGGAGGCTTCTCCTCATCGTCACTATTCTTTGAACAACCCCACATGTTGCAGATGCGCCCCAAGTCATGTGTTATAGAAGCCAGCATTATATTCCAAAAGAAAGCCTTTTTATTTCATAGGCACCTGAAATCATTTCAATTCTGTTTATTTCAAGGTTGATTCTCTAATTATCCTAAGGCCTACTCCGTTTTGGGATGTTACTTATTACAATCTACATCCTGGATTCTATAATCTCATGAACATCTGAAAACATCTGTTTTGTGACACTAATTACATATTCTTTTCCTCTATTAGTTTTTCTAAAATATCGATATAGTTACAGTTGTTAGCATGAATCATATTCATTTATCACACCACCATTTCCCTCATTCAATCCCTGGCAGTCAGAGCCTCTGAGGAATGGAGTCACATCCAGGGGTGTCCCCAGGGCTCAAGGCTGTGGCCAGGTCAGTGAAATCTCTTTATTGCTGATCTGGATGAGGCCATGGAGGGCACCCTCAGTCAGTTCCCAGGTGAGCCCAAGCTGGGTGGAAGTGTGGCTGTGCTGGAGGGCAGGAAGCTCTGCAGAGGGATCTGGACAGGCTGGAGCCATCCATGGGCCCAGGACAATGGGATGAGGTTCACCAAGGCCAAGGGCTGGGACCTGCCCTGGGCTCACAAACACCCCAAATCCCTGGCTGTGCCCTGCCCCTGATCCAAAAGGCCTCTCCTGTTTTCTTCATCTCTGCATTGTCAGAGACTTTCTGAGACAAGGGAGCTCTGCTCTGGAAATAGAGGGAGGTGCAGGTGCCACCACTGGAGTGGGAACCACAACTCATCAGATTTGCGTCTTTTGGGGGTCAGGAACTGGTGAGACTCAGAGGCACAGAAAGTTTCTCTTCATGGCCAACAGACCATGGTTGAAAAGGACACAATTTAATAACAATCACACTCTTCCCTGAGCTATGTGCAACGTCCCAGAAGTATCTGGTGAGTGCACCATCCACAGGTGATTTACATATTAAAATTAATTTCAGATAAATGTGGTTCTGTGATAGATATAAACAGCATTAAGTTCTTGTATCAGGATGCTCGTCCTGAAGTAGGGGCAAAAGAGCTCCAACAGTTCCTGATTTGCAAAGCTGTCAGTGGTGGATGGAAAAGGGAGGTCAGGTTCTTTTGGTGCTGAAGAAATGCTGAAACCAGCCTGACTCATTTCGTCTCCTCCTGTCCTGGCTGATCTCCCCTCTTTCCCCTTCCACTCATTGGCTTTTGTCTCCCCCCAGCCCCCTGTGAAGAGCCTGGCTCTGTGTTCTCCATCCCCTCCTCGCTGGCACTGCCAGGCTGGGATGAGGAGCCCCTCAGCCTTCCCTGCTCCAGGCTGGACCAGCCCAGCTCCCTCAGCCTCTGCTCACAGCCCAAGGGCTCCAGCCCCAACTTGGAGGCCCTTCCCAGACCCTGCTCCAGCTGCCAGACATCTTTCCTGCCCTGGGGAACCCAACCCAGGCCACAGTGACCTGGATAATCCCCGTCCTTGATGTCCTGGTCACACAGCCCTGGCCCCTTGTCCCCTGTCAGGCTCTGGGGTGGATCCTGTGGAACATCCTTTGGTGGAGGCTGTGGCTCCAGGTGAGCCGGGGGGATCCCGGGGGACAGGGACACTGCTGGGCATGAACAGCATTGGACTTGTTGTGAGAAACTGTGAGGGGAAACTGGGGCAGAGTGACCAACCCAGTGACCTGACACAGCCCTGTTGGGATGTCACACAGCCCCTCTGGGTTGTCACAGCCTGCTGTGTGATGTCACAGCCCATTTTCTAATGTCACAGATCTGCTCTCTGATGCCACAATCCGCTCTGTGATGTCACATTGCCATCCTGTAATATCACAGGAAAATCTGTGATGTCACAGGAAAATCTGTGATGTCGTAGTCTGATCTTTGATGTCAGAGGTCTGTCCTGTGATGTCACAGTCTGCTCTGTGAGGTCATAGCATATTCTCCAATGTCACACAGATGGTCTCTGATGTCACTGCCAACTCTGTGACATCATAGTATGCTCTATGATGTCAGACCTTGGAACTGTGATGTCACAACTGGCTCTGTGATGTCACAGAGGCAGTCTATGATGCCATAGCTGCTTGATGACCTCACATAACCCACTCTGTGATGTCATAGTCTGCTCTGTGATTTCATAATCTTCTCTGTGATATCAGACTGCTGCCCTGTGATGTCATAGCTGGCTTTGTGATGTCACAGAGGCTTTCCATGATGTCACAGCTGCTCAATGACCTCACATAATGCACTCTGTGATGTCATAGCCCACTCTGTGACCTCTTGTTACCAGATGATAAATTGTCTCCACCAGCTGAGCTCACACCTGGAGCTCTTTGTTCACAACCCCAGGCCTATGGAAACCACACAGTGCCCATTGTGTGAGAAGGGGAACTGGAAGTTTACCAGCCTCAGTGTCCTGCCAGCTCAGCCAGGCCCACGAGACCATTGGGGTCCACGAGCACGAGGGACCACCAGAGAGACCCCCAGGACAGAAGAACGCATGCAATTGGAGAAAGGAAATGTGTTAATGATTTTGGGGAAATGATTATCATATGTGTGTTTAGTCCAGGACAATCAATGAATATGTGTGCAAAATAGAGAATATAAACAGAAACTCTCCTGTACTCAGCATGCATGGCTTTGGGAGGAGCTATCCCCTGTGCATCCAGCTGAATAAAGAATGCTGCTTCTTAATGCTACACTGGAGTTAAGGAGTTTTCTGTTTTACTGAATTTTTGGTAACACTCCCACTGCCAAGGAAAGCTCTGTCTCCTGCTGTTCACACACAGAGAAGGGCTGGTGGCAGATGTGAGGTTTGGAGGCTGCCTGGGGCACAGTGACCATGAGATAATCAAGTTTTCAATGTTCTGTAAAAGAAGGAGGGGCAGCAAAAAAACTTCTGCACTGGAATTAGGAAGGGCAGACTTTGGCCTGTTTAGGATGCTGATTTGGGGAGTACCGAATCAGGTACTGATTTTTTAAGGGACCCCTTAAAAAGGAAGGAGTCTAGGAAGGATGAACACATTTCCAGAAAGTAATCTTAGCAGGGAAGGAGAAGCCAGTCCCAGCATGCCAAAACATGAGTTAATGAGGAAAATGACTGTCCTGGCTGCCCATGCAGCTTTTGTGGGAACTAGAAGAATAAAGGACTGGCAACACAGGAAGTGTTTAAGGATATTGTTAGGCTATGCAGAAAGAAAATTAGAGAGGTGAAAGCTTAATTAGAACTTAACTGGCTGCTTCTGTAAAAGAAAAAAAGTGTTTTTATAAAAAATTTTAAAGCAAAAACAGGGAAAAGGAGAATCTCTATTCTTTATTGGATGCAGTGGAGAATATAACTAAAGATAAAGGGATCACAAGCTCAGCTCCCACACAGAGAACTAAAGTAACTACAGATAAGGAAAAAACTAAGCTAATTTACACCTTGTTTGTCTCAATTTTCAAAAAGAAGACAGCTTGTCCTCAGGACAAGTGCTCATCTGAGCTGATAAATGGGCACAAGGATCAGAACAACCCTTTGTAATCCAGGAGGAAGCACTTGGTGACCTGCTGAGCCATTCCAATGCTCACAGGCGTAGGGGATCCATCCCAGGGGGATGAGGGAGCTGTGGATGAGATCCCCAAGCTGCTCTCCATCATTTACCATCAGTGCTGGCTCAGCAGGGAGGTCCCAGAGGACTGGAGGTGCCAGTATAAGCCCATTCCCGAGAAGGGCTGGAAGGAGGAGCTGGGGAACTCCAGGCCTGTCAGCCTTACCTGGGTGCCTGGCAAGGTTGTGGAACAGATCACCTTGAGTGCCATCACAGGGCACCCACAGGATGGTCAATGTCTGCATTGATGATCTGCATGAGGGGACTGAGTCCAGCATCAGCAAATTTGCAGATGACACCAAGCTGGGTGTGAGTGTGGATCGCTGGAGGGTAGGAGGGCTCTGCAGAGGGAGCTGGAGAGGCTGGATCCAGGGCCCAAATCCAACAAGGTGAGGTTTAACAAGTCCAAGTGCTGGGTCCTGCACTTTGGTCACAACAATCCCTGCAGCTCTACAGGCTGGGGACAGAGTGGCTGGAGAGCAGCCAGGAAGAAAGGGACTTGCAGGGACTGGTGGACAGCAGGCTGGACATGGGCAAGCAGTGTGCCCAGGTGGCCAAGTGGGCCAAAGGCTCCTGGCCTGGATCAGGAATGGTGTGGCCAGCAGGAGCAGGGCAGTGATTCTTCCCCTGTGCTCAGCATTGCTTGGGACGCACCTCGAGTGCTGTGTCCAGTTCTGGGCCCCTCAATTTAGGAAGGACATGGAGTGGCTGGAGCATGTTCAGAGAAGGGCAACAAGGCTGGGGAGGGATCTGGAACACAAGTCCTGTGAGGAGTGGCTCAGGGAGCTGGGGTTGTTTATCCTGGAGGAGAGGAGGCCCAGGGGAGACAAGGCAGTGTCAGGGCACAGGGTGGACTTGATGATCTCCATGGCCTGTTCCACCCTTGCTGATTCCAGGATTTTCTGAACCCACCCATGGAGCAGATGCAGGACGAGCCCTGGGCCTCCTCTTCAGGAGCTCCAGCAGCCCAGGTCCCTCAGCTTCTCCTGCCAGGCCCAAAGCCCATCCTGTCAGTCCTGCTGAGCCTCTGCAGCTCCTCCTCACTGCCCAGAACAGGGAGTCCCAGAGCCAGACACAGCAGCCCAGATGTGCCTCCCTGGCCTGGGGTGCCTCTGGCAAGGGAGCAGCACCAGGCACTGCAGGAGCCTGCAGACAATTCCTGCAGCACTTGTAGGATGATCCTGCTCCCCAAGGGGCGTTCCCATGGTGCCAGGTCAGGGAGGGAACAGGGGTGGGCAGTGGGAAGAAGTTTGTATCAGGAAGAGGAAAGAAAGCAAATGTGAAGCCAAGGAAATGCTCAGGGCAGTTTGGGGGTGGCTGCCAGGCAGCCTTGGCTGTGCGTAACAGCATCTGCAGTGGCACAGTAAACTCCCAGCTGATGGGAACAAACTTTCTGGCTGAGTGCAGAGGCCAGGACAAAGCTGAGTGGTTTCCCTGGTGTCCCCCAGCCCTTGCTGGCCCCAGGGGCTGATGGCATTTGTGCTCCCTCAGGTTCATGTCCCCACACCAACAGCATGGGGGTGCTCCCCCTGCTGTGTGCAATGCAAACAGGGGCTCCTGAGCCAGTGCTGCCATGTCTGTGCCTGCAAGGATGAGGCACCTGTGTGAGCTGGGGGAAGAGGCCAGGGCTGCAGAGGGGGGATGTTGTTGGCAGCTCCATCAGGACGCTCTGGGACACTGCCCTGGGTTGTGCAGCGCACTGGGGATGGATCAGCCCCTGCTCTGCTGCTCCTTCCCATCTGTCCCAGGGCCCTTGCAGAGCCCCAGCCATGCTGTTTGCCCCCAGCCTGCCCACGGCCAGCCTGGGGCTGCTCACGGGGCTTTTCTGTGCTGAGCATTGGCCTGGGTGTGTTCTTGAGAGAGCCTGGGCAAGGAGCCTGGAGCCCCCAGGCCCTGGCCTGAGGCGTCAGCGCTGCCCCAACAGTGCCCATGGCCTGTCCCTGCTGCAGCCCCAGCACTGCCATCCCCAGGACTGTGCCCAGCCCTGCGAGCACTCAGGCCCTGCAGCAACACCAGGGCCACCAGGGCAGCGGGGCAGGGCCATGGCTGCAGCACTAGCAACACCAAGTGCTGCTGCTGCTGGGCACAGCTGCTGGGCCAGCACTGATCTGCCCCCAGCTCTGCACACAGACATTGCTGCTGCAGCTCCAGAGAAGGCAACAAAAGGGTCTCTCTGCAGAAAACTCTGCTGGGAGATCCTTTAGTTCATTTAAAGGCACCAAGAGCACAGTCCCTCATTGACACAGTCTGTGGCCACAGGGAAGGTGGAGAGAAACAAAATGAGAAATGGCAGAAAGAATGACATGTCTTTGGGGATAGTATAAAAAAAATAAAGCAAAGAAAACAAACTTCCACACTGAAGCCAATAAGAAGTATCAAAGATGATTTCATTAGAAGTGATTTGCAGAAATTGGCCAGCAGTTTAATGTTCCTGAAAGCATCCAGTCATCAGTCTCCACACTTCAGCCTTGAGCTCCTGGTTCCTCAGGCTGTAGATGAAGGGGTTCAGGGCTGGAGGCACCACTGAGTACAGAACTGACACTGTTAGATCCAGGGATGGGGAGGAGATGGAGGGGGGCTTCAGGTAGGCAACTGCTACAGTGCTGACCAACAGAGAGACCACAGCCAGGTGAGGGAGGCAGGTGGAAAACGCTTTGTTCCGACCCTGCTCAGAGGGGATCCTCAGCACAGCCCTGAAGATCTGCACATAGGAAAAAACAATGAACACAAAACAGCCAAATACTAAACAAACACTAACTGCAATGACCCCGAGTTCCCTGAGATAGGATTTAGAGCAGGAGAGCTTGAGGATCTGAGGGATTTCACAGAAGAACTGATCCAAGGCATTTCCTTTGCACAGGGGCAGGGAAAATGTATTGGCCGTGTGCAGCAGTGAATAGAGAAAGGCAGTGGCCCAGGCAGCTGCTGCCATGTGGGCACAAGCTCTGCTGCCCAGGAGGGTCCCGTAGTGCAGGGGTTTGCAGATGGACACATAGCGGTCGTAGCACATGATGGTCACGAGGGAAAACTCTGCTGAGATGAAATGTCCAAAAAAAAAGACCTGTGCAGCACATCCTGTGTAGGAGATGGTCCTGGTGTTCCAGAGGGAATTGTGCATGGCTTTGGGGACAGTGGTGCAGATGAATCCCAGGTCGCTGAGGGCCAGGTTGAGCAGGAAGAAGAACATGGGCGTGTGCAGGTGGTGGCCGCAGGCTATGGCGCTGATGATGAGGCCGTTGCCCAGGAGGGCAGCCAGGGAGATGCCCAGCAAGAGGCAGAAATGCAGGAGCTGCAGCTGCCGCGTGTCTGCCAGTGCCAGCAGGAAGTAGTGGCTGATGGAGCTGTGGTTAGACATTTGCTGAGGCTGCACATGGGGACCTGTTCATGCATAAAGGACAGTGACAAGTCAGGAGAGGCTGCTTTGAGCCAAATCTGGGCCATTCCCTGCAGATTGTCTGTCCTGGTTTAGGGCAAATTTGTTAGAGAATCTGCAAAGGAGGGCCCCTCCAGAAAGCAAACCACATGGCCCCTCCCCCCCGGCTGGTTCGGGAAGAATTCCTTGGAGACAAGTGGAAAGAACCTGCTTATTTGACTGGCACAGCACCCCCCAGCACACAAAATGCACAATACCCGATGACACCACTCTGAGAAAGATGACAAAATCAGAAAGTCTCTTTCGGGGGTGGTTGCTCTGTTCTCAGTCCCTCCGGCGCTGGGCCAGCTGCTGCAGCCAAACGGTGTAAACCCTCGGTGTTCCCGGGTCCCAGTCCGGAGCAGGTTCGAGATGGTCACAGAAACAGGAGAGGAGAAACAGTCCAGGAAGGAATTTGGACTGTTTAGCTAAACTAGCTAATAAGCAGAGGCCAAAGCAGAGCAGAAGCGAGAGCAGAAAAGAGAGCAAGCAAAGCAGCAAGCTGAAGCAAGATGCGGAAACAGCCCTATGTACTGCCTGTCTCTGTGTTCCTGATAAGAGAAACCCAAACAAAACTTTCACTCTTCAGAGACGGTCTTAAAGGCACAGAACATATGAATGGGGATACAAGCATCATAACGTCACCCCAGGACACTGTCCCACTGGGACTCACTCACCCTTGTTTCTGCTCTGGGAAATCCTTCACCCAGATCCCTGCCTGAGCTCCAGTTGTGCTGGCTGAGTGTGCCAGGAGAAGCCATGCCTGTGCATGGAGGCCCTCAAGGAGCCATCCCTGCCCTACTGCCCTGGGTTTGTGGCCATGTGGCAGAGGGACAAGGCTGGATATTCAGTATTTGTCAGGGGAATCACTCAGAATGAAGACAGGCCTGGTAGCATCTGCACTCCTAGATTTTTAGGACATGGATGGCAGGAGCTGGTTTAAGGAATTGTTTTCCTACCCACACATCATTTCTGGCTCTGTGAGGTCAGAAATCCCCAGCATTCCTGCTGCACTCAGAGTTTGCCACTGAGAGATGGGACAGCCAAAGGATTCCCTGTGGCTGAGGGAAGATGCGGGGCTGGATGGGCTTGTTCCAAACTGCCCTGGCTTTGCACCTTTGGCTGAAATCAGGGCACAATCACACTCCCGGATCACCCTGGGACAAACCAGACCCTGCCCAGAGCAGAGGGATCCCTGAATGTCTCACCCTCTCTAAAGGTCTCTGGGCAAGGTCTCAGCACTCCCTTGTGCCAAGGACACTCACGGCTCCCTTGGCAAACCCAGCAGCATTTCCTCAGCTGTGGCAGCTCTGCCCTTCCCTGTGAGACATTCAGGGAACTCCCAGAGGCTCTGGCACAGATTTGCACCCAGGAGGGCAGCTCAGAGCTTGGAAGGGCACAGCAAGGAGATCCCTGGCTGTGCCCATGATGGGATCTCAGGGAGGGGGCTCAGCTCATTCCCCTTTCCCATGGACTGCTTTGCCCACAGCCCCACAGGTGCCAGGGAAGCTTGGACACCCCATTCCCATAGACAGCCCTGCCTGGCAGGAATGCCAAGGGCAGAGCCTGACTCAGCTGCTGCAAATGCCAGAGCCTTCCTGAGAGCAGCAGATAACAGTGACAATATCAGGGCAGAGCAGAAACAAGAGAAGATGTTGTGGTGCTGTGCCTGAGAGGGCAGGGCAGAGACAGCCGGGCACTCAGGACATTGTTCCCGTGCCCAGCTATGCCCAGCACCTCCCACACACCAACAGTGCCCTCATCCTGCCCCCAGCACTGCTCTCTTCAGCCCCCTCTCCTTCTCTGAGCATCTCCCTGGGCCTGGACATTCCCTCCTGAGAGGAGCCTTGTCCCTGCCAGCGCTCACAGAGCCCATCCCAACCTGTGTGCCCTGGCTGGGGCCCTACAGAAACCTGCCTGTGTGCAGGGCCCTGGCTGGGGCAGGCTCTGTGTGCAGCTGGGCAAGGGCAGCTCAGGAGAGCCCTGCTGGTCCCTGCAAAGGTGATGCTGCTGCTGTCTAGGGCTGAGGAGTGGCTGAGGGCCCTTTGGGAGGCTCCCAGCAGAGAGACTGGCCACCCAAAGTTACAGTTCTGGACTCTCTGTAAATGTTCAAACATTCCTTGGATGATCCTGTGTATCCCTTTCAACTCAGAATATTCTGTGATTCTCAGATTACAATTCCTGTTCTGCTTCTCTCACCCCCCTGTTTTCTGTAATCCAAAGAGAAAAAAAAAAAAAAACAAACCCTTGCAGTAATGTTAGAACAGTAAAGTAAAAACCAGACATTAATTGGAAGCTTCCAGGTGTCCCAGTGGGGATGTAGCACATCCTGGCCCCTGATTTCAGCAATTTATTAAGGTTGATAAATTAGGATATTTAACAGGAACATCCAACAGCAGATTCAGTTGCCCTGGTTACACATCCCTGGGTCAACCCATTGGAGTAGGTCCAAAGGCTTCTTTGCCTTCCCTTTTTATTATGACTGCTCATATTCTGGTCAGAAACCAGAATGTTCTTCTTGTAGGTCCTATTCCTGATAATAAGACTATACAGTGTTTCAGGAATGTATGTAGACAGTCAGCTTATTGTTCAAAAATCTAAGAGAAAGGTTGACAAACATACTAGAGTTAATTAAAGATTATAGTTATTGAAGAATTAAAGGTTATAGTTCTAGAAGTATATAATAGTAACTTGACCTAATTAAGAGTTTAATAGAGTTAAGGAAATATTATAGTTTTATAACTATATTATAGTAATTTGCAGAGCTACAAAGAGATGAAAAATGTATAAAAACAAAAATCTTTATGTCATCACCCTAACCTTCCCACTCTACTCCAAGCAGGAAATTGAAAACACTCTCATGAAAGTTCCTGATCTTTGCAGCAATCCCATGCTTACCTTCTTTAGGAAGTGTCCTCCGGAGCTGTGCCCAGGCTGGTCTGGAGCTGGGAGCAGCCCTGCCCCACCCAGCCCCTCTCAGCAGCAGCCCCTGACCTGCGCAGGGTGGCTCCTTCGCCCCACAGCTTCTCCCCAGTGCTGGGAGCAGCTCCCCGGGCCTGCTGAGAGCTGTCCCTGGCAGGCAGCAGAGTTCCTGCCCCAGCACAGTGCCGTGGGCTGCAGGACCCTGCTCTGCAGGACAGCCCTGGGCACCCCTGGCTGCAGCCCCGGCTGCTCAGCTTGCAGCAGAGCCTGGCAACAGGAGCTGCCTTGGGCTGTGCCTGGGCTGGGCAGCAGGGAAAGCCAGCCCTGCCCTAGGGCCACAGCCCTGCCCTGGAGCAGCTCCGAGAGTCCTCCTGAAAGGTCCTAAAAGCTGTGGGATGTGCCAGTTCCAGGAGATCCCTGCAGGAACTGCAGCTTCTCTTCCCCCATCCAGGGAATGACTGTTTCAAACCTGGGCTGATTTCTACTCTGGTGAGCCCTGAGGTAGCTCTGCTCTGTGCTCCCAGCCCAGGCTGAGTTGAACCCCTCTGTGCCTCTGTGCTGTGCCTGGGGTGGCTGCAGGCAGAGCCCCAGCCCTGCTGGGCTGTGCACAGGAGCTGCTCCTGGCCAGAGCTGTCTCTCTGCAGCGCTGCCCTTGCCAGGAGCTGCCTCTGTGCCAGGAGCCTCTGCAGGTTTTTCAAAGGACTTTGATTTGGCTTTTAACTTGGAGTCTCTGGGAGCTTTGTGCAATCATGGCCTCCAACTATCTGCTGTAATTAGTCCCTGGAGAGGCTTTGTCAGTAACAACACTCAGTGGGGCTCATTAATACTTCGGGGTACTTTAGTTTTTTAAGGTATTTGGTGTTTCCCTTTTGATACAGGCTCTGTGAGAGCTTTGTGCAATCATGGCCCCAATTATCTGCTTTAACGAGTCCCTTGAGAGCTTTGTACTGACACTCAGTAGTGCTCATTAATACTTTGAGATACTCAAGGTTTTTAAGGTACTTTGGATTTTCCTTTCTACACTGAGTCTCTGAGAGGATTTCATGCCATCCTGGCCTCCAATTCTCTCCTCCAAGGAGTCCATGAGGAGCCTGTGTTGGGGATGGACCTCAGAGGGACACATTCATGCCTCACGACACTTTGGGGTTTTTGTCCGTCTTTGACTCCTGGAAAGGTTTGTGCAATCTCCTCTCAGGCCCGGAGGTTTCAGGGCTCAGGTCCAAATGCACCATGGGGCTCATTATGATCAAGTACATCCTGACAAACCATGGTTTTGCTTTGATTTCCCTCTACTGTAGTGCAATTCACTAGGAAGTTCTTTTTCTATTGTTACAAATAAATATTTCAAATAGCTTCCAATAAATTCATATTCCTGTTTTAAGGGTGTATGGTTCTCCTTAGAGAAGAAATGATAGCAGCATTCTGTGACTGATAGATGCAGGGGCTTTCCTAAGGAGGTCTGGCCTGGTCAGAGAAGCTGTGTCTTGAGATCTGACCCAGTGTGGAGAGCCTTGCTCCACATTTCCAAACCCCATCCTGTCTCTCCTCACTCACCTGGGGTCAGCTTTGCTTGGAGAACTGGCTGCACTCAGCCAAAGTGGGGTTTTTCTTCTTTTATTTTAGTAATCTAAAACTCCTAAGCTCCCTGTTGAAAACAGACACCCTCCTCAAGTGTGTGCCAAGCCCAAGCTGCCACCAAGACCTCTCCAGACCTGCCCTGGGCCAGCTGTGAGGATGTGTGGAGGCCCAGGGGCCCACCATCAGAGTCTCAATCCCCCAGACATGGAGGCCTGGTTCCAGATAAGAGGAATAGGCTTTCAGGTTAGGGTGAGATGCTTTCTTCTCCCATTGATCTTTGCAGGCACATGATTTATGGCATGTTATGTTACCCCATTGGCCCATTGGCCTAATTATCCTAGTTCAACTCCTATTGCCCATGTTTGTTTAGCCCTAGAATGTTCTTCTCTCTCTGTCCCTCCATTGGCCCTAGTTGGCTGCATTCCTCCACCTTTGTTTTCTTATTGGCTGACCTGACCTCTGACCCCTCCTCTGCACCATTTTCCCTCATATCCATTAGACCCTGACCCTCAGCTCCACCGTCACTACCCCATATAAGACTCTGTTCCCTCAGCCTACACCCTGTCTTCATCCCTGGAGCCTGTTCAGCTGTGTACCCTGTACCAATAAACCCAGTTTGCGGGAGATCATATGAAAACCCATCCTGCCTGTTCTGTCAGCTTTCTAAGGTAACAGTGAGCATTGGGTTCATGAGTGCTGGATGCTACAAGGGCCTCATTAGAGCCGTGATGCTACACATGGCACCCAAACAGGGACCGGATTTGTTAAGGTCCCCGGTAGCGTCTCCAGCAGTGATCCTCCCAGCCAAATGTCACTGGAAGCTGTACCCCTTCAGGTCAACCACAACACTGAAATGAGACTTGATTTTTATTGAATGTCACTGAAGAAGAAGTCGACAATCCCCTCAACATCTGTGGGACCAGCTTTGCTGACAGCCCCACAAGCCCCACTTTGGCTGAAGATTGTGCCTGTGAGACTGAGAGTGAGTGACTGAGTGGCAGAGAGCTCCCAGGGGTTTGGGCTTTTGATTTTCCATTCCTGTGGATGGGCCTTTCCTCTTTCATTGGGTGCAGCTATGGGAAATAATCAGTTCCAAGCTGCAAAGGATGTTTTTGTTAAGTTTTGGAGAGTTTTAAATTTAGAGGGGAGTTCATTTTGTGAGGCAAGTTTAAAAGGTATTGTTCATGGTTATTTGAGGAGTTTCCTGATATCTCTGTTGATTCTATCTATCAGTTACCATTTTGGGATGCTGTTGGGAAAAAGCTTTATATTTTACAAACACAAGGGGTTTTAAAAGTTGGGAAATTTTATCTGTTGTTTCATTCAATTTATAGGATCATTTAACGAGTTCATGGATCAAACCCTTTGTCTTGGTTTATTCAACCCGCCCCCCACATTCCCTGAGAACAGGACGGGAGATGGAGCCCGCCCTTTGGCACAGACAAGCCATCTGCCATCTTCCCTCCTTTTCTGTCCTCTCCTCAGGGTGGTAGTGGCCGTGCTGCCCTGAGATACTCCCTTGACCACATTCCTTTATCCCCTGATCCTAATCCCTCTTCCTATAAATCACAAGATGGCAATACTCCTGTTAGGGAGATGTCCATTTCAGATTCCCTCCTGCCTTCATCCCCCTTTCCTGCCTTTTCTCTGGGTACCTCCCATGTGATGGGTCCCACCTTGACGTCAAATTCCGCCCCCGGAACTGGACATGGGGCCAACTGGAAGGAAGCCATTTTTGCTACCAAAGGCCTTCAACACTGGGTGTTGCCAGTCGGCCAAAAGCCCTGCGCCACTCCCAGCAGACCTGCTTCCTCCACAGAGGAAGAGAGTGATAGCTTATCCGAGAGTGAGGATGAGCCCAAGGATTCTTGGCAGAGGATGCGAAGAAAAGCTACAAAGGAGTGGGACTGGGAGGTGGAATCCAAGATTCAGGTGGCATCTGTGCAGTATAAAGAGGAGACAAAACCTCAATGGGAATCTATTCCCATAGGGAAATGAAGGATTTAGTAAAGGTTGCAAAGGATTATGGGAGGGATTCTCCCTATTTTAACCATTTGCTGGATGTGCCATTTACTGCCCACATGATGGTACCATAAAATTTAAAACAGTGTATGAAAATTATATTGTCACCTGACAAATTTATTTTGTGGAAAGGAGTTTGGATAAATAAAGTTAATGAGTTGCCAAAAGGTTATGTTGAGGAAGAAGGGTGACAACACCTCACAATGGACCGCATTACCAGGGAAGGAGACTATACTAGACTGCAATATCAGGCTGAAGTCCTCTCCCGGTCAATACTGGAAGATCTCAAAGGTGCTGCATGGTCCACCCTCCTCCAAACACCTGATGTTTCTACACCCCACACTGACTTCACTGACATTCGCCAATGCCTGGACAAGAACTATATCAAGTTTGTCGATCACCTTATGAAAGTGCTGGAAAAACAGGTCGACAATCAAAAGGTCTGGGATTATCAAAGCAAATTAACTTTCTGTAATGCCAGTATTGACTGCAGAAAGGTTCTGCACAGCCTCACCCTTGACCCTGAGTTGACCATCGCTCAGATGGTTGATGTTTGCACCCACCAAGCAGTCTCAGACCGTGCCTCCAGCCTAGCCAAGGCCACCAGCCAGGGTGCAATGGAAGCGCTGGTTGCAGCAAATGTGCTTCTCCACAATATAGAATGTAATAAAGGCAGTGGAAACTGTAATAACTGCGGGAAAACTGGACATGTAGCAAAAGACTGTAAATACAAGAATAACAACCGTCTCGTTTTTCACCCAGCCCTCAGTCCCACAGTCATTGCCCAAACTGTTCCTGAAGCCAACAGCACTACCAGCCCTTGGGAAACTCCCAGCAGAGCACAAAAGGACACCAAATATGAAGTTATTTTGTCCCACTCTTCCATCAGTGATAGAGGTCCTAGGTTACAATATAAAGATATATTCTATTCCCATCCTCAAGAGCTGTTGAAAGCAGGAGGGACATTGTTTTATTCCTTATCTCCTGTTAATAGGCCCATCAATGCCTTTCCCCATGACTAAGAGATAACTCCCTCCAGGAGCCATTTCTGTTTAATGGACCCACCTTATGACTCATAGAATGCTATCAGCCCATTGTGAGATGCTCTGCCCAGGGGGAAGGAGCAAAGCATCCCCACCTGGATATTATCTGGGGTTTGGGACAAAACAAGCTGCCTTTCCACTGGATTTCCCAGAGCAACAGCTGCCTTTTCCACTGGATTTTCAGAGGAAGACTACACCCTTCTACAGGATCACTGCTCCAACAGAACCACATCTGCCACTCCAAGAGGACTGCAGCCACCATTCCAACTGGAGTGCTACCAACACCCTGACAACAGAGTGACAGGTTATATTCTGACTTTATCAATGTTTTTTCTTTTGAATTATTGAGTGCATTTTGGTTATTTTTCCTAATAGATTGTACTTATGACTTGGAGTCTCTCTTTGGTTTTGCTTTCAAACCAGAACAAATGAAAACCTTGAGTGGGTTTCCTGAAAAACAAACCCACCTCAGAAACCACCTGATCAGTCCAGGCTGCCTGGAGTGCTGTCACCTTTCTACAAGGGACACTGTGAGCAGAAATGATCTCTGGGAGCAGAATTCTCTGAGTCTTGCAGCTGAATTCTCTGTCCTTGTCCTTTCCCTGGATCTCTGTTGCAGATGGAAGCTGCTGGTGCCATCCTTACCTTTAACCTCTCTCTTGAATGCAAACAGATGTTCCCACATTTGTTAAGCAGGATTTGCTCAATGTTCCTACAAAACTTTTGTTGTTTGTCATGGAATGAAGGGGCCATTTTGGCACTGAGGGGGTGACGTAGAAGCAAGGAGTCAATTAGGACCCTGGGGTCCCATGGAACCAAGGGGCCATGGTGACACAGCAGGGCCACGTGGATAAGGTGGTCCATTGTGACAGTGTGGATCCAAGGAGACCATGGAGACACCTCCAGAACCTCATGGAACCAAGGAGTCCATGCGGGGCAAGGTGGCCCAGCGGGGCTGCATGGAGCCAATGGTCCATGGTGACACTGCCCATCCAAGAAGTCCATTGTGACACTGTGGAAGCTCATGGAGTGAGAGAGGCCATTGTGACACTGAAGAACTTCATGGCACCAAATATCCATGGTGACACAGCAAGGCATCATGGGAACCAAGGAACTGCTGCTGGCAGTAGGGAAACTCATGGAACCAGGGGCCCTTGTGGCACTGCAGAACCAACAGAGGTGCTGGACCTTGTCCCCTGGCCCTGCACAGCTCCTTGGGAGGCACGGCAGGAGCAGCACCCTGGGAGCCTTGGGAATGCCCCTCTGGGATCCACAGCACACACTGCCAGGGTCTGGAATTCCAGTTCCCAGCTAGGAAAAGATGTTCCTGCCATGGGAGGCAAAGCTTTTAAGAAGGAGCCAAAAGCCAAGTGAAGCAAGATCCTACAGTGACATTTCACTGCCAGCCTTCATAACTTCAGCCACGTTTCTTGTAGCTCCTGAATGGGGAATTAAATCAGGGCAGGGTTTTTGGTAGCAGCTGCCCTGGTAATGGGAAACACTGAGAGAGAAACAGTGCAGGGAAAGAGAGACAGGAGAGAAAGGAGGACACAAACACAATTAGCTGTGAAGGTGGCACTCTGAAAAACAAACTGGAACTGACAGAAAATGAATGGGACAGAAATCAATATTCTGAAAGTTTTATTTACTATCAAAATACATCCCACCCACCCAGCCCCAGACAATCCCCAATCCCCAAGCCTCAAATTTGGATCCCACTTCTCCCAATCTCTTTTCAATCCCATCTCACCCTGGAGGCTGTGGAACTGAGTAAATTTGGCATTGGACTGAGTTTTTTATAAGGTGGGAACAAGCCAATTTGAGGTGGGATTGAGCCCTTTTGAGGTAAGATTGAGTTGTTTTCAGTGGGATTGAGCCCTTTGGAGGTGACAGATCAATCCATTATGACTTTTGGAAGACAAAGAGATGGAGAACACTTCCTGAAATCCTCCAAGAACACACTAATCCCCCAGAATATGTATTTAAACCATAAATTCCATCTGAAATACATGTTATAAGGTGGGACTTGAAACATCTTTAATAAATAACTTTCCTTTAATCCTATTTCAGGTGTTTTTAAGCAATAAAGACAAATCAGAAGAAAATTAGGGCCAAACCAAAAGGATAACCAGCCAGGTGTCCTCCCTACATGGATCACAGGGAATGTGGGTCACCAGGGATCTGACCAACATGGATCCTTTTGTGGGCATGGAGTTGGAGCAGTGCATAAAGCTCTTCCTGCAGTCAGAGCATTTGCAGGGCTTCCCTTACTGGTGCCTCCATTGATGTTTGGTCAAGTGAGAGCTCTGGGTGAAGCTCTTCCCACACTGGGGACACTCGTAGGGCCTCTCCCCAGTGTGGATGCGCTGGTGGGTGATGAGGGTGGAGTTGTGCCTGAAGCCCTTCCCTCGATTGGGCCAGTGGAAGGGCCTCTCATCCGTGTGAATCCGCTCATGCAGGAGGAGACTGGAGCTGGTCTGAAACCTCTTCCCACACTGGGGACACTCATAGGGCCTCTCCCCAGTGTGGATGCGTTGGTGCCCGATGAGGGCAGATCTGCAGCTGAAGCCCTTCCCACATTCCCCACACTCGTAGGCCCATTACCTGGTGTGGATCATCTGGTGGCTGATCAGGGTGCTGCTCTGCCTGAAGCTCTTCCCACACTCCAAGCACTTGTGGGGCTTCTCCCCATCATGAAGCTGCTCATGGACCACCAGCTCTGAGCTCTGGCTGAAGCTCTGTCCACCTTCCTGGCTCAGGGAGGGTCTTTCCTCCTCAGAGCTCCCTGGGCTGGGTTTGCAGCCCCTGCTCCTGCAGGATCTCTGGGGATTTTCCTCCCCATTAGAATTCTGCACAGTGGAGTCACTCAAAAGAGCCTCTTCCACGAGGTTCTTCCATGGAGGTTTTTCCTCACTGGTCTCCATCCCCAGCTCCTTGTCTGGGGGAGGAAGGACAAGAAGAGGATGGGATTTGCCTCCGTACCACAAGGAAAGGGAAGGAATTTCCCTCAGAGTATCCCTGGAAGGATGGGGTTGACAGCAGGGCTGTCCTGCAGCCAGGGGCCATGCTGGGCTGGGAGATGGAGCAGGAGAGACGGGGAAAAAGGCACTGACTTCCTCCTCACCTGCCTGGGTATCCCAGGGCTCCGTCCTTTTCCTCACAGCCTCCTCTTGCATCTGATTAGGTTTGGGAATGGAAAAACCTGTTTTGGGAGAAAAACAAGGGATGAGCACACTGAGTTTTATACTGGTTTGAAGGCAAACCTGGGGAAGGGTCTAAACCAGAATTACAATTTAAGAGGAAAATGAAGGTCAAGGCAACGATACAGAAACCATGCCTTAAACTGACAGAGTCGGGATATAACCTGATACCCTGTTGGTCAGGGTGGTGGCTGCAGTCCCATTAAACGGTGGCTGCAGTCCTGTTGGAGAGGTGAACGTGATTCTGTCAGAGCAGTGATCCTGTAGAAGGGTCTGGTCTTCTTCTGAATGTCCAGTGGTGGTTATGGAGCTCTTGTCCTCTGGCAATCCAGTAGGCAAGCTGCTCCTGGTTGTAGTAAGGCTCAGCTTATATCCCGCTAGGAATGCTTGGTTCCTCCCCCTGGGCGGAGCATCCCACAATGGGATGATGGAATTTGATCAGTCCTGCAGTGACACTCAATGGCCCATTCACAGAAGATATCTCCCCTGGAGGGCGTTATCAGGGCTGAGTCATGGAAGAGATAAAGAACACTGTCTCGCCTGTTTATAGCAGTTGATGAAGATGGGGATTGAAAACATGCATTTGGTTAAATCTTGCATTGCAACCTGAAACAGTGGGGTAATCCCTGCTCAGGGGGTGAACACCGCCCCCCTTACCCAAACTGGCTCAGGTGTAAAACCCCCACCCTGGGAAGGCCACACACACAGGGGACAATGTCACACTTGCTCTGCTCCAGGGGAGGTCTCTGTCCCTGTCACTCCCTTGCTCTCCCCCTTTTCTCTTTCCCTCTCTCTTTCTACCTCACATTTACTGTTCAATAAAATCCACTTTGGATTTGGTCTCGTTAGCGCCTTAATTGGGGCATAGGAATGTCTCTTACGATTTTCTTAACCAGATTGCAACATTATTTTTGCACAGTGAGTTCAGGGCACTGTTGTCTGACCCCAAGTGCCTTTGACAACAGCATGGTTCCCTCCAAGGAGGAGGTTGTGGTTCTCTCTGGAGGAACACTGGGAAACTTGGATGCAGCTTCCTCTGAGCAACTTATGGGAGAACCGATGAAGAAAATTGCTTTTGTGGGTGGCCAGTGAAAAAGAAAATATTTTCTTGTCCTTCCTTGAAAAGTTTGTTAAAACCACGGGAGGAAAGGGAGCAAATGACTGATAAGGTTCATTCTCCCCACGATGAGGAACATAAGGCTGCTGAAAGTCCCACAAGAAGCCCAGCTGAAGTAGCAAAATTCCCAAATAACTCCTGAATTCCCAGGCTTGGGTTCTGTGCCAAATGTGTGAATAATTTTTCTCTTCATCCCTGTCACATTTGTGACAGCTACACAGAACTTGCCTTTCATTTTAATAATCTGT
Source organism: Zonotrichia albicollis (assembly GCF_047830755.1). Lineage (NCBI taxonomy): Eukaryota > Metazoa > Chordata > Aves > Passeriformes > Passerellidae > Zonotrichia > Zonotrichia albicollis. The sequence goes on from NC_133851.1 coordinate 4,697,024, forward strand.
ATTTGGCCTAATTTCCACTTTTCTTTAATCAGAACCTGCCAGCAGCTGAGCTGGAGTTGTGCATGAACCAATGAAACTTGGAATTGCCACAGAGTTGCTTGGATTGTGTAATGGTTTAGGCAAATTTGTTAAAGAATCTGCAAAGGAGGGCCCCTCCAGAAAGCAAAACCCACACGGCCCCTCCCCCCAACTGGTTAGGGAAAAAAATTCCTCGGAGAGAGGTAGAAAGAACCTGTTTATTTGACAGACACAGCACTCCCCCCCAGCACACAAAATGAACAATACCAGATGACACCGCTTTGAGAAAGATGACAAAATCAGAAAGTCTCTTTCGGGGGTGGTTGCTCTGTTCTCAGTCCCTCCGGCGCTGGGCCAGCTGCTGCAGCCAAACCTTCGGTGTTCCCAGGTCCCAGTCCGGAGCAGGTTCGAGATGGTCACAGAAACAGGAGACGAGAAACAGTCCAGGACGGAACGTGGACTGTTTGGCTAAACTAACTAATAAGCAGAGGCAAAGCAGAGCAGAAGCAGAAGCAAGAGCACAAAAGCAAGCCAGCCAAGCAGCAAGCTAAGCAAGAAGAGGAAAAAAACAGCCCGATGTACTGCTTGTCTCTGTGTCTCTGATAAGAGAAACCCAAATAAAACTTCCACTCTTCAGAGCCAGTCTTAAAGGCGCAGAACAGAGGAATGGGGATAAAAACATCATAATCACCCCAGGACAGATTGTTAGTTTATTCATGTTTGGGATTTCTTTGCACTTTCATCACAAGTTACTGGTGGGAAGAGCAAATATTCTTAAAAGTGATTTATGCAGAGTTAAGTTTGATTTCTGCCAAGTTTATTTTGCCCAGCGCTCATGGGATACTCATGGGGGCTCTATGCCTCTTGCCATGGGGGATACTCGGGAGGAGCTTGGAAGGGTTATCCCTATCACCCCAGGCCATTCCCAGGGGGTGTCCCTGTCACCCCAGGCCATTCCCCAGGGGGTCTCCATCATTTTCATCCAGGAAATGCCTGGGGGGCCTCCCTCCCTCTCACCCCTGTGCCAGGGGATGCTTGGGGGTGTCCATCCCTCTGGCCTCAGGGAATGCCTGTGCAGGACTGGCGACCAGGGGCTCTGTGTCCCTCTCACCACTGAGGGTGCTCGGGGCTGGGGGGGTTCTCTGACCTTCTCACACCTGGGGAGGCCGGGGGGATCTCTGTCCCTCTCAACCCTGGTGTGACCCCACCCAAACATCATCGGGGTCAGAGGGACAGAGACACCCCCAAAGCCCCAGAAGGGCTGAACCTGGGATTTGGTTTGGGGCTGAGGATTTAGGATGGGGCTGGAATTGGGGCTGGGCTTGGAGTTGGGGCTGAGATTTGGATTAGAGCTGGGATTGGGGTTAAGGCTAGACATGGGATTGGCTTTAGGGCTGGGGTTGGGATTGGATCTGGGCTTAGATGAGTCTGGGACTGGGATGGGATAAAATACAGAACTGTGAGTGTGTCTAAACAGGGAGTGAGACTGAGACCAGGATCAGGGTCAGGTTTGGGATTGAGCTCACCCAGAGCAGGACAGGGGGGGTGTCACGGCAGGAAGGTTTGGGGAAAATCCTGGTTTGGGGAAAAACAAGGTGTGAATGCCTTGGGTTGGGGATTCCTCCCCCCCCACGTCCATTTCCAGAAGTCACCTGATGTCCAAAAATCAAGAGTGACTCAATAAAAGCAACCAGGAGTTTCCCATTTCCAGTCTCATCCCTCTTGGGTTATGGTTGGTCCCCCATCTCAGGGCTGGTGGGGATCCATCAGTCCTGGGGATCCCTCCTCTCCAGGGTCCTGCTTTTGGATTCTGGGAGGTTCTGGGGTCCCAAGGTCTCCCTCTCCAGCCTCCCCTCAATCCAGCCACTTGGGGTTCCCCCTTCTTTCCACCACTCTGTCCTGGTTAAGGGCAAATTTGGTTGAAACCCTCCAAAAGGAGTTTCCTCCAGAATGCCGATTCAGCAGCCCCACCCTCAAGCCAGCCCGGGAAAATATTTCCGGGGAGAAAAGTTGAAAAAAACTTTATTTTACAGGCAAAGCATCCACCAGCACAAAAATTGAACAATATTAAGCAATAAAACCTCCTGCTGTTCAAAAATAAATGACAAACTCCGAACCTCCCTCCTTGGGCTCGGCCCACTCACTGTCTTAGCAGTGCCTTATGAGTGGCTTATCAGTCTATTATCAGTCTCTTATCAATCCGTCCAGGGCTGGAAATGCCTCGGCCCAGACTTATCCCTGTGGGCCTCAGGGAAGAGCTGCTGGTGGTGTTCTGGTTGTTCAGTGCAGAGCAGGTTTAAACAGCTTCAAAGAAAAAGAAAAATCAAACTGCAGGGAACTTCTCTGCCTCAGAGACCTAAAAACTGACTAAAAGCAAAGGGGAGCTCTGTCTTGCTGTCTGTCCATTCAGCAGCTGGAATGTAGAGGAGTGAGTGCAGTTTCTGAAAACAAACTGCAGATTCTTCCTCCTCCTCTTCTCTCTCAGAACCAGCCTTAAAGGTGCAGAACTCATTTCTGGGCTAAACAGACCGATGGGGGCATGAGCATCCTGAAGTCACCCCAGGACACGCCCCTGTCACGGTCAGAGGGTCCCCTCCCCGCCTCATCTCCGGGCTGCCGGGGGTCCCCCAGCTCCGGTATCGCCCCTTCCCCTCTCCCCGCCCCGGGGATCCCCCGTTCCACCGCCCCGGCTCTCACAGGGAGCCCCAAAACCAATGTCCCGCCCCGTCGGTACCGGGCCATCCCCACGTGGACTCCCCGGGACCCTCCCAAGGGGCGATCGCGGCTCCTCTCCCCCCGAAAAAGCTCTTCTTGGAGAGCCCGGAGATATCCGGGGCTCGAGTCCGGGATCTGCCGGCTCCGAACACTCTCCAAAAAATCCTCCCGGAGACCCCTGGCTGGAGCCGGGGCGAGCTCGGCCTCCGCCCTCACCTGCGGCTCGGGGCTGGGGGCGATGCTTCCGGGGTAGGGGGTGCTGCAGGCTCGGCGTGCGGGCGCTGCGAGCGCCGCGATTCTCCCGCTCCCGCTGCTGCTCCTCCTCTCCCTCCTCTTCTTCCTGCATTTCCTCCGCTGCCAGCCCGGGCCCCCCTTTCCCACCGCCTGCCCCGCGGCCCCGCAGCACCGGCTGCTGGGTGGGGGAGCCCCCGATCAGCCGCAGGGCTGGGCAGGGGGCTCGGGGACCCCCCCGGGGCGGATCCGTCCCCCGGCCCGAGTCCCAAATTCCGCTCCGGGACCGCTGCGCTCTGCGGGTCCGCCTCGCAACCGGTGAGTCATCAGCGGGAAAAGCTCTAGTTGGCTGGAAATTGGTTAGCGCCTCTTCTGATTGGCTGGAATTGTGAAAGGCGCTGCGCCTTGCCGGTGTCCCTGGGAGCCGCGTAGTCCAGGCGGGAGCCTTTTCCAGTTTCTTTCTGTTCTCTGAGACCTCTTCCCGATTTCTTTCTCTCCCTTTCTCCTCCCCATTTCTTGTTCCGTTCAGTCCACGTTCAATAGTCGTCGGTTGCGTTCCCACGCTCTCATTCGCTCCTTCACTGGGGCAGAGGCGTCTCTCCCTCGCGGGGTCGTAATCCATGGGCAGGGTCCCTTCCCATCCCAGTCCTTCCAGGACTCGCTTCTATTTCCTTCCTCCCTCTGCTTCCAGAGGGGAAGGTGCTGGAAAATGTCCATCAAAGCCACCTTTGCTGTGTGCTCTGGGAGCCCACAGAGCTGCTGGATCTTCTCCCCTTGGGAGAGAAGCTCTTTGGGAGGCACGGCAGGAGCAGCACCCTGGGAGCCTCGGGAATGCCCCTCTGGGATCCACGGCACACACTGCCAGGGTCTGGAATTCCAGTTCTCAGCTATGAAAAGATGTTCCTGCCCTTGAGGGCAAAGCTGTCAAGAAGGAGCCAAAAGCCAAGTGGAGCAAGATCTTACAGTGGCATTTCACTGCCAGCCTTCCTAACTTCACCCATGGCTGCTGTAGCTCCTGATTTGGGAATTAAATCCGGGCACGGTCTTTGGTGTGAGCTGCCCTGGGTCAAGGGAGACCCCGAGAGAGAAACAGAGCAGGGGAAGAGAGGCAGGAGAGAAAGGAGGGCACAAACACAATCAGCTGAGAAGGTGGCACCCTGAAAACAGACCAGAACTGACTGAAAAGGAATATAACAGAAAGGAATAATTTTGCATCTTTTAGTTACTATCAAAATACAATTTCTTCCCTTTCTCACAAACCTCTTGCCAGTGTCATTCAGCAGGGCTGTCAAAAAGTCCTTACCTCTGGGTGGGCACTCCAAGCTGCAGCCACAAGGAAAGAGGGAATGGGGATTTTCCTGCTCCTGGGGAGTTTGACATCCTCAGCTGATGAGAGGAGGAGGCACCAGAAGAAAAGGGCAGCAGGGCTTCACCCTTCCTCCGGAAAGAGGGGGGGAAATCTCTCATCCAGTCTGCAGCTGCTCCCACAGGGATGTGAGGGCTGATCCCAGAGCCCCAAGGGTCACAGTCAGGGCTGCCCTCAGGGAATGCTCGCCTGGTATGGAAGGGCAGTGTGGTAGCACCTGGATCTTGGGGCACCCAGCTGCCCCCCATGTTTGGAGGTGCCTGAGGAGGGCTGGGAGGTTGCCAGGGACATCCTGCAGCGACATCCCCTCTGTCCTGCTCTGGGTGAGCTCAGTCCCAAACCTGACCCTGACCCTGGTCTCAATCTCACTCCATGTTTGGACACACTCACAGTTCTGTTCTCACTATTCTCATCCCAGTGCCTGACTCGTCTATCCCCAGACCCAATCCCAACCCCAGCCCTAAAGCCAATCCCATGTCTCGCCTTAACCTCAATCCCAGCTCTAATCCAAATCTCAGTCCCAACTCCAAGCCCAGCCCCAATTCCAGCCCCTTCCTAAATCCTCAGCCCCAAACCAAATCCCAGGTTCAGCCCTTCTTGGGGTTTGGGGGTGTCTCTGTCCCTCTGACCCCGATGATGTTTGGGTGGGGTCACACCAGTGCCCCCCGGCCTCCCCAGGTGTGAGAAAGTCAGAGAGCCCCCCCAGCCCCTCCCAAGCATCCCCCAGGGTGAGAGGCACAGAGACCCCTTGAGCATCCTCTGGGCACTGGACCAAATAAACTTGGCGGAAATAAAACTTTATCCTGCATAAAATACCTTGACGAATATTTGATTTCCCATAAGTCACATGTGATGAAAACACAAATCCCAAACATGAATAAACTGACAATAGAAGCAATTCTGTTGCAATTCCAAGTTACATTGGTTCCTGCATAGCTACAGCTCAGCTGCTGGCAGGTTCCAATAAAAGCAAAGTGCAAATTTGGCCCAATACAAATATTATTAAAAGGAAGGGGAAACTCAGTGTAGCTGTCAAAAGCTGATGGGGATGAAAAGAATAATGTTTCTAAGATTTGATAAAGCCCCCAAGCCTGTGAATTCCAGAGTTATTTGGGAATTTATCTACTTGAGCTGGGTGTCTTGTGGGACTTTCAGCAGCCCCTTATGTTCTTCACCTTGGAGTGCATGAACCTTGTCAGTCTCACTGGTAACATTTTCTCCATTTCCTCCAGTGATTTTAACAAACTTTTCAGGGAAGGACAAGAAAATATTTTCTTTTTCACTGGCCACTCACAACAGCCATTTTCCTCATCATTTCTCCCATAAGTTCCCCAGGAAGAAGGAGGGACTGTGCCCAAGTTTCCAAGTGTTCTTCCAGAAAAAACCACAACCTCCTCAGAGAAGGGAACCATGCTCTTGTCAAAAGCACTTGGAGTCAGACAAGTGTCCTGAATTCACTGTGCCAAAATAATGTCGCAATCTGGTTGCTCAAATTGTTATAGAGATTCCTCTGCCCAATTAAGGTGCTAATGAGGCCACATCCAAAGTGTACTCTATTGAACAGTAAATGTGAGGTGGAGAGAAAGAGTGAAAGAAATAGAAAAGGGGAGAGACTAAGGGAGTGACAGCGACAGAGACCTCCCCTGCAGCAGGGCAAGTGTGACATTGTCCCCTGTGTGTGTGGCCTTCCCAGGGTGGGGGTTTTACACCTGAGCCAGTTTGGGTAAGGGGGGTGGTGTTCACCCCCTGAGCAGGGATTACCCCACTGTTTCAGGTTGCCATGCAAGATGTAACCAAATGCAGGTTTTCAATCCCCATCTTCATCAACTGCTATAAACAGGTGAGGCAGTGTTCTTTATCTCTTCCATGACTCAGCCCTGATAACACCCTCCAGGGGAGATATCTTCTGTGAATGGGCCATTGAGTGTCACTGCAGGACTGATCAAATTCCATCATCCCATTGTGGGATGCTCCGCCCAGGGGGAGGATCTAAGCATTCCTACCTGGATATAAGCTGAGCCTTGCTACAACCAGGAGCAACTTGCCTACTGGATTCCCAGAGGACAAGAGCTCCAGAACCACCACTGGACCTTCAGAGGAAGGCCAAACATTTCTGCAGGATCACTGCTCTGACAGAATGACCTCCATCACTCCAAGAGGACTGCAGCCACCATTTAATGGGACTGCAGCCACCACTCTGACCAACAGGGTATCAGGTTATATCCCGACTCTGTCAGTTTAAGGCAGGGTTTCTGTATCATTGCCTTGGTCTTCCCTTTCCTATTAAATTGTAATTCTGACATAGACTCTCCCCCAGGTTTGCCTTCAAACCAGTACAAAAGACAATGTGCGCACCCTTTGTTTTCTTCCCAGAACAGGATTTCCCACTCCCAGATCTTGACTGGATGGAGGAGGAGGCTGCGAGGAAGAGGTAGGATCCCTGGGATACCCAGGCAGGTGAGGAGGAAGTCAGTTCCTATTTCCCCCTCTCTCCTGCTCCATCTCCCAGCCCAGCAGAGCCCCCAGCTGCAGGGCAATCCCGCTGCCAACCCCGTCCTGCCGGGGATGCACTGGGGGGATCTCCTTCCCCTTCCCTGTGGCACGGAGGCAAATCCCATCCTTTCCTTGTCCTTCCTTCCCCAGGGAAGGAGCTGAGGATGGAGACCAGGGAGGAAAAATCTGCATGGCAGAACCTTGTGAAAGAGGCCGTTTTGAGTGATTCTAGTGCACAGGAATCCAACAGGGAAGAAAAAACCTCAGACATCCCACATGAGGAGGGGCTCCAAACCCAGCCCAGTGTGCTCTGAGGAGAAAAGACTCACCCTGAGCCAGGAAGGTGGACAGAGCTTCAGCCAGAGTTCCGAGCTGGTGGCCCGTGAGCAGCTTCATGATGGGGAGAAGCCCCACAAATGCTTGGAGTGTGGGAAGAGCTTCAGGCAGAGCAGCACCCTGATCAGCCACCAGATGATCCACACTGGGGAATGGTCCTACGAGTGTGGGGAATGTGGGAAGGGCTTCAGCCGCAGATCCACCCTTGTGACCCACAAATACATCCACACCGGGGACAGGCCCTACCAGTGTCCCACATGTGGGAAGAGGTTTCAGACCAGCTCCAATCTCCATCTGCATGAGCGGATTCACACAGATGACATGCCTTTTCACTGCCCTGAATGTGGGATGGGCTTCAAGCACAACTCCACCCTCATCACCCACCAACGCATCCACACCGGGGCGAGGCCCTTCGAGTGTTTCCAGTGTGGGAAGAGCTTCACCCAGAGCTCTCAATTGACCAGACACCACCGGAGCCATCAGTAAGGGAAGCCCTGCAAATGCCACAAACGCAGGAACAGCTTCATGCACCACTCCAGCTTCATCCCCCATTGGAGGGCCCACATTGGGAAGAGCCCTGGTCATCTGGTTTTCCCTCTGATCCATCAGGGAAGACACCTGTCCCTTTTCCTGCCCTTGCCAAAGACATGATGTGGGATGGAAGAACATGAGGGTCTGGCCATGGCTGTGTCATTACATTTACTCCCACCTCAGGTCATTGTTAGGGGCAGGAAAGGGACTCTCCTACTCTCCCTCTGAGGACAAGGGTGTCCTTTCCAGGCAGGGGAAATGCATGGCCAGGAAGAGCCTGTTGTTGATGTATTAGTCTTCCCTGTAAACAGTTTTTCTTATCCCTTCTGTTATCAATATTATTTCTGTTTCTGTTTGTTCCTTATCTCGTTGCTGTTCCCAGTAAATTGTTCTTATCCCAGCCGAGGATCTTTGCCTTTTGTGCTTTCCAGGGGAGGTGGGAGGGCAGTGAGGGCAGCGCGGTTTTAGCAGGAGCAGGAAATTGGGGAATCCCTTTCCTGAACCCTGGCCTGTGGAAACCGAGCATCCCAGCTGGTGCCAGCCCTGGTGGCCATGGCAACAGCCTAGGGAGCAGGTCCCTGGCTGGGACTGTGGGAACCTCTTCCCCCTGGTGCCCAGGGACAGGATTGGAGGGAACGGCTGCAGCTGAGTTGGGGCAGTCTCAGGTTGGATGTCAGGAAAAGGTTTTTGCCCAGATGCTGGTGGGGCCCTGCCCAGGTTCCCAGGGAAGGGTCCCAGCTCCAGGGCTCTCTGAGCTGCAGCAGCATTTGGACAGCGCTGCCAGGCCCAGGCTGGCATTGTTGGGGTGTCCTGTGCAGGGCCAGCAGTTGGACTGGAGGATCCTGATGGGTCCCTCCCAGCTCAGCCAATTCTGTGGTTCTGGGATCCCATGAGGCTGGGGATGAGACTGGCAATGGTTGCCATGGCAACGGGCTGTGGCTGCAGGCCTGAGCTGGTTTCCCTGGCAACCACCCCTGGCATGGGGTCTCCATGGAGCTGCCAAGGGACTGAGCATAGCAACAGGGGCTAGTGATGGTTGCCATAGAAACTGACCATAGCAACAGGGGGTTGTGATGGTTGCCATGGAAACTGACCATAGCAACAGGGTCCTGGTGATGGTTTCCTGCTAAGGATCAGATTTGTCACAGGCCCTCAGAGGGGTTCCATGGGGACTTTCCAGAGTCTCCAGGCTGTTCCAGAGCTGGAATGTCACAGGCACAGACAGCGGCCCCATGGACACCTCCCAGGGCTTTCTGGGATGGTAAAGAGCCGTGTGGTCAGAGGCAGTCAAAGCCTCTGGTGACATCCCAGGGCACCTTGGGCTGCAAAGGTACCGATCTGTCACAGGCACTCACTGGGGCTCCACGTTGACATCCCAGGTGTCCCCAGGCTGCCAAAGAGCCGGGATGTCCCAGACACTCACAGGGGTTCCTGTCATGGGCACAGAGGGAGCTTCAGGCAAAAGCTTGATTTCTTTACTGGAGAAACTTCTGATGAGTCATGAGGTGAAGAAATGACACTCCGTAGCCAACATGGTTCCTCAAACCCCTGCAGGGCCCGTAGACTTCTAAAATTCCTTCTAAGAGAGGAGACTGGGAGTGGCTGGATCCAATCCCGGCCACAGACTTTGTCAAAGGTGTAAAAGGTTGAACAGGTGGAATTGAACTTTAACCCAATTTGTCCCAGAGGATTAATGATAGAATACCAGATTAATTTATATAAATATGTCTCTGGCTTATTCTGATCATGATCAGATGGAAAGATCACTAGCACAGTTGGTTACTCCACAGTTCAGGAGCTATAACAATTATTAGAATATAGTGCTCTAGGAAGCAGTTTTGAAGTCAACAGGGCCTGTCTGGAGTTGTTGGAGCCCACTGCAGGTAGAGCCTCCTTCTCCAGCAGGAACTGCCTTTCCTGTGCCATGAGCAGGGCAGGTCCCGCTGCAGGAAAAGCCCCAGGCCAGCCCCAGCACAGGGAAGGGCTCGGGCACAAGGGCAGAGTGCTGTGCTGGGAGCTGTGCCAGGGAGAGCCTGAGGCATCAAAGGCACCTTGGCAGCAGCAGCTGCTTGCAGGCCATGGCCAAAAGCCTCCCTTGGCAGCCCGGCCTGGTGGGCACCACTGCAGAGTTGCTGCCTCAGGGCTCATTCCTGGCTGGGCTCTGAAAAGCCACTTCTGCGCCAGGAGCCTGACTGGGAAGCCATTGGGCCCAGCAACCTGGGGACAAGATATTAATGACAAAACTCTTCATGGCAGCAGAGCCAAGGCAGGGCCAGAGGAAAGGGCAGAGCCAGGCCCAGGGGACAGGGCTGCCATGGTGATGGCTGTGAGGTCACTGCCCCTGAAGCAGCCTGGCTGCCCTCAGCAGACATTCTGGTCAGAAACGTTGTGAGGGCACCCAGCACATCAGAGAACCCACACTACAGGAATTCTGTCCCTAGGGATGAGAGGGTTTCACAGGGTCAGGCTGCACAAATTGTCCTGATCTTGGACAATTCCTGGGATGGGGAATCCATGTCTCTGGAAAAACACTTCCCATTTTTTGCCACTTTCATAACTGTAAAACATTTACTTCTCCTAACAAATGTAAATCCACCCTCATTAAATTTACAAATATTGACATTTCTTCTGTCATAGCAGGATTTGGGAGAAAATAACTTTGATCACTTTTTTCCATTTCACAACTCTTGGAGAGGACACAAAAATCTCCTAGGATGGGGTTTGGAGGCCTCATCACATAAACAGCAGGAAGAGGCTGAGGGCTCTGTGCTCAGTTGTGTGGAGACAGGACAGAACAGGAATAGCCTTGGAGGGATGGAAGGGTGGTTTCAGAGAGGCTGGAGCTTTTCTTCTTTGTGTGAAAAAGCCAGAGAAAGGAATAATGGCACCAAGGGCAGCTGGAGAGGCCCAGATGCAACATGAGGAGAGCGAAATTTCTCTCCCAGGGCAGGGCTGTGGTGCAGCACATCCCCCAGAAGGAGCCTGGAGCAGCCCCAGGCTCTGTGTGGGCAAGCAGAGGCAGGCAGGAGGCGGAGCTGTCAGCAAAGGAAGGGCCCAGCCAGGTGGGGCAGCCGGGGGATGCCGACAGCCTGCAGGGACAGAGGCGCAGGGCAGGGACACCGTGGCACAGCCTGGGCTGCACAGGGCACAGGGGTGGGCAGCAGCTGCAAGACAGCCCTGCCAGAGCCAACTTGGGCAGAACTTTGGCCATGGCTGCTGGGCCTGGGCCTGAGGCCACGAGGGGACAAGTGACCCTTGCAGGCCTGGGGCCTCATTGCCTCCTTGTCCCTGCTCAGCAGCCTGGCAGGGGCCGCCCCATGCTCCTGCCCTTGCCATTGCACATCCCCACATGCCACTGCCCATCCCAGGAAGAGCTCTGAGCAGGGAGGGAGGGACAGGATCTGCCTGGCCAGGGGCTGGGGCTCAGGCTTTGGCCCTTGACATTCCTCAAACACATCCAGCTTTGCTCAGCACCAGACATACCTTTGCCTTGCTTGTCCCCAGCTGCCATCCCTGCCTGCAGCGTTCTGCTCTCCCTGGAACCTGGGGACACTTTGACGTGAGTTGTGTCCCTTTGTGGGACCCATGAAAAGTCAAAGAGAGTTTGCACTTTTAATCTGATTTTGAGTTTTATAGAAGCTCTTTGTGCATGCTCTGAGGGACTGGGTTTGATGCAAAGAACACCAAAGCCCCAGAGGCTCATTAAATCCTTGTGCTGTGTCTGTGCTGCTGAGCTGGGCTGGGCTCCTGGCCCAGAGGCAGCTCCTGGCAAGGGGAGCGCTGCAGAGAGACAGCTCTGGCCAGGAGCAGCTCCTGTGCATGGCCCAGCAGGGCTGGGGCACTGCCAGGGTCCCTCAGGGACACCAGCAGGGCACAGACAGAGCTCACAGGGGCTCAGCACTGGCAGGGGCTGTGGCATGTCCCAGAGGGGGTTGTGTCACAGCAGCACCTCTGTGGCTGTGTCATAGAGGCACAGAGCAGGTGGGATGTCAGCAAGGGGCTGTGTGACAGCACAGAGTGGGCTGTGTGAGGTCACAGGTTGGGCCGGTGTGACCCAGGTCACAGACATCACAGAGTTTGTTGTATGAGGTCATTGAGCAGCTACAATATCATAGAGGGGATTCTGTGACATCACAGGGCAGGCTGTGATATCATGGCATGACGGTGAAATCCTAGAATGGGCTTTTGAGTTCAAAAGGTGTGCTGTGACAATTCAGAGCAGCAGTATGACATTGAAGAGAAGGTTTTGTGACATCGCTGAGGGTGTTGTGACATCACAGAGTGGGTTGTGACACTACAGAGTAGGGTGTGAGGCCATAGAGGGGATTCTGCCATCACAGAAGGTGGCTCTGTGACACCAGAGTGAGTTGTGACATCACTGCATAGCTGTGTAACATCATACAGCCGGCTGTGACATCACAAAACAGACAGTGGCATCACAGGACAGTGAGTTCACATGGTGACTCTGTGACGTCACAGAATCTTCTGTGACATCACAGAGCAGCTGATTGACATCACATGGTGACATCACAGGGAGGATCTGTGACATCATAGGTGGCATGGTGAAATCACAAGTGGGCTGTGTGACATCACAGGGGCTGTGTGAGGTCACTGGGGAGGTCACTCTGCCCCGGTCCCCTCACAGCTCCCCCCAGAGCAGTCCAACCCTGCTTGTGCACAGCGGGGTCCCCTGTCCCCCCTGGGTCCCCCCGCCCCTGGCCCTGCAGCCTCCCCCAGAGGATGTTCCACGAGATCGACCCCAGAGCCTGACATGGGGACGGGGGGCCGGGATCCTGGGGGTGGCACAGGGGGACAGGGACCCCCAGCAGTGTCCCCGTGTGTTGGGAATTTAGCTGACTAGACTGGAAAAGTACAAGGCCGTGGCTAATTCCAAGTCCTGCACCAGCAAGATAGGGTGTCCTTGGGCCTAGCTGGGTATGATAACAAGTGGACAGAGAGACGTGGGAAATAGAGAATGTAGGCCCAAAGGAATGAGGAAGAGTTGATGGTATAGTTTAACCAATAGATCGCTTGGCTTACAGAATATTCATAAGCTTAATGCTCGCTGTATAAGTGTCTGATGCTCTCTTCAATAAACGGAACTTGCTGATGACTCATATTGAGTGTCCAAGTCTCTCCTCAGTGACAAATGGCTCATCCCCGACAAAGGCCTCATTCTGCAACAAATGGCTGCCTGAACAGGGACCTAAAGGAAGTTTGAACTTGAGAGCCATTCTGCAACAAATGGATGCCCGAACAGTGACCCTATGGACTCTACAGACCCTACGGACTCTACAGACCCTACAGACCCTACAGACTTTACAGAAGATTTGGGCCTGCGAGCCATGGTCGGTGCAGTATTTGGGTGTCAGTCCCGATGCAGCCTGGGAGGCACAAAAAGCAGGCCCTGCCTTCAGGCGACCATATAGAGGAGTCCTGGAAAAAGGCAAAAGGGTGGGCTTCGATGCCCTGGTGACCTCACAGGAGAGTGCAGCTGACTGAATGCCACGGATGTCCTGGAAAGGCTGCAGCGCACTGAATGAATGACAGGTTAAAAGGTAATACAGGGAAAAGCGTCATATAATTCCTTTTAAATGCTTTTTGGAAAAGCGGGGACTATAGGCTGTCAACTTGGGAAGAGAATTCCCGACATTGCTGCATATAGACTTGCAAAAATGTGCGTTGTGGTTCTGGCACTGCAAGTATACGCACAGTGGGCCAGCAACCCTACTGCAATGGCGGCAGCAGCCACGTCTCGGAGCACCTGCGGGGCTGTGCTGCTCCGAACTCGGCATGGGCGCTGCGCCATGGGGAGCAGCCACGGCGGGCGGCTCGCCTGAGATGCTGCGCTGCAGCGGCAGTAGCAGAGGCAGCGGCGGGGGGAGCAGAGCCGCCGCGGGGGGAGTGACCCGCACTGCTGCGGATGCAGCGCTGGGTCCGGCACACGCAAAGATTCAGCCTACAGCGCGTCTCGCGAAACAAGAAGCCCAGCACAGTGGGGCCGCCCGCTCCGACACAAGCGGCGCAAGACCACAGTGCTTTTCCAGCGTGAGCGCTTCTCCCTCCGCCCCGCGGCCGGCAGAGGCCTTAGTTTCGACTTGGCAATCTAAACAAACTGTACCTTAACAGACTCTAAGCATAGCTGCGTGGCTCAGCCGGCGCCGCCATGGACAGTGTCTCCGGTGCGCAAAACTTGGTGCGGCCGGCCGGCACTCAGCAAGCAACAATACGAACAGCCACGGAGCCCGAGCGAGGCGGGCCGTGCCGTGCCCGCGGTGCGGTGCGCACTGGCCAGGCTGGGTGCGCGGAACTCAGCGGCGGGTGGGCAGCCCGTGGCGGGGCCCGCCGTGCCCTGCTGGCAGCCTGAAGCGGCGGCGGCAACAGCGCAAAGAGGGCGCAGCGCGGTGGTGGGGCCCCCGCCGTGGGGCCGCGACTCTTGCTGCCGAAATGCTGTCGTGCGTCCTGCAGCAGCTCTGTTAACCCACCGCACCACAGCGACACGAGCAGCAGCGGCCCGATCCCAGGGCCTTCCAAGCGCGACTGCTTTCCTTAGGCCTAGCTGGGTATGATTACAAGTGGACAGAGAGATGTGGGAAATAGGGAATGTAGGCCCAAAGGAATGAGGAAGAGTTGATGGTATAGTTTAACCAATAGATCGCTTGGCTTACAGAATATTCATAAGCTTAATGCTCGCTGTATAAGTGTCTGATGCTCTCTTCAATAAACAGAACTTGCTTATCACTCATATTGAGTGTCTGAGTCTCCCCTCAGTGACAAATGGCTCATCACCGACAAAGGCCTCATTCTGCAACAAATGGCTGCCCGAACAGGGACCTAAAGGAAGTTTGAACTTGAGAGCCATTCTGCAACAGCTTGGAGTGTGGGAAGAGCTTCCGATGGAGCTCCGACTTGATCAGCCATCAGATGATCCACACTGGGGAATGGCCCTACAAGTGTGGGGAATGTGGGAAGGGCTTCAGCTGCAGCTCCGCCCTCATCACCCACCAACGCATCCACACTGGGGAGAGGCCCTACGTGTGTCCCCAGTGTCAGAAAAGGTTTCAGACCAGCTCTGATCTCCTCCTGCACCAGCGCATTCACACAGAGGAGAGGCCCTTCTGCTGTCCTGACTGTGGGAAGGGCTTCAAGCACAACTTTACCCTCATCAGGCACCGGTGCATCCACAGTGGGGAGAGGTCCTACGAGTGTCCCCAGTGTAGGAAGAGCTTCTGACAGCGCTCGTTGTTTACCTGACACCAACAGATTCACCACTAAGGGCAGCCCTGTGAGTGCCCCAACTGCAGGAGAAGCTTCATGCTCTGCTCCAGCCTATGGCAGGACCCACGTTGGTCAGAGCCCTGGCCATCCACTTTCCCTGTGATCCATGTTGGGAAGACACTGGACTGGTTATTCTTTTATTTTGGCCCTAATTTTCTTTGGATTCATCTTCATCCCTTTAAAACAGAGAAAATTGGGGTAAAAATCAATAAATTCATCAAGGGCATCTAAAGCCTCACTTTTTACTTGTGTTTCAGGGGAATCTGGGATTCAGGGAGATAATTGGGAGAATTTGGGAGTTTTGGGGGTATTTGGTGTACTTGTTTCCCTTTCTTGGCACTGAAAGAGACAAGAGGATTCAATCTGTCACCTCAATGCTGATTTGCGGAGAAAGGAAGAAACCTCACAACTTGTAAAAGTTGTAAAGCCCGGTATGCTTTATTACGACGCGCGCCGGACGCAAGACTCCCCAAAAGGGCATGCGTGCCCCTGGAGACTCCGAGTCCCCTTTTTATCCCCCCTTCCAAATGCATATGCATACAGTTTCAAATTAAGTTCATACATATTCATTCCACGCGACATTTAGCACTAATTCTTCTTTATCGAAGGAATTCCTAGGTCGGGGGCAGATTGACCTCGCGGTTTTCTGTTCTTCTTTCTCTGTCTCCTTGCTGTCTCTGGAATGCGGCCTCTCCTTCAGCTTTAGCTCCACAGACCCTTCACCTCTCCTAGACACTTCACCTAGTTCAGGATGGATATTCTGTCTCATTCCCCCCTTTCCTAGGAAATAAGTAAATTCTTTTACTTAAGGAAAATTTCCACGACAATAAGTGTCTTTTAGCGCTTTACCATGTACATTTGACAAAGAGGTTAGTACAGCTATTCGTTGTAGCATCCTACAGTTCCAAATTAACAATATAATAGACAATCCTAAGCTTATCCCAACTAATATTAGTAAAACTACAATGGGGTGACACAAATTATTAAGGACTCCATTCGCAGTTGGTGACCATCCAAAGATCACATCCCACCAGTGATGAGTCATATCTTGTCTTATTCTTTGTAGAACCCTGGTTATCTCCTTTGTATCATGTTGGACAGTAATTAATGTTTTCTTTCCACTCTCCTGAATTTCTTTCAGGATTTCCAATAGGTCTTGGTGTTTAATTAATTGTTTTACCAATGTAAGGTTCATCCCAATAGGGGTAGGTAGTAGTCTGTGATACATCGTGTAATTAGCCTGAATCAGCTGGTGGGATGTCACTGGGGCCAAGTACGAAAAATCACACCCGGTAATCTTAACAAAATTACAAATACAAAAGTTAGAATGATTTCTACTAGACAGAACAACATCATTGCTATCAACTTTTACTGCAGCACAGGCAGTCCTCAGACACACACATCCATTCCCAGTATATACAAGCACAGTTTTCTGGTCGGTGACTGGATGAACTTCAAAGTGACAAATACTCTGTTCAGTGTCCAGGCACACGTCCTGAGCATTAATAGTGTTGCTCTCACAAATGAATCCCATCTGTTCTCTAGTAATGCAGGATTCTACATTTACTGTCTGCCACTTTTCATTCACCTTTCGTGCCCACACTCTATGTTCTGAAGGATAGAGTATTGTTTTTTCATGGTTTAACCCTAGGGCAATGATGGGATGGATAACAAAAACTGTGGCATTACGTATGGTAAGCACAAAGGCAGTTGCTACATTATAAACGGGATCATAGGTGAAATTCACCATAGTCCACCAAGATTGGAACTTCCTTTCAAAATCGATAGCATTATCCCACACAATCTTCCGAATTTCAGCTGGAAAATTACCTTCATTCCCTTCCCGTATGGTCAGAGCTGCTGTTGCCTGCACCCATAACTGTGCTTGTATACAACTGAGAGCTAAAGACACATTATCTTGGACTGCACCAAGTGCTTCTGTTATTAACCTGTGGTCTTGGTCCCCGGTCGTTTCCCATTTTGACAGTACTTTTGAAATCTGCCACTGGCTAGTTCCTAATGCCAACAGAGATGATTGTAAGGGTTGCCTCAATTTTGTTAGGCTGCCTGCTGCAGTGATCAGTTTATTCATCAGTATCTCTGAATCAATTCCATTCAAAACTCCTAATCCTGTCCCTAATAGGCCAGTTAGATCCCTTCTCATTCTGCTCCTAAGGTATGTCTGTTTTTGCAGCCATGTTGTCCAGCCCTCAAAGGAAGTTTTTAGGAAGGAGGAGCAGACTGGTTGGATTTTTGAGATGTTAATTTGCATTATCAGCTCCACATGTTTGAGAGACCATTCTGGATTGAATAATAGTTGTTGTTCACCCACATTCTTTACTACATAGGGGCCAACTCCGTACAACTCGGGTTCAAGTTTGGGTTGAGTCTGAACTATTTGGGTCTTGGTGTGGGCTGTGTAGGGTCCTGCTGTGGTGAAAGGTGTAGTGTCTATTTTGAATTTAAATGAAAGCCCAATATCTTCCTGTGCCCAAAGGCAAGTTATTTCCACAGGCTGTATTAAGGTGAAATTACACCAGCAGTCTGATTCATTTAGGCTATCACAGATTTCCTGGTGTTCATATTCATCAGGAGAGGTTGAGACACTAATTTCATTTGGTTTCTCATGGGCTGTCCCATTTATCATCCGGCACCCTACCTTGATTTCTTCTCCTCTAATCCCTTGAAGTGTCCATAGTTTCTGTTCCTGCCATTCCTGCTCCTCATATACCTGATCTCCATGAATTACCACAATGGACAGGTTTAAATTCTCAGAAAGTTCTCCCATGGATCCAGTATACTGATTAAACGCCCGGGACCAAGGCCATTTAACATTGCTCTGAATAAAGGTACTCTCAAGTTCTAAAACTTCAGTTATGATTATACACAAAATGATCCTACAAACTAAAACATGAGCTACTCCCGACCGCAATTTACTCATTTTGCCCAAGTAAGTTTTAGTCTCAGTTCATTGTCTCCTGGAGTCACTCCTCAAGGGGTCTCTGGGCCTTCTTCACCCGGGAGTGATGAATCCAGGTGTTCTGCTCCTTGATTTTGATTGCAGTGAAGGTGGTGAGAAGCACTTGGAACGGTCCCTCCCACTGCGGTTCCAAAGTTTTTCTGTAAGAGACTTAACATATACATAATCTCCAGGCTGTATGTTATGTACTGGCCCATCTAACTCCTGGCTCCGAGTTCCTGCCACATGTTTTTCAATTTCTCTGAGCTGTTTGTTTAAGGCCACCATGTAGGTGGCTAGTGTCACCTCTCCAATGTGGGTGGACATTCCCTTTTGTATTCCATATGGTCTCCCATAGAGTATTTCAAAAGGGCTTAACTTTTCTTTAGCTCGAGGTTTAGTTCGAATTCGCAATAGTGCTAGTGGAAGAGCTTGGGGCCAGGGCAGATTTGCTTCCTGCCCCAGTCTTATGATTTGCTGTTTAATCAAATGATTCATTTTCTCCACCTGGCCACTTGATTGGGGGTGGTATGGGGTGTGGAGCTCCCAGTCTATGCCCAGATGGCTACTAATTTGTTGCACTATTTTGGAAATGAAATGTGATCCTCTATCTGAGGACATTGTGGCTGGAACTCCGAAGCGCGGTATTATCTCTTGTAATAACACCCTGGTCACCTTTCTAGCTTTGACAGTTCTGGTGGGGAACGCTTCTGGCCACCCTGAAAATGTATCTGTCAATACCAACAAATATCGATACCCCCCTTTCCTTGGGAGTTCTGAAAAATCAATTTGCCACTGTTGTCCAGGCCCATGGCCCCTCCCAATCTGACCGAGTTTCGGCCTGGGGATATTTTTGGGGTTAGTCTGGAGGCAAAGATCACACTGTCGAGTTACCTGAGTAATAGTGGCATATAAATTTCTAGCAACAATCCTCTCAATCAGGTATGTGTATAGGGCATTTATTCCCCAGTGTGTTTTCTGGTGTTCTTCCCTTACTAATGACCACAACAAATGGGAAGGGATTACCAGTTTCTTTTCAATGGTAGCCCACCCTTCTTGGCTATATGTCCCTTTTTGATCTTCAATTAATTTCCTATCTCTCTTGCTGTATTCTGGCTTACCTTCAAGGGAGATTTGTCCGTCTGGGATAAGGACTCCTTCAGTAGCTACCTCCCCTTTTGCTGCTTCTTTTGCCTCTCTATCCGCCAGCTCATTTCCTTCTTCCAATTCTGAGCTCACTTTTTGGTGTGCCTTAATGTGCATAATTGCTACCTTTTCAGGCAGTTGAACTGCTTCCAGCAGCTGGATTATTTCTTGTGCATGTTTGATGTTCTTTCCCTGTGAGGTCAGCAGCCCCCTCTCCTTCCAGATGGCCCCATGTGCATGTACAACTCCGAATGCATACCTCGAGTCTGTGTAGATGTTTATTCTCCTCCCTTTTGCCCTTTCCAAGGCACGGGTCAGGGCAATTATCTCGGCCTTCTGCGCGGAGGTGCCTGTTGGTAAGGGTCCAGACTCGATTACCTCTCTATAGGTGGTCACTGCATATCCAGCATATCGCTTCCCATCGGCAACGTAGCTGCTCCCATCGGTGAACCAGGTCTCTGCGTCGTCCAGGGGGGTATCCTTTAAGTCTGGGCGGCTGGAGTAGGTAGCTTCAATGGTCTCCAGGCAATCGTGGTGTACTGCCTCTCCTTGATTTCCACTGAGAAAAGAAGCTGGGTTGACAATATTAGTCACCACGATCTCTACATCATCTTGCTCCACCATAATGGCCTGGTATTTCAGAAACCTCTGCGGTGAAAGCCAGTGGCCACCCTTTACCTCCAGTACTGCAGACACTGTGTGGGACACTAGCACAGTCATTTTTTGTCCCAGGGTAAACTTACGTGCCTCTTGGATGTTCAGCACAACTGCTGCTACAGCTCTGAGGCAACTTGGCCATCATTTGGCTGTTGCATCTAGTTGCTTAGAGAGGTAAGCGACTGCCCTCCGGTATGGACCCAAGTCTTGAGCCAGTATTCCCAGGGCAATTCCCTGCTTCTCATGGGAAAATAGGAAAAATGGTTTACTCACATCTGGAAGTCCCAAAGCTGGAGCTGACATGAGGGCATCCTTTAGCTGGTGAAAGGCCCATGTTGCTTCTTTCGTCCACTGGAGATCTCTGTTTCCATTGGCAATAAGAGCATAGAGGGGTCTGACGAGTAGTCCATAATTATAAACCCACAGCCGGCACCACCCTGCCATGCCTAGGAACGTTCGGAGTTCCTTTATGGTCTGGGGTTTTGGGGTTTGGCATATGGCTTCCTTGCGAGCCTGCCCTAAAGTCCGTTGCCCAGCACTCACCTCGTACCCCAGGTAGACTACTTTCTGTTTCACTATCTGTGCCTTTTTCTTGGATACTCTGTATCCTTGGAGTCCTAGGAAATTCAAAAGGCTTACTGTCCAGGCCACACATGCTTCCCTTGTCTGAGTGGCCAGTAGAAGGTCATCCACATACTGCAAAAGCCTTCCTTCTTTCTGTGGGGCTTCCCATGATTCCAGATCCTTTGCAAGTTGTTCCCCGAACAGGGTGGGGGAATTTTTCCAAACTTGTGGTAGTCTGGTCCATGTGAGCTGGGTTTTGCGCCCACTTTTAGGGCTTTCCCATTCGAATGCAAAGAATTTTTGGCTGGCTTCATGGATGGGGAGGCAAAAGAAGGCATCCTTTAAATCTAGAACAGTGAACCAGGTTAGCTCAGGTGTTAGGCAAGTTAATAAAGTGTATGGATTGGCTACAACCGGATACAGATCTTCTGTTATTTTATTGATAGCCCTTAAATCCTGTACTATCCGGTATGTCCCATCAGATTTTCGAACAGGCAGGATGGGAGTATTGAAATCAGATTGGCATTCCTTCAGCAATCCTAGTTGCAGAAAATTTTCGATTATTGAGCTGATTCCCTCCCTGTCCTCTTTCCTTAGGGGGTACTGCTTGATTCTCACTGGCTGCGCTCCCTCCTTGAGTTTGATTACTATGGGAGAGGCATTTTTTGCCCTTCCTGGCACATCAGAGGCCCACACCCCGGGAAATACCTGACTTAATATTTCCTCATCAATTTCTTCCTTAATGCCAGTAGCAGTCAGAGTTAAACTTAGTGCCTCTATGTACTTTTGATCATTCACCTCCAGAGTAATTTCCCCATTTTTGAATATGATGGTGGCTTGTAATTGTTCCAATAAATCTCTCCCCAAGAGTGCTCTTGGTGAATTAGGCATGTATAAGAACTTATGAATACCCCATTGTTTTCCCAATTTGTACTTCAAAGGTTTGCAAAAATATGCCCTTTCAGACTGGCCAGTTGCCCCCTGCACTACAACATAATCATTTTCCACAGGCACTAAAGCTTTATTTAGGACTGAATATGTAGCTCCTGTGTCAACTAAAAATTCTACCCTTTTCCCTTCTTCCCCCAGCCTCATTGTTATAACCAGTGGATCCGCTGGGGCAGGATCCCCCGGTCCTCCTCAGTTGTTTTGTACGTGTGCAGCCATCTGTTGGTCACTCCTTCTTCGTTCTGGGCATTGGTCTTTCCAGTGACCAATTCTTTTGCAGATTGCACACTGGTCCCTGCCCAACCGAGGTGGTCCTTGTCTCGGTGGGCCCTGGTTGTGTTTCCTCTGCCTTTCCTCCTGTACCACTGCCACCAACCTTTTCATTCCCCGTTTATATCCTTCCTCCCGGTTACTAAATACTCTCCAGGCCTCTTCTAACAAGGCTTCAAGATTTCTCGCGTCTGCTCCCCGAATCTTCTGAAGTTTGCGCCTGATATCTCCAGCAGACTGCCCCAAAAATGAATTAACTAGTTGGTTTATCCCTATCTCAGACTCCGGATCTAATGATGTATGACGACGCATGGTATCCCTTAAACGCTCTGGAAATTCAGATGGAGTCTCAGAAGGTCCCTGCTTAAGTGAATATAAGGCAGACCAGTTTATGGTTTTTGGAATAGCTCTTTCCACCCCTGTTACTATCCACTCTTGATACTCTGCTAATTTCTTTACCTCTGCCGACACATTAGGGTCCCATTCTGGGTCTTGGAGGGGGAAATGTTGTTTTACATCCAGCTGGGTGGCTTTACAGTAATCCTCCGCCAAATTTCCAGCTGTCTTTAAGATCAGCTGCTTCTCTGTCTCAGTGAAAGCATCCAGTAGTAGCTGGATGTCAGCCCAGTCTGGGTTGTGCTGTTTGATAACATACCTTAGGCGTTTGGCAGTGAGTATCGGGTCAACACGGTAATTCCTCGCAACCCTTTCCCATGCTTCTAAATCAAGGGTGGTAAATGGCACTTTAATCATTAATCTACCCCCTTCTGGTCCCACTGCCTGTCGCAGAGGGGCCTGTAGCACTACTTGCCTCCTAGTCCTAGATGCAATTGGACTCCCACGGGTGGGGTGGGCTCTAGTAGATGTGCCTTCCCCACCTGAGTCCTCCTCCTCCTTTTTGGGGAGGCTTCCTTCCTCCTCATCCTCAGCATCAGCCTCGACTTCCCTAACCATCCCCCCTCGGGGAGGAGCTGGAGGATGTTTCACCCACTCAAATGTGTCCCGTTCTTGCTCCTCAGAACAATAGACCTTATCTGATCTCATACACCGTTGTCCTATACTGCATGCTGAACAGCAGCGTTTGATTTGCCCTCTCTTTGCCTTGTTATCCCTTTCAAGGGCCAAGACCAGTGGGTCTGAGGGTGCCTTAATCCCACAGTCCCTCTGCCACTCTTGGTGGTTTCTTAAAACAAAAAACATATCAGCATACGAGACCTCATTCCATTTACCCTCCCGTCTTAGAAACAACATCAACTGCAGTAAAGTATTATAGTCCAGGGTTCCAGTGGGTGGCCACCTTGCTCCGTCCTCTAGCCTATATAAGGGCCACCAGCGTGTGCAATACTGGATTAGATCCTTTTTATTCTCAGAGCCCCCCCGGCTAGTGACTTCCTTCCAGTGGGCCAAGATGCACCCTAAGGGGCTAGCCTGCGGAACTTCCTTACTCTGGTTAGTTCCCATTATCTCCTTCTTGCTCTGTCCCGCTTCCACCCAAACCTCTTTTCACAGGACTTCACAGTAGCTTCCCAGTCCTCCTCCCACACACCCCAAGTGGCAGGTACCAGATGTGATTTCCCACACACAAGTTTTAAGATCTTAGGCTCTGAATCAGCTTGATCAGGAACCTCTAGTTTACACCTGGGGCACGTGCCCCGTCGCCTGCTAGAACAACAATACCAGCGTTTCCCACAAACTACGCACTGTAATAATACCCACGCAGCGTGCCAGCCTCTTGATGCGCCAAAGGTTACTCGAAATTTCCCGCAAAAGCAAGCTATTCCATTTATTACAGGGAGCTCTAAATCTTCTACGGCAAGCTGTTCCCAGTCCAGACTTACAAGAATGCCAGCTGAAGTCCGGTAGAGTCCCTCTAAGTGAACTCGTTCGTCTCCTCTATTTATCCAAAAATTCACCGGATTCACGAACTCCCAAGGGTCGAGTCCAAACCACTGAGGCAGAGGAACCCCTCGGGTTCGTCTAGCCACGGTGAAAGCACGCACAACATACACCACAATTTACCACTTTTACTCAATAAACGCCCTCGCGCACGCTTTTCACAGTTCACTCTGTTTTCTCCGTCGGGCGCTCCCCGCCCCCGCACAGCCTGCTCCGACCGGTGTTTACTCAACCTCTCAAGCGGCGGGCAGAACTTTCGTCCCCCCGCACAGCCTGCTTCGGCCGGTGTTTACTCAACCTCTCAAGCGGCGGGCAGAACTTTCGCCCCCCCGCACAGTAGAGCACTATGCATCTGCTCTCTATATATCATACACTTTATACACTTACACAACTTACAAATACAGCGCGCTGATCACACAATGCAACACACAGCAACACAGTGTCCGGACACCACTCACACACGCACAAACAGAAGAAACATACGCGAATTCAGCTCTGCCCTATCAGAATCTGAATTCTAATACACACATACACGGGTTCACCCGGCTTACCCCCGGAGCCGCTGGCAGTCCTGCTCTATCAGGACGACGAGGCGACGAACCCCGTCTCTAATACAGCCGCTCTATCAGCTGCAGCTAGCTTACCCCGGAGCCGCTGGCAGTCCTGCTCTATCAGGACGATGGAACGAACCCCGTCTCTAATACAGCCGCTCTATTGGCTGATCCCAGACGTCTCTGGGTCGTTAATTCCCTTGTTCTTCCCCCCCCCCAGGGGCCCCTAGTACATACCGTGTCCTTCTCCGCGGCCAGCAGGTTCTTGTCTGTCCCGGCAGGAGGCAAGTCGAGGCGAGCGGAACTTCCTCCAGTGCTGTGGTGTGTTCTTAAGTTCGTTAGTTTGCTCCCCCCATTTTCTGTATTACTTCCTGCTGCTACCCTGCCAGTTATGTTGCTATGGAAATGAAACTGCTCCTCCCTTGGTTTCTCTTATAAAGTGAAAGTTGTTTCCTCCTTGGGGTCAGTCAATCACTCTTTTTCTCCTCCCAGGTTTCGAGAATTTTCCTTTCTCTGGGAGGTATGGTTGGCTGTAGCCCCGGAGCCCCTCCTATGATTTATAACAGTTGGTTACTTTAGTGTATCAGTTATGTTTCGTACCTCCAAATATGTATTTCTATTGGATAGCCGGGTTTCCCTGCCTTCTTCCCCCCTTTTCCCTTAAAACCCTCTCCTGCCCCTTGTTCGGGGCCATTTGCTGGGTGTTTTCCCCTCTTTGTTGGTTCTTCTGTAATAAACCGACAGTTTACCCCCAGCAAGTGGTCGCCTCCTGATTCGTCTCTCACCGCGCTGCTCCGAGCTATCCCCCCAGCTCAGCCCGAGGCCAAAGCCGCCGAGGGGGGCTGTTTTCTGATGCGCAGGGGCCCTGGCCTTCGCTCCTTACTAGATAGCCGGATTCCAGGGCCGTTCACGCCCCCGCGCAGAGTGGCGGACCAACGTTGGGGCCTGAAATAATCAAAACAGACCCCTCGGATGTGGAATTTTTAGTTTCCAGTGGACGCTGCACTACCTCGGGGGGAGGCAGGCTCCGTTGTAGGAGCGGCACTCCCTGTAGGATCAGAATCGGGAACCCTCGCACCCAGAGAGGACGGTTCCGGAGACGAAAATACCCCTCCTGATTCATCATTTGCTGCTGCCACCGGATTAGGTAAGGTCGGGCCCTGCTTTGGAGACCTTTCCGACTTTCCCCCTTGTCTTTTTAAAATTTCCCTGGGGGTGCATGCCCTGCCTTGGGGACCCACCCTTCCACCCTCTTTCCTTGAATTTTTTTTCCTTTTACTGAAGCCCCAGACTTGGGGACAGTAGGGGGGAGGCAGGGGCTGGTAGAAAGTGGCTTTCTGTTGTTTTCAGGTGGTGGTTTGTACCATCAGAGGAATTTTCCCCCCTTTATAGTATTGGCAGTTCCTGTACTATAAAGGCACTTATGGGTGCTAGTTTGGGAAAATCCCAGAAGGAGGTCTATTATATTCTAAAGAGTATACTGCTTGGAGGTGGCCAGAAGGCCCCCAAGCAAGAATTAAAATTCTTAACTAAGTGGATCTTTTCTAAGTTCCCTGAAATTTCCCCAGAACTTGCAAAACAGCCACACCTTTGGACTGCCATTTTGGCAAAATTGGAACAAGCAGTTGATTCTGGGGAGACAAAATTAGCAACTGTGGCATTTTGGGCGAACAGAGTGCTCAAAACACTCTCTTCGTCCGGGGAACTTAAGAAAAGCCCTGCCTGTCCCCGATCCCCCCGTTCGGCTTCCCTTACCCCCCAACCCTCTCCCTCTCCCCATAGGCATGAGCCCTCTAGAGGGATTTTGAAGGCCAACAAAAAGCAGGGTTTCCATGCTGTCCCTGCTCCCTCTCGACCGGCTCAGCCTCCCCATGGGAGGAGCCCTGGCCAAGCTCCTCCCCCTATATCCTCACCCTCTACCCCAGTTCCCAAGTCCCCGGTTGTAACCCCTAAGTCTGTTTGTTTTAGCACCGTCGAAGATGGCGACAGAGCTTCTTCTTCTTCTACTACCCCTTTTCTCTCAAGCGGCAACCCTTTCCTTTACCCTGAACACAGCCCTTGCCCAATCCCCCCTCCCTCGTATCCTCCCCCCATCCCGCTCGCTCCTCCGTACTCTGAGACCTTCAGTTCTTGGCACCCAACCTTCAGCTCCCTCTCAAACTTCTCCCCCGGTTCAGCCTCCCGTTCCCTCCTCCCCTGCTTCACTTTCGCTTTCCCCTCCGCCTCCCAACGCTGCCCGGGGGGGGAGCGGGGTGGATGGCCTTGCACACTCCCTCCCCTTACGTCAGCGCCAAACCCCGCCTCAACCTCCTCCAGTTTCGGTTCCAACTCCCTCCCCCCCGATTCCCACTGGGGTGTCTTCGGAGGGGGGGGGGGGCAGTGCCTACGGAGGGCGGGGGGGCAGTGCCTGGCCACAAGCCACAGCAAATGCCTTTACTAGAAGCGGCCCCGGTTACCTATAACCTGGGGGGAGAGGGAACAATTCAGGCTCGGTGGGTGCCCTTAGCGGAGGCACGAATTAAAGAGCTGTGCAAGGCACAGAAAGACTACTCCCGAAAGTCAGAATACTTCCGGGGTTTGCTACATAATACCCTTTCCCAGAGAGATTTAGTTCCGGCAGATCTGAGGGCACTCTTCTCCAGCCTTATAAGGCCTATGGAATTCAGAGTCTGAGTGAGGGAATGGGGGAGGGAAATATCGGAGGTACTCCCGAGTCTTTGGGGTAATCCGGCCCTGTCCCATGATGCAGATGGTTTGATAATTTCCCTTGATCATCTTTTGGGTGAAAGGCAGTGGGCAGAAGGGGCAAAACAAGCCAGAGCTTTATTCCCCTCCCAGCTGATGGAGACGGCCCGAGCAGCTGAACGAGCTTTCTTCAAGCTGGAAGTAGTTACTTCCCAATAGGAGGATGATGAAGTTTTGCAAGGAGAGCATGAACCATACATGGAATTTATGGAGCGCCTCTACAGATATGTGGAAGCACAGGCGCTCGGGGATGATGACAGAGAAATGATGCTCCAGAGAATGGCATATAGCAATGCAAACGCTGAGTGCCGCAAAGCTATAAAAACTCTCCCTCGTAGTCCTAGACCCACAGTAGAGGCCATGATAGATGTCGTGGTGCGTCAGGTCTCCCTGTCATCACGGTCTAAGAGGGCTTCCGTGGCTTTTACTGAATGCCCCGTGCAGGACTGCATAGAGGGAGAAGCTGCCCCCGTTGCCGGCCCTCCAACACCTGGGGCGGGCAAGAGAACATCGGCAACCCATCCCTGTAATCTCTGTGGTAAAGTGGGACATTGGATGCCACAGTGCCCTATGCGGCAAGACTACCTGGAATGGAGGCGGAAGCGGGAAAAGGAGGAGAATGAAAAGAAAAAAAACTAAGATTGGAGCGCAGTCCCTCCCTGCGCGTGGATAGAAATGTGGCGAGCTGTTTATCATCATCCGGGGAGAGAAGAAACGAGGGAGAACCGCCGCACACCTTGCCAGATTTGACGCACCTATCGGATTCGAAACACTTTACCTGTGATATTGTGCCCAAACCTGTACTTAACACCATGTCCTCTGTTTCCCCTTACAGGCTACAGCTAACTAGGAGCATTTACCTCCCTAGCAGTAATTTGCAGCTGGTGTCTGTCGACTTGCAACACCCGGGTCGCTGGAGGAAACTGGGACGATGCAGGTGGACCGTTGTCGGAGACACAAAGCACACACCGCGAGACATCCACATAGTCCCTGGTCTGGTAACTACCGACCGGGACCACTTCGCGGTAGGGCTGTATTGTGTCCGACCCCCGCTTTTCCTCCCTAAGGGACAAGTCATTGCTCAAGCTATTCCTGTGCCAGATAAAGACCATTGCTCGAGCCCGACAGAGAAGGACTCGCCTCCAACCGTGGCCTCGACACAGTTGGTGGAGAGAGAGAAGCCCCGCCTGACATGTCAACTTTCATTGGGCGGGGACAAGAAATTAGTGAGGAGTCTTTTGGACACGGGTGCAGATGTGACAATCATTCCCTCCCGGGAATGGCCGTCGCATTGGGGCCTGCAAAGCGCAGCGGGCACGATTTCTGGTGTTGGGGGCCTCCAATTAGCAAACCAAAGAGCATTGTGCAAATTAAGGGGCCCGACGGGCAATTGGCCTCTATACGCCCGTTCGTTTTAGATTATACAGAGCCCCTCTGGGGAAGGGACCTTTTAGCCCAGTGGGGGGCCAAAATCGATCTCCCGACAGCTCCCCAGGTTTTTGGAGTGGTGGCCACTGAGGAGTACCGGACCTAGAAACTGAATTAGCTTTCAGATAAACCAGTACAGGTCAAGCAGTGGTCACTTAACAAGCAAAAACTAAAGGCACTCAACGAGCTCGTTCAGGAGCAGTTGTTGAAAGGCCACCTGGAAGAGACCATGTCACCCTGGAACTCCCCAGTGTTTGTCATCAAAAAGCCTAACAAGGATAAGTGGCGGCTCCTGACTGATCTTCGCCGAATTAATAGATTAATAATTGACATGAGTTCCCTTCAGCCAGGGATGCCCTCCCCAGCAATGCTCCCCCGAGATTGGGAATTAGCTGTGATTGATATAAAAGATTGCTTTTTCCAAATTCCCCTTCACCCAGAGGACGCCCCGCGATTTGCATTCACAGTTCCGTCCATCAACTGTGAGTCCCCAGCCAAGCGCTATCATTGGCGGGTGCTTCCGCAGGGCCTCAAGGTCAGCCCTGTGATCTGCCAGTGGTATGTCGCTTCGCTGCTATCAACCATTCGTACAGCCCTCGAGGATGCCGTCATTATCCATCATTATATGGACGACATCCTTGTGTGTGCGCCCCACCACAGTCTGCTTGCCCATGCGCTTGACCTGACAACCAATGCGTTGGCTGCTGCAGAGTTCGAGCTCCAGCAGGACAAAATTCAGCGGGTGCCACCTTGGAGATACCTGGGCCTCGAAATTACAAAGCGGACAATTGTGCCGCAAAAATTGACAATTCGGACAAAGGTCCAGACCCTAGCAGATGCCCATCAACTGTGTAGATCTTTAAATTGAGTGAGACCCTGGTTGGGCATTTGTACCGAAGATTTAGCCCCTCTTTTCGATTTGTTGAAAGGGGGAGAGGAGCTTAGTTCTCCTAGGACTCTTACCCCAGAGGCACAGGTAGCTCTGGAGAAAATACAAAAGGATATTTCGGCCAGGCAGGCCCACCGATACCATCCGGGCCTGCCTTTCAAATTTATTATACTGGGAAAATTGCCACACCTTCATGGCATAATACATCAATGAGATGTTAATCTGAAGGACCAAGGATTAGGAGACAAGCTCTTAATTATAGAGTGGGTCTTTCTGAGCCACCATAAGTCCAAAAGAATGACACGGCCACAGGAGTTGATAGCAGAACTGATTCTCAAAGCAAGATCGAAGATCAGAGAGCTTGCAGGCTGTGATTTCTCATGCATACAGATCCCAATTAATTTGGAATCGGGCCGATTTAAACTAAAAATCTTTGAAGAACTGCTGCAAACTAATGAATACCTTCAGTTTGCACTCGACAGCTACACTGGGCGCATCACAGTAAATCGGCCGTCCCACAAATTATTCAATTCGGGGTTTAAATTCTCATTGAAAAAGGTTCAGAGCAAGAAGCCACTAGATGCTGTGACAGTTTTTACTGACGCGTCTAGAGCATCCCACAGGTCAGTGATGACTTGGAAAGATCCTCAGACTCAGCAGTAGGAGTCCGATGTTGCTGTTGTAGAGAGCTCTCCACAAGTTGCTGAGTTAGATGCAGTCGTCAAAGCATTTCAGAAATTCCCTGGACCTTTCAATTTGGTCACAGATTCTGAGTATGTCGCAGGTGTAGTGTCTCGAGCTGAGTCAGCTGTTCTTCAAGAGATCACTAATAAGAGATTATTTGAATTGCTGAATAGGCTCGTCGAGTTAGTCTCTAACCGCGAGCATCCATTCTATGTCATGCATGTGAGATCACACACAGATCTACCTGGGTTCATTGCGGAGGGAAACCGTCGCGCCGATTCTTTAGCGGCGGCTGCTGTTTCGCAGGCCCCCCTCCCAGATGTGTTCAGTCAGGCTAAAATCAGCCACCAACTGTTCCATCAAAATGCCCCTGGCCTGGTTCGTCAGTTCAATCTGACGCAGGAGCAGGCCAAGGCAATAGTGGCCACATGTCCCCAATGCCAGCAAGATCAAATGCCTACCATAGCCTCAGGGGCTAATCCCCGGGGTTTGGCAAGCTGCGAGTTGTGGCAGATGGATGTAACACACATTCCATTTTTTGGCCGATTGTGTTACGTCCACGTCTCAGTGGATACTTTCTCCGGGGCGATCTGTGCTTCTGCCCACACAGGTGAAAGGGCAGCGGATGTTCAGAGGCATCTGCTCCAGGCATTCGCTGTCTTGGGCATCCCTAAGACCTTAAAAACAGACAACGGCCCTGCGTATGTTTCCAAGGAGCTGCAAAGCTTTCTGCAGCAATGGGGAATAGTGCATAAAACCGGCATCCCCTATTCCCCGACAGGCCAAGCCATGGTGGAAAGAGCTCACCAGAGCCTTAAGAAGGTCCTATCCCGGCAACTACCGACGATGAAGGCAGAGACCCCCCAAGTCCGGCTATCAAGGGCATTGTATACACTCAACTTCCTGAATTGCTCTTTTGACAGCCAAAACCCTCCGATAGTCCGACATTTCGGCAGTCACCAGCAGCTGCAGCCTAAAACCAGGCCACCGGTTCTTGTAAAAGATCTGGAGACCTGGCAGACGGAGGGCCCCTTTGACCTGGTAACTTGGGGGAGGGGATATGCCTGCGTGTCCACTCCCTCGGGTCCCAAGTGGGTACCATCTAAGTGGGTCAGGCCCTTCGTCCCGAAGCAGGAGATCAAGAAGGAGGCAGTACCACAGGTCCGGCAAGCATGTTGGCGTCGGCGGAAGAAACTATCCCATCAACCCTCCTCATTCTCTCCAGATCTCACTCCAGTTACTGAAGAACCCTCTCCCCCAGCTTCTCCTCCACCCCTTGATCTTTTATACCACCTTCCCTCCTTTTTTCCCCCGGCTCCAACCATTACCCCTCGTGAGTTTTACTTAAATTGGTTGTTTGGAGAGGAACCATATCTGTGAATCCTGCATACTTTTACGACTCTCCTTTCATTTCAGTTTTATCTCCCCGAATGGTCTTCGAATTGACTACGCTGGCTCTCAATCCTTGTTTGTTGTTGACCGTACTGATGACCTGCGGATTCCTTCTGCCACCTGCGGAGCCGTGGGTCATCCCCCAGCCAAAAATCAACGTCTGGCGTGCCTTGGCCCAATCATTAGGACAGGACAGTATATGCCTCGACACCGGCGCAGCAGAGGACCCGATGTCATCTTGCCTTGTGGGGATCCCTTCCTCCCCAGGCGAGTTCCCCCCTGCCTTCCAGTCTGCCCTTTCCCCCGTTTTGGCCCAGAGCCTAACTTTCCTCCCTGGTTTTGAACCCAGTAATGCCTGGAGAAGTGGAGTAGCTAAGCTCAGTCCTGCGCCCTCCGAGCCCACAGAACTGCATCTACTCGGTTCCGCCAACTCCTCAATTTGTTTTCAGTTTGAATATAGTTATGCCCCCATATATGAGGGCAGTGAGGTGGTCCGGCAGACAAAGAAACAATATCAAGCGAGCCAGTGGTGCCGCGCTGTTCTAAAAATCATGGGCCCCACCTCTACCAAGCGGACCCCTTACGCCCTTCCCAGGGGGGTGTTCTTGATTTGTAGCGATCGAGCGTGGGCAGGCATCCCCTCTAGTCTGATCGGAGGGCCGTGCACATTTGGCCGGCTGACGCTGTTTACCCCCAACATCACCCAAATTATCAATTGGAAAAGGAATAACATCACATCCGAATTGGCCAGATCTAAAAGAGATCTTAATGATCTCACTGAAGATTGTGATGATAAAGTTACCCATTGGTCTCATTCTAAATCCGTCACCTTTACCATTTTATTGCCATGGTTATCGGTGGCGAAATCTCTGGGTGAATTGAGCCGCCTGGAGTGTTAGGTAGTTAAACAAGCCAATTATACTTCAGCCGCGTTATACGACCTCCTTAAGGACGAGGAAATTACAAGGAAGGCAACGCTCCAAAACAGAGCAGCAATAGATTTTCTACTACTGCTCCATCACCATCACTGTGAGGAGTTTGAGGGCCTCTGCTGTCTGAACCTGTCCTCTCGGGCCGAGGACGCCAGACACTCCATCAAAAAACTCCAAGACCTCGTCCATCAGGTCAGGCAAGAGACATCAGACTGGCTGGGGGACATATTCAAGGGTTGGGGCCTTAGCGGGTGGGCCAGTTCAGTGTTAGAATCTGTTTGTAAAGTGGTTTTGAGCTTGATTGTATTTTGCATTTTGATCGTACTGATCCGTAGTTTGATCAAAGGACTAATAGCTAAAGCCACCTCAACGACTGTCAATCATGCCGCACTTCCTCTGGAAGAACATTTTGAGCTGGAAGACCTCTCCTCAGAAGCCGGAGGAGATTCAGATGAAGAGAGATCCACAGAGCTGCCTCAAGAACGTGAGTGGGCTAGCGAACTCCAGCTCGAAGAAAGCGAAGATTGGCAAGACAAGCCGCAGACACCTTCCTTTTGAGTTGCATAGAAAATTTTAATTTTATTTGATAAGAAACGGAGAGATGCTGTGGTGTGTTCTTAAGTTCGTTAGTTTGCTCCCCCCATTTTCTGTATTACTTCCTGCTGCTACCCTGCCAGTTATGTTGCTATGGAAATGAAACTGCTCCTCCCTTGGTTTCTCTTATAAAGTGAAAGTTGTTTCCTCCTTGGGGTCAGTCAATCACTCTTTTTCTCCTCCCAGGTTTCGAGAATTTTCCTTTCTCTGGGAGGTATGGTTGGCTGTAGCCCCGGAGCCCCTCCTATGATTTATAACAGTTGGTTACTTTAGTGTATCAGTTATGTTTCGTACCTCCAAATATGTATTTCTATTGGATAGCCGGGTTTCCCTGCCTTCTTCCCCCCTTTTCCCTTAAAACCCTCTCCTGCCCCTTGTTCGGGGCCATTTGCTGGGTGTTTTCCCCTCTTTGTTGGTTCTTCTGTAATAAACCGACAGTTTACCCCCAGCAAGTGGTCGCCTCCTGATTCGTCTCTCACCGCGCTGCTCCGAGCTATCCCCCCAGCTCAGCCCGAGGCCAAAGCTGCCGAGGGGGGCTGTTTTCTGATGCGCAGG
The DNA here is from genome assembly GCF_047830755.1 of Zonotrichia albicollis. Classification (NCBI taxonomy): domain Eukaryota; kingdom Metazoa; phylum Chordata; class Aves; order Passeriformes; family Passerellidae; genus Zonotrichia; species Zonotrichia albicollis. The sequence continues at coordinate 4,730,202 of NC_133851.1, forward strand.
GGCCCTGGCCTTCGCCCCTCACCAGATAGCCGGATTCCAGGGCCGTTCACGCCCCCGCGCACTCCAGGAAAATCCTGGGGTGCGCCTAGGAGTCCGTCGGTCCCTCCCTGCCCCTGCGGGGACAGAGATGGAGACGGAAAGTATCTCCTGAATCTCCTGGCTGGCTCGCCAGAATTATTTGCGGAGAAAGGAAGAAACCTCACAACTTGTAAAAGTTGTAAAGCCCGGTATGCTTTATTACGACGCGCGCCGGACGCAAGACTCCCCAAAAGGGCATGCGTGCCCCTGGAGACTCCGAGTCCCCTTTTTATCCCCCCTTCCAAATGCATATGCATACAGTTTCAAATTAAGTTCATACATATTCATTCCACGCGACATTTAGCACTAATTCTTCTTTATCGAAGGAATTCCTAGGTCGGGGGCAGATTGACCTCGCGGTTTTCTGTTCTTCTTTCTCTGTCTCCTTGCTGTCTCTGGAATGCGGCCTCTCCTTCAGCTTTAGCTCCACAGACCCTTCACCTCTCCTAGACACTTCACCTAGTTCAGGATGGATATTCTGTCTCATTGCCACTGAAAATTACTCAATCCCACCCCAAAATTCCTTGATTCCACAGCTCTTTGGTGTGGAATGGGGTTGGAAGGGGATTGAGCAAAGTGGGCTTCAAATCAGGAGTGTTGAGATGGGCATTAGGTGTGGCAGGATGGGTGGGATGGGTTTGGGAGGTGGGAAATGGGGGAAATATGGCTTGGGAAGGGGGCGTTGATGTCCAGGAGGGGTGGGATGTATTGAGGTTGGGACTGGGGAGGTGGGATGGGGTCTGGAATGAGACAGCCAAAGTTTGGGGATGATGAAGGGAGGGGGACCCAATTACTGAGTGAGTTTTTTTAATAATCCACATTCCTGAAGAGATTTTGAGGTATCTCACATTTCTGAGGCAGTTTTTGGGCACTCCCCAGCTCTTGGGGGTTTCCTGAGAGCAGCTCCATGGAGCTCCATTGCCAGAGGTGGTTGCCTTGGGCATGAGCTCAGAGCTGTAGCCAGAGTCCGTTGCCTTGGTGCTGGAGAGCAGAGAAATGATCAACGGCCCCAGACATCTCCAGTGTGTGTTTGGGGGCAGGAAGAGTTCTGCATAGGTGGGGTGGTCACTGCCCCACCCCAGCCACTGCAGCCTCTGGTGCAGCCCCAAAGTGGCTGCCAAGCCCCTGGCACCCCAAAAACCCCACCTGGGAGAGGGACCAGAGCAGGTCAGGCTGTGACACGGGTGTGACACTGGCACGTCCCACGGTCCCCGAGCTCACATCAGCTGAGATCCAAGACTGACTCTGGATCTCTCTCTCTCCCTCTCTCTCTTCTCCTGACTTCCTCTTCTCAAAATCTGGATAACTTGAAGTTGGACAGGTTAGAGTTTGCGAAGTCAGTGCTTTGTCAAGTGATTTACTGTAATTCAATGCTGTTTAAGATTTCCCAAGTACCTCATTCTCTGAAGTTTGCAACTAAAAGTTTGTTCTCCACCCTCCTGAGAAGTTTTTTGTTTTCTCCCCTTGGCCATCTGTCCTGCAGGATGTGCCCCCTGTGCGTGCTGCTCCTCTGCCCTGGCCGGCTGCACTCGCCCATCTTGCTGTGCCACAGCATTTCTCACCCAGCGTTTCTGTGCCTTCCCTGGACTCCCTGCACCCAGCGCTGCCGGCTCCTGGCATACAGAGCCAGGGCAGGAGCCCACCCTGCCAAGGGGCTCTGGGCAGGGCAGGGGCTGCGATGGCTTCTGAGCTCAGCAGCTGCTCCTGGCATGGTTCCATGGAGACCGAGCACAGCAACGCTGCTGAGCATTGTCCCTGCTGAGGGTCACACACTGCCGGGGCACATTCCCTGCCTGGAGGATTGCTGAGCATTGTCCCTGATGAGGGTCACACACCACCGGGGCACATTCCCTGCCTGCAGGATTCGTGCCTGACCCAAGCACTGCACTTGTGTCTCCAGCGTTGCTTTCCAACAAAAACAGGGGAATGCAAACTGTGCAGCTCATGGTATTTTAGAGTGTCGAAAACTCGCTAAGTCATTGATCTTAGAGGTGAGATGCATTTGGAATTATTGGCATGGAGAAGTAGTGTAAGATGGAAAAGGGGAGCACAGAAATAAATTGAGGGAAACATTTCACATTACTTCTTTCCATTTTCATTTCAGTTCTAGAAAGCTGGCTCAGTTTTCCAGGAATCTTCTCTGTAATCCTGTCTGCTCTTTTCAAAAACATTTCCTGGAGAATGAGGTTGAGCTCCTATCACAAGATGTGGCACCAACTGCAGCTTCTCTTGGCTTTCCACACTGTGCGTGCAGCAGGACTCTTGCAGCAAAGCAGGACAAAGGTTTGGAGAACTTGACAACTTGTCCTTTCTTTTGCTCGTGTATTGGAATATTGAATCCCAATATTACCAGTTAGATGGTGCCTGGGCCAGTTCTGACCCTTGCTGCTGGGCCAAAGGCAGCACTGTAGTGTAATTCACCCCAGAGATACCTTGGCTGCTGGAGATTGCAGCAGGGCACTGAACAAGTCCAGGCTTGTCAGGAACTCCGTTTACCTCAGGAGAGAGAGCTTCTGGCGATGGTGAAGAGAAAAAGGAGAGGATTCCGCTGGAGGGTTGAATGTCTAGATGTTTATTCCATGGTTACAGAGGTCTGAACCGGGGTAACTGCTCCAACAGAATACTGGCCGCATGGTCTGATTAACCTTTTAAGCTCAGGCACAGGGGAGGGGAGGGGACAGGTGAGCTACCAACCAGGGTCAGGGGCAGGGTCTCAAGGGACTAGGGACACCTATCCAATGTCCCCCAGGAATTGACCAATCACACGACGCCTTGCTGGGATGTCACACTCAGCAAGGGGCGAGGGGGAAGGGAGAAGGGAATATTGGCACACCTGAGGAAGGGACCCGGAAACTAAAAACACACAACACTCATGGACTGGGGAGTTGTGCCATTGGTGAGGTTTTCATTGTTACTGTTCCAGGCTAAGGAAACAGGAGGTGGTACCAGGAATTGTTAGGGAATACAAGCCTGGCTGTAAACTGGGAGCAGCAGCAGTGCAAAACACCTCTGGGCATCTCTGTTTCCCGCTGCTGGGAAGGAGCCACGAAGCGAGTCGAGAAGTTCTGGTTTGTGTTTCTCCTGGTGGATTTTTTTGTTTAATTCCACACTGCAGAGGCAATTTCTGTGATGGCCTCTGTCATCTTATTCTATTTCATTAGTGCCAGCAACAGGGCTGTGTTTGAGCACTGCAAATGAGGCCTGTGAGGCTTTAATTCCCCTCATCTTAGTGTTCAGGGGCTGGTGAGCATTCCAGTATCTGTTGATCTTTATGTCTGAGACAAAAATACCGACCACTGTCATGAAAGCATCGTGGGTAGCACCAACTGAAAGCGGCACTTGCAGTTTCATGGATAAAATTCAGGTGGCAAGTAGAAGAGAGCCAAGAGCAGCCATGATCCCCAATTCCCAAGACAAAGGCACCAACAGCCTCCTGCTGCCACTTCAGGGTGTGTAAAACAGTGCTGTAAACAGCTCTGGAACCCGATCCTTTCTTCCTCTGAGGGCTGGCTCAGGGCAGCACAGGCAGGCCCTGAGCAGTCAGGGCTGTGTGTAGGTGCTGGTTGCTCTGCTCCAGAATTGAGCTGAAAAAAGCCCTTGGGAGCCAAGGCAGGAGCAGGTGGGAAGAGGCCGGCGCTGCTGCTGCTCCTGGCCGGGAGCCCCAGCTGGGCCGGGCCGGCGCCCCCTGCGCTGCGGCTGCTGCTGCTGCCAGAGCCGGGCGGGACTCGGGAACAGGGAACGGACACGGGGGGACAGCAAAGGCCTGGCGGCTGCAGGGATGGTGACGCTGGGGCCCGGGCCAGCACAGAGCTTCAGCCCGCAATTAACACCGAGGGAAACGCTGGGGAAAGGCTGCATTTCAGCCTTTCTTTACTTGTCGCTGTAATGAAGGGACTGAAATGAAAGGAGAGCAAGCAGGGCCCGACCCCTCCTCGTCTGGGAGGCGCCCCGCGTCTGGGGCTGTGAGGGGTTGTGAGGGGCCGTGAGGGGCTGTGAGGGGTCATGAGGGGCCATGGGGAACTGTGAGGGGTTGTGAGGGGCCGTGAGGGGATGTGAGGAACTGTGAGGGGTTGTGAGGGGCCATGAGGGGCTGTGAGGTGTCACTCTTGAGTCGAGAATGACACAGGAACAGGCGTGAGGCAGTTTGCAGAGAGAGTGAAAGGTTTTATTCAAGAGAACCTTGCGGTTTTTATAGAGTGAGATGATTTATTCTATTTGATTGGCTGGTTAACAAAAACACATTACACTGTCCTTGAGAAGAACAGAAAGACGAAGTAGAACACCACCTGCAGATTGTTTATACTTAATAAGTTATCACATCCCTGCAATACCCTAAAAATTCTCACATGCTGCTGTGAGAAACACTTGCTATTTCTCTCTCTCTCTTCCAGAGCATCCACAGTGAGGGGTCTTGGGGAACTGTGAGGGAGTCACGAGGGGCTGTGAAGGGCCATGAGGGGCTGCAAGGAGCTGAGAGGGACTGTAAGAGTCTGTGAGGGGCCATGGGGAGCTGTGAGGGAGTCATGAGGGGCTGTGAGGGGCCATGGGGAGCTGTGAGGGAGCCATGAGGGGCTGTGAGGGGCCATGGAGAGCTGTGAGGGGCTGTGGGAGGCCAGGCTCCTCATGGAACCAAGGATCCATTGAGACACCGCAGAACCAAGGAGATCATTCTTGACAGTACAGAACCTCATGGAACCAATGGGCCATTGTGGCACAGCAAGACCTTGTGGAACCAAAGGGACCATGGTGACACTATGGAACCTCATGGTACCACAGATCCATTGTTACACAGCAGCCACAGCAGGGCCCCAGAACCAAGGAGATCATTGTGACACTACACAACCTCATGGAATCAAGGCCTCCATGTTACACCAATAAACTTCATGGAGCAAAGGGTCCATTATGACACTGTGGAACCAAGGAGACTGTTGTTGGCAGTAGGAAAGCTCATGGAACCAAAAGTCCATTGTGACATTGTGGGGCCTCATGGAACCACGGATACCATTACGACACTTCAGGACCACTGGTACCAAGGGGCCATTGTGACACTGCAGGGCCTTGTATAACCAAGGGGTCCTTGTAGCATGGCAGGGCCTTATGGACTCAAGGGGATCAAAGTGACACTGTGGAGCTCCATAAGGGGGTTTGGAGCTCGATAAGGGGCTGTGGGGTTCCATGAGACCACGGGGCCATTCTGACCATGGAACCAAGGATACCATTGTTACACTACAGAACAAAGGAGGCCATTGTGAACCAGCGGGGGAACCCACTGGGACTACTGTGACACTTCAAGGGCCACTGTGGAACAGCAGGGCCTCGTGGAAGCGATGAGACCATTGTGACATCCCAGGGCCTCGTGGAAGCAGGAGGCCATTGGCACACTGTGGGTCCCCATGGAAACAAGGGGCCAGTGTAACACATCTAGGCCTGCTGGAACCAAGGGGACACTGTGATCCTAGGGAACCCAATAGAACCAAGGGGCCATTTGGAGACACTGTGACCTCATGGAAGCAAGGGGCCATTGTGGCATTGTGCAGTCCTATGGCAAGAAGGAAATCATTTGGACACTGCAAGGCCTCATGGAAAGCAAGAGGCCATTGTGCCACTGCAGAGCCAAGGAAACCATAGTTATATCACTGGGCCTCATGGAAACAAAGATCTGTGGTGATCCTACAGGGCCTCATGGAACCAATGGGCAATTTTGATGCTGCAGGGCCCCAAGGATCCAAGAACATGGAACAGGTCTGGGTGGCTGGGCCTCCTGGGGGCTGTCTGACTGGTCCAGCTGGCCTTGGCATGTTGAGAGTTTCTTCTTATCATCCCCTGAAACCCTGGAGTTCTGTGCATTCCTTCCTGTGGGAAAGAACTGTCCTTCTCCTCCAGGGATTCGAGGCTGAAATTGGGATTCCTCCTCCAAATCTGATTATATCCAAGGATTATTCCCATATGAAACCTGCCAGGACAGACTGCTCTGGCTGGTCTTGGCCTCTTGGGGGCCACCCCTCATGTGCCTTCAAAACACTGGGGGCCCGTTCTTATCTTCCCATTGAAAAAAACACTTTCAAGTCCAGCCATCCATGGCCAAAATTGAGAATCTGCCTCCAAAATTCCTTATACAGTTTTTCAATGGTACCTCCCAAACATAAGCTGCCAGGGCTATCTAGATTCCCTTGGCTGCCCTGGTGGCCCTCGTGTTGCTGTAGGGCCTGAGTGCTCTTGGGGTCGGGCACAGCCCTGGGGGTGCCAGTGCCAAGGCTGCAGCAGGGACAGGCCATGGGCACTGCTGGGGCAGCGCTGACGCCTCAGCCCAGGCCTGGGGGCTCCAGGCTCCTTGCCCAGGCTCTCTCAAGAACACACCCAGGCCAATGCTCAGCACAGAAAAGCCCCGTGAGCAGCCCCAGGCTGGCCGTGGGCAGGCTGGGGGCAAACAGCATGGCTGGTGCTCTGCAAGGGCCCTGGGACAGATGGGAAGGAGCAACAGAGCAGGGGCTGATCCATCCCCAGAGCACTGGACAGCCCAGGGCAGTGTCCCAGAGCATCCTCATGGAGCTGCCAAAAACATCCCCCCTCTGCAGCCCTGGCCTCTCCCCCAGCTCACACAGGTGCCTCATCCTTGCAGGCACAGACACAGCAGCACTGGCTCAGCAGCCCCTGTTTGCATTGCACACAGCAGGGGGAGCACCCCCATGCTGTTGGTGTGGGGACATGAACCTGAGGGAGCACAAATACCATCAGCCCCTGGGGCCAGCAAGGGCTGGGGGACACCAGGGAAACCACTCAGCTTTGTCCTGGCCTCTGCACTCAGCCAGAAAGTTTGTTCCCATCAGCTGGGAGTTTCCTGTCCCACTGCAGAGGCTGGTGCTCAGAGCCAGGGCTGCCTGGCAGCCACCCCCAAACTGCCCTGAGCATTTCCTTGGCTTCACCTTTGCTTTCTTTACTCTTCCTGATACAAATGTCTTCCCATTGCCCACTCCTGTTCCCTCCCCTGCAAACAGCCCATCCCTGTTTGCCCTTTCCTCTCTGGCCCCACTTCCCATTGCAGTTCCTGACCTGGCACCACGGGAACGTCCCTTGGGGAGCAGGATCATCCTACAAGTGCTGCAGGAATTGTCTGCAGGCTCCTGCAGTGCCTGGTGCTGCTCCCTTGCCAGAGGCACCCCCAGACCGGGGGGGGCACATCTGGGCTACTGTGTCTGGCTCTGGGACTCCCTGTTCTGGGCAGTGAGGAGGAGCTGCAGAGGCTCTGCAGGACTGACAGGATGGGCTTTGGGCCTGGCAGGAGAAGCTGAGGGACCTGGGCTGCTGGAGCTCCTGAAGAGGAGGCCCAGGGCTCATCCTGCAACTGCTCCATGGGTGGCTTCAGAAAATCCTGGAATCAGCAAGGGTGAAACATGCCATGGAGATCATCAAGTCCACCCTGTGCCCTGACACTGCCTTGTCTCCCCTGGGCCTCCTCTTCTCCAGGATAAACAACCCCAGCTCTCTCAGTCACTCCTCACAGCTCTTGTGCTCCAGAAGCCCCCCCAGCCTTGTTGCCCTTCTCTGGACACGCTCCAGCCCCTCCATGTCCTTCCTAAATTGGGGGCCCCAGAACTGGACACAGCACTTGAGGCGCTGCCCAAGCAGTGCTGTGCACAGGGGAAGAATCACTGCCCTGCTCCTGCTGGCCACACCATTCCTGAGCCAGGCCAGGAGCCATTGGCCCTCTTGGCCAGCTGGGCACACTGCTGGCTCATGTCCAGCCTGCTGTCCATCAGTCCCTGCAGGTCCCTTTCTGCCTGGCTGCTGTCCAGCCCCTCTGGCACCTTGTTGAGGAAGGGAAGGGAAGGGAAGGGAAGGGAAGGGAAGGGAAGGGAAGGGAAGGGAAGGGAAGGGAAGGGAAGGGAAGGGAAGGGAAGGGAAGGGAAGGGAAGGGAAGGGAAGGGAAGGGAAGGGAAGGGAAGGGAAGGGAAGGGAAGGGAAGGGAAGGGAAGGGAAGGGAAGGGAAGGGAAGGGAAGGGAAGGGAAGGGTCCAGATCCAATCCTTCCTGAAATGTGGGGTTTGCTGGCATTGCCAGTGTGTTGATCCAAAAATTTCCCTACTCTGGCACAGCCCAAGTGCAGCAATTTGCTGGCACAGAAATCCAAAACTTGGACACTTCCTGCTACTGGGTCTGGCACCTCCCACATCTTGTGTTTGCTGCACCAGTACCCAGATTTGGGAATTTCCTGGTGCCCGCACAGCCCAAGTCCAGTGATTTGCTAGCACAGAAATCTAAAATTTTGGAAATTTCCAGGTTCTAACTCCAGCACCATCCAGCTCTGGTGTTCGCTGGGACCGCCAGTGCCCAGATTTGGAAATTTCCCGGTGCCTTCACAGCCTAGGTCTAGCAATTTGGTTTTAGCTAGCTTAGGCAGAGAAGTGTCTTTGGACTGTGACTTTCCTTTTTCTTGGAACTGTTTAAACCTGCTCTGCACTGAAAACCCAGACAAACACCGGCATCTCACACCTGTGGCCCCCTGAGCTCTGGGACGCTGCATTCCAGCTGCAGAGGGACTTAGAAGAGACCGATTGAGCCAACTACAACCCACAAAAAGGACTTCCTGAATTTGCCATCTGTTCAGCACTGTCAGAGGTTCTATTCATTATTATTCTTTTTCCATGTTTGCGAATACTTTACTTGTTGAATAAACTGGGGTTTTTTTTCAGTTTTCTCGAATCTTTTCCTGAACTAGCAGGGGGAGAGGCCGCTTGAACTTGCTTTCTAGATGGACCCCTTTTGGAGATTTCCTCCCAAAATTTGCTCTAAACCAGCACAAACAGTCACAATGAAAATTGCACCAGTGGCATAATTTCCTGATGGAAAATCTTGTGACAGAAGCTTGACCTTGTTCTCAATGAGAGGTTCTTGGGAAGAGCAGACAGGAAAAGACTCCTGGAAAACTGAAACAGCTTTCCAGAAGTGAAATGAAAATGAAAGAAACAATCCAAGATGTTTCCCTTTATTTATTTCTATGCTTCCCTTTTCCATGTTGCAACCCAGTAATTCCAGATGCACCTCACCTTTAAGATCGGTGACTTAGTGATTTTTAAACACTCTAAAATACCATGAGCCACACACAGTTTCCCTTCCCCTGTTTTTACTGGAAAGCAACCCTGGATATGTAAGCGCAGTGCTGGGCTCAGGTAGGAATCCTACCCCAAGGGAGGGTGGCCCGACTGGGTTTGACCCTTAGCAAGGACAATGCCCAGCAGCGAGCGAGGGGATCGCTGTGCCGGTGTGCAGGAGTCAGGGCTCTGCATCTGGGCTCGGCGCTACAAAGTTCCCGTGTTTGGACAGATGGAGGGGCTGTCCCCGGGGCACGCGGGGCTCGAACGTGGGCCTCGTGGGGCGAGCGGGGAACGGACACGGGGACGAACAGCCCTGGTGCCTCAGCTGCGGCAGCACCAGCGGCAGCGGCATCAGCAAACAGATAGTTTTGAATACTCTTTCTCTCTTTCTTCCTCTTTCTCTTTTTCTTTATTTTTCTCTCCCTTTCCCGCTGTCGGGCACCCTTCTCTCAGAGTCCCTTACCCGGCGTCCCTCTCCTCTCCCCGCCTCCCTCTCCCCTGCCGGGCTGGGCCATGCCCCCGGCCCGCCCCCGACCCCGGGCGGGGCTGCCCCGTGCCCGGCCCCGGCCGTCCCGCCGCCGTCTCGCCTTCGCCCGGCTCTGGCCGTACTGGCGGTGGCGCTGCCGGGCAGGCATCAGTGCCTGGGGCCGGGGCGGCATCGCCGCCCTTTGCCTCCGCCTGGCCCGAGCCCGGCCCCGGACCCGACCCCAGCCCCGCCCCCGGACCCGGCCCCGGCCCCGGCTTCTCCCTGGGCCCGCGGAGGACACGCGCGGCGCTGCCGCTCCCGCCGCCTCTGCTGCGGCTTGCCCGGCCCGAGCTCCGCCGCTCGGCAGCGCGGCCGCCGGCCCCGAGCCTCCCGCGCCGTGTTCCCGGGAGCGAACGCCTGGGCATGGCCGGCCCGGGGCGGGTGAGGGGCGCTCGGGGGCCGTTGCTGGCCCCGGGCCGAGCGCTGACAGCCGCGTCCCGCCCGCAGGGACGGCGCAGGAGGCCCTGCAGGAGCGGCACGGGCTGGGTTCGCTGCTGGGGCGCGGCGACTTCGGCAGCGTCTTCGCGGCCACGCGGCTCTCGGACGGCGCCCCGCTGAACGGCGGGGCAGCAGGTGGCCATCAAAAGGGCGCCATGGAACCGCGTCCGGCACTGGCGCGAGCTGGTGAGTGAGCCGGGCCAGCAGCCGGGGCTGCCGGGCGGGGATGAGCCGGGGCCCGGTACGGTGGGAGCCGCCAGGACGCCCCGAGGGAGAGCGGGCGTGGGCCCAGTGCAGGGCGCAGAGCATCCCGGGCTGGCTGAGGGCTTCCCCAGGTCTGGCACGGCATCAGCCCCACTGACGGCATCGTGCTCCTCCCGCAGCCCGACGGCACCAGCTCACCCCTAGAGATTGTGCTGCTGGCCAAGGTGTCCACTGGCTTTCCTGGTGTGGTCCAGCTGCTGGAGTGGCTCGAGCTCCCCAAGGACATCGTGATGGTGCTGGAGCGGCCAGAGCGGTGTCAGGACCTGCATCGTTTCATTCGGGCATGGCGGTTCCTGCCCGAGGAGGAGGCACGGGAGCTGTTCCGCCAGGTCCTGGAGGCCGTGTGGCACTGCACCAGCTGCGGGGTCCTGCACCGGGACATCAAACCAGGGAACATCCTGGCTGACCTGGACACCGGCCAGGCCAAACTAATAGACTTTGGCTGTGGCACCTACCTGCAGGTGAGCCCACGCAGCCACCTGGCTGTGGCACCTCACTTTGTAGGTGAGCGCACGCAGGGCTGTGCTCCCGGTGCTGACATCTCATGGCCCAACATCTCACAGCCCAAGATGGCTGTGGCAGCGGGGATTCTCCCTTTTGCTGCCAGTCAGGGCACTGAGTCTTCAGCTGAGTTGCTTCAGAGCAGGGCTCTGATCCCACCCTGCCAAGCACACAGGGACCCACCTCATGCCACCCACGGCTGCAAGAAAAGCTGCTCCCAAACCATGTCCTCAGCCTTCTCCAAGGGCACGGCCCATCCACGCCACAGCTGCTCCCCAGCACTTCCCCATCCACACTGGACCATCTGGAACGCTTCCTCTGGAAAAAAAACCAATACATTAATTAAAAGAGGTTAGATGCAAAATGGGAAAACAAGAAAAATGATAAAAACTCTTATCTCTGTCAGGGCCTTGAGGAAGGACCATCCCCTGCATGCCAGGGAAAAACCCAGCCATGGGGGAGGGAAGCCCACACTTTCTCTCTTCCCCCCTGTACTGCCCCCCAAAATCACGGTGATCCCAAAGCAAACAAGGGCTGTGGAGCAGCCCAAGCCCTTCCTTGCCTGCACAGCAAAGCAGCTGTGCACAGGCTCTGGAGTCCCACCTCTGCTCCCACCATGGGGTTTGTTTGTGTCAGGCTGGCTGCCCCAGCCCCAGCCCAGGGCACGGTGGGTGCTGGGGGCTGTTGGCAGGGCCAGGAGCCCACTCCCATTTCATACCCACCCCAGCCCATGCCCCAGCCCTGCCAAAAGCAGCTGGGCAGCGACTGAAGAATGCATCTGCCCCAGCAAAGGGGGAGCCTTTAGTTCCCTGCCACACTGGGCAATGCCCAAATCTGGCAGCATTTCCCCAGGTGGAGACTCATCTGCAAATTCCCTGTGGAGTTTGGCTTTGAAGAAAGTGCCAGAATCAAAGTCCATCACCTTCAGCCTCCCGTGGCCAGGCTGGGGAATAGCTTGATGAAGTCATCCTTGATGTCTCCCTCGCTGTCTCCAGCAGCAGCAGCAGCGGCAGAAGCAGCAGCAGCAGCAGAAGCAGCAGCAGCAGCAGCAACATCCCCACCTGGTACAGCTTCTCCAGGGGTCCTTCTCCTTCCCTGCTGGAAGACCAGGCTCTCATGGCTCTGGCCAGGGCCCCAGCTGTCAAGGAACCAGGACAAGAAAAACCAGCTGGGATGGCCGCCACCAGTGCTGGGCAGAGCAGCTCAGCTCCAGCACAAGGGCTGCATGTTCCCATCCCATGAGCCTGGTTCAGTAACACAGGCAGCACAAAAAGCTCTGGGTTCCTTTGTTTCTGACTGCCAAGGCATGTGTGGAGCTGGAACTTACCAGGGCCTTGGATCAAAGTGTGCCTGTGGCTCTCTCCCTTCTTCTATGGCAGAGGAATATCCTGCATCCAAAGATCACAGAACAGGTCTTCTAAGGTGGGTCTGTCCAAGGAGTTCACCGATAAACACCACCTGATCAGATCTTTGCACTCTGGGGAGAGAAAGCAGAAACTGCCGGTCAGCCAGAGAAGGCTCCTGTCTGCTTTGCCTCACTATTCCCGTGCCCAGGCCATGCTGGATGCGCTCAGAGCTGGGCCTAAACTTTCCCATCAATTCCCTGTTTTGGAGGAGAGCAGGACATGTGCCACCTCCTCAGCAGCTGCCAGAGTGGGATGCTCACGAGCCCCCTGCTGGCTCCCAGCACTGGGATTCCCCAGTGCCCAGAGAAGAGGATCCACCTTGAGAGAGCCTTTGTGGCAGCGGGAGCTGGCCCCAGCTGAGGTTCCAGCCCCTCCTGAAAGGGTGCTCCCCGCAGACCATCTGGTGCAGCAGGATGCCCAGACACCAGACCGTTGCTGCCTCGCCACGGTACCACCCAAAGTCGTTCCATTCCGGGGGGCTGTAGGACAGTGTTCCTATGGAATACAGATGGAGTTCATCAGGGGGATGCTGCAGCTCCCAGAGCCTGGCCCCAGCATCCCTGGGCCTGCGGGGGCTGCATCAGGGGCACACAGGGTGACCACTGCCCTCTCGCCAGCACCTGGACTTATGCACAAACAGGGTTGGAAAAGAAGCCTCTGGTGTTGGAAGAGCGCAGTCCTGGCTAGGCCCAACCATGACAAGCAAAGGAAAAACCCCCTCTGTGCTGGGGAAAAAACATGCCCTTATCCTCCCTGCCTGCATTGCCCCAAAAATATTATGAAGCCAAGGCAAACAGGGTGAGTGGAGCAGTCCAAGCCCTTCCTCTCGTCTGCACACCAAACCGGCTGGGGCACAGGTTCCCGCCCCTCTCTCTGCTACCCCCACCCATGGGGGTTTTGGTCGGGCTGGCTGCCCCAGCCCAGCCCCAGTCCTGGGCAGAGTGGCTGGCAAAGGCCGCCAGCAGGGCTGGAAGATGGCTGCCCGACGTGAGACTGCGAAGCACCACGAAGAAGTGAAAACCAGGTCGGGTTCTGTAGCAGCCAGGACAGCAGAAGCGTGAAAAAGAAAAGCGGAGAAAAAAGATGCCGAGACCTGCCGTGCTCTGGGTGATCGTAGAGGGGAGCCTGGCCGAAACGTGCGGCTGCAGCCTTGAGGAGCTGCAAAAGCACTTATGATTTATAGGTATGGAAAGGCAAGCCGCATATGATCTTTTTATTGCTTTTTTGCAGAAAAGGCAGATTAAAGGGATAGATTTGCAGAAAGAATTACCGGGACTTTTGGCTTATGGTTATGATAGAGGACTTTTTATTAACCCCCATACGGTTCACGAGTTAACGGAGTGGCGTAAATTCGGTGATTTATTATGGGAGGCTACTTTAGATGGTGATAAAACTGCCAAAAAGTGGGGTAAATTATGGCGGGTCGTTAACAATGAATTGCTGCAGTTTCAGGCTGAAAAGAAGGCTGCTCAGCAGGCTACTGCCACTCATGACTGTAATAAAGATTTCGACCAAGTTAGGGAATTTGATAAGGAGGGGGAATTCCGTTAGCCCCTGCAATGAGGACGGTTTCACTACCTGCCTCACCGCTTCCTTTGGCGAGCCCGGCAAGCCAGGCTACACAGAGCGCTTTATTACCCGCTCTGCCACTTCCTTCGGCGAGCCCGGCTCTATTACCTGCTCCGCCGCTCTCTTCAGCGAGCCAGGCTACACAGACCGCTTCTAAAACTCCTGCACTCTCTCAGCAACAACAGCCATGGCCGAAACCGCCCAGTCAGTTCCCGAGAAGCAATCAGCCGATCCCTGGGGCGGAAAACGACCTAGCGGCGGCTATCGCGAGGGACCGACGGGAGGTGTGGGCTGCTTTGGTGAGAGAAGCAATGGAAAAAGGAGATCAGGAGGTCATAAGTGTGGCCACTGAGCTGGCTTGCCCAGTTATCTTCAGTCCTCAGGACGGGGGGGGCTTGCAGGCAACCATTACCGCTATTGATTGGAAATTGTTGTCTCAACTACAATCTACTGTTAGTCAGTTTGGAGTTAAAAGTGAACCAATTAAACAGATGCTAGATTACATTTTTGATACTAGCCTCCTGCTGATTAATGATTGCCGTGGATTAGCTAAATTGATTTTTACCCAACATCAGCAATTGTTATTTAATGCTCATTGGCAAGCACTAGTTAATGAGTGTGTGGCAGTTCAGAGGCAGCCGGGTGACCCTCCCCATGGTATTACTGTTAATGAGCTTATGGGCCTGGGACCTTCATACCGAGGCACAAGCTCTATTGGGTCAGGAGAAGTGCCGGGAGGCTATGAGATTAGTTAGACTCGCTATAGAAAGGGTAAAGGACCCAGGAGGGGTACCCATGTATTTGGGAATTAAGCAAGGGGCAGAAGAGTCATTTGGGTCATTTATTAATAAGGCTGCTGCTGCAATTGAAAGAGCTGGGGTGCCCAAATATCTTAGGGGGGCATTGCTCAAGGAGTGTGCTCTCCAAAATTGCAATTCTACTACTAGGAGAGTGACTAATACTCTGGGTGCCAACTGGACTATGGAGGAGGCATTAGAAAGGATGGCTTTGGTGCCAACAGGAGCAGAAGCCTTTGTAGTAGATGCAATCAAACAAGTAGGGCTAAACCTACAAGAACAGGCAAAATCCTCTCAAAGTCACGTGTTAGCTGCTCTTGCACCTCTTCAGATGTCAGCAGCACTGCCTCCGATGGCTAATTGGGGCCAAAAATGCTGCTCGGACACCCACAATACGAGTGCCTGCAAGCAGAGACCAGGAAGTACGAACCGCAGTGACCAGGCACCAACAGAAGTCATCGCTGCAGCATCAGCACCCTCTTCTGTCTCCGACCCGACACCACAGGGAGCCGCGGCGGGGAAAGCGGAACCGCTGCGGTGGGAGTGACCTGCACCGCTGCGGCTGCAGCGCGGACGGAGCGCACGCCGCATCCAGCGCGGGGGAGTCGCGCCCACTCCAATACAAGCGGCGGGGGACCAGAGCACTTTTCCAGCGCCAGCGCTTGTCTCTCCGCCCCGCAGCCGGCAAAAGCTACAGTTTGAGACATAACAACCATATTTTGTCAGCAAAAAGAGGGGATCTCTGCTGCAATTGGGAAACCAGTGATAATAAACAAACGACGCCAAGTTAAAGGGACTTTTGTTCTTCCTAGCAGAGACTGTGAAACAGGAATCAGCAGTGAATGCATGGGTCAAATTTCGGCCGATTTTGGCTCAGCATTGGTTGTGCTGTCTTGAGATCACCTGTATTGACAGAGACTTTAAAACATCAGAAGCCCGGACAGCTCAATTGGTAGAACATCAGACTCCAAAATTGTATTTTGGGAAATTTAAAAATGTTAAAGATGTCTGGAAGCAATTGTATGAGTGAGATGTTATGAGTGTGCTTTTTGGTATAAATGCTGCAGCAAATACGTGAGGGGAGTTGTTTTAGCTTAGTATTTTGGAGTCAGGCCTGTAAGTAAGTTGTAGTGGATGCTATATTTTATTTTTATAGTAAGTTTTGTTTGTTGTTGAGTAGTTTGGATTGAATTATCTATTAAGTGCCATTGGATGTTAAATACTGTTGAGGTTTTTTGATAAATTTTCTGTTAAGATTAAATTATATTAGGTTTAAGTAAAGTTAGATTCTGTTAAGTTTGAATTATATTAGGTTTAAGTTATGTAGAATTTAAAGTCAGTTGATTTTTGTTAAAGTTTTATTAGATTTAAGTGATTTTACATGTAAGTTCTGTTGATTTGTAAATAAGTCTGTTAAGTTTAAATATTTTAAGTGCTTTAAGTGCTGTTAAATTTGATTTATGCTAGATGTTTATTTTATGATTTTCATTTGTTGGGACTACCTTATAGAGATACTAAGAGTGCTTATAATGCTTTTACTTATTTTGCTTTGTATCTTTGGTTGTATTTTAGGATATGGTCAGTAGAATGACAGAGAAACCCGGCATACTAACCTCCTTATGATAAAAAGAAAAAAAAAGTGGGAATATGTTGGAGAATTTTGCTCAGACATGTCTTGAAGGAAAAAGGGCCATGAAAATATACAGCCGATGGAAAAGTAAAAGGCAGCTGTAAGCAGCAATTCCCAAGCCTGCTTCTGTAAATAACTAAGTTCTCAGGCACATTTTTATAAACAGCAGGGTTCTCAGACAGTTTTCTCATAACAGGTGAACATTCTATTGTTGTCTGTTTTGGGAAAGTAAAAAGTGAGTTTTGAGAACCACTCATATCAGGGTGAGAACACAAATCTTGGTTTCAATAAACAAACCACAGGTATTGAAAACAAAAGGAGGGGTTAGAGTTTGCTCTGTGGCCTATGATGAGCTCGGATTTTGCAATATGTACGAGCTTAATTAACACTGGTATAAAAAGTGAATGGTTGAATCAATAAACCGGAGCTCGATGCTGATCAATTAAGATGGGTCGTCTCCCTTCACTTCAATACATGTCCTGCCCTCCTGCTCTGTGCCAAAGGCAGCAGGGATGGGCAGCTCTGGGCACAGTCAGCATGGCCTGGGCACCGCAGGCCTTGGCACAAGGGGACAGGAGCCCTCAGCTGACGGGCAGTTTCTGCTTTCTCTCCTTGCAGCCGGGCTCTGCGGGTGCTGAGGCTGCTCTGGGCTCTGCCAGGGCTCTTCTGGGCTCAGCCCTGGGCCCAGCTGGGCTGGCTCTGCCCTCACATTGCTCTCACAGCTTTGCATCAGACAAGCCCGTTGTAAGCACAGCGCCTGAGCTTTCTGCTTTGGCAGGTGAGTGAGACTCTGCTGCAGGCCCAGAGATTGCAGCTGGGGACACACATCCAGCTGACAAGGACCCTAACTCTCCACAGTCCCAGCTGAACACCTGGATCTGTACAGGGTGTTTGTCTGTCCCATTCTTCCTTCTTGATTGGCTGGAATTGTGCAATTGCACTTTCTTCCTCCTCTAGAAGTGCCACGAGTGGGCCAAAGCTGGCGAGTGGGCCGTGCTCCTGAGGCAGTGCAGTCTGGAGCTGGTGGATGGAGAATTGCCCTTCTGCACTTCCAAACCAGAGCAAAAAGCTGTAAGTGGGACTTTGTGTCTCTAAGAAATCCCTGACAGTTTGAAAGGGAATATGCAGCTCATTCGCAGGGTGAGAGGTGTGGTGGTTTGACCAGGAAGGAGTGGGAATTCTGGGATGCTGTGGTCAAACCAATGGATGTTTGGAGTTTGATACTGACACCTGGTGTAGCCAGTGGGGTTTGGACACACCTCCGAGAATACACAGGGGTTAAAAAGCAGGGCTCTGCCCCTGGCAGGCTCTCTTGGGACGTCGCGGCGAAGAGGTCAGATCACCCTCCCCTGTCCAGCCGCTGCTGCTGGGCGGGGGAGGGGCAGCCACGTGGTAGGCCCTGGGCCTGGACAGAGATGGGAGGTGAGGAGGCCCTCGAGGATGGAAGGGTGGAAGATGCAGGGAGTCAGCCCTCGGGCAGCCATTCCCCCCCCCCCCCATCCCCCCCAGGAGAGAGAGAGAGAGAGAGCCGGCGACACCGAATGTGATAGCAGCCGGCCCAGGAGGAGAAGGGGGGGGAAGAGTGCCCGGCCGGAGCAGCAGCGTGTGTGGGAGTGCCGCAGCTCCGGGACAGAGACTGAAAGTTTTAACCCCTTTCTTTCATGATTGGGGCCTTTGCAAAAATGCTAATCCTCCTCGAAGCTGAATAAGAAGGAAGATAAGAGATGAGATGAGACAAGGACCTGGCCCGAAGAACGTGGAGATGATTGAATGGGGAGAGATGATTTGGAGTGGCCTTTTGGCTGGACTTTTCTTGTGGCCATGGACTCAGTTGTTCCTGTGACACAGAGACTGCACTTAGGGGGAAGCAGTGGCTCAGAACCAGGAGGGTTCATCGTGAGGACCCCCCGGCCCCAGGGGGTTGGAAAAATATGGGGGGGACAGATGTCCCAAAGCAGAGACTGTGCCTTTTTGGAGTGAGACAAGGCATCCTTGAAAGACAACCCTAAAAGCAGCTCTGGTCCATGCGCAGTGGTGAGAGCACTGGGCATGGAAGGAAGATGTCACAAGCGGCAAAAGGACTTTTTTTCCGGGCGGTGCCGAAGTGACAGGGAAGCACACGAGGTTTCAGTGTGTTTCCAGGGGAAGCCTATGGAACAAGAAGGACTCCTTTCCTCTTCATGAACTGAAGTTTGAGTATACTAAAGTGTGGTGCCAGGCTGGGCAGTTAGTGATTTGGGAGAATGTATCGGATTGGGAAAGTCAGGTAGTGGGGAGGAGGAAAGTGGTTTTTGTAAGGTTTTCAATTTTTTTTTTTTCTTTTCCTTATAGTTTTTCCCTATTTTCCTGTAGTTTAGGTAATAAAGTGTTCTTTATGTGTAAGTTAAAGCCTGTTTTGCTTATTCCTGGTCACATCTCACAGCAGACACCAGGGTGAGAGCATTTTCATGGGGGGCACTGGCTCTGTGCCAGGCTCAAACCATGACAAGAGGGAAGGTCATCTTGTAAAGGATTTGGGCTTTGACAGAGTTTCCATTCCCAGTCCTGCTTGGAGCTGGAAGGGCAGAAAGCAATTTCCTCTTGCTTCGACCACAATTTAAAATAACAATATTGGAAACAATCCCCAAAAACATTTATATAGCCTGCTGACGTCAGTAAGATGGATCCATGCTATCAGCACATTTACAAAATAAATAAATAAATGAGTTCTGTTTCAAAAGATCAGTTACCTCTTAATTCAAAGTTAGAGAAGATTTTTCACTGCACACTTGTGTTTTGTTTTTATCTTTCACATTTTAAATAGTTTTTTATTACTTTTTCCTTTTTTCCCTTTCAATAGAAAACATGTCCTACAGAAGAAATGTCCTTTGCTCCTGGTTCCCGTGTGGAGCAGCTCCCTTCCTGCTGGTTGAGCTGCTCAGGCAGAGCCCGGCAGCTCCTGGCCCTGCAGGGCTGAGGCTTTTCCCCGTTGCTGGGCACAGACTGATGGAGCAGCACTGCTGAACACGGGCACACACAGAGGGACCAGCAGCAGCTGCCTTTGGCCAGACTGGCAGGATCTGATCCCTGACTCTGGGCCAGGGCTGCACAAATGACCCCCCAGCAGCAGCAGCAGCAGCAGCAGCACATGGAGCTGACTTTGAGCACAGCCCCTGCCCCTCTTCCCTCCCGTGTGCAGCGGTGTCACAGCAGCCTGAGGCACCTGGGAGCCCCCAGTGCCAGCAGGGACTGGAAATGGCAGCCCTGGGCTCCTGGAGGCTGTGCAAGGAACGGAGCTGGGCACTCCCTGTCCATGGGGAGCTTCCAGATGGAAAAGGCTGCTGTGCCCAGGCAGCTCCAAGGGCACAGAAAGGAGGCTCTGGATCACTGGATCTGTGCCAGTGCCACAGTCCTGGGCAGCAGCCAGCGAGCCCTGGGGGAACAGAGGGCACAGCACGAGGGACAGAACCAAGCAAGGGCAGAGACTGGAGAGACCCAGACCCAGGAGCAGGAACAGCTGCTCCATTGCACTCTTGGAGAAAGCTCTTGGCTGGTTCAAAGCGCTGAAAGGTGTGAAGGGCAGAGAGGAGGCCACAGCAAACAATGCTCCTGTTTACACAGCCTCCCCTCTCCGTGTCCCAGAAGGAATTGCATGGACTGTGTTCTTCTCTCCGAGTCGTCTCGTTCAGCATGAGCAGCTCAGCACCAGGAGCTGAAGGAGCTGAAGCCTCAGGCCACAGGAGCTGGGCAAGAGGAGACTTTTGGAGCATAGGAATGCTGCTAAAATAGGCCCAGCTGAATGCAGTGGATACAATAATGGAATCACAGAATCCTTTCTGTTGGAAAAGCCCTCTGAGCTCACCCAGTGCAGTCGGTCACCCAGCAGTGCCAAGCCCAGCACTAAACCACGTCCCTGAAGTGCCAAGGCCTGGACACCAGCCCTGAGTGAGGCCTGGACAGCAGGCCCTGAACCAAAGGTGGCCTCTGGATGAACCTTCCAAGCAAAGGTTATCTTTATATTTGCTCCCTAATGAAATATGCATGGTCATTAGCACTGAGATAGATGTAGCCGCTCATTTTTGAATCACGTATTGACCTTTGTGTATTTAGAAGCCAGACAAAGCCATGAAATCTGACATCTGGCCTTGTTTGGGGCTCTATGGTCAAAGTCACCTCCCTTGGTTCCTCCTTGAGCCCTGGCCAAGCTCTGGGAGGGACCCAAGCGGAGGATGAAAGCAGATGTTGCCACACTAGCAGTGCTGTCAGTTTGTTCATTCAGCACTGTCAGAGCTGGGCCCTCTCCCAGCAGGGTTGGAGCCTCACCTGGGGCTGGAGGCACCTGCAGGAATTCCCAGTGCCCAGGAGTGGCTCTGCAGCCCTTGGCTGTAACAGCTTCCCCAGCTGCTGTGTGGGTCTGGGGGATGGTAAAGGCTGAGGGTAAATGCTGCTGGATCTTTCTTAATCACTGCTGCAATCTTTGGTGGGGATGGTTGGGTGCATTGCTGAGCTGCTCCTTTTGTGATTCTTTGCTGCTCTGAGCTGCAGGAAATGACACTGATTCCTTCAGTTGGTGTCTGTGTCCGTGGTGCTGACCCTGCCCACTGGTAAAGCAAAACTGGCACAGTCTGTCCAGATGCACACAAAATGTCACTTGTTCAGTGTAAATGTGAGGAATCAGTGCCATCAGAAATTCCCAGCTGGGAAGCCCTTCCCTGGAGTTCCCTGGCTCTGGAGAGGGCTGAGCTCGGAGCCCCGTGTGAGCAGTGGGGCAGTTGGGTAAAAGAAGCTGCACCCCTGGATGTCTTCAAATGCATCCAAAAATTGCAAATGGAAAAGGAAAAGACCTTGTGGGTTTGGGCAGACAAAGATGAATTTGTTGAGAGTACATAGGAAACAGCAACTTCAGATGGAACAGTTATTGTTGGAATGCTCCCACATGGAGCAATAGAAGAAGGTTTTAATCTTGAGCTGATATGCATTTGTACAAGTGAAATATTGATATCATAAATATCTATATAGATATTTATAGTATAATAAGACGTATATATATATAATTCATATATATATTAATATAATAATATATTAATATATATATGTATATATGCCTATATCTATCTATTTCTATATCACTATCTACATATAAAATAATAATGATGTGAAACAGTGCTGACAATGCTAATTTGGTAGCTTTGGCTGCTCAGGAATGTAACACTAAATACCCTGCAGAACAGGATTGGCCAGGACCCTAATGTCAGTGGTCAGCTTTGTGAGATTGTATACAATGAAAAAGGGAGGAAGTGAGGAAATTGGTGATTTTTACAGGGTGTGCTGATACTGTGATGCAGAGTGCTTTGTCTGTTCCTGTGAAAAATACAGTGATTAAGCCTGCAGAGTTTTTCATGTACCAGACTATGCACAAGCTGCAGGATTGGTTGAAAGGGTGAAGGGGTTTTTAAAAGAGCAGTTGGAAAAATGAGGAGATGGGAACCTTTGCCCATGGAGAACCCATCTCCCAGATGTGCTCCAAGCCCTTAGCAATGGCACACTGGAAAAATGAAACCCACTGGCTGTGCACCGCTGCCCCCAGTTTGCAAATCCAACCATGGGCAGTGAGACTTGGGCTGCCTGGGAAATTGTTCTGGCTGTGATGGCCCCTGGCAGGGCCAGCCCAGAGGCTGCAGGGCTGGGCCTTCATGCATTGTAATTAATGTGGAGAAATTCGAAGCAAATGAGAGCTATCAGTTCTGAAACAGGAATTCAGATTCCTCCAGGACACTTTGCCTTGGTAACTGCTCCCTTGGAGCTTGGCCTTGCAAAGTGTTCCTGTCATGGCAGGAGGAATTGATGCAGAATATCAAGGAGAAATTACAGTACTTCTGTTAAACAATAATGAACAAGATTGGATTATTCAACCCCATGACAGGGTAGCACCATTATTGATCTTGCAATTTTAAGAATGATTCTGCAAAAAGGAGATCCACCTCCAGTCACCACTGTTTGTGGAGATAAAGGGTTTGGATCCAGCAGCCCTAATAATGCAGCCAGAGTGTGGGTCCGGAGGCCAAAAGGCCCTCCCAACGCAGCTGAAGGAGCAGCTTCTAGGAAAGACAACTCCGAGTCCTGAAACCTGGGAAGGAACAATGGGAATTTGTCCCTGCAGCCAAAGATTCTGTGTGAGAACAAGGAGATCTGGCAGGATATTGTTTTACACATCCTGCCAGACCAAAAGTCCCTGTTTGCCTCAAGGGCCCCTTTGGGAAATGCTCCGATCCACGGGCTCCATGTGAAGGCTGCTGTGACATTGAGGGACTTGCACAGGAATTCCTTCCAGGAGCCTGGGTGCCCCTCAGGGACTGGGATCCGGCCCCTTCCAGCCAGAGGGGAAAGGGCCCCCCAAGCCTTGCTAGCCACAGACAGCATGGTAAAGCTGAACAGCAGAGGGCCTCGGGGCATTAGTCTGGAATTAAAAAGGTGTCAGCTCCATGCACAACAGAATTCTTGTTCCTAATTGGAATGAGATTGAGAAAAAAGGATGAAGAACAGTGTCACTAAAGTACTACTGATGTCTGTAAGCTGTACCTTGACAGTCAGCCAAAATCTTTGTCTGCTGTGGAAGGGGCTAGCAGCGGGCCTGTTAGCTAAAGGAGCGAGAAGTAAGAAGAAGAAGAAGCTGATAAGGAGCTTTCTCCAAGGCCGTAACCAAGGAGATCGAGAGAAGGAAGATAAGAGCATTCCGCAGCTGGATGAAGTGTTTTTAGAAAGTTAGGTGGAGTCAGAGTAACTTTTCACCAATGGCATGGTATTGAATTATTGTGGCCAAGTAGCTAAGGTAGAAGAAGGGTAAACAACTGGAAAGTGTATAAAAGATCAGCCATTTTCATTAATAAACTGTTGCCAAGTGTTACCAACTGAGACTGCTTGTGGTCTCTGCTTTATGTCATGACCGCCTCGACTGCGACATTCTGGTGACCGCCAACGTGATAAGAACATAGTCGGTGGGGGCCCATACGGGGTCCTAGCAATTGGCAACCGTGACCCACTGGGACATAGTGGGGGAGGCGGCGTTGGTGCAGCTGAGAGTGGCAGGTGGAAGCCACAGGGAGGTCCGGACCTGATTCCCTCCAATCAAGACACCTGGAAGTAGGTGAGCCACCAACTAGTAATAATGGGACAAAATTTATCTAAAGAGGAAGAAAGTGTTCTGTCTACATGGAAAGTTTTGTTAAGAAATAAGGGAATTAATACGTCAGACTATGAGCTTCGTAATATATTGCTGTGGGCTAAATCACAGAATCTTGGCGCTGATCCCGACACAGCATTTAGTGTTAAGGCATGGAAGAAAGTTGGGGACAGACTTTGGCAAGTTATTTGAGCGGGAGATAAAAAAGCTGTTGATTTAGCAGTAACCTGGAACTCGCTCTTTGAGGCTTTAAAACAATGGAAAGTAGAGAGAGAAACGGAGCAAGATGCGGATGAAGAGTCGGGGCTGATAACAGAATCTGACGGGGGGGCTGAGGCAGAGGGGGCCTCTGAGGTAGAAGGGGGCTCTGATGGGGAACTTGGTGAAGAAAGTTCAGATGCCATGGGAGTTACCTGGCGTGCTGCCAGAGCTTCTGGGCTGGGTGCCAAAGCTTCTGGGAAAGCTGCCAAAGCTTCTGGGAAAGCTGCCAAGGCTTCTGGGAAAGCTGCCAAAACTTCTGGGCAACCTGCCCTAGCCTCTTCTTATCAGACCCCTAAGCCTCCTTATCTCACACCTGCGCAGCAGCTCGCGATGGTGCCTGTACATACTACACCGCTACGCCAGTTAGCTGAAATGTCTCTAGCAGAGAGAAAAGCCCAGCCATCTGCCCCCCCCGCTTCCCTCCTCTCTGGTCCAGCCATCTGCCTCCCCGCTCCCCTCTGAGATGCTTGAACAACCTGCAAGGCCGTATCCTCCTCTACGTGACAGTGACAGCAACAGTGAATTAACTGATGAGTCTCCCGCAGTAACACCTGTGTTGGGGCAAGGAGCTCTGGTCCCTTCATCTTCTAAGAGCTCTAGCCTTACTGCCCCATGGACTTTGCCTCCATGCCAAGTCACTGTGCTTCCTCAACACCCTCAGGAGTTTTGGGAATTTGTTAGGAGGAAAGCAGATGAAGAAAAGAATTGGGACATCATAGAAAGGTTAGGTGCTTCAAGAGTACCTCAGGAGAACAGTGCCAATGCAAATGTTGCTTGTGATAACCCTATGGCTTTTCCAGTTTTCAAAGCAGCTCCTGGAACAGGACAGAACGACAGTCATCATGTCTTCGCCTGGAGGGTTGTGCAAGACCTCCAATCGAAAGTAGCTCAGTATGGTATTAATTCCTCAGAGGTAATGCAATTAATACATGTGATTAACACAGATTTGCTTGCACCTTATGACATCACTCATCTTGCTAAAATTCTATTCCAGCCAGTACAATATGGTGTATTTCAAGAAACTTGGAGGAGAGTGGCTGAGCGCACTGCTTTAACAAATATGCAGTTGCCTCAACCCGACCCTTGTCATGCTGTGGGTGGTGCTACAACAGGTGGCTTGTCAGCCATTGTAATTAATGTGAAAAATCCTGAGGGCCAACAAGCTAACATCAGACCCTATGTTGCCGATGCTCCTCAAAGTTTGTGGGGACGAGATTGTTTATCTCAATGGGGTGTCAAAATTACTACGGATTTTTAATGGGGGCCACTGTGTTGCAGGGCAATGAACGTCCAGTTGTACCCCTGACATGGTTGACAGATAAGCCTGTCCGGGTTCGCCAGTGGCCCCTGACTACTGAAAAGCTTACTGCCCTGCAAGAGTTAGTTACAGAACAATTGCAAGCCGGACACATTGAGGAATCATTCAGTTCCTGGAACACCCCTGTTTTTGTAAAAAAAAAGAAATCAGGAAAATGGAGACTTTTACATGATTTATGGCAGATAAATGCTGTAATGGCAACAATGGGAGCTTTGCAACCAGGCCTTCCTACACCCACGATGATTCCACAGGAATGGCAAATAGTTGCCATTGATCTAAAAGATTGTTTCTTCACTATTCCATTGGCTGAGCAGGACAAAGAAAAATTTGCTTTTACAGTGCCTTCTATAAATCATGCTGAACCTGATAAAAGATATCAATGGAAGGTACTCCCAAAAGGCATGAAAAATTCGCCAAATATTTGTCAATGGTTTGTGGCACAGGCCTTGTCAAAAGTGCGGGAGCAATTTAAAAACTGCTACTGCTATCATTACATGGATGATCTCTTGTTGGCATCTGACAACAAACAGCAGTTGTCAGCTCTTAGACAATGTGCTGTGACAAATTTGAAAGCCTTTGGTTTGATCATTGCTCCAGAGAAAGTGCAGGAACACATGCCTTGGAAATACCTAGGTATGTTGGTGACCAACACTCAAGTTATGCCTCAACCTGTAAAGTTAGACATTGATGTTAAAACTGCTACTGATGTACAGAAATTGGTTGGTTAGATTCGATCATATTTAGGCATAACTAATCATCAGATGCAGCCATTGTTTGATTTGCTTTCAGGCATCGCTTCCTCCACTGATGAGAGGCAATTGACCTCAGCGGCAAAAAAGACTCTAGAAGAAGTTGAATTAGCCCTAGCACACAAATTTGTTAACAGGATAGATCCCTCTGTTGGTGTTCAATTGTTTATTTTGAAAGACCATGAAATACCATGTGGAATACTGTGTCAATGGAATGATAATTGGGAAGATCAGTTGCATATTCTGGAATGGATATTTTTATCTTTCAGATCTCGGAAAACAGCTCCAGGACTTTATGAGCTTTTTGCAGATATTATCATCAAGGGTCGCAGGCGTTGTCATGAGATTTTGGGACAGGACCCCGTGACCATTGTGATACCTGTACAACAGTGGTATTTCAAATGGTGCTTTCAAAATAATCATGAATTGCAATCTGCCTTATCTTGTTTTACAGGCCAAATCTCGTATCATTTGCCTTCTCATCCTGTTCTAACACTGGCTAAAGAGATCCCTTTTGAAGGCAAGCAAATTTGTTCTCCTGTTCCAGTGGAAGGTATAACAGTTTTTACAGATGGGTCCGGGAAAACCGGAAAAGCAGCTGTGGCTTGGAGAAAGGATGATCACTGGGAATATCAGACAGTGATTCAACAGGGATCTCCTCAACTGATTGAACTTTCTGCTGTTCTTTTGGCTTTTGCTTTGTTTCCTGGTTCTGTAAACATAGTTACTGATTCAGTTTATGTTGCCAATTTGGTTAAGCATTTAGATCAAGCAGTGTTGTATAATATTCAAGAGAAACCATTGTTTACCATATTAGTGATGTTGTAGACAGTTATTGGTGCTCGAAAACATTCTTACTTTATTATGTACATTCGTAGCCATACATCATTACCAGGATTTTTTGCTGAAGCCAATGCCTATGTAGACTCTTTAGTAGCTGCTGCTGCAATCAAAACTGTACCCAGTGTGTTACAGCAGGCAATTTTATCCCATCAATTTTTTCATCAGAGTGCTCAAGCTTTACAGCAGCAATTCAAATTGTCTACTGCTGAAGCAAAATCTATTCTTTCCTCTTGTCCCGACTGTCATATGACTCATGTTACTCAGTATTATGGTACCAACCCTAGAGGTCTTTCTGCGTTAGAAGAATGGCAAACTGATGTTACAAAAATGCCAGAATTTGGTCACTTTAGGTATGTTCATGTTACAGTTGATACTTTTTCTCATGCAATGGTTGCTTCAGCATTCACAGGAGAAAAAACTCAAGATGCTATTTGTCATTTTTATCATGCCTTTTCTATTCTAGGTGTTCCGAGTCATGTAAAAACAGATAACGGCCCAGCATATGCTTCGCAGAAAATGCAAGCATTCTTTCGTGCTTGGGGCATTGAGCATTCAACAGATATTCCACATGTCTCCACGGGCCAAGCAATTATTGAAAGAGCTCACGGACTTCTTAAACGTCAGGTTCAAAAACAAAAAGGGGGAATGCAACAGGAGCCACCTCAAGTGAGATTAGATAAAGCTGTTTATGTGTTAAACTTCTTATGTCCCCTAACTGACTCACAGTTATCTCCAATGTTTTGCCATTTTTCTTCTTTGAATTCTAAGCAACCAAATTTCCATAGAAATGTCAAGGTATGGGTCAAGGATTTGATCACTGGTATATGGTCTGGTCCAGTGGAACTGATAACCTGGGGAAGGGGTTATGCTTGTGTTTTGACAGATAATGGTCCTCGATGGGTTCCTGCTCGCTGTGTCAAACCTTACTGAGACTGTGCGGGAAAGGACAGGATCGATGGTTCCACAGCTGAAGCAGAACGTGCGGATGACACTGGCTAAGACCATATATCGGTATTTGAAGATGGATGAAGGACAGGAACAATTGTATTAAGAGTGGGAATTTTGTTGATGGTTGTGATTGTGATTTTGTGTGTCCCCTGTCTGCTTGGGTTTTTGCAAAGGGCCCTGCAAAAATCCATAGCAGCTGTATTTACAGTTCAAAAACTAAAAAGGGGGAATTGTGGAAGGGGCTAGCAGTGGGCCTGTTAGCTAAAGGAGCGAGAAGTAAGAAGAAGAAGAAGCTGATAAGGAGCTTTCTCCAAGGCCGTAACCAAGGAGATCGAGAGAAGGAAGATAAGAGCATTCCGCAGCTGGATGAAGCGTTTTTAGAAAGTTAGGTGGAGTCAGAGTAACTTTTCACCAATGGCATGGTATTGAATTATTGTGGCCAAGTAGCTAAGGTAGAAGAAGGGTAAACAACTGGAAAGTGTATAAAAGATCAGCCATTTTCATTAATAAACTGTTGCCAAGTGTTACCAACTGAGACTGCTTGTGGTCTCTGCTTTATGTCATGACCGCCTCAACTGCGACAGTCTGCCACAAACACCTATAGTGTTTCACCAAGGGGTTAGTCATCAAAATGTAATGATAGGTTATGATGGATTGCTGAGCTTCTTTTGTAATTCTTTGCTAATGATGATGTGCTTTGCTTAGCTTATCCTTTTGTAATCCTTTGCAGCTGTGCATGATATAAATGACACAGTTCCTTAAGTTGGTGTCTGTGTCTTTGGCAGTGACCCTGCCCACTGGTGAAACAGGGCCCCCTCTTGCCTAAGTGTTCCCTGGGAAGGCAAAAGCCCTCCCTCTAAAATTCCCCCTTTCCTCCCTGTTCCCCCCTTCATACCCTGAGCATGATGTGCTCTGGTCTGGTGTATGCCTGGGCTCAGCTGGGGTCCCCTGTCCTGGCTGTGTCCCTTGCCCAGCTCCCCCGCAGCCCCAGCCCCTCCCCAGCATGGCTGACGAGGGGCAGGGACAGGCCTTGGCTGTGCTGCAGCTCAGCAAGAGCCAAACCATCTCTGCGTGCTCAGCCCTGTGCTCAGCACCCGGCCCAGCAGTGTCTCAGTGCCAGGGGCTGTGCCCTCAGTCCCTGCCAGGGGTTTCCATGGCAACTGCCAGGCCAGGTGACCCAGGTGTCCCCCCAGTGCCGGTTGCCATGGAAACAGTGCCCAGCCCTGCCCCTTTCTGTCTGGCTGGCCTGGCCTTTGGCCCTGGCAGTGCCGGTGGCCTGCTGGTTAATGGTGCCTGAGCGGCCAGCGCGGCACAGGGCAGGTGGCCATGGCACAGCCGCCAGCAAGGGATCCCCTCTGGCTCTGGGCACTGACACCAGCCCTGAGCAAGGGGCCAGGGCAGCTTTCCATGGCCACCAACCATCACAACGGCTCCGGGCATTGGTTGCCATGGCACCAAACCAAGGAACGGGTCCCCTCGCTGTTGCCATGGCACCTGGTGGCACCAAGGAGTGTCACTGCAATTATACCTGGAACAGCCCTGGCACCGCCTTGTCCTGATGGTTGCCATGGCAGCTGAGGGCAAACAGCAGCTGGGGCTCTGCAAGGGCCCTGGGGCAGACGGGAAGGAGCAGCAGAGCAGGGGCTGATCCATCCCCAGTGCACTGCACAGCCCAGGGCAGCGTCCCAGAGCGTCCTCATGGAGCTGCCAACAACATCCCCCCTCTGCAGCCCTGGCCTCTCCCCCAGCTCACACAGGTGCCTCATCCTTGCAGGCACAGACACGGCAGCATGGCTCAGCAGCCCCTGTTTGCATTGCACACAGCAGAGGGAGCACCCCCATGCTGTTGGTGTGGGGACATGAACCTGAGGGAGCACAAATGCCATCAGCCCCTGGGGCCAGCAAGGGCTGGGGGACACCAGGGAAACCACTCAGCTTTGTCCTGGCCTCTGCACTCAGCCAGAAAGTTTGTTCTGATCAGCTGGGAATTTCCTGTCCCACTGCAGACGCTGTTGCTCAGAGCCAGGGCTACCTGGCAGGCACCCCCAAACTGCCATGAGCATTTCCTGGGATTCAACTTTGCTTTCTTTCCTCATCCTGAAACAAATGTCTTCCCATTGCCCAGCCCTCTTCCCTCCCCTGCAAACAGCCCATCCCTGTTTGCCCTTTTTTCTCTGGCCCCACTCCCCATTGCAGTTCCTGACCTGGCACCATGGGAACGTCCCTTGGGGAGCAGGATCATCCTACAAGTGCTGCAGGAATTGTCTGCAGGCTCCTGCAGTGCCTGGTCCTGCTCCCTTGCCAGAGGCACCCCAGGCCAGGGAGGCACATCTGGGCTGCTGTGTCTGGCTCTGGGG
The DNA here is from genome assembly GCF_047830755.1 of Zonotrichia albicollis. NCBI lineage: Eukaryota > Metazoa > Chordata > Aves > Passeriformes > Passerellidae > Zonotrichia > Zonotrichia albicollis. The sequence goes on from NC_133851.1 coordinate 4,760,137, forward strand.
CTCCCTGTTCTGGGCAGTGAGGAGGAGCTGCAGAGGCTCTGCAGGACTGACAGGATGGGCTTTGGGCCTGGCAGGAGAAGCTGAGGGACCTGGGCTGCTGGAGCTCCTGAAGAGGAGGCCCAGAGCTCATCCTGCAACTGCTTCAAGGGTTCTTTGAGAGAATCCCAGAATCAGCAAGGTTGGAACAGGCCATGGAGATCATTGAGTCCACCCTGTGCCCTGACACTGCCTTGTTTCCCCTGGGCCTCCTCCAGGATAAACAACCCCAGCTCTCTCAGTCACTCCTCACAGCTCTTGTGCTCCAGAAGCCCCCCCAGCCTTGTTGCCCTTCTCTGGACACGCTCCAGCCCCTCCATGTCCTTCCTAAATTGGGGGCCCCAGAACTGGACACAGCACTTGAGGCGCTGCCCAAGCAGTGCTGTGCACAGGGGAAGAATCACTGCCCTGCTCCTGCTGGCCACATCATTCCTGAGCCAGGCCAGGAGCCATTGGCCCTCTTGGCCAGCTGGGCACACTGCTGGCTCATGTCCAGCCTGCTGTCCATCAGTCCCTGCAGGTCCCTTTCTGCCTGGCTGCTGTCCAGCCACTCTGTCCCCAGCCTGTAGAGCTGCTGTTGTGGACAAAGTGCAGGACCCGGCACTTGGACTTGTTAAACCTTACCTTGTTGGATTTGGGCCCTGGATCCAGCCTGTCCTGGGCCCTCTGCAGAGCCCTCCTACCCTCCAGCAGATCCACACTCACACCCAGCTTGGTGTCATCTGCAAATTTGGTGATTTTCTATTCTTTTTCACACATGTGATAATCATGTCTCCAAAATCATTAACATATTTCCCCTCCCCCTAACCCATGTGTTCTTCTGTCCTGGGGTTCTCTCTGTTGGTCCCGGATGGTCGTTGGTCCCAATGTTCCTGTGGGCCTGGCTGGGCTGGCAGGACACTGATGGTGGTGAGTTTCCAGTTCCCCTTCTCACACAATGGGCATTGTGTGGTTTCCACAGGCCTGGAGTTGTGGAGAACAAGCTCCAGGTGTGAGCTCTGCTGGTGGAGACAATTTATTATCTGGTAACATGAGGTCATAGAGTGGGCTATGACATCCCAGAGTGAGTTATGTGAGGTCATTGAGCAGCTATTACGTCATAGGCCATATCTGTGACATCAGAGGTCCAGCTATGATATCACAGGGCAGACTATGACATCACAGACTCTGGTGTGAAATCAGAGACCAGCTGAGTGACATTAGAGACTGGGCTGTGACATCACAGAGCAGGCTGTGACATCCTAGAGGGGCTGTGTGACATCCCAACAGGGCTGTGTCAGGTCACTGGGTTGGTCACTCTGCCCCAGCTCTCCCTCACAGTTTCTCCCAACAAGTCCAATGCTGATCATGCCCAGCAGGGTCCCTGTTCCCCAGGATCCCCCCGGCCCACCTGGAGCCACAGCCTCCACCAAAGGATGTTCCACAGGATCCACCCCAGAGACTGACAGGTGACAAGGGCCCAGGACTGTGTGACCAGGACATCCAGGACGGGGATTATCCAGGTCACTGTGGCCTGGTTTGGGTGGCCCAGGGCAGGAAAGATGTCTGGCAGCTGAAGCATGGTCTGGGAAGGGCCTCCAAGGTGGGGCTGGAGCCCTTGGGCTGTGAGCAGAGGCTGAGGGAGCTGGGCTGGTCCAGCCTGGAGCAGGGAAGGCTGAGGGGCTCCTCATGCCAGCCTGGCAGTACCAGCGAGGAGGGGATGGAGAACACAGAGCCAGGCTCTTCACAGGGGGCTGGGAGGAGACAAAAGCTAATGGGTGGAAGGGGAAAGAGATCAGCCAGGACAGGAGGAGATGAAATGAGTCAGGCTGGTTTCAGCATTTACCCAACACCAAAGGCAGCCTGACTTCCCTTCTCCATCCACCACTGACAACTCTGCAAATCAGGAATTGTTTGAGCTGTTTTGCACCCACTCCAGCATGAGCATCCTGATACAAGAAGTTAATTGTTTTTATATCTATCACAGAACCACGTTATGAGACAAGGGCAGGACGTGGCCCTTGGCCTTGGCGAACCTCATCCCATTGTCCTGGGTCCATGGATGGCTCCAGCCTGTCTAGATCCCTCTGCAGAGCTTCCTGCCCTCCAGCACAGCCACACTCCCACCCAGCTTGGGCTCACCTGGGAACTGACTGAGGGTGTCCTCGATGGCCTCATCCAGATCAGCAATAAAGAGATTTCACTGACCTGGCCCCAATCCTGAGCCCTGGGGACACTTCTGGATGTGACTCCATTCCTCAGCTGCTCTGACTGCCAGGGTTGGATGAGGGAAATGGTGGTGTGGTAAATGAATATGATTCATGCCATCAATGGTAAGTATATCGATATTTTAGAAAAAGTAATGGAGCAAAGGATATTTAATTAGTGTCACAAAACAGATGTTCATGAAAAAATAGGATACAGGATGTACTTTGAGATAAGTAAAATTCCAAAACAGAATAGGCCCGGGAATAGACAATCGGCCTTGAAATGGACAAAATTGGGATGATTCCAGATATCTATGAAATAATCAGGCTTTTTTTTAGTATAATGCTGGCTTCTATAACACAAGACTTGGGGCGCATGTTCAACCTGTGGAGTTGTTCAAAGAACAGTGACAATGAGGAGAAGCCCTTGTCAGGTGCAACCACCAAAGAGCCAAAAGACCCCTTATCAACAGTGGGAGCATGTGCTGTGCAGTGTGATGATGTAGATTTCAAGAATCGAAAATAGGAAGAGATTTACAGGAAAATACTGATGAATATGTATTAACATACTGTATATAAGCTGTGTTTGGATTCCTTTGTTCCTCGTACGTGAGGCAGGGTGAAAAGCCCTCGCTGTACCCTGATCAATCGGTTTTGCTTACGCTTTATCAGAACCACTGCCAAATTTTTTTGTATCTGCTTGATTATATTTGATAGTATTATTTTATATAAAATTACTGCTCAATTAAAATAGCTACTAAATTCAACTTTGTTGTTTATTGAATTATTTAGAACTTCATTCATAACAGAAGGGAAGGGGTAGAGACAAAGTGTGATTGATTGTCAGCCATAAAAGTCTTGATTTTCATATCTATTCAGACAGCATGAGGAGGTGCTGGGGGTCAGTATCAATTGGACATTGCTGATATCAATCTATAAACACGAAAAGAAAACAGGACAAAACAGTTCTCTCTGCATTGTTTTCAATACAGTATATTCACTTTGAATACATTTCTGAAATGTGTCTAATTAACAACAGAAGAATTGAAAACTTAGATTATTCCCATGGGCTTTTCTTGTTTGGGTGTTTTGAGCAAAAGTTTCTGGGCCTTTGCCACCGAATTCCTGAACTGAAAAGCTCAGCAAAGAAGAGGCTTCTGGAGTAGTAAAATTCATCAGCAACTTCCAAGTGGCTGAGGATCCATCCCCCATCAGAGCAGCAATGAACAGAAATGGGCACAGCTTTGTGGTAGCCCCAGCTCTGAGATGGGCCCTGGGCCTGGAGCAGGAGCAGCTCTTGAGGGCCCCAAGGCCGCAGCTCTTGCGCTGCCCTGGGCAGATGGGATGGCAGCAGGGGCTGCAGAGCTCTCAGCAACTCAGCCCGAGGGGAGCAGGGCAGCCAGGGAGCCTCCTTTGGCCTTGGCCAAGCACCTTCCCCCATGGCTGGGGCTGAGTCCTGTGGCAGCTGCAGCTGCTGCTGTGCCCTTGCCAGGGGCTGCGGCCGTGGGGGCAGTGCCCAGAGCAGCCTGGCCTGAGCAGAGCTGTGGGGCCAGAGCCGGCTGGGCTGAGGAGAGGCCCTTGGTGCTGCCCAGAGCTCAGGGCAGCTGGCAGAGCTTGCAGGGAGCTGGGCTGGGCTCAGAGAGCCTGGCCCAGAAACCATCAGTGTCCGTCTCAGCCTGGCTGATCGTGCAGAGACCAAGAAGTGCAGCCCAGGGTCTTCAAGTTCTCTGGTTGGGAGCTGAGCTTGTGAGCCCCTGAGCCCTGCCAAGTGCTGGGGCTGCACCTCCAGCTCCAGAGATGTGATATATGGGAGCAGGGACAAATCATTCCTGCTGGATTGTTTCTTGTGTTTGCTTATACAGGTGACCTGGGGTCATATGTAGATGAGCTGTTTTGTTTCAGATAACTTGGGTAAAGTGATAAGAATAATATTTTTAGCTGAAAATAATACTTTACACATAATACACAATAAGAAAGGAAGGACACATAATCAGAAGAGCATCTGAGTTTTTAAGAGCGTGAGACTCATTGATGTCCCAGCAGTCAAACCTGTTCAAATACTTTCCTCAGGGCTTCCTTGAGATGAGAGGTGACCACCAGAGACCAAGGCCAGCCAGAGCTCTTTGTCCTGGCAGCTTTTGTCTGGGAGAACTCTTGTATACATCGAATTTTTGAGGGGAGTATCTATTTTGGCTGTGGGCACCTGGAAGGACAAATGGTTCTTTTCCATAGGAAGGAAAGCACTGGGCTCCAGTTCTCCAGTGACTGATGAGAGGCAGCCTTCAACATTCAAAGATCAGCTGGGCCTGTCAAGTGGGCCCTGGGTGGCCAAGCTAGCCAGATCTGTTCCATGTTCCCTTGGTTACATGGTATTCTGCAGTGTTGTTGTGGTGTGTTTTTAGCTTCTGGGTCCCTTCCTCAGGTGTGCCAATATTCCCTTCTCCCTTCCCCCTCGCCCCTTGCTGAGTGTGCCCTGTCAATCAGGTTTAACATTCCAGCAAGGCGTCGTGTGGTTGGTCATGCTCCTCAGGCCTGGGGGACATTGGCCCGTATAGGTGTCCCTAGTCCCTTGAGACCCTGCCCCTTTCACCTGGTTGGTAGCTCACCTGTCCCCTCCCCTTCCCCTGTCCCTGAGCTTAAAAGGCTAATCAGACCATGCGGCCGGGATTCTGTTGGAGCAGTTGCCCCGGTTCAGACCTCTGTAACCATGGAATAAACATCTGGAAACCCTCCAGCGGAATCCTCTCCTTTTTCTCTTCACCATCGCCAGAAGCTCTCTCTCCTGAGGTAAACGGAGTTCCTGACAAGCCTGGACTTGTTCAGTGCCCTGCTGCAATCTCCAGCAGCCAAGGTATCTCTGGGGTGAATAACACCACAGTGCCGCCTTTGGCCCAGCAGCGAGGGTCAGAACTGGCCCAGGCACCATCTAACTGGTAATATTGGGATTCATATTCCAATATTTTGGCATCCCTGGGTGGGCGAAGCGACTCCGCAGCCCGAGAACGGACTCGCAGTACCTCAGAGAAGCTTTTGGCAGCCATGCATCCAGCTTGAAGGGCTTTGGTTGCATCGCCCTCAGCTAGAGACTTTAGGAATATTCCCAGAAGAAGTTCTGTGGACTGTTCGGCGCCTCTGGAAAGCCCAGCTCCATCGTGGTGAGCAGATTTTCCAGAGGAAGAAGAGGGTAGCCTCTCTTGCCCAGAGAGAGGTCCTTTCCTGGTGAGGAGACCTGCCTGCCTAGACCCAGCCACCTACAGCTTCCATTTCACGTGAGTATATCTGCTTTCGGTAGAGCAGAAGCTCAAAAACAGACTCTGCCGTGAGTTCTGTTCCTTTTTACCTTTGCATTTTTGGCTGCGCAGCCCCACAGACGGGAGCGTTCTAGCTTTAGCTTTCTGCCGCGTGTTTCACTGTCTTTTGGAATTCGCGCCGGAGTGGGATCGCTCTCTGCCCTTCCCCCCCGGCTCGGCAGCATGCTCGGCTCTCTACACGTGGTCAGGAGACTTTCTCTCTTTCTCGGTGCGGGGGAGGGGGGCTCTCTTTCCACGTGGCCGGGGGATCTCTCTCGGTGCGGGGTGGGGAGTGCTCTTTGCACACACGGCGCGGGGGCCCCGGTTTCGGCGTGCCACGTGGAGTGGCTGCTCTCTCTGCTCCGCGGGGGGGGCTGCATTCCATGGCGGGGGAGGCTTTGTGTCTGCCTCGGTTCGGCAGGGCGTGCCCTGCTGCTGCTGCCCGGGAATTTTAAAAGCAGTATATACAGCTGCATTGTGAAGCTTTTGTCTGCTCGTTATCGCTTTCTATCTGTGGTTTTTTTTAGAAATTAGTAGCTGATTTTAGCTTTGTTTTTGGTCAGGCGGGATTAAGTACTTTGCCTTTTACATCTAACATGGGTTCCAAACTTAGCATTGTACATAAAGGAGTGTATTAGAATATTGTTAGCATTTTAGTCAAAGGTAATGTGAAATTCTCTAAAGGAAAATTGAAACAGTTTATAAGATGGCTTTTTCTGCAGTTCCCAAACATTTCCCCTGAAGAAATCCACAATATTCAATTCTGGGATAAAGTTGGGAATGAATTGATAACCTTAGGACAATCTGGCAAATCACCCTCAGCTAAATTTGTGTTCTGGAGTTTACAAATTTGAACAGCATTGCTCAAACAAAAGGAAATGGAGAAAAGGCCAAATGTAAAGCCATGTACCTCTGCTCACCCTGTTTCTCCCTCTCCTAGCTCAAAAACCCCTAAACCTCTTTACCCAAAACTTGGTAGCTTTCCGGAGAGCAGTGATGTCCAAAATGGCCCCCAGTCCCTAGGGGGTCCGCAAAATGGTGGATGCCACGTGGCATCTTCCCAAACCTGGTCTTCTTCTTCCCAAAATTCTCTTAAGCATCCCAAAATTCCTGCCCCATCCCCCTCTCCTCCTGTTCCTCGTGACACCTTCCCCCCTACCCCCGCCTTTCCTGCAGTACCCTCAGTTCTGCCCCTCTACTCCTCCCAGGGGGCGGCTGCTGACGTGATGTCACCAGGCGTCCCCGCCCCCTGCCAGCCCCTTGACCCCGCCCCCTGTTCCAATGGTTTCCCTGCCCCTTGCTGGCTCCCTGTCCCCGCCCCCTCCCCGGGTTCCCACGGTGGGGACACACCCACTGCCTGTCCCCAAACCTGTAGCTGTGATCCCAATGCTTCTGATTCCAGGGATACAGAGCAGGGGACAGCAGACCCAATGCATAGTCCCATGTTGTCAGTAGCTCCTGTTACGTTTCAGCCTGCAGCTCAAGCCGGGGCAGCTCCAACTGCTAATTGGAGCTCCTTTGGACGACAATTGATTAAAGAGATCTGTAAATTTCATAAAGAATATGGTCCACAGAGTCCATATTTCCGTGGCCTTTTAAATTCTGAATTGAGTAGGACTGTGGTAGTCCCACATGATTTAAAACAGCTTTTTTCCTGCCTCATGACCTCCACAGAATTCAAATTATGGGAATCAGCATTGAAACAACTGCTAAAAGATGCTCTCCCAGGCTTACAGGCTGGTCCAAACACAGCGAAAGACAACAGTGGTAACCCTATCACCATTGAGCACCTCTGTGGTGAGGGCCAGTGGTCTTCTCCCTAAGTCCAAGCTACTGCAATTCCTGCAGAAACACTCGAGAAGGTAAAAGAAGCAGCTGAAAAAGCATTCTTTTCCCTCCAACCTGAGGGGCCTTTGGAGCCCTATAGTAAAATTTAACAGCTACCATCAGAGCCTTTTCTGAAATTTGTAGAAAGGCTAACTAGAGCCATTGAAATACAGGTTAAAAAGGAAAATGCTAGGGAAGCAATTTTAGAGGAAATAGCGTTTACAAATGCAAATGAACAGTGTCGAGCGGCAATCCTGAGCCTTCCTATGGAACCTCCCCCTACACTAAAAGATATGCTTTTAGTCTGTAACAGGAAAGTGCCTCTGATGACTGTGGCTGAAGACACCAGACCAAGGCTGCTGCCAAGACCACCTCAGCGTGTCGCTGTTGCCAGCCCTGCACCTTCTCCCTCAGCACAGCAGTACCCTGGGCAGCAGCGGAGACCAGCAATGGTTGAGTCCACTAAACCATGCCTGCTTTGTAATAACCTAGGACACTGGAGTAACCAGTGCCCCCTGAAAAGGGAATTTGATGAATTTAGAAATGGCAGGGGAGGAGAACTACAAGCCCTCCCTGGGGGTCAACAACAAAAAAACTGAAAATAAAGTGCCAGCCTGCCAGGCGTGCAGACATAAAAGGAGCAGGCCAAGAGAATAAGGGTAGCAAAACAAATCAAGTGCGCAATAATATTAACATTTGGGTAACTGAAGCAGGTTCTTCAAAGACCAAGTCTGCTAGTCCACTGTTGAAGGTGAAACAAAATAACCTTTGTTGTGATTTAAGTGATCCTGTATTAACCACATCTTCTGTCAATGAGCCTTACAGGTTGCAGCTGACAGAGTCACTCCACCTGAAGGACACTGACTGGCATTTTGTCTCTGTAAATCCTGAACAGAAGGGTACTTGGAACCAAATTCGTTGTAAGTACATCGTCATTGGGGACACCAAACACACACCACAAGAGATCAAAATTGCTCCGGGAATGACAACATCAGATCCCAAGCAATTTGTTCTCGGCCTGCACTGTTTCCACCCACCCCTGTTTCTTCCCAAGGGACAAATTGTTGCTCAAGCTATCCCTGTGCCATCTTTACCTGAAAATATCAAAAAACAAGGGCCCACAGTCGCCCGGGTCCAAGTTATTGGGAAAGATAAACCGAAATTGTGGTGCAATGTCAGTGGGGGTGGGGAGTCTAAACGCATTGAGATGCTTGTAGACACAGGTGCAGACTGCACAGTGATTCCAGTACAAGACTGGCCAGCACATTGGCCTTTACAAAATGTTGCTGGTCACCTTCGAGGTGTAGGAGGTCTGCAATTGGCAAGACAATCCAAAGGCATTATTCAATTCGAGGGTCCAAACTGACAATTGGCAAATATCCGTCCATTTGTGTTAGATTATTCAGAACCTTTGTTAGGGAGAGATTTAATGGCCCAGTGGGGTGTCACAATTGATATTCCAGACTCTCCACAGCATTTTTGTGCAGCAGTCATTGAACAACAGCACCCCACCCAAAAACTGAAGTGGAAAACAGACAAACCAGTTGATGTGAAACAGTGGCCACTCAGTAAACAAAAAATAAAGGTGCTTGAGGAACTAGTAGAAGAGCAACTAAGAAAGGGCCACATTGTGGAGATCATGTCCCCATGGAACTCTCCAGTGTTTGTCATCCAAAAAGCTGACAAAAAGAGGTGGCGACTCCTCTGTGACCTCCGACAAATTAACAATGTAATTGAAGATATGGGTTCTCCCCAACCTGGTATGCCTTCCCCAAGATTGGAAATTAGCTGTTATTGATATTAAAGATTGTTTTTTCCAAATCCCATTGCACCCTGACGATGCACCGCGTTTTGCATTCTCAGTCCCTTCTATCAATTTAGAAGCTCCTATGAAAAGGTACCATTGGACCGTTCTTCCTCAGGGATTAAAGGTATCTCCAGCTATCTGCCAGTGGTATGTCTCTTCCCTGCTTTCCCCAATGCGTGCAGCCACAGAGAAGGCCATCATCTATCATTATATGGATGATATCCTTGTGTGTGCCCCCAATGATGATTTACTAACACATGCGCTTGACCTAACGATCGATGCATTGATTGTTGCAGGGTTCGAGCTCCAGGAAAAGAAAATTCAAAAGATGCCACCTTGGAAGCATTTGGGCTTAGAAATTGGAAACAGGACCATTGTTCCTCAAAAACTAGAAATCAATCCAAGGATCAAGACCCTTGCGGATGTCCACAAGTTGTGTGGGTCTTTGAATTGGGTAAGACCATGGCTTGGTCTGACTAATGAAGTCCTTGCCCCTCTTTTCAATTTATTGAAAGGGGGAGAGGACCCAGGTGCTCCTAGGTCTATTACCCCAGAGGCACGGAAAGCTCTAGAAAAGGTTCAGATTGCAATGTCCACAAGACAGGCCCACCGATGCCGGCCTGACCTGCCATTCAAATTTATCATCCTAGGTAAGTTGCCACACCTCCATGGAATCATTTTCCAGTGGGAGGAAAAACAAACACCTAAGGCAAAGGACACACCAAAAAAGGACCGGGACCAGAGGGACTCTCTCTTGATCATAGAATGGGTTTTCCTCAGTCACAAAAGGTCCAAGAGACTGACAAAGCCTCAGGAGCTGTTAGCGGAACTGATCCGGAAAGCAAGGACCCGGATCAGGGAGTTAGCAGGATGTGATTTTAAGTGCATTCACATTCCAGTTGAGTTAAAATCAGGTCAAAATACTATGAAAATACTGGAACAATTGTTTCAAGAAAATGAAGTGTTGCAGTTTGCTCTGGATTCCTACTCAGGACAATTTTCGGTAGCGCGGCCTGCTCACAAATTGTTTGAACAAGATGTTCAATTTACTTTAAAATTAAGAACTGCTCTAAGTAGGAGACCTTTAAAAAGGGCTCTAACTGTCTTTACAGATGCGTCCGGGACGTCCCACAAGTCCGTTATGACTTGGAAGGATCCTCAAACCCAGCAGTGGGAGACAGACGTTGCTGAGGTGGAAGGTTCACCTCAGGTTGCTGAATTGGCTGCGGTTGTTAGGGCTTTTGAAAGGTTCTCAGAACCATTTAATCTGATTACAGACTCTGTATACGTGGCAGGAGTAGTATCCAGAGCAGATCAAGCAATACTGCAAGATGTATCTAACATCGCACTTTTTGAATTGCTTTCCAAACTGGTAAAGTTAGTCACTCACCGAGAGCAACCCTTTTATGTGATGCATGTCAGGTCACACACTGACTTGCCAGGGTTTATCGCTGAAGGCAACAGAAGGGCAGATGCTCTTGCTGCACCTGCAGTGATGGCCACTCTCCCAAATGTTTTTGAACAGGCAAAAATCAGCCACCAGCTTTTCCACCAAAATGCACCTGGCCTGGTTCGCCAGTTTAACATCACTCGAGAACAGGCCAAAGCGATTGTGGCCACGTGCCCAAATTGCCAACAACATGCACTCCCTACAGTGAGTACAGGAGCAAACCCAAGGGGACTGAACAGTTGTGAACTGTGGCAAACAGATGTAACACACATACAGGCTTTTGGACGGCAGAAATATGTTCATGTTAGTGTAGATACCTTTTCTGGAGCGGTCTATGCTTCTGCCCACACAGGAGAATCATTATTGATGCTATTAAGCACCTCTTACAGGCTTTTTCTTTCATGGACATCCCCAAGGAGCTGAAAACTGATAATGGGCCTGCTTATAAATCCAAGGAATTTGAGAGCTTCCTGCAGCAATGGGGATAGAGCACAAAACTGGCATCCCTTACTCCCCTACAGGTCAAGCCATTGTAGAAAGAACTCACTGTGATATTAAAAGGGTCCTGGACCAGCAACAACAGGTTCTGAAGGTAGAACCTCCCCACATCCGGTTATCCAGGGCACTATTCACAATCAATTTTCTGAATTGTTCTTTTGACAGCCTGAACCCACCCATCCTACGCCACTTTGGGGGGAGAAGTCACAGGTTGATAAAAGAAAAACCTCCGGTTTTAGTAAAGGACCCTGAGACTTGGAAAATGGTGGGACCTTACAAATTGGTTACTTTGGGACGTGGATACGCCTGTGTGTCCACCCCCTCTGGTTTAAGGTGGGTTCCTTCCAAATGGGTAAAGCCCTATGTTCCCAAAGTCTCAGAGAAATCTACAGAAGCGCCCCAGGTTGCTCACGCTGCCTGGAGAAGAAAACGCCGCACGCGTTCTCTGGAGGAAAATCCATTTAAGCCTTCTATCTGGAATAGTTTGTAATATATGTTTGTCTCAAGTTCCTTGTACCAGTTTAGATCCCACTGTTCGTGTGTAGCCTTGAGACGCCATGAGACTGAGCCTGCTTCTCGTCCTACTCGTGATCATCCCACCTGCGATCTCCTACATAGTACCACAGCCCAAACCACATATGGACTACCTTGACAAAGGTTCTCGGACATCAACAGAGAAACTGACAACTGGCTGAATGGACTGTTCAAAGGCTGGGGACTCGCGGGCTGGTTGGGATCTGTTCTGAAAACTGTGTTTTTAGTGCTGTTTATTTTAGTTATAGTTATTGTAATTGTTAGCATTGGTTTTGGACTAATCAAACACATGGTTCTCAAGTTAATTTCAAGCTCATCCCCCCCTCCTGAGGTCTACCATTTGGAGCCCTCAGTGCTCCAATGGATGACCTGGAAGCCTCAGTGGAAAACACTGACCCTCCTGTAGAAGAAGAACCGATTTACCAACCATGGTTTGGCAATCATTCTGCATCATAAACACAGTCCTCTTCTTTTTAAACAAAACTAGGGGGAGATGTTGTGGTGTGTTTTTACCTTCCAGGTCCCTTCCTCAGGTGTGCCAATATTCCCTTCTCCCTTCCCCCTCGCCCCTTGCTGAGTGTGCCCTGTCAATCAGGTTTAACATTCCAGCAAGGCGTCGTGTGGTTGGTCATGCTCCTCAGGCCTGGGGGACATTGGCCTGTATAGGTGTCCCTAGTCCCTTGAGACCCTGCCCCTTTCACCTGGTTGGTAGCTCACCTGTCCCCTCCCCTTCCCCTGTCCCTGAGCTTAAAAGGCTAATCAGACCATGCGGCCGGGATTCTGTTGGAGCAGTTGCCCCGGTTCAGACCTCTGTAACCATGGAATAAACATCTGGAAACCCTCCAGCGGAATCCTCTCCTTTTTCTCTTCACCATCGCCAGAAGCTCTCTCTCCTGAGGTAAACGGAGTTCCTGACAAGCCTGGACTTGTTCAGTGCCCTGCTGCAATCTCCAGCAGCCAAGGTATCTCTGGGGTGAATTACACTACAGTGCCGCCTTTGGCCCAGCAGCGAGGGTCAGAACTGGCCCAGGCACCATCTAACTGGTAATATTGGGATTCATATTCCAATACAGTGTCACAATGTTCTCCTTGCTTCTGCAGTGTCACAATATCCCCGTGCTTCCAAGAGGCCCTGCAGGGTCACAGTGGCCCATCAGTTCCGTGGGGCCCCACAGTGTCACAATGGTCTCCATGATTCCATGGGGCCTTACAATGCCACAATGCTCTCCATGGATCCACGGTGCCCTGCAGGATCACAACGGCCCTTTAGCTCCATGGGGCCCTGAAATGCAGCAATGGCCTCTTGGTTCCACAAAGCCCTGCTGCTTCACACTGGCTTCTTGGGATCATGTGGCCCAGCAGACCCACAATGATGTCCTTGGTTTCATGAGGCCCCACAGTGTCACAATCGTCCCTTGGTCTCACAGGGCCCCCAGTGTCACAATCGTCCCTTGGTTCCATGGGCCCTGTGCTGCTGTATTACCCCCTCCCCTTCTCAGGCTGCCCTGCCAGCTGAGAAATGCTCCTTGGGCCTCAGCCTTGGCCAGGATCCCCTGGGCTCAGCTCCTCTGCAGCTCATCAGATACACTGTCTGCTCCAGGCACTGCTGCTGCCCAACCAGCTCCTAGTTCCTGTAGGAGCAGCCCTGGGAACTGTTTTTGTTCCCTCAGTGGCACAAGGTCCCTGTTCTCACACTGCCAAAGAAAGCTGTTGGTGCCAATTGCGGCCAGGATGAACCATTGCTGGGACTGAAGCCCCTGTCTTGGGGCCCTGCAAACAGTGCTCCAAAAGGAGCCCTTGGAGCTCTCCTGGGCCAGCGACTCCCTCTGAGTGGGGCCTCTCCCAGCCGGGAACTCTCCCGTTTGCTGCACTCGGAGATCCCCAACAACAACGGAGCCTGGGCCGATCCCCCCACTCCTCCAGGCTCAACACTTCACCCACTGGGGAGACGCCAAGCATCCACAGTGAGCATTTCCTGCCCTCAGGGGAATTGCTCACAGGTGCCTTGCAATGACACTTTGTGTCTGTGTGCACACACAGGAGTGCCTGTGCTGGGGAAATGTGGCAGAAATGCTGCTCTCTGAGGGGTTTGAGTGCCTTGGATAGCTGAGTCAGTCAGATATCCAGATATCAGTAAGTAAAGCTTTGTCCCAAAGTCTAAGTGAAGTTAAATGCTGCTAGGAATTGTTCTTTTGCTAAGATATAAAGTTTATTTTTGGTTATTACATAAGTTTTTTAAGTGTTATTCCTGTTTTAAATTGTTAAGTCATAAGTTAGGTTAAATACTGTTAAGTGGTGTTCTTCTGCCAAATTGTGAAGTTGAAGGTGTCAGTTAAGGTTAAGATGTAAGTTAAATCCTGTTAGGTTTGAGCTCTATTAATTTTTTAGGTCATATTCCTTTTATCCTGTCCTTCGCTGGCCTTGTGTCACACACACACAGGGACATTTCTCAGTTCATTTCTGGTTTGATTGCCTGGATTTTGTTTGGTTTTGTTGTTGCTTTCTTTCCTTGTTGTGCCTCAAGTGTCCAGTCAGGAGCAAAGTGACTCTTGCCAAGCAACTTTGTTGTGCTGTCACTTAGTATTAAATCTGATTTCTGCTGATCCCTTGCCAGGGATTTTTTCTGCGCTCTCAAGGCTGCGTTGGTAGCAGGGTGAAGGAGCCCTGGCCCAGGCTCTGGCCCTGGGGGACACGGGGACGCTGCCGGGGGGTCCCTGTCCCCCTGTGCCACCCCCAGGGCCCTGACCCCTGTCCCCGTGTCAGGCTCTGGGGTCGATCTCGTGGGACATCCTCTGGGGGAGGCTGCGGGGCCGGGGGCGGGGGGACCCGGGGGGACAGGGTACCCCGCTGTGCACGAGCAGGGTTGGACTGCTCTGGGGGGAACTGTGAGAGGGGCTGGGGCAGAGTGACCTCACCAGTGACCTCACACAGCCCCTGTGATGTCATACAGCTCCTGCGATGTCACACATCTCCTTATGATGCCTTACAGCTCTTTTGCAATGTCACATAGACGCCAATGATGTCACAGCCCACTCTGGGCTGTCACACATCACCCTTGTGATGCCACAGAACCAAATCTGGGATGTCACCCTGCAATGTCATGCAGCTGCACAGTGATATCACAGTGAAAACACTGTGATGTCAGAAAGGCACCCTGTGATGTCACTGTTCTGTGTTGTCACAGCCTGCTCTGTGATGTTACACAGCCAACCAGTGATGTCACAACCCATTCTCTGATGTCACAGAGACATCCTCCATAATGGCAGGATCTGCTCTATGGCCTCACACCCTAATCTTTATTGTCACAGGCAGCTGTGTGATGTCACAACAGTCTAAGTGATGTCACAAAACCCCCTCTGTGATTTCATACTGACACTCTGTAATGTCATAGCACACACTCTGACCTCACAACCAGGTCTATGATGTCATACAGCCATACCATGATGTCACAACCTGCTCTGTGATGTCACACAATCCCCTCTGTGATGCTGTAGCTGCTCCGTGACCTCACACAACAAACTCTGTGATGTCATAGCCCTACCTGTGATGTCACACAATCCCCTCTGTGATGCTGTAGCTGCTCCGTGACCTCACACAACCCACTCTGTGCTGGCCTTGGCCTCTTGGGCGCCACCTCTCATCTGCTTTCAAAACAGCGGGGCCTGTGCTTTCTTCTCATGGAAAAAAACATCTCTCAACTTCAGGCATCCATGGCCAAAATTGAGAATCAGCCTCCAAAATTCCTTATATCCAAGGATAGCTCCCAGACAAAAGCTGCCATGACTTTCCAGGTTCCCTTGATTTCCTGAGGGCCAGCTCTCATCTGCCTTTGAAACGCTGGGGCTCCATACTTTCCTTACTATGGAAAAGAACTGTCCTTCTTGTCCTGATGCCCGTAGGCAAAAGTGGGGTTTGGCCTTCCAAATTCTGTCTTTCCAAGGATTCCTCCCTGACCACAGGTCTGGCGTCCTTGGCCTCCTTGGATCTGCCTCTAATCAGCCTTTGAAACACTGGGGCCCCACCTTTCCTTCCTATGGAGAGCTGTCATTTCAGTCCAGGAACCCATGGCTAAAATGGAATTCCACCCCTAAAACTCCCCATATACCCAAAGGCTGCTTTCAGACAAAAGCTGCAAGGAGAGACAGATCTTGCTGGCCTTGGCCTCTGGTGACTGCTTCTCATCTGCCTTCAAACCCTGGGTTTCTGTGGTTTCCTTCCTGTGGAAAAGAACTGTGCCTCTTGTCCAGGCACCCATGGCCTCAAGCACATGAGCACTGTACAGGGACACAGGAGCTCTGTGCTCAGTGGAGTGGAGACTGAGGACAGCAGAGGAGAGCCATGGGAGGGATTGAAATGTGGTTTCAGAGATGGTGGATCTTTTTGACATAGTAGAGAACAGCCAGGGAAAGAACAAATTAATTCCATAGGCAGCTGGGGAGGCCCAGACTGAAAGTAAAGAGAAAGGAATTTCCCTTCCAGGACAGGGCTGTGGTGCAGCATGTCCCCAAGAGGAGCCTGGAGAAGCCCAAGGCTTTGTATGGGCAGGCAGGGGCAGGCAGGAGGCAGAGCTGTCAGCAAAGGAAGGGCCCAGCCAGGTGGGGCAGCCGGGGGATGCTGACAGCCTGCAGGGACAGAGGCACAGGTTTGCTCAGGATCAGAGACACCTTTCCCCTGCTTGCCTCAACTTGTCATCACTGCCACCAGTGTTCTGCTCTACCTGGAACCTGGGGACACTTTTTCAGTCTTGTGCCTCATAGGGATCTACCGAAAGTAAAAGAAACTTCAGTATTTCAATCTCACTTTGAGCTCTTGAGAAGTTTTTTGAGCACACTGTGAGGGACTGAGTCTGATGCAAAGAGCAAAAAGCCCCAGAGGCTCATTAAAGTCCCTGTGCTGTGTCTGTGCTGCTGAGCTGGGCTGGGCTTCTGGCCCAGAGGCAGCTCCTGGCAAGGGCAGTGCTGCAGAGAGACAGCTCTGGCCAGGAGCAGCTCCTGTGCACAGCCCAGCAGGGCTGGGGCACTGCCAGGGCCCCTCAGGGACACCAGCAGGGCACAGACAGAGCTCACAGGGGCTCAGCACTGGCAGGGTCTGTGGGACGGCCCAGAGGGGGCTGTGTCACAGCAGCACCTCTGTGGCTGTGTCATAGAGGCACAGAGCAGCTGGGATGTCAGCAAGGTACTGTGTGACAGCAGAGAGTGGGCTGTGTTAGGTCATCAAGCAGCTAAAGCAACATGGAGGGGATTGTGGGACAACATAGAACAGGCTGTGACATCATGGCATGGCTGTATAGCATAATGGAGAAGGCTGTGATGTCAAAATGTGTGGTGTGATATTACAGAGTGGCAGTATGAAATCACATAGAGGGTTTTGTGACATCACTGAAGGGATGGTTTCATCACAGAGCTGGCTGTGATGTCATGGAGTAGGATGTGACGCCATATTGCAGACTCTGCCATCATAGAGGGTGGCTCTGGGACACCAGAGAGTGGGTTGTGACATCACTGGGTTACTGAGTAACATCACAGAACTGGCTGTGACATCATAAAACAGACTATGATGTCACAGTGTGACTGTGTGATACCACAGAGCCTTCTGTGACATCACAGAGTGTCACAGACATATTTTATGAAAAAATCTTTGCCAGGATTTTTCTCCTGAGAAGCTGAGAGGCTGTGGGAACTCAGCACATCATTCCTGATGTCTAGAGTCGCCGAGACAACCCTTGGGGGCTTGGAAGTCCTGGAACGTTGCCAGAAGTGTTTGGTGGCTGGACTTTGATCCTGCATGGATCAAATCCTGCCAGGGCTGTGGAGGGCAGTGACAGTGACCCATGCCCTGGCATGTCACAGCCCCCAGAGCCACACCTGCCAGGCCACAAGCCCCAGCCCTGGTCCCCACTGCGGCCTCAGGGGCTCCTGGACATCCTCACCGTGAGTGCAAAGGCAGCCTCAGGAGCCCCCCAGGGTGCTCTGGATCCAGGCTGCAGACACCCTAAAGCCAGCACTGAAAGGGACATGGATGGGGACTGCAGCTGGATCTTGCAGTGCTCACCACTCATGACTACTCTCTAAGTGAACCCAAACCTTATTTGCAGCACCTTGAGCACATTGACCCTGCTCGCCCCTCCTGGAACGTGGTGCTCTCACATCCTACACTAGCCCTTTGCAGGGAGTGACCAGCTCCCAGCTGCTCTGCTACCCTGGCCTTACTTTCTCTTTGCCAGCAATGAACTTAACGGATACACTCCTGAGAAACCGAGCACAACATTTGCTTCTCAGGAGCTCTTTGGCAAAAAAACTCCACTAATCCTTAGTTTTTGCACAGAGAAGGAGGTCCTGACACAGCATAAGGCACAGGCAAGGCTCTGCCATATGAATTCCTGAGCTAGAGGATTCCACCCATTGTTGTTCCTAGCTATTTTGCTGATATTTTAGAGCCAGTTCTGGACAAGGGCTGCTGCTGACAGGGTAGGAGAATTTGGAGAAAAAAAGGTGCAGAAGACAACCAAAAAAAAAAACCAAGGGGGAAAACCCTTAGAAATACAGAGCACAACAGAAGTCCTTGGAGATAGTTGAATAGAAAATGCCACCAGCAGTGAGCAGAGCCCAAGGTTGCTCACTGCCACCCCAGGGGCTCCTCAATCCCCTGCTGGTTTGTGTCTGATGTAGCCCTGCCTGGAAAGGGCTCCAGGCTCTGGTGTTCCCAGCTTGCTCCAGGCTACATTCTTAGCAGCACTGAAAGAAGAGGTGAAACAAAGAGCCATTTTCTGTGTTGCTTGCAAACTCTTCTCCTTCAGTGCCACTGCCAGAGATCATCCCTCTGTCAGCTTGGCACTGTGCCTAGAACATCCTCGTCCCTGTCCCTTGCATCAGCTCCTGCACATCATCAGCACTTGCTGCCCCACATCATGAACAGAGAGAGCAGTGTCAGAAGAGCAAGGAGTGCATTTTCTTGTTTGTGAGATGCAAAGCTGTGTTTTGTGACAGGTCCAAACAGGCAACGTGTGCATTTGTGAATGCAAAATGCATGGACCCGACAATGGGAGAGCTGTGAATTCTAATAATAACTGAGGAAAATAAAGCATGGAAAAAGGCCTTTGAACCTATCTTTTGTTTGCCAATCCTAGTTGATTTAGGAGCATTGGAATTAGGGGGCTAAAGATGTTGCTTTTTGCCTGCATTTAATCCATGAAAAGCTCTGCAATAAGAACCTTTTTAAGTATAATTTTAGAATATTATTTGTATCCTTGAAACTATCGCTTTGGAATATATATAAAGGAAATATGCTTATCTCACGCCTCATTGAAGCAGAGAAAAAGAGCTTGAGAAAGGAAGATGAACATCACCTCAAGGGTTTATGGTTTCGACCAAAGGGAAGCTGGACATCACTGTTATGAGATTTAGAGTCTCTGCAATTAAAAGGTGGGCACACATCTGGGGAGCTGGACCCCACCAGATGGGATTCGTCTTTCTTCTTTTGGAAACTTGGCCGTCACCATCTGGGGATACTCCTTTGAGATACATCCTGAGAAATTAAAATCACAATAGTGTATAGAATTGTGATGTAATAAATTGGAATAAAAATTGCTGATGAGTAAAAGATTGGAAATAGAAACTGCGGAGAAAACCTGATGAGTACCCCTATAAATACCTATAACCATCAACTATCGGTGTGCAGTTGGAGGGAAAACTTCCCCCACTGTACCCAGGGCTGTATTGCTCATACTTTACCATATTAAATAATAAATTGATTGCTGCTTCAATATTGGCCTAGTCAAGCTTCTTATTCATAACAAGAGCTGAGGGTTCCTTCCTCAGGAGAGCACCAGGGGATTCCCAATATTTTGGTTTGACATTCGAGGTCCTCTTTCCAGCCACCATGTTTTTAGGTTAGGGGTAGGGGTAAAAAGGGTCTTAGCGAACACTGGATTCTGTTCTTCATGTCTAGACATCACTTTGATCCCTCAATTCCATGTTGGTTTGATGTTTTTAGGGGTTTTTGGCTAGGTTTGGTGAGGGGCTTCCTCATTTGCATGCCAACCCTGATGTCATTTGCATGCCAACTTGGTTGTCCCATCCTCTTCACTGTCCCAGGTGCCATCCTCCAGGAAGCAGCAGGGAGCCACTCGACAAAAAGGGGAATTGCCAACCATCAACAACAGGTAGTTAACGAAAAACTCTTAATAACAGGTGATTACAACAACAAACAGTTAGAACTCCACCCTGGCAGAAACTGGCCCAACCTGGGAACTCTGCAACCTTTTAATAAAATGGGCAACTTTTCTACTCATAACAGTATAACATCATAGAGAGGGTTTTGTGACATCACTGAGGGAGTTGTGACATCATACAGCTTCTGTGACATCATAGAGTAGGGTGTGTGGCTATAGAGGAGATCCTGCCATCATAGAGGGTGGCTCAGTGACATGAGAGAACGGGTTATGACATCACTGACTGGCTGTGTAACATCATAGAGCAGGTTGTGACATCACAGAACACATTCTGACATCACATTGTGGCTTTTTGACATCATAGAGTCTTTTGTGACATCACAGTACAACTGCCTGACATTCTTGGCTGACATCCCAGAGGTGGCTGTGTGACATCACAGGGGCAGTGCGACATCACAGGGTCAGTATGACATCACAGGGGCTGTGTGAGGTCACTGAAGAGGTCACTGTGCCCCAGCTCCCCTCACAGTTCCCTCCAGAGCAGTCCAACCCTGCTTGTGCACAGCGGGGTCCCCCCAGGTCCCCCAGCCCCGCAGCCTCCCCCAGAGAATGTTCCATGAGATCGACCCCAGAGCCTGACACGGGGACGGGGGGCCAGGGCCCTGGGGGTGGCACAGGGGGATAGGGACCCCCTGGCAGTGTCCCCGTGTCCCCCGTGGGGGAGCCTGGGCCAGGGCTCCTTCACCCTCTTAGGAACGAGGACTTGAGAGCGCAGAAAAATCCCTGGCAAGGGATCAGCAAAACCCAGATTTAATATTAAGGGACAGCAGCACAAAGTTCCTTGCCAAGAGTCACTCTGCTCCTGACTGGACACTTCCGGCACACCAAGGAAACAAAGGAACAACAAAACCAAACAAAATCCAGGCAGTCAAACCAGAAATGAACCAAGAAATGTCCCTGTGTGTGTGTGACACAAGGAGAGTGAGGGCAAGGATAAAAGGAATATAGCCTAAAGCTTAACTGGCCTCAAACTTAACAGGACTTAACTTACACCTTAAATGTAACCGATACCTTAAACATCAAAGTTTAGCAAAAGAATAGAACTTAACAGTATTTAACTTTACTTATAACCTATGACTTAGACATTTCAATAAGGAATAACACTTAACAATATTTAACTTATCTAATAACTTAAATTAAATGCAACAATTTTGCAAAAGATCAGCTCTTAGGAGAATCGAACTTAGCTTAGACCTCATGACTTAACCTCACTTACAGCTATCTGGATATCTGACTGACTCAGCTATCCAAGGCACTCAAACCCCTCAGAGAGCAGCATTTCTGCCACATTTCCCCAGCACAGGCACTCCTGTGTGCGCACAGACACAAAGAGTCAGTGCAAGGCACCTGTGAGCAATTCCCCAGTGGGCAGGAAATGCTCCCTGAGGATCCTTTGGCATCTCCCCAGCAAAGGGCAAAGGGCCGAGCCTGGATTAGTGGGGGGATTGGCCCAGGCTCTCTGGTTGTTCAGGCTCCGTCGTTGTTGGGGATCCCCGAGTGCAGCAAACGGGAGAGTTCCCGGCTGGGAGAGGCCCCACTCAGAGGAGTCGCTGGCCCAGGAGAGCTCCAAGGGCTCCTTTTGGAGCGCTGTTTGCAGGGCCCCAAGAGAGGCACTTCAGTCACAGCAATGGTTCATCCTGGCCGCAATTGGCACCAACAGCTTTCTTTGGCAGTGTGAGAACAGGGACCTTGTGCCACTGAGGGAACAAAAACAGTTCCCAGGGCTGCTCCTACAGGAACCAGGATCTGGTTGGGCAGCAGCAGTGCCTGGAGCAGACAGTGTATCTGATGAGCTGCAGAGGAGCTGAGCCCAGGGGATCCTGGCCAAGGCTGAGGCCCAAGGAGCATTTCTCAGCTGGCAGGGCAGCCTGAGAAGGGGAGGGGGTAATACAGCAGCACAGGGCCCATGGAACCAAGGGACGATTGTGACACTGGGGGCCCTGTGAGACCAAGGGACGATTGTGACACTGTGGGGCTTCATGGAATCATGGAGAGAACTGTGACATTGCTGGGCCTCATGCAACCAAGGGGACTGTACTGACCCTGTGTGACTCCATGAAATGCAGGGATCATTGCCACACTGAGAGGCTCCATGAAATGAAGGATCCATTTGTGACACCACGGGGCCTCATGGAACTCTGGAGGCCATTGTGACACTTTGGGGTGCCATGGAACCAAGGGGTCATTGTGACACTACAAGGTTCAATAGAGCCAAAGGTCAATTGTGACATTGCAGGGCCTCATGGAACCATGGAGACACCATTAAAACACTTCACAGCCTCATAGAACCAAGGGGCCATTGTGACACTGTGGAGTGTCATGGAACCAAGGGGCCATTGTGACACTGAGGGGACTCATTGAGTCATGGAGACTGTTTTGACACTATGAGGGCTCATGGAATGAGCAAAGCATTGTGACACTGTGAGGCCGCATGGAACCAGTAAGATCATTGTGACCCTGAGGGTCCCCACAGAACCAAGAGGACCATTGTGACACTTTGGGGCCTCGTGAAACCAAGAGGCCTTTGTGACACTGCAGGGCTGCATGAAACCAAAGTGTCAGGGTGACACAGAGGGGTCTCCTGTCATCAATGGTCCACTGTGACACTGTGGAGCCAAAGGAGACCATTGTGATGCTGCAAACTCACCGGGTCCAAAAGTCCATTGTGACATTGCAGGCCTCATGGAACACAGGAGTCATGACATTGTAGGGGCCTGGGGAACCGCAGACACCACTGTGACACTGCAAGTCCTCATGGAATCATTTGGACCATTGTGACATTGCAGAGCCTTCTGGAACCTAGGGACCATTGTGACACTGTGGGACCGCGTTGAACCAAGTGTCCGTTGTGACACCAAAGGACTTCCTATAATCAAGGGACCATTGTCACACTGTAGGACCTTATGGAAACAAGTCACCATTTTGCACTGTGGGGCCTCATGAATCCAAGGTACCATTGTGGCTCTATAGGGCCCCAAAACCAAGGGAACACAGAGCAGGTCTGGCTGGTTTGGCCTCCCAGGAGCCACCTGACTGGTCCAGCTGACCTTGGCTTTTTGAGGGTCTCTTCTGCTGCTGAAACACGGGGATTCCATGCTTTTTTTTGCCATGGAAAAGAACTCTCCTCCTCCTCCAGGCACCCAGGGCCAGAATTAGGATTTCACCTCCAAATTTCCTTATATCCAGATATTGTTCCCATAGGAATATGGCCAGGACAAGTCTGGCTGGCAATGGTTTCACAAGGGTAACCTCTCATTGGTCCTCAAAACACGGGGGAAGTCTGCAAGCTTTCCTTCCCATGGGAAAGAACTGTCCTTCTTCTCCAGGCACTCATGGCCAAGACTGGGCTTCCACCTCCAAAATTCCCTATGTCTAAAGAATGCTTCCAGACAAAATCTGCCTTTACTGACAAGTCTGGCTGGCCTTTGCCCAGTGAGGCTCTCACCTGCCTTCCAAACACTGGGGCTCTGTGCTATGGAATAGAACTGCTCTTGTCATCCACGTGCCCATGGCCAGAATTGGGATTTTGACCTCCAACATTGTCTATTGTGACAAAGTGGAGGAGATTGCTGGCTGACAACATTTTGTGTGAGGTGGAGGAAGGGGCAGGTCCAGCCCTGCCAGGCCCTGTAAGCCCAACATTGCCCTTTCCTGGAACCCCAATCCCCCCAGAGCCTCTATCCCAGCCCAGCAGTGGCTGCCAGTCCCTGCCACAGCACAGGCAATGCTCCACAGCCACCTCTGCAGCCCCCAGCCCAGCTCCTGAGAGACCAAATGAGCCCAAGTCCCACCTGGGGGAAGGGCCCAGGATAATTAAGGGATATTGAGGGCTGACCAAAAGGCAAGCACACATCTTGACCCTACCTCCTCTTGGAATTTCCATCTGAACTGTGCTTGAATGCAGGAGTTGGTAGCTCTGTGTGTGCTTCTCTAAATATTTTTTCTCTTTCTCTCTTTCTGTGTCTTCTGATTCCTTACTCTTGCAAATTTTGAGTAACTTAAAATTAAATGAGATAGGAGTTTGTGAACTTGAATGGGTCAAAGTAATGTTTTGAGAAGTCTTTTTGATTGATTACATGCTGTATTAAACCTTTTGCCAAGTTTCTCTTATTTTCCAAGTTCCCAGTAAAGGCGGTTTGTTTGTTTAACCTCTTGAAGATCTCTTGTCAGTATTTCTCCAGTGCATCCAACTCAGGGTACACAAACAATTGGAATTCCTTTTAAATATCTCCTTGAGAGAGTTGTTTGGGGCATGGAGTCAGGGCTTGTCTGTCCTGCTTGGCACAGCCCAGGCAGGGCTTTCCCAGCCACATTCCACACTCCATTTCCCAGCTGGACCAACTGGTGCCTCCAGTGGAACCCCAGAGTTCTGCGCCCCAGCCCCAGGGACGCTCTCCTTGTCTGCCCATTCCCCCACGGTCTCTGGGCAGGGATGGCCTCAGTGGGGGCTGCTGACATCCTCAGCACCTTGGAGGCTGCTGCTGAATTTTCCTGCTCCAGAGGCTTGTTCAGCCTTCAGCTCTTCAGTGCAGGAATTCAGTGTCCCAGGGCTCATTAACATTCACAACACCTTAACAAGCCAAGACTCTTGGAATAATTATATTTCAGTTTACAAGTCTTTTGTGGTTAATTCGACAGATTTCAGAAGGGCAGTCAGAGTGGATGTATTATATTTACAAAGACAGTGAGAAAACTTTTTTTTGGTCCTGTTTAGGTTCTTTTCCCTGTTAATGCATTGATATGTGCAGTCTCCAATTGACATTGAATTCAGGTACCTCCTCATGCAGTTGGAATAGATATGAACATCAAGACCCTTCATGGCTGACAATCAATCAGACTCTGTCCCTATCCCCACCCCACCATTTCCCCCAGTCCAAGCCCTGGCATTCAGAGCAGCCTTGTGCAAATCTGAGCTCCCCCCAGCCCAGGCTGCACCTGCAGCTTTCAGCTCCTTGGCTTCAACTCCCACCTGCTTTCCTTGCAGAAGGAGCTGCCCAAGACACAGAGGGGTGTTCATTTCTCGTCAGCCAACAAAGCCAAGGGAAGGCACAGCTCCATCAAATGCAAAAGTCATTCCTCTGCTGGATATTAAGTCCACTTTGCACAGCAGACAGTCTCAGAGCAATGGAAAACACCTTCTGTGCCCAGCATAGATCCCAAGGCCCCCCAAACCCTCCCTGCCCCCATTCTGCCCAGATTTGCTCTTTGCACACACGAGTCACATGCTGAAGTCAGGAGCTCCCTCCATACCCAGAGGAAGGATAAGAGAGAAAGGGAATGAAGAGCTCTCCTGTGCAGAGCCAAGGTCCAAGTGCAGCCCCTGCAGTGGGAACCACAACTCATCAGGTTTGTGTCCTTTGGGCTCAGGGACTGGTTACACTCAGAGGAACAGAAAGGTTTCTTGCCAACAAACACCAGCTGAACATTTGAACAGTTTAATAACCATCACAGCTCTCCCCTCAACTCTCTGGGATGTCCTGGCCACATCAGACATGTCCATTATCCCCAAGGGATTTCTGTTCTGGAACAGTTTTAGACAAAGGCATAAGAAATGGTAATTTTGTGATAGATATAAATGCAATTAGGATGTTGTCCAATCTGAAATTTATTTTACTTCAAAAAGATTGGGTAACACCCTGAAGCTCAAAGCATGGTGTCACTCAAAGGAGATGTATTGGAATGACCAGAGAGCATCTGGAGGAAGATATCTGGGAGCAAGGGGAAGGACATAGATATAGCTGCTCTAAAGGAAGAGATGTCCTTAGATGCCATATCACATTTCAACAGGAGAGCTGGAAACACCAGAAGGAAGAGGGTCATGATATATTACACTGAATGTTGGGGGCAACGATAGAGGGGAAGATAAGTATTTCTTCTCCTGCCATCAGTAGAAGAATTCAGTAGATCCAGGAAATTCCTGCTCCAGGTGAGAAAACCTTGGCATTTTTAGAACTACTTAAATGATCCACATAATAATGATTTGTTTGTATATTAGAAGCTAACAGGTATTAAAATCTGTGCCCCTTTCCAGGCAGACATCAGTTGTGTGCCCATGAACAGGCTGTGCCACTTGTGCCCTGAGGTGCCCAGCTGGGATTGGATCTCTCAGAGAGCACCTGAGGGAGAGCAGAGCACCTTGCAAGCTGCAGGTTCCTGACAGCCCCGCAGGGCTCCCGTCCCATCAACATCTGCTATGCTCCAGTCTGAAACAGGGCCCAGCATGGTGCTGGGATCATCAGAGTGCTGAGGTGTGTGCTGGAATTCAATGTCCTCCCCATCCCGCAGCAGCCCTGCATTTCCCTGCTGCAGCCTTGGTCTCCAGCACAGCCATGGAGGCTCTTTGGGCTCTGGACTGTTCCTGCAGCCCCAAGGGCAGCTGAGCTCTGCCTTTGGCACAGTCAGGCCTGGCCAGCGCAGGCCATGCTCAGCAATTGCTTGTGTGTGCCTGGCCTTGCTGTCAGCCCTGGCAGCTGCTGCATGGCCCCTTTGTGGCCCTGTGCTGGCCCAGCCATGGTGGCCCAGCCCCTGAGCAGGCGCAGCCCAAGCCAGGAGCATTGCGGCTGGGAATGGCCCCTGTGCTGTGGTGGCCACAGCAGCCTTGGGGCTCTGTGCCCCATGGCCTCCCTGCTGGGCAGCCTCTGCCAGCTCCTGCAGAACCCGTGGCACCTGTGGGGCTGCACAGACAGCCCTGCCCCAGGCTCTGCCGGCCTCTGGGCCAGCAGAGAGGCAGCCAGGGCTGGCCATGGCCAGGAACAGGCCCTGAGGCCTGCAGGAGGATGGAGCTGGGCCACAGCCAAACTCAGTCCAGGCCAAAGCTGGGCTCAGCAGCCAGGGCTGCCAACACATGGGCACAGAGGCTGGCTCTGACAAATGTCCTGGGCCCCCTCCCTGCTCTGTCCATGCCACCAAGGGCACAGAGCAGCCTCTTCTCTGGGCCACTTGCCTGTTTGCAATGCCTTGCACAGACACTGGCCCTGCCCCACAAGGCCTGGCCTGAGTCCTGCCCCTGCACGCTCAGCCAGGCTGAGATGGACACTGATGGTTTCTGGGCCAGGCTCTCTGAGCCCAGCCCGGCTCCCTGCAAGCTCTGCCAGCTGCCCTGAGCTCTGGGCAGCACCAAGGGCCTCTCCCCAGCCCAGCTGGCTCTGGCCCCACAGCTCTGCTCAGGCCAGGCTTCTCTGGGCACTGCCCCATGGCCTCAGCCCCTGGCAAGGGCACAGCAGCAGCTGCAGCTGCCACAGGACTCAGCCCCAGCCATGGGGGAAGGTGCTTGGCCAAGGCCAAAGGAGGCTCCCTGGTTGCCCTGCTCCCCTCGGGCTGAGGTGCTGAGAGCTCTGCAGCCCCTGCTGCCATCCCATCTGCCCAGGGCAGCGCAAGAGCCCCGGCCTTGGGGCGCTCAAGAGCTGTTCCTGCTCCTGCTCCAGGCCCAGGGCCCATCCCAGAGCTGGGGAAGCCACAAAGCTGTGCCCATTTCTGTTCATTGCTGCTCTGATGGGGGATGGATCCTCAGCCACTTGGAGGCTGCTGATGAATTTTACTCCTCCAGAGGCCTCTTCTTTCTTGAGCTACTCAGTTGAGGAATTCAGTGAAAAAGGCTATTAAACATTTGTTTAAAACATTTAAACAAGAAAAACCCCTGTGAAAATTTGAAATTTTAAATTCTTCTGTGGTTAATTAGTCAGATTTCAGAGGTGTATTTAAAGTGAATACGGAATATTGAAAACTAAGCAGAGAGAACTGGTTTTGTCCAGTTTTCTTTTCTTGTTTATAGATTGGTATCAGCAATGTCCAATTGATATTGACCCCTAACCCCTTCAAATGCAGTCTGAATAGATATGAAAATCAATATCCTTCATGGCTGACAATCAATTACACTTTGTTCCTACCCACTTTCCCTGTGATCCATGTTGGGAAGACACTGGGCTGGTTATTGTTTTGTTTTGGCCCTTATTTTCTTTGGATTCATCTTCATCTCTTTAAAACAGAGAAAATTGGAGTAAAAATCAATAAATTCATCAAAGGCATCTAAAGCCTCACTTTTTACTTGTGTTTCAGGGGATTCTGGAATTCAGGGAGATAATTGGGAGAATTTGGGGGTTTGGGGGGTATTTGGTGTACTTGTTTCTCTTTCTTGGCACTGAAAGAGGCAAGAGGGTTCAATCTGTCACCTCAAAAGCACTGAAAACTACTCAAAACCACCCCAAAATTCCTCAGTTCCACAGATCTTTGGTGTGGAATGGGGTTGGAAGGGGATTGAGCAAAGTGGTCTTCAAATCAGGAGAGTTGAATGGGCATTAGCTGGGGCAGGATGGGTGGAATGGGGTTTGGGAGGTGGGAAATGGGGGAAATATGGCTTGGGAAGGGGGTCTTGATGTCCAGGAGTGGTGGGATGAGTTGGGGTTGGGATTGGGGAGGTGGGTTGGGGTCTGGAATGAGACAGCCAAAGTTTGGGGATGATGAAGGGAGGGGGAGCCCATCACTGAGTGAGTTTTTGAATAATCCACATTCCTGAAGAGATTTTGAGGTATCTCACATTTCTGAGGTGTATTTTGGGCACTCCCCAGCTCTTGGGGGTTTCCTGAGAGCAGCTCCATGGAGCCCCATTGCCAGGGGTGGTTGCCTTGGGCACGAGCTCAGAGCTGTAGCCAGAGTCTGTTGCCTCAGTGCTGGAGAGCAGAGAAATGATCAACGGCCCCAGACATCTCCAGTGTGTGTTTGGGGGCAGGGGGAGTTCTGCATAGGTGGGGTGGTCACTGTCCCACCCCAGCCACTGCAGCCTCTGGTGCAGCCCCAAAGTGGCTGCCAAGCCCCTGGCACCCCGAAAACCCCACCTGGGAGACGGACCAGAGCAGGTCAGGCTGTGACACGGGTGTGACTGATGCATCCCATGGCTCCAGAGCTCACAGCAGCTGAGATCCAAGACTGACTGTGAATCTCTGTCAAGTGATTTACTGTAATTCAATGCTGTTTAAGATTTCCCAAGTACATAATTCTCTGAAGTTTGCAACTAAAAGTTTGTTCTCCACCCTTCTCCGAAGTTTGTTGCTTTCTCCCCATGGTAATCTGTCCTGCAGGCTGTGCCCCCTGTGCGTGCTGCTCCTCTGCCCTGGCCGGCTGCACTCGCCCATCTCGCTGTGCCCCAGCATTTCTCACCCAGCGTTTCTGTGCCCTCCCTGGGCTCCCTGCCCCCAGCGCTGCCGGCTCCTGGCACACAGAGCCAGGGCAGGAGCCCACCCTGCCAAGGGGCTCTGGGGCAGGGCAGGGGCTGCGATGGCTTCTGAGCTCAGCAGCTGCTCCTGGCATGGTTCCATGGAGACCGAGCACAGCAACGCTGCTGAGCATTGTCCCTGCTGAGGGTCACACACTGCCGGGGCACATTCCCTGCCTGGAGGATTGCTGAGCATTGTCCCTGCTGAGGGTCACACACTGCCGGGGCACATTCCCTGTCTGCAGGATTGCTGAGCATTGTCCCTGCTGAGGGTCACACACTGCCGGGGCACGTTCCCTGCCTGCAGGATTGCTGAGCATTGTCCCTGCTGAGGGTCACACACTGCCAGGGCACATTCCCTGCCTGCAGGATTCGTGCCTGACCCAAGCACTGCACTGATGGCTCCAGCATTGCTTTCCAACCAAAACAGGGGAAGGTAAACTGTGTGTAGCTCATGGTATTTTAGAGTGTCTAAAACTCACTAAGTCACCAATCTCAGAGGTGAGATCCATTTGGAATTAAATGGATGGGAAAGTAGTGCAAGATGGAAAAGGGAGCATAGAAATAAATTGAGGAAAATATTTTGGATTGTTTCTTTCAATTTTCATTTCAAGCTGTTTCAGTTTTCCAGGAATCTTCTCTGCAATCCTGTCTGCTCTTTTCAAGAACCTTTCCTGGAGAATGAAGTCGAGCTCCTGTCACAAGATGTGCCACCACCTGCAGCTTCTCTTGGCTTTCCACACTGTGCATGCAGCAGGACTCTTGCAGCAAAGCAGGACAAAGGTTTTGGGGACTTGAAAACTTGTCCTTTCTTTTCCTGGTGGAATGGGAAGTTTTGCCATGGGTAAGGTTTTCATTGTTACTGTTCTAGGCTAAGAAAACAGGAGGTGGTACCAGGAATTGTTAGGGAGTACAAGCCTGGCTGAATGCAGAGAAAGAATCTCCAGAGCCTGCAGCCACAAGTGGAGAGTTGTGTGATAATCATTCCAACCTGTCAGTGGAAATCTTGAAAATTATCTGGAATGTGAAAATGCTCTGACAGAGGGAGTTTGTTTCTGAGTTCAATGTAGATGATTCCACATCTGGTGCTTGGTGCTTAAATCAAGAGCACAATCAGTTCATGATAAGCACCAGAACAAGCCGGACTTCTCAGAGCAGCCAACTGAAAGAATCTGAAAAGGAGAAATGCAGGGAATGACGGGGGTGAACCTTGCCTGGAAGAAAGGTGATCTTTTTCTAATGTCAACTAATCCATTCCCTTGGCTTTTGTCTTTCTTAGCAAGGCCATTTGCATCCCAGATTCCCCATGGAGTGAGAAACCTGAGCTTGTGGAAGTGCCTGAAAGATGCCCTGTTGCTCTGCAGGGACACTCAGGCTGGAACAGGAGCCGGAGCCCTCTCTGGGACAGCCTCCTCTGAGCTGGAATTTGTGCCGTGCTGGGAGAGGAGGAGGAGGGGGAGAAGGCTGGCGCTGTGTGGCAGGAGCAGGAGGTTTGGGCCTCAGGACATTCCATCTGCGCCACTGCCCCGCAATGGGCGGCCATGCCCGGGGCTCTGGGCCTGGCCCCGCCTGCACTGAGCTCCCTGGGCTGGGCTCAGGTTCCCGCTGGGACTGGGCAGAGCCTGGGCTCAAACTGAGGGCAGCAGCAGTGCAAAACACCTCTGGGCATCTGCGTTTCCTGCTGCTGCTGCTGCTCAGAAGAAGCAATGGAGGGAGTCAAGAAGTTCTGGTTTCTATTTCTCCTGGTGGATTTTTTAATTTGATTTGACACTCCAGAGGCAATTTCTGTGATGGCCTCTGGGATTTGATTATATCCAAGGATTATTCCCATATGAAACTTGCCAGGATAGACAGCTCTGGCTGGCCTTGGCCTCTTGGGGGCCACCTCTCATCTGCCTTCAAAACACTGAGGGCCTGTGCTTTTCTTCCCATGAAAAAAGCTGTCTTTCAAGTCCAGGCATCTATTGCCAAAATTTAGAATCAGCCTCTGAAATACTTTATATCCAAGGACAGATCCCAGACAAAAACTGCCAGGACTGTTCAGGTTCCCTTAGCTTCCCGAGGGCCAGCTCTCATCTGCATTTGAAACTCTGGGGCTCTATATTTTCCTTCCTATGGAACTGTCCTCTCATCCAGATGCCCATAGACAAAAGTGGGTTTTGGCCTCCCAAATTCTGTCTCTCCAAGGATTCTTCCCTGACAACAGGTCTGGCTGGCTTTGGCTTCCTTGGGGCCACTTGTAATCAGCCTTTGAAACACTGGGGCTCTGCCCTTTCCTTCCTATGGAGAACTGTCATTCCATTCCAGCAACCCATGGCTGAAATGGAATTCCACCCCCAAAACTCCCCATATATCCAAAGGTTGCTTTCAGACAAAATCTGTAAGGACAGACAGATCTGGCTGGCATTGGCCTCTGGTGACTGCCTCTCATCTGCCTTCAAACCCTGGGGTTCTGTGGTTTCCTTCCTATAGAAAAGAACTGTCTCTCTTGTCCAGGTGCTCCTGGCATCAGGAATTGACCACTGTATAGGGACACAGGAGCTCTGTGCTCAGTGGGATGGAGACTGGGGACAGCAGAGGAGAGCCCTGGGAGGGATTGAAGGGTGGTATCAGAGATTGTGAATCCTTTTGACATAGTAGTGAACATCTGGAGAAAAGAAGAATTATTGCCAAGGTGGGGAGGCCCAGACCAGACACCAAACAAAGGAATATCCCTGCCAGGGCAGGGCTGTGGTGCAGCAGGTCCCCCAGAAGGAGCCTTGTCGTGGGGTGACAGCCTTTATCCCAATATCATGTGTTGTGTCTGGCAGCTGTGTCTTTTCTCTCTCCCCGCCCCCCTCCCCCCCCCCCCCGGCCCTCTTGCTGCGGCGGGGCGGGGAAGAGAGGAGGGAGTGTGTGACCAGGCACTTTCGCTTTTGGCTTTTGGCTGCTTGGCTTGGCTAGCCGCTTGCTTGCTTGCTTTCTGCTTTTTGCGCTGGTTTTTTTTTCCTTTTCTTTTGTTCCCTCTTTCTCACCCTCCCCTGAAGATACTGGACTGGCTCCGGACCTGACCTGAGAGCTCCACGACACCCGGAGCTTGTGAGAGAAGCTCAGCGCCCTTCACAACACAGTCTGATCTCTTTTCTTTTCTTGTGTTGGGGAGTGTTCTTTTGTTACTTGTAAATAAATAGGTTTTGTTTTCCACTTTGCTCCTCCGAGAAATTCCTTCCCGAACCTGGTGTTGGGGGAGGGGTGTTTGGAGGTTTGTTTTGTTTTGGGGGGTTCCCTTTTGGAGATTTCCCCTAATTTGTCCTAAACCAGGACAGTATATTTTTTGGTGCGTTGGCCGGGAAACGGAGGCCAAAAGCAGTGGAAAAAAACCCCTATAACAATAATATTTTGGTTTTGGTTGTTTTGTGGGCATATTGGTGAATCATAATGTCATTTGGAGTGGAAGCCTGCCGGTTTTTCTGGTCCCAAGGGGTTTTTGAAGTTTTAATACCTTTGTGGTCCCTAGGGTTATTTCCTTACCCAAAAATAGCTCTGGTGTTGTCCCTAATAAGTAGCTTTTGTAAGCAGGGGGCACTAACCAGAGTAGTCATTGTGCTGGTCTTATGTGTGATGATGTGTCGGATAAAAATGCTGGACTTTATTTCAGGAATGTATGGATTGTTGTTATGGCTGTGTAGTCAGTTTGTTTGGGGAGAAGAAGGGGAAGGGGTTTTTCAGCCTTTGTCTTCCTTCTTTACCTCCAAATTGTTGACATCTCTATTAGAAAATACTGAATTTCCCCTGAGTTTGAAAGAAACCATCTTTCTGGCATTTAATTTATTAAGCCTTTTCTATACTGTCTGGAGTGTATATAAAATGAAAGCTGAGATTTCTAGAGGGGTTAGAGAGACTCCTGATTCAGGAGTAAAACAAAGCAGGAAAAATCTTGACTGGAGTGGGAAATGGGAGGATATGGGCCAGACTTTAAAGGAATTTTCTGATCCTATAGACTGGGACTTTCCATCTGATCAAATTCAGAATCCAGTTGAGGTGGCAAAGTATTTGAGGGAGAAGTGCCATGGTAATACTAAGGAAGAAAGGATTACTGCAGTGAGCTGGGCCTTGGTGTTTGTTTACCGTACTCTGCTAGATACTGTGGAGCAGCAGATAGCAGAAAGGGAACAGGGAGATAAGTTAGTTACTATCCCAGTGACCCAGGCTGCAGCTAACATCCCAGGCTCCAGGCTAGCAGCTGAATCAGACAATAGGCCCCAAACCATGGCTGTTGCAGCTAATACAAGAGGTGGAAAGTGTAAAGGCAAGACCGATCGAAAGGTGGAGGATGATGGGGATGATGCGACCAATCGAAAGGTGGAGGATGATGACAATGATGCAGGAGAAGGACCCTCACCAAAATCAGAGGCCACATCAAGGGGCACAGAATCTGGAGACAATATTGACTCCTTTTCTCTGAAGGACCTCAGAGGCCTAAGAAAGGATTACAGACGTCAACCTGAAGAATCTATAATTAGTTGGTTAGTCCGCCTTTGGGATGCTGCAGGGGAGGTTACGATTTTGGATGGTACTGAAGCGAGGCATTTGGGATCCCTATCACATGATCCTGCCATCGATCAAGGTATGATGAGGGGGGCTAACCCTCACAGCCTCTGGGAACGGGTTCTAAGAAGCGTAGCAGAACGATACCTGTGTACAGATGATCTCTATATGCAGCAGACACGGTGGAAGACCATAGAACAGGGGATCCAACGCCTGAGAGAGATGGCGGTGGGAGAGCTCATTTTCTCAGATGACACAACAACTAGGAATCCAGACCTGGTACCATGCACTCCTGTAATGTGGAGGAAACTTGTGCGACTTGGGCCACCTGAATACGCTTCTGCCCTAGCAATAATGAAGCAGGATGATACATATGAGACTGTGCTCGATATGGCAAAGAAGCTTCAAGCGTATGCAGATGCTGTGCATGGCCCAACTCATGCCAGAATTGCAGCAGTGGAAACCCGACTGCAGAAACTAGAGGACAAAATAGAGAAGAATCATAAGAAACTCTGGGAAGAGATTAAGGAGGACCTTATTCAAATCTCAGCTGTACAAATTAGAGGCCCTGGTGTCCAACGCTGGCGCTCCTTTGATGGGGAGAGAAGGTACATCCCATGGGCTGAGTTATGGGTTTTTCTGCGTGAGTCTGGAGAAGACATGAGGAGATGGGATGGAAAACCCACCGCTGCTTTGGCACAACAGGTGCGTGATTTGAAGAAAAGAGAAAGTATCACCAAAAAGATAGCAGCTCCGGTCGCTCGTAGCCGAGATGTTAAGTATGATGATGACGATGACATGTCCGATCCCCTTGAAGGAACTTCCAAGGCATATGCCCAAGGAAAGAAGGACAATCTGGCTTAGAGGGGCCCTGCCTCCAGCCAGGAAGAGGCACAGGAGAACCGGGTTTTTTGGAAGGTGTGGATCAGATGGCCTGGCACATCAGAGCCACAAGACTATGAAGCATTGGTTGACACTGGATCACAGTGTACCTTAATGCCATCGGAACACGTGGGGACAGAACCTGTTTCCATTGCTGGAGTGACGGGGGGATCACAACAGTTGACTTTGTTGGAAGCTGAGGTGAGCTTGACTGGGAAGGAGTGGCAGGAACATCCGATTGTGACTGGTCCAGAGGCTCCGTGTATTTTGGGCATAGACTTCCTCCGGAATGGCTATTACAAAGATCCTAAGGGATTCAGGTGGGCTTTTGGAATAGCTGCAGTGGAGATAGAGGGTATTAAACAATTGAATACCTTGTCTGGACTATCAGAGAACCCATCTGCAGTAGGACTCTTGAAGGTAGAGGAGCAGCGAGTGCCAATTGCCACCTCAACAGTGCACCGCAGGCAGTACCGGACGAATCGAGATGCCGTGATCCCCATCCACAAGATGATCTGAGAGCTGGAGAGCCAAGGGGCGCTCAGTAAAACCCACTAACCCTTTAACAGCCCTATCTGGCCCGTGTGAAAATCTGACGGAGAATGGAGATTGACTGTGGAGTATCGTGCCTTGAATGAAGTGACTCCACCACTGAGTGCGGCTGTATCGGACATACTGGAACTGCAGTACGAGCTGGAGTCCAAGGCAGCAAAGTGGTACGCGACCATTGATATAGCTAACGCATTTTTCTCCATCCCCCTGGCAGCAGAATGCTGGCAGCAGGCCTCAGTTTGCTTTTACATGGAGGGGAGTGCAGTATACCTGGAACTGACTGCCCCAGGGGTGGAAACACAGTCCTACCATCTGTCATGGACTGATCCAGGCTGCACTAGAAGAGGGTGAGGCTCCAGAACATTTACAATATATTGATGACATCATTGTTTGGGGGAACATGGCAATAGAAGTGTTCGAGAAAGGAGAGAAGATAATTCATATTCTCCTGGAAGCCGGATTTGCCATTAAGAAGAGCAAAGTCAAGGGACCTGCCCGAGAAATTCAGTTCTTGGGGGTGAAGTGGCAAGATGGACGGCATCAGATTCCTGCGGATGTTATTAACAAAATCACTGCTATGTCCCCACCAACTGATAAGAAGGAAACACAAGCTTTCTTAGGTGCTATAGGTTTCTGGAGGATGCACATCCCTGAGTATAGTCAGATTGTGAGACCCCTTTATCTGGTTACCCGCAAGAAGAATGACTTCCACTGGGGCCCTGAGCAGCAGCAAGCTTTTGTCCAGATCAAGCAGGAGACCGCTCATTCTGTAGCCCTTGGTCCCATCAGGATGGGACCAGGTGTGAAGAATGTGCTCTACTCTGCAGCCGGGAGCCATGGTCTGTCCTGGAGCCTTTGGCAAAAGCTACCTGGCGAGACCCGAGGCCGACCATTGGGATTTTGGAGTCGGAGCTACAGGGGGTCTGAAGATAACTATACTCCAACAGAAAAGGAGATCTTGGCTGCCTATGAAGGAGTCCAAGCCGCCTCGGAGGTGATTGGTACGGAGGCACAACTCCTTCTGGCACCCCGACTACCGGTGCTGGGATGGATGTTCAGAGGAAAGGTTCCCTCTACCCACCATGCCACCAGTGCTACTTGGAGTAAGTGGATTGCCCTCATTACGCAGCACGCTCAAATTGGGAAGTTAAATCGCCCTGGGATTCTGGAAATAATTACAAATTGGCCCGAAGGTGAAAGCTTTAGTGTCGCAGATGAGGAACAAGAGCCAGTGACCCGGGTTGAGGAAGCTCCGCCATACAATCAGTTGCCAGTAGAAAAAACACGTTACGCTCTATTCACTGATGGTTCTTGTTGCGTCATAGGGATGAAACGGAGGTGGAAAGCAGCTGTATGGAGTCCCACTCGACGGGTTGCAGAGGCTACTGAAGGAGAGGGTGAATCCAGTCAATTTGCTGAAATCAAAGCTATTCAACTGGCCCTAGGTATTGCAGAGAGAGAGAAGTGGCCAAGGCTCTATTTGTATACCGATTCTTGGATGGCAGCCAACGCTCTGTGGGGATGGCTGAAGAGATGGAAAGAGGCCAGCTGGCAGCGCAGAGGAAAACCAATTTGGGCTGCGGAAGAGTGGAAAGATATCGCTACTTGGTTAGAGAAGTTACCTGTGAAGGTTCGCCATGTAGATGCCCATGTCCCCAGAAGTAGAGCTAATGAAGAGCAGCAAAACAACCAGCAAGTACATCAGGCTGCAAAGATAGGGGAGTTGAAGATAGATCTCGACTGGAAGCATAAGGGAGAGTTATTCTTAGCACGATGGGCCCATGATGCCTCAGGCCACCAGGGTAGAGATGCCACCTATAAGTGGGCACGAGACCGAGGGGTGGATCTAACCATGGACAGTATCTCTCAGGTTATTCGTGACAGTGAGACGTGCGCTGCCATTAAGCAGGCCAAGCAAGTGAAGCCCCTCTGGTATGGGGGGCGGTGGTCTAAGTACAAATACGGGGAGGCCTGGCAGATTGATTGCATCACACTGCCTCAAACCCGCCAGGGCAAGCGCTATGTACTAACCATAGTAGAAGCCACCACAGGATGGTTGGAAACCTACCCTGTGTCTCATGCTACAGCCCGTAACACTATCTTGGGCCTTGAAAAGCAGGTCCTTTGGAGGCACGGTACTCCCGAGAGAATTGAGTGGGATAATGGAACTCATTTTAAAAACAATCTTATTAATACTTGGGCTAGGGAACATGGCATCGAGTGGGTATACCATATCCCCTATCATGCACCAGCTGCAGGGAAAGTGGAAAGGTACAATGGATTGTTAAAAACCACCTTAAAAGCATTGGGTGGGGGATCTTTAAAAAACTGGGAGCAGCATTTGGCAAAGGCTACCTGGTTAGTTAACACTCGAGGTTCCACCAACCGAGCGGGTCCTGCTCAGTCTGAGCTCCTTCATATAGTAGATGGGGATAAAGCCCCAGTGGACCATGTCAGAGGTTTGTTGGGAAAGACAGTATGGATCAACCCTGCCTCGAGTACAGACAAACCCATCCGTGGGATTGTCTTTGCTCGGGACCAGGTTATACATGGTGGATAATGCAGAAAGATGGAACAACACAGTGTGTACCTCAGGGAGACCTGACTGTGGGATGAGACACATATATGAATGTCATTGTTTGTTGAATGTGAGACAGAAGGAAACTGTAAGTGTCAAAGGTCTGAGCAAATAAGATGAGAGGAATGCGTAAGTGTCAAAGGTGTGAGTAAGTGAAATGAAAGTTTTTTATTGTATGTTCACGATATGGGATAAGGGGTGGAGTGTTGTGGGGTGACAGCCTTTATCACAATATCGTGTGTTGTGCCTGGCAGCTGTGCCTTATCTCTCTCCTCGCCCCCCCCCCCCCCCCCGGCCGTCTTGCTGTGGCGGGGCGGGGAAGAGAGGAGGGAGTGTGTGACCAGGCACTTTCGCTTTTGGCTTTTGGCTGCTTGGCTTGGCTAGCCGCTTGCTTGCTTGCTTTCTGCTTTTTGCGCTGTTTTTTTTCCTTTTCTTTTGTTCCCTCTTTCTCACCCTCCCCTGAAGATACTGGACCGGCTCCGGACCTGACCTGAGAGCTCCAGGACACCCGGAGCTTGCAAGAGAAGCTCAGCGCCCTTCACAACACAGTCTGATCTCTTTTCTTTTCTTGTGTTGGGGAGTGTTCTTTTGTTACTTGTAAATAAATAGGTTTTGTTTTCCACTTTGCTCCTCCAAGAAATTCCTTCCCGAACCCGGTGTTGGGGGAGGGGTGTTTGGAGGTTTGTTTTGTTTTGTTTTGGGGGGTTCCCTTTTGGAGATTTCTCCTAATTTATCCTAAACCAGGACAAGTCTGAAGCAGCCACAGGCCTTGTGTGGGCAGGCAAAGGCAGGCAGGAGGCAGAGCTGTCAGCAAAGGAAGGGCCCAGCCAGGTGGGGCAGCCGGGGGATACCGACAGCCTGCAGGGACAGAGGCGCAGGGCAGGGACACCGTGGGACAGCCTGGGCTGCACAGGGCACAGGCATGTGCAGCAGCTGCAAGACAGCCCTGACAGAGCCAACTTGGGCAGCACTTTGGCCATGGCTGCTGGGCCTGGGCCTGAGGCCACAAGGGGACAAGTGACCCTTGCAGGCCTGGGGCCTCATTGCCTCCTTGTCCCTGCTCAGCAGCCTGGCCGGGGCCGCCCCATGCTCCTGCCCCTGGCATTGCACATCCCCACATGCCAGTGCCCATCCCGGGAAGAGCCCTGAGCAATGAAGCAGAGAAAGGATCTTCCTGTCACAGTGTGACAGGAACACATCAGCCAGCAGGAACAGAGGCTGGCACTGACAAATGTCCTGGGCTCCCTCCCTGCTCTGTCCATGCCACCAAGGGCACAGAGCAGCCTCTTCTCTGGGCCACTTGCCTGTTTGCAATGCCTTGCACAGACACTGGCCCTGCCCCACAAGGCCTGGCCTGAGTCCTGCCCCTGGCATGCTCAGCCAGGCTGAGATGGACACTGATGGTTTCTGGGCCAGGCTCTCTGAGCCCAGCCCGGCTCCCTGCAAGCTCTGCCAGCTGCCCTGAGCTCTGGGCAGCACCAAGGGCCTCTCTCCAGCCCAGCCCAGCTGGCTCTGGCTCCACAGCTCTGCTCAGGCCAGGCTGCTCTGGGCACTGCCCCACGGCCTCAGCCCCTGGCAAGGGCACAGCAGCAGCTGCAGCTGCCACAGGACTCAGCCCCAGCCTTGGGGGAAGGTGTTCGAGTTCTGTATCCCTTGCTGGCCCCAGGGGCTGATGGCATTTGTGCTACCTCAGGTTCTTGTCCCCACAGCAACAACATGGGGGTGCTCCCCCTGCTCTGTGCAATGCAAACAGGGGCTCCTGAGCCAGTGCTGCCGTGTCTGTGCCTGCAAGGATGGGGCACCTGTGTGAGCTGGGGGAGAGGCCAGGGCTGCAGAGGGGGGATGTTGTTGGCAGCTCCATGAGGACGCTCTGGGACGCTGCCCTGGTCCAGCGCACTGGGGATGGATCAGCCCCTGCTCTGCTGCTCCTTCCCTTCTCCCCCAGGGCCCTTGCAGAGCACCAGCCATGCTGTTTGCCCCCAGCCTGCCCATGGCCAGCCTGGGGCTGCTCACGGGGCTTTTCTGGGCTGAGCATTGGCCTGGGTGTGTTCTTGAGAGATCCTGGGCAAGGAGCCTGGAGCCCCCAGGGCCTGGGCTGAGGTGTCAGCGCTGCCCCAGCAGTGCCCATGGCCTGTCCCTGCTGCAGCCCCGGCACTGCCACCCCCAGGGCTGTGCCCGGCCCCGAGAGCACTCAGGCCCTGCAGCAACAGCAGGGCCACCAGGGCAGCAGGGCAGGGCCACAACAGCAGCACTGGCAACACCAAGTGCTGCTGCTGCTGGGCACAGCTGCTGTGCCAGCACTGATCTGCCCCAGCTCTGCACACAGACATTGCTGCTGCAGCTCCCGAGAAGGCAACAAAAGGGCATCTCTGCAGAAAACTTTGCTGCAAGATCCTTTAGTTCCTTCAAAGCCACCAAAAGCAGAGACCCTCATTGACACACACAGTCTGTGGCCACATGCCAGGTTCTCCAAGGCCCCCAACAGGGTCCTTGGCAACTCTGGACATCTGGAGAGATGTGCTGAGTTCCCACAGTCCTCGCCTTCCCTTCATTGTAGTGGTGCCAGGTAGCGCGAGTACATCTCTGGTCCAAGCTGTGCAAATCTCAACCACATTTGCAATGTGCACTGGACACAATCTGGGCTTATATGAAATCTCTTGTCTTCTGAGAAAATTATCTCCAGCACAGCCAGTCCTCTCAGGCATCAGATACCTAGTTCCATTGTGCTCCATTTTCCTTGGTGTACCTGGAGGCCTTCTTTACAAAGGCATCTGTCCCTCACACTCACCAGCAGTCGCTGCCAGAGCCTGAAAGTTTCTTGTGTTCTCCCGATCCCTTGGTCAATGACCACATCCCGGAACAGCCATCCCAGTTGCCTGGCCTCACTTCCATCAAGAATGGTGTCATTGGCTGCAGCATCCCAGATGGGAGCAGCCAGGTCAGGATGGACTTGTCCGTCTGGCAGGTGAATTCCCTCCACAGGTCACACAGCTCACCCAGGGATAGAGAGCGAGTGATGATTTCTGGCTCTGTCTCTTCCACTGGGTGTGAGGGTCCTGCCACATCCTCATCAGTCACTATGCAGACTGATTTGCTCTTTGATTTCTTCTTCTCAACGGGGGCAACTGCTTCTGGTTCAGGCTGTTCTGGTTCAGTGACGATCTGTGTGGAGACACTGATGGCACTTTTGGTTTCTTCCTCCTCTGTGACAGTCTGTGTAGACACAGACATTGTTGCTTTGCTTTTGGTTTCTTCTTCAGCTGTGACAGTCTGCAAAGACATGGATGCTGTTGTTTGGCATTTGGTTCTTTCCTCCTCTGTGGCATTCTGTGCGGACATGGACACTGTTGCTTTGCTTCTCTTTTCCCCACCCTCGAGAAAATGCTGCACCACACCATGTAGTGTTTTTTTTCTAAGCCTGTCGCAGGCTTAGAAAAGACAAAGCAGAACTAACAACATTATGCTGTCCTTGTCATCCAGAGAGAACTTAGCATTTTCAAAAACTGCCGTGTCAAGCCTGAGAGGCTGGAAAAAGTAGGCTGGAAAAAGTAATTCTTTACCCCTCCGCCCAGGAGCGGGGTGTAATTGGTGAGGCCCCAGACATAGCAGCCAAGATTAGGACAAGCAAACAAAATTGAGTACATATTCCAAATTATGTTAATAGCCTTGGAGGTAATCATGCAATAGACATAACAGACCAAAAAAGCAATTTTTCTTGCTGTGTAAACCATACCCTGGTTTACACAGGAGCATTATAATTGGCAGATAATACCCTATGTGCGGAAAAATATAGAGAGCTAGGTATAAGACCCATATAAACATGTTGAGCATCATAGCGAATAGGTGGCTTCTGCAATGCAAAATTTTAATTCTGACTTTTCTCAGTACCTCCTGCCTCTCATTGGGTGCCAAAATTTATGTTCTGGTTTGAAAGCAAAACCAGTGAGAGACGCCAAGTCAGAAATACAATTTATTAGGAAAAAAACAAAACGAAAATACATGCAATAATACAAAAGAAAAACCAGTGAAAGGCATCTCTCCTTCAAATAGCCACAAATCCAGTCAAAGATATAGAGCAGAGACCCCCACTAGTGCCCAAGCTGGGCTGGGTGGAGGAGGAGGAAGAAGGCCCTGCAGCTGCCCCATCACAGGAGACCGAGGAGGTGGTGCCATTCCAGCCACCGCAGGAGGGTGAGTGGCAGAGCCTGACTGTGGGACTGGTGCCTGCAGCCAGCTTGGCCCCATGCCATGCCATGCCATGCCATGCCATGCCATGCCATGCCATGCCATGCCATGCCATGCCATGTCATGCCATGCGTGCCATCCCCTGGGGGCATGCCCAAGGACAGGATGGAAGAGGAGCCGGGCAGACACCCCGCAGTGGCCCTTCTCCATCACCTGGGCCATGCCGGGGCTCTCCCTGCCTGGGCAGCGCAGGGCTGGGCTGTGTTCTCCGGCCTCTCCCGTAGCCCCTCAGGATAGCGACATGATCAGGATGACCATTCTTCTACTCAGATACTTGCTCCTGGATAATGGTGCCCCAATACCCACTCCCATGGCCCTGCAGCTGGCTGAGGCGCTCCTGCCACTCTTTGACCATGTAAGGCTCTGTGCCCACAGCCACGGCCACTGGCTGCTGCCCAGACACTTGGTGCCCTGTGGAGATGCAGGCCTGTGCCCTGGGGGTCTGAAGCAGCGGATGCTGAGCTCTTTTGCCCTTTCTTTTGTTATGTTTGCCCAATTATCCTGTCATAAAAAGGCCAAACAATATTAAAAGTAGTAACAATTTTAATTAAATAGTTTAGAAAATATATGAACAAGAGATAATTTGGTTCAAATAACAGTGCATAAGCAAAAACAACCGCGGCGTACAGAGGGCAGAGTTCAATGACCCTTGCCACTTCACGTACAAGCTTGCCAAGTGAAAGTCACCCCTTATATGCCATATATGAATGCCATCTCCTTCCATTTTTGGTTCGTCACTTTTCTCTCTCCGCCTTCATTACCACCTTTACCATGCATGCGCCACCACTCGGTTTGGTGGTCCCACAAGTCTTTGGGGGTCGTCACTGATGAAAGCCCTGTAGTCTTCTTCGTTGTCCTTTAATTCACCTTTGGGTTACATATGCGCAATATGAGTCCCCAATATCCAGCAGGGTTTTCTGGTCGCCACATTTTTAAACAATTATCTATATTAACAACCAATGTGGATTTACAAGGAGTATGCCCTACTACTTTATTAAATTTCTTTCCTTCTTGAGTTATACAAATGATTCCAATTGCCTGATGACTTAAAATCCATCCTTCAGGTCTCTTCAATGTTCCAGAAATTTGGGTGTGGTTCCACTTTAAAAATTGCTCTGGAGCTAAGCTCTCACCTTTCCATGGGCATCTTTCAGCCATTTTTAGACCTCCACAAATCCCACATGTGAATAATTCCAATTCTGTAGCAATCCTTTGCATCAATCCCACAAACAGATTCTTATTCGAGGCTGGCAAATCCCAATCATTGCAATACTGTTTTAGCTGTTTATACAATTCAGCCAATTCTGTTGACTCTTTTCTCCTGTTCTTTTCTCTATTTCCCTTTGTTTCTTTTTCTTGTTTTATTTTCTCTTTCAATTTTTCTTTTAGTGCCCGATTTCCCATGCCAATACTTGGATCCTTTCCATTATCATCTCTTTTAAAATAAATGCATCTTTCATATTGAGGACAAATTTGATCACCATGGGGATAAGGAGCTCGTCCATTATATCTCAAATTTTTCTCTACCCAATACATCCTTTCTTCCTTAATACAAACATCTATAACACTGCTGCAATTGTAGCAGGCAGAACTAACATACAGGTGTGTTACAAACACAGATTCCACCTTGTCCTTAATACACACAGGTTGAAAGCAATAGTCACAAATGTTGAAATTGCTGGGACTTGGTTTTTGCCCTGTTTGCTTTTTCATTGCCGAAACTCTGTCCAGTGTGGCCTTCTGGCTTTGGCCAACTGCCAAGCGTACCAGAATGATCATAGTGAAAATAATCCTTAGGAAATCCACCTTTCTACCTTTCTCAAGGCCCCTTGGGTTGCAACCAAGGGTCGAGATGCCAGTCTTCTCGGTAGCAAAGGTAATATCCCGGGATCTAGTCACTGGTGCTTTTAGTTTCCTTGGTACCCATAGCCCCACAGAGTTTGCTTGTCTCCTTTTAAATGCCATTTCCCAGTTCTAGCTGGTTAAGAAGCAATAATTAAAACAAAAAGAACAGTGAAAAGATTAGGCCGGAATACCATAAACCTGTATTTTCCAAAATTTCCGGGATGTGCCAACCACAATAAGATTTTTCTAATTATTTTCT
This sequence comes from Zonotrichia albicollis, assembly GCF_047830755.1. Classification (NCBI taxonomy): domain Eukaryota; kingdom Metazoa; phylum Chordata; class Aves; order Passeriformes; family Passerellidae; genus Zonotrichia; species Zonotrichia albicollis. The sequence continues at coordinate 4,804,091 of NC_133851.1, forward strand.
GCTTCAAGGGCGGGGAGTTCATTAAGTCACTGCCTCCAATAGCACCAATATGCCCCTGCAATGTGCCTATTATGCGGTATATAAACTTCTTCTCCACAACAACTATCAATTATGAGACACTCATCTATAATATTATGAGTTGCTCCTTCTCTTATTTGTGCTATAGCCAATATAGCAAAAACCAATTGATCTAAGTTCTCTATTAAACCAATTGCTGCTGGAAGGGTCCCGTCTCCCAGTCTCAAAGGCATAAAAAAGAAATCACAAGCAATGTGTTCTATAATAATTACATAACCATAGCAAAGCAAGCAAATCAATTGTCTCTCCTTCTCTTCTCTCTTAGTTACTTTTCACCATGAGTTAAAGCAACGTGTGCAAACAATACATATTCATGGATGACACCCTAAACCATGTTTACTGCACTCCCAACATTTTACTTGTTTCTGAGCTTTTTTAACAACAGGTGTTATCAATCTCAGTTTTTAAAATTGCAATTTTGTAATCAGTTCTAATAATGTTGCTAGTGGGTGACCCTGGAGGAGATCTTCGATCTTTTTAGGCCATTTCCACTGATTCAGAAAGTCTTTTATTCTTTTCCACCGGCGCTCTTTTACCTCTAAGCTCAAGGGAATTGCGGTCTGCAGCCACTCCAGGATGCTTAGTTCATTCTCAATAAATCAGGGTTAATATAAATCAACTTAAATCCCACCATATTATCACATTTTTGGAATTTCATGCTCCAACAATATTTTAGCTACTGTTTGAACTGTAGCCTGAGCTGTTGGAAATGCTTTAACCCACTGACTTAATTGATCTATTATAACAAACAAATATTTCTATTGACCCATTTAAAGCAATTCTGTAAAATCAACCTGGATCTTTTCAAATAGCCTTTAGGCTGTTTTGCATCCTTCAAAGGGAGGGCTTCTTAAAACCTTTTCATTTACTATTTAACAGATAAGACACCCCTGGGTAATTTGCTTTCCAATTTCAAATATCTTTATACATCCATAAAATTTTAAAAAGTAATTACAAAAGGCTCTTGTTCCCCAGTGTGTCCATTTATATAAGTCATTTAAGATTTAATATGCCACTGGTTTTGGCATCATAATTCTGCCATCAAGAAAAACTCACTTTCCCTTCTTAAATGTTGCTCCTAATTTCCTTATAGCTGCCAGTTCTGCTAGTGGAAGGGAAAGTGTCTCCTGCTGAATTTCTATTTTTTTCGTAAGGTCATGATTTCAGTATGTTTTTTATTAAGGTCGCTCTTTTTGCTTTTTTATCAGCCACATTATTTTTCTGACTCTAATATCCCTCCCTCTCTGGTGTTCCTTTACATGAACTACTGCTATTTTTTTTTTTGAGCCTTTTAAAAGCCTCAGATATCTAAATTATTAATCCCCCGTGTATTAACCCTTTCCTTTAAGTGTTTATAGGTTTCCTTTCTTTTCAAAATTTTCTAAAAGTATGTACTACACTAAAAGCATATTTGAAGTCTGCATAAATAGTTCCTTCTTATCTTTTTAGTATTAATAATGTACGAAATAATGCATAAAATTCACAGGCTTGTGCTAACCAGGAGGGACTATGGGGACCAGACTCCTTTATTCTAAACTTTTTCCCACTTCACCTAAATGTCAACCCCTGTCATTAATTTCTAGATTTTCTTTTTTAGTTAAAAAATAAATTTTAAATTTTCTTTCACAGGGTTTTATCTGTAAATTTAAGGCTATTTTTAAATCTTTGCCTAACAAATTATTTTCGGCCTCTGGTATCAATAATAAATAATTTACTCAAAATTTGTCATCTGTTTCAATTTGTACTCACTTTATTACAGGAACAGGGAAAGCCTCTCCTGTAATTCCGATTACTGAAACTCGCTCACTACTTATCTCACATCCCTGGGGTAATTTTGTCACTGTCTGCCAAGAAACTCCTGTATTGACTAAAAATATAACTTTTTTAGGGCTCTTTTGACGGTGTTTCGATTCTCTTCATTAAATAGAGCCCCTGACCTTCTTGAAAAGTTTTCTTATCTTGCTGTTTCTTCCTGCAACTTTTTTGGCAGATGCCCCTTTTTATGATAGTAAAAACAGATAGGTCCTGCACCCTTCAAGGTAGGGCAAGAAATTTGTAAGTGCTCTTTCTTGTGGTGGGAAAAAAAACCACACAGGTCTTGTGTTCATAAAGATAGATCCTGGCATCTGTAGTTTGCTTTTCCTTGCGGATTTTTTTTTTCCTGTATTTAAAGCTGCCTGCATTTTTCTAACTGCTGCCACCAAAATTCTGGCATCTGCTTTCTGCTTTTCCTCATCTCTGTTTACATACACCATTTGTGTTTCTCTCAGTAACTCTTGAAGTCCCCTGTCCTTCCAATCTTCTAATTTTTCCAGCTTTTTCCTGATGTCACTGTAAGATCTGGTCACAAACGGAATTTTTAACAGAACCTGTGCTATTGCAGTATCAGTATCTATACCTGAATATAATTACAAGTCTCTTTTTAATCTTTTTAACCATTCTGCCGGCGACTCATACGTTTTCTGATGCTTACTCAAAACTTTTATATTATGTCCTTTAGGCACTGCCCTTGAAATTTCTTGATTTTCTTCCCTTTGGGATTCCCATTCATCCCAAAACCGCATTATCATCCCCAGTGGGCTGTCCTGAGGAACGCTCCCCCCCTGAGAACCTCCCTCATGGTTCCCAGATACCTCAAACCACTGCGAATTTTTCACAAAATTCGCAGCCCCTGGGTCAAGGAACTTACTTTTTCCCTGACCCATTTCTGGCGGCAACAAACTAAGAAATTCCCGGTACCAGGAGAGTCTTAGTTTCCCACACTCACCCCGTGGCTCAACTTCCTCACTTACTACTCTGTCACACTGCCTTTTCAATCTACTTGTTTCACTCCTATTTCTCCCTTTGCAATCTATTTGTTCCACTCATCTCTCCCTCTTTCTAAATCTATTAGCCCTGTCCTCTCACCATCTAATCACATACTAAATTGCCTGCTACCAACCCCTCCAATGAAATTGAACCTATTCATTCACTCTCTTTCTCAGTCTCCCTACTGAGTCAATCCCTCCTGCCCAAGGGCCTTCCCACAGGTGCCTGGACCAGGGATCCCTTCCTTCCCCCTGGGTCAAACCCCCACAGGGTCCCCACTCATTCACTTTTCTTTCGCTTCCCTCCTTCTCCGGTCGGTCTCCTCACGGCGAACGCGAAAACACGGTACTGGGAGGTCCCAATCAATTCGGGGGTCCGGGACTGCCCAGCCCCCGTCTCAGACACTCCACACACACTTACACACACATGCATACAGCTGCCCCCCGACCCAAAACCCCATGATACTCACAGCCTCCTTTTCTCACGAGGGTCTTCGTGCACAAAGCAGTTTTCTATGGGTACTCTCTCTCCTATAAGCCGGCACTCTGATGGGAGCCTTTTTTGCGCGCTCTTAGAAACGAATTTGCTTATGCGTTATTATGAAAAAAACCCCTCTCTTTTCCCAAGGCAGAGTGTTCTAACCTTGGGACCACTTAAAAGTCTGGTGGGGAGCTCCTTCCCAGAAGCTATCCACCTCCCCGGAGTTAAAAGAGTCTCCCGGGGTATCGGCACCAAAATTGTTATGTTTGCCCAATTATCCCATCATAAAAAAAAAAAAAGCCAAACAATATTAAAAGTAGTAACAATTTTAATTAAATAGTTAAAATGAAAAATATAAAATTGGATAAAATATAATTCGATTAAAATAAGGGATAATTTGGTTCAAATAATAGCGCATAATCAAGAGATACCGCGGGGTACGGAGGGCAGGGTTCTTGACCCTTGCCACTTCACGTACAAGCTTGCCAAGTGAAAGTCACCCCTTATATGCCATGTGTCAATGCCATCTTCTCCCATTTTCGGTTTGTCACTTTTCTGTCTCCGCCCTCATTACCACCTTTACCATGCACGCGCCACCACTCAGTTTGGTGGTCGCACAAGTCTTTGGGGGTCGTCACTGATGAAGGCCCTGTAGTCTTCTTCGTTGTCCTTTAATTCACCTTTGGGTTACACATGCGCACCAAGCCAGTACAATGTAAGCCAAGACTAACGTATCACTGCATCTGCATATCAAAGCAATAAGTCCCTTATAATTAGCATTTTCTTGGACCCAACCAGGTTCTTGGTCATTTTTAGCAACTGTATCTTCAGCTTCTTTCCTGTGGTCCTTGAGAACATCTGCTGGAAAAAGGGGGATGGAGGCCCTCCTCTCCCTCTTCTCTTTGGCATTACTATTTTTAACTTATTTTATTATTTCCAGATATTAGTTACTGTATCAATATTGATTACTGTTTCAATTTTTATCAGCACGAATCATACCTATTTACCACAATTGCAAGGACTATAAATCTCATAACAGTGATGTGCAGCTTCCCTTGGTCGAAATTATTAGTCCTTGAGTTGATGTTCATATTCCTTCCTCAAGCTGCTTTTCACTGTCTGGTCCAGGTGTGAGATAAGCATGTTTCCTTTTTATACATTCTAAAGCTATAGTTTCAAAGATCCGTACTACAAGCAATATTCTAAAATTATACTTCAAACGGTTATTATTGCAAAACTCTTTAAGGCTTAGCTACAAACAGAAAGTTCCTGTCAAAAAGCAACATCCTCAAAGCTTAAATTCAAAGGCTCCTAAATCAACTTAAGACTTATAAAAGTTAGTTTCGAAAAAAGGATAGGTTCAAAGGCCTTTTTCCAAGCTTTACTTTCCTCAGTTATTATTAGAATTCATCTTTATAAGTGTCCTGTGTTCAGTTTCCACACATATCACAATCAAAAATACACGCGTTACCTGTATGTACCTGACACGAAACACAGCTTTGCATTTCACAAAAGGAGAGAAAGGAGAGCAATTTAGAAAGATGCATCATCAATTGCCTAAATTGCTTATCATCTTGCAGTTCTGCACTTCCTGGGGAGCCTGATTTTACACCAAGGACCTGGGGAACAATTCCCAGACACTGGGAAAATCCGAGGTCGTCCATCCCCTCAGAGATGAGGTCTCCAAATTTGCCCCAAAAGTAAATCCAGCTTTTATAGGCCAAAAAGAGCAAGTCCAAGTGTCCTGATGATATTTTCAGCCCAGAAAGCCCTGCAGCTGATGGCACACTTCACAATCAGCACGGGACACAGCTAGACCAAAGCCCAGACCTCTGCTGGGAGCTTTTCTCCTCAAATACCCTTCAAACAAATCTCCATGCAAGTCAGTTTGGAAAGTTTCTTCAAATGAGACATTGCTGGCACATAACTACACAGGGTAAAGTGAAAGATTCTAAAGCAGCCGCTCTGGAGTCAAAGAGGCAGCACTAAGCGTCCTTGTCATCTCTTTGGAGCTAAATCCCACTTTGGCGGATTTGAAGGAGTTTGGAACAAGCTAGAGAGCAGACCTCTGAATTTTTTAGATGATGCCATTGCTTTTTCTTCTTTTCTACATAGACAGAAAGGGTGAGTTTGGCCCACATCTCCCCTGCATGGCTCACAGGGCCGCAAGACTTGTAGTTACAAGAGCTTTGAAGGATTTCTTGGGCAAGAAGACACAGCCAACAAGGATATTTGTGTTTTGGACCCAATCTCCAATATTTCATCTTATGGACTCATGCTCTCGGGGTCTCTAGCTGGTCAGAGAGACCCCAAGATAAGTTAGAAAGTCTCTTTTCCCAGCCCAGCGGTCGAAGAAGGAGTCAGAGCTCTTCATTTCTCGGTCTCCAGGTTGTTTATTGTATCTTATCTATAAAATTCTTTCTCCTGTCGTGCCGAAGTCTGCTCAGCAAGACAGTCTAAGGCACTCTGCCTGCCCCAGGGCGGTGTTATCTTTTTATACTAAAAACAACTACGTGTACAATATTTGCAGTTACTTTCCAGTACCTATCACCTACGTTAGACAGTGAGCTTCTACTCTAAACCAGCCTAAAAGTGCCAACATCAGAAGATGGAGGCCAAGAAGAAGACGGAGAAAGGCTGGACATGCCCAGACTCTTCCATCTTCCCCCCTGAAGCCCCATTCTAAAACGCCCCAAAATGTATTTTTCCACTCTGTGATAAATTCACTATCATTCTGCTTAAACTTTTGTGGCTTGTCATTCTTCCTACAAGGTTGGTAATTGATTTTTCCAAGGGCTAAATCAAAGGCACAGGGATCTTGGGCTCTGTGCCAAGGCCTCTCAGCCCTCTGACAGAGTCAGCCAGAGGAATTTCCTGGGTTCCCACATCATGCTACAGTGTAAGCCTCCTTAGCCAATCATGCTATGACACACAAACCTACAACACTGCATCCTAAACTTCTTGTTTACCATTGTAACTGATTTGATTTTTTCTGGATCCTGAACTCTAAAACGCTAAACTTTCCTCCACTTCAACTTTGCTCCCCGTGTCTCTGCTATAAACAAGAAATCTGCATTCTCGCTTCTAGCACCTAAGTTTGGAAGCCGTTTCCAAGGTCTCCAATCAAATCCTGTGTTTAATTCTAAGCTTTGCTGACAAGACCAAAGGTCTGAGATTTCCCTGCATCTGGGTTTCCAACAATACTGATGCTGTTAGTTCCAGAGTGCCCGGGATCCGTCTTGCAAGTCAACTCTGTCAGGATCAAGGCGGCTGCCGGGGGGCTGCTTGTGGCCTCTGACAGCCCATTGCCCAGGGCTTGCCAGTGCCCCATCCCCTCAGGGGCTGCCCCAGCCCGGCCAAGCTGCCCGGCAGCAGTGCCGCAGCCCCACAGCAGCTCCAGAGCAGCCCCATCCAGGGGCACCTGGGAGCCCTCAGCAAGGCAGCCAGCAGCACACGGGCAGGAGGACACGGATGGCGCTTCCTGCCTGACACAGGGCTTGTGGCCATCTCCAGGCTCCGCTCTCACAGGGATCCCCGCAGCTCCGGCTCCTGCCCAGCTGCTCTGTCACCAGCACAAAGGCTTCAGCAGAGCCACCACAGGCCAAGGGGCTTCTGGCCATTTTCCCTGCAGCACTGCATGCCTGGGCAGCTGGCTGAGCACAAGCACCTTTTCCCCTCCTCCCCTATGCCCTGCGGACCCTGGGCAGGAAAGAAATCTCCTTAAAGTCTGTATATTATAATTCATTCTATATTTTTCTTATTTATCTCTATTATAACACATTCTATATTTATCTATACAAAGGATAAAAAATGCAACAAAAGGGAAAAAAAATTTTAAAGAAAAGGAAAATCCCCGCTGGCTCAGGTTGCCCCAGCAAAGAGAGCCTCCCGGGTCAGCTCTCTACAGAGCTCAAGCAGCGCAGCCGGCTGAGCCGCGACAGACAAGGCTGAGTCATTGTTATGAATTAGAAGCTTGACTCAGCCAATATTCAAGTAGCAATCAATTTATTGTTTAATATGGTAAAGTATGAGCAATACAGCCCTGGGTACAGTGGGAGATGTTTTCCCTCCAATTGCACACCGATAATTGATGGTTATAGGTATTTATAGGGGTACTCATCAGTTTTTTTCAGCACTTTCTATTTCTAATCTTTTACTCATCAGCAATTTTTATTCGAAAATTATTACATCACAATTCTATACACTATTGTGATTTTAATTTCTCAGGATGTTTCTCAAAGGAGTATCCCCAGATGGTGACGGTCCAGTTTCCAAAAGAAGAAAGACGAATCCCATCTGGTGGGGTCCAGCTCCCCACATGTGGGTCCACCTTTTAATTGCAGAGACTCTAAATCTCATAACAGTGATGTTCAGCTTCCCTTCGGTTGAAACCATAAACCCTTGAGATGATGTTCATCTTCCTTTCTCAAGCTCTTTTTCTCTGCTTCAATAGGCATGAGATAAGCATATTTCCTTTATATATATTCAAAGCCATAGTTTCAAGGATACAAATAATATTCTAAAATTATCCTTCAAAAGGTTATTTTTGCAGAGCTTTTTATGGATTAAATGCAAGCAAAAAGCAACATCTTTAACACCTTAATTCCAATGCTCCTTAATCAACCAGGGTTAATTGCAAACAATAGATTGATTCAAAGGCCTTTTTCCATGCTTTATTTTCCTCAGTTATTATTAGAATTCACAGCTCTCCCATTGTCAATGTCCACACATTTCGCATTCCCAAGTACATACTTCGCCTGTTTGTACCTGACATGAAACACAGCTGTGCATCTCACATAATTGAAAGTAAGGGTATTCTTCTTTAATTTCATGCAACTATATTTAGTGATATTAGTGGTTTGAGCATTGCTGTACATCCTCCCAACTAGAAATTACCTGGTTCCACCATGTGGACTCAGGAGAATGTAACAGCTCCATCTTTTCAGGGAGGAGGCAGCACTAGGACCACAATGATTGTTTCGCACAGTAGACCCGAATACACAGTTTGCTCCAGCTCGGAGCATGGGCTCATCCCAGCCTAAGAACTCATGAAGGCTAAATGATTAGAAATAGCATTACCACAGGATCTATGATGGCTATCATGAGATAATCATCACACATCTGGATTTTTAAGACACAGGGCATAGTCTGGTGCTTTCCAGTCCCTGGTGACATGACCTAATAGCAACACGCGCCTGGAACTGTGCTAGTGCAGAACTCTGTGCTGGGGGAAGGAGGCACTGCTGGCCTGGGAGAGCACACAATTGGCAGCCCATGGCTGTGATTTACACAAAGCTGTTTGTGTCTTGTAAATAGATTTCTTTTCCTTCAGTGGTCGGGAGCCAGGAGATGCATTGGTCAGCAGCAGAACAGAGAACATCTTGGTGCAGAACCAGGAGCAGGGGAAGGACAAGCCTTCCAGCACAGGGTACTCACATGGCTTTTGAAATGAAGAGCTGCAGCAAACGTGGAAGGGTAAATAGGGCCAGGAAATCTTTTGCTGTATGAATGAACTCCCTGCTATTTATGATGCAGAGTTTTCAGGGATGTTGCTTTGGAGCTGGGCTCCTGCTGGGCAAATGATTCTTCCCAAACTGAGGTGGGTGCCATGTTATCATTCCCTAGCTCTACCTGTCCCTGTCTGACTGCTCCTCAAAGCTCTGGCTTCAGCCCAATCTTCTGCCTTGTGAGTAGCAAGGTTTAAATGGTCCATATCATTCAAATGACTTGACTTCAAATTGAAATGATTTGATTATTTTAACAACTGATTAAATCAGCTCCCTCTGATCTAATGGTGTTGGTGTCTGGGAACAGTGCAGCCAGGACTGGGATGCTCAGTACAGGCTGCAAAACCTGCTGGAAATGCACGACAGTATTTAGGTTGTTTATGACATTCACCTCCCATTTCCTCATGCTGTTCCTGCACCTGTACTGGGTGGGCGAGGCCGTGCATGCCCTTTGAGCAGAGATGAACTTTTGGGGTCAGCTGCCTAATGGCCAGGAGGTGCCAAACTGTTTGGGTCACTGGTGTCCTCTGCCTGCCCTGCAACTCATAGCCACCATTTCTCTCACCTCTTATTTCTTCTCCTTGGTACCTCTGCCACTACTTCAGCTTCTCAAACCTTTTTTTCTATTTCTCCTCCCCTCTGGAAGTTGCCAGATCTTCCCTTCTCTTCCCAAGGAAGTGATATGGGCTCATTTTCCTTCTCCAGTCTTCACACCTGGTTTGTTCCTTCCATGTGCTGCAAGATGCATTGGCACATGGATGTGGAGAAAACATCAGAGAGTGAACCAAATAATTTACACCAAGAGAGATTAGATTATGTTATCACTGGGTTGTTTAGAATCATGGAATCAGAGAATCCTTAAAGTTGGGAAAGACCTTCACAATAATCAATTCTAACCATCAAGCACCACCATCACTATGTTCACCACTAAACCACATCCCAAGTCCCGCATCAATATGTCTTCTGAGCTCTTCCAGGGATGGTGATTCTACCAGTGCCCTGGGCAACCTGTTCCAATGCTTTACAACCTTTCCCAAGAAGAAATGTTCCCTAATTTCCAATCTAAATCTCTCCTGGTGCAAGTTGAGACCTCTTCCTTTTGTCCTGTCCCTGTTCCCATGGGAGCAGAGCCCCACCTGGCTCCACCCTCCTGTCAGGGACTTGTGGAAAGCCACGAGGCTCCCCCTGAGCCTCCTTTTCTCCAGGCTGAAACCTGGAGAAACTCCAACCCTCAGTTTGAGTTGATTCAGAGGAACCAACAAATCTGTTTTAGTTACTGGTAAATGATGCTGGCTGCTCTTAGTAGTAAAAACCAGAAAACAAATGAGATATGCCGAGCAGCTCAGTGTGGTGAGTTGTGCTAGGAAAGCGCCCACTCCAGACTCCAATGGCACAAGCACCAGATTCTGCCTGGGATAACCTCTGTGAATTCCTCCCTCAACTTAGGCAACTGAAATAATAACTCATCCACATGAACCAAATCTTGACAGTGGGTACATTTTTTCCCTACTGTTTCCAAACAAAAATCAAACATAAACAGTGACAAATTATTTCCTCTCTACTAATGAGTGGCAGCATGTGAAATCAGCAATATGTGAAGAGAAAATCTCCCTTGTATACTGAATTACATTTTTCCTGGAGTGAAGCAAGAACCCTTGTGGTTGAAAAACTCCCTTTCCAGACTCAGAGATTGTTTTTACAAAGTATTAAAAAAAAGTATAATGTTCCAAAATTCAGCCAGGCAAGCAGCTGTAATAATTCTTCTTTAATGCCTCTGAAATTAAGCTCCACTTAGCCTGAAATTTTTCAGTTTGGAGTGGATGTATACACAATATTGCTAACATCTTGCTGCAGTAGATGTGTGCAGTGTGTGCTGCAGTGCCCAGCTGCTGGCTCTGTCACCCCAGAAACTGCTGCTCCATCCCCTCGGGCTGCAGACCCCCATGGGCAGGGCTGGGCCGTGGGGGCTGCTCCCCTGCACGGCCTCCCCTTCACATTCCTGCCAGAGCCATGGGCAGCTGCCTGTGGCCCCCGAGTGCACTCAGGAACTGACCACTGATGCTGGAGGCCTTGGTGCTGAGCCCCTGAATCATCTCTCACTCAGATATCCTCACAAACAAAGGAGGAACAGGGCCTCAGTGGCGCAAAGAGCTGCCCACAGAACCAGGAGGACATGGACGAGTGGGATTGCAGAAGCGGCGTGGGGAGAACATCCAGGCAGGCTGCCAGGGGCTGAGGCTGGGGCAATGGGAAATCTGCAGTGGGAAGGAAACAACACAGCATCTGGTATTTTGAAACACAGCTAGAGTTTTCCTGTGCATTCTGACTATGAGTCACCAATGGTAGGCTGTGAAATTCCTAATACCTGTCTGGCTCTTGGGGCTGAGCTGTGGGATGAAGCTCTGGGAGGAGACCTGGGAGAGATCCTAGAGTGAGCCAGGGTCCCCCATGTCAGAGCAGAGCCCGGAACAGTGGGAAGGGATCCATGGCAGCCCCGCTCCCCCTCTGCTCTTTCCCCACCATGGGCCAAAATACATCCTGAAGCACATTGTGACAGAACTGCTCAAAGGGGATGGTGGGTGCATTCCCTCAGCCTTGTCCTGGGGCTCAGCAGCCGAGGGCTCTGGCTGCACGTGTGGACACGCCGTGCCTGCAACAGCGGGAAGGGATCCATGGCAGCCTCGCTGCCCCGCTGCTGCTTCCATGCCCTGCAGGGCTGTTTCCCAGCCTGGCCTGGCTGCAGCTTCTCCCCAGCCTCTGCAGGAAGGCATTGGGCATCAGCTGACACACAGCCCAAACTCACCAGGGATCCCCTGCATTTTCCCGGTCCCCAGGCACATCCTGAGGTGTGGCTGCTTGGAGGAGGGAGGGCCATAGCCAGCCCCAATGGTTAGGGGGAATCAGGATTTTCCTGCTCCTTATCCATATTTTGGAAAAATATTGCCTCCTGAAGAGGCCACCTCCTGGATGTGCAATGATTCCATCTGATCCAGCTGTGCCTCTTCCTTTCTCAAGGGATGGACAGAGGGGCTCTATGGAAGGTGGCATTTCCTGCAGGAAGGGAGGCGATGCCAGGCACAGCCACAGGAGGTAATTGCTGTGCCTCTGGGCCTGAGCCCTGCTGAGGCTTGAACTGCCCTCTCTGCTGCCTGGCACTGTGGGCACAGCCCGGATAAGATGGGCACAGCCCAGAGGAATTATCCTGAGCAGGCTCAGGGCGCTCGGGTACTGAGCTGTCCTGCTGGGTTCTCTCCATGGGAGACACATCCCGAAATCTGGGAGCGGCTGCACGGGGTGCCCATGGTGGGGAAAGGGCAGAGGGGGAGAACAAGGCTCCAGTGTGTCCTGAGAGGGCCTGGCTATGTGCCTGTGGGCTGTGGGAGCTGTTCCAGGGGCAGGTGGGCCAGCAGGAGGGAGGGACGCAGGTTGGGAGCGACAGCTGTGGCACTGCAGATTTCCTCAAGCATTTAGTGAGGGTTTCCTGTGTGGGAGGGAGAGAGCCCCAGGGCCCTGGGCTGCTCCTGCTGCCCCTCTAGGCATGTTGCACAGGACCTGCAAAGAGCTTGGAGAGTGACCAGAAGGCACAGGCTCCCACAGCCTTACCCCACCCCCTTGCAGTGCCCAATTCCCCAAGGGAGAAGGGGATCCCAGCACACCATGCAAATGGTTCTGTAGCATCTGTGCTCCCTTCTAAACTGGGATGATGACTTGGAGTAGTTGGAAATGCTGGTGAATCGTGCTTTGAAGACCTTGCCAGATGTTGGAGGCAGGTTCTGAATGTACCTTTCCTGACAGAATAATCTGTGCCAGTGTGGCAAGAGCTCACTCATGAGCCACTTTCCTTAAGTTCCTCTGAAGGCTGATCAGTTCTGGAAACCTTGCCCTCCTCCATTCTGGAGCCCTGAGGGATCCCACAGGATCCCTGTCAGTGGGAGGAATGAGCATTTAGCTGTCCATCCTCCTCCCACGTGCAATGCCACTGTGTCCTTCTGTGTGCTCTGTGCAGCCACAGAGAAGAGGAGAACGGGGAGGGGCCAGGCCCAAGGCTGTGCCCCGGGGCTGAGCCTTTCTCAGCTCCTTTGCTGCCCCCAGGGAGCCTGAGCTGCTCCTCCTGTCACTGCCAAGGCCTGGCCCTGCCTGGGGCTGGGTTTGGAGCTGCTGGCAGCTCCAGGGAGTCCTTTCTGCCCCGACTGCCCCACAAGGGGCTCCTTCCATCCCAGTGTGGGGCCATTGCAGGCACGAGGTCCCCCTGGCCCTGCTCCTGAGTGGAAGGCAGAGCCTAGGGAGTGCCTTGGAGGGCACCAATCACCCAGGTGCCCTCACTGCCACTCGAGCCTGAAGGAGAATCTTCAGCAGTGCCATTGGAGCTGTTGTGTCCTGCCTTTCTTTGCAGCTGAACCTGTTGGTGAAGGTGATCTGGCTTCCCAGCCCACGTTCAGTATTGAGCCTCTGGGAGATGGTGAGGGTAGGTCAAGGCCTTTCCCCTGGGAGAGCTGCCAGCACAGAGCCCAAAGCTCGGCCAGGGGGGCATCGCTGCAGGTGCCAGAACAGAGCCATGCACGTGTGTGCCCTCGCCCTGCATGATCCACTCACAACTTCTGCTCAGCACTGGCAGCTCTTTAAAGGAGGGTGGGCCCTGGCCCCGCAGAAAAAGCCTAGATGATTTGTTGATTTTACCCAATTTTGCATAAGCATGACGTCCTGAACATGCCATCAAATTATTGGAGAATTGTTCCGTCTGTTAAGGTGTACATTTTGTTTCTCAAGTGATGGGCCAAAAGGCAGGACAGAAGGAGGTGTTTCCCCAACGAAGAAGAGGCCGATTGACAGCCCCTGCTGCAGGAAGGAAGGCCAAGCCAAACACAGGCATGGGCATGGGCACAGGCTCAGAAGGTAATTGCTGTGCCGGGCTCAGCTGGGCTCAGCCCTTGGCAGGGCTGTGTGGCTGCAGCTCTTCCACTGGGGCCTGCCCTTGCACGGCCTGGCCGCAGCCAAATCTGGAGGCGCCTCTGGAGCTTGTTCACAGCCCTGGGGAAAGGGGACTCATGCACCAATGTCCCTCCCGCTGCAGCTGCTCTGGAGCTGGCCCTGAGTGCCCAGAGGCCCAAGGCACAGGAGGCCTGCCGCGAGCGGGAGCCCTGCCATGACCCCAGGGCCAGAGCCAGCCTTGGCTCCTGGCTGGGCAGGGCCTGCACTGGGTCCTGACAGGGCCTGACTCTGTGCCCTGGGGCTTGGGGAGCTGTCACGGGGCAGGGAGGGCCAGGGCTGGCAGGGGCTGCTCAGGGATGGGTTTGGCCCCTGTCCCTCCAAGCAGTGACTGCCCAAGTAGCTGCACTGCCCCCGGGCTCTCCTCCTGGCCTGCTGGGCTTTGTTGGGTGGCACAGCCTGTGCCAAGGGGCAGCAATATGCCTGCTGGCCCCAGCTCTGAGGGAAATGGAGAACGTCCTGCCCGCATCCACCGTGCTGCCAGCTCAGCAGTGCAGCACCACACAGGCTGACGCTCCCCATTGCTCCCACAGGTGCAGCTGGAACCACAGCACATGTTCCTGATGCCCAGAAGGGCCTTGGAAAGGGTTTCTGTCAGGGAACAGGCTTCTGGCTGGGGTTCCTGGCAGGCCTGCTTGTTTTGGAGATGATCTTCATCCTATGCTCTTTCAGAATTTGGACTTGCTGGAAGAGAAAATGGTGAGTGTTTAGGTCACCTTTCCGTCAAACTTCTTTTGAAAGTCTACTGTACATAGGAAACATTCCCAGTGAGGCTGCAGTGTACGTGTGGCCAGTCCATGATTGTCCAAAGAACTCTGCTGAGGGTTCTGCTGCTGCCCAGAGCTTTCATTGGCCTCCTAATTGCTGGGCCTTGTCCTGGGGGCCCGCTGGGGCTGCAGCCAGTGCTGGCTCCCACTGAGGCTGCCTGGCCAGGAGCAGCCCCAGGGGCACAGGGCAGAGGAAAGCACGGTGGGGAGGAGAAAGAGCAGGGACGAGATTGCCCTTGAAAGGTAGAGGCGCTCTGGGGCCCGCTCCTGGCCAGGGAGCCTGCCCAGAGCCGTGCCCTGCTGGCTGGGGCCTTGAGGGGCAGCTGCGCAGCTGGCCCAAGCTGTGCCTGCAGCTCCAGCCATACTGGGGAGCCTTGCCAGCTCTGGGCCCTGGTGTGCAGGAGGGTCCCTGTGTGCCACTGGCAGCTGGGGCCTCAGCCACCTCCTCTCTCCACAGGGGCTCCCGTGCATCTCTAGAAGAGGAGCCTAACAACTCAGGCAAAATGCTCTCGATCTGTTATCCGAATTTTGCACGCCTGCCCCTATCTGCCCTGCCATAGCTCCAGCACCGTCATGAACACTTCCCAAACCCCACCCCTCCCTAACGAGACCCTCTGCCCCTGAGCCCCCTGGTCCTGTTCCCCAGCCAGGATTGAAGTTGGCCAGCCCCTGTCTGCCAGGGCAGGGCTTGGCCCGCATTTGATGTTTTAATAAAGAAATGGAGTTGTCACAGCTCTGTCATGGTGGTAGCAGCTTCAAAGCCCACCCAGCACCAGCACAGGCCGAGCTCCATAGCCAGGAGCAGCCATGGATGCCCACAGTGTGGGCAGGCAGGAGCCAGGCAGGGGCTGCTGTGACCAGCGTCGGGGCCCCGAGGGCTGGGGGAGCCCATGCTGAGCGTCCCTGGGCTGAGGGCACATTTCGTTCCCTGGCATCATCTGGTCCTGGGCCCCATGAGGCAGGCATGGATATTTTGGGGTCCCTGCTGAGGGTACAGGGATCTCTCATGAATCACAAAGGAGTATTGATGGCCTCTCCTAAGGTGTGCAGGGATGCTTCATGAGGTGTGCAGCGGGGTTGCATTTGAGGGGGATTTTTACTCTTCTCAGCACAGCAAAGGGTCACTTGGCCGAGGTTTTGCAAAGCTGAGAGAAAGCCTCTTGCAAAGCCTTGGGCCCGGCCTGCGGGCACAGCGGGCGGGCGGGGCCCATCCCCTGCGGCCAGGCCGGGCTGCTCTGGCCGGGCGGGGCCAGGCCAGGCTCAGGCTCCGGCAGGGAAGGGCCGCGGCCCTGGGCTCTGATGAGGCTTCTGAGCTCCGCCCTGGCCCTGTGCTGCAGCCCAACACATTTACAGCCAGGGCCGTGCCCTGGCCCACAAGAGGCACCCAGGGCTGCAACTGAGGCGGTGCCTTCTCCCACTCAAGGGAGCTGGCTGTGTTCCTTTGGAGGATCCAGAGCCTTGTACCACAGCCTGATGGTGCAAAGATCTCCCCAGCATCCCTGAGCTTGCAGAAATAAAGGCTTTGTGCTCGTTGGTATGTTTGCCCAATCATCCCATCATCAGAAAAACCAAACAATATTAGAGGGAGCAGCAATTTTAACGAATAGTTTAGAAAATATATTAAATTGGTAGTTTAGAAAATATATTAAATTGGATACACTTGAAATATTGGCAATATAATTTGATTAAATATAAGGGATAATTTAGTTCCAATAATAGGGCATAAGCAAAAGATAACCGCGGGGCACGAGGTGCAAGGTTCTTGGACCCTTGCCACCTCACGTACAAGCTTGCCAAGTGAAGATTCTCCCCTTCTATGCCATATATATGTCAATGGCATCTCCTCCCATTTTCGATTCATCACACTTTTTACCCCCGCCCTCATCACCACCTTTACTGCGCGTGCTCCACCACTCGTTTTGCTGGTCGCACCCCTTTTTGGGGGTCGTCTGTGGATGAAGGCTCTCTTCTTCTTTGATGTCTTTTAATTCACTTTTGGGTTACGCATGTGCACCAAGCTAGCATAATACAAGCCAAAATGAACATAATATTATATTTACGCATCAAAGGAATAAATCTCTTATAGCTGGCATTTTCCTGGGACCCAACCCAGGTTTTCCTTTCTTTCTGTTAAGTTTTAGTAATCAGATCCCTGCTTGGCTTCATTTGCTAAAAATCCCAAAAAGTATCAGCTTTTGTTGTGTGCAGCTTTCTGACTTTCCCAGGAACACGGCAGAGGTATAAAGAGGGAAAATGCCAGGAAATGATGAAATGAGCCTCTCTGTGTGTTCAGGAGCAGAAAAGGAGCTGGGGGTACTTGTAAGAGCCAAAATGAGGGATGTGGGACTCCAAGGGCTCTCCAAAATGCAGTTTATTGTATCCAAAATGCAGTTTATTCCATCCAGAATGCAATTTATTGTGTACAAAATGCAATTTATTCCATTCAAGAGGTTACAGCAGTCCAGGGTTGTGCGTGACAGAGCTGTGCCTACAGCTGTCAGCTACAGCTGCAGGCAGGCCTGGATACCCTTTGGTTTTGGTTACAATGCATTAGATACTTTTCTTTGCTGAGCATTTTCATACCGTAAAACCAATTTATACCTTAACTTTTATCTATAGCCTATCATAACTACTATAATTACCATATTCATGTTACTATTCTCCAATTAGTAAAATTTTGGACATCACAGTTTAAGCTAGAAGATATTTTTCAGTTTTCTTGCAGTGGAAAATTCTGAGACCTATTTCCTACTTGCAACATTTGCTGACTCATTTGCCTGTGCTATCATTCTGCTTGGTAAAAACATCTTATCTGAGGTGGGTTTCAGCCAGAAAAACCTCTTCTTACTAACACACATTTTGCCTCCTTGGTTATCCAGTAAGAGTGGTTCAGCAATTCTTTTCTTCTATATCAAAATATGCTTCTATCTCTATTCCTTTATCAGACTCTACATGCAAAAATCTTTCTGCCAAGCACACATATCTGTGACACTTTCTTGTCAAACTTTCATCCTTCCCAGCAGGTACTGGTGACAGCAGGCTGGACATGAGCCAGAAGAGTGCCCTGGTGGCCAAGGAGGCCAATGGCTCCTGGCCTGGATCAGGAATGGTGAGGCCAGCAGGAGCAGGGAGGTCGTTCTGCCCCTGCACTGGGCACTGCTGAGAGCACACCCTGAGTGCTGTGCCCAGCCCCGGCCCCTCAGTTTGGGAAGGACTTTGGGACACTGAGCACATCCAGAGGGGACAACGAGGCTGGGAACACAAACCCTGTGAGGAAGCCCTGAGGGAGCTGGGGGTGCTGAGCCTGGAGAAAAGGATGCTCAGGGCTTCCCCCATCACTCTGCACAGCTCCTGAAATGTGCCTGTGCTCAGCTGGGGCTGGGCTCTTCTCAGGGTCTCTCGCTGCTCAGAGTGACCCTGAGATGCGTTAGAAAGTCTCTTTTCCCAGCCCAGTGCTCAAAGAATGAGGCAGAACTCTTCAGTTCTCAGGCTCAAGGTTGTTTATTGTATCTTATCTATAAAATTCTTTCTTCTGACTTGCTGAGGTCTGCTCAGCAGGACACTCAGAAGCACTCTGCCTGCCCCAACGTGCTGTTATGTCTTTATTCTAAAAGCTGTGTATACACTATTTACAGTTACTTCCCAATACCTATCACCTATGTTAGACAGTGAGCTTCTACTCTAAACCAATCTGTAAGTGCCAACATCACAGCAGAAGATGGAGGCCAAGGAGAAGAACGAGAGAACGAGAAAGGCTGGACAAGTCCAGATTCCTCCATCTTGCTCCCTGAACCCCCATTCTAAAACCACCAAAAATCTATTTTTCCACTCTGTGATAAACTTTTGTGGCTTGTCATTCTTCATACAAGGTTGGTAATTGTTTTTTCCAGGGGCTGAATCAAAGGCACAGGGGTCTTGGGCTCTGTGCCAAGGACTCTGAGCCACCTGACAGAGTCTTGAGTCCTTCAGGACAACCAGATGAATTTCCTGGGTTTCCACAGGCTCTTCCTCCAGGCAGCATTGACAGAACCAGAGGACACAGACTCAATCTGCACCAAGGGAAATACAGGTTGGATATCTGGAAAAAGTTTTTACAGAAAGGTGATAAAGTTCTGGAATGGCTGCCCAGAGAGGTGGTGGAGTCACCATCCCTGGGTGTGTTTAACAAAGCCTGGATGTGGCACTGGGTGTCAGTGTGGTAAATAGGTATGATTCGTGCTGATAAAAATTGAAACAGTAATCAATATTGATACAGTAATTAATATTTGAGAATAATAAAACAGTTAATAGTTAAAAGTTGTAATGCCAAAGAAGAGAGGGAGAGGAGGGGCTCCACCCACCCCCCCTTCCCAGCAGATGTTCTCAAGGACCACAGGAAAGAAGCTGAAGATACCGGTGCTAAAAATGACCAAGAACCTGGTTGGGTCCAAGAAATGCTAATTATAAGGGACTTATTGTTTTGATATGTAGATGCAGTGATATGTTAGTCTTGGCTTACATTGTACTGGCTTGGTGCGCATGTGTAACCCAAAGGTGAATTAAAGGACAACGAAGAAGACTACAGGGCCTTCATCAGTGACGACCCCCAAAGACTTGTACGATCACCAAACTGAGTGGTGGTGTATGCGTGGTAAAGGTGGTAATGAGGGCGGAGGCAGAAAAGTGATGAACTGAAAATGGGAGGAGATGGAATTGACACATGGCATATAAGGGGTGACTTTTACTTGGCTAGCTTGTACGTGAAGTGGCAAGGGTCAAGAACCCTGCCCTCCGTACCCCGCGGTTGTTTTTGCTTATGCGCTATTATTTGAACCAAATTATCCCTTATTTATATATTTTCTAAACTATTCAATTAAAATTGTTGCTACCTTAAATATTATTTGTTTTGTTTTTGATGGGATAATTGGGCAAACATAACAATACTATAAATAAGAAAAATCATTATAATTTTATCAATTCAGTAATTTTCGTTTAAGGGGAGATGAATAATTATTTTTATGTTTTGCGATGTCAGTCTGTAAGAGACGATCCAAAGATCCCTCATCTGCCTCACAAGGACGTCAATCTCCGTCAAGGACGGAGATTGAAGCCCTCCCCAAGGACTGAGACTTAGACCCTTAAAATTCTAACCCGGGAGTGCTGGCCTGACTGGAGTGGGATGTCTGCCATGGGAAGCAGGAGGTTTCCCCTAGGAACCAGTCAGGTTCCTAGGGAAAAGGCCCCGCTCACTGCTGGCACCTGTTTGTGCTGTTCAGAACTGGACTGTCTGTGCCTGTTCTCAATGGATTTATTCTCCGCTGTTCCCTCCATGTGCCATCCTGCTCCCCTCCCGGCGGTAGATTATAAAAGAGCCCTGAGTTAACCAAAGGCTTTGAGACTCTCCCCGACGTGACCAGACGGAACTATTGGCTGGCCCACGAGGATTTCATCCCTCTGTTGGCAGCTATTCCCCCCCTCCTTTTCTCTGTCTCTCTATCCTTTATCCCCATTCTAATCCTTCTGCTGCATCTGCTGTGGGCACTCAATAAAAGGTGCATTTGTTTTGGTTAATACTGAAAGTCCCCTGCTATGTGTCTTTGCACCCTGAGATGAGTGAAACGAACCATCATGACCCTCCTTGTACCAGGAGATGGTGACACGGCCTGATGGGGTTGCTGCCCACAGCATGTGAATGTGATCTTCTGGGTGGCGACTGCACTGGCTCACCTGCTCTTGCTTTCTGGTCTGCCTATCCCAGAATTACCTTTGCCACCTGCTTTTCCTATATTGTGGTTCTCTGCAGTTCCTTCAATAGTTAGCCCTTGTTAAGTTCACTCTTGGAATAGGGGATCATCACCTCCCTATCATAGTGAGTCCATTCGAATGCACTTGAATGCATTTTGCCTGCATTCCAAATATGGTCCCTGTTTTTGATTTAGTGTGGAATCTCTGTTTGTATTTTCTACCTCTGTCGAGGCTGGGATTGAAGGTACTTGAGATGATATTTGGCGTTCAGATTCAGGTGGTTTTTGTTTCTTGTCAGTTACACAGCCTCACAACCATGAGTTCTGCAGCCTTTCATCTAAGGCACAAAATGGCTCCCTATCTCTTGTTACAAGACCTGGATGGTACCAAGGAGACTATGGTGATACTGGGGATCCAAGGAGACCATGGTGCCACCATGGACACTCATGGAACCATGGGCATTGGGACACAGCAGGGCTTCATGGAACCAAGGAGTCAATTGGGACTCTACCAAACCTCTTGGAACCAAGGGCCCATAGTAGCACTGGAGAACTTCAGGGAACCAAGAGTCTCTTGTGACACAGGGGGTACACATGAAACCATGGAGACCATTTTGAAACTTCAAGGCCTGATGGAACCAAAGGGTCATTCTGGCACTTTTGAGCCCTGGAAGCAAAGGGACCACAGTGACACAGTGGGGCTCTGTGGAACCAAAGGGCTGTGGTGAGAGTGTGGAGTGTCATTGAACCAACTCTCCCCGGTGACACTGCAGGGCCTGATGGAATCATGGACACCATTGTGACACTACAGGGTATCATGGAAGCAATTGTCACACTCTAGGGCCTATTAGGATCCAAGGGCAGTTGTGATACCATGGAAATTATGGCAGCTGTGGCATCACGAAACCAAGGAGACCATTGTGACCCTACAGGACCCCATGGAACTAAGGATTCATGGAACAGTGCAGGACACATGGAACCGAGGGGCCATTGTGAAGCTATAGAACCAACAGAGTCCATTGTGACACCGTGGGCCCCCAGGGATCTAAAGGTCCATTTTGACATTGCAGGGCCCCATGGAATCCTGGAGACCACTGTGAAACTTTGAGGCCTTGTTGAATTAGGTGGCCCTGCAGGGCCTGATGGAACCAATGAGACCCCATAGAGCCAAGGGTCCATTGTGACCCCTGTGGTACCAAGGTGTCGTGGGTTGACCCAGGCCAAATGCCAGGCATCCATGTGGGCTGCTCACTCACTCCCCTGTGCAGCTGGACAAAGAGAATTTAATAAAGGGTTCGCCATGCCCAGGCATTCGCTCCCGGGAACGGGACAGCGGTGGCTCAGGGCCGGCGGCTGCGCTGCCAAGCAGTGGAGCTCGGGCCGGGGAAGCTGCAGCGGAGGCAGAGGGAGTGGCCGAGCCAGGTGTGTCCTCCGCGGGCCCCGGGAGGAGCTGGGGCCAGATAAACAGTGATCCATATGATGTTGATAAAGGTACCCTTTATCATGGTATACCATGATAACTTATCCTTTGGGGCTCAATAATCTGAACATTTATAGAATGTCTTATGGATAGGCCTTAGCTACCCTTAATGACCCCTTTTTCCGTCTAAAAATACAGGTGACATAAGATTAGTTATAATTTTACGCATGAATTTCTTAAAAAAGAAGCACCATAAGGCTGCAGGACAAAGTCACTTTCCAGTTGTCCTCTTCAGTTATATTTCATGGTTCCAGAACAATACTTGTACTGAAAAACACATGGATTCTTCCTAGGCCCCTTTCTGGAGTGCCATGGTCATGAATTCCAATGCCTAAAATGATTCTTAATTATTTTTATATTTCTATTGGATATTACGAACAAAGAAGGACACCCTTCTCTTCAGAAAGGTCAGTTTCATTGCAATTAACACCACCAAAGGATAGTATAGGGACTTATGATCCTATAGTTTCAGAAAAAAGGGATGAGAATTTATGCTTTGGTCTCCTATAGCCATCCATGTCTGTCACAGACATCTTTTCTGAAAAATCCTTTATTGGGATTTTTCTCCCTTCTGAGAAGCTGTGGCCTCTTTTTTTTACAAAATGTAAACAATGGATATCTTCTGCTGTGGAATGCAACAGGTGGATCCATGATTGGTCTCCTGTAGATGTTTGTATTTACTGACCACTCATGGCAGAGCTGCTCTTGCTCTCTGCCGGGACACAGACCTTTTTTATTCATTCTTTTCTGTCCTTAGTTTAGCTAGCCTTCTGGGAACTTTCTCTTCTATTTCTTTTAGTATAGTCATAATATAGTATATATGTCATAAAAAAATAAATCAAGCCTTCTGAACATGGATTCAACATTCTTGTCTCTCTCTCACCCTGAAAACCCTTGTGACCACCATCACACTTGGACAACATTCCAATATGCCAAAGAATGTGTCCAAAACGTACAGGGGGACCTGTTCCCAGAGCCTGCAGGGACAGAGGCGCAGGGCAGGGACACCATGGGACAGCCTGGGCTGCACAGGGCACAGGGATGGGCAGCAGCTGCAAGACAGCCCTGACAGAGCCAACTTGGGCAGCACTTTGGCCACGGCTGCTGGGCCTGGGCCTGAGGTCACGAGGGGACAAGTGACCCTTGCAGGCCTGGGGCCTCATTGCCTCCTTGTCCCTGCTCAGCAGCCTGGCAGGGGCCGCCCCATGCTCCTGCCCTTGCCATTGCACATCCCCACATGCCAGTGCCCATCCCGGGAAGAGCCCTGAGCAAGGAGGGAGGGACAGGATCTGCCTGGCCAGGGGCTGGGGCTCAGGCCTTGGCCCTTTGCATTCCTCAAACACATCCAGCTTTGCTCAGCACCAGAAGCACGTTGGCCTTGTTTGTCCCCAGCTGTCATCACTGCCTCCAGTGTTCTGCTCTAACTGGAACCTGGGGGCACTTTCCCAGTTGCATTCTTCAGTGGGACCCATTAAAACTTTTAGAAACTTCAGAGTTTAAATTTAATTTTGAGTTCTTGAGAAGTTTTTTGAAGACACTCTCAGGGGCTGAGTCTGATGTAAACAACACCAAATCCCCAAGAGGCTCATTAAAGTCCTTGTGCTGTGTCTGTGCTGCTGAGCTTTAAAGGAACAGCTCTTCCCAGGAACAGCTCTCTCCCAGCCCAGCAGGGCTAAGGGCTCTGCCTGCAGGCACTGAGGGGACAGGAGCCAGGCAGAGACAGGCTGAAGGCAATCAGGATTGGGAAGACATTGAGCTGAGACTTCACTTGGGGAAACATCTTCACAGCCCTCTGCATGGTGAGTGTGTGGGTGCAGGGCAATGTCCGCTGTGCTCCTGGAGGGATCTCCTGAAGGCAGCACACCCCACAGCCTGGGGGATGTGTCAGGAGGACTCTCCCATGTTCTCTGTGGCACAGGAGGAGCAGGAGGAGGAGGATGTGCTGCAGAGCGGGGCTGCCCTGGGCACCATCAGAGGGACAGGGCAGGACGGCTCCTGCTGCCAGGGACGGCTGCAGCAGGTGAAGCTGGGGCTGCAGCCAGGGCTGCCCAGGGCTGTCCTGCAGAGCAGCTCCTGCAGTCCTCAGGGCTCTTGGCCAGCCCAGGGCATGTGCCACCTGCCAGGGGCAGCTCTCAGCCTGCCTGGCAGCTCCCCACGGATGCTGCAGGGGAGAAGTTGGAGGTGGAAGGAGCCACCCCCATCAGGGCAGATTCCTCCTGCTGTGGAGATGGTGCTGCATGGCCAGGGCTGCTCTCACCTTTCTCCTCAAGGGAAAGGAAAGGGGCTGTCAGCTTTGGCTGTGTCACTGAGACTCCTGCACTGTCACCCTGGGCATCAGCAGATGGGGCTCAGATCTCCCTCAGACAGTGCTTCCTCAGCCTCCTCTCCCTACAGACAGCAGCAGCAGCACCTTGGTTTGAAGCATCTCTGTTTGTCTGCCCTGCCTTAAGGCCCTGGTGCCAGGGAGATGCCCCTGGGCCGTGCCCTGTGCTGGGAGGGGTCTGCAGGGCAGAGCTGAACCCCCAGGGCTGGGCTGGGCTCGGGCAGCACTGGCAGGGACAAAGCTTGGATAGAGAGAAACAGCTCCCAGTAGGCACAACTCCAGGCAGCAGAGAGCCAGACCAACCCTTGGTATCCCTTCCTTTTCAGGTGCACAGGGAAAGAGAGAAGGATTTGGAGATAATTATTTTTAAACTGGAGTGTTCAAAAATTGCACAATATTGTTCAATCAAATTATAAGTGCAATCACCCTAAAACAGAGAGAGGTGAAATGAGCAAAGGGCACCTGTCTGGGATGAGTAGGTCTGATTTCACTGGGGCACAGAGAGCCCTGGTTTCCCTCTTGGTTCCCGATGCTCTGGCAGAGAGCAATGCTGAAGATGAGCCAGCAGCCTAAACCTGAGCTCAGAGATAAAAAAGTTCAGCAAAGTGCCCCAAAAATGGAAGTAATTTTGAGGGGATTCATAATAAAAAAGGATAAGTATAACACAATTCATTCTTTCTCAGCTTATCAGTGTCTTCTTTCAACAGCCCATGATGCCCAGAGTGAAGAAATGTCCAACAGCAGCTCCATCAGGTGTTGCGGTGTGTTGCAATGTCCTGTTTTAAACTTCCGGGTCCCTTCCCAGGTGTGCCTATACCCTCTCCCTTCCCCCTCGCCCCCTTGCTGAGTGAGTCCTGTCAATCAGGCTTAAGATTCCAGCAAGGCATCGTGTGATTAGTCAGATTCAAAAGATGCCCCTATGCCCAGAGGTCATTGGCCTGTCTAAGTGTCATCCTCCCTTGAGACCCTGCCCCTTTCACCTGATTGGTGGCTCACCTGTCCTCTCCCCTTCCCCTGTCCCCGAGCTTATAAGGTTAATCAGGCCATGCGGCCGGTATTCTGTTGGCAGCAGTTGCCCCGCTTCAGACCTCTGTAACCATGGAATAAACATCTGGCAACCCTCCAATAGAATCCTCCCTTTCTTCTCTTCACCATCGCCAGAAGCCCTCTCTCCTGAGGTAAACGGAGTCCTGACAAGCCTGGACTTGCGCCTGTGCCCCGCTGCAATCTCCAGCAGCCGAGGTATCTCTGGGGTAAAGCACCACAGAAGCCGCCTTTGGCTCAGCAGCGAGGGTCACACTGACCCAGGCACAATCTAACTGGTTATATTGGGATTCATATTCCAATAATCAGGCACTTCCTCCTGCTGGCATTGGCAGACACGTGGCAGCTGCAGCTCCTGCACTTCTGTTTCTTGCTGGGCATCTCCCTGCCTGCCCTCCTGGGCAACGGCCTCATCATCAGCGCCGTAGCCTGCAGCCACCACCTGCGCACGCCCATATTCTTCTTCCTGCTCAACCTGGCCCTCAGCGACCTGGGCATGATCTGCACCACTGTCCCCAAAGCCATGCACAATTCCCTCTGGCACACCAGGACCATCTCCTACTCAGGATGTGCTGCACAGGTATTTTTCTTTGCCTTTTTCATTGAATCAGAATTTGCTTTTCTCACCATCATGTGCTATGACCGCTACATGTCCATCTGCAAACCCCTGCACTACGGGACCCTCCTGGGCAGCAGAGCTTGTGCCCACATGACAGCAGCTGCCTGGGCCAGTGCCTTTCTCAATGCTCTGCTGCACACAGCCAATACATTTTCCCTGCCCCTGTGCCATGGCAATGCCCTAGGCCAGTTCTTCTGTGAAGTTCCCCAGATCCTTAAACTCTCCTGCTCACATTCCAGCTTAAGGGAAGTTGGGCTTCTTGTGGTCACTTTTTGTTTAGGTTTTGGTTGTTTTGTGTTCATGGTTTTTTCCTATGTGCAGATCTTCAGGTCTGTGCTGAGGATTCCCTCTGAGCAGGGATGGCACAAAGCCTTTTCCACCTGCCTCCCTCACCTGGCCGTGGTCTCCCTGTTCCTCAGCACTGACACATTTGCTCACCTGAAGCCCCCCTCCATCTCTTCCCCATCCCTGGATCTGGCAGTGTCAGTTATGTACTCGGAGGTGCCCCCAGCCCTGAACCCCCTCATCTACAGCCCGAGGAACCAGCAACTCAAGGAATCTCTCAGGAAAGCTGTGACTGGCTGCTTTTCAGCCTTTTCATTGTCCCATAAGAGCCCTCACAGTGCTTTGCATTGGGAGCCACAAAGGAGCTGGAAACACACCCCTGCTTTGGCTCCTGCAGTCTCTCAGATGTCTCTTTCCCTCAAGGGGTTTCAAGTGGGTCAGGTCCTGGGAAGGGACAGCAGGCCAGAGACCCAAATTAACTAAAGGGATATTCCAGAACGTATGGCACCAGTTCTGGTATAAAAGCTAAGGAAGGAGGAAGAATAGGGGGCATTTCCTATTTACAGTGTTTGTCTTCTTGATAAACCACTCCACCTGCTGAAGTTCTGCATCCTGGGAAGTGGCTGAACATCACTTGCTGACAGAAGAAGAGAATAAAATTATTGGGGTTTTCCTCATTGCTGGTGCCTGTAAAAACTTCCTCTTTTCCTATAGAAAACTGCCTTATCTCAGTCCACAATTTGTCTCCCATAACGTTTTCTCTCCCCTGTGCAGCCAAGGAGGGGAGTGCTAGAGTGGCTTGGTAGGCACATGGACTCAGAAGAGGTAACCCACCAGAACAAGCCACAGAAGGCCTGCTTTCCTCTGTCAGAAGCTCTCAGTGCATATCATGAGAGGCCAAGTCTGCCCTTAAGTATATTTTAAATTGCTTTCTGCTTCTGATTTTGTTATAATAAAAGAAATGCTCTTATCCACCCCCTTCAATTTAATTATCCCTCCTGCTTGTGTGACCCAGACAAATTGTGTAAGAAGAGAGTCTCACATTGTATCTAGGTGAAATAAATGCATATGCAACCACTTTGTAAAAAATTTTATACTATTCTTATCACAGTAGGAATGAAGAGAAATGGGCAGAGCTTTGTGGCTGCCCCAGCTCTGGGATGGGCCCTGGGCGTGGAGCAGGAGCAGCTCTTGAGGGCCCCAAGGCCGCAGCTCTTGTGCTGCCCTGGGCAGATGGGATGGCAGCAGGGGCTGCAGAGCTCTCTGCACCTCAGGCAGAGGGGAGCAGCGCAGCCAGGGAGCCTCCTTTGGCCTTGGCCAAGCACCTTCCCCCATGGTTGGGGCTGAGTTCTGTGGCAGCTGCAGCTGCTGCTGTGCCCTTGCCAGGGGCTGAGGCCGTGGGGCAGTGCCCAGAGCAGCCTGGCCTGAGCAGAGCTGTGGGGCCAGAGCCGGCTGAGCTGGGCAGAGGAGAGGCCCTTGGTGCTGCCCAGAGCTCAGGGCAGCTGGCAGAGCTTGCAGGGAGCCGGGCTGGGCTCAGAGAGCCTGGCCCAGAAACCATCAGTGTCCATCTCAGCCTGGCTGAGCGTGCAGGGGCAGGACTCAGGCCAGGCCTTGTGGGGCAGGGCCAGCACCTGTGCAAGGTATTGCAAACAGGCAAGTGGCCCAGAGAAGAGGCTGCTCTGTGCCCTTGGTGGCATGGACAGAGCAGGGAGGGGGCCCAGGACATTTGTCAGAGCCAGCCTCTGTGCCCATGTGTTGGCAGCCCTGGCTGCTGAGCCCAGCTTTGGCCTGGACTGAGTTTGGCTGTGGCCCAGCTCCATCCTCCTGCAGGCCTCAGGGCCTGTTCCCGGCCATGGCCAGCCCTGGCTGCCTCTCTGCTGGCCCAGAGGCTTCAGAGCCCGGGGCAGGCCTGTCTGTGCAGCCCCACAGGTGCCATGGGCTCTGCAGGAGCTGGCAGAGGCTGCCCAGCAGGGAGGCCATGGGGCACAGAGCCCCAAGGCTGCTGTGGCCACCACGGCACAGTGGCCGTTCCCAGCCGCAATGCTCCTGGCCTGGGCTGCGCCTGCTCAGGGGCTGGGCCACCATGGCTGGGCCAGCACAGGGCCACAAAGGGGCCACGCGGCCACTGCCGGGGCTGACAGCAAGGCCAGGCACACACAAGCAATTGCTGAGCATGGTCTGCGCTGGCCAGGCCTGACTGTGCCAAAGGCAGAGCTCAGCTGCCCTTGGAGGCTGCAGCAACAGTGCAGAGCCCAAAGGGCCTCCATGGCTGGGCTGGAGACCAAGGCTGCAGGAGGGAAATGCAGGGCTGCTGTGGAATGGGGAGAGCATTGAATTCCAGCACACACCTCAGCTCTCTGATGGTCCTGGCAACATGCTGGGCCCTGTTTCAGACTGGAACAGAGCAGATGTTGATGGGACAGGAGCCCTGTGGGGCTGTTAAGGACCTGCAGCTCTAAAGGTGCTCTGCTCTCCCTCAGGTGCTCTCTGTCAGGAAAGGGGCACAGGTTTTAATACCTTTTAGTTTCATAATATAAAAGCAAATCTTTATTATCTGGGTCATTTGAGTACTCTTAAGGAATGGCAATGTTTTCCCACCAGAAAAGGGGTTTCCTGGAAGTGTACTGATGGCAGGAGAAGAAATTCTGATCTTCCCATCTACTTCTGTCACCAATAATCTGTCTATTATTTAATCTCTCTCTTTTCCATCAAGTGCTTCCATCTCTCCTGGTTTAATTGCCATGTCTAAGGACATCTGTTCACTTGATCAGCTGGATATTTGTTTTTCCTATTGGTGCCAGATTTCCTCCACCAGATGCTCCCTGGTCATTCAAGTGCCTCTCAACTAACTTGTTTCATGTTTTGAGCTTCAGGGAGTTGCCCAAATTTTCTGAAGTTTATATAAATATCACATAAGGCGACACCTTAATTGTCTTTATATCTATCACAGAATTACCTTTTCTTGTATCTATGTCTAAAACTGTTCCTCTACAAGAATCCTTTGCAGATAGTGGACATGTCAGATACTGCTGGGACATCCCAGAGAGCTGATGGAAGAGCTGTGATGGTTATTAAACTGTTCAAATGTTCAACTTGTGTTTGTTGGCAAGAAATCTTTCTGTGCCTCTGAGTGTCACCAGGCCCTGAGCCCAAAGGACACAAACCTGATGAGTTGTGGTTCCCACTGCAGGGACACTTGGACCTTGGCTCTGCACAGGAGAGCTCTCCATCCACTTTCTCTCTTTTTCTTCCTCCGGGCATGGAAGGAGCTCCTGACTTCAGCGTGTGACTCGTGGGTGCAAAGAGCAAATCTGGGCAGAATTGAGGCAGTGAGGGTTTGAGGGGACATTGGGATCTTTGCTGGGCACAGAAGGTATTTTCCATTGCTCTGAGGCTGTCTGCTGTGGAAAGTGGACTTAATATCCAGCAGAGGAATGACTTATGCATTTGATGGAGCTGTGCCTTCTCTTGGCTTTGTTGGCTGGCAAGAAATGAACATCCCTCTGTGTCTCGGGCAGCTCCTTCTGCAAGGAAAGCAGGTGGGAGCTGGAGCCAAGGAGCTGAAAGCTGCAGGTGCAGCCTGGGCTGGAGGGAGCTCAGATTTGCACAAGGCTACTCTGAGTGCCAGGGCTTGGATGGGGGAAATGGTGGGGTGGGGATAGGGACAGAGTCTGATTGATTGTCAGCCATGAAAGGTCTTGATGTTCATATCCATTCCAACTGCAAGACAAGGTACTTGGATTCACTGTCAAATGAAGACTGCACATATCAATAATTAACAGGAAAACAAACATAAACAGGACCTAAACAATCTTTTCTCACTGTCTTTTAAAATAGAATATATTCACTTTGAATACCCTACTGAGATCTACTTAACCACAAAGAATTTGAAAATTGAAATCAAATTATCCCCAGAGGCTTGGCTTGTTCAGGTGTTGTGAATGTTAATGAGCCCTGGGACACTGAATTCCTGCACTGAAGAGCTGAAGGCTGAACAAGCCTCTGGAGCAGGAAAATTCAGCAGCAGCCTCCAAGGTGCTGAGGATGTCAGCAGCCCCCACTGAGGCCATCCCTGCCCAGAGACTGTGGGGGAATGGGCAAAAAAGGAGAGCGTCCCTGGGGCTGGGGCAGAACAACTCATAGGAACCAGGGGTTCCAGCTGGGAAATGGAGTGTGGAATGTGGCTGGGAAAGCCCTGCCTGGGCTGTGCCAAGCAGGACAGACAAGCCCTGCTCCCATCCCCCAAACAACTCTCTCAAGGAGACATTTAAAAGAAATTACAATTGTTTGTGTCCTCTGGCTGAGATCACTGGATAAATAACAGCAAGAGATTATCAGGAGCTCCAAACAATCAAACAGCCTTTACTGGCAACTTTAGAAAATCAGAGAAACATTGGCAAATCTGCCATGTAGAAACAGGGCAGGTGAGTTTTATTTTTCCAGGGAAAAGGGCCGTGTGTTGTGTTTGGGGGCCTGTGGCTGGGAGTGGCCAGCTGACTCCTGAAAATCCACGATACGCAGGATTGTTCCCAGACTCAAGGTGGAACCTCAGCCATGTCGGGCTGGTTTGATATTACCAAGTGGCTCCTGCACTCTGCCATCCATAAGCGGGCGAGGTGAGTTTTGTGTTCCAGGGAAAAGGGCCGAGGTGAGTGTTTGGGGGCCTGTGGCCAGGAGTGGCCGGCTGGCTCCGGAAAATCCACATTACACAGGATGGTTCCAGGACCCAAGGTAGCACCTTTGCCAAGTCGTGCTGGATTGATAGTACCAAGTGGCTCCTGCAATCTGACATCCAGAAGCGGGGCGGGTGAGTTTTGTTTGCCAGGGAAAATGGCCGTGGTTTGTGTTTTCGGGCCTGTGGCTGGAAGTGGCCATCTGGCTCCTTAAAATCCACGCTACGCAGTATAGTTCCGAAACCCGGGGTGGCGCCACTCCTAAGCCAGGCTGGTTTGAAAGTACCAAGTGGCTCCTGCAATCTGCCATCCATAAGGGGGCGAGGTGAGTTTTGTTTGCCAGGGAAAAGGGCCGTGGTGTGTGTTTGCGGGCCTGTGGCTGGGAGTGGACGGCTGCGTCCTGAAAATCCACCATACGCAGGATGGTTCCCAGTCCCAAGGTGACACCTGTGCCAATTCAGGCTGTATTGATAGAGCCAAGTGGCTCCTGCAATCTGCCATCCAGAAGCGGGGCATGTGAGTTTTGTTTGCCAGTGAAAAGGGCCCTGTTGTGTGTTTTCGTGCCTGTGACTGCGAGTGGCCGAATGGCTGCTTAAAATCCACGATATACAGGATGGTTCCTTAACGCGGGTTGGCACCAGTGCTAAGTCAGGCTGGTTTGACAGTACCAAGGGGCTCCGGAGTTCTTCCATCTAGAAGGTGGGCATGTGAGTTTTTTTTGCCAGGGAAATGGGACGAGGTTTGTGTTTGGTGGCCTGTGGCTAGGAGTGGCCAGCTGGCGTCTGAATATCGGGAGCGATTTCAGGCTCCTGTGGCCAGGAGTGGCCAGCTGGCTCCTGAAAATCCACATTATGCAGTATGGTTCTTAGACCCAAAGTGCCACCAGTCCTAAGTTGGGCTGGTTTGACATTACCAAGTGGCTCTTGATAGCTGCCATCAAGAAGCGGGGTATGTGAGGTTTTTTTGCCGATGAAAAGGGCCATGGATTGGGTATGGGGGGCCTATGTCAGGGAATGGCCGGCTGGCTCCTAAAAATCCACGATAGCAAGGATGGTTCCCAGTCCGTAGGTGGCACCTGTAAAAAGTCAGGCAGGTTTGATAGTATCAAGTGGGTCCTGCAATGTGCCATCCCGAAGCAGGTGAGGTGAGCTTTGTTTCCCAGGGAAAAGGGACGTGGTTTGTGTTTTCGGGTCTGTGCCTGTGAGTGGCCGCCTGGCTCCTTAAAATCCATGATACACAGGATAGTTCAGAAACCCGAGGAGGCACCAGTGCTAAGTAAGGCTGGTTTGATAGTACCAAGGGGCTCATGCATTCTGCCATCCAGAAGCTGGGCATGTGAGTTTTGTTTTCAGGGAACAGGGCCGCGGTTTGTGTTTGGCAGCCTATGGCTTGGAGTGGCCAGCTGGCTCCTGAAAATCCACGATACGCAGGATGGTTCCGAGACCCAAGGTGGCACCAGTGCCAAGTCAAGCTGGTGTGATAGTATCAAGTGGCTCCTGCAATCTGCCATACTGAAGAGGGGCAGGTGAGTTTAGTTTACCAGGGAAAAGGGGCAAGGTTTGTGTTTGGGGGCCTATGTCTGGCAGTGGCTGGCTGGTTCCAGAAAATCCAGTTTATGACGGATTGCTCCCAGACCCAAAGTGCCACCTGTGCCATGTCAGGCTGGTTTGATAGTACCAAGTGGCTCCTGCCATCTGCCAGCCAGCAGCGGGGCGGGTGAGTTTTGTTTGCCAGGGAAAATGGCCGTGGTTTGTGTTCAGGGGCCTTTGGCTGGGAGTGGTCGGCTGGCTCCTGAAAATCCACACCGCGCAGGATGGTTCCCAGACCCAAGATGGCACCTGTGCCGAGTCGGGCTGGTTTGATAGAGGCAAGTGGCTCCTGCAATCTGCCATCCATAAGCGGGCGAGGTGAGTTTTGTTTGCCAGGGAAAAGGGCCTTGGTGTGTGTTTGCGGGCCTGTGTCCAGGAGTGGCCTGCGGCCTCCTGAAAATGCACATTACTCAGGATGGTTCCCAGACCTAAATTGGCACCAGTGCCCAGTCGGGCTGGTTTGATAGTACCAAATGTCTCCAACAATCTGCCATGCAGAAGCACGGCAGGTGATTTTTTTTTGCCGGGGAAAAGGGCCCTGGTCTATGTATGCGTACCTGCAGGTGGGAGTGACTATCAGGATCCTGAAAATCCACTATACGCAGGATAGTTCCTAGACCCAATGTGTCATCTGTGC
Source organism: Zonotrichia albicollis (assembly GCF_047830755.1). Taxonomy (NCBI): domain Eukaryota; kingdom Metazoa; phylum Chordata; class Aves; order Passeriformes; family Passerellidae; genus Zonotrichia; species Zonotrichia albicollis. The sequence goes on from NC_133851.1 coordinate 4,837,090, forward strand.
CATGTCGGGCTGTTGTGATAGTACCAAGTGGCTCCTGCAATCTGCCATCCAGTAGCGGGATATGTGAGTTTTTTTTGCCAAGGAAAATAGTCGTGGTGTGTGTTTGCGGGTCTGTGGCCGGGAGTGGCTGGCTGTCCCCTGAAAATCCAAGACACGCAGAATGGTTCCCAGACCCAAGGTGGCACCAATGCCAAGTCGGGTTGGTTTGATAGAAACAAGTGGCTCCTGCAATCTGCCAGCCAGAATATGGGCAGGTGAGTTTTGTTTGCTAGGGAAAAGGGCCGTGGTTTGTGTTTGGGGGCCTGTGGCTGGGAGTGGCCTGCTGGTTCCTGAAAATCCACGCCGCGCAGGATGGTTCCCAGATGAAAGGTGGCACCAGTGCCGAGTTGGGCTGGTTTGATAGAGCCAAAGGCTCCTGCCATCTGCCAGCCAGCAGCGGGGAGGGTGAGTTTTGTTTGCCAGGGAAAATGGCCATGGTTTGTGTTCAGGGGCCTTTGGCTGGGAGTGGTCGGCTGGCTCCTGAAAATCCACACTGCGCAGGATGGTTCCCAGACCCAAGATGGCACCAGTGCCGAGTTGGGCTGGTTTGATAGAGCCAAGTGGCTCCTGCAATCTGCCAGCCAGAAGCGGGGCGGGTGAGTTTTGTTTGCCAGGGAAAAGGGCCGTAGTTTGTGTTCGGGGGCCTGTGGCTGGGAGTGGCCGGCTGGCTCCTGAAAATCCACGCCGCGCAGGATGGTTCCCAGACCCAAGGTGGCACCAGTGCCGAGTCCGGCTGGTTTGACAGAGGCAAGTGGCTCCTGCAATCTGCCAGCCAGAAGCAGGGCGGGCGAATTTTGTTTGCCAGGGAAAATGGCCGTGCTATGTGTTTGGGGGGTCTGTGCCTGCGACTGGCTGGCTGCCACCGGAAAATCCACGATGCACAGGATGGTTCCCGGTGACAATGTGGCACCTGTGAAAAGCCGGGCTGTTTTTATAGTACAAGTGGCTCCGGCAATCTGCCATCCAGAAGCAGGGCACGTGAGTTTTGTTTGCAAGTGCAAAGGCCGTGGTGTCTCTTTGGGGGCCTGTGGCTGGGAGTGGCCAGCTGGCTCCTGAAAATACAAGATACGCAGGATGGTTCCAAGACCCAAAGAGGCACCAGTTCCAAGTCAGGCTGGATTGATTGTACCAAGTGTCTCCTGCAATCTGCCATCCCGAAGCGGGGCAGGTGAGTTTAGTTTGCCAGGGAAAAGGGCGAGGTTTTTGTTTGGGGGCCTATGGTTTGGAGCGGCTGGCTGGTTCTACAAAATCCAGTTTATGACAGATTTTTCCCAGACCGAAGGTGGCACCTGTGCCATGACGGGCTGGTTTGATAGTACCAAGTGGCTCCTGCAATCTGCCATCCATTGGCGGGCGAGGTGAGTTTTGTTTGCCAGGGAAAAGGGCCGTTGTGTGTGTTTGCGGGACTGTGTCCGGGAGTGGCCGGCTGGCTCCTGAAAATCCACATTACGCAAGATAGTTCCCAGACACAAACTGGCGCCAGTGCTAAATCAGGCTGGTTTGATAGTACCAAATGTGTCCCGCAATCTGCCATCCAGAAGCTGGGCAGGTGAGTTTTGTTGGCCGGGGAAGAGGGCCGTGGTCTGTGTTTGGGTGCCTGCGGCTTGGGAGTGGCTGGCTGGCTCCTGAAAATCCACTATACGCAGGATGGTTCCCAGACCTAAAGTGGCACCAGTGCCAAGTCGGGATGGTTTGACATTACCAAGTGGCTCCTGATATCTGCCCTCAAGGAGCGGGGTATATGAGGTTTGTTTCCCAATGAAAATGACCATTGATTGGGTATGGGGGCCTATGTCAAGGAGTGGCTGGCTGGCTCCTGAATATCCACGATAGCCAGGATGGTTCCAAGTCCCAAGGTGGCACCTGTAAAAAGTCAGGCTGGTTCGATAGAGCCAAGTGGCTCCTACAATCTGCCATCCAGAAGCGGGGCATGTGAGTTTTGTTTTCCAATGGAAAGGGCCATGGATTGTGTATTTGGACCTCTGGCTGGGAGTGCTTGGCTGGTTCCAGAAAATCCAGTTTACGCCGGAATGTTCCGAGACCCAAGATGGCACTCGTAAAAAGTCGGGCCGGTGTGATAGTACCAACTGGCTCCTGCAGTCTGCTATCCAGAAGCGGGCGAGGTGAGTTTTGTTTGCCAGGGAAAAGGCCGTGGTTTGTGTATAGGGCCTCTGTGTGGGAGTGTCCTGCTGGCTGCTGAAAATCCACTATACGCAGGATAGTTCACAGTCCTAAGGTGGCACCTGGACAGAGTCGGGCCCGTGGGATAGTATCAAGTGGCTCCTGCAATCTGCCATCCTGAAGCGGGGCAGATTAGTTTGTTAGCCAGGGAAAAGAGCCGTGGTTTGTGTTTGGTTGCCTGTAGCTGCGAGTGGCCAGCTGGCTCCTAGAAAATCCAGAATATGTCGGATTGTTCCCGGGCCCAAGGTGGCACCTGTAAAAAGTCGGGCTGGTTTGATAGAGCCAAGTGGCTCCTGCAATCTGCCAGCCAGAAGCGGGCAGGGTGAGGGTTGTTTGCCAGGGAAAAGGGCCGTGGTTTGTGTTCAGGGGCCTGTGGCTGGGAGTGGCCGGCTGGCTCCTGAGAATCCACATTACGCAGGATGTTTCCCAGAGCCAAGGTGGCACCAGTTCCAAGTCGGGCTGATTTGATAGTACCAAGTGGCTCCTGCAATCTGCCATCCAGAAGCGGGCATGGTGAGATTTATTTGGCAGGGAAAAGGGCCGTGGTGTGTGTATGGGGGCCTAAATCAGGGAGTGGCGGTTGCTTCTGGAAAATCCACGATATGCAGGATGGTTCCCAGTGGGATAGTGGCACCTGCGAAAACTCGGGCTGGATGGATAGTACCAAGTGGCTTCTGCAATCTGCCATCCAGAAGAGGAGCGTGTGAGTTTTGTTTGCCAGAGAAAAGGGCCATGGTTTGTGTTTGAGTGCCTGTGCCTTCGAGGGGCCGAATGGATGCTTGAAATCCGCGATATGCAGGATGGTTACTAAACGCGGGTTGGCACCAGTGCTGAGTCAGGCTGGTTTGATAGAGCCAGGCGGTTCCTGCATTCTACCATCCAGAAGGTGGGCATGATAATTTTGTTTGCCAGGGAAAAGGGATGAGGTTTGTGTTTGGTGGCCTGTGGCTAGGATTGGCCAGCCGGCACCTGAATATCGGGAGCCACTCCGGGATCCTGTGGCCAGAAGTGGCAGGCTGGCTCCTGAAAATCCACGATACGCAGGATGGTTCCCAGTGCCAAGGTGGCACCTGTGAAAAGACGGGCTGTTTTTATAATAGCAAGTGGCTATTGCAATCTGCCATCCAGAAACGGGGCAGGTGAGTTTTGTTTGCCAGGGAAAAGGGCCGTGGCTTTGTTTGGGGTCGTGTGGCCGGGAGTGGCCGGCTGGCCCCTTAAAATCCAAATTACGCAGGATGGTTCCCAGTCCAGAGGTGGCACCTGTGCCGAGTCGGGTTGGATTGAAAGTACCAAGTGGCTCCTGCAATCTGCCAGCCAGAAGCGGGGCGGGTGAGTTTTGTTTGCCAGGGAAAAGGGCCGTAGTTTGTGTTTGGGGGCCAGTGGCTGGGAGTGGCCGGCTGGCTCCTGAAAATCCACGCCACGCAGGATGGTTCCCAGACCCAAGGCGGCATCAGTGCCGAGTCGGGCTGGTTTGATAGAGACAAGTGGCTCCTGCAATCTGCCAGCCAGAAGCGGGGCGGGTGAGTTTTTTTTGCCAGGGAAAAGGGCCGTAGTTTGTGTTTGGGGGCCAGTGGCTGGGAGTGGCCGGCTGGCTCCTGAAAATCCACGCCACGCAGGATGGTTCCCAGACCCAAGGCGGCATCAGTGCCGAGTCGGGCTGGTTTGATAGAGACAAGTGGCTCCTGCAATCTGCCAGCCAGAAGCGGGGCGGGTGCATTTTGTTTGCCCGGGAAAAGGCCCGTGGTTTCTGTTTGGGGGCCTGTGGCTGGGAGTGGCCGGCTGGCTCCTGAAAATACACGCTACGCAGGATGGTTCCCAGATGGAAGGTGGCACCAGTGCCGAGTCGGGCCGGTTTGATAGAGGCAAGTGGCTCCTGCAATCTGCCAGCCCAAAGATGGGCAGGTCAGTTTTACTTCCAGGGAAGAGGGCCGCAGTTTGTGTTTGGGGGCCTGTGGCTAGGAGTCGCCAGCCGGCACCTGAATATCGGGAGGCACTCCGGGCTCCCTTGGCCAGGAGTGGCCGGCTGGCTCCTGAAAATCCACGATACGCAGGATGGTTCCCAGTGCCAAGGTGGCACCTGTGAAAAGACGGACTGTTTTTATAATAGCAAGTGGCTATTGCAATCTGCCATCCATAAAGGGGGCAGGTGAGTTTTGTTTGCCAGGGAAAAGGGCCGTGGTTTGTTTGGGGTCGTGTGGCCGGGAGTGGCCGGCTGGCTCCTGAAAATCCACTATGCGCAAGGTGATTTCCTGACCCAAGGTGGCACCACTGCCAATTGGACTGGTATGATAGTACAAAGTGGCTCCTGCAATCTACCATCAAGAAGCGGGGCAACCAAGTTTTTTTCGAGGGAAATGGGCTCTGGTATATGTTTGGGGGCCTGTGGCTGGGAGTGGCCGGCTGGGTCCTGAAAATCCACGATACGCAGGATGATTCCCAGATGAAAGGTGGCACCAGTGCCAAGTCGGGCTGGTTTGATAGAGGCAAGTGTCTCCTGCAATCTGCCAGCCAGTTGCGGGGCTCGTGAGTTTTGTTTGCCTGGGACGAGGGCCGTAGTTTGTGTTTGGGGGCCTGTGGCTGGGAGTGGCCGGCTGGCTCCTGAAAATTCACGATACGCAGGATGGTTCTCAGATGAAAGGCTGCAGCAGTGCCAAGTCAGACTGGTATGATAGTACAAAGTGGCTCCTGCAATCTACCATCCAGAAGCGGGGCAACTGAGTTTTTTTTCCAGGGAAATGGGCTGTAGTATATGTTTGGGGGCCTGTGGCTGGGAGTGGCCGGCTGGCTCCTGAAAATCCACGATACACACGATGATTCCCAGATGAACGGTTGTACCAGTGCCAAGTCGGGCTGGTTTGATAGAGGCAAGTCTCTCCTGCAATCTGCAAGCCAGAAGTGGGGCGGGTAAGTTTTGTTTCCAGGGAAAAGGGCCGTGGTTTTTGTTCGGGGGCCTGTGGCTTGGAGTGGCTGGCTGGCTCCTGAAAATCCACGATATGCAGGATGGTTCCCAGATGAAAGGTGGCACCAGTGCCAGTTCGGGCTGGTTTGATAGAGGCAAGTGTCTCCTGCATTCTGCCAGCCCGAAGATGGGCAGATAAGTTTTACTTCCAGGGAAGAGGGCCGTAGTTTGTGTTTGGGGGCCTGTGGCTGGGAGTGTCTGGCTGGCTCCTGAAAATCCACGATACGCACGATGGTTCCCAGATGAAGGGAGGCAGCAGTGCCAAGTCAGACTGGTTTGATAGTACCAAGTGGCTCCTGAAATCTGCCAGCCAGAAGATGGGCAGCCCAGTTTTAGTTCCAGAGAAAAGGGCCGTGGTTTGTGTACGGTGGCCTGTGGCTGGGAGTGGCCGGCTGGCTCCTGAAAATCCACAATACGCAGGATGGTTCCCAGATGAAAGGTGGCACCAGTGCCAAGTCTGGCTGATTTGATAGTAGAAAGTGGCTCCTGCAACCTGACAGCCAGAAGATGGGCACGTTAGTTTTACTTCCAGGGAATAGGGCCGTAGTTTGTGATTGGGGGCCTGTGGCTGGGAGTGGCCGGCTGGCTCCTGAAAATCCACGCCACGCAGGATGTTTAATGGACCCAATGGGGCACCAATGCCGAGTCAGGCTGGTTTGATAGAGGCAAGTGACTCCTGCAATGTGCAAGCCAGAAGCGGGGCGGGTGAGTTTTGTTTGCCAGGGAAAAGGGCCGTGGTTTGTGTTCGGGGGCCTGTGGCTGGGAGTGGGCGGCTGGCTCCTGAAAATCCACGATACGCAGGATGGTTCCCAGATGAAAGGTGTCAGCAGTGCCAGTTCGGGCTGGTTTGATAGAGGGAAGTGGCTCCGGCATTCTGCCAGCCCGAAGATGGGCAGGTAAGTTTTACTTCCAGGGAAGAGGGCCGTAGATTGTGTTTGGGGGCCTGTGGCTGAAAGTGGCCGGCTAGCTCCTGAAAATCCACGATACGCAGGATGGTTCCCAGATGAAAGGTGTCAGCAGTGCCAAGTTGGGCTGGTTTGATAGAGTCAAGTGGCTCCTGCAATCTGCCAGCCAGAAGCGGGGCGGATGAGTTTTCTTTGCCAAGGAAAAGGGCCATGGTTTCTGTTCGAGGGCCTAAGGCTGGGAGTGGCGCGCTGGCTCCTGAAAATCCACACCGCGCAGGATGGTTCCCAGATGAAAGGTGGCACCAGTGCCAAGTCGTACAGTTATGATAGTGCAAAGTGGCTCCTGCAGTCTCCCATCAAGATGCGGGACAACTGAGTTTTTTTTCCAGGGAAAAGGGCAGTGGTATGTGTTTGGGTGCTTGTGGCTGGGAGTGGCCGGCTGGCTCCTGAAAATCCACGATACGCAGGATGGTTCCCAGATGAAAGGAGGCAGCAGTGCCAAGTCAGACTGGTTTGATAGTACCAAGTGGCTCCTGAAATCTGCCAGCCAGAAGATGGGCAGCCCAGTTTTAGTTCCAGAGAAAAGGGCCGTGGTTTGTATAAGGTGGCCTGTGGCTGTGAGTGGCCGGCTGGCTCCTGAAAATCCACAATATGCAGGATGGTTCCCAGATGAATGTTGGCACCAGTGCCGAGTCAGGCTGGTTTGATAGAGGCAAGTCTCTCCTGCAATCTGCAAGCCAGAAGACGGGCAGGCCAGTTTTACTTCCAGGGAAAAAGGCCGTAGTTTTTGTTTGGGGGCCTGTGGCTGGGAGTGGCCGGCTGGCTCCTGAAAATCCACGATACGCAGGATGATTCCCAGATGAAAGGTGGCACCAGTGCCGAGTTGGACTGGTTTGATAGAGGCAAGTCTCTCCTGCAATCTGCAAGCAAGAAGATGGGAAGGCCAGTTTTACTTGTAGGGAAAAAGGCCGTAGTTTTTGTTTGGGGGCCTGTGGTGGGAGTGGCCGGCTGGCCCCTGAAAATCCACGCCGCGCAGGATGGTTAATGGACTAAATGGGGCACCAGTGCCAAGTCTGGCTGATTTGATAGTAGAAAGTGGCTCCTGCAATCTGCCAGCCAGAAGCGGGGCGGTTGAGTTTTCTTTGCCAGGGAAAAGGGCCATGGTTTGTGTTCGGGGGCCTATGGCTGGGAGTGGCCGGCTGGCTCCGGAAAATCCACACCGGGCAGGATGGTTCCCAGATGAAAGGTGGCAGCAGTGCCAAGTCATACAGTTATGATAGTACAAAGTGGCTGCTGCAGTCTACCACCAAGAAGCGGGGCAACTGAGTTTTTTTCCAGGGAAAAGGGCAGTGGTATGTATTTGGGTGCTTGCGGCTGGGAGTGGCCGGCTGGCTCCTGAAATTCGACGATACGCAGGATGGTTCCCAGATGAAAGGAGGCAGCAGTGCCAAGTCAGACTGGTTTGATAGTACCAAGTGGCTCCTGAAATCTGCCAGCCAGAAGATGGAAAGCTCAGTTTTAATTCCAGGGAAAAGGGCCGTGGTTTGTGTACGGTGGCCTGGGGCTGGGAGTGGCCGGCTGGCTCCTGAAAATCCACAATATGCAGGATGGTTCCCAGATGAAAGGTGGCACCAGTGCCAAGTCAGGCCGGTTTGATAGAGCCAAGGGGCTCCTGCAATAGGAGAGCCAGAAGAGGGGAAGGTCAGTTTTACTTCCAGGGGAAAGGGACATAGATTGTGTTTGTGGGCCTGTGGCTGGGAGTGGCCGGCTGGCTCCTGAAAATCCACGATACGCAGGATGGTTCCCAGATGAAAGGTGGCACCAGTGCCATGTTGTGCTGGTTTGATAGAGGCAAGTGGCTCCTGCAATCTGCCATCCATAGGGGGGCGAGGTGTATTTTGTTTGCCAGGGAAAAGGGCCGTGGTGTGTGTTTGGGGGCCTGTGGCTGGGAGTGGCCGGCTGGCTCCTGAAAATCCACTATAAGCAAGGAGATTCCCTGACCCAAGGTGGCCCCACTGCCAAGTCGGACTGGTATGATAGTACAAAGTGGCTCCTGCAATCTACCTTCCAGAAGCGGGGCAACTGATTTTTTTTCCAGGGAAATGGGCAGTGGTATATGTTTGGGGGCCTGTGGCTGGGAGTGGCCGGCTGGCTCCTGAAAATCCACGATACGCAGGATGGTTCCCAGATGAAAGGTGGCACCAGTGACAAGTCGGGCTGATTTGATAGAGGCAAGTGTCTCCTGCAATCTGCCAGCCAGAAGCGGGGAGGGTGAGTTTTGTTCGCCAGGGTAAAGGGCCGTGGTTTCTGTTTGGGGGCCTGTGGCTGGGAGTGGCCGGCTGGCTCCTTCAAATCCACTATACGCAGGATGGTTCCCAGACCCAAGGTGGCACCACTGCCAAGTCGGACTCGTGTGATAATTCAAAGTCGCTCCTGCAGTCTACCATCCAGAAGCGGGGCAGCTGAGTATTTTTTCCAGGGAAAAGTGCCGTGGTATCTCATTGGGGGCCTGTGGCTGGGAGTGGCCGTCTCGCTCCTGAAAATCCACTCCGCGCAGGATGGTTCCCAGAACCAAGAGGTCACCAGTGCCGAGTCCGACTGGTTTGATAGAGGCAAGTGGTTCCCGCAATCTACCATCCGGAAGCGGGGCGGGTGAGTTTTTTTTGCCAGGTTAAAGGGCCGTGGTTTGAGTTCTGGGACCTGTGGCTGGGAGTGGGCGGCTGGCTCCTGAAAATCCACCATACGCAGGATGGTTCCAAAATGAAAGGTAGCAACAGTGCCAAGTCGGGCTGGTTTGATAGAGCCAAGTGGCTCCTGCAATCTGCCAGCCAGAAGATGGGCAGGTCAGTATTACTTCCAGGGTAAAGGGCTGTAGTTTGTGTTTGGGGGCCTGTGGCTGGGAGTGGCCGGCTGGCTCCTGAAAATCCACGATACGCAGGATCGTTCCCAGGTGAAAGGTGGCACCAGTGCCAAGTCGGGCTGGTTTGATAGTACCAAGTGGCTCCTGAAATCTGCCACCCAGAAGAAGGGCAGGCCAGTTTTACTTCCAGGGAAAAGGGCTGTGGTTTGTGTTTGGAGGCCTGTGGCTGGGAGCGGCCGGCTGGCTCCTGAAAATCCACGATACGCAGGATGGTTCCCAGACCCACAGTGGCACCACTGCCAAGTCGGACTCGTGTGATAATTCAAAGTGGCTCCTGCAGTCTACCATCCAGAAGCAGGGCAGCTGAGTTTTTTTTCCAGGGAAAAGTGCCGTGGTATGTGTTTGGGGGCCTGTGGCTGGGAGTGGCCGGCTGGCTCCTGAAAATCCACGATACTCAGGATGGTTCCCCCATGAAAGGTGGCACCAGTGCCGAGTCGGGCTGGTTTGATAGACGCAAGTGGCTCCTCCAATCTGACAGCCAGAAGCGGGGTGGGTGAGTTTGGTTTGCCAGGCAAAAGGGCCGTGGTTTGTTTACGGGGGCCTGTGTCTGGGAATGGCCGGCTGGCTCCTGAAAATCCACGACACGCAGGATGGTTCCCAGACCCAAGGGGGCACCAGTGCCGAATCAGGCTGGTTTGATAGAGCCACGTGTCTCCTGCAATCTGCCAGCCAGGAGCGGGGTGGGTGAGTTTTGTTTGCCAGGGAAAAGGGCCGTGGTTTGTATTCGGGGGCCTGTGGCTGGGAGTGGCCGGCTGGCTCCTTAAAATCCACGCCACGCAGGATGGTTCCCAGATGAAAGGTGGCACCAGTGCCGAGTCGGGCTGGTTTGATAGAGCCAAGTGGCTCCTGCAATACGCAAGCCAGAAGCGGGGCGGGTGAGTTTTGTTTGCCAGGGAAAAGGGCCGTTGTATGTGTTGGGGGCCTGTGGCTGGGAGTGGCCGGCTGGCTCCTGAAAATCCACGATAGACAGGTTGGTTCCCTGATGAAAGGTGGCACCAGTGCCGAGTCGGGCTGGTTTGATAGTACCAAGTGGGTCCTGCAATCTGCCAGGTAGAAGATGGGCAGGTCAGTTTTACTTCCAGGGAAATAGTCCGTTGCTTTTGTTTGGGGGCCTGTGGCTGGGTGTGGCCGGCTGGCTCCCGAAAATCCACTATACGCAGGATGATTGCCAGATGAAAGGTGGCACCAGTGCCAAGTCGGACTGCTATGATAGTACAAAGTGGCTCCTGCAATCTACGATCCAGAAGCCGGGGAGCTGAGTTTTTATTCCAGGGAAAAGTGCCGTGGTATGTGTTTGGGGGCCTGTGGCTGGGAGTGGCCGGCTGCCTCCTGAAAATCCACGATACTCAGGATGGTTCCCCGATGAAAGGTGGCACCAGTGCCGAGTCGGGCTTGTTTGATAGACGCAAGTGGCTCCTGTAATCTGCCAGCCAGAAGCGGAGTGGGTGAGTTTTGTTTGCCAGGGAAAAGGGCCGTGGTTTGTTTTCGGGGGCCTGTTTCTGGGAATGGCCGGCTGGCTCCTTAAAATCCACGCCACGCAGGATGGTTCCCACACCCAAGGGGGCACCAGTGCCGAGTCGGGCTGGTTTGATAGAGCCAAGTGGCTCCTGCAATCTGCCAGCCAGAAGATGGGCAGGTCAGTTTTACTTCCAGGGAAAAGGGCTGTAGTTTTTGTTTGGGGGCCTGTGGCTGGGAGTGGCCGGCTGGCTCCTTAAAATCCACGATACGCAGGATGGTTCCCAGATGAAAGGTGGCACCAGTGCCGAGTCGGGCTGGTTTGATAGAGCCAAGTGGCTCCTGCAATCTGGAAGCCAGAAGCGGGGCGGGTGAGTTTTGTTTGCCAGGGAAAAGGGCCGTGGTGTGTGTTGGGGGCCTGTGGCTGGGAGTGGCCGGCTGGCTCCTGAAAATCCACGATACGCAGGATGGTTCCCTGATGAAAGGTGGCACCAGTGCCGAGTCGGGCTGGTTTGATAGTACCAAGTGGGTCCTGCAATCAGTCAGGCAGAAGATGGGCAGGTCACTTTTACTTCCAGGGATAAGGTCCGTAGTTTGGTTTGGGGGCCTGTGGCTGGGAGTGGCCGGCTGGCTCCAGAAACTCCACGTTATGGATGATGGTTCCCAGATGAAAGGTGGCACCAGTGCCGAGTCGGGCTGGTTTGATAGAGCCAAGTGGCTCCACAAATCTGCCAGCCAGAAGATGGGCAGGTCTGTTTTTTTTCCAGGGAAAAGGGCCGTAGTTTGTGTTTAGGAGCCTGTGGCTGGGAGTGCCTGGCTGGCTCCTGAAAATCCACGATACACAGGATGATTCCCAGATGAAAGGTGGCACCAGTGCCAAGTCGGACTGCTATGATAGTACAAAGTGGCTCCTGCAATCTGCCAGCCAGAAGATGGGCAGCTCAGTTTTACTTCCAGGGAAAAGGGCCGTAGTTTATATTTGGGTGCCTGTGGTTGGGAGTGGCCGGCTGGCTCCTGAAAATCCACGATACGCAGGATGATTCCCAGATTAAAGGTGGCACCAGTGCCGAGTCGGGCTGGTTTGATAGAGCCAAGTGGCTCCTGCAATCTGACAGCCAGAAGCGGGGTGGGTGAGTTTGGTTTGCCAGGGAAAAGGGCCGTGGTTTCCTTTCAGGGGGCTGTGTCTTGGAATGGCCGGCTGGCTCCTTAAAATCCACGCCACGCAGGATGGTTCCCAGACTCAATGGGGCACCAGTGCCGAGTCGGGCTGGTTTGATAGAGTCAAGTGGTTCCTGCAATCTGCCAGCCAGAAGATGGGCAGGTGAATTTTGTTTGCCAGGGAAATGGGCCGTGGTTTGTGTTGGGGGCCTGTGTCTGGGAATGGCCGGCTGGCTCCCAAAAATCCACGATACGCAGGATGGTTCCCATATGAAAGGTGGCACCAGTGCCAAGTCAGGCCGGTTTGATAGAGCCAAGGGGCTCCTGCAATAGGACAGCCAGAAGAGGGGAAGGTCAGTTTTACTTCCAGGGAAAAGGGACATAGATTGTGTTTGTGGGCCTGTGGCTGGGAGTGGCCGGCTGGCTCCTGAAAATCCACGATACGCAGGATGGTTCCCAGTTGAAAGGTGGCACCAGTGCCATGTTGTGCTGGTTTGATAGAGGCAAGTGGCTCCTGCAATCTGCCATCCATAGGGGGGCGAGGTGTATTTTGTTTGCCAGGGAAAAGGGCCGTGGTGTGTGTTTGGGGGCCTGTGGCTGGGAGTGGCCGGCTGGCTCCTGAAAATCCACTATAAGCAAGGAGATTCCCTGACCCAAGGTGGCCCCACTGCCAAGTCGGACTGGTATGATAGTACAAAGTGGCTCCTCCAATCTACCTTCCAGAAGCGGGGCAACTGATTTTTTTTCCAGGGAAATGGGCTGTGGTATATGTTTGGGGGCCTGTGGCTGGGAGTGGCCGGCTGGCTCCTGAAAATCCACGATACGCAGGATGGTTCCCAGATGAAAGGTGGCACCAGTGCCAAGTCGGGCTGATTTGATAGAGGCAAGTGTCTCCTGCAATCTGCCAGCCAGAAGCGGGGAGGGTGAGTTTTGTTCGCCAGGGTAAAGGGCCGTGGTTTCTGTTTGGGGGCCTGTGGCTGGGAGTGGCCGGCTGGCTCCTTCAAATCCACTATACGCAGGATGGTTCCCAGACCCAAGGTGGCACCACTGCCAAGTCGGACTCGTGTGATAATTCAAAGTCGCTCCTGCAGTCTACCATCCAGAAGCGGGGCAGCTGAATATTTTTTCCAGGGAAAAGTGCCGTGGTATCTCATTGGGGGCCTGTGGCTGGGAGTGGCCGTCTCGCTCCCGAAAATCCACTCCGCGCGGGATGGTTCCCAGAACCAAGAGGTCACCAGTGCCGAGTCCGACTGGTTTGATAGAGGCAAGTGGTTCCCGCAATCTACCATCCGGAAGCGGGGCGGGTGAGTTTTTTTTGCCAGGTTAAAGGGCCGTGGTTTGAGTTCTGGGGCCTGTGGCTGGGAGTGGGCGGCTGGCTCCTGAAAATCCACGATACGCAGGATGGTTCCAAAATGAAAGGTAGCAACAGTGCCAAGTCGGGCTGGTTTGATAGAGCCAAGTGGCTCCTGCAATCTGCCAGCCAGAAGATGGGCAGGTCAGTATTACTTCCAGGGTAAAGGGCTGTAGTTTGTGTTTGGGGGCCTGTGGCTGGGAGCGGCCGGCTGGCTCCTGAAAATCCACGATACGCAGGATGGTTCCCAGACCCACAGTGGCACCACTGCCAAGTCGGACTCGTGTGATAATTCAAAGTGGCTCCTGCAGTCTACCATCCAGAAGCAGGGCAGCTGAGTTTTTTTTCCAGGGAAAAGTGCCGTGGTATGTGTTTGGGGGCCTGTGGCTGGGAGTGGCCGGCTGGCTCCTGAAAATCCACGATACTCAGGATGGTTCCCCCATGAAAGGTGGCACCAGTGCCGAGTCGGGCTGGTTTGATAGACGCAAGTGGCTCCTCCAATCTGCCAGCCAGAAGCGGGGTGGGTGAGTTTGGTTTGCCAGGCAAAAGGGCCGTGGTTTGTTTACGGGGGCCTGTGTCTGGGAATGGCCGGCTGGCTCCTGAAAATCCACGACACGCAGGATGGTTCCCAGACCCAAGGGGGCACCAGTGCCGAGTCAGGCTGGTTTGATAGAGCCAAGTGTCTCCTGCAATCTGCCAGCCAGGAGCGGGGTGGGTGAGTTTTGTTTGCCAGGGAAAAGGGCCGTGGTTTGTATTCGGGGGCCTGTGGCTGGGAGTGGCCGGCTGCCTCCTTGAAATCCACGCCACGCAGGATGGTTCCCAGACCCAAGGGGTACCAGTGCCGAGTCGGGCTGGTTTGATAGAGCCAAGTGGCTCCTGCAATATGCAAGCCAGAAGCGGGGCGGGTGAGATTTGTTTGCCAGGGAAAAGGGCCGTTGTATGTGTTGGGGGTCTGTGGCTGGGAGTGGCCGGCTGGCTCCTGAAAATCCACGATACGCAGGTTGGTTCCCTGATGAAAGGTGGCACCAGTGCCGAGTCGGGCTGGTTTGATAGTACCAAGTGGGTCCTGCAATCTGCCAGGTAGAAGATGGGCAGGTCAGTTTTACTTCCAGGGAAAAGGTCCGTAGTTTGTGTTCGGGGGCCTGTGGCTGGGAGTGGCCGGCTGTCTCCCGAAAATCCACTATATGCAGGATGATTCCCAGACGAAACGTGGCACCAGTGCGAAGTCGGACTGCTATGATAGTACAAAGTGGCTCCTGCAATCTACCATCCAGGAGCCGGGGAGCTGAGTTTTTTTTCCAGGGAAAAGGGCCGTGGTATGTGTTTGGGGGCCTGTGGCTGGGAGTGGCTTGCTGGCTCCTGAAAATCGACGATACTCAGGATGGTCCCCAGATGAAAGGTGGCACCAGTGACAAGTCGGGCTGGTTTGATAGAGGCAAGTGTCTCCTGCAATATGCCAGCCAGAAGCGGGGTAGGTGAGTTTTGTTTGCCTGGGAAAAGGGCCGTGGTTTGTTTACGGGGGCCTGTGTCTGGGAATGGCCGGCTGGCTCCTGAAAATCCACGACACGCAGGATGGTTCCCAGACCCAAGGGGGCACCAGTGCCGAGTCAGGCTGGTTTGATAGAGCCAAGTGTCTCCTGCAATCTGCCAGCCAGGGGCGGGGTGGGTGAGTTTTGTTTGCCAGGGAAAAGGGCCGTGGTTTGTATTCGGGGGCCTGTGGCTGGGAGTGGCCGGCTGCCTCCTTAAAATCCACGCCACGCATGATGGTTCCCAGACCCAAGGGGTACCAGTGCCGAGTCGGGCTGGTTTGATAGAGCCAATTGCCTCCTGCAATCTGCAAGCCAGAAGCGGGGCGGGTGAGTTTTGTTTGCCAGGGAAAAGGGCCATGGTTTCTGTTGGGGGTCTTTGGCTTGAAGTGGCCGGCTGGCTCCGGAAAATCCACGATACGCAGGATGGTTCCCAGATGAAAGGTGGCACCAGTGCCGAGTCGGGCTGGTTTGATAGTACCAAGTGGGTCCTGCATTCTGCCAGGTAGAAGATGGGCAGGTCAGTTTTACTTCCAGGGAAATAGTCCGTTGCTTTTGTTTGGGGGCCTGTGGCTGGGTGTGGCCGGCTGGCTCCCGAAAATCCACTATACGCAGGATGATTGCCAGATGAAAGGTGGCACCAGTGCCAAGTCGGACTGCTATGATAGTACAAAGTGGCTCCTGCAATCTACGATCCAGAAGCCGGGGAGCTGAGTTTTTATTCCAGGGAAAAGTGCCGTGGTATGTGTTTGGGGGCCTGTGGCTGGGAGTGGCCGGCTGCCTCCTGAAAATCCACGATACTCAGGATGGTTCCCCGATGAAAGGTGGCACCAGTGCCGAGTCGGGCTGGTTTGATAGACGCAAGTGGCTCCTGTAATCTGCCAGCCAGAAGCGGAGTGGGTGAGTTTTGTTTGCCAGGGAAAAGGGCCGTGGTTTGTTTTCGGGGGCCTGTTTCTGGGAATGGCCGGCTGGCTCCTTAAAATCCACGCCACGCAGGATGGTTCCCACACCCAAGGGGGCACCAGTGCCGAGTCGGGCTGGTTTGATAGAGCCAAGTGGCTCCTGCAATCTGCCAGCCAGAAGATGGGCAGGTCAGTTTTACTTCCAGGGAAAAGGGCTGTAGTTTTTGTTTGGGGGCCTGTGGCTGGGAGTGGCCGGCTGGCTCCTTAAAATCCACGATACGCAGGATGGTTCCCAGATGAAAGGTGGCACCAGTGCCGAGTCGGGCTGGTTTGATAGAGCCAAGTGGCTCCTGCAATCTGGAAGCCAGAAGCGGGGCGGGTGAGTTTTGTTTGCCAGGGAAAAGGGCCGTGGTGTGTGTTGGGGGCCTGTGGCTGGGAGTGGCCGGCTGGCTCCTGAAAATCCACGATACGCAGGATGGTTCCCTGATGAAAGGTGGCACCAGTGCCGAGTCGGGCTGGTTTGATAGTACCAAGTGGGTCCTGCAATCTGTCAGGCAGAAGATGGGCAGGTCACTTTTACTTCCAGGGATAAGGTCCGTAGTTTGGTTTGGGGGCCTGTGGCTGGGAGTGGCCGGCTGGCTCCAGAAACTCCACGTTATGGATGATGGTTCCCAGATGAAAGGTGGCACCAGTGCCGAGTCGGGCTGGTTTGATAGAGCCAAGTGGCTCCACAAATCTGCCAGCCAGAAGATGGGCAGGTCTGTTTTTTTTCCAGGGAAAAGGGCCGTAGTTTGTGTTTAGGAGCCTGTGGCTGGGAGTGCCTGGCTGGCTCCTGAAAATCCACGATACACAGGATGATTCCCAGATGAAAGGTGGCACCAGTGCCAAGTCGGACTGCTATGATAGTACAAAGTGGCTCCTGCAATCTGCCAGCCAGAAGATGGGCAGCTCAGTTTTACTTCCAGGGAAAAGGGCCGTAGTTTATATTTGGGTGCCTGTGGTTGGGAGTGGCCGGCTGGCTCCTGAAAATCCACGATACGCAGGATGATTCCCAGATTAAAGGTGGCACCAGTGCCGAGTCGGGCTGGTTTGATAGAGCCAAGTGGCTCCTGCAATCTGCCAGCCAGAAGCGGAGTGGGTGAGTTTTTTTTGCCAGGGAAAAGGGCCGTGGTTTCCTTTCAGGGGGCTGTGTCTTGGAATGGCCGGCTGGCTCCTTAAAATCCACGCCACGCAGGATGGTTCCCAGACTCAATGGGGCACCAGTGCCGAGTCGGGCTGGTTTGATAGAGTCAAGTGGTTCCTGCAATCTGCCAGCCAGAAGATGGGCAGGTGAATTTTGTTTGCCAGGGAAATGGGCCGTGGTTTGTGTTGGGGGCCTGTGTCTGGGAATGGCCGGCTGGCTCCCAAAAATCCACGATACGCAGGATGGTTCCCATATGAAAGGTGGCACCAGTGCCAAGTCAGGCCGGTTTGATAGAGCCAAGGGGCTCCTGCAATAGGACAGCCAGAAGAGGGGAAGGTCAGTTTTACTTCCAGGGAAAAGGGACATAGATTGTGTTTGTGGGCCTGTGGCTGGGAGTGGCCGGCTGGCTCCTGAAAATCCACGATACGCAGGATGGTTCCCAGTTGAAAGGTGGCACCAGTGCCATGTTGTGCTGGTTTGATAGAGGCAAGTGGCTCCTGCAATCTGCCATCCATAGGGGGGCGAGGTGTATTTTGTTTGCCAGGGAAAAGGGCCGTGGTGTGTGTTTGGGGGCCTGTGGCTGGGAGTGGCCGGCTGGCTCCTGAAAATCCACTATAAGCAAGGAGATTCCCTGACCCAAGGTGGCCCCACTGCCAAGTCGGACTGGTATGATAGTACAAAGTGGCTCCTGCAATCTACCTTCCAGAAGCGGGGCAACTGATTTTTTTTCCAGGGAAATGGGCAGTGGTATATGTTTGGGGGCCTGTGGCTGGGAGTGGCCGGCTGGCTCCTGAAAATCCACGATACGCAGGATGGTTCCCAGATGAAAGGTGGCACCAGTGCCAAGTCGGGCTGATTTGATAGAGGCAAGTGTCTCCTGCAATCTGCCAGCCAGAAGCGGGGAGGGTGAGTTTTGTTCGCCAGGGTAAAGGGCCGTGGTTTCTGTTTGGGGGCCTGTGGCTGGGAGTGGCCGGCTGGCTCCTTCAAATCCACTATACGCAGGATGGTTCCCAGACCCAAGGTGGCACCACTGCCAAGTCGGACTCGTGTGATAATTCAAAGTCGCTCCTGCAGTCTACCATCCAGAAGCGGGGCAGCTGAATATTTTTTCCAGGGAAAAGTGCCGTGGTATCTCATTGGGGGCCTGTGGCTGGGAGTGGCCGTCTCGCTCCCGAAAATCCACTCCGCGCGGGATGGTTCCCAGAACCAAGAGGTCACCAGTGCCGAGTCCGACTGGTTTGATAGAGGCAAGTGGTTCCCGCAATCTACCATCCGGAAGCGGGGCGGGTGAGTTTTTTTTGCCAGGTTAAAGGGCCGTGGTTTGAGTTCTGGGACCTGTGGCTGGGAGTGGGCGGCTGGCTCCTGAAAATCCACGATACGCAGGATGGTTCCAAAATGAAAGGTAGCAACAGTGCCAAGTCGGGCTGGTTTGATAGAGCCAAGTGGCTCCTGCAATCTGCCAGCCAGAAGATGGGCAGGTCAGTATTACTTCCAGGGTAAAGGGCTGTAGTTTGTGTTTGGGGGCCTGTGGCTGGGAGCGGCCGGCTGGCTCCTGAAAATCCACGATACGCAGGATGGTTCCCAGACCCACAGTGGCACCACTGCCAAGTCGGACTCGTGTGATAATTCAAAGTGGCTCCTGCAGTCTACCATCCAGAAGCAGGGCAGCTGAGTTTTTTTTCCAGGGAAAAGTGCCGTGGTATGTGTTTGGGGGCCTGTGGCTGGGAGTGGCCGGCTGGCTCCTGAAAATCCACGATACTCAGGATGGTTCCCCCATGAAAGGTGGCACCAGTGCCGAGTCGGGCTGGTTTGATAGACGCAAGTGGCTCCTCCAATCTGCCAGCCAGAAGCGGGGTGGGTGAGTTTGGTTTGCCAGGCAAAAGGGCCGTGGTTTGTTTACGGGGGCCTGTGTCTGGGAATGGCCGGCTGGCTCCTGAAAATCCACGACACGCAGGATGGTTCCCAGACCCAAGGGGGCACCAGTGCCGAGTCAGGCTGGTTTGATAGAGCCAAGTGTCTCCTGCAATCTGCCAGCCAGGAGCGGGGTGGGTGAGTTTTGTTTGCCAGGGAAAAGGGCCGTGGTTTGTATTCGGGGGCCTGTGGCTGGGAGTGGCCGGCTGCCTCCTTGAAATCCACGCCACGCAGGATGGTTCCCAGACCCAAGGGGTACCAGTGCCGAGTCGGGCTGGTTTGATAGAGCCAAGTGGCTCCTGCAATATGCAAGCCAGAAGCGGGGCGGGTGAGATTTGTTTGCCAGGGAAAAGGGCCGTTGTATGTGTTGGGGGTCTGTGGCTGGGAGTGGCCGGCTGGCTCCTGAAAATCCACGATACGCAGGTTGGTTCCCTGATGAAAGGTGGCACCAGTGCCGAGTCGGGCTGGTTTGATAGTACCAAGTGGGTCCTGCAATCTGCCAGGTAGAAGATGGGCAGGTCAGTTTTACTTCCAGGGAAAAGGTCCGTAGTTTGTGTTCGGGGGCCTGTGGCTGGGAGTGGCCGGCTGTCTCCCGAAAATCCACTATATGCAGGATGATTCCCAGACGAAACGTGGCACCAGTGCGAAGTCGGACTGCTATGATAGTACAAAGTGGCTCCTGCAATCTACCATCCAGGAGCCGGGGAGCTGAGTTTTTTTTCCAGGGAAAAGGGCCGTGGTATGTGTTTGGGGGCCTGTGGCTGGGAGTGGCTTGCTGGCTCCTGAAAATCGACGATACTCAGGATGGTCCCCAGATGAAAGGTGGCACCAGTGACAAGTCGGGCTGGTTTGATAGAGGCAAGTGTCTCCTGCAATATGCCAGCCAGAAGCGGGGTAGGTGAGTTTTGTTTGCCTGGGAAAAGGGCCGTGGTTTGTTTACGGGGGCCTGTGTCTGGGAATGGCCGGCTGGCTCCTGAAAATCCACGACACGCAGGATGGTTCCCAGACCCAAGGGGGCACCAGTGCCGAGTCAGGCTGGTTTGATAGAGCCAAGTGTCTCCTGCAATCTGCCAGCCAGGGGCGGGGTGGGTGAGTTTTGTTTGCCAGGGAAAAGGGCCGTGGTTTGTATTCGGGGGCCTGTGGCTGGGAGTGGCCGGCTGCCTCCTTAAAATCCACGCCACGCATGATGGTTCCCAGACCCAAGGGGTACCAGTGCCGAGTCGGGCTGGTTTGATAGAGCCAATTGCCTCCTGCAATCTGCAAGCCAGAAGCGGGGCGGGTGAGTTTTGTTTGCCAGGGAAAAGGGCCATGGTTTCTGTTGGGGGTCTTTGGCTTGAAGTGGCCGGCTGGCTCCGGAAAATCCACGATACGCAGGATGGTTCCCAGATGAAAGGTGGCACCAGTGCCGAGTCGGGCTGGTTTGATAGTACCAAGTGGGTCCTGCATTCTGCCAGGTAGAAGATGGGCAGGTCAGTTTTACTTCCAGGGAAATAGTCCGTAGCTTTTGTTTGGGGGCCTGTGGCTGGGTGTGGCCGGCTGGCTCCCGAAAATCCACTATACGCAGGATGATTGCCAGATGAAAGGTGGCACCAGTGCCAAGTCGGACTGCTATGATAGTACAAAGTGGCTCCTGCAATCTACGATCCAGAAGCCGGGGAGCTGAGTTTTTATTCCAGGGAAAAGTGCCGTGGTATGTGTTTGGGGGCCTGTGGCTGGGAGTGGCCGGCTGCCTCCTGAAAATCCACGATACTCAGGATGGTTCCCCGATGAAAGGTGGCACCAGTGCCGAGTCGGGCTGGTTTGATAGACGCAAGTGGCTCCTGTAATCTGCCAGCCAGAAGCGGAGTGGGTGAGTTTTGTTTGCCAGGGAAAAGGGCCGTGGTTTGTTTTCGGGGGCCTGTTTCTGGGAATGGCCGGCTGGCTCCTTAAAATCCACGCCACGCAGGATGGTTCCCACACCCAAGGGGGCACCAGTGCCGAGTCGGGCTGGTTTGATAGAGCCAAGTGGCTCCTGCAATCTGCCAGCCAGAAGATGGGCAGGTCAGTTTTACTTCCAGGGAAAAGGGCTGTAGTTTTTGTTTGGGGGCCTGTGGCTGGGAGTGGCCGGCTGGCTCCTTAAAATCCACGATACGCAGGATGGTTCCCAGATGAAAGGTGGCACCAGTGCCGAGTCGGGCTGGTTTGATAGAGCCAAGTGGCTCCTGCAATCTGGAAGCCAGAAGCGGGGCGGGTGAGTTTTGTTTGCCAGGGAAAAGGGCCGTGGTGTGTGTTGGGGGCCTGTGGCTGGGAGTGGCCGGCTGGCTCCTGAAAATCCACGATACGCAGGATGGTTCCCAAATGAAAGGTGGCACCAGTGCCGAGTCGGTCTGGTTTGATAGTACCAAGTGGGTCCTGCAATCTGTCAGGCAGAAGATGGGCAGGTCACTTTTACTTCCAGGGATAAGGTCCGTAGTTTGGTTTGGGGGCCTGTGGCTGGGAGTGGCCGGCTGGCTCCAGAAACTCCACGTTATGGATGATGGTTCCCAGATGAAAGGTGGCACCAGTGCCGAGTCGGGCTGGTTTGATAGAGCCAAGTGGCTCCACAAATCTGCCAGCCAGAAGATGGGCAGGTCTGTTTTTTTTCCAGGGAAAAGGGCCGTAGTTTGTGTTTAGGAGCCTGTGGCTGGGAGTGCCTGGCTGGCTGATGAAAATCCACGATACGCAGGATGATTCCCAGCTGAAAGGTGGCACCAGTGCCAAGTCAGACTGCTATGATAGTACAAAGTGGCTCCTGCAATCTGCCAGCCAGAAGATGGGCAGCTCAGTTTTACTTCCAGGGAAAAGGGCCGTAGTTTATATTTGGGTGCCTGTGGCTGGGAGTGGCCGGATGGCTCCTGAAAATCCACGATACGCAGGATGATTCCCAGATGAAAGGTGGCACCAGTGCCGAGTCGGGCTGGTTTGATAGAGCCAAGTGGCTCCTGCAATCTGGAAGCCAGAAGCGGAGTGGGTGAGTTTTGTTTGCCAGGGAAAAGGGCCGTGGTTTCCTTTCAGGGGCCTGTGTCTTGGAATGGCCGGCTGGCTCCTGAAAATCCACGCTACGCAGGATGGTTCCCAGACTCACTGGGGCACCAGTGCCGAGTCGGGCTGGTTTGATAGAGTCAAGTGGTTCCTGCAATCTGCCAGCCAGAAGATGGGCAGGTGAATTTTGTTTGCCAGGGAAATGGGCCGTGGGTTGTGTTGGGGGCCTGTGTCTGGGAATGGCCGGCTGGCTCCCAAAAATCCACGATACGCAGGATGGTTCCCATATGAAAGGTGGCACCAGTGCCAAGTCGGACTGCTATGATAGTACCAAGTGGGTCTTGCAATCTGCCAGCCAGAAGATGGGCAGGTCAGTTTTACTTCCAGGGAAAAGGGCCGTAGTTTGTGTTTGGGGGCCTGTGGCTGGGAGTGGCCGGCTGGCTCCAGAAATTCCACGTTATGGATGATGGTTCCCAGATGAAAGGTGGCACCAGTGTCGAGTCGGGCTGGTTTGATAGGGCCAAGTGGCTCCACAAATCTGCCAGCCAGAAGATGGGCAGGTCTGTTTTTTTATCAGGGAAAAGGGCCGTAGTTTGTGTTTGGGAGCCTGTGGCTGGGAGTGCCTGGCTGGCTCCTGAAAATCCACGATACGCAGGATGATTCCCAGATGAAAGGTGGCACCAGTGCCAAGTTGGACTGCTATGATAGTACAAAGTGGCTCCTGCAATCTGCCAGCCAGAAGATGGGCAGCTCAGTTTTACTTCCAGTGAAAAGGGCCGTAGTTTATATTTGGATGCCTGTGGTTGGGAGTGGCCGGCTGGCTCCTGAAAATCCACGCTACGCAGGATGATTCCCAGATGAAAGGTGGCACCAGTGCCGAGTCGGGCTGGTTTGATAGAGTCAAGTGGTTCCTGCAAACTGCCAGACAGAAGCGTGGCGGGTGAGTTTTTCTTGTCAGAGAAAATGGCCGTGGATTGTGTTGGGGGCCTGTGGCTGGGAGTGGCCGGCTGGCTCCTGAAAATCCACGATACGCAGGATGGTTCCCAGATGAAAGGTGGCACCAGTGCCAAGTTGGACTGCTATGATAGTACCAAGTGGGTCTTGCAATCTGCCAGCCAGAAGATGGGCAGGTCAGTTTTACTTCCAGGGAAAAGGGCCGTAATTTGTGTTTGGGGGCCTGTCGCTGGGAGTGGCCGGCTGGCTCCTGAAAATCCACGATACACAGGATGGTTCGCAGATGAAAGGTGGCACCAGTGCCGAGTCGGGCTGGTTTGATAGAGCCAAGTGGCTCCTGCAATCTGCCAGCCAGAAGATGGGCAGGTGAATTTTGTTTGCCCGGGAAATGGGCCGTGGTTTGTGTTGGGGGCCTGTGTCTGGGAGTGGCCGGCTGGCTCCCAAACATCCACGATACTCAGGATGGTTCCCAGATGAAAGGTGGCACCAGCGCCGAGGCGGACTGGTTTGATAGAGGCAACTGTCTCCTGCAATCTGCCAGCCAGAAGCGGGGTGGGTGAATTTTTTTTGCCAGGGAAAAGGGTCGTGGTTTTTTTTCGGGGGCCTGTGGCTGGGAGTGGCCGGCTGGCTCCTGAAGATCCACGATACGCAGGATGGTTCCCAGATGAAAGGTGGCACCAGTGCCGAGTCGGGCTGGTTTCATAGTACCAAGTGGTTCCTGCAATCTGCCAGCCAGAAGATAGGCAGGTCAGTTTTACTTCCAGGGAAAAGGGCCGTAATTTTTTTTGGGGGGCCTGTGGCTGGGAGTAGCCGGCTGGCTCCTGACAACCCACGTTATGGATGATGGTTCCCAGATGAAAGGTGGCACCAGTGCCGAGTCGGGCTGGTTTGATAGTACCAAGTGGCTCCTGCAATCTGCCAGCCAGAAGATGGGCAGGTCAGTTTTACTTCCAGGGAAAAGGGCCGTGGTTTTTGTTGGGGGGCCTGTGGCTGGGAGTGGCCGGCTGGCTCCTGAAGATCCACGATACGCAGGATGGTTCCCAAATGAAAGGTGGCACCAGTGCCGAGTCGGAATGGTTTGATAGAGCCAAGTAGCTCCTGCAATCTGCCAGCCAGAAGATGGGCAGGTCAGTTTTACTTCCAGGGAAAAGGGCTGTAGTTTGTGTTTGCGTGCCTGTGGCTGGGAGTGGCCGGCTGGCTCCTGAAAATCCTCGATACGCAGGTTGATTCCCAGAGCCAAGGTGGCACCACTGCCATGTCGGACTGCTGTGATAGTACAAAATGGCTCCTGCAATCTGCCAGACAGAAGCCGGGAAGTTGAGTTTTTTTTCCAGGGAAAAGGGCTGTAGTATGTGTTTGGGGGCCTGTGGCTGGGAGTGGCTGGCTGGCTCCTGAAAATCGACGTTACGCAGGGTGGTTCCCAGATGAAAGGTGGCACCAGTGCCGAGTCGTGCTGGTTTGATAGTACCAAGTGGCTCATGCAATCTGCCAGCCAGAAGATGGGCAGGTCAGTTTTACTTCCAGGGATAAGGGCCGTACTTTTTTTTGGGGGGCCTGTGGCTGGGAGTGGCCGGCTGACTCCAGAAACTCCACGTTATGGATGATGGTTCCCAGATGAAAGGTGGCACCAGTGCCGAGTCGGGCTGGTTTGATAGAGCCAAGTGGCTCCACAAATCTGCCAGCCAGAAGATGGGCAGGTCTGTTTTTTTATCAGGGAAAAGGGCCGTAGTTTGTGTTTGGGAGCCTGTGGCTGGGAGTGCCTGGCTGGCTCCTGAAAATCCACGATACGCAGGATGATTCCCAGATGAAAGGTGGCACCAGTGCCAAGTTGGACTGCTATGATAGTACAAAGTGGCTCCTGCAATCTGCCAGCCAGAAGATGGGCAGCTCAGTTTTACTTCCAGGGAAAAGGGCCGTAGTTTATATTTAGGTGCCTGTGGTTGGGAGTGGCCGGCTGCCTCCTGAAAATCCACGCTACGCAGGATGATTCCCAGATGAAAGGTGGCACCAGTGCCGAGTAGGGCTGGTTTGATAGAGGCACGTGTCTCCTGCAATCTGCCAGCCAGAAGCGGAGTGGGTGAGTTTTGTTTGCCAGGGAAAAGGGCCGTGGTTTCCTTTCAGGGGCCTGTGTCTTGGAATGGCCGGCTGGCTCCTTAAAATCCACGCCACGCAGGATGGTTCCCAGACCCAATGGGGCACCAGAGCCGAGTCGGGCTGGTTTGATAGAGTCAAGTGGTTCCTGCAAACTGCGAGACAGAAGCGTGGCGGGTGAGTTTTTCTTGTAAGAGAAAATGGCCGTGGTTTGTGTTGGGGGCCTGTGGCTGGGAGTGGCCGGCTGGCTCCTGAAAATCCACGATACGCAGGATGGTTCCCAGATGAAAGGTGGCACCAGTGCCAAGTTGGACTGCTATGATAGTACCAAGTGGGTCTTGCAATCTGCCAGCCAGAAGATGGGCAGGTCAGTTTTACTTCCAGGGAAAAGGGCCGTAGTTTGTGTTTGGGTGCCTGTCGCTGGGAGTGGCCGGCTGGCTCCTGAAAATCCACGATACACAGGATGGTTCGCAGATGAAACGTGGCACCAGTGCCGAGTCGGGCTGGTTTGATAGAGCCAAGTGGCTCCTGCAATCTGCCAGCCAGAAGATGGGCAGGTGAATTTTGTTTGCCAGGGAAATGGGCCGTGTTTTGTGTTGGGGGCCTGTGTCTTGGAATGGCCGGCTGGCTCCCAAACATCCACGATACTCAGGATGGTTCCCAGATGAAAGGTGGCACCAGCACCGAGGCGGACTGGTTTGATAGAGGCAACTGTCTCCTGCAATCTGCCAGCCAGAAGCGGGGTGGGTGAATTTTTTTTGCCGGGGAAAAGGGTCGTGGTTTTTTTTCGGGGGCCTGTGGCTGGGAGTGGCCGGCTGGCTCCTGAAGATCCACGATACGCAGGATGGTTCCCAGATGAAAGGTGGCACCAGTGCCGAGTCGGGCTGGTTTCATAGTACCAAGTGGTTCCTGCAATCTGCCAGCCAGAAGATAGGCAGGTCAGTTTTACTTCCAGGGAAAAGGGCCGTAATTTTTTTTGGGGGGCCTGTGGCTGGGAGTGGCCGGCTGGCTCCTGACAATCCACGTTATGGGTGATGGTTCCCAGATGAAAGGTGGCACCAGTGCCGAGTCGGGCT
Organism: Zonotrichia albicollis; assembly: GCF_047830755.1. Taxonomy (NCBI): domain Eukaryota; kingdom Metazoa; phylum Chordata; class Aves; order Passeriformes; family Passerellidae; genus Zonotrichia; species Zonotrichia albicollis. The sequence continues at coordinate 4,862,701 of NC_133851.1, forward strand.
GGATTGATAGAGCCAAGTGGCTCCTGCAATCTGCCAGCCAGAAGAGGGGCAGGTCAGTTTTACTTCCAGGGAAAAGGGCCGTGGTTTTTGTTCGGGGGCCTGTGGCTGGGAGTTGCCGACTGGCTCGTGAAAATCCACGATAGGCTGGATGATTCCCAGACCCAAGGTGGCACCAGTGCCAAGTCGGACTGCTATGATAGTACAAAGTGGCTCCTGCAATCTGCCATCCAGAAGCCGGGGAGCTGAGTTTTTATTCCAGGGAAAAGTGCCGTGGTATGTGTTTGGGGGCCTGTGGCTGGGAGTGGCCGGCTGCCTCCGGAAAATCCACGATACTCAGGATGGTTCCCCGATGAAAGGTGGCACCAGTGCCGAGTCGGGCTGGTTTGATAGAGCCAAGTGGCTCCTGCAATCTGGAAGCCAGAAGCGGGGCGGGTGAGTTTTGTTTGCCTGGGAAAAGGGCCGTGGTGTGTGTTGGGGGCCTGTGGCTGGGAGTGGCCGGCTGGCTCCTGAAAATCCACGATACGCAGGATGGTTCCCTGATGAAAGGTGGCACCAGTGCCGAGTCAGGCTGGTTTGATAGTACCAAGTGGGTCCTGCAATCTGTCAGGCAGAAGATGGGCAGGTCAGTTTTACTTCCAGGGAAAAGGTCCGTAGTTTGGTTTGGGGGCCTGTGGCTGGGAGTGGCCGGCTGGCACCCGAAAATCCGCGATACGCAGGATGGTTCCCAAATGAAAGGTGGCACCAGTGCCGAGTCGGAATGGTTTGATAGAGCCAAGTGGCTCCTGCAATCTGCCAGACAGAAGATGGGCAGGTCAGTTTTACTTCCAGGGAAAAGGGCTGTAGTTTTTGTTTGCGGGCCTGTGGCTGGGAGTGGCCGGCTGGCTCCTGAAAATCCTCGATACACAGGTTGATTCCCAGAGCCAAGGTGGCAACACTGCCATGTCGGACTGCTATGATAGTACAAAGTGGCTACTGCAACCTGCCATCCAGAAGCCAGGAAACTGAGTTTTTTTTCCAGGGAAAAGGGCTGTAGTATGTGTTTGGGGGCTTCTGGCTGGGAGTGGCTGGCTGGCTCCTGAAAATCGACGTTACGCAGGATGGTTCCCAGATGAAAGGTGGCACCAGTGCCGAGTCAGGCTGGTTTGATAGAGCCAAGTGTCTCCTGCAATCTGCCAGCCAGGAGCGGGGTGGGTGAGTTTTGTTTGCCAGGGAAAAGGGCCGTGGTTTGTATTCGGGGGCCTGTGGCTGGGAGTGGCCGGCTGCCTCCTTAAAATCCACGCCACGCAGGATGGTTCCCAGACCCAACGGGTACCAGTGCCGAGTCGGGCTGGTTTGATAGAGCCAAGTGGCTCCTGCAATATGCAAGCCAGAAGCGGGGCGGGTGAGATTTGTTTGCCAGGGAAAAGGGCCGTTGTATGTGTTGGGGGTCTGTGGCTGGGAGTGGCCGGCTGGCTCCTGAAAATCCACGATACGCAGGTTGATTCCCAGAGCCAAGGTGGCACCACTGCCATGTCGGACTGCTATGATAGTACAAAGTGGCTACTGCAACCTGCCATCCAGAAGCCAGGAAGCTGAGTTTTTTTTCCAGGCAAAAGCGCTGTAGTATGTGTTTGGGGGCTTCTGGCTGGGAGTGGCTGGCTGGCTCCTGAAAATCGACGTTACGCAGGATGGTTCCCAGATGAAAGGTGGCACCAGTGCCGAGTCGTGCTGGTTTGATAGTACCAAGTGGCTCATGCAATCTGCCAGCCAGAAGATGGGCAGGTCAGTTTTACTTCCAGGGATAAGGGCCGTACTTTTTTTGGGGGGGCCTGTGGCTGGGAGTGGCGGCTGGCTCCAGAAACTCCACGTTATGGATGATGGTTCCCAGATGAAAGGTGGCACCAGTGCCGAGTCGTGCTGGTTTGATAGAGCCAAGTGGCTCCACAAATCTGCCAGCCAGAAGATGGGCAGGTCTGTTTTTTTTCCAGGGAAAAGGGCCGTAGTTTGTGTTTGGGAGCCTGTGGCTGGGAGTGCCTGGCTGGCTCCTGAAAATCCACGATACGCAGGATGATTCCCAGATGAAAGGTGGCACCAGTGCCGAGTCGGGCTGGTTTGATAGAGGCACGTGTCTCCTGCAATCTGCCAGCCAGAAGCGGAGTGGGTGAGTTTTGTTTGCCAGGGAAAAGGGCCGTGGTTTCCTTTCAGGGGCCTGTGTCTTGGAATGGCCGGCTGGCTCCTTAAAGTCCACGCCACGCAGGATGGTTCCCAGACCCAATGGGGCACCAGTGCCGAGTCGGGCTGGTTTGATAGAGTCAAGTGGTTCCTGCAAACTGCGAGACAGAAGCGTGGCGGGTGAGTTTTTTTTGTCAGAGAAAATGGCCGTGGTTTGTGTTGGGGGCCTGTGGCTGGGAGTGGCCGGCTGGCTCCTGAAAATCCACGATACGCAGGATGATTCCAAGATGAAAGGTGGCACCAGTGCCAAGTCGGACTGCTATGATAGTACAAAGTGGCTCCTGCCATCTACCATCCAGGAGTCGGGGAGCTGAGTTTTTTTTCCAGGGAAAAGTGCCGTGGTATGTGTTTGGGGGCCTGTGGCTGGGAGTGGCCGGCTGGCTCCTGAAAATCCACGCCGCGCCGGATGGTTCCCAGATGAAAGGTGGCACCAGTGCCGAGTCGGAATTGTTTGATAGAGCCAAGTGGCTCCTGGAAAATGCAAGCCAGAAGATGGGCAGGTCAGTTTAACTTCCAGGGAAGAGGGCCGTAGTTTGTGTTTGGGGGCCTGTGGCTGGGAGTGGCTGGCTGGCTCCTGAAAATCCACGATACACAGGATGGTTCGCAGATGAAAGGTGGCACCAGTGCCGAGTCGGGCTGGTTTGATAGAGCCAAGTGGCTCCTGCAAACTGCCAGCCAGAAGATGGGCAGGTGAATTTTGTTTGCCAGGGAAATGGGCTGTGGTTTGTGTTGGGGGCCTGTGGCTGGGAGTGGCTGGCTGGCTCCTGAAAATCCACGATACACAGGATGGTTGCAAATGAATGGTGGCACCAGTGCCGAGTCGGGCTGGTTTGATAGAGGCAACTGTATCCTGAAATATGCCAGCCAGAAGCGGCATGGGTGAGTTTTGTTTGCCAGGGTAAAGGGTCGTGGTTTGTTTTCGGGGGCCTGTGTCTGGGAATGGCCGGCTGGCTCCTTAAAATCCATGCCACGTAGGATGGTTCCCAGACCCAAGGGGGCACCAGTGCCGAGTCGGGCTGGTTTGAAAGTATCAAGTGGGTCCTGCAATCTGCCAGCCAGAAGATGGGCAGGTCAGTTTTACTTCCAGGGAAAAGGGCCGTAGTTTGTGTTTGGGAGCCTGTGGCTGGGAGTGGCCGGCTGGCTCCCTAAAATCCACTATACGCAGGATGATTCCCAGATGAAAGGTGGCATCAGTGCCAAGTCGGACTGCTATGATAGTGCAAAGTGGCTCCTGCAATCTACCATCCAGAAGCCGGGGAGCTGAGTTTTTTTTCCAGGAAAAAGGGCCGTGGTTTGTGTTGGGGGCCTGTGGCTGGAGTGGCCGGCTGGCTCCTTAAAATCCACGATACGCGGGATGGTTCCCAGATGAAAGGTGGCACCAGTGCCGAGTCGGGCTGGTTTGATAGAGCCAAGTGGCTCCTGCAATCTGCCAGGCAGAAGATGGGCAGGTCAGTTTTACTTCCAGGGAAAAGGGCTGTAGTTTGTGTTTGGGAGCCTGTGGCTGGGAGTGGCCGGCTGGCTCCTGAAAATGCACGATACGCAGGATGGTTCCCAGATGAAAGGTGGCACCAGTGCCGAGTCGGGCTGGTTTGATAGAGGCAAGTGTCTCCTGCTGTCTGCCAGCCAGAAGCGGGGAGGGTGAGTTTTGTTTGCCAGGGAAAAGGGCTGTGGTTTGTTTTCGGGTGCCTGTGTCTGGGAATGGCCGGCTGACTCCTTAAAATCCACGCCACGCAGGATGGTTTCCAGACCCAAGGGGGCACCAGTGCCGAGTCGGGCGGCTTTTATAGATCCAAGTGGCTCCTGCAATCTGCCAGCCAGGAGCGTGGCGGGTGAGTTTTTTTGGCCAGGGAAAAGGACCGTGGTTTGTTTTGGAGGCCTGTGGCTGGGAGTGGCCGGCTGGCCCTGGAAAATCCACGATACGCAGGATGGTTCCCAAATGAAAGGTGGCACCAGTGCCGAGTCGGAATGGTTTGAGAGAGCCAAGTGGCTCCTGCAATCTGCCAGCCAGAAGATGGGCAGGTCAGTTTTACTTCCAGGGAAATAGTCCGTAGTTTGTGTTTGCGGGCCTGTGGCTGGGAGTGGCCGGCTGGCTCCTGAAAATCCTCGATACGCAGGTTGATTCCCAGAGCCAAGGTGGCACCACTGCCATGTCGGACTGCTATGATAGTACAAAGTGGCTACTGCAACCTGCCATCCAGAAGCCAGGAAGCTGAGTTTTTTTTCCAGGGAAAAGGGCTGTAGTATGTGTTTGGGGGCTTCTGGCTGGGAGTGGCTGGCTGGCTCCTGAAAATCGACGTTACGCAGGATGGTTCCCAGATGAAAGGTGGCACCAGTGCCGAGTCGGGCTGGTTTGATAGTACCAAGTGGCTCATGCAATCTGCCAGCCAGAAGATGGGCAGGTCAGTTTTACTTCCAGGGATAAGGGCCGTACTTTTTTTGGGGGGGCCTGTGGCTGGGAGTGGCGGCTGGCTCCAGAAACTCCACGTTATGGATGATGGTTCCCAGATGAAAGGTGGCACCAGTGCCGAGTCGTGCTGGTTTGATAGAGCCAAGTGGCTCCACAAATCTGCCAGCCAGAAGATGGGCAGGTCAGTTTTTTTTCCAGGGAAAAGGGCCGTAGTTTGTGTTTGGGAGCCTGTGGCTGGGAGTGCCTGGCTGGCTCCTGAAAATCCACGATACGCAGGATGATTCCCAGACCCAAGGCGGCACCAGTGCCGAGTCGGGCTGGTTTGATAGAGGCACGTGTCTCCTGCAATCTGCCAGCCAGAAGCGGAGTGGGTGAGTTTTGTTTTCCAGGGAAAAGGGCCGTGGTTTCCTTTCAGGGGCCTGTGTCTTGGAATGGCCGGCTGGCTCCTTAAAGTCCACGCCACGCAGGATGGTTCCCAGACCCAATGGGGCACCAGTGCCGAGTCGGGCTGGTTTGATAGAGTCAAGTGGTTCCTGCAAACTGCCAGACAGAAGCGTGGCGGGTGAGTTTTTTTTGTCAGAGAAAATGGCCGTGGTTTGTGTTGGGGGCCTGTGGCAGGGAGTGGCCGGCTGGCTCCTGAAAATCCACGATACGCAGGATGGTTCCCTGATGAAAGGTGGCACCAGTGCCAAGTCGGACTGCTATGATAGTACAAAGTGGCTCCTGCCATCTACCATCCAGGAGTCGGGGAGCTGAGTTTTTTTTCCAGGGAAAAGTGCCGTGGTATGTGTTTGGGGGCCTGTGGCTGGGAGTGGCCGGCTGGCTCCTGAAAATCCACGATACTCAGGATGGTTCCCAGATGAAAGGTGGCACCAGTGCCGAGTCGGAATTGTTTGATAGAGCCAAGTGGCTCCTGGAAAATGCAAGCCAGAAGATGGGCAGGTCAGTTTAACTTCCAGGGAAGAGGGCCGTAGTTTGTGTTTGGGGGCCTGTGGCTGGGAGTGGCTGGCTGGCTCCTGAAAATCCACGATACACAGGATGGTTCGCAGATGAAAGGTGGCACCAGTGCCGAGTCGGGCTGGTTTGATAGAGCCAAGTGGCTCCTGCAAACTGCCAGCCAGAAGATGGGCAGGTGAATTTTGTTTGCCAGGGAAATGGGCTGTGGTTTGTGTTGGGGGCCTGTGGCTGGGAGTGGCTGGCTGGCTCCTGAAAATCCACGATACACAGGATGGTTGCAAATGAATGGTGGCACCAGTGCCGAGTCGGGCTGGTTTGATAGAGGCAACTGTATCCTGAAATATGCCAGCCAGAAGCGGCATGGGTGAGTTTTGTTTGCCAGGGTAAAGGGTCGTGGTTTGTTTTCGGGGGCCTGTGTCTGGGAATGGCCGGCTGGCTCCTTAAAATCCATGCCATGCGGGATGGTTCCCAGACCCAAGGGGGCACCAGTGCCGAGTCGGGCTGGTTTGAAAGTATCAAGTGGGTCCTGCAATCTGCCAGCCAGAAGATGGGCAGGTCAGTTTTACTTCCAGGGAAAAGGGCCGTAGTTTGTGTTTGGGAGCCTGTGGCTGGGAGTGGCCGGCTGGCTCCCTAAAATCCACTATACGCAGGATGATTCCCAGATGAAAGGTGGCATCAGTGCCAAGTCGGACTGCTATGATAGTGCAAAGTGGCTCCTGCAATCTACCATCCAGAAGCCGGGGAGCTGAGTTTTTTTTCCAGGAAAAAGGGCCGTGGTTTGTGTTGGGGGCCTGTGGCTGGAGTGGCCGGCTGGCTCCTTAAAATCCACGATACGCAGGATGGTTCCCAGATGAAAGGTGGCACCAGTGCCGAGTCGGGCTGGTTTGATAGAGCCAAGTGGCTCCTGCAATCTGCCAGGCAGAAGATGGGCAGGTCAGTTTTACTTCCAGGGAAAAGGGCTGTAGTTTGTGTTTGGGAGCCTGTGGCTGGGAGTGGCCGGCTGGCTCCTGAAAATGCACGATACGCAGGATGGTTCCCAGATGAATGGTGGCACCAGTGCCGAGTCGGGCTGGTTTGATAGAGGCAAGTGTCTCCTGCTGTCTGCCAGCCAGAAGCGGGGAGGGTGAGTTTTGTTTGCCAGGGAAAAGGGCTGTGGTTTGTTTTCGGGTGCCTGTGTCTGGGAATGGCCGGCTGACTCCTTAAAATCCACGCCACGCAGGATGGTTTCCAGACCCAAGGGGGCACCAGTGCCGAGTCGGGCGGCTTTTATAGATCCAAGTGGCTCCTGCAATCTGCCAGCCAGGAGCGTGGCGGGTGAGTTTTTTTGGCCAGGGAAAAGGACCGTGGTTTGTTTTGGAGGCCTGTGGCTGGGAGTGGCCGGCTGGCCCTGGAAAATCCACGATACGCAGGATGGTTCCCAAATGAAAGGTGGCACCAGTGCCGAGTCGGAATGGTTTGAGAGAGCCAAGTGGCTCCTGCAATCTGCCAGCCAGAAGATGGGCAGGTCAGTTTTACTTCCAGGGAAATAGTCCGTAGTTTGTGTTTGCGGGCCTGTGGCTGGGAGTGGCCGGCTGGCTCCTGAAAATCCTCGATACGCAGGTTGATTCCCAGAGCCAAGGTGGCACCACTGCCATGTCGGACTGCTATGATAGTACAAAGTGGCTACTGCAACCTGCCATCCAGAAGCCAGGAAGCTGAGTTTTTTTTCCAGGGAAAAGGGCTGTAGTATGTGTTTGGGGGCTTCTGGCTGGGAGTGGCTGGCTGGCTCCTGAAAATCGACGTTACGCAGGATGGTTCCCAGATGAAAGGTGGCACCAGTGCCGAGTCGGGCTGGTTTGATAGTACCAAGTGGCTCATGCAATCTGCCAGCCAGAAGATGGGCAGGTCAGTTTTACTTCCAGGGATAAGGGCCGTACTTTTTTTGGGGGGGCCTGTGGCTGGGAGTGGCGGCTGGCTCCAGAAACTCCACGTTATGGATGATGGTTCCCAGATGAAAGGTGGCACCAGTGCCGAGTCGTGCTGGTTTGATAGAGCCAAGTGGCTCCACAAATCTGCCAGCCAGAAGATGGGCAGGTCAGTTTTTTTTCCAGGGAAAAGGGCCGTAGTTTGTGTTTGGGAGCCTGTGGCTGGGAGTGCCTGGCTGGCTCCTGAAAATCCACGATACGCAGGATGATTCCCAGACCCAAGGCGGCACCAGTGCCGAGTCGGGCTGGTTTGATAGAGGCACGTGTCTCCTGCAATCTGCCAGCCAGAAGCGGAGTGGGTGAGTTTTGTTTTCCAGGGAAAAGGGCCGTGGTTTCCTTTCAGGGGCCTGTGTCTTGGAATGGCCGGCTGGCTCCTTAAAGTCCACGCCACGCAGGATGGTTCCCAGACCCAATGGGGCACCAGTGCCGAGTCGGGCTGGTTTGATAGAGTCAAGTGGTTCCTGCAAACTGCCAGACAGAAGCGTGGCGGGTGAGTTTTTTTTGTCAGAGAAAATGGCCGTGGTTTGTGTTGGGGGCCTGTGGCAGGGAGTGGCCGGCTGGCTCCTGAAAATCCACGATACGCAGGATGGTTCCCTGATGAAAGGTGGCACCAGTGCCAAGTCGGACTGCTATGATAGTACAAAGTGGCTCCTGCCATCTACCATCCAGGAGTCGGGGAGCTGAGTTTTTTTTCCAGGGAAAAGTGCCGTGGTATGTGTTTGGGGGCCTGTGGCTGGGAGTGGCCGGCTGGCTCCTGAAAATCCACGATACTCAGGATGGTTCCCAGATGAAAGGTGGCACCAGTGCCGAGTCGGAATTGTTTGATAGAGCCAAGTGGCTCCTGGAAAATGCAAGCCAGAAGATGGGCAGGTCAGTTTAACTTCCAGGGAAGAGGGCCGTAGTTTGAGTTTGGGGGCCTGTGGCTGGGAGTGGCTGGCTGGCTCCTGAAAATCCACGATACACAGGATGGTTCGCAGATGAAAGGTGGCACCAGTGCCGAGTCGGGCTGGTTTGATAGAGCCAAGTGGCTCCTGCAAACTGCCAGCCAGAAGATGGGCAGGTGAATTTTGTTTGCCAGGGAAATGGGCTGTGGTTTGTGTTGGGGGCCTGTGGCTGGGAGTGGCTGGCTGGCTCCTGAAAATCCACGATACACAGGATGGTTGCAAATGAATGGTGGCACCAGTGCCGAGTCGGGCTGGTTTGATAGAGGCAACTGTATCCTGAAATATGCCAGCCAGAAGCGGCATGAGTGAGTTTTGTTTGCCAGGGTAAAGGGTCGTGGTTTGTTTTCGGGGGCCTGTGTCTGGGAATGGCCGGCTGGCTCCTTAAAATCCATGCCACGCGGGATGGTTCCCAGACCCAAGGGGGCACCAGTGCCGAGTCGGGCTGGTTTGAAAGTATCAAGTGGGTCCTGCAATCTGCCAGCCAGAAGATGGGCAGGTCAGTTTTACTTCCAGGGAAAAGGGCCGTAGTTTGTGTTTGGGGGCCTGTGGCTGGGAGTGGCCGGCTGGCTCCCTAAAATCCACTATACGCAGGATGATTCCCAGATGAAAGGTGGCATCAGTGCCAAGTCGGACTGCTATGATAGTGCAAAGTGGCTCCTGCAATCTACCATCCAGAAGCCGGGGAGCTGAGTTTTTTTTCCAGGAAAAAGGGCCGTGGTTTGTGTTGGGGGCCTGTGGCTGGAGTGGCCGGCTGGCTCCTTAAAATCCACGATACGCAGGATGGTTCCCAGATGAAAGGTGGCACCAGTGCCGAGTCGGGCTGGTTTGATAGAGCCAAGTGGCTCCTGCAATCTGCCAGGCAGAAGATGGGCAGGTCAGTTTTACTTCCAGGGAAAAGGGCTGTAGTTTGTGTTTGGGAGCCTGTGGCTGGGAGTGGCCGGCTGGCTCCTGAAAATGCACGATACGCAGGATGGTTCCCAGATGAAAGGTGGCACCAGTGCCGAGTCGGGCTGGTTTGATAGAGGCAAGTGTCTCCTGCTGTCTGCCAGCCAGAAGCGGGGAGGGTGAGTTTTGTTTGCCAGGGAAAAGGGCTGTGGTTTGTTTTCGGGTGCCTGTGTCTGGGAATGGCCGGCTGACTCCTTAAAATCCACGCCACGCAGGATGGTTTCCAGACCCAAGGGGGCACCAGTGCCGAGTCGGGCGGCTTTTATAGATCCAAGTGGCTCCTGCAATCTGCCAGCCAGGAGCGTGGCGGGTGAGTTTTTTTGGCCAGGGAAAAGGACCGTGGTTTGTTTTGGAGGCCTGTGGCTGGGAGTGGCCGGCTGGCCCTGGAAAATCCACGATACGCAGGATGGTTCCCAAATGAAAGGTGGCACCAGTGCCGAGTCGGAATGGTTTGAGAGAGCCAAGTGGCTCCTGCAATCTGCCAGCCAGAAGGTGGGCAGGTCAGTTTTACTTCCAGGGAAAAGGGCCGTAGTTTGAGTTTGCGGGCCTGTGGCTGGGAGTGGCCGGCTGGCTCCTGAAAATCCTCGATACGCAGGTTGATTCCCAGAGCCAAGGTGGCACCACTGCCATGTCGGACTGCTATGATAGTACAAAGTGGCTACTGCAACCTGCCATCCAGAAGCCAGGAAGCTGAGTTTTTTTTCCAGGGAAAAGGGCTGTAGTATGTGTTTGGTGGCTTCTGGCTGGGAGTGGCTGGCTGGCTCCTGAAAATCGACGTTACGCAGGATGGTTCCCAGATGAAAGGTGGCACCAGTGCCGAGTCGGGCTGGTTTGATAGTACCAAGTGGCTCCTGCAATCTGGAAGCCAGAAGCGGGGCGGGTGAGTTTTGTTTGCCAGGGAAAAGGGCCGTGGTGTGTGTTGGGGGCCTGTGGCTGGGAGTGGCCGGCTGGCTCCTGAAAATCCACGATACGCAGGATGGTTCCCTGATGAAAGGTGGCACCAGTGCCGAGTCAGGCTGGTTTGATAGTACCAAGTGTGTCCTGCAATCTGTCAGGCAGAAGATGGGCAGGTCAGTTTTACTTCCAGGGAAAAGGTCCGTAGTTTGGTTTGGGGGCCTGTGGCTGGGAGTGGCCGGCTGGCACCCGAAAATCCGCGATACGCAGGATGGTTCCCAAATGAAAGGTGGCACCAGTGCCGAGTCGGAATGGTTTGATAGAGCCAAGTGGCTCCTGCAATCTGCCAGACAGAAGATGGGCAGGTCAGTTTTACTTCCAGGGAAAAGGGCTGTAGTTTTTGTTTGCGGGCCTGTGGCTGGGAGTGGCCGGCTGGCTCCTGAAAATCCTCGATACACAGGTTGATTCCCAGAGCCAAGGTGGCAACACTGCCATGTCGGACTGCTATGATAGTACAAAGTGGCTACTGCAACCTGCCATCCAGAAGCCAGGAAACTGAGTTTTTTTTCCAGGGAAAAGGGCTGTAGTATGTGTTTGGGGGCTTCTGGCTGGGAGTGGCTGGCTGGCTCCTGAAAATCGACGTTACGCAGGATGGTTCCCAGATGAAAGGTGGCACCAGTGCCGAGTCAGGCTGGTTTGATAGAGCCAAGTGTCTCCTGCAATCTGCCAGCCAGGAGCGGGGTGGGTGAGTTTTGTTTGCCAGGGAAAAGGGCCGTGGTTTGTATTCGGGGGCCTGTGGCTGGGAGTGGCCGGCTGCCTCCTTAAAATCCACGCCACGCAGGATGGTTCCCAGACCCAAGGGGTACCAGTGCCGAGTCGGGCTGGTTTGATAGACGCAAGTGGCTCCTGCAATATGCAAGCCAGAAGCGGGGCGGGTGAGATTTGTTTGCCAGGGAAAAGGGCCGTTGTATGTGTTGGGGGTCTGTGGCTGGGAGTGGCCGGCTGGCTCCTGAAAATCCACGATACGCAGGTTGATTCCCAGAGCCAAGGTGGCACCACTGCCATGTCGGACTGCTATGATAGTACAAAGTGGCTACTGCAACCTGCCATCCAGAAGCCAGGAAGCTGAGTTTTTTTTCCAGGCAAAAGGGCTGTAGTATGTGTTTGGGGGCTTCTGGCTGGGAGTGGCTGGCTGGCTCCTGAAAATCGACGTTACGCAGGATGGTTCCCAGATGAAAGGTGGCACCAGTGCCGAGTCGTGCTGGTTTGATAGTACCAAGTGGCTCCTGCAATCTGCCAGCCAGAAGATGGGCAGGTCAGTTTTACTTCCAGGGATAAGGGCCGTACTTTTTTTGGGGGGGCCTGTGGCTGGGAGTGGCGGCTGGCTCCAGAAACTCCACGTTATGGATGATGGTTCCCAGATGAAAGGTGGCACCAGTGCCGAGTCGTGCTGGTTTGATAGAGCCAAGTGGCTCCACAAATCTGCCAGCCAGAAGATGGGCAGGTATGTTTTTTTTCCAGGGAAAAGGGCCGTAGTTTGTGTTTGGGAGCCTGTGGCTGGGAGTGCCTGGCTGGCTCCTGAAAATCCACGATACGCAGGATGATTCCCAGATGAAAGGTGGCACCAGTGCCGAGTCGGGCTGGTTTCATAGAGGCACGTGTCTCCTGCAATCTGCCAGCCAGAAGCGGAGTGGGTGAGTTTTGTTTGCCAGGGAAAAGGGCCGTGGTTTCCTTTCAGGGGCCTGTGTCTTGGAATGGCCGGCTGGCTCCTTAAAGTCCACGCCACGCAGGATGGTTCCCAGACCCAATGGGGCACCAGTGCCGAGTCGGGCTGGTTTGATAGAGTCAAGTGGTTCCTGCAAACTGCGAGACAGAAGCGTGGCGGGTGAGTTTTTTTTGTCAGAGAAAATGGCCGTGGTTTGTGTTGGGGGCCTGTGGCTGGGAGTGGCCGGCTGGCTCCTGAAAATCCACGATACGCAGGATGATTCCAAGATGAAAGGTGGCACCAGTGCCAAGTCGGACTGCTATGATAGTACAAAGTGGCTCCTGCCATCTACCATCCAGGAGTCGGGGAGCTGAGTTTTTTTTCCAGGGAAAAGTGCCGTGGTATGTGTTTGGGGGCCTGTGGCTGGGAGTGGCCGGCTGGCTCCTGAAAATCCACGCCGCGCCGGATGGTTCCCAGATGAAAGGTGGCACCAGTGCCGAGTCGGAATTGTTTGATAGAGCCAAGTGGCTCCTGGAAAATGCAAGCCAGAAGATGGGCAGGTCAGTTTAACTTCCAGGGAAGAGGGCCGTAGTTTGTGTTTGGGGGCCTGTGGCTGGGAGTGGCTGGCTGGCTCCTGAAAATCCACGATACACAGGATGGTTCGCAGATGAAAGGTGGCACCAGTGCCGAGTCGGGCTGGTTTGATAGAGCCAAGTGGCTCCTGCAAACTGCCAGCCAGAAGATGGGCAGGTGAATTTTGTTTGCCAGGGAAATGGGCTGTGGTTTGTGTTGGGGGCCTGTGGCTGGGAGTGGCTGGCTGGCTCCTGAAAATCCACGATACACAGGATGGTTGCAAATGAATGGTGGCACCAGTGCCGAGTCGGGCTGGTTTGATAGAGGCAACTGTATCCTGAAATATGCCAGCCAGAAGCGGCATGGGTGAGTTTTGTTTGCCAGGGTAAAGGGTCGTGGTTTGTTTTCGGGGGCCTGTGTCTGGGAATGGCCGGCTGGCTCCTTAAAATCCATGCCATGCGGGATGGTTCCCAGACCCAAGGGGGCACCAGTGCCGAGTCGGGCTGGTTTGAAAGTATCAAGTGGGTCCTGCAATCTGCCAGCCAGAAGATGGGCAGGTCAGTTTTACTTCCAGGGAAAAGGGCCGTAGTTTGTGTTTGGGAGCCTGTGGCTGGGAGTGGCCGGCTGGCTCCCTAAAATCCACTATACGCAGGATGATTCCCAGATGAAAGGTGGCATCAGTGCCAAGTCGGACTGCTATGATAGTGCAAAGTGGCTCCTGCAATCTACCATCCAGAAGCCGGGGAGCTGAGTTTTTTTTCCAGGAAAAAGGGCCGTGGTTTGTGTTGGGGGCCTGTGGCTGGAGTGGCCGGCTGGCTCCTTAAAATCCACGATACGCAGGATGGTTCCCAGATGAAAGGTGGCACCAGTGCCAAGTCGGGCTGGTTTGATAGAGCCAAGTGGCTCCTGCAATCTGCCAGGCAGAAGATGGGCAGGTCAGTTTTACTTCCAGGGAAAAGGGCTGTAGTTTGTGTTTGGGAGCCTGTGGCTGGGAGTGGCCGGCTGGCTCCTGAAAATGCACGATACGCAGGATGGTTCCCAGATGAAAGGTGGCACCAGTGCCGAGTCGGGCTGGTTTGATAGAGGCAAGTGTCTCCTGCTGTCTGCCAGCCAGAAGCGGGGAGGGTGAGTTTTGTTTGCCAGGGAAAAGGGCTGTGGTTTGTTTTCGGGTGCCTGTGTCTGGGAATGGCCGGCTGACTCCTTAAAATCCACGCCACGCAGGATGGTTTCCAGACCCAAGGGGGCACCAGTGCCGAGTCGGGCGGCTTTTATAGATCCAAGTGGCTCCTCCAATCTGCCAGCCAGAAGATGGGCAGGTCAGTTTTACTTCCAGGGAAAAGGTCCGTAGTTTGTGTTCGGGGCCTGTGGCTGGGAGTGGCCGGCTGGCTCCCGAAAATCCACTATACGCAGGATGATTCCTAGGTGAAAGGTGGCACCAGTGCCAAGTCGGACTGCTATGATAGTACAAAGTCGCTCCTGCAATCTACCATCCAGCAGCCGGGGAGCTGAGTTTTTTTTCCAGGGAAAAAGGGCCCTGGTATGTGTTTGGGGGACCGGGGCGGGGAGTGGCCGGATGGCTCCTGAAAATTGACGATACTCAGGATGGTTCCCAGATGAAAGGTGGCACCAGTGCCGAGTCGGGCTGGTTTGATAGAGGCAAGTGTCTCCTGCAGTCTACCAGCCAGAAGCGGGGAGGGTGAGTTTTGTTTGCCAGGGAAAAGGGCCGTGGTTTGTTTTCGGGGTCCTGTGTCTGGGAATGGCCGGCTGGCTCCTTAAAATCCACGCCACTCAGGATGGTTCCCAGACCCAAGGGGGCACCAGTGCCGAGTCGGGCTGCTTTGATAGAGCCAAGTGGCTCCTGCAATCTGCCAGCCTGAAGCGTGGCGGGTGATTTTTTTTTGCCAGGGAAAAGGGCCGTGGTTTGTGTTGGGGGCCTGTGGCTGGGAGTGGCCGGCTGACTCCTGAAAATCCACGTTACGCAGGATGGTTCCCAGATGTATGGTGGCACCAGTGCCGAGTCGGGCTGGTTTGATAGTACAAGTGGGTCCTGCAATCTGCCAGCCAGAAGATGGGCAGGTCAGTTTTACTTCCAGGGAAAAGGGCCGTATTTTGTGTTTGGGGGCCAGTGGCTGGGAGTGGCCGGCTGTCTCCTGAAAATCCACGATACGCAGGATGGTTCCCAGACACAAGGTGGCACCACTGCCAAGTCGGGCTCCTATGATGGTACAAAGTGGCTCCTGCAATCTACCATCCAGAAGCCGGGGAGTTGAGTTTTTTTTCCAGGGAAAAGGGCCGTGGTATGTGTTTGGGGGCGTCTGGCTGGGAGTGGCTGGCTGGCTCCTGAAAATCGACGATACGCAGGATGGTTCGCAGATGAAAGGTGGCACCAATGCCGAGGCGGACTGGTTTGATAGAGGCAACTGTCTCCTGCAGTCTGCCAGCCAGAAGCGGGGAGGGTGAGTTTTGTTTGCCAGGTAAAAGGGCCGTGGTTTTTTTCGGGCGCCTGTGTCTGCGAATTGCCGGCTGGCTCCTTAAAATCCACGCCACGCAGGATGGTTCCCAGACCCATGTTGGCACCAGTGCCGAGTCGGGCTGCTTTGATAGAGGCAAATGGCTCCTGCAATCTGCCAGCCAGGAGCGTGGCGGGTGATTATTTTTTGCCAGGGAAAAGGGCCGTGGTTTGTGTATGGGGGCCTGTGGCTGGGAGTGGCTGGCTGGCTCCTGAAACTCCACGTTATGGATGATGGTTCTCAGATGAAAGGTGGCACCAATGCCGAGGCGGACTGGTTTGATAGAGGCAACTGTCTCCTGCAATCTGCCAGCCAGAAGATGGTCAGGTCAGTTTTACTTCCAGGGAAAAGGGCTGTAGTTTGTGTTTGGGGGCCTGTGGCTGGCAGTGGCCGACTGGCTCGTGAAAATCCACGATACGCAGGATGATTCCCAGATGAAAGGTGGCACCAGTGCCAAGTCGGACTGGTTTGATAGAGGCACGTGTCTCCTGCAATCTGCCAGCCAGAAGCGGGGTGGGTGAGTTTTGTTTGCCAGGGATAAGGGCTGTGGTTTGCTTTCAGGGGCCTGTGTCTTGGAATGGCCGGCTGGCTCCTTAAAATCCACGCCACGCAGGATGGTTCCCAGACGCAAGGGGGCACCAGTGCCGAGTCGGGCTGGTTTGATAGAGTCAAGTGGCTCCTGCAATCTGCTAGACAGAAGCGTGGCGGGTGAGTTTTTTTTGTCAGAGAAAATGGCCGTGGTTTGTGTTGGGGGCCTATGACTGGGAGTGGCCGGCTGGCTCCTGAAAATCCACGATACGCAGGATGGTTTCCAGATGAAAGGTGGCACCAGTGCCAAGTCGGACTGCTATGATAGTACCAAGTGGCTCCTGCAATCTGCCAGCCATAAGATGGGCAGGTCAGTTTTACTTCCAGGGAAAAGGTCCGTAGTTTTTTTTTGGGGGCCTGTGGCTGGGAGTGGCCGTCTGGCTCCCGAAAATCCACGATACGCAGGATGGTTCCCAAATGAAAGGTGGCACCAGTGCCGTGTCGGAATGGTTTGATAGAGCCAAGTGGCTCCTGGAAAATGCCAGCCAGAAGATGGGCAGGTCAGTTTTACTTCCAGGGAAGGGAGCCCTAGTTTGTGTTTGGGGGCCTGTGGCAGGGAGTGGCCGCCTGGCTCCTGAAAATCCACGATACACAGAATGGTTCGCAGATGAAAGGTGGCACCAGTGCCGAGTCGGGCTGGTTTGATAGAGCCAAGTGGCTCCTGCAAACTGCCAGCCAGAAGATGGGCAGGTGAATTTTGTTTGCCAGGGAAATGGGCCGTGGTTTGTGTTGGGGGCCTGTGGCTGGGAGTGGCCGGCTGGCTGCTGAAAATCCACGATACACAGGATGGTTCCCAGATGAAAGGTGGCACCAGTGCCGAGTCGGGCTGGTTTGATAGAGCCAAGTGGCTCCTGCAATCTGCAAGCCCGAAGCGGGGTGGGTGAGTTTTGTTTGCCAGGGTAAAGGGTCGTGGTTTGTTTTCGGGGGCCTGTGTCTGGGAATGGCCGGCTGGCTCCTTAAAATCCACGCCACGCAGGATGGTTCCCAGACCCAAGGGGGCACCAGTGCCGAGTCGGGCTGCTTTGATAGAGCCAAGTGGCTCCTGCAATCTGCAAGCCCGAAGCGGGGTGGGTGCGTTTTTTTTGCCAGGGAAAAGGCCGTAGTTTGTGTTTGGGGGCCTGTGGCTGGGAGTGGCCGGCTGGCTCCTGAAAATCCACTATACGCAGGATGATTCCCAGATGAAAGGTGGCACCAGTGCCAAGTCGGACTGCTATGATAGTACAAAGTGGCTCCTGCAATCTACCATCCAGAAGCCGGGGAGCTGAGTTTTTTTTCCAGGGAAAAGGGCCGTTCTTTGTGTTGGGGGCCTGTGGCTGGAGTGGCCGGCTGGCTCCTTAAAATCCACGATACGCAGGATGGTTCCCAGATGAAAGGTGGCACCAGTGCCAAGTCGGGCTGGTTTGATAGAGCCAAGTAGCTCCTGCAATCTGCCAGGCAGAAGATGGGCAGGTCAGTTTTACTTCCAGGGAAAAGGGCCGTAGTTTGTGTTTGGGTGCCTGTGGCTGGGAGTGGCCGGCTGGCTCCTGAAAATCCACGATACACAGGATGGTTCGCAGATGAAAGGTGGCACCAGTGCCGAGTCGGGCTGGTTTGATAGAGCCAAGTGGCTCCTGCAATCTGCCAGCCAGAAGATGGGCAGGTGAATTTTGTTTGCCAAGGAAATGGGCCGTGGTTTGTGTTGGGGGCCTGTGGCTGGGAGTGGCCGGCTGGCTCCTGAAGATCCACGATACGCAGGATGGTTCCCAGATGAAAGGTGGCACCAGTGCCGAGTCGGGCTGGTTTCATAGTACCAAGTGGTTCCTGCAATCTGCCAGCCAGAAGATAGGCAGGTCAGTTTTACTTCCAGGGAAAAGGGCCGTAATTTTTTTTGGGGGGCCTGTGGCTGGGAGTGGCCGGCTGGCTGCTAAAAATCCACGATACAAAGGATGGTTCGCAGATGAAAGGTGGCACCAGTGCCGAGTCGGGCTGGTTTGATAGAGCCAAGTGGCTCCTGCAATCTGCCAGCCAGAAGAGGGGCAGGTCAGTTTTACTTCCAGGGAAAAGGGCCGTGGTTTTTTTCGGGGGCCTGTGGCTGGGAGTTGCCGACTGGCTCGTGAAAATCCACGATAGGCTGGATGATTCCCAGACCCAAGGTGGCAACAGTGCCAAGTCGGACTGCTATGATAGTACAAAGTGGCTCCTGCAATCTGCCATCCCGAAGCCGGGGAGTTGAGTTTTTATTCCTGGGAAAAGTGCCGTGGTATGTGTTTGGGGGCCTGTGGCTGGGAGTGGCCGGCTGCCTCCTGAAAATCCACGATACTCAGGATGGTTCCCCGATGAAAGGTGGCACCAGTGCCGAGTCGGGCTGGTTTGATAGAGCCAAGTGGCTCCTGCAATCTGGAAGCCAGAAGCGGGGCGGGTGAGTTTTGTTTGCCAGGGAAAAGGCCCGTGGTGTGTGTTGGGGGCCTGTGGCTGGGAGTGGCCGGATGGCTCCTGAAAATCCACGATACGCAGGATGGTTCCCTGATGAAAGGTGGCACCAGTGCCGAGTCGGGCTGGTTTGATAGTACCAAGTGGGTCCTGCTAACTGTCAGGCAGAAGATGGGCAGGTCAGTTTTACTTCCAGGGAAAAGGTCCGTAGTTTGGTTTGGGGGCCTGTGGCTGGGAGTGGCCGGCTGGCACCCGAAAATCCGCGATACGCAGGATGGTTCCCAAATGAAAGGTGGCACCAGTGCCGAGTCGGAATGGTTTGATAGAGCCAAGTGGCTCCTGCAATCTGCCAGACAGAAGATGGGCAGGTCAGTTTTACTTCCAGGGAAAAGGGCTGTAGTTTTTGTTTGCGGGCCTGTGGCTGGGAGTGGCCGGCTGGCTCCTGAAAATCCTCGATACGCAGGTTGATTCCCAGAGCCAAGGTGGCACCACTGCCATGTCGGACTGCTATGATAGTACAAAGTGGCTACTGCAACCTGCCATCCAGAAGCCAGGAAGCTGAGTTTTTTTTCCAGGGAAAAGGGCTGTAGTATGTGTTTGGGGGCTTCTGGCTGGGAGTGGCGGGCTGGCTCCTGAAAATCGACGTTACGCAGGATGGTTCCCAGATGAAAGGTGGCACCAGTGCCGAGTCGTGCTGGTTTGATAGTACCAAGTGGCTCATGCAATCTGCCAGCCAGAAGATGGGCAGGTCAGTTTTACTTCCAGGGATAAGGGCCGTACTTTTTTTTTGGGGGCCTGTGGCTGGGTGTGGCGGCTGGCTCCAGAAACTCCACGTTATGGATGATGGTTCCCAGATGAAAGGTGGCACCAGTGCCGAGTCGGGCTGGTTTGATAGAGCCAAGTGGCTGCACAAATCTGCCAGCCAGAAGATGGGCAGGTCAGTTTTTTTTCCAGGGAAAAGGGCCGTAGTTTGTGTTTGGGAGCCTGTGGCTGGGAGTGCCTGGCTGGCTCCTGAAAATCCACGATACGCAGGATGATTCCCAGATGAAAGGTGGCACCAGTGCCGAGTCGGGCTGGTTTGATAGAGGCACGTGTCTCCTGCAATCTGCCAGCCAGAAGCGGAGTGGGTGAGTTTTGTTTGCCAGGGAAAAGGGCCGTGGTTTCCTTTCAGGGGCCTGTGTCTTGGAATGGCCGGCTGGCTCCTTAAAGTCCACGCCACGCAGGATGGTTCCCAGACCCAATGGGGCACCAGTGCCGAGTCGGGCTGGTTTGATAGAGTCAAGTGGTTCCTGCAAACTGCCAGACAGAAGCGTGGCGGGTGAGTTTTTTTTGTCAGAGAAAATGGCCGTGGTTTGTGTTGGGGGCCTGTGGCTGGGAGTGGCCGGCTGGCTCCTGAAAATCCACAATACACAGGATGGTTCGCAGATGAAAGGTGGCACCAGTGCCGAGTCGGGCTGGATTGATAGAGCCAAGTGGCTCCTGCAATCTGCCAGCCAGAAGATGGGCAGGTGAATTTTGTTTGCCAGGGAAATGGGCCGTGGTTTGTGTTGGGGGCCTGTGTCTGGGAATGGCCGGCTGGCTCCCAAAAATCCACGATACGCAGGATGATTCCCAGATGAAAGGTGGCATCAGTGCCAAGTCGGACTGCTATGATAGTACAAAGTGGCTCCTGCCATCTACCATCCAGGAGTCGGGGAGCTGAGTTTTTTTTCCAGGGAAAAGGCCTGTGGTATGTGTTTGGGGGCCTGTGGCTGGGAGTGGCCGGCTGGCTGCTAAAAATCCACGATACGCAGGACGATTCCCAGATGAGAGGTGGCACCAGTGCCAAGTCGGACTGCTATGATAGTACAAAGTGGCTCCTGCAATCTGCCAGCCAGAAGATGGGCAGGTCAGTTTTACTTCCAGGGAAAAGGGCCGTAGTTTATATTTGGGTGCTTGTGGTTGGGAGTGGCCGGCTGGCTCCTGAAAATACACGTTACGCAGGATAGTTCCCAGATGAAAGGTGGCACCAGTGCCAAGTTGGACTGCTATGATAGTACCAAGTGGGTCTTGCAATCTTCCAGCCAGAAGATGGGCAGGTCAGTTTTACTTCCAGGGAAAAGGGCCGTAGTTTGTGTTTGGGTGCCTGTGGCTGGGAGTGGCTGGCTGGCTCCTGAAAATCCACGATACACAGGATGGTTGCAAATGAATGGTGGCACCAGTGCCGAGTCGGGCTGGTTTGATAGAGGCAACTGTATCCTGAAATATGCCAGCCAGAAGCGGCATGGGTGAGTTTCGTTTGCCAGGGTAAAGGGTCGTGGTTTGTTTTCGGGGGCCTGTGTCTGGGAATGGCCGGCTGGCTCCTTAAAATCCATGCCACGCAGGATGGTTCCCAGACCCAAGGGGGCACCAGTGCCGAGTCGGGCTGGTTTGATAGTATCAAGTGGCTCCTGCAATCTGCCAGCCAGAAGATGGGCAGGTCAGTTTTACTTCCAGGGAAAAGGGCCGTAGTTTGTGTTTGGGGGCCTGTGGCTGGGAGTGGCCGGCTGGCTCCCTAAAATCCACTATACGTAGGATGATTCCCAGATGAAAGGTGGCATCAGTGCCAAGTCGGACTGCTATGATAGTGCAAAGTGGCTCCTGCAATCTACCATCCAGAAGCCGGGGAGCTGAGTTTTTTTTCCAGGAAAAAGGGCCGTGGTTTGTGTTGGGGGCCTGTGGCTGGAGTGGCCGGCTGGCTCCTTAAAATCCACGATACGCAGGATGGTTCCCAGATGAAAGGTGGCACCAGTGCCGCGTCGGGCTGGTTTGATAGAGCCAAGTGGCTCCTGCAATCTGCCAGGCAGAAGATGGGCAGGTCAGTTTTACTTCCAGGGAAAAGGTCCGTAGTTTGTGTTTGGGAGTCTGTGGCTGGGAGTGGCCGGCTGGCTCCTGAAAATGCACGATACGCATGATGGTTCCCAGATGAAAGGTGGCACCAGTGCCGAGTCGGGCTAGTTTGATAGAGGCAAGTGTCTCCTGCTGTCTGCCAGCCAGAAGCGGGGAGGGTGAGTTTTGTTTGCCAGGGAAAAGGGCTGTGGTTTGTTTTCGGGCGCCTGTGTCTGGGAATGGCCGGCTGACTCCTTAAAATCCACGCCACGCAGGATGGTTTCCAGACCCAAGGGGGCACCAGTGCCGAGTCGGGCGGCTTTTATAGATCCAAGTGGCTCCTGCAATCTGCCATCCAGGAGCGTGGCGGGTGAGTTTTTTTGGCCAGGGAAAAGGACCGTGGTTTGTTTTGGGGGCCTGTGGCTGGGAGTGGCCGGCTGGCCCTGGAAAATCCACGATACGCAGGATGGTTCCCAAATGAAAGGTGGCACCAGTGCCGAGTCGGAATGGTTTGAGAGAGCCAAGTGGCTCCTGCAATCTGCCAGCCAGAAGATGGGCAGGTCAGTTTTACTTCCAGGGAAAAGGGCCGTAGTTTGTGTTTGGGGGCCTGTGGCTGGGAGTGGCCGGCTGGCTCCTGAAAATCCAAGATACGCAGGATGATTCCCAGACCCAAGGTGGCACCACTGCCAAGTCGGACTGCTATGATAGTACAAAGTGGCTCCTGCAATCTAACATCCAGAAGCCGGGGAGTTGAGTTTTTTTTCCAGGGAAAAGGGCTGTAATATATGTTTGGGGGACTCTGGCTGGGAGTGGCTGGCTGGCTCCTGAAAATCGACGATACGCAGGATGGTTCCCAGATGAAAGGTGGCACCAGTGCCGAGTCGGGCTGGTTTGATAGAGCCAAGTGGCTCCACAAATCTGCCAGCCAGAGGATGGGCAGGTCAGTTTTTTTTCCAGGGAAAAGGGCCATAGTTTATGTTTGGGTGCCTGTGGCTGGGAGTGGCCGGCTGGCTCCTGAAAATCCACGATACGCTGGATGGTTCCCAGATGAAAGGTGGCACCAGTGCCGAGTCGGGCTGGTTTGATAGTACCAAGTGGCTCCTGCAATCTGCCAGCCAGAAACGGGGTGGGTGAGTTTTGTTTGCCAGGGAAAAGAGCCTTGGTTTGTTTTCGGGGGCCTGTGTCTTGGAATGGCCTGCTGGCTCCTTAAAATCCACGCCATGCAGGATGGTTCCCAGACCCAAGGGGGCACCAGTGCCGAGTCGGGCTGGTTTGATAGAGTCAAGTGGCTCCTCCAATCTGCCAGCCAGAAGATGGGCAGGTCAGTTTTACTTCCAGGGAAAAGGTCCGTAGTTTGTGTTCGGGGGCCTGTGGCTGGGAGTGGCCGGCTGGCTCCCGAAAATCCACTATACGCAGGATGATTCCTAGGTGAAAGGTGGCACCAGTGCCAAGTCGGACTGCTATGATAGTACAAAGTCGCTCCTGCAATCTACCATCCAGCAGCCGGGGAGCTGAGTTTTTTTTCCAGGGAAAAAGGGCCCTGGTATGTGTTTGGGGGACCGGGGCGGGGAGTGGCCGGATGGCTCCTGAAAATTGACGATACTCAGGATGGTTCCCAGATGAAAGGTGGCACCAGTGCCGTGTCGGGCTGGTTTGATAGAGGCAAGTGTCTCCTGCAGTCTACCAGCCAGAAGCGGGGAGGGTGAGTTTTGTTTGCCAGGGAAAAGGGCCGTGGTTTGTTTTCGGGGTCCTGTGTCTGGGAATGGCCGGCTGGCTCCTTAAAATCCACGCCACTAAGGATGGTTCTCAGACCCAAGGGGGCACCAGTGCCGAGTCGGGCTGGTTTGATAGTACAAGTGGGTCCTGCAATCTGCCAGCCAGAAGATGGGCAGGTCAGTTTTACTTCCAGGGAAAAGGGCCGTATTTTGTGTTTGGGGGCCAGTGGCTGGGAGTGGCCGGCTGTCTCCTGAAAATCCACGATACGCAGGATAGTTCCCAGACACAAGGTGGCACCACTGCCAAGTCGGGCTTCTATGATAGTACAAAGTGGCTCCTGCAATCTACCATCCAGAAGCCGGGGAGTTGAGTTTTTTTTCCAGGGAAAAGGGCCGTGGTATGTGTTTGGGGGCGTCTGGCTGGGAGTGGCTGGCTGGCTCCTGAAAATCGACGATACGCAGGATGGTTCGCAGATGAAAGGTGGCACCAATGCCGAGGCGGACTGGTTTGATAGAGGCAACTGTCTCCTGCAGTCTGCCAGCCAGAAGCGGGGAGGGTGAGTTTTGTTTGCCAGGTAAAAGGGCCGTGGTTTCTTTCGGGCGCCTGTGTCTGCGAATTGCCGGCTGGCTCCTTAAAATCCACGCCACGCAGGATGGTTCCCAGACCCATGGGGGCACCAGTGACGAGTCGGGCTGCTTTGATAGAGGCAAGTGGCTCCTGCAATCTGCCAGCCAGAAGCGTGGCGGGTGATTTTTTTTTGCCAGGGAAAAGGGCCGTGGTTTGTGTATGGGGGCCTGTGGCTGGGAGTGGCTGGCTGGCTCCTGAAACTCCACGTTATGGATGATGGTTCTCAGATGAAAGGTGGCACCAATGCCGAGGCGGACTGGTTTGATAGAGGCAACTGTCTCCTGCAATCTGCCAGCCAGAAGATGGTCAGGTCAGTTTTACTTCCAGGGAAAAGGGCTGTAGTTTGTGTTTGGGGGCCTGTGGCTGGCAGTGGCCGACTGGCTCGTGAAAATCCACGATACGCAGGATGATTCCCAGATGAAAGGTGGCACCAGTGCCAAGTCGGACTGGTTTGATAGAGGCACGTGTCTCCTGCAATCTGCCAGCCAGAAGCGGGGTGGGTGAGTTTTGTTTGCCAGGGATAAGGGCTGTGGTTTGCTTTCAGGGGCCTGTGTCTTGGAATGGCCGGCTGGCTCCTTAAAATCCACGCCACGCAGGATGGTTTCCAGAGGAAAGGTGGCACCAGTGCCAAGTCGGACTGCTATGATAGTACCAAGTGGCTCCTGCAATCTGCCAGACATAAGATGGGCAGGTCAGTTTTCCTTCCAGGGAAAAGGTCCGTAGTTTTTTTTTGGGGGCCTGTGGCTGGGAGTGGCCGGCTGGCTCCCGAAAATCCACGATACGCAGGATGGTTCCCAAATGAAAGGTGGCACCAGTGCCGTGTCGGAATGGTTTGATAGAGCCATGTGGCTCCTGGAAAATGCCAGCCAGAAGACGGGCAGGTCAGTTTTACTTCCAGGGAAGGGAGCCCTAGTTTGTGTTTGGGGGCCTGTGGCAGGGAGTGGCCGCCTGGCTCCTGAAAATCCACGATACACAGAATGGTTCGCAGATGAAAGGTGGCACCAGTGCCGAGTCGGGCTGGTTTGATAGAGCCAAGTGGCTCCTGCAAACTGCCAGCCAGAAGATGGGCAGGTGAATTTTGTTTGCCAGGGAAATGGGCCGTGGTTTGTGTTGGGGGCCTGTGGCTGGGAGTGGCCGGCTGGCTCCTGAAAATCCACGATACACAGGATGGTTCCCAGATGAAAGGTGGCACCAGTGCCGAGTCGGGCTGGTTTGATAGAGGCAACTGTATCCTGATATCTGCCAGCCAGAAGCGGGGTGGGTGAGTTTTGTTTGCCAGGGTAAAGGGTCGTGGTTTGTTTTCGGGGGCCTGTGTCTGGGAATGGCCGGCTGGCTCCTTAAAATCCACGCCACGCAGGATGGTTCCCAGACCCAAGGGGGCACCAGTGCCGAGTCGGGCTGCTTTGATAGAGCCAAGTGGCTCCTGCAATCTGCAAGCCCGAAGCGGGGCGGGTGCGTTTTTTTTGCCAGGGAAAAGGGCCGTGCTTTGTGTTGGGGGCCTGTGGCTGGAGTGGCCGGCTGGCTCCTTAAAATCCACGATACGCAGGATGGTTCCCAGATGAAAGGTGGCACCAGTGCCAAGTCGGGCTGGTTTGATAGAGCCAAGTAGCTCCTGCAATCTGCCAGGCAGAAGATGGGCAGGTCAGTTTTACTTCCAGGGAAAAGGTCCGTAGTTTGATTTGGGGGCCTGTGGCTGGGAGTGGCCGGCTGGCACCCGAAAATCCGCGATACGCAGGATGGTTCCCAAATGAAAGGTGGCACCAGTGCCGAGTCGGAATGGTTTGATAGAGCCAAGTGGCTCCTGCAATCTACCATCCAGAAGCCGGGGAGCTGAGTTTTTTTTCCAGGAAAAAGGGCCGTGCTTTGTTTTGGGGGCCTGTGGCTGGAGTGGCCGGCTGGCTCCTTAAAATCCACGATACGCAGGATGGTTCCCAGATGAAAGGTGGCACCAGTGCCAAGTCGGGCTGGTTTGATAGAGCCAAGTAGCTCCTGCAATCTGCCAGGCAGAAGATGGGCAGGTCAGTTTTACTTCCAGGGAAAAGGGCCGTAGTTTGTGTTTGGGTGCCTGTGGCTGGGAGTGGCCGGCTGGCTCCTTAAAATCCACGAAACGCTGGATGTTTCCCAGATGAAAGGTGGCACCAGTGCCGAGTCGGGCTGGTTTGATAGTACCAAGTGGCTCCTGCAATCTGCCAGCCAGAAACGGGGTGGGTGAATTTTGTTTGTCAGGGAAAAGGGCCATGGTTTCTTTTCGGGGGTCTGTGTCTTGGAATGGCCTGCTGGCTCCTTAAAATCCACGCCATGCAGGATGGTTCCCAGACCCAAGCGGGCACCAGTGCCGAGTCGGGCTGCTATGATAGTACAAAGTGGCTCCTGCAATCTCCCATCCAGAAGCCGGGGATTTGAGTTTTTTTTCCAGGGAAAAGGGCCGTGGTATGTGTTTAGGGGCGTCTGGCTGGGAGTGGCTGGCTGGCTCCTGAAAATCGACGATACGCAGGATGGTTCCCAGATGAAAGGTGGCACCAGTGCCGAGTCGGGCTGGTTTGATAGTACCAAGTGGGTCCTGCAATCTGCCAGCCAGAAGATGGGCAGGTCAGTTTTACTTCCAGGGAAAGGGGCCGTACTTTTTTTTGGGGTGCCTGTGGCTGGGAGTGGCCGGCTGGCTCCTGAAACTCCACGTTATGGATGATGGTTCCCAGATGAAAGGTGGCACCAATGCCGAGTCGGGCGGGTTTGATAGAGGCAATTGGCTCCACAAATCTGCCAGCCAGAAGCGGGGTGGGTGAGTTTGGTTTGCCAGGGAAAAGGGCCGTGGTTTGTTTTCGGGCGCCTGTGTCTGCGAATTGCCGGCTGGCTCCTTAAAATCCACGCCACGCAGGATGGTTCCCAGACCGAAGGGGGCACCAGGGCCGAGTCGGGCTGCTTTGATAGAGCCAAGTGGCTCCTGCAATCTGCCAGCCGGCAGCGTGGCGGGTGATTTTTTTTTGCCAGGGAAAAGGGCCGTGGTTTGTGTTGGGGGCCTGTGGCTGGGAGTGGCCGGGTGACTCCTGAAAATCCACGATACGCAGGATGCTTCCCAGATGAAAGGTGGCACCAGTGCCGAGTCGGGCTGGTTTGATAGTACAAGTGGGTCCTGCAATCTGCCAGCCAGAAGATGGGCAGGTCTGTTTTACTTCCAGGGAAAAGATCCATGGTATGTGTTTGGGGGCCTGTGGCTGGGAGTGGCCGGCTGGCTCCTGAAAATCCACGATACTCAGGATGATTCCCAGACCCAAGGTGGCACCACTGCCAAGTCGGGCTGCTATGATAGTACAAAGTGGCTCCTGCGATCTCCCATCCAGAAGCCGGCGAGTTGAGTTTTTTTTCCAGGGAAAAGGGCCGTGGTATATGTTTGGGGGCGTCTGGCTGGGAGTGGCTGGCTGGCTCCTTAAAATCGACGATACGCAGGATGGTTCCCAGATGAAAGGTGGCACCAGTGCCGAGTCGGGCTGGTTTGATAGTACCAAGTGGGTCCTGCAATCTGCCAGCCAGAAGATGGGCAGGTCAGTTTTACACCAGGGAAAAGGGCCGTACTTTTTTTGGGGGGGCCTGTGGCTGGGAGTGGCCGGCTGGCTCCTGAAACTCCACGTTATGGATGATGGTTCCCAGATGAAAGGTGGCACCAGTGCCGAGTCGGGCTGGTTTGATAGAGCTAAGTGGCTCCTGCAATCTGCAAGCCAGAAGCGGGGCGGGTGAGTTTTTTTTGCCAGGGAAAAGGCCGTAGTTTGTGTTTGGGGGCCTGTGGCTGGGAGTGGCCGGCTGGCTCCCGAAAATCCACTATACGCAGGATGATTCCCAGATGAAATGTGGCACCAGTGCCAAGTCGGACTGCTATGATAGTACAAAGTGGCTCCTGCAATCTACCATCCAGAAGCCGGGGAGCTGAGTTTTTTTTCCAGGAAATAGGGCCGTGCTTTGTGTTGGGGGCCTGTGGCTGGAGTGGCCGGCTGGCTCCTTAAAATCCACGATACGCAGGATGGTTCCCAGATGAAAGGTGGCACCAGTGCCAAGTCGGGCTGGTTTGATAGAGCCAAGTAGCTCCTGCAATCTGCCAGGCAGAAGATGGGCAGGTCAGTTTTACTTCCAGGGAAAAGGGCCGTAGTTTGTGTTTGGGTGCCTGTGGCTGGGAGTGGCCGGCTGGCTCCTTAAAATCCACGAAACGCTGGATGTTTCCCAGATGAAAGGTGGCACCAGTGCCGAGTCGGGCTGGTTTGATAGTACCAAGTGGCTCCTGCAATCTGCCAGCCAGAAACGGGGTGGGTGAATTTTGTTTGTCAGGGAAAAGGGCCATGGTTTCTTTTCGGGGGTCTGTGTCTTGGAATGGCCTGCTGGCTCCTTAAAATCCACGCCATGCAGGATGGTTCCCAGACCCAAGCGGGCACCAGTGCCGAGTCGGGCTGCTATGATAGTACAAAGTGGCTCCTGCAATCTCCCATCCAGAAGCCGGGGATTTGAGTTTTTTTTCCAGGGAAAAGGGCCGTGGTATGTGTTTAGGGGCGTCTGGCTGGGAGTGGCTGGCTGGCTCCTGAAAATCGACGATACGCAGGATGGTTCCCAGATGAAAGGTGGCACCAGTGCCGAGTCGGGCTGGTTTGATAGTACCAAGTGGGTCCTGCAATCTGCCAGCCAGAAGATGGGCAGGTCAGTTTTACTTCCAGGGAAAGGGGCCGTACTTTTTTTTGGGGTGCCTGTGGCTGGGAGTGGCCGGCTGGCTCCTGAAACTCCACGTTATGGATGATGGTTCCCAGATGAAAGGTGGCACCAATGCCGAGTCGGGCGGGTTTGATAGAGGCAATTGGCTCCACAAATCTGCCAGCCAGAAGCGGGGTGGGTGAGTTTGGTTTGCCAGGGAAAAGGGCCGTGGTTTGTTTTCGGGCGCCTGTGTCTGCGAATTGCCGGCTGGCTCCTTAAAATCCACGCCACGCAGGATGGTTCCCAGACCGAAGGGGGCACCAGGGCCGAGTCGGGCTGCTTTGATAGAGCCAAGTGGCTCCTGCAATCTGCCAGCCGGCAGCGTGGCGGGTGATTTTTTTTTGCCAGGGAAAAGGGCCGTGGTTTGTGTTGGGGGCCTGTGGCTGGGAGTGGCCGGGTGACTCCTGAAAATCCACGATACGCAGGATGCTTCCCAGATGAAAGGTGGCACCAGTGCCGAGTCGGGCTGGTTTGATAGTACAAGTGGGTCCTGCAATCTGCCAGCCAGAAGATGGGCAGGTCTGTTTTACTTCCAGGGAAAAGATCCATGGTATGTGTTTGGGGGCCTGTGGCTGGGAGTGGCCGGCTGGCTCCTGAAAATCCACGATACTCAGGATGATTCCCAGACCCAAGGTGGCACCACTGCCAAGTCGGGCTGCTATGATAGTACAAAGTGGCTCCTGCAATCTCCCATCCAGAAGCCGGCGAGTTGAGTTTTTTTTCCAGGGAAAAGGGCCGTGGTATATGTTTGGGGGCGTCTGGCTGGGAGTGGCTGGCTGGCTCCTTAAAATCGACGATACGCAGGATGGTTCCCAGATGAAAGGTGGCACCAGTGCCGAGTCGGGCTGGTTTGATAGTACCAAGTGGGTCCTGCAATCTGCCAGCCAGAAGATGGGCAGGTCAGTTTTACACCAGGGAAAAGGGCCGTACTTTTTTTGGGGGGGCCTGTGGCTGGGAGTGGCCGGCTGGCTCCTGAAACTCCACGTTATGGATGATGGTTCCCAGATGAAAGGTGGCACCAGTGCCGAGTCGGGCTGGTTTGATAGAGCCAAGTGGCTCCTGCAATCTGCAAGCCAGAAGCGGGGCGGGTGAGTTTTCTTTGCCAGGGAAAAGGGCCGTGGTTTGTGTTGGGGGCCAGTGGCTGGGAGTGGACGGATGGCTCCTGAAAATCCACGCTATGGATGATGGTTCCCAGATGAAAGGTGGCACCAGTGCCGAGTCGGGCTGGTTTGATACAGCCAAGTGGCTCCACAAATCTGCCAGCCAGAAGTTGGGCAGGTCAGTTTTATTCCAGGGAAAAGGGCCGTAGTTTGTGTTTGGGGGCCTTTGGGCGGGAGTGGCCGGCTGGCTCCTGAAAATCCATGATACGCAGGATGATTCCCAGACCCAAGGTGGCAACAGTGCCAAGTCGGACTGCTATGATAGTACAAAGTGGCTCCTGCAATCTACCATCCAGAAGCCGGGGAGCTGAGTTTTTTTCCAGGGAAAAGGGCCGTGGTATTGTGTTTGGGGGCCTGTGGCTGGGAGTGGCCGGGTGGCTGCCGAAAATCCACAATACGCAGGAAGGTTCCCAAATGAAAAGTGGCACCAGTGCCGAGTTGGAATCCTTAGATAGAGCCAAGTGGCTACTGCAATCTGCCAGCCAGAAGATGGGCAGGTCAGTTTTATTTCCACGGAGAAGGGCCGTTGTTTGTGTTTGGGGGCCTGTGGCTGGGAGTAGCCGCCTGGCTCCTGAAATTCGACGATACGCAGGATGGTTCCCAGATGAATGGTGGCACCAGTGCCGAGTCGGGCTGGTTTTAAAGTACCAAGTGTCTCCTGCAATCTGCCAGCCAGAAGATGGGCAGCTCAGTTTTACTTCCAGGGTAAAGGGCCATAGTTTATGTTTGGGTGCCTGTGGCTGGGACTGGCCGGCTGGCTCCTGAAAATCCACGATACTCAGGATGGTTCCCAGATGAAAGGTGGCACCAGTGCCGAGTCGGGCTGGTTTCATAGAGGCAAGGGTCTCCTGCAATCTGCCAGCCAGAAGCGGGGTGGGTGAGTTTTGTTTGCCAGGGAAAAGGGCCGTGGTTTGTTTTCGGGGGCCTGTGTCTGGGAATTGCCAGCTGCCTCCTGAAAATCCACGCCACACAGGATGGTTTCCAGACCGAAGGGGGCAGCAGTGCCGAGTCGGGCTGGTTTGATAGAGTCAAGTGCCTCCTGCAATCTGCAAGCCAGAAGCGGGGCGGGTGAGTTTTGTTTGCCAGGGAAAAGGGCCATGGTTTGTGTTGGGGGCCTGTGGCTGAGAGTGGCCGGCGGGCTCCTGAAAATCCACGATACTCAGGATGGTTCCCAGATGAAAGGTGGCACCAGTGCCGAATCGGGCTTGTTTGATAGTACCAAGTGGGTCCTGCAATCTGCCAGCCAGAAGATGGGCAGCTCAGTTTTACTTCCAGGGAAAAGGGTCGTATATTATGTTTGGATGCCTGTGGCTGGGAGTGGCCGGCTGGCTCCTGAAATTCGACGATAAGCAGGATGGTTCCCAGATGAAAGGTGGCACCAGTGCCGAGTCGGGCTGGTTTTATAGTACCAAGTGGCTCATGCAATCTGCCAGCCAGAAGATGGGCAGGTCAGTTTTACTTCCAGGGATAAGGGCCGTACTATTTTTTTGGGGGCCTGTGGCTTGGAGTGGCCGGCTGGCTCCTGAAAATCTACGTTATGGATGATGGTTCCCAGATGAAAGGTGGCACCAGTGCCGAGTCGGGCTGGTTTGATAGAGCCAAGTGGCTCCACAAATCTGCCAGCCAGAAGATGGGCAGGTCAGTTTTACGTCCAGGGAAAAGGTCCGTGGTTTGTGTTGGGGGCCTGTGGCTGGGAGTGGCCGGCTGGCTCCCGAAAATCCACGATACGCAGGATGATTCCCAGATGAAAATTGGCACCAGTGCCGAGTTGGAATGCTTTGATAGAGCCAAGTGGCTACTGCAATCTGCCAGCCAGAAGATGGGCAGGTCAGTTTTATTTCCACGGAAAAGGGCCGTTGTTTGTGTTTGGGGGCCTGTGGCTGGGAGTGGCCGGCTGGCTCCTGAAAATCCACGATACGCAGGATGATTCCCAGATGAAAGGTGGCACCAGTGCCAAGTCCAACTGCTATGATAGTACAAAGTGGCTGCTGCAATCTACCATGCAGAAGCCGGGGAGTTGAGTTTTTTTTCCAAGGAAAAGGGCCGTGGTATGTGTTTGGGGGCCTGTGGTCTGGAGTGGCTTGCTGGCTCCTGAAAATCGACGATGCGCAGGATGGTTCCCCGATGAAAGGTGGCACCTGTGCCGAGTCGGGCTGGTTCTATAGAACCAAGTGGCTCCTGCAATCTGCCAGCCAGAAGATGGGCAGCTCAGTTTTACTTCCAGGGTAAAGGGCCGTAGTTTATGTTTGGGTGCCTGTGGATGGGAGTGGCCGGCTGGCTCCTGATAATCCAAGATACGCAGGATGATTCCCAGATGAAAGGTGGCACCAGTGCCAAGTCTGGCTGATTTGATAGTACCAAGTGGCTCCTGCAATCTGCCAGCCAGAAGATGGGCAGGTCAGTTTTACTTCCAGGGAAAAGGGCCGTAGTTTGTGTTTGGGTGCCTGTGGCTGGGAGTGGCCGGCTGGCTCCCGAAAATCCACAATACGCAGGAAGGTTCCCAAATGAAAAGTGGCACCAGTGCCGAGTTGGAATGCTTAGATAGAGCCAAGTGGCTACTGCAATCTGCCAGCCAGAAGATGGGCAGGTCAGTATTATTTCCACGGAGAAGGGCCCTTGTTTTTGTTTGGGGGCCTGTGGCTGGGAGTGGCCGGCTGTCTCCTGAAAATCCACGATACGCAGGATGGTTCCCAGACCCAAGGTGGCACCACTGCCAAGTCGGGCTGCTATGATAGTACAAAGTGGCTCCTGCAATCTCCCATCCAGAAGCCGGGGAGTTGAGTTTTTTTTCCAGGGAAAAGGGCCGTGGTATGTGTTTGGGGGCGTCTGGCTGGGAGTGGCTTGCTGGCTCCTGAAAATCCACTATACGCAGGATGATTCCCAGATGAAAGGTGGCAGCAGTGCCAAGTCGGACTGCTATGATAGTGCAAAGTGGCTCCTGCAATCCACCATCCAGAAGCCGGGGAGTTGAGTTTTTTCCAGGGAAAGGGCCGTGGTATGTGTTTGGGGGCCTGTGGCTGGGTGCGCCCGGCTGGCTCCTGAAATTCGACGATACGCAGGATGGTTCCCAGATGAAAGGTGGCACCAGTGCCGAGTCGGGCTGGTTTTATATTACCAAGTGGCTCCTGCAATCTGCCAGCCAGAAGATGGGCAGCTCAGTTTTACTTCCTGGGAAAAGGGCCATAGTTTATGTTTGGGTGCCTGTGGCTGGGAGTGGCCGGCTGGCTCCTGATAATCCACGATACTCAGGATGGTTTCCAGATGAAAGGTGGCACCAGTGCCGAGTCGGGCTGGTTTGATAGAGGCAAGGGTCTCCAGCAATCTGCCAGCCAGAAGCGGGGTGGGTGAGTTTTCTTTGCCAGGGAAAAGGGCCGTGGTTTGTGTTGGGGGCCTGTGGCTGGGAGTGGCCGGCTGGCTCCCGAAAATCCACGATACGCAGGATGATTCCCAGATGAAAATTGGCACCAGTGCCGAGTTGGAATGCTTTGATAGAGCCAAGTGGCTACTGCAATCTGCCAGCCAGATGACACGCAGGTCAGTTTTACTTCCAGGGAAAAGGGCCGTAGTTTGTGTTTGGGGGCCTGTGGCTGGGAGTGGCCGGCTGGCTCCTGAAAATCCACGATACTCAGGATGATTCCCAGACCCAAGGTGGCACCACTGCCAAGTCGGGCTGCTATGATAGTACAAAGTGGCTCCTGCAATCTCCCATCCAGAAGCCGGCGAGTTGAGTTTTTTTTCCAGGGAAAAGGGCCGTGGTATATGTTTGGGGGCGTCTGGCTGGGAGTGGCTGGCTGGCTCCTGAAAATCGACGATACGCAGGATGGTTCCCAGATGAAAGGTGGCACCAGTGCCGAGTCGGGCTGGTTTGATAGTACCAAGTGGGTCCTGCAATCTGCCAGCCAGAAGATGGGCAGGTCAGTTTTACACCAGGGAAAAGGGCCGTACTTTTTTTGGGGGGGCCTGTGGCTGGGAGTGGCCGGCTGGCTCCTGAAACTCCACGTTATGGATGATGGTTCCCAGATGAAAGGTGGCACCAGTGCCGAGTCGGGCTGGTTTGATAGAGCCAAGTGGCTCCTGCAATCTGCAAGCCAGAAGCGGGGCGGGTGAGTTTTCTTTGCCAGGGAAAAGGGCCGTGGTTTGTGTTGGGGGCCAGTGGCTGGGAGTGGACGGATGGCTCCTGAAAATCCACGCTATGGATGATGGTTCCCAGATGAAAGGTGGCACCAGTGCCGAGTCGGGCTGGTTTGATACAGCCAAGTGGCTCCACAAATCTGCCAGCCAGAAGTTGGGCAGGTCAGTTTTATTCCAGGGAAAAGGGCCGTAGTTTGTGTTTGGGGGCCTTTGGGCGGGAGTGGCCGGCTGGCTCCTGAAAATCCATGATACGCAGGATGATTCCCAGACCCAAGGTGGCAACAGTGCCAAGTCGGACTGCTATGATAGTACAAAGTGGCTCCTGCAATCTACCATCCAGAAGCCGGGGAGCTGAGTTTTTTTCCAGGGAAAAGGGCCGTGGTATTGTGTTTGGGGGCCTGTGGCTGGGAGTGGCCGGGTGGCTGCCGAAAATCCACAATACGCAGGAAGGTTCCCAAATGAAAAGTGGCACCAGTGCCGAGTTGGAATCCTTAGATAGAGCCAAGTGGCTACTGCAATCTGCCAGCCAGAAGATGGGCAGGTCAGTTTTATTTCCACGGAGAAGGGCCGTTGTTTGTGTTTGGGGGCCTGTGGCTGGGAGTGGCCGCCTGGCTCCTGAAATTCGACGATACGCAGGATGGTTCCCAGATGAATGGTGGCACCAGTGCCGAGTCGGGCTGGTTTTAAAGTACCAAGTGTCTCCTGCAATCTGCCAGCCAGAAGATGGGCAGCTCAGTTTTACTTCCAGGGTAAAGGGCCATAGTTTATGTTTGGGTGCCTGTGGCTGGGACTGGCCGGCTGGCTCCTGAAAATCCACGATACTCAGGATGGTTCCCAGATGAAAGGTGGCACCAGTGCCGAGTCGGGCTGGTTTCATAGAGGCAAGGGTCTCCTGCAATCTGCCAGCCAGAAGCGGGGTGGGTGAGTTTTGTTTGCCAGGGAAAAGGGCCGTGGTTTGTTTTCGGGGGCCTGTGTCTGGGAATTGCCAGCTGCCTCCTGAAAATCCACGCCACACAGGATGGTTTCCAGACCGAAGGGGGCAGCAGTGCCGAGTCGGGCTGGTTTGATAGAGTCAAGTGCCTCCTGCAATCTGCAAGCCAGAAGCGGGGCGGGTGAGTTTTGTTTGCCAGGGAAAAGGGCCATGGTTTGTGTTGGGGGCCTGTGGCTGAGAGTGGCCGGCGGGCTCCTGAAAATCCACGATACTCAGGATGGTTCCCAGATGAAAGGTGGCACCAGTGCCGAATAGGGCTTGTTTGATAGTACCAAGTGGGTCCTGCAATCTGCCAGCCAGAAGATGGGCAGCTCAGTTTTACTTCCAGGGAAAAGGGTCGTATATTATGTTTGGATGCCTGTGGCTGGGAGTGGCCGGCTGGCTCCTGAAATTCGACGATAAGCAGGATGGTTCCCAGATGAAAGGTGGCACCAGTGCCGAGTCGGGCTGGTTTTATAGTACCAAGTGGCTCATGCAATCTGGCAGCCAGAGGCGGGGTGGGTGAGTTTTGTTTGCCAGGGAAAAGGGCCGTGGTTTGTTTTCGGGGGCCTGTGTCTGGGAATGGCCGGCTGGCTCCTTAAAATCCACGATACGCAGGATGGTTCCCAGATGAAAGGTGGCACCAGTGCCGAGTCGGGCTGGTTTGATAGTACCAAGTGGCTCCTGCAATCTGCCAGCCAGAAGATGGGCAGGTCAGTTTTACTTCCAGGGATAAGGGCCGTACTATTTTTTTGGGGGCCTGTGGCTTGGAGTGGCCGGCTGGCTCCTGAAAATCTACGTTATGGATGATGGTTCCCAGATGAAAGGTGGCACCAGTGCCGAGTCGGGCTGGTTTGATAGAGCCAAGTGGCTCCACAAATCTGCCAGCCAGAAGATGGGCAGGTCAGTTTTACGTCCAGGGAAAAGGTCCGTGGTTTGTGTTGGGGGCCTGTGGCTGGGAGTGGCCGGCTGGCTCCCGAAAATCCACGATACGCAGGATGATTCCCAGATGAAAATTGGCACCAGTGCCGAGTTGGAATGCTTTGATAGAGCCAAGTGGCTACTGCAATCTGCCAGCCAGAAGATGGGCAGGTCAGTTTTATTTCCACGGAAAAGGGCCGTTGTTTGTGTTTGGGGGCCTGAGGCTGGGAGTGGCCGGCTGGCTCCTGAAAATCCACGATACGCAGGATGATTCCCAGATGAAAGGTGGCACCAGTGCCAAGTCCAACTGCTATGATAGTACAAAGTGGCTGCTGCAATCTACCATGCAGAAGCCGGGGAGTTGAGTTTTTTTTCCAAGGAAATGGGCCGTGGTATGTGTT
Source organism: Zonotrichia albicollis (assembly GCF_047830755.1). Classification (NCBI taxonomy): domain Eukaryota; kingdom Metazoa; phylum Chordata; class Aves; order Passeriformes; family Passerellidae; genus Zonotrichia; species Zonotrichia albicollis. The sequence continues at coordinate 4,898,309 of NC_133851.1, forward strand.
TGGGGGCCTGTGGTCTGGAGTGGCTTGCTGGCTCCTGAAAATCGACGATGCGCAGGATGGTTCCCCGATGAAAGGTGGCACCAGTGCCGAGTCGGGCTGGTTCTATAGAACCAAGTGGCTCCTGCAATCTGCCAGCCAGAAGATGGGCAGCTCAGTTTTACTTCCAGGGTAAAGGGCCGTAGTTTATGTTTGGGTGCCTGTGGATGGGAGTGGCCGGCTGGCTCCTGATAATCCAAGATACGCAGGATGATTCCCAGATGAAAGGTGGCACCAGTGCCAAGTCTGGCTGATTTGATAGTACCAAGTGGCTCCTGCAATCTGCCAGCCAGAAGATGGGCAGGTCAGTTTTACTTCCAGGGAAAAGGGCCGTAGTTTGTGTTTGGGTGCCTGTGGCTGGGAGTGGCCGGCTGGCTCCCGAAAATCCACAATACGCAGGAAGGTTCCCAAATGAAAAGTGGCACCAGTGCCGAGTTGGAATGCTTAGATAGAGCCAAGTGGCTACTGCAATCTGCCAGCCAGAAGATGGGCAGGTCAGTATTATTTCCACGGAGAAGGGCCCTTGTTTGTGTTTGGGGGCCTGTGGCTGGGAGTGGCCGGCTGTCTCCTGAAAATCCACGATACGCAGGATGGTTCCCAGACCCAAGGTGGCACCACTGCCAAGTCGGGCTGCTATGATAGTACAAAGTGGCTCCTGCAATCTCCCATCCAGAAGCCGGGGAGTTGAGTTTTTTTTCCAGGGAAAAGGGCGGTGGTATGTGTTTGGGGGCGTCTGGCTGGGAGTGGCTGGCTGGCTCCTGAAAATCCACTATACGCAGGATGATTCCCAGATGAAAGGTGGCAGCAGTGCCAAGTCAGACTGCTATGATAGTGCAAAGTGGCTCCTGCAATCCACCATCCAGAAGCCGGGGAGTTGAGTTTTTTCCAGGGAAAGGGCCGTGGTATGTGTTTGGGGGCCTGTGGCTGGGTGCGCCCGGCTGGCTCCTGAAATTCGACGATACGCAGGATGGTTCCCAGATGAAAGGTGGCACCAGTGCCGAGTCGGGCTGGTTTTATATTACCAAGTGGCTCCTGCAATCTGCCAGCCAGAAGATGGGCAGCTCAGTTTTACTTCCTGGGAAAAGGGCCATAGTTTATGTTTGGGTGCCTGTGGCTGGGAGTGGCCGGCTGGCTCCTGATAATCCACGATACTCAGGATGGTTTCCAGATGAAAGGTGGCACCAGTGCCGAGTCGGGCTGGTTTGATAGAGGCAAGGGTCTCCAGCAATCTGCCAGCCAGAAGCGGGGTGGGTGAGTTTTCTTTGCCAGGGAAAAGGGCCGTGGTTTGTTTTCGGTGCCTGTGTCTTGGAAAGTCCTGCTGGCTCCTTAAAATCCACGCCACGCAGGATGGTTCCCAGACCCAAGGGGGCACCAGTGCCGAGTCGGGCTGGTTTGATAGAGCCAAGTGGCTCCTGCAATCTGCCAGGCAGAAGTGTGGCGGGTGAGTTTTTTTTGCCAGGGAAAAGGGCCGTGGTTTGTGTTGGGGGCCTGTGGCTGGGAGTGGCCGGCTGGCTCCCGAAAATCCACGATACGCAGGATGATTCCCAGATGAAAATTGGCACCAGTGCCGAGTTGGAATGCTTTGATAGAGCCAAGTGGCTACTGCAATCTGCCAGCCAGAAGATGGGCAGGTCAGTTTTATTTCCACGGAAAAGGGCCGTTGTTTGTGTTTGGGGGCCTGTGGCTGGGAGTGGCCGGCTGGCTCCTGAAAATCCACGATACGCAGGATGATTCCCAGATGAAAGGTGGCACCAGTGCCAAGTCCAACTGCTATGATAGTACAAAGTGGCTGCTGCAATCTACCATGCAGAAGGCGGGGAGTTGAGTTTTTTTTCCAAGGAAAAGGGCCGTGGTATGTGTTTGGGGGCCTGTGGTCTGGAGTGGCTTGCTGGCTCCTGAAAATCGACGAAACTCAGGATGGTTCCCAGATGAAAGGTGGCACCAGTGCCGAGTCGGGCTGGTTTCATAGAGGCAAGTGTCTCCTGCAATCTGCCAGCCAGAAGCGGGGTGGGTGAGTTTTGTTTGCCAAGGAAAAGGGCCATGGTTTTTTTTGGGGGCCTGTGACTGGGAATGGCCGGCTGGCTTCTGAAAATCCACGATACGCAGGATGGTTCCCAGATGAAAGGTGGCACCAGTGCCGAGTCGGGCTGGTTTTATAGAACCTAGTGGCTCCTGCAATCTGCCAGCCAGAAGATGGGCAGCTCAGTTTTACTTCCAGGGTAAAGGGCCGTAGTTTATATTTGGGTGCCTGGGGATGGGAGTGGCCGGCTGGCTCCTGATAATCCAAGATACGCAGGATGGTTCCCAGATGAAAGGTGGCACCAGTGCCAAGTCGGACTGCTATGATAGTACCAAGTGGGTCCTGCAATCTGCCAGCCAGAAGATGGGCAGGTCAGTTTTACTTCCAGGGAAAAGGGCCGTAGTTTGTGTTTGGGGGCCTGTGGCTGGGAGTGGCCGGCTGGCTGCCGAAAATCCACAATACGCAGGAAGGTTCCCAAATGAAAAGTGGCACCAGTGCCGAGTTGGAATGCTTAGATATAGCCAAGTGGCTACTGCAATCTGCCAGCCAGAAGATGGGCAGGTCAGTTTTATTTCCACGGAGAAGGGCCGTTGTTTGTGTTTGGGGGCCTGTGGCTGGGAGTGGCCGGCTGGCTCCTGAAAATCCACGATACGCAGGATGGTTCCCAGATGAAAGGTGGCACCAGTGCCGAGTCGGGCTGGTTTCATAGAGGCAAGTGTCTCCTGCAATCTGCCAGCCAGAAGCGGGGTGGGTGAGTTTTGTTTGCCAGGGAAAAGGGCCGTTGTTTGTTTTCGGGGGCCTGTGTCTGGGAATGGCTGGCTGGCTTCTGAAAATCCACGATACGCGGGATGGTTCCCAGATGAAAGGTGGCACCAGTGCCGAGTCAGGCTGCTTTGATAGTACCAAGTGGGTCCTGCAATCTGCCAGCCAGAAGATGGGCAGGTCAGTTTTACTTCCAGGGAAAAGGGCCGTAGTTTATGTTTGGGTGCCTGTGGCTGGGAGTGGCCGGCTGGCTCCTGAAATTCGACGATACGCCGGATGGTTCCCAGATGAAAGGTGGCACCAGTGCCGAGTCGGGCTGGTTTGATAGTACCAAGTGGGTCCTGCAATCTGCCAGCCAGAAGATTGGCAGGTCAGTTTTACTTCCAGGGAAAAGGTCCGTAGTTTGTGTTTGGGGGCCTGTGGCTGGGAGTGGCCGGCTGGCTCCCGAAAATCCACGATACGCATGATGGTTCCCAAATGAAAGGTGGCACCAGTGCCGAGTCGGGCTGGTTTTATAGTACCAAGTGGCTCCTGCAATCTGCCAGCCAGAAGATGGGCAGGTCGGTTTTACTTCCAGGGAAAAGGGCCTTAGATTTGTTTGGGGGCTTGTGTCTGGGAATGGCCGGCTGGCTCCTGAAAATCCATGATACGCAGGATGATTCCCAGACCCAAGGTGGCAACAGTGCCAAGTTGGACTGCTATGATAGTACAAAGTGGCTCCTGCAATCTACCATCCAGAAGCCGGGGAGCTGAGTTTTTTTCCAGGGAAAAGTTTCGTGGTATGTGTTTGTGGGCCTGTGGTCTGGAGTGGCTTGCTGGCTCCTGAAAATCGACGATACTCACGATGGTTCCCAGATGAAAGGTGGCACCAGTGCCGAGTCGGGCTGGTTTCATAGAGGCAAGTGTCTCCTGCAATCTGCCAGCCAGAAGCGGGGTGGGTGAGTTTTGTTTGCCAGGGAAAAGGGCCGTTGTTTGTTTTCGGGGGCCTGTGTCTGGGAATGGCTGGCTGGCTTCTGAAAATCCACGATACGCGGGATGGTTCCCCGATGAAAGGTGGCACCAGTGCCGAGTCAGGCTGCTTTGATAGTACCAAGTGGGTCCTGCAATCTGCCAGCCAGAAGATGGGCAGGTCAGTTTTACTTCCAGGGAAAAGGGCCGTAGTTTATGTTTGGGTGCCTGTGGCTGGGAGTGGCCGGCTGGCTCCTGAAATTCGACGATACGCCGGATGGTTCCCAGATGAAAGGTGGCACCAGTGCCGAGTCGGGCTGGTTTGATAGTACCAAGTGGGTCCTGCAATCTGCCAGCCAGAAGATTGGCAGGTCAGTTTTACTTCCAGGGAAAAGGTCCGTAGTTTGTGTTTGGGGGCCTGTGGCTGGGAGTGGCCGGCTGGCTCCCGAAAATCCACGATACGCATGATGGTTCCCAAATGAAAGGTGGCACCAGTGCCGAGTCGGGCTGGTTTTATAGTACCAAGTGGCTCCTGCAATCTGCCAGCCAGAAGATGGGCAGGTCGGTTTTACTTCCAGGGAAAAGGGCCTTAGATTTGTTTGGGGGCATGTGTCTGGGAATGGCCGGCTGGCTCCTGAAAATCCACGATACTCAGGATGGTTCCCAGATGAAAGGTGGCACCAGTGCCGAGTCGGGCTGGTTTGATAGAGCCAAGTGTCTCCTGCAATCTGCCAGCCAGAAGCAAGGTGGGTGAGTTTTGTTTGCCAGGGAAAAGGGCCGTGGTTTGTTTTCGGGGGCCTGTGTCTGGGGATGGCCGGCTGGCTCCTTAAAATCCACGATACGCAGGATGGTTCCCAGATGAAAGGTGGCACCAGTGCCGAGTCGGGTTGGTTTGATAGAGGCAAGTGGATCCTGCACTCTGCCAGCCAGAAGCGGGGTGGGTGAGTTTTGTTTGCCAGGGAAAACGGCCGTGGTTTGTTTTCGGGGGCATGTGTCTGGGAATGGCCGGCTGGCTCCTTAAAATCCACGATACGCAGGATGGTTCCCAGATGAAAGGTGGCACCAGTGCCGAGTCGGGCTGGTTTGATAGTACCAAGTGGATCCTGCAATCTGCCAGCCAGAAGATGGGCAGGTCATTTTTACTTCCAGGGAAAAGGGCCGTACTTTTTTTTTGGTGGCCTGTGGCTGGGAGTGGCCGGCTGGCTCCTGAAAATCCACGTTATGGATGATGGTTCCCAGATGAAAGGTGGCACCAGTGCTGAGTCGGGCTGTTTTGATACGGCCAAGTGGCTCCACAAATCTACCAGCCAGATGTTGGGCAGGTCAGTTTTATTTCCAGGGAAAAGTTCCGTAGTTTTTGTTTGGGGGCCTGTGGGCGGGACTGACCGGCTGGCTCCTGAAAATCCATGATACGCAGGATGATTCCCAGACCCAAGGTGGCAACAGTGCCAAGTCGGACTGCTATGATAGTACAAAGTGGCTCCTGCAATCTACCATCCAGAAGCCGGGGAGCTGAGTTTTTTTCCAGGGAAAAGGGCCGTGGTATGTGTTTGGGGGCTTGTGGCTGCGAGTGGCCGGCTGGCTCCTGAAATTCGACGATACTCCGGATGGTTCCCAGATGAAAGGTGGCACCAGTGCCGAGTCGGGCTGGTTTGATAGTACCAAGTGGCTCCTGCAATCTGCCAGCCAGAAGATTGGCAGGTCAGTTTTACTTCCAGGGAAAAGGGCCGTAGTTTGTGTTTCGGGGCCTGTGGCTGGGAGTGGCCGGCTGGCTCCCGAAAATCCACGATACGCAGGATGGTTCCCAAATGAAAGGTGGCACCAGTTCCGAGTCGGGCTGGTTTGATAGAGCCAAGTGGCTCCTGCAAACTGCCAGCCAGAAGATGGGCAGGTCAGTTTTACTTCCAGGGAAAAGGGCCATAGATTTGTGTGGGGGCCTGTGTCTGGGAATGGCTGGCTGGCTCCTGAAAATCCACGATACTCAGGATGGTTCCCAGATGAAAGGTGGCACCAGTGCCGAGTCGGGCTGGTTTGATAGAGGCAAGTGTCTCCAGCAATCTGCCAGCCAGAAGCGGGGTGGGTGAGTTTTGTTTGCCAGGGAAAAGGGCCATGGTTTGTTTTCGGGGGCCTGTGTCTGGGAATGGCCGGCTGGCTCCTTAAAATACACGATACGCAGGATGGTTCCCAGATGAAAGGTGGCACCAATGCCGAGTCTGGCTGGTTTGATAGTACCAAGTGGATCCTGCAATCTGCCAGCCAGAAGATGGGCAGGTCAGTTTTACTTCCAGGGAAAAGTGCCGTATTTTTTTTTGTGGGCCGGTGGCTGGGAGATGCCGGCTTGCTCCTCAAAATCCTCGTTACGGATGATGGTTCCCAGATGAAAGGTGGCACCAGTGCCGAGTCGGGCTGGTTTGATAAAGCCAAGTGGCTCCACAAATCTGCCAGCCAGAAGATGGGCAGGTCAGTTTTACTTCCAGGGAAAAGGTCCGTAGTTTGTGTTTGGGGGCCTGTGGCTGGGAGTGGCCGGATGACTCCTGAAAATCCACTATACGCAGGATGATTCCCAGATGAAAGGTGGCACCAGTGCCAAGTCGGACTGCTATGATAGTACAAAGTGGCTCCTGCAATCTACCATCCAGAAGCCGGGGAGCTGAGTTTTTTCCAGGGAAAAGGGCCGTGGTATGTGTTTGGGGGCCTGTGGCTGGATGCGCACGGCTGGCTCCTGAAATTCGACGATACGCAGGATGGTTCCCAGATGAAAGGTGGCACCAGTGCCGAGTCGGGCTGGTTTAATAGTACAAAGTGGCTCCTGCAATCTGCCAGCCAGAAGATGGGCAGGTCAGATTTACTTCCAGGGAAAAGGGCCGTAGTTTATGTTTGGGTGCCTGTGGCTGGGAGTGGCCGGCTGGCTCCTGAAAATGCACGATACGCAGGATGGTTCCCAGATGAAAGGTGGCACCAGTGTCGAGTCAGGCTGGTTTGATAGTACCAAATGGCTCCTGCAATCTGCCAGCCAGAAGATGGGCAGGTCAGTTTTACTTCAAGGGAAAGGGGCCGTAGTTTATGTTTGGGGGCCTGTGGCTGGGAGTGGACGGCTGGCTCCTGAAAATCCACGTTATGGATGATGGTTCCCAGATGAAAGGTGGCACCAGTGCCGAGTCGGGCTGGTTTGATAGAGCCAAGTGGCTCCTCCAATCTGCCAGCCAGAAGATGGGCAGGTCAGTTTTACTTCCAGGGAAAGGGCCGTAATTTGTGTTCGGGGGCCTGTGGCTGGGAGTGGCCGGCTGGCTCCCGAAAATCCACTATACGCAGGATGATTCACAGACCCAAGGTGGCACCAGTGCCAAGTCGGACTGCTATGATAGTACAAAGTGGCTCCTGCAATCTACCATCGAGAAGCCGGGGAGCTGAGTTTTTTTTCCAGGGAAAAGGGCCGTGGTATGTGTTTGGGGCCCATTTGCTGTGAGTGGCCGACTGGCTCCTGAAAATCCAGGATACGCAGGATGGTTCCCAGATGAAAGGTGGCACCAGTGCCAAGTCGGGCTGGTTTGAGAGTACCTAGTGTGGCCTGCAATCTGCCAACCAGAAGATGGGCAGATCATTTTTACTTCCAGGGAAAAGGTCCGTAGTTTGTGTTTGGGGGCCTGTGGCTGGGAGTGGCCGGCTGGCTCCCGAAAATCCACTATACGTAGGATGATTCCCAGACCCAAGGTGGCACCAATGCCAAGTCGGACTGCTATGATAGTACAAAGTGGCTCCTGCAATCTACCATCCAGAAGCCGGGGAGCTGAGTTTTTTTTCCAGGGAAAAGGGCCGTGGTATGTGTTTGGGGCCCTATTGCTGTGAGTGGCCGGCTGGCTCCTGAAAATCCACGATACGCAGGATGGTTCCCAGATGAAAGGTGGCACCAGTGCCGAGTCAGGCTGGTTTGATAGAGGCAAGTGGCTCCTGCAATCTGCCAGCCAGAAGATGGGCTGCTCTGTTTTACTTCCAGGGAAAAGGGCCGTAGTATTTTTTTGGGTGCCTGTGGCTGCGAGTTGCCGGCTGGCTCCTGAAAATCTACCATACACAGGATGGTTCCCAGATTAAAGGTGGCACCAGTGCCGAGTCGGGCTGGTTTGATAGGGGCAAGTGTCTCCTGCAATCTGCCAGACAGAAGCAGGTTGGGTGAGTTTTTTTTGCCAGGGAAATGGGCCGTGGTTTGTTTTCGGGGGCCTGGGTCTGGGAATGGCCGGCTGGCTCCTTAAAATTCTCGCCACGCAGGATGGTTACCAGGCGCAAGGGGGCACCAGTGCCGAGTCAGGCTAGTTTGATAGAGCCAAGTGGCTCCACAAATCTGCCAGCCAGAAGATGGGCTGCTAAGTTTTACTTCCAGGGAAAAGGGCCGTGGTTTGTGTTGGGGGCCTGTGGCAGGGAGTGGCCGGCTGGCTCCTGAAAATCCACGATACGCAGGATGGTTCCCAGATGAAAGGTGGCACCATTGCGAAGTAGGGCTGGTTTGATAGTACCAAGTGGGTCCTGCTATCTGCCAGCCAGAAGATTGGCAGGTCAGTTTTACTTCCAGGGAAAAGGTCTGTAGTTTTGTTTGGGGGCCTGTGGCTGGGAGTGGCCGGCTGGCTCCCGAAAATCCACCATACGCAGGATGATTCCCAGATGAAAGGTGGCACAAGTGCCAAGTCGGACTGCTATGATAGTACAAAGTGGCTCCTGCAATCTACCATCCAGAAGCCGGGGAGTTGAGTTTTTTTTCCAGGGAAAAGGTCCGTGGTATGTGTTTGGGGGCCAGTGGCTGGGAGTGGCCGGCTGGCTCCTGAAAATCCACGATACTCAGGATGGTTCCCAGATGAAAGGTGGCACCAGTGCCGAGTCGGGCTGGTTTGATAAAGGCAAGTGTCTCCTGCAATCTGCCAGCCAGAAGCGGGTTGGGTGAGTTTTGTTTGCTAGGGAAAAGGGCCGTGGTTTTTTTTCGGGGGCCTGTGACTGGGAATTGCCGGCTGGCTCCTTAAAATCCACGCCACGCAGGATGGTTACCAGGCGCAAGGGGGCACCAGTGCCGAGTCGGGCTGGTTTGATAGAGCCAAGTGGCTCCTGCAATCTGCCAGCCAGAAGATGGGAAGGTCAGATTTTCTTCCAGGGAAAAGGGCTGTAGATTTTGTTTGGGGGCCTGTGTCTGGGAATGGCCGGCTGGCTCCTGGAAATCCACGATACGCAGGATGGTTCCCAGATGAGAGGTGGCACCAGTGCCGAGTCGGGCTGGTTTGATAGAGCCAAGTGGCTCCACAAATCTGCCAGCCAGAAGATGGGAAGGTCAGTTTTACTTCCAGGGAAAAGGGCCGTTGTTTGTGTTTGGGGGCCTGTGGGCGGGAGTGGCCGGATGGCTCCTGAAAATCCATGATACGCAGGATGATTCCCAGACCCAAGGTGGCAACAGTGCCAAGTTGGACTGCTATGATAGTAGAAAGTGGCTCCTGCAATCTACCATCCAGTAGCCGGGGAGCTGAGTTTTTTTCCAGGGAAAAGGGCCGTGGTATGTGTTTGGGGGCCTGTGGCTGCGAGTGGCCGGCTGGCTCCTGAAATTCAACGATACACAGGATGGTTCCCAGACCCAAGGGGGCACCAGTGCCGAGTCAGGCTGGTTTGATAGAGCCAAGTGGCTCCTGCAATCTGCCAGCGAGAAGATTGGCAGGTCAGTTTTACTTCCAGGGATGAGGGCCGTAGTTTGTGTTTCGGGGCCTGTGGCTGGGAGTGGCCGGCTGGCTCCCGAAAATCCACGATACGCAGGATGGTTCCCAAATGAAAGGTGGAACCAGTGCCGAGTCGGGCTGGTTTGATAGAGCCAAGTGGCTCCTGCAAACTGCCAGCCAGAAGATGGGCAGGTCAGTTTTACTTCCAGGGAAAAGGGCCATAGATTTGTGTGGGGGCCTGTGTCTGGGAATGGCTGGCTGGCTCCTGAAAATCCACGATACTCAGGATGGTTCCCAGATGAAAGGTGGCACCAGTGCCAAGTCGGGCTGGTTTGATAGAGGCAAGTGTCTCCTACAATCTGCCAGCCAGAAGCGGGGTGGGTGAGTTTTGTTTGCCAGGGAAAAGGGCCATGGTTTGTTTTCGGGGGCCTGTGTCTGGGAATGGCCGGCTGGCTCCTTAAAATACACGATACGCAGGATGGTTCCCAGATGAAAGGTGGCACCAATGCCGAGTCTGGCTGGTTTGATAGTACCAAGTGGATCCTGCAATCTGCCAGCCAGAAGATGGGCAGGTCAGTTTTACTTCTAGTTAAAAGGGCCGTATTTTTTTTTGTGGGCCTGTGGCTGGGAGTGGCCGGCTGGCTCCTCAAAATCCACGTTACGGATGATGGTTCCCAGATGAAAGGTGGCACCAGTGCCGAGTCGGGCTGGTTTGATAGAGCCAAGTGGCTCCACAAATCTGCCAGCCAGAAGATGGGCAGGTCAGTTTTACTTCCAGGGAAAAGGTCCGTAGTTTGTGTTTGGGGGCCTGTGGCTGGGAGTGGCCGGATGGCACCTGAAAATCCACTATACGCAGGATGATTCCCAGATGAAAGGTGGCACCAGTGCCAAGTCGGACTGCTATGATAGTACAAAGTGGCTCCTGCAATCTACCATCCAGAAGCCGGGGAGCTGAGTTTTTTTCCAGGGAAAAGGGCCGTGGTATGTGTTTGGGGGCCTGTGGCTGGGAGTGGCCGGCTGGCTCCTGAAATTCAACGATACGCAGGATGGTTCCCAGACCCAAGGGGGCACCAGTGCCGAGTCAGGCTGGTTTGATAGAGCCAAGTGGCTCCTGCAATCTGCCAGCGAGAAGATTGGCAGGTCAGTTTTACTTCCAGGGATAAGGGCCGTAGTTTGTGTTTCGGGGCCTGTGGCTGGGAATGGCCGGCTGGCTCCCGAAAATCCACGATACGCAGGATGGTTCCCAAATGAAAGGTGGCACCAGTGCCGAGTCGTGCTGGTTTGATAGAGCCAAGTGGCTCCTGCAAACTGCCAGCCAGAAGATGGGCAGGTCAGTTTTACTTCCAGGGAAAAGGGCCATAGATTTGTGTGGGGGCCTGTGTCTGGGAATGGCTGGCTGGCTCCTGAAAATCCACGATACTCAGGATGGTTCCCAGATGAAAGGTGGCACCAGTGCCGAGTCGGGCTGGTTTGATAGAGGCAAGTGTCTCCTGCAATCTGCCAGCCAGAAGCGGGGTGGGTGAGTTTTGTTTGCCAGGGAAAAGGGCCATGGTTTGTTTTCGGGGGCCTGTGTCTGGGAATGGCCGGCTGGCTCCTTAAAATACACGATACGCAGGATGGTTCCCAGATGAAAGGTGGCACCAATGCCGAGTCTGGCTGGTTTGATAGTACCAAGTGGATCCTGCAATCTGCCAGCCAGAAGATGGGCAGGTCAGTTTTACTTCCAGTTAAAAGGGCCGTATTTTTTTTTGTGGGCCTGTGGCTGGGAGTGGCCGGCTGGCTCCTCAAAATCCACGTTACGGATGATGGTTCCCAGATGAAAGGTGGCACCAGTGCCGAGTCGGGCTGGTTTGATAGAGCCAAGTGGCTCCACAAATCTGCCAGCCAGAAGATGGGCAGGTCAGTTTTACTTCCAGGGAAAAGGTCCGTAGTTTGTGTTTGGGGGCCTGTGGCTGGGAGTGGCCGGATGGCACCTGAAAATCCACTATACGCTAGATGATTCACAGACCCAAGGTGGCACCAGTGCCAAGTCGGACTGCTATGATAGTACAAAGTGGCTCCTGCAATCTACCATCCAGAAGCCGGGGAGCTGAGTTTTTTTTCCAGGGAAAAGGGCCGTGGTATGTGTTTGGGGCCCTTTTGCTGTGAGTGGCCGACTGGCTCCTGAAAATCCAGGATACGCAGGATGGTTCCCAGATGAAAGGTGGCACCAGTGCCAAGTCGGGCTGGTTTGAGAGTACCTAGTGTGGCCTGCAATCTGCCAGCCAGAAGATGGGCAGGTCATTTTTACTTCCAGGGAAAAGGTCCGTAGTTTGTGTTTGGGGGCCTGTGGCTGGGAGTGGCCGGCTGGCTCCTGAAAATCCACTATACGCAGGATGATTCCCAGACCCAAGGTGGCACCAATGCCAAGTCGGACTGCTATGATAGTACAAAGTGGCTCCTGCAATCTACCATCCAGAAGCCGGGGAGCTGAGTTTTTTTCCAGGGAAAAGGGCCGTGGTATGTGTTTGGGGGCCTGTGGCTGGGAGTGGCCGGCTGGCTCCTGAAATTCAACGATACGCAGGATGGTTCCCAGATGAAAGGTGGCACCAGTGCCGAGTCGGGCTGGTTTTATAGTACCAAGTGGCTCCTGCAATCTGCCAGCCAGAAGATGGGCAGCTCAGTTTTACTTCCAGGGAAAACGGCCGTAGTTTATGTTTGGGTGCCTGTGGCTGGGAGTGGCCGGCTGGCTCCTGAAAATCCACGATACTCAGGATGGTTCCCAGATGAAAGGTGGCACCATTGCGAAGTAGGGCTGGTTTGATAGTACCAAGTGGGTCCTGCTATCTTCCAGCCAGAAGATGGGCAGGTCAGTTTTACTTCCAGGGAAAAGGTCTGTAGTTTTGTTTGGGGGCCTGTGGCTGGGAGTGGCCCGCTGGCTCCCGAAAATCCACGATACGCAGGATGGTTCCCAGATGAAAGGTGGCACCAGTGCCGAGTCGGGCTGGTTTTATAGTACCAAGAAGGTCCTGCAATCTGCCAGCCATAAGATGGGCAGGTCAGTTTTACTTCCAGGGAAAAGGTCCGTAGTTTGTGTTTGGGGGCCTGTGGCTGGGAGTGGCCGGCTGGCTACCGAAAATCCACTATACGCAGGATGATTCCCAGACCCAAGGTGCCACCAGTGCCAAGTCGGACTGCTATGATTGTACAAAGTGGCTCCTGCAATCTACCATCCAGAAGCCGGGGAGCTGAGTTTTTTTCCAGGGAAAAGGGCGGTGGTATGTGTTTGCGGCCCTGTTGCTGTGAGTGGCCGGCTGGCTCCTGAAAATCCACGATATGCAGGATGGTTCCCAGATGAAAGGTGGCACCAGTGCCGAGTCGGGCTGGTTTGATAGAGCCAAGTGGCTCCTGCAATCTGCCAGCCAGAAGATGGGCTGCTCAGTTTTACTTCCAGGGAAAAGGGCCGTGGTTTGTGTTGGGGGCCTGTGGCAGGGAGTGGCCGGCTGGCTCCTGAAAATCCACGATACGCAGGATGGTTCCCAGATGAAAGGTGGCACCATTGCGAAGTAGGGCTGGTGTGATAGTACCAAGTGGGTCCTGCTATCTGCCAGCCAGAAGATGGGCAGGTCAGTTTTACTTCCAGGGAAAAGTTCTGTAGTTTTGTTTGGGGGCCTGTGGCTGGGAGTGGCCGGCTGGCTCCCGAAAATCCACCATACGCAGGATGATTCCCAGATGAAAGGTGGCACAAGTGCCAAGTCGGACTGCTATGATAGTACAAAGTGGCTCCTGCAATCTACCATCCAGAAGCCGGGGAGCTGAGTTTTTTTTCCAGGGAAAAGGGCCGTGGTATGTGTTTGGGGGCCTGTGGCTGGGAGTGGCCGGCTGGCTCCTGAAAATCCACGATACTCAGGATGGTTCCCAGATGAAAGGTGGCACCATTGCGAAGTAGGGCTGGTTTGAGTGTACCAAGTGGGTCCTGCAATCTGCCAGCCAGAAGATGGGCAGGTCAGTTTTCCTTCCAGGGAAAAGGGCCGTAGTATGTGTTTGGGGGCCTGTGGCTGGGAGTGGCCGGCTGGCTCCTGAAAATCCACGATACGCAGGATGGTTCCCAGATGAAAGGTGGCACCGAGTGCCGAGTCGGGCTGGTTTGATAGAGGCAAGTGGCTCCTGCAATCTGCCAGCCAGAAGCAGGTTGGGTGAGTTTTGTTTCCAACCGAAATGGGCCGTGGTTTGTTTTCGGGGGCCTGTGTCTGGGAATGGCCGGCTGACTCCTGAAAATCCACCATACGCAGGATGGTTCCCAGACCCAAGGGGGCACCAGTGCCGAGTCGGGCTGCTTTGATAGAGCCAAGTGGCTCCTGCAATCTGCAAGCCAGAAGATGGGCAGGTCAGTTTTACTTCCAGGGAAAAGGTCCGTAGATTTGTTTGGGGGCCTGTGGGTGGGAGTGGCCGGCTGGCTCCCGAAAATCCACCATACGCAGGATGATTCCCAGATGAAAGGTGGCACAAGTGCCAAGTCGGACTGCTATGATTGTACAAAGTGGCTCCTGCAATCTACCATCCAGAAGCCGGGGAGCTGAGTTTTTTTTCCAGGGAAAAGATCCATGGTATGTGTTTGGGGGCCTGTGGCTGGGAGTGGCCGGCTGGCTCCTGAAAATCCACGATACTCAGGATGGTTCCCAGATGAAAGGTGGCACCAGTGCCGAGCCGGGCTGGTTTGATAAAGGCAAGTGTCTCCAGCAATCTGCCAGCCAGAAGCGGGTTGGGTGAGTTTTGTTTGCTAGGGAAAAGGGCCGTGGTTTGTTTTCGGGGGCCTGTGACTGGGAATTGCCGGCTGGCTCCTTCAAATCCACGCCACGCAGGATGGTTCCCAGGCGCAAGGGGGCACCAGTGCTGAGTGGGGCTGGTTTGATAGAGCCAAGTGGCTCCTGCAATCTGCCAGCCAGAAGATGGGCAGGTCAGATTTACTTCCAGGGAAAAGGGCTGTAGATTTTGTTTGGGGGCCTGTGTCTGGGAATGGCCGGCTGGCTCCTGAAAATCCACGATACGAAGGATGGTTCCCAGATGAAAGGTGGCACCAGTGCCGAGTAGGGCTGGTTTTATAGTACCAAGTTGCTCCTGCAATCTGCCAGCCAGAAGATGGGCAGCTCAGTTTAATTCCAGGGAAAAGGGCCGTAGTTTATGTTTGGGTGCCTGTGCCTGGAAGTGGCCGGCTGGCTCCTGAAAATCCACGATACTCATGATGGTTCCCAGATGAAAGGTGGCACCATTGCGAAGTAGGGGTGGTTTGATAGTACCAAGTGGGTCCTGCTATCTTCCAGCCAGAAGATGGGCAGGTCAGTTTTACTTCCAGGGAAAAGGTCTGTAGTTTTGTTTGGGGGCCTGTGGCTGGGAGTGGCCCGCTTGCTCCAGAAAATCCACGATACGCAGGATGGTTCCCAGATGAGAGGTGGCACCAGTGCCAAGTCGGGCTGGTCTTATAGTACCAAGCAGGTCCTGCAATCTGCCAGCCATAAGATGGGCTGGTCAGTTTTACTTCCAGGGAAAAGGTCCGTAGTTTGTGTTTGGGGGCCTGTGGCTGGGAGTGGCCGGCTGGCTCCCGAAAATCCACTATACGCAGGATGATTCCCAGACCCAAGGTGCCACCAGTGCCAAGTCGGACTGCTATGATTGTACAAAGTGGCTCCTGCAATCTACCATCCAGAAGCCGGGGAGCTGAGTTTTTTTCCAGGGAAAAGGACGGTGGTATGTGTTTGCGGCCCTGTTGCTGTGAGTGGCCGGCTGGCTCCTGAAAATCCACGATATGCAGGATGGTTCCCAGATGAAAGGTGGCACAAGTGCCGAGTCGGGCTGGTTTGAGAGTACCAAGTGGGTCCTGCAATCTGCCAGCCAGAAGATGGGCAGGTCAGTTTTCCTTCCAGGGAAAAGGGCCGTAGTTTGTGTTTGGGGGCCTGTGGCTGGGAGTGGCCGGCTGGCTCCTGAAAATCCACGATACGCAGGATGGTTCCCAGATGAAAGGTGGCACCGAGTGCCGAGTCGGGCTGGTTTGATAGAGGCAAGTGGCTCCTGCAATCTGCCAGCCAGAAGATGGGCTGCTCAGTTTTACTTCCAGGGAAAAGGGCCGTAGTTTGTGTTTGGTGGCCTGTGGCTTGGAGAGGCCGGCTGGCTCCTGAAAATCAACAATACACAGGATGGTTCCCAGATTAAAGGTGGCACCAGTGCCGAGTCGGGCTGGTTTGATAGAGGCAAGAGTCTCCTGCAATCTGCCAGCCAGAAGCGGGTTGGGTGAGTTTTGTTTGCCAGGGAAATGGGCCGTGGTTTGTTTTCGGGGGCCTGTGTCTGGGAATGGCTTGCTGGCTCCTGAAAATCCACGATACGCTGGAGGGTTCCCAGACCAAAGGGGGCACCAGTGCCGAGTCGGGCTGGTTTGATAGAGCCAAGTGGCTACTGCAATCTGCCAGCCAGAAGATGGGCTGCTCAGTTTTACTTCCAGGGAAAAGGGCCGTGGTTTGTGTTGGGGGCCTGTGGCTGGGAGTGGCCGGCTGGCTCCTGAAAATCCACGATACGCAGGATGGTTCCCAGATGAAAGGTGGCACCATTGCGAAGTAGGGCTGGTTTGATAGTACCAAGCGGGTCCTGCTATCTGCCAGCCAGAAGATGGGCAGGTCAGTTTTACTTCCAGGGAAAAGGTCTGTAGTTTTGTTTGGGGGCCTGTGGGCGGGAGTGGCCGGCTGGCTCCTGAAAATCCATGATACGCAGGATGATTCCCAGACCCAAGGTGGCAGCAGTGCCAAGTTAGACTGCTATGATAGTACAAAGTGGCTCCTGCAATCTACCATCCAGAAGCCGCGGAGTTGAGTTTTTTTTCCAGGGAAAAGGGCCGTGGTATGTGTTTGGGGGCCTGTGCCTGGGAGTGGCTTACTGGCTCCTGAATATCCACGATACGCAGGATGGTTCCCAGATGAAAGGTGGCACCAGTGCCGAGTCGGGCTGGTTTGATAGAGGCAAGAGTCTCCTGCAATCTGCCAGCCAGAAGCGGGTCGGGTGAGTTTTGTTTGCAACGGAAATGGGCCGTGGTTTGTTTTCGGGGGCCTGTGTCGGGGAATGGCCGGCTGGCTCCTGAAAATCCACCATACGCAGGATGGTTCCCAGATGAAAGGTGGCACCAGTGCCGAGTCGGGCTGGTTTTATAGTACCAAGTGGGTCCTGCAATCTGCCAGCCAGAAGATGGGCAGGTCAGTTTTACTTCCAGGGATAAGGGCCGTAGTTTGTGTTTGGGGGCCTGTGGCTGGGAGTGGCTGGCTGGCTCCCGAAAATCCACGCCGCGCAGGATGGTTCCCAGATGAAAGGTGGCACCAGTGCCGAGTCGGGCTGGTTTGATAGTACCAAGCAGGTCCTGCAATCTGCCAGCCAGAAGATGGGCTGGTCAGTTTTACTTCCAGGGAAAAGGTCTGTAGTTTTGTTTGGGGGCCTGTGGCTGGGAGTGGCCCGCTGGCTCCCGAAAGTCCACGCCGCGCAGGATGGTTCCCAGATGAAAGGTGGCACCAGTGCCGAGTCGGGCTGGTTTTATAGTACCAAGCAGGTCCTGCAATCTGCCAGCCATAAGATGGGCTGGTCAGTTTTACTTCCAGGGAAAAGGTCCGTAGTTTGTGTTTGGGGGCCTGTGGCTGGGAGTGGCCGGCTGGCTCCCGAAAATCCTCTATACGCAGGATGATTCCCAGACCCAAGGTGCCAACAGTGCCAAGTCGGACTGCTATGATTGTACAAAGTGGCTCCTGCAATCTACCATCCAGAAGCCGGGGAGCTGAGTTTTTTTTCCAGGGAAAAGGGCGGTGGTATATGTTTGCGGCCCTGTTGCTGTGAGTGGCCGGCTGGCTCCTGAAAATCCACGATATGCAGGATGGTTCCCAGATGAAAGGTGGCACAAGTGCCGAGTCGGGCTGGTTTGATAGAGGCAAGCGTCTCCTGCAATCTGCCAGCCAGAAGCGGGTTGGGTGAGTTTTGTTTGCCAGGGAAATGGGCCGTGGTTTGTTTTCGGGGGCCTGGGTCTGGGAATGGCCGGCTGGCTCCTGAAAATTCTCGCCACGTAGGATGGTTCCCAGACCCAAGGGGGCACCAGTGACGAGTCAGGCTGGTTTGATAGAGCCAAGTGGCTCCTGCAATCTGCCAGCCAGAAGATGGGCAGGTCAGTTTTACTTCCAGGGAAAAGGGCCGTGGTTTCTGTTGGGGGCCTGTGGCTGGGAGTGGTCGGCTGGCTCCTGAAAATCCACGATACGCAGGATGGTTCCCAGATGAAAGGTGGCACCAGTGCCGAGTCGGGCTGGTTTGATAGGGGGTAGTGTCTCCTGCAATCTGCCAGCCAGAAGCGGGTCGGGTGAGTTTTGTTTGCAACGGAAATGGGCCGTGGTTTTTTTTCGGGGGCCTGTGTCGGGGAATGGCCGGCTGGCTCCTGAAAATCCACCATACGCAGGATGGTTCCCAGATGAAAGGTGGCACCAGTGCCGAGTCGGGCTGGTTTTATAGTACCAAGTGGGTCCTGCAATCTGCCAGCCAGAAGATGGGCAGGTCAGTTTTCCTTCCAGGGAAAAGGACCGTAGTTTGTGTTTGGGGGCCTGTGGCTGGGAGTGGCCGGCTGGCTCCTGAAAATCCACGATACGCAGGATGGTTCCCAGATGAAAGGTGGCACCGAGTGCCGAGTCGGGCTGGTTTGATAGAGGCAAGTGGCTCCTGCAATCTGCCAGCCAGAAGATGGGCTGCTCAGTTTCACTTCCAGGGAAAAGGGCCGTAGTTGATTTTTGGGTGCCTGTGGCAGGGAGTTTCCGGCTGACTCCTGAAAATCCACCATACGCAGGATGGTTCCCAGACCCAAGGGGGCACCAGTGCCGAGTCGGGCTGCTTTGATAGAGCCAAGTGGCTCCTGCAATCTGCAAGCCAGAAGATGGGCAGGTCAGTTTTACTTCCAGGGAAAAGGGCCGTGGTTTGTGTTGGGGGCCTGTGGCTGGGAGTGGCCGGCTGGCACGTGAAAATCCACGATACGCAGAATGGTTCCCAGATGAAAGGTGGCACCGAGTGCCGAGTCGGGCTGGTTTGATAGAGGCAAGTGGCTCCTGCAATCTGCCAGCCAGAAGATGGGCTGCTCAGTTTCACTTCCAGGGAAAAGGGCCGTAGTTGATTTTTGGGTGCCTGTGGCAGGGAGCTTCCGGCTGACTCCTGAAAATCCACCATACGCAGGATGGTTCCCAGACCCAAGGGGGCACCAGTGCCGAGTCGGGCTGCTTTGATAGAGCCAAGTGGCTCCTGCAATCTGCAAGCCAGAAGATGGGCAGGTCAGTTTTACTTCCAGGGAAAAGGGCCGTGGTTTGTGTTGGGGGCCTGTGGCTGGGAGTGGCCGGCTGGCTTCTGAAAATCCACGATACGCAGGATGGTTCCCAGATGAAAGGTGGCACCAGTGCCGAGTCGGGTTGGTTTGATAGTACCAAGTGGCTGCTGCAATCTGCCAGCCAGAAGATGGCAGGTCAGTTTTACTTCCAGGGAAAAGGTCCGTAGATTTGTTTGGGGGCCTGTGGCTGGGAGTGGCCAGCTGGCTACCGAAAATCCACTATACGCAGGATGATTCCCAGATGAAAGGTGGCACCAGTGCCAAGTCGGACTGCTATGATAGTACAAAGTGGCTCCTGCAATCTGCCATCCAGAAGCCGGGGAGCTGAGCTTTTATTCCCGGGAAAAGGGCCGTGGTATATGTTTGGGGCCCTGTTGCTGTGAGTGGCCGGCTGGCTCCTGAAAATCCACGATACGCAGGATGGTTCCCAGATGAAAGGTGGCACCATTGCGAAGTAGGGCTGGTTTGAGAGTGCCAAGTGGGTCCTGCAATCTGCCAGCCAGAAGATGGGCTGGTCAGTTTTACTTCCAGGGAAAAGGTCCGTAGATTTGTTTGGGGGCCTGTGGCTGGGAGTGGCCGGCTGGCTCCCGAAAATCCACCATACGCAGGATGATTCCCAGATGAAAGGTGGCACAAGTGCCAAGTCGGACTGCTATGATAGTACAAAGTGGCTCCTGCAATCTACCATCCAGAAGCCGGGGAGGTGAGTTTTTTTTCCAGGGAAAAGGTCCGTGGTATGTGTTTGGGGGCCTGTGGCTGGGAGTGGCCGGCTGGCTCCTGAAAATCCACGATATGCAGGATGGTTCCCAGATGAAAGGTGGCACCAGTGCCGAGTCGGGCTGGTTTGATAAAGGCAAGTGTCTCCTGCAATCTGCCTGCCAGAAGCGGGTTGGGTGAGTTTTGTTTGCCAGGGAAATGGGCCGTGGTTTGTTTTCGGGGGCCTGGGTCTGGGAATGGCCGGCTGGCTCCTGAAAATTCTCGCCACGTAGGATGGTTCCCAGACCCAAGGGGGCACCAGTGACGAGTCAGGCTGGTTTGATAGAGCCAAGTGGCTCCTGCAATCTGCCAGCCAGAAGATGGGCAGGTCAGTTTTACTTCCAGGGAAAAGGGCCGTGGTTTCTGTTGGGGGCCTGTGGCAGGGAGTGGCCGGCTGGCTCCTGAAAATCCACGATACGCAGGATGGTTCCCAGATGAAAGGTGGCACCAGTGCCGAGTCGGGCTGGTTTGATAGGGGGTAGTGTCTCCTGCAATCTGCCAGCCAGAAGCGGGTCGGGTGAGTTTTGTTTCCAACGGAAATGGGCCGTGGTTTGTTTTCGGGGGCCTGTGTCGGGGAATGGCCGGCTGGCTCCTGAAAATCCACCATACGCAGGATGGTTCCCAGATGAAAGGTGGCACCAGTGCCGAGTCGGGCTGGTTTTATAGTACCAAGTGGGTCCTGCAATCTGCCAGCCAGAAGATGGGCAGGTCAGTTTTACTTCCAGGGATAAGGGCCGTAGTTTGTGTTTGGGGGCCTGTGGCTGGGAGTGGCCGGCTGGCTCCCGAAAATCCACGCCGCGCAGGATGGTTCCCAGATGAAAGGTGGCACCAGTGCCGAGTCGGGCTGGTTTGATAGTAACAAGCAGGTCCTGCAATCTGCCAGCCATAAGATGGGCTGGTCAGTTTTACTTCCAGGGAAAAGGTCTGTAGTTTTGTTTGGGGGCCTGTGGCTGGGAGTGGCCCGCTGGCTCCCGAAAGTCCACGATACGCAGGATGGTTCCCAGATGAAAGGTGGCACCAGTGCCGAGTCGGGCTGGTTTTATAGTACCAAGCAGGTCCTGCAATCTGCCAGCCATAAGATGGGCTGGTCAGTTTTACTTCCAGGGAAAAGGTCCGTAGTTTGTGTTTGGGGGCCTGTGGCTGGGAGTGGCCGGCTGGCTCCCGAAAATCCTCTATACGCAGGATGATTCCCAGACCCAAGGTGCCACCAGTGCCAAGTCTGACTGCTATGATAGTACAAAGTGGCTCCTGCAATCTACCATCCAGAAGCCGGGGAGCTGAGTTTTTTTTCCAGGGAAAAGGGCGGTGGTATGTGTTTGCGGCCCTGTTGCTGTGAGTGGCCGGCTGGCTCCTGAAAATCCACGATATGCAGGATGGTTCCCAGATGAAAGGTGGCACAAGTGCCGAGTCGGGCTGGTTTGATAGAGGCAAGCGTCTCCTGCAATCTGCCAGCCAGAAGCGGGTTGGGTGAGTTTTGTTTGCCAGGGAAATGGGCCGTGGTTTGTTTTCTGGGGCCTGGGTCTGGGAATGGCCGGCTGGCTCCTGAAAATTCTCGCCACGTAGGATGGTTCCCAGACCCAAGGGGGCACCAGTGACGAGTCAGGCTGGTTTGATAGAGCCAAGTGGCTCCTGCAATCTGCCAGCCAGAAGATGGGCAGGTCAGTTTTACTTCCAGGGAAAAGGGCCGTGGTTTCTGTTGGGGGCCTGTGGCTGGGAGTGGCCGGCTGGCTCCTGAAAATCCACGATACTCAAGATGGTTCCCAGACGAAAGGTGGCACCATTGCGAAGTAGGGCTGGTTTGAGAGTACCAAGTGGGTCCTGCAATCTGCCAGCCAGAAGATGGGCAGGTCAGTTTTCCTTCCAGGGAAAAGGACCGTAGTCCCTGTTTGGGGGCCTGTGGCTGGGAGTGGCCGGCTGGCTCCTGAAAATCCACGATACGCAGGATGGTTCCCAGATGAAAGGTGGCACCGAGTGCCGAGTCGGGCTGGTTTGATAGAGGCAAGTGGCTCCTGCAATCTGCCAGCCAGAAGATGGGCTGCTCAGTATCACTTCCAGGGAAAAGGGCCGTAGTTTATTTTTGGGTGCCTGTGGCTGGGAGTGGCCGGCTGACTCCTGAAAATCCACCATACGCAGGATGGTTCCCAGACCCAAGGGGGCACCAGTGCCGAGTCGGGCTGCTTTGATAGAGCCAAGTGGCTCCTGCAATCTGCAAGCCAGAAGATGGGCAGGTCAGTTTTACTTCCAGGGAAAAGGGCGGTGGTTTGTGTTGGGGGCCTGTGGCTGGGAGTGGCCGGCTGGCTTCTGAAAATCCACGATACGCAGGATGGTTCCCAGATGAAAGGTGGCACCAGTGCCAAGTCGGACTGCTATGATAGTACAAAGTAGCTCCTGCAATCTGCCATCCAGAAGCCGGGGAGCTGAGCTTTTATTCCAGGGAAAAGGGCCGTGGTATATGTTTGGGGCCCTGTTGCTGTGAGTGGCCGGCTGGCTCCTGAAAATCCACGATACGCAGGATGGTTCCCAGATGAAAGGTGGCACCATTGCGAAGTAGGGCTGGTTTGATAGTACCAAGTGGGTCCTGCAATCTGCCAGCCAGAAGATGGGCAGGTCAGTTTTACTTCCAGGGAAAAGGTCCGTAGATTTGTTTGGGGGCCTGTGGCTGGGAGTGGCCGGCTGGCTCCCGAAAATCCACCATACGCAGGATGATTCCCAGATGAAAGGTGGCAACAGTGCCAAGTCGGACTGCTATGATAGTACAAAGTGGCTCCTGCAATCTACCATCCAGAAGCCGGGGAGCTGAGTTTTTTTTCCAGGGAAAAGGTCCGTGGTATGTGTTTGGGGGCCTGTGGCTGGGAGTGGCCGGCTGGCTCCTGAAAATCCACGATACTCAGGATGGTTCCCAGATGAAAGGTGGCACCAGTGCCGAGTCGGCCTGGTTTGATAAAGGCAAGTGTCTCCTGCAATCTGCCAGCCAGAAGCGGGTTGGGTGAGTTTTCTTTGCTAGGGAAAAGGGCCGTGGTTTGTTTTCGGGGGCCTGTGACTGGGAATTGCCGGCTGGCTCCTTAAAATCCACGCCACGCAGGATGGTTCCCAGGCGCAAGGGGGCAGCAGTGCCGAGTGGGGCTGGTTTGATAGAGCCAAGTGGCTCCTGCAATCTTCCAGCCAGAAGATGGGCAGGTCAGATTTACTTCCAGGGAAAAGGGCTGTAGATTTTGTTTAGGGGCCTGTGTCTGGGAATGGCCGGCTGGCTCCTGAAAATCCACGATACGCAGGATGGTTCCCAGATGAAAGGTGGCACCAGTGCCGAGTCGGGCTGGTTTGATATAGCCAAGTGGCTCCACAAATCTGCCAGCCAGAAGATGGGCAGCTCAGTTTTACTTCCAGGGAAAAGGGCCGTAGTTTATATTTGGGTGCCTGTGCCTGGGAGTGGCCGGCTGGCTCCTGAAAATCCACGATACTCAGGATGGTTCCCAGATGAAAGTTGGCACCACTGCCATGTCGGACTGCTATGATAGTACCAAGTGGGTCCTGCAATCTGCCAGCCAGAACATGGGCAGGTCAGTTTTACTTCCAGGGGTAAGGGCCGTAGTTTGTGTTTGGGGGCCTGTGGCTGGGAGTGGCCGGCTGGCTCCCGAAAATCCACGCCGCGCAGGATGGTTCCCAGATGAAAGGTGGCACCAGTGCCGAGTCGGGCTGGTTTTATAGTACCAAGCAGGTCCTGCAATCTGCCAGCCATAAGATGGGCTGGTCAGTTTTACTTCCAGGGAAAAGGTCCGTAGTTTGTGTTTGGGGGCCTGTAGCTGGGAGTGGCCGGCTGGCTCCCGAAAATCCACTATACGCAGGATGATTCCCAGACCCAAGGTGCCACCAGTGCCAAGTCGGACTGCTATGATTGTACAAAGTGGCTCCTGCAATCTACCATCCAGAAGCCGGGGAGCTGAGTTTTTTTTCCAGGGAAAAGGGCGGTGGTATGTGTTTGCGGCCCTGTTGCTGTGAGTGGCCGGCTGGCTCCTGAAAATCCACGATATGCAGGATGGTTCCCAGATGAAAGGTGGCACAAGTGCCGAGTCGGGCTGGTTTGAGAGTACCAAGTGGGTCCTGCAATCTGCCAGCCAGAAGATGGGCAGGTCAGTTTTCCTTCCAGGGAAAAGGGCCGTAGTTTGTGTTTGGGGGCCTGTGGCTGGGAGTGGCCGGCTGGCTCCTGAAAATCCACGATACGCAGGATGGTTCCCAGATGAAAGGTGGCACCGAGTGCCGAGTCGGGCTGGTTTGATAGAGGCAAGTGGCTCCTGCAATCTGCCAGCCAGAAGATGGGCTGCTCAGTTTTACTTCCAGGGATAAGGGCCGTAGTTTATTTTTGGGTGCCTGTGGCTGGGAGTGGCCGGCTGGCTCCTGAAAATCAACAATACACAGGATGGTTCCCAGATTAAAGGTGGCACCAGTGCCGAGTCGGGCTGGTTTGATAGAGGCAAGAGTCTCCTGCAATCTGCCAGCAAGAAACGGGGTGGGTGAGTTTTGTTTGCCAGGGAAAAGAGCCTTGGTTTGTTTTCGGGGGCCTGTGTCTTGGAATGGCCTGCTGGCTCCTTAAAATCCACGCCATGCAGGATGGTTCCCAGACCCAAGGGGGCACCAGTGCCGAGTCGGGCTGGTTTGATAGAGTCAAGTGGCTCCTGCAATCTGCCAGCCAGAAGATGGGCAGGTCAGTTTTACTTCCAGGGAAAAGGTCTGTAGTTTTGTTTGGGGGCCTGTGGCTGGGAGTGGCCGGCTGGCTCCTGAAAATCCATGATACGCAGGATGATTCCCAGACCCAAGGTGGCAGCAGTGCCAAGTTGGACTGCTATGATAGTACAAAGTGGCTCCTGCAATCTACCATCCAGAAGCCGCGGAGTTGCGTTTTTTTCCAGGGAAAAGAGCCGTGGTATGTGTTTGGGGGCCTGTGCCTGGGAGTGGCTTACTGGCTCCTGAATATCCACGATACGCAGGATGGTTCCCAGATGAAAGGTGGCACCAGTGCCGAGTCGGGCTGGTTTGATAGGGGGAAGTGTCTCCTGCAATCTGCCAGCCAGAAGCGGGTCGGGTGAGTTTTGTTTGCAACGGAAATGGGCCGTGGTTTGTTTTCGGGGGCCTGTGTCGGGGAATGGCCGGCTGGCTCCTTCAAATCCACGCCACGCAGGATGGTTCCCAGGCGCAAGGGGGCACCAGTGCCGAGTCGGGCTGGTTTTATAGTACCAAGTGGCTCCTGCAATCTGCCAGCCAGAAGATGGGCAGCTCAGTTTTACTTCCAGGGAAACGGGCCGTAGTTTATGTTTGGGTGCCTGTGCCTGGGAGTGGCCGGCTGGCTCCTTAAAATCCACGATACTCAGGATGTTTCCCACATGAAAGGTGGCACCACTGCCATGTCGGACTGCTATGACAGTACCAAGGTGGTCCTGCAATGTGCCAGCCAGAAGATGGGCAGGTCAGTTTTACTTCCAGGGATAAGGGCCGTAGTTTGTGTTTGGGGGCCTGTGGCTGGGAGTGGCCGGCTGGCTCCCGAAAATCCACGATACACAGGATGATCCCCAGACCCAAGGTGGCACCAGTGCCAAGTCGGACTGCTATGATAGCACAAAGTGGCTCCTGCAATCTACCATCCAGAAGCCGGGGAGCTGAGTTTTTTTCCAGGGAAAAGGGCCGTGGTATGTGTTTGGGGACCTGTGGCTGGGAGTGGCTTGCTGGCTCCTGAAAATCAACAATACACAGGATGGTTCCCAGATGAAAGGTGGCACCAGTGCCGAGTCGGGCTGGTTTGATATAGGCAAGCGTCTCCTGATATCTGCCAGCCAGAAGCGGGTTGGGTGAATTTTGTTTGCCAGGGAAATGGGCCGTGGTTTGTTTTCGGGGGCCTGTGTCTGGGAATGGCCGGCTGGCTCCTGAAAATCCACGATACGCAGGATGGTTCCCAGACCAAAGGGGGCACCAGTGCCGAGTCGGGCTGGTTTGATAGTTCCAAGTGGCTCCTGCAATCTGCAAGCCAGAAGCGGGGCGGGTGAGTTTTTTTTGCCAGGGAAAAGGCCGTGGTTTTTGTTGCGGGCCTGTGGCTGGGAGTGGCCGGCTGGCTCCTGAAAATCCACGATACGCAGGATGGTTCCCAGATGAAAGGTGGCACCAGTGCCGAGTCGGGCTGGTTTTATAGTACCAAGCAGGTCCTGCAATCTGCCAGCCATAAGATGGGCTGGTCAGTTTTACTTCCAGGGAAAAGGTCCGTAGTTTGTGTTTGGGGGCCTGTGGCTGGGGGTGGCCGGCTGGCTCCCGAAAATCCACGATACACAGGATGATTCCCAGACCCAAGGTGCCACCAGTGCCAAGTCGGACTGCTATGATTGTACAAAGTGGCTCCTGCAATCTACCATCCAGAAGCCGGGGAGCTGAGTTTTTTTCCAGGGAAAAGGGCGGTGGTATGTGTTTGGGGCCCTGTTGCTGTGAGTGGCCGGCTGGCTCCTGAAAATCCACGATATGCAGGATAGTTCCCAGATGAAAGGTGGCACAAGTGCCGAGTCGGGCTGGTTTGAGAGTACCAAGTGGGTCCTGCAATCTGCCTGCCAGAAGACGGGCGGTTGAGTTTTGTTTGCCAGGGAAAAGGGCCGTGGATTTGTTGGGTGTCTGTGGCTGGGAGTGGCCGGGTGGCTCCTGAAAATCCAGGATACGCAGGATGGTTCCCAGATGAAAGGTGGCACCAGTGCCGAGTCGGGCTGGTTTGAGAGTACCAAGTGGGGCCTGCAATATGCCCTCCAGATGATGGGCAGGTCAATTTTACTTCCAGGGAAAAGGGCCGTAGTTTGTGTTTGGGGACCTGTGGCTGGCAGTGGCCAGCTGGCTCCTGAAAATCCACGATACACAGGATGGTTCCCAGATGAAAGGTGGCACCAGTGCCGAGTCAGGCTGGTTTGAGAGTACCAAGTGGGGCGTGCAATATGCCCTCCAGATGATGGGCAGGTCAGTTTTACTTCCAGGGAAAAGGGCCGTAGTTTTTTTTTGAGGGCGTGTGGCTGGGAGTAGCCGGCTGGCTCTGAAAATCCACGATACGCAGGATGGTTCCCAGATGAAAGGTGTCACCATTGCCAAGTCCGGCTGGTTTAATAGAGGTAAGTGACTCCTGCAATCTGCCAGCCAGAAGATGGACAGGTCAGTTTTACTTCCAGGGAAGAGGGCCAGTAGTGTGTGTTTAGGGTCCTGAGGCTGGGAGTGGCCCCCTGGCTCCTGAAAATCCACGATACGCAGGATGATTCCCAGACCCAAGTTGTCACCAGTGACGAGTCGGGCTGGTTTGATAGAGCCATGTGGCTCCTGCAATCTGCCAGCCAGAAGCAGGGTGGGTGAGTTTTGTTTGCCATGGAAAAGGGCCGTGGTTTGTTTTCGGGGGCCTGTGGCTGGGAATGGCCGGCTGGCTCCTGAAAATCCACGCCGCGCAAGAAGTTTCCCAGACCAAAGGGGTCACCAGTGCCGAGTCGGGCGGGTTTGATAGAGCCAAGTGGGTCCTGCAATCTGCAAGCCAGAAGATGGGCAGGTCAGTTTTACTTCCCGGGAAAAGGGCCGTAGTTTTTGTTTGGGGGCCTGTGGCTGGCAGTGGCCAGCTGGCTCCTTAAATTCCACGATACGCAGGATGGTTCCCAGATGAAAGGTGGCAGCAGTGCCGAGTCGGCCTGGTTTGATAGAGCCAAGTGGCTCCTGCAATCTGCCATCCAGAAACGCGGTGGATGAGTTTTGTTTTCATGGAAACGGGCCGTGGTTTTTTTTCCGGGGCCTGTGGCCTGGAACTGCCGGCTGGTTCATTAAAATCCACGCCGCGCAGGATAGTTCCCAGACCCAAGGGGGCACCAGCGCCGAGTCGGGCTGGATTGATAGTACCAAGTGGCTCCTGCAATCTGCCAGCCAGAAGATGGGCAGGTCAGATTTACTTCCAGGGAAAAGGGCCTAGTTTGTGTTTGGTGGCCTGTGGCTGGGAGTGGCCGCCTGGCTCCTGACAATCCACGATACGCAGGATGGTTCCCAGATGAAATGTGGCACCAGTGCCAAGTCGGGTTGCTTTGATAGAGCCAAGTGGCTCCTGCAATCTGCCATCCAGATGATGGACAGGTCAGTTTTACTTCCAGGGAAGACGGTCAGTAGTGTGTGTTTGGGGTCCTGAGGCTGGGAGTGGCCGGCTGGCTCCTGAAAATCCACGATACGCAGCATGTTTCCCAGACCTAGTTGGCACCACGGCCAAGTCTGGCTGGTTTGATAGAGCCATCTGGCTCCTGCAATCTGCCAGCCAGAAGCAGGGTGGGTGAGTTTTGTTTGCCAGGGAAAAGGGCCGTGGTTTGTTTTCGGGGGCCTGTGGTTGGGATTGGCCGGCTGGCTCCTGAAAATCCACGCCGGGCAAGAAGTTTCCCAGACCAAAGGGGTCACCAGTGCCGAGTCGGGCTGGTTTGATAGAGCCAAGTGGCTCCTGCAATCTACCAGCCAGAAGCCGGGCAGGTCAGCTTTACTTCCAGGGAAAAGGGCCGTAGATTTTGTTTGGGGGCCTGGGTCTGGGAATGGCCGGTTGGCTCCTGAAAATCCACGCCGCGCATGATGGTTCCTAGACCCAAGGTGGCACCAGTGCCCAGTTGGGCTGGTTCGATAGAGCCATGTGGCTCCTGCAATATGCCAGCCAGAAGCGGGGTGTGTGAGTCTTGTTTGCCAGGGAATAGGCCCATAGTTCGTGTTTGGGGGCCTGTGGCTGGGAATGGCCGGCTGGCTCCTGAAAATCGACGATACGCAGGATGGTTCCCAAATGAAAAATGGCACCAGTGCCAAGTCGGGCTGGATTGATAGTACTAAGTGGCTCCTGCAATCTGCCAGCAAGAAGATGGGCAGGTCAGTTTTACTTCCAGGGAAAAGGGCCGTAGATTGTGTTTGGGGCCTAGTGGCTGGGAGTGGCCGGCTGGCTCCTGAAAATCCACGATACGCAGGATGCTTCCCAGATGAAAGGTGGCATCAGTGCCGAGTCGGGCTGGTTTGATAGAGCCAAGTGGCTCCTGCAATCTGCCAGCCAGAAGCGGGGTGGGTGAGTTTTCTTTGCCAGGGAAAATGGCCGTGGTTTGTTTTCCGGGGCCTGTGGCCTGCAATGGCCGGCTGGCTCCTTAAAATCCACGCCGCGCAGGATGGTTCCCAGACCCAAGGGGGCACCAGTGCCGAGTCAGGCTGGTTTGATAGAGCCAAGTGGCTCCTGCAACCTAACAGCCAGAAGATGGGCAGGTCAGTTTTACTTCCAGGGAAAAGGGCCGTAGTCCCTGTTTGGGGGCCTGTGGCTGGGAGTGGCCGGCTGGCGGCTGAAAATCCACGCCACGCTAGATTGTTCCCAGAACCAAGGGGGAACCAGTGCCGAGTCGGGCTGGTTTGATAGTACCAAGTGGCTCCTGCCAGCTGCCAACCAGACGATAGGCAGGTCAGTATTACTTCCCGGGAAAAGGGCCGTAGTTTGTGTTTGGGGGCCTGTGGCTGGGAGTGGCCGGCTGGCTCCTGAAAATCCACGATACACAGGAAGGTTCCCAGATGAATGGTGTCACCAGTGCCAAGTCGGGTTGGTTTGATAGAGCCAAGTGGCTCCTGCAATCTGCCAGCCAGAAGATGGGCGGTTGAGTTTTGTTTGCCTGGGAAAAGGGCCATGTTATTTGTTGGGGGCCTGTGGCTGGGAGTGGCCGGCTGGCTCCTGAAAATCCACGATACGCAGGATGGTTCACAGACGAATGCTGGCACCAGTGCCAAGTCAGGCTGGTTTGAAAGAGCCAAGTGTCTCCTGCAATCTGCCAGCCAGAAGATGGGCAGGTCAGTTTTACTTCCAGGGAAAAGGGCCGTAGTTTGTGTTTGGGCGCCTGTGGCTGGGAGTGGCCGGCTGGCTCCTGAAAATCGACGATACGCAGGATGATTCCTAGAACAAAGGGGCTCCAGTGCCGAGTCGGGCTGGTTTGATGGAGCCAAGTGGCTCCTGCAATCTGCCAGCCAGAAGATGGGCAGGTCAGTTTTACTTCCAGGGAAAAGGGCCGTAGTTTTTGTTTGGGGACCTGTGGCTGGGAGTGGCCGGCTGGCTCCTGAAAATCCACGATACGCAGGATGGTTCCCAGATGAAAGGTGGCACCAGTGCCGAGTGGGGCTGGTTTGATAGAGCCAAGTGGCTCCTGTAATCTGCCAGCCAGAAGCGTGGTGGGTGAGTTTTTTTTTCCAGGGAAAAGGGCCGTGGTTTTTTTTCGGGGGCCTGTGGTTTGGAATGGTCGGCTGGCTCCTGAAAATCCCCGATACGCAGGATGGTTCCCAGATGAATGGTGGCACCAGTCCTAAGTCAGGCTGGTTTGATAGAGCCAAGTGTCTCCTGCAATCTGCCAGCCAGAAGATGGGCAGGTCAGTTTTACTTCCAGGGAAAAGGTCCATAGTTTGTGTTTGGGGGCCTGTGGCTGGGAGTGGCCGGCTGGCTCCTGAAAATCCACGATATGCAGGAAATTTCCCAAACCCATGGTGTAACCACTGCCAAGTCGGACTGGTATGATAATACAAAGTGGCTCCTGCAATCTACCATCCAGAAGCAGCTGAGTTTTTTTTCCAGGGAAAAGGTCCGTGGTATGTGTTTGGGGGCCTGTTGCCGGGAATGGCTGGCTGGCTCCTAAAATCCACGCCACGCAGGATGGTTCCCAGACCCCAGGGGGCACCAGTGCCGAGTCAGGCTGGTTTGATAGAGCCATGTGGCTCCTGCAATCTCCCAGCCAGAAACGGGGCGGGTGAGTTTTGTTTGCCAGGGAAAAGGGCCGTGGTTTGTGTTGGGGGCATGAGGCAGGGAGTGGCCGGCTGGCTCCTGAAAATCCACCATACGCAGGATGATTCCCAGACCGAAGTTGGCACCACTGCTAAGTCGGGCTGGTTTGATACAGCCAAGTGGCTCCTGCAATCTGCCAGCCAGAAGCGGGGCAGGTGAGTTTTGTTTGCCAGGGAAAAAGGCCGTAGTTTGTGTTTGGGGGCCTGTGGCTGGGGATGGCCGTCTGGCTCCTTTAAATCCACGCCGCGCTAGATGGTTTCCAGATGGATGGTGGCACCAATTCCAAGTCGTGTATTACCATGTGACTCCTGCAATCTGCCATCCAGAAGCGGGGCAGCTGAGTTTTTTTCCAAGGGAAAAGGGCCATCGTTTGTGTTTGGGGTCCTGTAGCTGCTAGGGGCAGCTTACTCCTGAAAATCCACGAGACGCAGGATGGTTTCCAGACCCGTGCTGGCTCCAGTGCAATGTCGGCCTGATTTGACTTCGTCAAATATCCCCTGCGTTGCTCAGTTCCAAGAAATCTTGTGTCCTAATGTTCTCACAGAAGACTGTTAAAATTTGTCTATTTTTCTGGATTTGTTTTGTTCTTTTTTCTGTACCTTCTACTTCTCTCCACTGTCTGAGAACTTTGACCTTTATGTAAGTTGACCTAATGTAAAATTCTCGCAGTAAAGTAAGAGAAGCCAGTAAAGACAGGCAAATTTGTTAATTGCAGGTGGAAAGAGGGAGGCCAACGAAAGAAAACAAAAGAACAATAATAATGAAATGCTCCCCTGTCTTCTGTGAAAAGTAGAGGCGCAGACAAGAAAGAGCAAGTGCAAAATTCTCACTAGAGAAACTCACTTTATCTGACTAAAGTAATTTCTGGTGCATTTCTTGCGTTTTTCTCATGCCAAACATATTAATCATTGAAGGTGTCCCTTTCCTCTTTCTGGAATACAGCTAGGAAGATGGCTGTGTCATTGCTGACAAGCTGCTATTCTCAGAGGTGTCCAGCTGAAAGTCCTAGATCAATGGATTTCCTCTGTCACTTTGATATGGCATGACTTACAGTTTCAGCAACTGAACTTGCCAGCCTTACAATTCTTTGCCCCTTGAATGGTCAGATAGGCTCCTTGGCAACTGGCATTTGTAAGGACACGAAACTATGCAGAATTTGTACCATGAGATGATGCCAAATGAGTCACGCCGGTAGATTAACTAGGACATGCAAGGCATGAGAGCACAAGAAGAGAGTACACAAGAAGACAGTACAATCTCCTTTTTTCTGAAACACTGTAGAGATCAAATTGAACACAAATCCTCCTGGGCTAGTTCTTGCAAAAGCCTAGGAGTTCTTTTTGTGTTCACACGCCTGGAATATTTAGCTTTGGATCACAGCAGAATGCAGATGACAAAACGAGGCCTTTAAGTCACATCCAGTATGAAGCAGCATGAAAGAAGAAAGCAGCTGAGAGTGCCAACCCTGCTAGGTAATCTCAGTATTGGTCTTGACATTAGCAGAAATTTGAAATGAGTCTCTGAAAATGACAAAGGAGGCTGAAGAAAAGGGAGCGATGACTCCTCTTGCATAGTGTTTCCTAACAGGGATCTTCAAAATGGAAAGATTGTATCACCCTTTCAACTGAAGGAAGGTATGAAAACAACAGGAAGGAAACGGCATCACATGCTAGAAAGACTAGGAAAGAAGTACACTGGGCAGTGTACTTCTAGACAGAAAGGCCACTGATGGAAAACCAACTAAACTGGCACCAATGCAGCAGCATTGTACTAAAGCCAGAAATGTCCAGCGCTTCATTCTCTGCCGTTCCATTCAGATGCACACAGCAGCTCTGCAACAGTCCTACTGATCATTTCCTTGGCAAACTTGGAGTTGAGGGTCCGTGGTGAAGCAGAGTCCCCAGCAAGATGCAAAGGAGAGCTGCTTTCTTGCAACTTTGCCTTTATCAGTTCCATAGCTTTAAGCCATAACAAACACCATTCAACCAACCACCATACACCAGGCTTTGAACACACGACCGTTCTAGAACTTGTTGATCTACCTCTAATTCAGCTGCCTCACCTTCCCACAGTCCTTTTCTACTTAGCCAATGGAATGGGCCTCAGCCCAAGGCCTTTCTTTTGTAAGCTTCTAGCTAGATGCAGCAGCAAAGCACTACTTTCTTCTGTGCCAAGACTTCAGGTAGACGATTTGCATCTGCCCTTCCAGTGAAACCTAACGGGGAGAGAAAAGCCTCTCACAGATGTTCAGTCATTCCATTAGCTACACAGGCCAAATCAAAAGAAAAGCCAGCTATGGGTTTGTGTACTTGCTCCTACACAACACCTGCTGCCCTCTGACAATCAACTAGCAGAGAACCAGCAAAACTGAGACTTGAGGCAAACAACCCTTTGAAGGGAATAATGATGTCAGCAATTAAGACAACACATTTCCAGGCTACCGGGATACTTGAAATGTCAGCAAAGGCTGGAGACCAAAGGCTGAACTAATAGGGAAAGGGTAAAAGAATCCCAAGAAAAACATGACCGAAGGTTAAAACAATTCCAAGAAAAACATAGGCAACTGACCTGTTGAAGCCTTCAGGAAATCAGTGGCCGCTGATTTACATAGGCCATTCAAGTTAGTTGACCCGTGCACCTTCCACCCCTTTTTCACCTTTCGGCACCATAGGGTGAATTGTGAGCATGAAATCACAATTCCTTGGATTCTCTTCTTACCTTGAGGAGAGAAATTCAGCAACTGAAGTACCTGTTACTGATGTGATACCCAGGAACACCGAGTTGACACATTTCATTTTGTTCAAACACAGCTAGCAAATCTAAGGGGACAAGGCTGGCTTCTTTTCATGACAATTTTTCTGTTTTACAACCGGCTCTGATCCTGGTGAAACTTTTTCATTAGCTTCTCTCTAAAAGCAAAAAGTCCAGTTCACTGTCCCATCCTACTGTTGCAAGTAAACCATTTGCATTGCCAAGACCAAAAACGGAATTGGAAGGTACAGAGACGCCTGGAGCTATGAGCAGATACGGGGCGCATTTCGGTAGAAGCCGCCGTCTGCAGTGCACTGTGACCAGCACAATCGCCTTTGCGCGAAGAAGCCGCTTCTTCGCCTCTGGAAGCCGGAGAGAGCGGCTGCCTCTGAAAGCTGAAGAATGAAGCTGCACAATACTGGGATTTTGTGTAGAGCTTGCACACTGATCCAAAACAGTACCTTACCACTCTCCACCTTTTCCAAACACATGAACATTCTGTTGGAAAGTGTTTTGGACAACTTTCTTTTTCTTCCTGCAAAACACACTCCAGACTTCATTGCAAAATGTAAAATCCGATGGGAGATGTTTTCTATGCTGGCACAGTTTTTCATTGCCAGACATGGTGGAAAAGATTTTTGCAATGATGTAGACCACAAAAGACGCTAAAGACGAAGGTACGCAGCTCCCCGGAGCTATGCCCCGGTCCCGGGCACATTTCGGCAGATGCCGCCGGAAGGTACGCAGCTCCCCGGAGCTATGCCCCGGTCCCGGGCACATTTCGGCAGATGCCGCCGCACTGGAGTGCACTGTGACCGGTACAATCGCCTTTGCGCGAAGAAGCCGATTCTTCGCCTCCGGGTGCCGGAGAGACCAGTAGCTTCGGAAAGATGAAGAATGAAGCTGCACAACACTGGGATAGTGTGCGCAGCTTGCAAACTGATCCAAAACAGTACCTTACTACTCTCCTACGTTTTCCAAACACATGAACATTCGACTGGAAGTGTTTTGGAAAACTTTCTTTTTCTTCGTGCAAAACACTCTGCAGACATCTCTGCAACATGTACAACACCATGAGAGATGTTTTCTGTGCTGGCACAGTTTCTCCATGCCAGACATAGTGGAAAGGATCTTTGCAATGATATAGACCACAAAAGACGCTAAAGACGAAATATGGAGCTCCCCGGAGCTAAGCGCCGGTCCCGGGCACATTTCGGAAGAAGCCGCCGCACTGGAGTGCACTGTGACCGGCACAATCGCCTTTGCGCGATGAAGCCACCTCTTCGTCTCCGGGGGCCGGAGTGAGCGGCTGCTTCGGAGAGGTGGGAATGAAGCTGCACAACGCTGCGATAGTGTGCGCAGCTTGCAAACTGATAGAAAACAGTGCCTTACCACTTTCCTCCTTTTCCAAACATATGAATATTCGGTTGGAAGGTGTTTTGGACAACTTTATTTTCTTCGTGCAAAACACTCAGCAGAGCTCTCTGCAACATGTGAAACACGATGGGAGATGTTTTCTGTGCTGGCACAGTTTCACCATGCCAGACATAGTGAAAAACCTTTCTGCAATGATGTAGACCACAAAAGTCCCGAAAGAAGAAGGTACGGATGTCCCCGGAGCTAAGCGCCGGTCCCGGGCACATTTCGTCAGAAGCCTCCGCACTGGAGTGCACTGTGACCGGCACAATCGCCTTTGCGCAAAGAAGCCGCTTCCTTGCCTCCGCGAGCCGGAGTGAGCGGCTGCTTCGGAAAGGTGAAGGATGAAGCTGCACAACACTGGGATAGTGTGCGCAGCTTGCAAACTGATAGAAAACAGTACCTTACCACTCTCCTACCTTTTCCAAACACATGAACATTCGGTTGAAGGTGTTTTGGAAAACTTTCTTTTTCTTCTTGCATAATAAACTTTTGCAGACCTCTCTGCAACATGTAAAACACGATGGGAGATATTTTCTGTGCTGGCACAGTTTCTCCTTGCCTAACATAGTGGAAAACCTTTCTGCAATGATGTAGACCACAAAAGTCCCGAAAGACGAAGGTACGCAGCTGACCAGAGCTATGCCCCGATCCCGGGCACATTTCGGCAGATGCCGCCGCACTGGAGTGCTCTGTGACCGGTACAATCGCCTTTGCGCGAAGAAGCCGCTTCCTTGCCTCCGCGAGCCGGAGTGAGCGACTGCTTCGGAAAGGTGAGAATGAAGCTGCACAACACTGGGATAGTGTGCGCAGCTTGCAAACTGATAGAAAACAGTACCGTACAACTCTCCTAGCTTTTCCAAACACATGAACATTCGGTTGGAAAATGTTTTGGACATCTTTCTTTTTCTACCTGCAAAACACTGCAGACTTCTCTGCCACATGTACAACACCATGGGAGATGTTTTCAGCCCTGACCCAGATTCTCCTTGCCAGACATAGTGGAAAAACTTTTTGCGAAGTTGGAGAGGACAAGAAACGCTAAAGACGAAAGTATGGAGTTTTCCGTAGCTAAGAATGCATGAAAGCAAAAGACTGCCCTCTTCAAAAATGGCAATTAGGAGGGCTCGGAAAAGTACAAATCAGCCAGACTCTTTTTTATCCCCACGAAGTTGATGGGGCAGCTATTCCTGAAAGCCTTGCCTGGCATATGAAGGAGGACAAAGCAATGTACTCGGCGTGGATTTTCCTGGGAAATTTCATGCTGAACAACTTTTTCAACACCTCTGATGAATTAACTTGACTGGTAGATGAAGGGAATATTGTCTGCGTGGCCTTCAGGGAGGTTTTTACATTTCTCTACATGGCTGCACACATACATACGGGAAGCAATAATGCAAAAGGGAGGGAACCAGTGTCTTTTAAGTGATGCTGAGTGAAAAGACAAGAGGCAGTGGGCACACACTGAAATACAGGAGATTGCCTATGAACATCACCAAATGATGCTTTACTGTGAGGGTGACTGAACCGCGGCACAGACTGCCCAGAAAGCTTCTGAAGCCTGGATTTTAGAAGACATTAAAAGTACACCCAGATGGAATCCCGGGCAAGAGGCTCTAGGTATCCTGCTTTAACGGGGGGGGTTGGGCCTGGTGAGCCCCACTGAGCCCTACCACTCTCATTCATTCTGTGTAGTGAATTCTCTTCGAGATGCATTTCAAGCACTGGCATGACAAAGTTCTGTGCAGACAGAGATCCAAATGGACATGGGATCCATGTTCCTTAAGCAGTGTTCAAGAAGAATGTAAAACTCTGGGACAAGTGTCTCTTGCCTAACTGAATCCCTTTCATGGGAAAATTCCCAGCTATAGAAAGATCTTCTGATACGCATGCTTAGGACTGACACTGGCTGAGGAAATTTCCCCCTATGTGTATCTAAGACCAGTTAGGATCATCACCCAAGACTTGTCAACATAGTCACAGAATGTCTATTGTAAAGAAGTGACAACTTACATCAGAATGGCAAATATTGGTCCACAAAATGGATTAATGAATGGGAATTATTTACTTGGGTTAAAAAGAAAAATAAAGAGTTGGTCTTTATTTATCAATTTCGTTGCAATATTGATAAGGGAAGAAAAAGACCTCACTCCTGGACTTTCTCAACTCCAAGAAAGATTTTAAAAATTCCTTCTAGAAATCTATTATTATGACGAGATTATTCAAACAATTTTAGTTGGTAAAAAAGTCCCAGATTTGTCTAGTTTTGTTTCCAGGGAAAAGGGCTGTGGTTTGTGTTTCCGGGCCTGGGGCTGGGAGTGGCCGGCTGGCTCCTGAAAATCCACGATACGCAGGGTGGTTCCCAGATGAAAGGCAGCAGAAGTGCCAAGTCGGGCTGGTTTGATAGTAAAGAGTGGCTCCTGCAATCTGACAGCCATAAGATGGGCAGGTCAGTTTTACTGCCAGGGAAAAGGGCCGTAGTTTTTGTTTTGGAGACTTGTGGCAGGGAGTGGCCGGCTGGCTCCTGAAAATCCAGGATGCGCAGGGTGGTTCCCAGATCAAAGGTGGCACCAGTGCCAAGTCGTGATGGTTTGATAATGCAGAGTAGCTCCTGCAATCTGCCAGCAAGAAGCGGGGCGGCTGAATTTTGTTTCCAGGGAATGGGGTGGTGGTTTCTGTTTGGGGGCCTGTGGCAGGAAGTGGCAGGCTGGCTCCTGAAAATCCACGTTACACAGCATGGTTCCCAGATGAAAGGTAGCACCAGTGCCGAGGCGGGCTGGTTTGATAGTACCAAGTGGCTCCTGCAATCTGACAGCCAGAAGATGGGCAGGTCAGTTTTACTTCCAGGGAAAATGGCCGTAGTTTGTGTTTGGTGATGTGTGGCTGGGAGTGGCCGGCTGGCTCCTGAATATCCACGATAGGCAGGAGGATTGCCAGACCCAAGTTGGCACCAGTGCCAAGTCGGGCTGTTTTGATA
Source organism: Zonotrichia albicollis (assembly GCF_047830755.1). NCBI lineage: Eukaryota > Metazoa > Chordata > Aves > Passeriformes > Passerellidae > Zonotrichia > Zonotrichia albicollis. Next base: position 4,935,824 of record NC_133851.1, read on the forward strand.
GAGCCAAGTGGCTCCTGCAACCGGCCAGCCAGAAGCGGGGTGGGTGAGTTTTCTTTGCCAGGGAAAAGGGCCGTGGTTTGTTTTCGGAGGCCTGTGGATTGGAATGGCCGGCTGGCTCCTTAAAATCCACGCCGCACAGGATGGTTCCCAGATGAAAGGTGGCACCAGTGCCGAGTCGGGCTGGTTTGATAGAGCCAAGTGTCTCCTGCAATCTGCCATCCTGAAGCGGGGTGGGTGAGTTTTGTTTGCAGGGAAAAGAGCCGTGGTTTTTTTTTGGGAGCCTGTGGCTGGGAATGACAGGCTGGCTCCTTAAAATCCACGCCGCGCAGGATGATTCCCTGACCCAAGGGGGCATCATTGCCGAGTCGGGTTGGTTTGATAGTGCCAAGTGCCTCCTGCAATCTGCCAGACAGAAGATGGACAGGTCAGTTTTACTTCCAGGGAAAAGGGCTGGTAGTTTGTGTTTGGGGGCCTGTGTCTGGGATTGGCCGGCTGGCTTCTGAAAATCCACGATACGCAGGATGGTTCCCAGATGAAAGGTGGCGCCACTGCCAAGTTGGGCTGGTTTGATAGTGCCAAGTGTCTCCTGCAATCTGCCAGCCTGAAGCGGGGTGGGAAAGTTATTTTGCCAGGGAAAAGGGCCGTTGGCTGTGTGGGGGGCATGTGGCTGGGAGTGGCCGGCTGGATCCTTAAAATCCAGGATACGCAGGATGGTTCCCAGGTGAAAGGTGGCACCAGTGCCAAATCAGGCTCTTTTGATAGAGCCAAGTGTCTCCTGCAATCTGCCAGCCAGAAGATGGGCAGGTGGTTTTACGTCCAGGGAAAAGGGCCATAGTTTGTGTTTGGGGGCCTGTGGCTTGGATTGCCCGACTGGCTCCTTAAAATCACGATACGCAGGATGGTTCCAAGATGAAAGGTGGCACCAGTGCCGAGTCAGGCTGGTTTGATAGAGCCAAGTGGCTCCTGCAATCTGCCAGCCAGAAGATGGGCAGGTCAGTTTTACTTCCAGGGAAAAGGGCCGGTAGTTTGTGTTTGGGGGCCTGAGGCTGGGAGTGGCCGGCTGGCTCCTGAAAATCCACGATACGCAGGATGGTTCCCAGATGAAAGGTTACACCAGTGCCGAGTCGGGCTGGTTTGATACAGCCAAGTGGCTCCTGCAATCTGCCAGCCAGAAGCGGGGTGGGTGAGTTTTGTTTGCAGGGAAAAGGGTCGTGGTTTGTTTTCCAGGGCCTGTGGATTGGAATGGCCGGCTGGCTCCTTAAACTCCATGCCGCGCAGGATGGTTCCCAGACTCAAGGGGGCACCATGGCCGAGTCGGGCTGGTTTGATAGAGCCATGTGGCTCCTGCAATCTGCCAGCAAGAAGCGGGGCGGGTGAGTTTTGTTTGCCGGGGAAAAGGGCCGTGGTTTGTGTTGGGTCCTGTGGCTGGGAGTGGCCGGCTGCCTCCTGAAAATCCACGATACGCAGGATGGTTCCCAGATGAAAGGTGGAACCGTTGCTGAGTTGGGCTGATTTTATACTACCAAGAGGCTCCTGCAATCTGCCAGCCAGAAGATGGGCAGGTCAATTTTACTTCCAGGGAAACGGGCCGTAGTTTCTGTTTTGGGGCCCGTGGATGCGAGTGACCGGCTGGCTCCTGAAAATCCAAGGTACGGAAGATGGTCCCCAGATGAAAGCTGGCACCAGTGCCGAGTCGGGCAGGTTTGATAGAGCCAAGTGTCTCCTGTAATCTGCCGGCCTGAAGCGCAGTGGGAGAGTTTTTTTGCCAGGGAAAAGGGCCGTCGTTTGTTTTAGGGGGACTGAGGCTGGGAGTGGACGGCTGGCTCCTGAAAATTCACGATACGCAGAATGGTTCCCAGATGAAAGCTAGCACCAGTGCCAAGTCGGGCTGGTTTGATAGAGCCAAGTGTCTACTGCAATCTGCCAGCCAGAAGCGGGGTGGGTGAGTTGTTTGCAGGGAAAAGGGGCGTAGTGTGTTTTAGGGGGCCTGAAGCTGGGAGTGGACCGCTGGCTCCTGAAAATTCACGATACGCAGAATGGTTCACAGGTGAAAGGAGGCACCAGTGCCGAGTCGGGCTGGTGAGATAGAGCCAAGTGGCTCCTGCAATCTGCCAGCCAGAAGCGGGGTGGGTGAATTTTGTTTGCCGTGTAAAAGGGCCGTGGTTTGTGTTGGGGGCCTGTGGCTGGGAGTGGTCGGCTGGCTCCTGAAAATCCACGATACGCAAGATGGTTCCCAGATGAAAGGTGGCATCAGTGCCAAGTCAGGCTGGTTTGATAGAGCCATGTGGCTCCTACAATCTGCCCGCCAGAAGCGGGGTGGGTGAGTTTTGTTTGCCAGGGAAAAGGGCCGTGGTTTGTTTTTGGGAGCCTGTGGCCTGGAAGGCCCAGCTGGCTCCTTAAAATCCACGCCGCGCAGGATGGTTCCCAGACCCAAGTGGGCGCCAGTGCCGAGTCGGGGTGGTTTGATAGAGCCATGTGGCTCCTGCAATCTGCCAGCCAAAAGCGAGGCGGGTGAATTTTGTTTCCCAAGTTAAAGGGCCGTGGTTTGTGTTCGGGGGCCTGTGGCTGGGACTGGCTGGCTGGCTCCTGAAAATCCACGCCGCGCAGGATGATTCCCTGACCCAAGGGGGCACCATTGCCGAGTCAGGTTAGTTAGATAGACCCAAGTGGCTCCTGCCATCTGCCAGCCAGAAGATGGGCAGGTCAGTTTTACTTCCAGGGAAAAGGGCCGATAGTTTGTGTTTGGGGGCCTGAGGCTGGGAGTGGCCGGATGGCTCCTGAAAATCCACGATACGCAGGATGGTTCCCAGATGAAATGTGGCACCACTGCCAAGTTGGGCTGGTTTGATAGAGCCAAGTGGCTCCTGCAATCTGCCAGCCAGAAGCGGGGTGGGTGAGTTTTGTTTGCCAGGGAAACGGGCCGTGGTTTGTTTTCGGGAGCCTGTGGCCTGGAAGGCCCAGCTGGCTACTTAAAATCCACGCCGCGCAGGATGGTTCCCAGATGAAAGGTGGCACCAGTGCCAAGATGGGCTGGTTTGATAGTACCAAGTGGCTCCTGCAATCTGCCAGCCAGAAGATGTGCAGGTCAGTTTTACTTCCAGGGAAAAGGGCCGTAGTTTGTGTTTGGGGGCCTGAGGCTGGGAGTGGCCGGCTGGCTCCTGAAAATTCACGATACGCAGGATGGTTCCCAGATCAAAGGTGGCACCAATGCCGAGTCGGGCTGGTTTGATAGAGCCAAGTGGCTCCTGCAATCTGCCAGCCAGAAGATGGGCAGGTCAGTTTTACTTCCAGGGAAAAGGGCCGTAGTTTGTGTTTGGGGGCCTGTGGCTGGGAGTGGCCGGCTGGCTCCTGAAAATCCACGATACGCAGGATGGTTCCCAGATGAAAGGTGGCACCAGTGCCAAGTCAGGCTGGTTTGATAGAGCCATGTGGCTCCTAAAATCTGCCAGCCAGAAGCGGGGTGGGTGAGTTTTGTTTGCCAGGGAAAAGGGCCGTGGTTTGTTTTCGGGAGCCTGTGGCCTGGAAGGCCCAGCTGGCTCCTTAAAATCCACGCCGCGCAGGATGGTTCCCAAAAGAAAGGTAGCACCATTGCCACGTCGGGCTGGTTTGATAGAGCCAAGTGGCTCCTGCAATCTGCCAGCCAGAAGCGGGGTGGGTGAGTTTTTTTTGCAGGGAAAAGGGCCGTGGTTTGATTTTGGGAGCCTGTGGCTGGGAATGGCCGGCTGGTTCCTGAAAATCCACGATACGCAGGATGGTTCCCTGACCCAAGGGGGCACCATTGCCGAGTGGGGTTGGTTTGATAGAGCCAAGTGGCTCCTGCGATCTGCCAGCCAGAAGATGGGCAGGTCAATTTTAATTAAAGGGAAAAGGGCCGGTAGTTAGTGTTTGGGGGCCTGAGGCTGGGAGTGGCCGGCTGGCTCCTGAAAATCCACGATACGCAGGATGGTTCCCAGATTAAAGGTAGCACCACTGCCAAGTTGGACTGGTTGGATAGAGCCAAGTGGCTCCTGCAATCTGCCAGCCAGAAGATGGGCAGGTCAGTTTCACTTCCAGGGAAAAGGGCCGGTAGTATGTGTTTGGGGGCCTGTGGCTGGGAGTGGCCGGCTAGCTTCTGAAAATCCACGATACGCAGGATGGTTCCCAGATCAAAGGTGGCACCACTGCCAAGTAGGGCTGCTGTGATTGTACCAAGTGTCTCCTGCGATCTGCCAGCCAGAAGATGGGCAGGTCAGTTTTACTTCCAGGGAAAAGGGCCGTAGTTTGTGTGTGGGGGCCTGTGGATGAGAGTGGCCAGCTGGCTCCTGAAAATTCACGATACGCCGGATGGTTCCCAGATGAAATGTGGCACCAGTGCCGAGTCGGGCTGGTTTGATAGAGCCAAGTGGCTCCTGCAATCTGCCAGCAAGTAGATGGGCAGTTCAGTTTTACTTCCAGGGAAAAGGGCCGGTAGTTTGCTTTTGGGGGCCTGAGGCTGGGAGTGGCCGGCTGGCTCCTGAAAATACACGATACGCAGGATGGTTCCCAGATGAAAGGTGGCACCAGTGCCAAGTCAGGCTGGTTTGATAGAGCCATGTGGCTCCTACAATCTGCCAGCCAGAAGCGGGGTGGATGAGTTTTGTTTGCCAGGGAAAAGGGCCGTGGTTTATTTTCGGGAGACTGTGACCTGGAAGGCCCAGCTGGCTCCTTAAAATCCACGCCGTGCCGGATGTTTCCCAGATGAAAGGTGGCACCAATGCCGAGTTGGGCTGGTTTGATAGAGCCAAGTGGCTCCTGCAATCTGCCAGCCAGAGGCGGGGCAGGTGAGCTTTGTTTGCCAGGGAAAAGGGCCGTGGTTTGTTTTCGGGGGCCTGTAGCCTGGAATGGCTGGCTGGCTCCTAAAAATCCACGCCCCGCAGAATGGTTCCCAGACCCAAGTGGGCACCAGTGCCGAGTCGGGCTGGTTTGATAGAGCCATCTGGCTCCTGCAATCTGCCAGCCAAAAGCGAGGCGGGTGAATTTTGTTTCCCAAGTTAAAAGGCCGTGGTTTGTGTTCGGGGGCCTGTGGCTGGGACTGGCTGGCTGGCTCCTGAAAATCCACGCCGCGCAGGATGATTCCCTGACCCAAGGGGGCACCATTGCCGAGTCAGGTTGGTTTGATAGAGCCAAGTGGCTCCTGCAATCTGCCAGCCAGAAGATGGTCAGGTCAGTTTTACTTCCAGGGAAAAGGGCCGGTAGTTTGTGTTTGGGGGCCTGAGGCTGGGAGTGGCCGGATGGCTCCTGAAAATAAACGATACGCAGGATGGTTCCCAGATGAAATGTGGCACCACTGCCTAGTTGGGCTGGTTTGATAGAGCTAAGTGGCTCCTGCAATCTGCCAGCCAGAAGATGGGCAGGTCAGTTTTACTTCCAGGGAAAAGGGCCGGTAGTTTGTGTTTGGGGGCCTGAGGCTGGGAGTGGCCGGCTGGCATCTGAAAATCCACGATACGCAGGATGGTTCCCAGATGAAATGTGGCACCAGTGCCAAGTCGGGCTGGTTTGATAGAGCCAAGTGGCTCCTACAATCTGCCAGCCAGAAGCGGGGTGGGTGAGTTTTGTTTGCCAGGGAAACGGGCCGTGGTTTCTTTTCGGGAGCCTGTGGCCTGGAAGGCCCAGCTGGCTACTTAAAATCCACCCCGCGCAGGATGGTTCCCAGATGAAAGGTGGCACCAGTGCCGAGTCAGGCTGGTTTGATAGAGCCAAGTGGCTCCTGCAATCTGCCAGCCAGAAGCGGGGCAGGTGAGTTTTGTTTGCCGGGTAAAAGGGCCGTGGTTTGTGTTGGGGGCCTGTGACTGGGAGTGGCCGGCTGGCTCCTGAAAATCCACGATACGCAGGATGGTTCCCTGACCGAAGGGGGCACCATTGCCGAGTCGGGTTGGTTTGATAGAGCCAAGTGGCTCCTGCGATCTGCCAGCCAGAAGATGGGCAGGTCAATTTTAATTCAAGGGAAAAGGGCCGGTAGTTTGTGTTTGGGGGCCTGAGGCTTGGAGTGGCCAGCTGGCACGTGAAAATCCACGATACGCAGAATGGTTCCCAGATGAAAGGTGGCACCAGTGCCAAGTCGGGCCCGTTTGATAGAGGCAAGTGGCTCCTGCAATCTGCCAGCCAGAAGCGGGGTGGGTGAGTTTTGTTTGCAGGGAATAGGGCTGTAGATTGTTTTTGGGGGCCTGAGACAGGGAGTGGCCGGCTGGCTCCTGAAAATCCACGATACGCAGGATGGTTCCCAGATGAAAGGTGGCACCAGTGCCGGGTCGGTCTGGTTTGATAGAGCCAAGTGGCTCCTGCAATCTGCCAGCAAGAAGATGGGCAGGTCAGTTTTACTTCCAGGGAAAAGGCCCGTAGTTTTATGTTTGGGGGCCTGTGGATGAGAGTGGCCGGCTGGCTCCTAAAAATCCACGATACGCAGGATGGTTCCCAGATGAAAGGTGGCACCAGTGCCGAGTCGGCCAGGTTTGATAGAGCCAAGTGGCTCCTGCAATCTGCCAGCCAGAAGATGGGCAGGTCACTTTTACTTCCAGGGAAAAGGGCCGTTAGTTTGTGTTTGGGGGCCTGTGGCTGGGAGTGGCCGGCTGGCTCCTGAAAATCTACGATACGCAGGATGGTTCCCAGATGAAAGTTGGCACCACAGCCAAATTGGGCTGGTATGGTAGTACCAAGTGGCTCCTGCAATCTGCCAGCCAGAGGATGGGCAGGTCAGTTTTACTTCCAGGGAAAAGGGCCGTAGTTTGTGTTTGGGGGCCTGTGGCTGGGAGTGGCCGGCTGGCTCCTGAAAATCCACGATACGCAGGATGGTTCCCAGATGAAAGGTGGCACCAGTGCCAAGTTGGGCTAGTTTGATATAGCCAAGTGTCTCCTACAATCTGCCAGCCAGAAGCGGGGTGGGTGAGTTTTGTTTGCCAGGGAAAAGGGCCGTGGTTTGTTTTCGGGGGCCTGTGGATAGGAATGGCCGGCTGGCTCCTTAAAATCCACGCCGCGCCGGATGGTTCCCAGATGAAAGGTGGCACCAGTCCTGAGTCGGGCTGGTTTGATAGAGCCATCTGGCTCCTGCAATCTGCCAGCCAAAAGCGAGGCGGGTGAATTTTGTTTCCCAAGTTAAAGGGCCGTGGTTTGTGTTCGGGGGCTTGTGGCTGGGACTGGCTGGCTGGCTCCTGAAAATCCACGCCGCGCAGGATGATTTCGCTCACCCAAGGGGGCACCATTTCCGAGTCAGGTTGGTTTGATAGAGCCAAGTGGCTCCTGCAATCTGCCAGCTAGAAGATGGGCAGGTCACTTTAACTTCCAGGGAAAAGGGCCGGTAGTTTGTGTTTGGGGGCCTGAGGCTGGGAGTGGCCGGCTGGCTCCTGAAATTCCACGATACGCAGGATGGTTCCCAGATGAAAGGTGGCACCACTGCAAACTTGGGCTGGTTAGATAGTACCAAGTGGCTCCTGCAATCTGCCAGCCAGAAGATGGGCAGGTCACTTTTACTTCCAGGGAAAAGGGCCGTAATTTGTGATTGGGGGCCTGTGGCTGGGAGTTGCCGGCTGGCTCCTGAAAATTCAGGATACGCAGGATGTTTCCCAGATGAAAGGTGGCACCAGTGCTGAATTGGGCTGGTTTGATAGCGCCATGTGGCTCCTGCATTCTGGCAGCCAGAAGCGAGGCGGGTGAGTTTTGTTTGCCAGGGAAAAGGGCCGTGGTTTTTGTTCGTGGGCCTGTGGCTGGGAGTGGCCGGCTGGCTCCTGAAAATCCACCATACGCAGGATGGTTCCCAGATGAAAGGTGGCACCAGTGCCAAGTCAGGCTAGTCTGATAGAGCCATGTGGTTCCTGCAATCTGCCAGCCAGAAGATGGGCAGGTCAGTTTTACTTCCAGGGAAAAGGGCCATAGATTTTTTTGGGGGCCTGCGGCTGGGAGTTGCCAGCTGGATCCTAAAAATCCACGATACGCAGGATGGTTCCCAGATGAAAGGTGGCACCAGTGCCGAGTCAGGCTGGTTTGATAGAGCCAAGTTGCTCCTGCAATCTGCCAGCCAGAAGCGAGGCGGGTGAATTTTGTTTGCCAAGTTAAAGGGCCGTGGTTTGTGTTCGGGGGCCTGTGGCTGGGAGTGGCCGGCTGGCTCCTGAAAATCCACATTATGCAGGATGGTTCCCAGATGGAAAGTAGCACCAGTGCCGAGTCGGGCTGGTTTAATACAGCCAAGTGGCTCCTGCAATTTGCCAGCCAGAAGCAAGGTAGGTGAGTTTTGTTTGCCAGGGAAAAGGGCCGTCGTTTGTTTTCGGGGGCCTGTGGCCTGGAATGGCCGGCTGGCTCCTTAAAATCCACGCCCCGCAGGACGGTTCCCAGACCCAAGTGGGCACCAGTGCCGAGTCGGGCTGCTTTCATAGAGCCATGTGGCTCCTGCAATCTGCCAGCAAGAAGATGGGCAGGTCAGTTTTACTTCCAGGGAAAAGGGCCGTAGTTTGTGTTTGGGGGCCTGTGGTTGAGAGTGGCCGGCTGGCTCCTGAAAATCCACGATACGCAGGATGGTTCCCAGATGAAAGGTGGCACCAGTGCCGAGTCGGCCTGGTTTATTAGAGCCAAGTGGCTCCTGCAATCTGCCAGCCAGAAGATCGGCAGGTCACTTTTACTTCAAGGGAAAAGGGCCGTTAGTTTGCGTTTGGGGGCCTGAGGCTGGGAGTGGCCGACTGGCTCCTGAAAATCCACGATAAGCAGGATGGTTCCCAGATGAAAGGTGGCACCACTGCCAAGTTGGGCTGCTGTGATAGTACCAAGTGGCTCCTGCAATCTGCCAGCCTGAAGATGGGCAGGTCAGTTTTACTTCCAGGGAAAAGGGCCGTAGATTGTGTTTGGGGGCCTGTTGCTGGGAGTGGCCGGCTGGCTCCTTAAAATCCACGATACGCAGGATGGTTCCCAGATGAAAGGTGGCCCCAGTGCCAAGTTGGGCTGGTTTGATAGAGCCAAGTGTCTCCTACAATCTGCCAGCCAGAAGTGGGGTGGGTGAGTTTTGTTTGCCAGGGAAAAGGGTCGTGGTTTGTTTTCCGGGGCCTGTGGATTGGAATGGCCGGCTGGCTCCTTAAAATCCACGCCCCGCAGGATGGTTCCCAGACTCAAGGGGGCACCAGTGCCGAGTCGGGCTGGTTTGATAGAGCCATGTGGCTCCTGCAATCTGCCAGCAAGAAGCGGGGCGGGTGAGTTTTGTTTGCCGGGGAAAAGGGCCGTGGTTTGTGTTGGGTCCTGTGGCTGGGAGTGGCCGGCTGGCTCCTGAAAATTCACGATACGCAGGATGTTTCCCAGATGAAAGGTGGCACCAGTGCCGAGTTGCGCTGGTTTGATAGCGCCATGTGGCTCCTGCATTCTGCCAGCCAGAAGCGAGGCGGGTGAGTTGTGTTTGCCAGGGAAAAGGGCCGTGGTTTTTGTTCGTGGGCCTGTGGCTGGGAGTGGCCGGCTGGCTCCTGAAAATCCACCATACGCAGGATGGTTCCCAGATGAAAGGTGGCACCAGTGCCAAGTCAGGATAGTCTGATAAAGCCATGTGGCTCCTGCAATCTGCCAGCCAGAAGATGGGCAGGTCAGTTTTACTTCCAGGGAAAAGGGCCATAGATTTTTTTGGGGGCCTGCGGCTGGGAGTTGCCAGCTGGCTCCTAAAAATCCACGATACGCAGGATGGTTCCCAGATGAAAGGTGGCACCAGTGCCGAGTCAGGCTGGTTTGATAGAGCCAAGTTGCTCCTGCAATCTGCCAGCCAGAAGCGGGGCGGGTGAATTTTGTTTGCCAAGTTAAAGGGCCGTGGTTTGTGTTGGGGGCCTGTGGCTGGGAGTGGCCGGCTGGCTCCTGAAAATCCACAATATGCAGGATGGTTCCCAGATGAAAGGTAGCACCAGTGCCGAGTCGGGCTGATTTGATAGTACCAAGTGGGTCCTGCAAACTGCCAGCCAGAAGCGAGGTAGGTGAGTTTTGTTTGCCGGGGAAAAAGGCCGTCGTTTGTTTTCGGGGGCCTGTGGCCTGGAATGGCCGGCTGGCTCCTTAAAATCCACGCCCCGCAGGACGGTTCCCAGACCCAAGTGGGCGCCAGTGCCGAGTCGGGCTGCTTTCATAGAGCCATGTGGCTCTTGCAATCTGCCAGCAAGAAGATGGGCAGGTCAGTTTTACTTCCAGGGAAAAGGGCCGTAGTTTGTGTTTGGGGGCCTGTGGATGAGAGTGGCCGGCTGGCTCCTGAAAATCCACGATACGCAGGACGGTTCCCAGATGAAAGGTGGCACCAGTGCCGAGTCGGCCTGGTTTGATAGAGCCAAGTGGCTCCTGCAATCTGCCAGCCAGAAGATGGGCAGGTCACTTTTACTTCCAGGGAAAAGGGCCGTTAGTTTGCGTTTGGGGGCCTGAGGCTGGGAGTGGCCGACTGGCTCCTGAAAATCCACGATACGCAGGATGGTTCCCAGATGAAAAGTGGCACCACTGACAAGTTGGGCTACTGTGATAGTAACAAGTGGCTCCTGCAATCTGCCAGCCAGAAGATGGGCAGGTCAGTTTTACTTCCAGGGAAAAGGGCCGTAGATTGTGTTTGGGGGCCTGTGGCTGGGAGTGGCCGGCTGGCTCCTGAAAATCCACGATACGCAGGATGGTTCCCAGACGCAAGGGGGCACCATTGCCGAGTCGGGCTGGTTTGATAGAGCCATGTGGCTCCTGCAATCTGCCAGCAAGAAGCGGGGCGGGTGAGTTTTGTTTGCCGGGGAAAAGGGCCGTGGTTTGTGTTGGGTCCTGTGGCTAGGAGTGGCCGGCTGGCTCCTGAAAATCCACGATACGCAATATGGTTCCCAGATGAAAGATGGCACCAGTACCGAGTCGGGCTGGTTTGATACAGCCAAGTGTCTCCTACAATCTGCCAGCCAGAAGCGGGGTGGGTGAGTTTTGTTTGCCAGGGAAAAGGGCCGTGGTTTGTTTTCGGGAGCCTGTGGCCTGGAAGGCCCAGCTGGCTCCTGAAAATCCACGCCGCGCAGGATGGTTCCCAGATGAAAGGTGGCACCAGTTCTGAGTCGGGCTGGTTTGATAGAGCCAAGTGGCTCCTGCAATCTGCCAGACAGAAGCGGGGCAGGTGAGTTTTGTTTGCCGTGTAAAAGGGCCGTGGTTTGTGTTGGGGGCCTGTGACTGGGAGTGGCCGGCTGGCTCCTGAAAATCCACGATACGCAGGATGGTTCCCAGATGAAAGGTAGCACCAGTGCCAAGTCGGGCTGGTTTGATAGAGCCAAGTGGCTCCTGCAATCTGCCAGCCAGAAGCGGGGTGGGTGAGTTTTGTTTGCAGGGAAAAGGGCCGTAGTTTGTTTTTGGGGGCCTGAGACTGGGAGTGGACCGCTGGCTCCTGAAAATTCATGATACGCAGAATGGTCCCGAGGTGAAAGGAGGCACCAGTGCCGAGTCGGGCTGGTTAGATAGAGCCAAGTGGCTCCTGCAATCTGCCAGCCAGAAGATGGGCAGGTCAGTTTTACTTCCAGGGAACAGGGCCGTAGTATGTGTTTGGGGGCTGTGGCTGGGAGTGGCCGGCTGGCTCCTTAAAATCCACGATACGCAAGATGGTTCCCAGATGAAAGGCGTCACCAGTGCCGAGTCGGGCTGGTTTGATAGAGCCAAGTGTCTCCTACAATCTGCCAGCCACAAGCGGGGTGGGTGAGTTTTGTTTGCCAGGGAAAACGGCCGTGGTTTGTTTTCGGAAGCCTGTGGCCTGGAAGGGCCAGCTGGGTCCTTAAAATCCACGCCGCGCAGGATGGTTCCCAGATGAAAGGTGGCACCAGTGCCGAGTCGGGCTGGTTTGATAGAGCCATTTGACTCCTGCAATCTGCCAACATGAAGCGAGGCAGGTGAGTTTTGTTTGCCAGGGAAAAGGGCTGTGGTTGGTTTTCGGGGGCCTGAGACTGGGAGTGGACCGCTGGCTCCTGAAAATTCATGATACGCAGAATGGTCCCGAGGTGAAAGGAGGCACCAGTGCCGAGTCGGGCTGGTTAGATAGAGCCAAGTGGCTCCTGCAGTCGGCCAGCCAGAAGCAGGGCAGGTGAGTTTTGTTTGCCGGGTAAAAGGGCCGTGGTTTGTGTTGGGGGCCTGTGACTGGGAGTGGCCGGCTGGCTCCTGAAATTCCACGATACGCAGGATGGTTCCCAGATGAAAGGTAGCACCACTGCCAAGTTGGGCTGGTTTGATAGTACCAAGTGGCTCCTGCAATCTGCCAGCCAGAACATGGGCCGGTCAGTGTTACTTCCAGGGAAAATGGCCGGTAGTTTGTGTTTGGGGGCCTGAGGCTGGGAGTGGCCGGCTAGCTCCTGAAAATCCACGATACGCAGGATGGTTCCCAGATGAAAGGTGGCACCACTGCCAAGTTGGGCTGCTGTGATAGTACCAAGTGGCTCCTGCAATCTGCCAGCCAGAAGATTGGCAGGTCAATTTTACTTCCAGGGAAAAGGGCCGTAGTTTGTGTTTGGGGGCCTGTTGATGAGAGTGGCCGGCTGGCTCCTGAAAATCCACATTATGCAGGATGGTTCCCAGATGAAAGGTGGCACCAGTGCCGAGTCGGGCTGGTTTGATACAGCCAAGTGGGTCCTGCAATCTGCCAGCAAGAAGATGGGCAGTTCAGTTTTACTTCCAGGGAAAAGGGCAGGTAGTTTGTGTTTGGGGGGCTGAGGCTGGGAGTGGCCGGCTGGCTCCTGAAAATCCACGTTACGCAGGATGGTTCCCAGATGAAAGGTGGCACCAGTGCCAAGTCAGGCTGGTTTGATAGACCCATGTGACTCCTACAATCTGCCAGCCACAAGCGGGGTGGGTGAGTTTTGTTTGCCAGGGAAAAGGGCCGTGGTTTGTGTTCAGGGGCCTGTGGCTGGGAGAGGCCGGCTGGCTCCTGATAATCCACAATATGCAGGATGGTTCCCAGATGAAAGGTAGCACCAGCGCCGAGTCGGGCTGGTTTGATACAGCCAAGTGGCTCCTGCAATCTGCAAGCCAGAAGCGGGGTGGGTGAGTTTTGTTTGCCTTGTAAAAGGGCCGTCGTTTGTTTTCGGGGGCCTGTGGCCTGGAATGGCCGGCTGGCTCCTGAAAATCCACGTTACGCAGGATGGTTCCCAGATTAAAGGTGGCACCAGTGCCAAGTCAGGCTGGTTTGATAGAGCCATGTGACTCCTACAATCTGCCAGCCACAAGCGGGGTGGGTGAGTTTTGTTTGCCAGGGAAAAGGGCCGTGGTTTGTGTTCGGGAGCCTGTGGCCTGGAATGGCCGGCTGGCTCCTGAAAATCCACGATACGCAGGATGGTTCCCAGATGAAAGGTGGCACCAGTGCCGAGTCGGGCTGGTTTGATAGAGCCATGTGGCTCCTGCAATCTGCCAGCAAGAAGCGGGGCGGGTGAGTTTTTTTTGCCGGGGAAAAGGGCCGTGGTTTGTGTTGGGTCCTGTGGCTTGGAGTGGCCGGCTGGCTCCTGAAAATCCACGATACGCAGGATGGTTCCCAGATGAAAGGTGGCACCAGTGCCGAGTCGGGCTGTTTTGATAAAGCCATGTGGCTCCTGCAGTCTGCCAGCCAAGAGATGGGCAGGTCAGTTTCACTTCCAGGGAAAAGGGCCATAGTTTATTTTGGGGGCCTGCGGCTGGGAGTTGCCAGCCGGCTCCTAAAAATCCACGATACGCAGGATGGTTCCCAGATGAAAGGTGGCACCAGTGCCGAGTCAGGCTGGTTTATAGAGCCAAGTGGCTCCTGCAATCTGCCAGCCAGAAGCGAGTCGGGTGAATTTTGTTTGCCAAGTTAAAGGGCCGTGGTTTGTGTTGGGGGCCTGTGGCTGGGAGTGGCCGGCTGGCTCCTGAAAATCCACAATATGCAGGATGGTTCCCAGATGAAAGGTAGCACCAGTGCCGAGTCGCGCTGGTTTGATACAGCCAAGTGGCTCCTGCAATCTGCCAGCCAGAAGCGGGGTGGGTGAGTTTTGTTTGCCTTGTAAAAGGGCCGTCGTTTGTTTTCGGGGGCCTGTGGCCTGGAATGGCCGGCTGGCTCCTGAAAATCCACGCCCCGCTGGACGGTTCCCAGACCAAAGTGGGCACCAGTGCCGAGTCGGGCTGCTTTCATAGAGCCATGTGGCTCCTGCAATCTGCCAGCAAGAAGATGGGCAGGTCAGTTTTACTTCCAGGGAAAAGGGCCGTAGTTTGTGTTTGGGGGCCTGTGGATGAGAGTGGCCGGCTGGCTCCTGAAAATCCACGATACGCAGGATGGTTCCCAGATGAAAGGTGGCACCAGTGCCGAGTCGGCCTGGTTTGATAGAGCCAAGTGGCTCCTGCAATCTGCCAGCCAGAAGATGGTCAGGTCACTTTTACTTCCAGGGAAAAGGGCCGTTAGTTTGCGTTTGGGGGCCTGAGGCTGGGAGTGGCCGGTTGGCTTCTGAAAATCCACGATACGCAGGATGGTTCCCAGATGAAAGGTGACACCAGTGCCAAGTCAGGCTGGTTTGATAGAGCCATGTGACTCCTACAATCTGCCAGCCACAAGCAGGGTGGGTGAGTTTTGTTTGCCAGGGAAAAGGGCCGTGGTTTGTGTTCGGGAACCTGTGGCCTGGACGGCTCAGCTGGCTCCTTAAAATCCACGCCGCGCAGGATGGTTCCCAGATTAAAGGTGGCACCAGTGCCGAGTCGGGCTGGTTTGATAGAGCCAAGTGGCTCCTGCAATCTGCCAGCAAGAAGCGGGGCGGGTGAGTTTTGTTTGCCAGGGAAAAGGGTTGTGGTTTGCGTTGGGGGCCTGTGACTGGGAGTGGCCGGCTGGCTCCTGAAAATCCACAATACGCAGGATGGTTCCCAGATGAAAGGTAGCACTAGTGTCAAGTCGGGCTGGTTTGATAGAGCCAAGTGGCTCCTGCAATCTGCCAGCCAGGAGCGGGGTGGGTGAGTTTTGTTTGCCAGGGAAAAGGGCCGTGGTTTGATTTTGGGAGACTTTGGCTGGCAATGGCCGGCTGGTTCCTGAAAATCCACGATACGCAGGATGGTTCCCAGATGAAAGGTGGCACCAGTGCCGAGTCGGGCTGGTTTGATAGAGCCAAGTGGCTCCTGCAATCTGCCAGCAAGAAGATGGGCAGTTCAGTTTTACTTCCAGGGAAAAGGGCAGGTAGTTTGTGTTTGGGGGGCTGAGGCTGGGAGTGGCCGCCTGGCGCCTGAAAATCCACGATACGCAGGATGGTTCCCAGATGAAAGGTAGCACCACTGCCAAGTTGGGCTGGTTGGATAGTACCAAGTGGCTCCTGCAATCTGCCAGCCAGAAGATGGGCAGGTCAGTTTTACTTCCAGGGAAAAGGGCCATAGTTTTTTTTGGGGGCCTGCGGCTGGGAGTTGCCAGCCGGCTCCTAAAAATCCACGATACGCAGGATGGTTCCCAGATGAAAGGTGGCACCAGTGCCGAGTCAGGCTGGTTTGATAGAGCCAAGTGGCTCCTGCAATCTGCCAGCCAGAAGCGAGGCGGGTGAATTTTGTTTGCCAAGTTAAAGGGCCGTGGTTTGTGTTCGGGGGCCTGTGGCTGGGAGTGGCCGGCTGGCTCCTGAAAATCCACATTATGCAGGATGGTTCCCAGATGAAAGGTAGCACCAGTGCCGAGTCGGGCTGGTTTGATACAGCCAAGTGGCTCCTGCAATCTGCCAGCCAGAAGCGGGGTGGGTGAGTTTTGTTTGCCTTGTAAAAGGGCCGTCGTTTGTTTTCGGGGGCCTGTGGCCTGGAATGGCCGGCTGGCTCCTGAAAATCCACGCCCCGCTGGACGGTTCCCAGACCAAAGTGGGCACCAGTGCCGAGTCGGGCTGCTTTCATAAAGCCATGAGGCTCCTGCAATCTGCCAGCAAGAAGATGGGCAGGTCAGTTTTACTTCCAGGGAAAAGGGCCGTAGTTTGTGTTTGGGGGCCTGTGGATGAGAGTGGCCGGCTGGCTCCTGAAAATCCACGATACGCAGGATGGTTCCCAGATGAAAGGTGGCACCAGTGCCGAGTCGGCCTGGTTTGATAGAGCCAAGTGGCTCCTGCAATCGGTCAGCCAGAAGATGGGCAGGTCACTTTTACTTCCAGGGAAAAGGGCCGTTAGTTTGCGTTTGGGGGCCTGAGGCTGGGAGTGGCCGGCTGGCTCCTGAAAATCCACGATACGCAGGATGGTTCCCAGATGAAAGGTGGCCCCAGTGCCAAGTTGGGCTGGTTTGATAGAGCCAAGTGTCTCCTACAATCTGCCAGCCAGAAGTGGGGTGGGTGAGTTTTGTTTGCCAGGGAAAAGGGTCGTGGTTTGTTTTCCGGGGCCTGTGGATTGGAATGGCCGGCTGGCTCCTTAAAATCCACGCCCCGCAGGATGGTTCCCAGACTCAAGGGGGCACCAGTGCCGAGTCGGGCTGGTTTGATAGAGCCATGTGGCTCCTGCAATCTGCCAGCAAGAAGCGGGGCGGGTGAGTTTTGTTTGCCGGGGAAAAGGGCCGTGGTTTGTGTTGGGTCCTGTGGCTTGGAGTGGCCAGCTGGCTCCTGAAAATCCACGATACGCAGGATGGTTCCAAGACCGAAGGGGGCACCAGTGCCGAGTCGGGCTGTTTTGATAGAGCCATGTGGCTCCTGCAGTCTGCCAGCCAGAAGATGGGCAGGTGAGTTTTGTTTGCCGTGTAAAAGGGCCGTGGTTTGTGTTGGGGCCTGTGACTGGGAGTGGCCGGCTGGCTCCTGAAAATCCACGATACGCAGGATGGTTCCCAGATGAAAGCTAGCACCAGTGCCAAGTTGGCTGGTTTGATAAAGCCAAGTGGCTCCTGCAATCTGCCAGCCAGAAGCGAGGTGGGTGAGTTTTGTTTGCAGGGAAAAGGGCCGTAGTTTGTTTTTGGGGGCCTGAGACGGGGAGTGGACGGCTGGCTCCTGAAAATCCACGATACGCAATATGGTTCCCAGATGAAAGTTGGCACCAGTGCCGAGTCGGGCTGCTTTGATACAGCCAAGTGTCTCCTACAATCTGCCAGGCAGAAGCGGGGTGGGTGAGTTTTGTTTGCCAGGGAAAAGGGCCGTGGTTTGTTTTCGGGAGCCTGTGGCCTGGAAGGCCCAGCTGGCTCCTGAAAATCCACGCCGCGCAGGATGGTTCCCAGATGAAAGTTGGCACCAGTCCTGAGTCGGGCTGGTTTGATAGAGCTAAGTGGCTCCTGCAATCTGCCAGCCAGAAGAGGGGCAGGTGAGTTTTGTTTGCCGTGTAAAAGGCCCGTGGTGTTTGTTGGGGCCTGTGACTGGGAGTGGCCGGCTGGCTCCTGAAAATCCACGATACGCAGGATGGTTCCCAGATGAAAGCTAGCACCAGTGCCAAGTTGGCTGGTTTGATAGAGCCAAGTGGCTCCTGCAATCTGCCGGCCAGAAGCGGGGTGGGTGAGTTTTGTTTGCAGGGAAAAGGGCCGTAGTTTGTTTTTGGGGGCCTGAGACGGGGAGTGGACGGCTGGCTCCTGAAAATTCACGATACGCAGAATGGTTCCCAGGTGAAAGGAGGCACCAGTGCCAAGTCAGGCTGGTTTGATAGTACCAAGTGGCTCCTGCAATCTGCCAGCCAGAAGATGGGCAGGTCACTTTTACTTCCAGGGACAAGGGCCGTAGTTTGTGTTTTGGGGCCTGTGGCTGGGAGTGGCCGGCTGGCTCCAGAAAATCCACGATGCGCAAGATGGTTCCCAGATGAAAGGTGGCACCAGTGCCGAGTCGGGCTGGTTTGATAGTACCAAGTGGCTCCTGCAATCTGCCAGCCAGAAGATGGGCAGGTCAGTTTTAATTCCAGGGAAAAGGGCCGTAGTATTTTTTTGGAGACCAGTGGCTGGGAGTGGCCGGATGGCTTCTGAAAATCCACGATACGCAGGATGGTTCCCAGATGAAAGGTGGCACCTATGCCGAGTCTGGCTGGTTTGATAGAGCCAAGTGTCTCCTACAATCTGCCAGCCAGAAGCGGGGTGGGTGAGTTTTGTTTGCCAGGGAAAAGGGCCGTGGTTTCTTTTCTGGAGCCTGTGGCCTGGAAGGCCCAGCTGGCTCCTTAAAATCCACGCCGCGCAGGATGGTTCCCAGATGAAAGGTGGCACCAGTGCCGAGTCGGGCTGGTTTGATAGAGCCATCTGGCTCCTGCAATCTGCCAGGCAAAAGCGAGGCGGGTGAATTTTGTTTCCCAAGTTAAAGGGCCGTGGTTTTTGTTCAGGGGCTTGTGGCTGGGACTGGCTGGCTGGCTCCTGAAAATCCACGCCGCGCAGGATGATTCCCTGACCCAAGGGGGCACCATTGCCGAGTCAGGTTGTTTTGATAGAGCCAAGTGGCTCCTGCAATCTGCCAGCCAGAAGATGGGCAGGTCACTTTTACTTCCAGGGAAAAGGGCCGGTAGTTTGTGTTTGGGGGCCTGAGGCTGGGAGTGGCCGGATGGCTCCTGAAATTCCACGATACGCAGGATGGTTCCCAGATGAAAGGTAGCACCACTGCCAAGTTGGGCTGGTTTGATAGTACCAAGTGGCTCCTGCAATCTGCCAGCCAGAAGATGGGCAGGTCAGTTTTAATTCCAGGGAAAAGGGCCGTAGTATTTTTTTGGAGACCAGTGGCTGGGAGTGGCCGGATGGCTTCTGAAAATCCACAATACGCAGGATGGTTCCCAGATGAAAGGTGGCACCAGTGCCGAGTCGGCCTGGTTTGATAGAGCCAAGTGGCTCCTGCAATCTTCCAGCCAGAAGATGGGCAGGTCAGTTTTACTTCCAGGGAAAAGGGCCATAGTTTTTTTTGGGGGCCTGCGGATGGGAGTTGCCAGCTGGCTCCTAAAAATCCACGATACGCAGGATGGTTCCCAGATGAAAGGTGGCACCAATGCGGAGTCGGGATGGTTTGATAGAGCCAAGTGTCTCCTACAATCTGCCAGCCAGAAGCGGGGTGTGTGAGTTTTCTTTGCCAGGGAAAAGGGCCGTGGTTTGTTTTCGGAAACCTGTGGCCTGGACGGGCCAGCTGGCTCCTGAAAATCCACGCCGCGCAGGATGATTCCCTGACCCAAGGGGGCACCATTGCCGAGTCAGGTTGGTTTGATAGAGCCAAGTGGCTCCTGCAATCTGCCAGCAAGATAATGGGCAGGTCACTTTTACTTCCAGGGAAAAGAGCCGGTAGTTTGTGTTTGGGGGCCTGAGGCTGGGAGTGGCCGGATGGCTCCTGAAATTCCACGATACGCAGGATGGTTCCCAGATGAAAGGTAGCACCACTGCCAAGTTGGGCTGGTTGGATAGTACCAAGTGGCTCCTGCAATCTGCCAGCCAGAAGATGGGCAGGTCAGTTTTACTTCCAGGGAAAAGGGCCGGTAGTTTGAGTTTGGGCGCCTGAGGCTGGGAGTGGCCGGCTAGCTCCGGAAAATCCACGATACGCAGGATGGTTCCCAGATGAAAGGTGTCACCACTGCCATGTTGGGCTGGTTTGATAGTACCAAGTGGCTCCTGCAATCTGCCAGCCAGAAGCGGGGTGGGTGAGTTTTGTTTGCCAGGGAAAAGGGCCGTGGTTTGTTTTCGGGAGCCTGTGGCCTGGAAGGCCCAGCTGGCTCCTTAAAATCCACGCCGCGCAGGATGGTTCCCAGATGAAAGGTAGCACAACTGCCAAGTTGGGCTGGTTGGATAGTACCAAGTGGCTCCTGCAATCTGCCAGCCAGAAGATGGGCAGTTCAGTTTTACTTCCAGGGAAAAGGGCAGGTAGTTTGTGTTTGGGGGGCTGAGGCTGGGAGTGGCCGGCTGGCTCCTGAAAATCCACGTTACGCAGGATGGTTCCCAGATGAAAGGTGGCACCAGTGCCAAGTCAGGCTGGTTTGATAGACCCATGTGACTCCTACAATCTGCCAGCCAGAAGCGGGGTGGGTGAGTTTTGTTTGCCAGGGAAAAGGGCCGTGGTTTGTGTTCGGGAGCCTGTGGCCTGGAAGGCCCAGCTGGCTCCTTAAAATCCACGCCGCGCAGGATGGTTCCCAGATGAAAGGTGGCACCAGTGCCGAGTCGGGCTGGTTTGATAGAGCCAAGTGGCTCCTGCAATCTGCCAGCCAGAAGCGAGGCGGGTGAATTTTGTTTGCCAAGTTAAAGGGCCGTGGTTTGTGTTCAGGGGCCTGTGGCTGGGAGAGGCCGGCTGGCTCCTGATAATCCACAATATGCAGGATGGTTCCCAGATGAAAGGTAGCACCAGCGCCGAGTCGGGCTGGTTTGATACAGCCAAGTGGCTCCTGCAATCTGCAAGCCAGAAGCGGGGTGGGTGAGTTTTGTTTGCCTTGTAAAAGGGCCGTCGTTTGTTTTCGGGGGCCTGTGGCCTGGAATGGCCGGCTGGCTCCTGAAAATCCACGTTACGCAGGATGGTTCCCAGATTAAAGGTGGCACCAGTGCCAAGTCAGGCTGGTTTGATAGAGCCATGTGACTCCTACAATCTGCCAGCCACAAGCGGGGTGGTTGAGTTTTGTTTGCCAGGGAAAAGGGCCGTGGTTTGTGTTCGGGAGCCTGTGGCCTGGAATGGCCGGCTGGCTCCTGAAAATCCACGATACGCAGGATGGTTCCCAGATGAAAGGTGGCACCAGTGCCGAGTCGGGCTGGTTTGATAGAGCCATGTGGCTCCTGCAATCTGCCAGCAAGAAGCGGGGCGGGTGAGTTTTTTTTGCCGGGGAAAAGGGCCGTGGTTTGTGTTGGGTCCTGTGGCTTGGAGTGGCCGGCTGGCTCCTGAAAATCCACGATACGCAGGATGGTTCCCAGATGAAAGGTGGCACCAGTGCCGAGTCGGGCTGTTTTGATAGAGCCATGTGGCTCCTGCAGTCTGCCAGCCAGAAGATGGGCAGGTCAGTTTCACTTCCAGGGAAAAGGGCCATAGTTTATTTTGGGGGCCTGCGGCTGGGAGTTGCCAGCCGGCTCCTAAAAATCCACGATACGCAGGATGGTTCCCAGATGAAAGGTGGCACCAGTGCCGAGTCAGGCTGGTTTATAGAGCCAAGTGGCTCCTGCAATCTGCCAGCCAGAAGCGAGTCGGGTGAATTTTGTTTGCCAAGTTAAAGGGCCGTGGTTTGTGTTGGGGGCCTGTGGCTGGGAGTGGCCGGCTGGCTCCTGAAAATCCACAATATGCAGGATGGTTCCCAGATGAAAGGTAGCACCAGTGCCGAGTCGCGCTGGTTTGATACAGCCAAGTGGCTCCTGCAATCTGCCAGCCAGAAGCGGGGTGGGTGAGTTTTGTTTGCCTTGTAAAAGGGCCGTCGTTTGTTTTCGGGGGCCTGTGGCCTGGAATGGCCGGCTGGCTCCTGAAAATCCACGCCCCGCTGGACGGTTCCCAGACCAAAGTGGGCACCAGTGCCGAGTCGGGCTGCTTTCATAGAGCCATGTGGCTCCTGCAATCTGCCAGCAAGAAGATGGGCAGGTCAGTTTTACTTCCAGGGAAAAGGGCCGTAGTTTGTGTTTGGGGGCCTGTGGATGAGAGTGGCCGGCTGGCTCCTGAAAATCCACGATACGCAGGATGGTTCCCAGATGAAAGGTGGCACCAGTGCCGAGTCGGCCTGGTTTGATAGAGCCAAGTGGCTCCTGCAATCTGCCAGCCAGAAGATGGGCAGGTCACTTTTACTTCCAGGGAAAAGGGCCGTTAGTTTGCGTTTGGGGGCCTGAGGCTGGGAGTGGCCGGTTGGCTCCTGAAAATCCACGATACGCAGGATGGTTCCCAGATGAAAGGTGACACCAGTGCCAAGTCAGGCTGGTTTGATAGAGCCATGTGACTCCTACAATCTGCCAGCCACAAGCAGGGTGGGTGAGTTTTGTTTGCCAGGGAAAAGGGCCGTGGTTTGTGTTCGGGAACCTGTGGCCTGGACGGCTCAGCTGGCTCCTTAAAATCCACGATACGCAGGATGGTTCCCAGATGAAAGGTGGCACCAGTGCCGAGTCGGGCTGGTTTGATAGAGCCAAGTGGCTCCTGCAATCTGCCAGCAAGAAGCGGGGCGGGTGAGTTTTGTTTGCCAGGGAAAAGGGTTGTGGTTTGCGTTGGGGGCCTGTGACTGGGAGTGGCCGGCTGGCTCCTGAAAATCCACAATACGCAGGATGGTTCCCAGATGAAAGGTAGCACTAGTGTCAAGTCGGGCTGGTTTGATAGAGCCAAGTGGCTCCTGCAATCTGCCAGCCAGGAGCGGGGTGGGAGAGTTTTGTTTGCCAGGGAAAAGGGCCGTGGTTTGATTTTGGGAGACTTTGGCTGGCAATGGCCGGCTGGTTCCTGAAAATCCACGATACGCAGGATGGTTCCCAGATGAAAGGTGGCACCAGTGCCGAGTCGGGCTGGTTTGATAGAGCCAAGTGGCTCCTGCAATCTGCCAGCAAGAAGATGGGCAGTTCAGTTTTACTTCCAGGGAAAAGGGCAGGTAGTTTGTGTTTGGGGGGCTGAGGCTGGGAGTGGCCGCCTGGCGCCTGAAAATCCACGATACGCAGGATGGTTCCCAGATGAAAGGTAGCACCACTGCCAAGTTGGGCTGGTTGGATAGTACCAAGTGGCTCCTGCAATCTGCCAGCCAGAAGATGGGCAGGTCAGTTTTACTTCCAGGGAAAAGGGCCATAGTTTTTTTTGGGGGCCTGCGGCTGGGAGTTGCCAGCCGGCTCCTAAAAATCCACGATACGCAGGGTGGTTCCCAGATGAAAGGTGGAACCAGTGCCGAGTCAGGCTGGTTTGATAGAGCCAAGTGGCTCCTGCAATCTGCCAGCCAGAAGCGAGGCGGGTGAATTTTGTTTGCCAAGTTAAAGGGCCGTGGTTTGTGTTCGGGGGCCTGTGGCTGGGAGTGGCCGGCTGGCTCCTGAAAATCCACATTATGCAGGATGGTTCCCAGATGAAAGGTAGCACCAGTGCCGAGTCGGGCTGGTTTGATACAGCCAAGTGGCTCCTGCAATCTGCCAGCCAGAAGCGGGGTGGGTGAGTTTTGTTTGCCTTGTAAAAGGGCCGTCGTTTGTTTTCGGGGGCCTGTGGCCTGGAATGGCCGGCTGGCTCCTGAAAATCCACGCCCCGCTGGACGGTTCCCAGACCAAAGTGGGCACCATTGCCGAGTCGGGCTGCTTTCATAAAGCCATGAGGCTCCTGCAATCTGCCAGCAAGAAGATGGGCAGGTCAGTTTTACTTCCAGGGAAAAGGGCCGTAGTTTGTGTTTGGGGGCCTGTGGATGAGAGTGGCCGGCTGGCTCCTGAAAATGCACGATACGCAGGATGGTTCCCAGATGAAAGGTGGCACCAGTGCCGAGTCGGCCTGGTTGATAGAGCCAAGTGGCTCCTGCAATCTGTCAGCCAGAAGATGGGCAGGTCACTTTTACTTCCAGGGAAAAGGGCCGTTAGTTTGCGTTTGGGGGCCTGAGGCTGGGAGTGGCCGGCTGGCTCCTGAAAATCCACGATACGCAGGATGGTTCCCAGATGAAAGGTGGCCCCAGTGCCAAGTTGGGCTGGTTTGATAGAGCCAAGTGTCTCCTACAATCTGCCAGCCAGAAGTGGGGTGGGTGAGTTTTGTTTGCCAGGGAAAAGGGTCGTGGTTTGTTTTCCGGGGCCTGTGGATTGGAATGGCCGGCTGGCTCCTTAAAATCCACGCCCCGCAGGATGGTTCCCAGACTCAAGGGGGCACCAGTGCCGAGTCGGGCTGGTTTGATAGAGCCATGTGGCTCCTGCAATCTGCCAGCAAGAAGCGGGGCGGGTGAGTTTTGCTTGCCGGGGAAAAGGGCCGTGGTTGGTTTTCGGGGGCCTGTAGCCTGGAATGGCCGGCTGGCTCCTTAAAATCCACGCCCCGCAGGATGGTTCCCAGACCCATGTGGGCGCCAGTGCCGAGTCGGGATGGTTTGATAGAGCCGTGTGTCTCCTGCAATCTGCCAGCCAGAAGCGGGGCAGGTGAGTTTTGTTTGCCAGGTAAAAGGGCCGTGGTTTGTGTTGGGGGCCTGTGACTGGGAGTGGCCGGCTGGCTCCCGAAATTCCAAGATACGCAGGATGGTTCCCAGATGAAACATGGCACCACTGCCAAGTCAGGCTGGTTTGATAGAGCCATGTGACTCCTACAATCTGCCAGCCAGAAGCGGGGTGGGTGAGTTTTGTTTGCCAGGGAAAAGGGCCGTGGTTTGTTTTCGGGGGCCTGTAGCCTGGAATGGCCGGCTGGCTCCTTAAAATCCACGCCGCGCAGGATGGTTCCCAGACCCAAGTGGGCACTAGTGCCGAGTCGGGCTGGTTTGATAGAGCCATCTGGCTCCTGCAATCTGCCAGGCAAAAGCGAGGCGGGTGAATTTTGTTTCCCAAGTTAAAGGGCCGTGGTTTTTGTTCAGGGGCTTGTGGCTGGGACTGGCTGGCTGGCTCCTGAAAATCCACGCCGCGCAGGATGATTCCCTGACCCAAGGGGGCACCATTGCTGAGTCAGGTTGTTTTGATAGAGCCAAGTGGCTCCTGCAATCTGCCAGCCAGAAGATGGGGAGGTCACTTTTACTTCCAGGGAAAATGGCCGGTAGTTTGTGTTTGGGGGCCTGAGGCTGGGAGTGGCCGGATGGCCCCTGAAATTCCACATTATGCAGGATGGTTCCCAGATGAAAGGTAGCACCACTGCCAAGTTGGGCTGGTTTGATAGTACCAAGTGGCTCCTGCAATCTGCCAGCCAGAAGATGGGCAGGTCAGTTTTAATTCCAGGGAAAAGGGCCGTAGTATTTTTTTGGAGACCAGTGGCTGGGAGTGGCCGGATGGCTTCTGAAAATCCACAATACGCAGGATGGTTCCCAGATGAAAGGTGGCACCAGTGCCAAGTCGGGCTGGTTTGATAGAGTCAAGTGGCTCCTGCAATCTTCCAGCCAGAAGATGGGCAGGTCAGTTTTACTTCCAGGGAAAAGGGCCATAGTTTTTTTTGGGGGCCTGCGGATGGGAGTTGCCAGCTGGCTCCTAAAAATCCACGATACGCAGGATGGTTCCCAGATGAAAGGTGGCACCAATGCGGAGTCGGGATGGTTTGATAGAGCCAAGTGTCTCCTACAATCTGCCAGCCAGAAGCGGGGTGTGTGAGTTTTCTTTGCCAGGGAAAAGGGCCGTGGTTTGTTTTCGGAAACCTGTGGCCTGGACGGGCCAGCTGGCTCCTTAAAATCCACGCCGCGCAGGATGATTCCCTGACCCAAGGGGGCACCATTGCCGAGTCAGGTTGGTTTGATAGAGCCAAGTGGCCCCTGCAATCTGCCAGCCAGATAATGGGCAGGTCACTTTTACTTCCAGGGAAAAGGGCCGGTAGTTTGTGTTTGGGGGCCTGAGGCTGGGAGTGGCCGGCTAGCTCCGGAAAATCCACGATACGCAGGATGGTTCCCAGATGAAAGGTGTCACCACTGATATGTTGGGCTGGTTTGATAGTACCAAGTGGCTCCTGCAATCTGCCAGCCAGAAGCGGGGTGGGTGAGTTTTGTTTGCCAGGGAAAAGGGCCGTGGTTTGTTTTCGGGAGCCTGTGGCCTGGAAGGCCCAGCTGGCTCCTTAAAATCCACGCCGCGCAGGATGGTTCCCAGATGAAAGGTAGCACAACTGCCAAGTTGGGCTGGTTGGATAGTACCAAGTGGCTCCTGCAATCTGCCAGCCAGAAGATGGGCAGGTCAGTTTTACTTCCAGGGAAAAGGGCCATAGTTTTTTTTGGGGGCCTGCGGCTGGGAGTTGCCAGCCGGCTCCTAAAAATCCACGATACGCAGGATGGTTCCCAGATGAAAGGTGGCACCAGTGCCGAGTCAGGCTGGTTTGATAGAGCCAAGTGGCTCCTGCAATCTGCCAGCCAGAAGCGAGGCGGGTGAATTTTGTTTGCCAAGTTATTGGGCCGTGGTTTGTGTTCGGGGGCCTGTGTCTGGGAGTGGCCGGCTGGCTCCTTAAAATCCACAATATGCAGGATGGTTCCCAGATGAAAGGTAGCACCAGTGCCGAGTGGGGCTGGTTTGATAGAGCCAAGTGGCTCCTGCAATCTGCCAGCCAGAAGCGGGGTGGGTGAGTTTTGTTTGCCTTGTAAAAGGGCCGTCGTTTGTTTTCGGGGGCCTGTGGCCTGGAATGGCCGGCTGGCTCCTTAAAATCCACGCCCCGCTGGACGGTTCCCAGACCAATGTGGGCACCAGTGCCGAGTCGGGCTGCTTTCATAGAGCCATGTGGCTCCTGCAATCTGCCAGCAAGAAGATGGGCAGGTCAGTTTTACTTCCAGGGAAAAGGGCCGTAGTTTGTGTTTGGGGGCCTGTGGATGAGAGTGGCCGGCTGGCTCCTGAAAATCCACGATACGCAGGATGGGTCCCAGATGAAAGGTGGCACCAGTGCCGAGTCGGCCTGGTTTGATAGAGCCAAGTGGCTCCTGCAATCTGCCAGCCAGAAGATGGGCAGGTCACATTTACTTCCAGGGAAAAGGGCCGTTAGTTTGTGTTTGGGGGCCTGAGGCTGGGAGTGGCCGGCTGGCTCCTTAAAATCCACGATACGCAGGATGGTTCCCAGATGAAAGGTGGCACCAGTGCCAAGTTGGGCTGGTATGATAGAGCCAAGTGTCTCCTACAATCTGCCAGCCAGAAGTGGGGTGGTTGAGTTTTGTTTGCCAGGGAAAAGGGTCGTGGTTTGTTTTCCGGGGCCTGTGGATTGGAATGGCCGGCTGGCTCCTTAAAATCCACGCACCGCAGGATGGTTCCCAGACTCAAGGTGGCACCAGTGCCGAGTCGGGCTGGTTTCATAGAGCCATGTGGCTCCTGCAATCTGCCAGCAAGAAGCGGGGCTGGTGAGTTTTGTTTGCCGGGGAAAAGGGCCGTGGTTTGTGTTGGGTCCTGTGGCTTGGAGTGGCCGGCTGGCTCCTGAAAATCCACGATACGCAGGATGGTTCCCAGACCCAAGGGGGCACCAGTGCCGAGTCGGGCTGTTTTGATAGAGCCATGTGGCTTCTGCAGTCTGCCAGCCAGAAGATGGGCAGGTCAGTTTCACTTCCGGGGAAAAGGGCCGTAGTTTGTGTTTGGGGGCCTGCGGCTGGGAGTGGCCGGCTGGCTCCTGAAAATCCACGATACGCAGGATGGTTCCCAGATGAAAGCTAGCACCAGTGCCAAGTTGGCTGGTTTGATAGAGCCAAGTGGCTCCTGCAATCTGCCAGCCAGAAGGTGGGCAGGTCAGTTTTACTTCCAGGGAAAAGGGCCGTAGTTTGTGTTTGGGGGCCTGTGGCTGGAAGTGGCCGGCTGGCTCCTGAAAATCCACGATGCGCAAGATGGTTCCCAGATGAAAGGCGTCAGCAGTGCCGAGTCGGGCTGGTTTGATAGAGCCAAGTGTCTCCTACAATCTGCCAGCTACAAGCGGGGTGGGTGAGTTTTGTTTGCCAGGGAAAAGGGCCGTGGTTTGTTTTCGGAAGCCAGTGGCCTGGAAGGGCCAGCTGGCTCCCTAAAATCCACGCCGCGCAGGATGGTTCCCAGATGAAAGGTGGCACCAGTGCCGAGTCGGGCTGGTTTGATAGAGCCATGTGGCTCCTGCAATCTGCCAGCATGAAGCGAGGCAGGTGAGTTTTGTTTGCCAGGGAAAAGGGCCGTGGTTGGTTTTCGGGGGCCTGTAGCCTGGAATGGCCGGCTGGCTCCTTAAAATCCACGCCCCGCAGGATGGTTCCCAGACCCATGTGGGCGCCAGTGCCGAGTCGGGATGGTTTGATAGAGCCGTGTGTCTCCTGCAATCTGCCAGCCAGAAGCGGGGCAGGTGAGTTTTGTTTGCCGGGTAAAAGGGCCGTGGTTTGTGTTGGGGGCCTGTGACTGGGAGTGGCCGGCTGGCTCCCGAAATTCCAAGATACGCAGGATGGTTCCCAGATGAAAGGTGGCACCACTGCCAAGTTGGGCTGCTGTGATAGTACCAAGTGGCTCCTGCAATCTGCCAGCCAGAAGATGGGCAGGTCAGTTTTACTTCCAGGGAAAAGGGCCGTAGTTTGTGTTTGGGGGCCTGTGGATGAGAGTGGCCGGCTGGCTCCTGAAAATCCACGATACGCAGGATGGTTCCCAGATGAAACATGGCACCACTGCCAAGTCAGGCTGGTTTGATAGAGCCATGTGACTCCTACAATCTGCCAGCCAGAAGCGGGGTGGGTGAGTTTTGTTTGCCAGGGAAAAGGGCCGTGGTTTGTTTTCGGGGGCCTGTAGCCTGGAATGGCCGGCTGGCTCCTTAAAATCCACGCCGCGCAGGATGGTTCCCAGACCCAAGTGGGCACTAGTGCCGAGTCGGGCTGGTTTGATAGAGCCATCTGGCTCCTGCAATCTGCCAGGCAAAAGCGAGGCGGGTGAATTTTGTTTCCCAAGTTAAAGGGCCGTGGTTTTTGTTCAGGGGCTTGTGGCTGGGACTGGCTGGCTGGCTCCTTAAAATCCACGCCGCGCAGGATGGTTCCCAGATGAAAGGTAGCACAACTGCCAAGTTGGGCTGGTTGGATAGTACCAAGTGGCTCCTGCAATCTGCCAGCCAGAAGATGGGCAGGTCAGTTTTACTTCCAGGGAAAAGGGCCATAGTTTTTTTTGGGGGCCTGCGGCTGGGAGTTGCCAGCCGGCTCCTAAAAATCCACGATACGCAGGATGGTTCCCAGATGAAAGGTGGCACCAGTGCCGAGTCGGGCTGGTTTGATAGAGCCAAGTGGCTCCTGCAATCTGCCAGCCAGAAGCGAGGCGGGTGAATTTTGTTTGCCAAGTTATTGGGCCGTGGTTTGTGTTCGGGGGCCTGTGGCTTGGAGTGGCCGGCTGGCTCCTTAAAATCCACGCCGCGCAGGATGGTTCCCAGATGAAAGGTGGCACCAGTGCCGAGTGGGGCTGGTTTGATAGAGCCAAGTGGCTCCTGCAATCTGCCAGCCAGAAGCGGGGTGGGTGAGTTTTGTTTGCCTTGTAAAAGGGCCGTCGTTTGTTTTCGGGGGCCTGTGGCCTGGAATGGCCGGCTGGCTCCTTAAAATCCACGCCCCGCTGGACGGTTCCCAGACCAAAGTGGGCACCAGTGCCGAGTCGGGCTGCTTTCATAGAGCCATGTGGCTCCTGCAATCTGCCAGCAAGAAGATGGGCAGGTCAGTTTTACTTCCAGGGAAAAGGGCCGTAGTTTGTGTTTGGGGGCCTGTGGATGAGAGTGGCCGGCTGGCTCCTGAAAATCCACGATACGCAGGATGGGTCCCAGATGAAAGGTGGCACCAGTGCCGAGTCGGCCTGGTTTGATAGAGCCAAGTGGCTCCTGCAATCTGCCAGCCAGAAGATGGGCAGGTCACATTTACTTCCAGGGAAAAGGGCCGTTAGTTTGTGTTTGGGGGCCTGAGGCTGGGAGTGGCCGGCTGGCTCCTGAAAATCCACGATACGCAGGATGGTTCCCAGATGAAAGGTGGCACCAGTGCCAAGTTGGGCTGGTATGATAGAGCCAAGTGTCTCCTACAATCTGCCAGCCAGAAGTGGGGTGGTTGAGTTTTGTTTGCCAGGGAAAAGGGTCGTGGTTTGTTTTCCGGGGCCTGTGGATTGGAATGGCCGGCTGGCTCCTTAAAATCCACGCACCGCAGGATGGTTCCCAGACTCAAGGTGGCACCAGTGCCGAGTCGGGCTGGTTTCATAGAGCCATGTGGCTCCTGCAATCTGCCAGCAAGAAGCGGGGCGGGTGAGTTTTGTTTGCCGGGGAAAAGGGCCGTGGTTTGTGTTGGGTCCTGTGGCTTGGAGTGGCCGGCTGGCTCCTGAAAATCCACGATACGCAGGATGGTTCCCAGACCCAAGGGGGCACCAGTGCCGAGTCGGGCTGTTTTGATAGAGCCATGTGGCTTCTGCAGTCTGCCAGCCAGAAGACGGGCAGGTCAGTTTCACTTCCGGGGAAAAGGGCCGTAGTTTGTGTTTGGGGGCCTGTGGCTGGAAGTGGCCGGCTGGCTCCTGAAAATCCACGATGCGCAAGATGGTTCCCAGATGAAAGGCGTCAGCAGTGCCGAGTCGGGCTGGTTTGATAGAGCCAAGTGTCTCCTACAATCTGCCAGCTACAAGCGGGGTGGGTGAGTTTTGTTTGCCAGGGAAAAGGGCCGTGGTTTGTTTTCGGAAGCCTGTGGCCTGGAAGGGCCAGCTGGCTCCCTAAAATCCACGCCGCGCAGGATGGTTCCCAGATGAAAGGTGGCACCAGTGCCGAGTCGGGCTGGTTTGATAGAGCCATGTGGCTCCTGCAATATGCCAGCATGAAGCGAGGCAGGTGAGTTTTGTTTGCCAGGGAAAAGGGCCGTGGTTGATTTTCGGGGGCCTGTAGCCTGGAATGGCCGGCTGGCTCCTTAAAATCCACGCCCCGCAGGATGGTTCCCAGACCCATGTGGGCGCCAGTGCCGAGTCGGGATGGTTTGATAGAGCCGTGTGTCTCCTGCAATCTGCCAGCCAGAAGCGGGGCAGGTGACTTTTGTTTGCCAGGTAAAAGGGCCGTGGTTTGTGTTGGGGGCCTGTGACTGGGAGTGGCCGGCTGGCTCCCGAAATTCCAAGATACGCAGGATGGTTCCCAGATGAAACATGGCACCACTGCCAAGTCAGGCTGGTTTGATAGAGCCATGTGACTCCTACAATCTGCCAGCCAGAAGCGGGGTGGGTCAGTTTTGTTTGCCAGGGAAAAGGGCCGTGGTTTGTTTTCGGGGGCCTGTAGCCTGGAATGGCCGGCTGGCTCCTTAAAATCCACGCCGCGCAGGATGGTTCCCAGACCCAAGTGGGCACTAGTGCCGAGTCGGGCTGGTTTGATAGAGCCATCTGGCTCCTGCAATCTGCCAGGCAAAAGCGAGGCGGGTGAATTTTGTTTCCCAAGTTAAAGGGCCGTGGTTTTTGTTCAGGGGCTTGTGGCTGGGACTGGCTGGCTGGCTCCTGAAAATCCACGCCGCGCAGGATGATTCCCTGACCCAAGGGGGCACCATTGCTGAGTCAGGTTGTTTTGATAGAGCCAAGTGGCTCCTGCAATCTGCCAGCCAGAAGATGGGCAGGTCACTTTTACTTCCAGGGAAAATGGCCGGTAGTTTTTGTTTGGGGGCCTGAGGCTGGGAGTGGCCGGATGGCCCCTGAAATTCCACATTATGCAGGATGGTTCCCAGATGAAAGGTAGCACCACTGCCAAGTTGGGCTGGTTTGATAGTACCAAGTGGCTCCTGCAATCTGCCAGCCAGAAGATGGGCAGGTCAGTTTTAATTCCAGGGAAAAGGGCCGTAGTATTTTTTTGGAGACCAGTGGCTGGGAGTGGCCGGATGGCTTCTGAAAATCCACAATACGCAGGATGGTTCCCAGATGAAAGGTGGCACCAGTGCCAAGTCGGGCTGGTTTGATAGAGTCAAGTGGCTCCTGCAATCTTCCAGCCAGAAGATGGGCAGGTCAGTTTTACTTCCAGGGAAAAGGGCCATAGTTTTTTTTGGGGGCCTGCGGATGGGAGTTGCCAGCTGGCTCCTAAAAATCCACGATACGCAGGATGGTTCCCAGATGAAAGGTGGCACCAATGCGGAGTCGGGATGGTTTGATAGAGCCAAGTGTCTCCTACAATCTGCCAGCCAGAAGCGGGGTGTGTGAGTTTTCTTTGCCAGGGAAAAGGGCCGTGGTTTGTTTTCGGAAACCTGTGGCCTGGACGGGCCAGCTGGCTCCTTAAAATCCACGCCGCGCAGGATGATTCCCTGACCCAAGGGGGCACCATTGCCGAGTCAGGTTGGTTTGATAGAGCCAAGTGGCTCCTGCAATCTGCCAGCCAGATAATGGGCAGGTCACTTTTACTTCCAGGGAAAAGGGCCGGTAGTTTGTGTTTGGGGGCCTGAGGCTGGGAGTGGCCGGCTAGCTCCGGAAAATCCACGATACGCAGGATGGTTCCCAGATGAAAGGTGTCACCACTGCCATGTTGGGCTGGTTTGATAGTACCAAGTGGCTCCTGCAATCTGCCAGCCAGAAGCGGGGTGGGTGAGTTTTGTTTGCCAGGGAAAAGGGCCGTGGTTTGTTTTCGGGAGCCTGTGGCCTGGAAGGCCCAGCTGGCTCCTTAAAATCCACGCCGCGCAGGATGGTTCCCAGATGAAAGGTAGCACAACTGCCAAGTTGGGCTGGTTGGATAGTACCAAGTGGCTCCTGCAATCTGCCAGCCAGAAGATGGGCAGGTCAGTTTTACTTCCAGGGAAAAGGGCCATAGTTTTTTTTGGGGGCCTGCGGCTGGGAGTTGCCAGCCGGCTCCTAAAAATCCACGATACGCAGGATGGTTCCCAGATGAAAGGTGGCACCAGTGCCGAGTCAGGCTGGTTTGATAGAGCCAAGTGGCTCCTGCAATCTGCCAGCCAGAAGCGAGGCGGGTGAATTTTGTTTGCCAAGTTATTGGGCCGTGGTTTGTGTTCGGGGGCCTGTGTCTGGGAGTGGCCGGCTGGCTCCTTAAAATCCACAATATGCAGGATGGTTCCCAGATGAAAGGTAGCACCAGTGCCGAGTGGGGCTGGTTTGATAGAGCCAAGTGGCTCCTGCAATCTGCCAGCCAGAAGCGGGGTGGGTGAGTTTTGTTTGCCTTGTAAAAGGGCCGTCGTTTGTTTTCGGGGGCCTGTGGCCTGGAATGGCCGGCTGGCTCCTTAAAATCCACGCCCCGCTGGACGGTTCCCAGACCAATGTGGGCACCAGTGCCGAGTCGGGCTGCTTTCATAGAGCCATGTGGCTCCTGCAATCTGCCAGCAAGAAGATGGGCAGGTCAGTTTTACTTCCAGGGAAAAGGGCCGTAGTTTGTGTTTGGGGGCCTGTGGATGAGAGTGGCCGGCTGGCTCCTGAAAATCCACGATACGCAGGATGGGTCCCAGATGAAAGGTGGCACCAGTGCCGAGTCGGCCTGGTTTGATAGAGCCAAGTGGCTCCTGCAATCTGCCAGCCAGAAGATGGGCAGGTCACATTTACTTCCAGGGAAAAGGGCCGTTAGTTTGTGTTTGGGGGCCTGAGGCTGGGAGTGGCCGGCTGGCTCCTTAAAATCCACGATACGCAGGATGGTTCCCAGATGAAAGGTGGCACCAGTGCCAAGTTGGGCTGGTATGATAGAGCCAAGTGTCTCCTACAATCTGCCAGCCAGAAGTGGGGTGGTTGAGTTTTGTTTGCCAGGGAAAAGGGTCGTGGTTTGTTTTCCGGGGCCTGTGGATTGGAATGGCCGGCTGGCTCCTTAAAATCCACGCACCGCAGGATGGTTCCCAGACTCAAGGTGGCACCAGTGCCGAGTCGGGCTGGTTTCATAGAGCCATGTGGCTCCTGCAATCTGCCAGCAAGAAGCGGGGCGGGTGAGTTTTGTTTGCCGGGGAAAAGGGCCGTGGTTTGTGTTGGGTCCTGTGGCTTGGAGTGGCCGGCTGGCTCCTGAAAATCCACGATACGCAGGATGGTTCCCAGACCCAAGGGGGCACCAGTGCCGAGTCGGGCTGTTTTGATAGAGCCATGTGGCTTCTGCAGTCTGCCAGCCAGAAGATGGGCAGGTCAGTTTCACTTCCGGGGAAAAGGGCCGTAGTTTGTGTTTGGGGGCCTGCGGCTGGGAGTGGCCGGCTGGCTCCTGAAAATCCACGATACGCAGGATGGTTCCCAGATGAAAGCTAGCACCAGTGCCAAGTTGGCTGGTTTGATAGAGCCAAGTGGCTCCTGCAATCTGCCAGCCAGAAGGTGGGCAGGTCAGTTTTACTTCCAGGGAAAAGGGCCGTAGTTTGTGTTTGGGGGCCTGTGGCTGGAAGTGGCCGGCTGGCTCCTGAAAATCCACGATGCGCAAGATGGTTCCCAGATGAAAGGCGTCAGCAGTGCCGAGTCGGGCTGGTTTGATAGAGCCAAGTGTCTCCTACAATCTGCCAGCTACAAGCGGGGTGGGTGAGTTTTGTTTGCCAGGGAAAAGGGCCGTGGTTTGTTTTCGGAAGCCTGTGGCCTGGAAGGGCCAGCTGGCTCCCTAAAATCCACGCCGCGCAGGATGGTTCCCAGATGAAAGGTGGCACCAGTGCCGAGTCGGGCTGGTTTGATAGAGCCATGTGGCTCCTGCAATCTGCCAGCATGAAGCGAGGCAGGTGAGTTTTGTTTGCCAGGGAAAAGGGCCGTGGTTGGTTTTCGGGGGCCTGTAGCCTGGAATGGCCGGCTGGCTCCTTAAAATCCACGCCCCGCAGGATGGTTCCCAGACCCATGTGGGCGCCAGTGCCGAGTCGGGATGGTTTGATAGAGCCGTGTGTCTCCTGCAATCTGCCAGCCAGAAGCGGGGCAGGTGAGTTTTGTTTGCCGGGTAAAAGGGCCGTGGTTTGTGTTGGGGGCCTGTGACTGGGAGTGGCCGGCTGGCTCCCGAAATTCCAAGATACGCAGGATGGTTCCCAGATGAAAGGTGGCACCACTGCCAAGTTGGGCTGCTGTGATAGTACCAAGTGGCTCCTGCAATCTGCCAGCCAGAAGATGGGCAGGTCAGTTTTACTTCCAGGGAAAAGGGCCGTAGTTTGTGTTTGGGGGCCTGTGGATGAGAGTGGCCGGCTGGCTCCTGAAAATCCACGATACGCAGGATGGTTCCCAGATGAAACATGGCACCACTGCCAAGTCAGGCTGGTTTGATAGAGCCATGTGACTCCTACAATCTGCCAGCCAGAAGCGGGGTGGGTGAGTTTTGTTTGCCAGGGAAAAGGGCCGTGGTTTGTTTTCGGGGGCCTGTAGCCTGGAATGGCCGGCTGGCTCCTTAAAATCCACGCCGCGCAGGATGGTTCCCAGACCCAAGTGGGCACTAGTGCCGAGTCGGGCTGGTTTGATAGAGCCATCTGGCTCCTGCAATCTGCCAGGCAAAAGCGAGGCGGGTGAATTTTGTTTCCCAAGTTAAAGGGCCGTGGTTTTTGTTCAGGGGCTTGTGGCTGGGACTGGCTGGCTGGCTCCTGAAAATCCACGCCGCGCAGGATGATTCCCTGACCCAAGGGGGCACCATTGCTGAGTCAGGTTGTTTTGATAGAGCCAAGTGGCTTCTGCAATCTGCCAGCCAGAAGATGGGCAGGTCACTTTTACTTCCAGGGAAAATGGCCGGTAGTTTGTGTTTGGGGGCCTGAGGCTGGGAGTGGCCGGATGGCCCCTGAAATTCCACATTATGCAGGATGGTTCCCAGATGAAAGGTAGCACCACTGCCAAGTTGGGCTGGTTTGATAGTACCAAGTGGCTCCTGCAATCTGCCAGCCAGAAGATGGGCAGGTCAGTTTTAATTCCAGGGAAAAGGGCCGTAGTATTTTTTTGGAGACCAGTGGCTGGGAGTGGCCGGATGGCTTCTGAAAATCCACAATACGCAGGATGGTTCCCAGATGAAAGGTGGCACCAGTGCCAAGTCGGGCTGGTTTGATAGAGTCAAGTGGCTCCTGCAATCTTCCAGCCAGAAGATGGGCAGGTCAGTTTTACTTCCAGGGAAAAGGGCCATAGTTTTTTTTGGGGGCCTGCGGATGGGAGTTGCCAGCTGGCTCCTAAAAATCCACGATACGCAGGATGGTTCCCAGATGAAAGGTGGCACCAATGCCGAGTCGGGCTGGTTTGATAGAGCCAAGTGTCTCCTACAATCTGCCAGCCAGAAGCGGGGTGTGTGAGTTTTCTTTGCCAGGGAAAAGGGCCGTGGTTTGTTTTCGGAAACCTGTGGCCTGGACGGGCCAGCTGGCTCCTTAAAATCCACGCCGCGCCGGATGATTCCCTGACCCAAGGGGGCACCATTGCCGAGTCAGGTTGGTTTGATAGAGCCAAGTGGCTCCTGCAATCTGCCAGCCAGAAGATGGGCAGGTCACTTTTACTTCCAGGGAAAAGGGCCGGTAATTTGTGTTTTGGGGCCTGAGGCTGGGAGTGGCCGGATGGCTCCTGAAATTCCACGATACACAGGATGGTTCCCAGATGAAAGGTGGCACCACTGCCAAGTTGGGCTGGTTTGATAGTACCAAGTGGCTCCTGCAATCTGCCAGCCAGAAGATGGGCAGGTCAGTTTTAATTCCAGGGAAAAGGGCCGTAGTATTTTTTTGGAGACCAGTGGCTGGGAGTGGCCGGATGGCTTCTGAAAATCCACGATACGCAGGATGGTTCCCAGATGAAAGGTGGCACCAGTGCCAAGTCGGGCTGGTTTGATAGAGCCAAGTGGCTCCTGCAATCTTCCAGCCAGAAGATGGGCAGGTCAGTTTTACTTCCAGGGAAAAGGGCCATAGTTTTTTTTGGGGGCCTGCGGATGGGAGTTGCCAGCTGGCTCCTAAAAATCCACGATACGCAGGATGGTTCCCAGATGAAAGGTGGCACCAATGCCGAGTCGGGCTGGTTTGATAGAGCCAAGTGTCTCCTACAATCTGCCAGCTACAAGCGGGGTGGGAGAGTTTTGTTTGCCAGGGAAAAGGGCCGTGGTTTGTTTTCGGAAGCCTGTGGCCTGGAAGGGCCAGCTGGCTCCCTAAAATCCACGCCGCGCAGGATGGTTCCCAGATGAAAGGTGGCACCAGTGCCGAGTCGGGCTGGTTTGATAGAGCCATGTGGCTCCTGCAATCTGCCAGCATGAAGCGAGGCAGGTGAGTTTTGTTTGCCAGGGAAAAGGGCCGTGGTTGGTTTTCGGGGGCCTGTAGCCTGGAATGGCCGGCTGGCTCCTTAAAATCCACGCCCCGCAGGATGGTTCCCAGACCCATGTGGGCGCCAGTGCCGAGTCGGGATGGTTTGATAGAGCCGTGTGTCTCCTGCAATCTGCCAGCCAGAAGCGGGGCAGGTGAGTTTTGTTTGCCGGGTAAAAGGGCCGTGGTTTGTGTTGGGGGCCTGTGACTGGGAGTGGCCGGCTGGCTCCCGAAATTCCAAGATACGCAGGATGGTTCCCAGATGAAAGGTGGCACCACTGCCAAGTTGGGCTGCTGTGATAGTACCAAGTGGCTCCTGCAATCTGCCAGCCAGAAGATGGGCAGGTCAGTTTTACTTCCAGGGAAAAGGGCCGTTGTTTGTGTTTGGGGGCCTGTGGATGAGAGTGGCCGGCTGGCTCCTGAAAATCCACGATACGCAGGATGGTTCCCAGATGAAACATGGCACCACTGCCAAGTCAGGCTGGTTTGATAGAGCCATGTGACTCCTACAATCTGCCAGCCAGAAGCGGGGTGGGTGAGTTTTGTTTGCCAGGGAAAAGGGCCGTGGTTTGTGTTGGGGGCCTGTGACTGGGAGTGGCCGGCTGGCTCCCGAAATTCCAAGATACGCAGGATGGTTCCCAGATGAAACATGGCACCACTGCCAAGTCAGGCTGGTTTGATAGAGCCATGTGACTCCTACAATCTGCCAGCCAGAAGCGGGGTGGGTGAGTTTTGTTTGCCAGGGAAAAGGGCCGTGGTTTGTTTTCGGGGGCCTGTAGCCTGGAATGGCCGGCTGGCTCCTTAAAATCCACGCCGCGCAGGATGGTTCCCAGACCCAAGTGGGCACTAGTGCCGAGTCGGGCTGGTTTGATAGAGCCATCTGGCTCCTGCAATCTGCCAGGCAAAAGCGAGGCGGGTGAATTTTGTTTCCCAAGTTAAAGGGCCGTGGTTTTTGTTCAGGGGCTTGTGGCTGGGACTGGCTGGCTGGCTCCTGAAAATCCACGCCGCGCAGGATGATTCCCTGACCCAAGGGGGCACCATTGCTGAGTCAGGTTGTTTTGATAGAGCCAAGTGGCTCCTGCAATCTGCCAGCCAGAAGATGGGCAGGTCACTTTTACTTCCAGGGAAAATGGCCGGTAGTTTGTGTTTGGGGGCCTGAGGCTGGGAGTGGCCGGATGGCCCCTGAAATTCCACATTATGCAGGATGGTTCCCAGATGAAAGGTAGCACCACTGCCAAGTTGGGCTGGTTTGATAGTACCAAGTGGCTCCTGCAATCTGCCAGCCAGAAGATGGGCAGGTCAGTTTTAATTCCAGGGAAAAGGGCCGTAGTATTTTTTTGGAGACCAGTGGCTGGGAGTGGCCGGATGGCTTCTGAAAATCCACAATACGCAGGATGGTTCCCAGATGAAAGGTGGCACCAGTGCCAAGTCGGGCTGGTTTGATAGAGTCAAGTGGCTCCTGCAATCTTCCAGCCAGAAGATGGGCAGGTCAGTTTTACTTCCAGGGAAAAGGGCCATAGTTTTTTTTGGGGGCCTGCGGATGGGAGTTGCCAGCTGGCTCCTAAAAATCCACGATACGCAGGATGGTTCCCAGATGAAAGGTGGCACCAATGCGGAGTCGGGATGGTTTGATAGAGCCAAGTGTCTCCTACAATCTGCCAGCCAGAAGCGGGGTGTGTGAGTTTTCTTTGCCAGGGAAAAGGGCCGTGGTTTGTTTTCGGAAACCTGTGGCCTGGACGGGCCAGCTGGCTCCTTAAAATCCACGCCGCGCAGGATGATTCCCTGACCCAAGGGGGCACCATTGCCGAGTCAGGTTGGTTTGATAGAGCCAAGTGGCTCCTGCAATCTGCCAGCCAGATAATGGGCAGGTCACTTTTACTTCCAGGGAAAAGGGCCGGTAGTTTGTGTTTGGGGGCCTGAGGCTGGGAGTGGCCGGCTAGCTCCGGAAAATCCACGATACGCAGGATGGTTCCCAGATGAAAGGTGTCACCACTGCCATGTTGGGCTGGTTTGATAGTACCAAGTGGCTCCTGCAATCTGCCAGCCAGAAGATGGGCAGGTCAGTTTTACTTCCAGGGAAAAGGGCCATAGTTTTTTTTGGGGGCCTGCGGCTGGGAGTTGCCAGCCGGCTCCTAAAAATCCACGATACGCAGGATGGTTCCCAGATGAAAGGTGGCACCAGTGCCGAGTCAGGCTGGTTTGATAGAGCCAAGTGGC
Source organism: Zonotrichia albicollis (assembly GCF_047830755.1). Classification (NCBI taxonomy): domain Eukaryota; kingdom Metazoa; phylum Chordata; class Aves; order Passeriformes; family Passerellidae; genus Zonotrichia; species Zonotrichia albicollis. Next base: position 4,974,482 of record NC_133851.1, read on the forward strand.
TCCTGCAATCTGCCAGCCAGAAGCGAGGCGGGTGAATTTTGTTTGCCAAGTTATTGGGCCGTGGTTTGTGTTCGGGGGCCTGTGTCTGGGAGTGGCCGGCTGGCTCCTTAAAATCCACAATATGCAGGATGGTTCCCAGATGAAAGGTAGCACCAGTGCCGAGTGGGGCTGGTTTGATAGAGCCAAGTGGCTCCTGCAATCTGCCAGCCAGAAGCGGGGTGGGTGAGTTTTGTTTGCCTTGTAAAAGGGCCGTCGTTTGTTTTCGGGGGCCTGTGGCCTGGAATGGCCGGCTGGCTCCTTAAAATCCTCGCCCCGCTGGACGGTTCCCAGACCAATGTGGGCACCAGTGCCGAGTCGGGCTGCTTTCATAGAGCCATGTGGCTCCTGCAATCTGCCAGCAAGAAGATGGGCAGGTCAGTTTTACTTCCAGGGAAAAGGGCCGTAGTTTGTGTTTGGGGGCCTGTGGATGAGAGTGGCCGGCTGGCTCCTGAAAATCCACGATACGCAGGATGGGTCCCAGATGAAAGGTGGCACCAGTGCCGAGTCGGCCTGGTTTGATAGAGCCAAGTGGCTCCTGCAATCTGCCAGCCAGAAGATGGGCAGGTCACATTTACTTCCAGGGAAAAGGGCCGTTAGTTTGTGTTTGGGGGCCTGAGGCTGGGAGTGGCCGGCTGGCTCCTTAAAATCCACGATACGCAGGATGGTTCCCAGATGAAAGGTGGCACCAGTGCCAAGTTGGGCTGGTATGATAGAGCCAAGTGTCTCCTACAATCTGCCAGCCAGAAGTGGGGTGGTTGAGTTTTGTTTGCCAGGGAAAAGGGTCGTGGTTTGTTTTCCGGGGCCTGTGGATTGGAATGGCCGGCTGGCTCCTTAAAATCCACGCACCGCAGGATGGTTCCCAGACTCAAGGTGGCACCAGTGCCGAGTCGGGCTGGTTTCATAGAGCCATGTGGCTCCTGCAATCTGCCAGCAAGAAGCGGGGCGGGTGAGTTTTGTTTGCCGGGGAAAAGGGCCGTGGTTTGTGTTGGGTCCTGTGGCTTGGAGTGGCCGGCTGGCTCCTGAAAATCCACGATACGCAGGATGGTTCCCAGACCCAAGGGGGCACCAGTGCCGAGTCGGGCTGTTTTGATAGAGCCATGTGGCTTCTGCAGTCTGCCAGCCAGAAGATGGGCAGGTCAGTTTCACTTCCGGGGAAAAGGGCCGTAGTTTGTGTTTGGGGGCCTGCGGCTGGGAGTGGCCGGCTGGCTCCTGAAAATCCACGATACGCAGGATGGTTCCCAGATGAAAGCTAGCACCAGTGCCAAGTTGGCTGGTTTGATAGAGCCAAGTGGCTCCTGCAATCTGCCAGCCAGAAGGTGGGCAGGTCAGTTTTACTTCCAGGGAAAAGGGCCGTAGTTTGTGTTTGGGGGCCTGTGGCTGGAAGTGGCCGGCTGGCTCCTGAAAATCCACGATGCGCAAGATGGTTCCCAGATGAAAGGCGTCAGCAGTGCCGAGTCGGGCTGGTTTGATAGAGCCAAGTGTCTCCTACAATCTGCCAGCTACAAGCGGGGTGGGTGAGTTTTGTTTGCCAGGGAAAAGGGCCGTGGTTTGTTTTCGGAAGCCTGTGGCCTGGAAGGGCCAGCTGGCTCCCTAAAATCCACGCCGCGCAGGATGGTTCCCAGATGAAAGGTGGCACCAGTGCCGAGTCGGGCTGGTTTGATAGAGCCATGTGGCTCCTGCAATCTGCCAGCATGAAGCGAGGCAGGTGAGTTTTGTTTGCCAGGGAAAAGGGCCGTGGTTGGTTTTCGGGGGCCTGTAGCCTGGAATGGCCGGCTGGCTCCTTAAAATCCACGCCCCGCAGGATGGTTCCCAGACCCATGTGGGCGCCAGTGCCGAGTCGGGATGGTTTGATAGAGCCGTGTGTCTCCTGCAATCTGCCAGCCAGAAGCGGGGCAGGTGAGTTTTGTTTGCCGGGTAAAAGGGCCGTGGTTTGTGTTGGGGGCCTGTGACTGGGAGTGGCCGGCTGGCTCCCGAAATTCCAAGATACGCAGGATGGTTCCCAGATGAAAGGTGGCACCACTGCCAAGTTGGGCTGCTGTGATAGTACCAAGTGGCTCCTGCAATCTGCCAGCCAGAAGATGGGCAGGTCAGTTTTACTTCCAGGGAAAAGGGCCGTAGTTTGTGTTTGGGGGCCTGTGGATGAGAGTGGCCGGCTGGCTCCTGAAAATCCACGATACGCAGGATGGTTCCCAGATGAAACATGGCACCACTGCCAAGTCAGGCTGGTTTGATAGAGCCATGTGACTCCTACAATCTGCCAGCCAGAAGCGGGGTGGGTGAGTTTTGTTTGCCAGGGAAAAGGGCCGTGGTTTGTTTTCGGGGGCCTGTAGCCTGGAATGGCCGGCTGGCTCCTTAAAATCCACGCCGCGCAGGATGGTTCCCAGACCCAAGTGGGCACTAGTGCCGAGTCGGGCTGGTTTGATAGAGCCATCTGGCTCCTGCAATCTGCCAGGCAAAAGCGAGGCGGGTGAATTTTGTTTCCCAAGTTAAAGGGCCGTGGTTTTTGTTCAGGGGCTTGTGGCTGGGACTGGCTGGCTGGCTCCTGAAAATCCACGCCGCGCAGGATGATTCCCTGACCCAAGGGGGCACCATTGCTGAGTCAGGTTGTTTTGATAGAGCCAAGTGGCTCCTGCAATCTGCCAGCCAGAAGATGGGCAGGTCACTTTTACTTCCAGGGAAAATGGCCGGTAGTTTGTGTTTGGGGGCCTGAGGCTGGGAGTGGCCGGATGGCCCCTGAAATTCCACATTATGCAGGATGGTTCCCAGATGAAAGGTAGCACCACTGCCAAGTTGGGCTGGTTTGATAGTACCAAGTGGCTCCTGCAATCTGCCAGCCAGAAGATGGGCAGGTCAGTTTTAATTCCAGGGAAAAGGGCCGTAGTATTTTTTTGGAGACCAGTGGCTGGGAGTGGCCGGATGGCTTCTGAAAATCCACAATACGCAGGATGGTTCCCAGATGAAAGGTGGCACCAGTGCCAAGTCGGGCTGGTTTGATAGAGTCAAGTGGCTCCTGCAATCTTCCAGCCAGAAGATGGGCAGGTCAGTTTTACTTCCAGGGAAAAGGGCCATAGTTTTTTTTGGGGGCCTGCGGATGGGAGTTGCCAGCTGGCTCCTAAAAATCCACGATACGCAGGATGGTTCCCAGATGAAAGGTGGCACCAATGCCGAGTCGGGCTGGTTTGATAGAGCCAAGTGTCTCCTACAATCTGCCAGCCAGAAGCGGGGTGTGTGAGTTTTCTTTGCCAGGGAAAAGGGCCGTGGTTTGTTTTCGGAAACCTGTGGCCTGGACGGGCCAGCTGGCTCCTTAAAATCCACGCCGCGCCGGATGATTCCCTGACCCAAGGGGGCACCATTGCCGAGTCAGGTTGGTTTGATAGAGCCAAGTGGCTCCTGCAATCTGCCAGCCAGAAGATGGGCAGGTCACTTTTACTTCCAGGGAAAAGGGCCGGTAATTTGTGTTTTGGGGCCTGAGGCTGGGAGTGGCCGGATGGCTCCTGAAATTCCACGATACACAGGATGGTTCCCAGATGAAAGGTGGCACCACTGCCAAGTTGGGCTGGTTTGATAGTACCAAGTGGCTCCTGCAATCTGCCAGCCAGAAGATGGGCAGGTCAGTTTTAATTCCAGGGAAAAGGGCCGTAGTATTTTTTTGGAGACCAGTGGCTGGGAGTGGCCGGATGGCTTCTGAAAATCCACGATACGCAGGATGGTTCCCAGATGAAAGGTGGCACCAGTGCCAAGTCGGGCTGGTTTGATAGAGCCAAGTGGCTCCTGCAATCTTCCAGCCAGAAGATGGGCAGGTCAGTTTTACTTCCAGGGAAAAGGGCCATAGTTTTTTTTGGGGGCCTGCGGATGGGAGTTGCCAGCTGGCTCCTAAAAATCCACGATACGCAGGATGGTTCCCAGATGAAAGGTGGCACCAATGCCGAGTCGGGCTGGTTTGATAGAGCCAAGTGTCTCCTACAATCTGCCAGCTACAAGCGGGGTGGGAGAGTTTTGTTTGCCAGGGAAAAGGGCCGTGGTTTGTTTTCGGAAGCCTGTGGCCTGGAAGGGCCAGCTGGCTCCCTAAAATCCACGCCGCGCAGGATGGTTCCCAGATGAAAGGTGGCACCAGTGCCGAGTCGGGCTGGTTTGATAGAGCCATGTGGCTCCTGCAATCTGCCAGCATGAAGCGAGGCAGGTGAGTTTTGTTTGCCAGGGAAAAGGGCCGTGGTTGGTTTTCGGGGGCCTGTAGCCTGGAATGGCCGGCTGGCTCCTTAAAATCCACGCCCCGCAGGATGGTTCCCAGACCCATGTGGGCGCCAGTGCCGAGTCGGGATGGTTTGAGAGAGCCGTGTGTCTCCTGCAATCTGCCAGCCAGAAGCGGGGCAGGTGAGTTTTGTTTGCCGGGTAAAAGGGCCGTGGTTTGTGTTGGGGGCCTGTGACTGGGAGTGGCCGGCTGGCTCCCGAAATTCCAAGATACGCAGGATGGTTCCCAGATGAAAGGTGGCACCACTGCCAAGTTGGGCTGCTGTGATAGTACCAAGTGGCTCCTGCAATCTGCCAGCCAGAAGATGGGCAGGTCAGTTTTACTTCCAGGGAAAAGGGCCGTAGTTTGTGTTTGGGGGCCTGTGGATGAGAGTGGCCGGCTGGCTCCTGAAAATCCACGATACGCAGGATGGTTCCCAGATGAAACATGGCACCACTGCCAAGTCAGGCTGGTTTGATAGAGCCATGTGACTCCTACAATCTGCCAGCCAGAAGCGGGGTGGGTGAGTTTTGTTTGCCAGGGAAAAGGGCCGTGGTTTGTTTTCGGGGGCCTGTAGCCTGGAATGGCCGGCTGGCTCCTTAAAATCCACGCCGCGCAGGATGGTTCCCAGACCCAAGTGGGCACTAGTGCCGAGTCGGGCTGGTTTGATAGAGCCATCTGGCTCCTGCAATCTGCCAGGCAAAAGCGAGGCGGGTGAATTTTGTTTCCCAAGTTAAAGGGCCGTGGTTTTTGTTCAGGGGCTTGTGGCTGGGACTGGCTGGCTGGCTCCTGAAAATCCACGCCGCGCAGGATGATTCCCTGACCCAAGGGGGCACCATTGCTGAGTCAGGTTGTTTTGATAGAGCCAAGTGGCTCCTGCAATCTGCCAGCCAGAAGATGGGCAGGTCACTTTTACTTCCAGGGAAAATGGCCGGTAGTTTGTGTTTGGGGGCCTGAGGCTGGGAGTGGCCGGATGGCCCCTGAAATTCCACATTATGCAGGATGGTTCCCAGATGAAAGGTAGCACCACTGCCAAGTTGGGCTGGTTTGATAGTACCAAGTGGCTCCTGCAATCTGCCAGCCAGAAGATGGGCAGGTCAGTTTTAATTCCAGGGAAAAGGGCCGTAGTATTTTTTTGGAGACCAGTGGCTGGGAGTGGCCGGATGGCTTCTGAAAATCCACAATACGCAGGATGGTTCCCAGATGAAAGGTGGCACCAGTGCCAAGTCGGGCTGGTTTGATAGAGTCAAGTGGCTCCTGCAATCTTCCAGCCAGAAGATGGGCAGGTCAGTTTTACTTCCAGGGAAAAGGGCCATAGTTTTTTTTGGGGGCCTGCGGATGGGAGTTGCCAGCTGGCTCCTAAAAATCCACGATACGCAGGATGGTTCCCAGATGAAAGGTGGCACCAATGCCGAGTCGGGCTGGTTTGATAGAGCCAAGTGTCTCCTACAATCTGCCAGCCAGAAGCGGGGTGTGTGAGTTTTCTTTGCCAGGGAAAAGGGCCGTGGTTTGTTTTCGGAAACCTGTGGCCTGGACGGGCCAGCTGGCTCCTTAAAATCCACGCCGCGCCGGATGATTCCCTGACCCAAGGGGGCACCATTGCCGAGTCAGGTTGGTTTGATAGAGCCAAGTGGCTCCTGCAATCTGCCAGCCAGAAGATGGGCAGGTCACTTTTACTTCCAGGGAAAAGGGCCGGTAATTTGTGTTTTGGGGCCTGAGGCTGGGAGTGGCCGGATGGCTCCTGAAATTCCACGATACACAGGATGGTTCCCAGATGAAAGGTGGCACCACTGCCAAGTTGGGCTGGTTTGATAGTACCAAGTGGCTCCTGCAATCTGCCAGCCAGAAGATGGGCAGGTCAGTTTTAATTCCAGGGAAAAGGGCCGTAGTATTTTTTTGGAGACCAGTGGCTGGGAGTGGCCGGATGGCTTCTGAAAATCCACGATACGCAGGATGGTTCCCAGATGAAAGGTGGCACCAGTGCCAAGTCGGGCTGGTTTGATAGAGCCAAGTGGCTCCTGCAATCTTCCAGCCAGAAGATGGGCAGGTCAGTTTTACTTCCAGGGAAAAGGGCCATAGTTTTTTTTGGGGGCCTGCGGATGGGAGTTGCCAGCTGGCTCCTAAAAATCCACGATACGCAGGATGGTTCCCAGATGAAAGGTGGCACCAATGCCGAGTCGGGCTGGTTTGATAGAGCCAAGTGTCTCCTACAATCTGCCAGCTACAAGCGGGGTGGGAGAGTTTTGTTTGCCAGGGAAAAGGGCCGTGGTTTGTTTTCGGAAGCCTGTGGCCTGGAAGGGCCAGCTGGCTCCCTAAAATCCACGCCGCGCAGGATGGTTCCCAGATGAAAGGTGGCACCAGTGCCGAGTCGGGCTGGTTTGATAGAGCCATGTGGCTCCTGCAATCTGCCAGCATGAAGCGAGGCAGGTGAGTTTTGTTTGCCAGGGAAAAGGGCCGTGGTTGGTTTTCGGGGGCCTGTAGCCTGGAATGGCCGGCTGGCTCCTTAAAATCCACGCCCCGCAGGATGGTTCCCAGACCCATGTGGGCGCCAGTGCCGAGTCGGGATGGTTTGAGAGAGCCGTGTGTCTCCTGCAATCTGCCAGCCAGAAGCGGGGCAGGTGAGTTTTGTTTGCCGGGTAAAAGGGCCGTGGTTTGTGTTGGGGGCCTGTGACTGGGAGTGGCCGGCTGGCTCCCGAAATTCCAAGATACGCAGGATGGTTCCCAGATGAAAGGTGGCACCACTGCCAAGTTGGGCTGCTGTGATAGTACCAAGTGGCTCCTGCAATCTGCCAGCCAGAAGATGGGCAGGTCAGTTTTACTTCCAGGGAAAAGGGCCGTAGTTTGTGTTTGGGGGCCTGTGGATGAGAGTGGCCGGCTGGCTCCTGAAAATCCACGATACGCAGGATGGTTCCCAGATGAAACATGGCACCACTGCCAAGTCAGGCTGGTTTGATAGAGCCATGTGACTCCTACAATCTGCCAGCCAGAAGCGGGGTGGGTGAGTTTTGTTTGCCAGGGAAAAGGGCCGTGGTTTGTTTTCGGGGGCCTGTAGCCTGGAATGGCCGGCTGGCTCCTTAAAATCCACGCCGCGCAGGATGGTTCCCAGACCCAAGTGGGCACTAGTGCCGAGTCGGGCTGGTTTGATAGAGCCATCTGGCTCCTGCAATCTGCCAGGCAAAAGCGAGGCGGGTGAATTTTGTTTCCCAAGTTAAAGGGCCGTGGTTTTTGTTCAGGGGCTTGTGGCTGGGACTGGCTGGCTGGCTCCTGAAAATCCACGCCGCGCAGGATGATTCCCTGACCCAAGGGGGCACCATTGCTGAGTCAGGTTGTTTTGATAGAGCCAAGTGGCTCCTGCAATCTGCCAGCCAGAAGATGGGCAGGTCACTTTTACTTCCAGGGAAAATGGCCGGTAGTTTGTGTTTGGGGGCCTGAGGCTGGGAGTGGCCGGATGGCCCCTGAAATTCCACATTATGCAGGATGGTTCCCAGATGAAAGGTAGCACCACTGCCAAGTTGGGCTGGTTTGATAGTACCAAGTGGCTCCTGCAATCTGCCAGCCAGAAGATGGGCAGGTCAGTTTTAATTCCAGGGAAAAGGGCCGTAGTATTTTTTTGGAGACCAGTGGCTGGGAGTGGCCGGATGGCTTCTGAAAATCCACAATACGCAGGATGGTTCCCAGATGAAAGGTGGCACCAGTGCCAAGTCGGGCTGGTTTGATAGAGTCAAGTGGCTCCTGCAATCTTCCAGCCAGAAGATGGGCAGGTCAGTTTTACTTCCAGGGAAAAGGGCCATAGTTTTTTTTGGGGGCCTGCGGATGGGAGTTGCCAGCTGGCTCCTAAAAATCCACGATACGCAGGATGGTTCCCAGATGAAAGGTGGCACCAATGCCGAGTCGGGCTGGTTTGATAGAGCCAAGTGTCTCCTACAATCTGCCAGCCAGAAGCGGGGTGTGTGAGTTTTCTTTGCCAGGGAAAAGGGCCGTGGTTTGTTTTCGGAAACCTGTGGCCTGGACGGGCCAGCTGGCTCCTTAAAATCCACGCCGCGCCGGATGATTCCCTGACCCAAGGGGGCACCATTGCCGAGTCAGGTTGGTTTGATAGAGCCAAGTGGCTCCTGCAATCTGCCAGCCAGAAGATGGGCAGGTCACTTTTACTTCCAGGGAAAAGGGCCGGTAATTTGTGTTTTGGGGCCTGAGGCTGGGAGTGGCCGGATGGCTCCTGAAATTCCACGATACACAGGATGGTTCCCAGATGAAAGGTGGCACCACTGCCAAGTTGGGCTGGTTTGATAGTACCAAGTGGCTCCTGCAATCTGCCAGCCAGAAGATGGGCAGGTCAGTTTTAATTCCAGGGAAAAGGGCCGTAGTATTTTTTTGGAGACCAGTGGCTGGGAGTGGCCGGATGGCTTCTGAAAATCCACGATACGCAGGATGGTTCCCAGATGAAAGGTGGCACCAGTGCCAAGTCGGGCTGGTTTGATAGAGCCAAGTGGCTCCTGCAATCTTCCAGCCAGAAGATGGGCAGGTCAGTTTTACTTCCAGGGAAAAGGGCCATAGTTTTTTTTGGGGGCCTGCGGATGGGAGTTGCCAGCTGGCTCCTAAAAATCCACGATACGCAGGATGGTTCCCAGATGAAAGGTGGCACCAATGCCGAGTCGGGCTGGTTTGATAGAGCCAAGTGTCTCCTACAATCTGCCAGCTACAAGCGGGGTGGGAGAGTTTTGTTTGCCAGGGAAAAGGGCCGTGGTTTGTTTTCGGAAGCCTGTGGCCTGGAAGGGCCAGCTGGCTCCCTAAAATCCACGCCGCGCAGGATGGTTCCCAGATGAAAGGTGGCACCAGTGCCGAGTCGGGCTGGTTTGATAGAGCCATGTGGCTCCTGCAATCTGCCAGCATGAAGCGAGGCAGGTGAGTTTTGTTTGCCAGGGAAAAGGGCCGTGGTTGGTTTTCGGGGGCCTGTAGCCTGGAATGGCCGGCTGGCTCCTTAAAATCCACGCCCCGCAGGATGGTTCCCAGACCCATGTGGGCGCCAGTGCCGAGTCGGGATGGTTTGATAGAGCCGTGTGTCTCCTGCAATCTGCCAGCCAGAAGCGGGGCAGGTGAGTTTTGTTTGCCGGGTAAAAGGGCCGTGGTTTGTGTTGGGGGCCTGTGACTGGGAGTGGCCGGCTGGCTCCCGAAATTCCAAGATACGCAGGATGGTTCCCAGATGAAAGGTGGCACCACTGCCAAGTTGGGCTGCTGTGATAGTACCAAGTGGCTCCTGCAATCTGCCAGCCAGAAGATGGGCAGGTCAGTTTTACTTCCAGGGAAAAGGGCCGTAGTTTGTGTTTGGGGGCCTGTGGATGAGAGTGGCCGGCTGGCTCCTGAAAATCCACGATACGCAGGATGGTTCCCAGATGAAACATGGCACCACTGCCAAGTCAGGCTGGTTTGATAGAGCCATGTGACTCCTACAATCTGCCAGCCAGAAGCGGGGTGGGTGAGTTTTGTTTGCCAGGGAAAAGGGCCGTGGTTTGTGTTGGGGGCCTGTGACTGGGAGTGGCCGGCTGGCTCCCGAAATTCCAAGATACGCAGGATGGTTCCCAGATGAAACATGGCACCACTGCCAAGTCAGGCTGGTTTGATAGAGCCATGTGACTCCTACAATCTGCCAGCCAGAAGCGGGGTGGGTGAGTTTTGTTTGCCAGGGAAAAGGGCCGTGGTTTGTTTTCGGGGGCCTGTAGCCTGGAATGGCCGGCTGGCTCCTTAAAATCCACGCCGCGCAGGATGGTTCCCAGACCCAAGTGGGCACTAGTGCCGAGTCGGGCTGGTTTGATAGAGCCATCTGGCTCCTGCAATCTGCCAGGCAAAAGCGAGGCGGGTGAATTTTGTTTCCCAAGTTAAAGGGCCGTGGTTTTTGTTCAGGGGCTTGTGGCTGGGACTGGCTGGCTGGCTCCTGAAAATCCACGCCGCGCAGGATGATTCCCTGACCCAAGGGGGCACCATTGCTGAGTCAGGTTGTTTTGATAGAGCCAAGTGGCTCCTGCAATCTGCCAGCCAGAAGATGGGCAGGTCACTTTTACTTCCAGGGAAAATGGCCGGTAGTTTGTGTTTGGGGGCCTGAGGCTGGGAGTGGCCGGATGGCCCCTGAAATTCCACATTATGCAGGATGGTTCCCAGATGAAAGGTAGCACCACTGCCAAGTTGGGCTGGTTTGATAGTACCAAGTGGCTCCTGCAATCTGCCAGCCAGAAGATGGGCAGGTCAGTTTTAATTCCAGGGAAAAGGGCCGTAGTATTTTTTTGGAGACCAGTGGCTGGGAGTGGCCGGATGGCTTCTGAAAATCCACAATACGCAGGATGGTTCCCAGATGAAAGGTGGCACCAGTGCCAAGTCGGGCTGGTTTGATAGAGTCAAGTGGCTCCTGCAATCTTCCAGCCAGAAGATGGGCAGGTCAGTTTTACTTCCAGGGAAAAGGGCCATAGTTTTTTTTGGGGGCCTGCGGATGGGAGTTGCCAGCTGGCTCCTAAAAATCCACGATACGCAGGATGGTTCCCAGATGAAAGGTGGCACCAATGCCGAGTCGGGCTGGTTTGATAGAGCCAAGTGTCTCCTACAATCTGCCAGCCAGAAGCGGGGTGTGTGAGTTTTCTTTGCCAGGGAAAAGGGCCGTGGTTTGTTTTCGGAAACCTGTGGCCTGGACGGGCCAGCTGGCTCCTTAAAATCCACGCCGCGCCGGATGATTCCCTGACCCAAGGGGGCACCATTGCCGAGTCAGGTTGGTTTGATAGAGCCAAGTGGCTCCTGCAATCTGCCAGCCAGATAATGGGCAGGTCACTTTTACTTCCAGGGAAAAGGGCCGGTAGTTTGTGTTTGGGGGCCTGAGGCTGGGAGTGGCCGGCTAGCTCCGGAAAATCCACGATACGCAGGATGGTTCCCAGATGAAAGGTGTCACCACTGCCATGTTGGGCTGGTTTGATAGTACCAAGTGGCTCCTGCAATCTGCCAGCCAGAAGCGGGGTGGGTGAGTTTTGTTTGCCAGGGAAAAGGGCCGTGGTTTGTTTTCGGGAGCCTGTGACCTGGAAGGCCCAGCTGGCTCCTTAAAATCCACGCCGCGCAGGATGGTTCCCAGATGAAAGGTAGCACAACTGCCAAGTTGGGCTGGTTGGATAGTACCAAGTGGCTCCTGCAATCTGCCAGCCAGAAGATGGGCAGGTCAGTTTTACTTCCAGGGAAAAGGGCCATAGTTTTTTTTGGGGGCCTGCGGCTGGGAGTTGCCAGCCGGCTCCTAAAAATCCACGATACGCAGGATGGTTCCCAGATGAAAGGTGGCACCAGTGCCGAGTCAGGCTGGTTTGATAGAGCCAAGTGGCTCCTGCAATCTGCCAGCCAGAAGCGAGGCGGGTGAATTTTGTTTGCCAAGTTATTGGGCCGTGGTTTGTGTTCGGGGGCCTGTGTCTGGGAGTGGCCGGCTGGCTCCTTAAAATCCACAATATGCAGGATGGTTCCCAGATGAAAGGTAGCACCAGTGCCGAGTGGGGCTGGTTTGATAGAGCCAAGTGGCTCCTGCAATCTGCCAGCCAGAAGCGGGGTGGGTGAGTTTTGTTTGCCTTGTAAAAGGGCCGTCGTTTGTTTTCGGGGGCCTGTGGCCTGGAATGGCCGGCTGGCTCCTTAAAATCCACGCCCCGCTGGACGGTTCCCAGACCAATGTGGGCACCAGTGCCGAGTCGGGCTGCTTTCATAGAGCCATGTGGCTCCTGCAATCTGCCAGCAAGAAGATGGGCAGGTCAGTTTTACTTCCAGGGAAAAGGGCCGTAGTTTGTGTTTGGGGGCCTGTGGATGAGAGTGGCCGGCTGGCTCCTGAAAATCCACGATACGCAGGATGGGTCCCAGATGAAAGGTGGCACCAGTGCCGAGTCGGCCTGGTTTGATAGAGCCAAGTGGCTCCTGCAATCTGCCAGCCAGAAGATGGGCAGGTCACATTTACTTCCAGGGAAAAGGGCCGTGGTTTGTGTTTGGGGGCCTGAGGCTGGGGGTGGCCGGCTGGCTCCTTAAAATCCACTATACGCAGGATGGTTCCCAGATGAAAGGTGGCACCAGTGCCAAGTTGGGCTGGTATGATAGAGCCAAGTGTCTCCTACAATCTGCCAGCCAGAAGTGGGGTGGTTGAGTTTTGTTTGCCAGGGAAAAGGGTCGTGGTTTGTTTTCCGGGGCCTGTGGATTGGAATGGCCGGCTGGCTCCTTAAAATCCACGCACCGCAGGATGGTTCCCAGACTCAAGGTGGCACCAGTGCCGAGTCGGGCTGGTTTCATAGAGCCATGTGGCTCCTGCAATCTGCCAGCAAGAAGCGGGGCGGGTGAGTTTTGTTTGCCGGGGAAAAGGGCCGTGGTTTGTGTTGGGTCCTGTGGCTTGGAGTGGCCGGCTGGCTCCTGAAAATCCACGATACGCAGGATGGTTCCCAGACCCAAGGGGGCACCAGTGCCGAGTCGGGCTGTTTTGATAGAGCCATGTGGCTTCTGCAGTCTGCCAGCCAGAAGATGGGCAGGTCAGTTTCACTTCCGGGGAAAAGGGCCGTAGTTTGTGTTTGGGGGCCTGCGGCTGGGAGTGGCCGGCTGGCTCCTGAAAATCCACGATACGCAGGATGGTTCCCAGATGAAAGCTAGCACCAGTGCCAAGTTGGCTGGTTTGATAGAGCCAAGTGGCTCCTGCAATCTGCCAGCCAGAAGGTGGGCAGGTCAGTTTTACTTCCAGGGAAAAGGGCCGTAGTTTGTGTTTGGGGGCCTGTGGCTGGAAGTGGCCGGCTGGCTCCTGAAAATCCACGATGCGCAAGATGGTTCCCAGATGAAAGGCGTCAGCAGTGCCGAGTCGGGCTGGTTTGATAGAGCCAAGTGTCTCCTACAATCTGCCAGCTACAAGCGGGGTGGGTGAGTTTTGTTTGCCAGGGAAAAGGGCCGTGGTTTGTTTTCGGAAGCCTGTGGCCTGGAAGGGCCAGCTGGCTCCCTAAAATCCACGCCGCGCAGGATGGTTCCCAGATGAAAGGTGGCACCAGTGCCGAGTCGGGCTGGTTTGATAGAGCCATGTGGCTCCTGCAATCTGCCAGCATGAAGCGAGGCAGGTGAGTTTTGTTTGCCAGGGAAAAGGGCCGTGGTTGGTTTTCGGGGGCCTGTAGCCTGGAATGGCCGGCTGGCTCCTTAAAATCCACGCCCCGCAGGATGGTTCCCAGACCCATGTGGGTGCCAGTGCCGAGTCGGGATGGTTTGATAGAGCCGTGTGTCTCCTGCAATCTGCCAGCCAGAAGCGGGGCAGGTGAGTTTTGTTTGCCGGGTAAAAGGGCCGTGGTTTGTGTTGGGGGCCTGTGACTGGGAGTGGCCGGCTGGCTCCCGAAATTCCAAGATACGCAGGATGGTTCCCAGATGAAAGGTGGCACCACTGCCAAGTTGGGCTGCTGTGATAGTACCAAGTGGCTCCTGCAATCTGCCAGCCAGAAGATGGGCAGGTCAGTTTTACTTCCAGGGAAAAGGGCCGTAGTTTGTGTTTGGGGGCCTGTGGATGAGAGTGGCCGGCTGGCTCCTGAAAATCCACGATACGCAGGATGGTTCCCAGATGAAACATGGCACCACTGCCAAGTCAGGCTGGTTTGATAGAGCCATGTGACTCCTACAATCTGCCAGCCAGAAGCGGGGTGGGTGAGTTTTGTTTGCCAGGGAAAAGGGCCGTGGTTTGTTTTCGGGGGCCTGTAGCCTGGAATGGCCGGCTGGCTCCTTAAAATCCACGCCGCGCAGGATGGTTCCCAGACCCAAGTGGGCACTAGTGCCGAGTCGGGCTGGTTTGATAGAGCCATCTGGCTCCTGCAATCTGCCAGGCAAAAGCGAGGCGGGTGAATTTTGTTTCCCAAGTTAAAGGGCCGTGGTTTTTGTTCAGGGGCTTGTGGCTGGGACTGGCTGGCTGGCTCCTGAAAATCCACGCCGCGCAGGATGATTCCCTGACCCAAGGGGGCACCATTGCTGAGTCAGGTTGTTTTGATAGAGCCAAGTGGCTCCTGCAATCTGCCAGCCAGAAGATGGGCAGGTCACTTTTACTTCCAGGGAAAATGGCCGGTAGTTTGTGTTTGGGGGCCTGAGGCTGGGAGTGGCCGGATGGCCCCTGAAATTCCACATTATGCAGGATGGTTCCCAGATGAAAGGTAGCACCACTGCCAAGTTGGGCTGGTTTGATAGTACCAAGTGGCTCCTGCAATCTGCCAGCCAGAAGATGGGCAGGTCAGTTTTAATTCCAGGGAAAAGGGCCGTAGTATTTTTTTGGAGACCAGTGGCTGGGAGTGGCCGGATGGCTTCTGAAAATCCACAATACGCAGGATGGTTCCCAGATGAAAGGTGGCACCAGTGCCAAGTCGGGCTGGTTTGATAGAGTCAAGTGGCTCCTGCAATCTTCCAGCCAGAAGATGGGCAGGTCAGTTTTACTTCCAGGGAAAAGGGCCATAGTTTTTTTTGGGGGCCTGCGGATGGGAGTTGCCAGCTGGCTCCTAAAAATCCACGATACGCAGGATGGTTCCCAGATGAAAGGTGGCACCAATGCCGAGTCGGGCTGGTTTGATAGAGCCAAGTGTCTCCTACAATCTGCCAGCCAGAAGCGGGGTGTGTGAGTTTTCTTTGCCAGGGAAAAGGGCCGTGGTTTGTTTTCGGAAACCTGTGGCCTGGACGGGCCAGCTGGCTCCTTAAAATCCACGCCGCGCCGGATGATTCCCTGACCCAAGGGGGCACCATTGCCGAGTCAGGTTGGTTTGATAGAGCCAAGTGGCTCCTGCAATCTGCCAGCCAGAAGATGGGCAGGTCACTTTTACTTCCAGGGAAAAGGGCCGGTAATTTGTGTTTTGGGGCCTGAGGCTGGGAGTGGCCGGATGGCTCCTGAAATTCCACGATACACAGGATGGTTCCCAGATGAAAGGTGGCACCACTGCCAAGTTGGGCTGGTTTGATAGTACCAAGTGGCTCCTGCAATCTGCCAGCCAGAAGATGGGCAGGTCAGTTTTAATTCCAGGGAAAAGGGCCGTAGTATTTTTTTGGAGACCAGTGGCTGGGAGTGGCCGGATGGCTTCTGAAAATCCACGATACGCAGGATGGTTCCCAGATGAAAGGTGGCACCAGTGCCAAGTCGGGCTGGTTTGATAGAGCCAAGTGGCTCCTGCAATCTTCCAGCCAGAAGATGGGCAGGTCAGTTTTACTTCCAGGGAAAAGGGCCATAGTTTTTTTTGGGGGCCTGCGGATGGGAGTTGCCAGCTGGCTCCTAAAAATCCACGATACGCAGGATGGTTCCCAGATGAAAGGTGGCACCAATGCCGAGTCGGGCTGGTTTGATAGAGCCAAGTGTCTCCTACAATCTGCCAGCTACAAGCGGGGTGGGAGAGTTTTGTTTGCCAGGGAAAAGGGCCGTGGTTTGTTTTCGGAAGCCTGTGGCCTGGAAGGGCCAGCTGGCTCCCTAAAATCCACGCCGCGCAGGATGGTTCCCAGATGAAAGGTGGCACCAGTGCCGAGTCGGGCTGGTTTGATAGAGCCATGTGGCTCCTGCAATCTGCCAGCATGAAGCGAGGCAGGTGAGTTTTGTTTGCCAGGGAAAAGGGCCGTGGTTGGTTTTCGGGGGCCTGTAGCCTGGAATGGCCGGCTGGCTCCTTAAAATCCACGCCCCGCAGGATGGTTCCCAGACCCATGTGGGCGCCAGTGCCGAGTCGGGATGGTTTGATAGAGCCGTGTGTCTCCTGCAATCTGCCAGCCAGAAGCGGGGCAGGTGAGTTTTGTTTGCCGGGTAAAAGGGCCGTGGTTTGTGTTGGGGGCCTGTGACTGGGAGTGGCCGGCTGGCTCCCGAAATTCCAAGATACGCAGGATGGTTCCCAGATGAAAGGTGGCACCACTGCCAAGTTGGGCTGCTGTGATAGTACCAAGTGGCTCCTGCAATCTGCCAGCCAGAAGATGGGCAGGTCAGTTTTACTTCCAGGGAAAAGGGCCGTAGTTTGTGTTTGGGGGCCTGTGGATGAGAGTGGCCGGCTGGCTCCTGAAAATCCACGATACGCAGGATGGTTCCCAGATGAAAGGTGGCACCAGTGCCAAGTTGGGCTGGTATGATAGAGCCAAGTGTCTCCTACAATCTGCCAGCCAGAAGTGGGGTGGTTGAGTTTTGTTTGCCAGGGAAAAGGGTCGTGGTTTGTTTTCCGGGGCCTGTGGATTGGAATGGCCGGCTGGCTCCTTAAAATCCACGCACCGCAGGATGGTTCCCAGACTCAAGGTGGCACCAGTGCCGAGTCGGGCTGGTTTCATAGAGCCATGTGGCTCCTGCAATCTGCCAGCAAGAAGCGGGGCGGGTGAGTTTTGTTTGCCGGGGAAAAGGGCCGTGGTTTGTGTTGGGTCCTGTGGCTTGGAGTGGCCGGCTGGCTCCTGAAAATCCACGATACGCAGGATGGTTCCCAGACCCAAGGGGGCACCAGTGCCGAGTCGGGCTGTTTTGATAGAGCCATGTGGCTTCTGCAGTCTGCCAGCCAGAAGATGGGCAGGTCAGTTTCACTTCCGGGGAAAAGGGCCGTAGTTTGTGTTTGGGGGCCTGCGGCTGGGAGTGGCCGGCTGGCTCCTGAAAATCCACGATACGCAGGATGGTTCCCAGATGAAAGCTAGCACCAGTGCCAAGTTGGCTGGTTTGATAGAGCCAAGTGGCTCCTGCAATCTACCAGCCAGAAGGTGGGCAGGTCAGTTTTACTTCCAGGGAAAAGGGCCGTAGTTTGTGTTTGGGGGCCTGTGGCTGGAAGTGGCCGGCTGGCTCCTGAAAATCCACGATGCGCAAGATGGTTCCCAGATGAAAGGCGTCAGCAGTGCCGAGTCGGGCTGGTTTGATAGAGCCAAGTGTCTCCTACAATCTGCCAGCTACAAGCGGGGTGGGTGAGTTTTGTTTGCCAGGGAAAAGGGCCGTGGTTTGTTTTCGGAAGCCTGTGGCCTGGAAGGGCCAGCTGGCTCCCTAAAATCCACGCCGCGCAGGATGGTTCCCAGATGAAAGGTGGCACCAGTGCCGAGTCGGGCTGGTTTGATAGAGCCATGTGGCTCCTGCAATCTGCCAGCATGAAGCGAGGCAGGTGAGTTTTGTTTGCCAGGGAAAAGGGCCGTGGTTGGTTTTCGGGGGCCTGTAGCCTGGAATGGCCGGCTGGCTCCTTAAAATCCACGCCCCGCAGGATGGTTCCCAGACCCATGTGGGTGCCAGTGCCGAGTCGGGATGGTTTGATAGAGCCGTGTGTCTCCTGCAATCTGCCAGCCAGAAGCGGGGCAGGTGAGTTTTGTTTGCCGGGTAAAAGGGCCGTGGTTTGTGTTGGGGGCCTGTGACTGGGAGTGGCCGGCTGGCTCCCGAAATTCCAAGATACGCAGGATGGTTCCCAGATGAAAGGTGGCACCACTGCCAAGTTGGGCTGCTGTGATAGTACCAAGTGGCTCCTGCAATCTGCCAGCCAGAAGATGGGCAGGTCAGTTTTACTTCCAGGGAAAAGGGCCGTAGTTTGTGTTTGGGGGCCTGTGGATGAGAGTGGCCGGCTGGCTCCTGAAAATCCACGATACGCAGGATGGTTCCCAGATGAAACATGGCACCACTGCCAAGTCAGGCTGGTTTGATAGAGCCATGTGACTCCTACAATCTGCCAGCCAGAAGCGGGGTGGGTGAGTTTTGTTTGCCAGGGAAAAGGGCCGTGGTTTGTTTTCGGGGGCCTGTAGCCTGGAATGGCCGGCTGGCTCCTTAAAATCCACGCCGCGCAGGATGGTTCCCAGACCCAAGTGGGCACTAGTGCCGAGTCGGGCTGGTTTGATAGAGCCATCTGGCTCCTGCAATCTGCCAGGCAAAAGCGAGGCGGGTGAATTTTGTTTCCCAAGTTAAAGGGCCGTGGTTTTTGTTCAGGGGCTTGTGGCTGGGACTGGCTGGCTGGCTCCTGAAAATCCACGCCGCGCAGGATGATTCCCTGACCCAAGGGGGCACCATTGCTGAGTCAGGTTGTTTTGATAGAGCCAAGTGGCTCCTGCAATCTGCCAGCCAGAAGATGGGCAGGTCACTTTTACTTCCAGGGAAAATGGCCGGTAGTTTGTGTTTGGGGGCCTGAGGCTGGGAGTGGCCGGATGGCCCCTGAAATTCCACATTATGCAGGATGGTTCCCAGATGAAAGGTAGCACCACTGCCAAGTTGGGCTGGTTTGATAGTACCAAGTGGCTCCTGCAATCTGCCAGCCAGAAGATGGGCAGGTCAGTTTTAATTCCAGGGAAAAGGGCCGTAGTATTTTTTTGGAGACCAGTGGCTGGGAGTGGCCGGATGGCTTCTGAAAATCCACAATACGCAGGATGGTTCCCAGATGAAAGGTGGCACCAGTGCCAAGTCGGGCTGGTTTGATAGAGCCAAGTGGCTCCTGCAATCTGCCAGCCAGAAGGTGGGCAGGTCAGTTTTACTTCCAGGGAAAAGGGCCGTAGTTTGTGTTTGGGGGCCTGTGGCTGGAAGTGGCCGGCTGGCTCCTGAAAATCCACGATGCGCAAGATGGTTCCCAGATGAAAGGCGTCAGCAGTGCCGAGTCGGGCTGGTTTGATAGAGCCAAGTGTCTCCTACAATCTGCCAGCTACAAGCGGGGTGGGTGAGTTTTGTTTGCCAGGGAAAAGGGCCGTGGTTTGTTTTCGGAAGCCTGTGGCCTGGAAGGGCCAGCTGGCTCCCTAAAATCCACGCCGCGCAGGATGGTTCCCAGATGAAAGGTGGCACCAGTGCCGAGTCGGGCTGGTTTGATAGAGCCATGTGGCTCCTGCAATCTGCCAGCATGAAGCGAGGCAGGTGAGTTTTGTTTGCCAGGGAAAAGGGCCGTGGTTGGTTTTCGGGGGCCTGTAGCCTGGAATGGCCGGCTGGCTCCTTAAAATCCACGCCCCGCAGGATGGTTCCCAGACCCATGTGGGCGCCAGTGCCGAGTCGGGATGGTTTGATAGAGCCGTGTGTCTCCTGCAATCTGCCAGCCAGAAGCGGGGCAGGTGAGTTTTGTTTGCCGGGTAAAAGGGCCGTGGTTTGTGTTGGGGGCCTGTGACTGGGAGTGGCCGGCTGGCTCCCGAAATTCCAAGATACGCAGGATGGTTCCCAGATGAAAGGTGGCACCACTGCCAAGTTGGGCTGCTGTGATAGTACCAAGTGGCTCCTGCAATCTGCCAGCCAGAAGATGGGCAGGTCAGTTTTACTTCCAGGGAAAAGGGCCGTAGTTTGTGTTTGGGGGCCTGTGGATGAGAGTGGCCGGCTGGCTCCTGAAAATCCACGATACGCAGGATGGTTCCCAGATGAAAGGTGGCACCAGTGCCAAGTTGGGCTGGTATGATAGAGCCAAGTGTCTCCTACAATCTGCCAGCCAGAAGTGGGGTGGTTGAGTTTTGTTTGCCAGGGAAAAGGGTCGTGGTTTGTTTTCCGGGGCCTGTGGATTGGAATGGCCGGCTGGCTCCTTAAAATCCACGCACCGCAGGATGGTTCCCAGACTCAAGGTGGCACCAGTGCCGAGTCGGGCTGGTTTCATAGAGCCATGTGGCTCCTGCAATCTGCCAGCAAGAAGCGGGGCGGGTGAGTTTTGTTTGCCGGGGAAAAGGGCCGTGGTTTGTGTTGGGTCCTGTGGCTTGGAGTGGCCGGCTGGCTCCTGAAAATCCACGATACGCAGGATGGTTCCCAGACCCAAGGGGGCACCAGTGCCGAGTCGGGCTGTTTTGATAGAGCCATGTGGCTTCTGCAGTCTGCCAGCCAGAAGATGGGCAGGTCAGTTTCACTTCCGGGGAAAAGGGCCGTAGTTTGTGTTTGGGGGCCTGCGGCTGGGAGTGGCCGGCTGGCTCCTGAAAATCCACGATACGCAGGATGGTTCCCAGATGAAAGCTAGCACCAGTGCCAAGTTGGCTGGTTTGATAGAGCCAAGTGGCTCCTGCAATCTACCAGCCAGAAGGTGGGCAGGTCAGTTTTACTTCCAGGGAAAAGGGCCGTAGTTTGTGTTTGGGGGCCTGTGGCTGGAAGTGGCCGGCTGGCTCCTGAAAATCCACGATGCGCAAGATGGTTCCCAGATGAAAGGCGTCAGCAGTGCCGAGTCGGGCTGGTTTGATAGAGCCAAGTGTCTCCTACAATCTGCCAGCTACAAGCGGGGTGGGTGAGTTTTGTTTGCCAGGGAAAAGGGCCGTGGTTTGTTTTCGGAAGCCTGTGGCCTGGAAGGGCCAGCTGGCTCCCTAAAATCCACGCCGCGCAGGATGGTTCCCAGATGAAAGGTGGCACCAGTGCCGAGTCGGGCTGGTTTGATAGAGCCATGTGGCTCCTGCAATCTGCCAGCATGAAGCGAGGCAGGTGAGTTTTGTTTGCCAGGGAAAAGGGCCGTGGTTGGTTTTCGGGGGCCTGTAGCCTGGAATGGCCGGCTGGCTCCTTAAAATCCACGCCCCGCAGGATGGTTCCCAGACCCATGTGGGTGCCAGTGCCGAGTCGGGATGGTTTGATAGAGCCGTGTGTCTCCTGCAATCTGCCAGCCAGAAGCGGGGCAGGTGAGTTTTGTTTGCCGGGTAAAAGGGCCGTGGTTTGTGTTGGGGGCCTGTGACTGGGAGTGGCCGGCTGGCTCCCGAAATTCCAAGATACGCAGGATGGTTCCCAGATGAAAGGTGGCACCACTGCCAAGTTGGGCTGCTGTGATAGTACCAAGTGGCTCCTGCAATCTGCCAGCCAGAAGATGGGCAGGTCAGTTTTACTTCCAGGGAAAAGGGCCGTAGTTTGTGTTTGGGGGCCTGTGGATGAGAGTGGCCGGCTGGCTCCTGAAAATCCACGATACGCAGGATGGTTCCCAGATGAAACATGGCACCACTGCCAAGTCAGGCTG
The DNA here is from genome assembly GCF_047830755.1 of Zonotrichia albicollis. NCBI lineage: Eukaryota > Metazoa > Chordata > Aves > Passeriformes > Passerellidae > Zonotrichia > Zonotrichia albicollis. The sequence goes on from NC_133851.1 coordinate 4,995,590, forward strand.
GTTTGATAGAGCCATGTGACTCCTACAATCTGCCAGCCAGAAGCGGGGTGGGTGAGTTTTGTTTGCCAGGGAAAAGGGCCGTGGTTTGTTTTCGGGGGCCTGTAGCCTGGAATGGCCGGCTGGCTCCTTAAAATCCACGCCGCGCAGGATGGTTCCCAGACCCAAGTGGGCACTAGTGCCGAGTCGGGCTGGTTTGATAGAGCCATCTGGCTCCTGCAATCTGCCAGGCAAAAGCGAGGCGGGTGAATTTTGTTTCCCAAGTTAAAGGGCCGTGGTTTTTGTTCAGGGGCTTGTGGCTGGGACTGGCTGGCTGGCTCCTGAAAATCCACGCCGCGCAGGATGATTCCCTGACCCAAGGGGGCACCATTGCTGAGTCAGGTTGGTTTGATAGAGCCAAGTGGCTCCTGCAATCTGCCAGCCAGAAGATGGGCAGGTCACTTTTACTTCCAGGGAAAATGGCCGGTAGTTTGTGTTTGGGGGCCTGAGGCTGGGAGTGGCCGGATGGCCCCTGAAATTCCACATTATGCAGGATGGTTCCCAGATGAAAGGTAGCACCACTGCCAAGTTGGGCTGGTTTGATAGTACCAAGTGGCTCCTGCAATCTGCCAGCCAGAAGATGGGCAGGTCAGTTTTAATTCCAGGGAAAAGGGCCGTAGTATTTTTTTGGAGACCAGTGGCTGGGAGTGGCCGGATGGCTTCTGAAAATCCACAATACGCAGGATGGTTCCCAGATGAAAGGTGGCACCAGTGCCAAGTCGGGCTGGTTTGATAGAGTCAAGTGGCTCCTGCAATCTTCCAGCCAGAAGATGGGCAGGTCAGTTTTACTTCCAGGGAAAAGGGCCATAGTTTTTTTTGGGGGCCTGCGGATGGGAGTTGCCAGCTGGCTCCTAAAAATCCACGATACGCAGGATGGTTCCCAGATGAAAGGTGGCACCAATGCCGAGTCGGGCTGGTTTGATAGAGCCAAGTGTCTCCTACAATCTGCCAGCCAGAAGCGGGGTGTGTGAGTTTTCTTTGCCAGGGAAAAGGGCCGTGGTTTGTTTTCGGAAACCTGTGGCCTGGACGGGCCAGCTGGCTCCTTAAAATCCACGCCGCGCCGGATGATTCCCTGACCCAAGGGGGCACCATTGCCGAGTCAGGTTGGTTTGATAGAGCCAAGTGGCTCCTGCAATCTGCCAGCCAGAAGATGGGCAGGTCACTTTTACTTCCAGGGAAAAGGGCCGGTAATTTGTGTTTTGGGGCCTGAGGCTGGGAGTGGCCGGATGGCTCCTGAAATTCCACGATACACAGGATGGTTCCCAGATGAAAGGTGGCACCACTGCCAAGTTGGGCTGGTTTGATAGTACCAAGTGGCTCCTGCAATCTGCCAGCCAGAAGATGGGCAGGTCAGTTTTAATTCCAGGGAAAAGGGCCGTAGTATTTTTTTGGAGACCTGTGGCTGGGAGTGGCCGGATGGCTTCTGAAAATCCACGATACGCAGGATGGTTCCCAGATGAAAGGTGGCACCAGTGCCAAGTCGGGCTGGTTTGATAGAGCCAAGTGGCTCCTGCAATCTTCCAGCCAGAAGATGGGCAGGTCAGTTTTACTTCCAGGGAAAAGGGCCATAGTTTTTTTTGGGGGCCTGCGGATGGGAGTTGCCAGCTGGCTCCTAAAAATCCACGATACGCAGGATGGTTCCCAGATGAAAGGTGGCACCAATGCCGAGTCGGGCTGGTTTGATAGAGCCAAGTGTCTCCTACAATCTGCCAGCTACAAGCGGGGTGGGAGAGTTTTGTTTGCCAGGGAAAAGGGCCGTGGTTTGTTTTCGGAAGCCTGTGGCCTGGAAGGGCCAGCTGGCTCCCTAAAATCCACGCCGCGCAGGATGGTTCCCAGATGAAAGGTGGCACCAGTGCCGAGTCGGGCTGGTTTGATAGAGCCAAGTGGCTCCTGCAATCTGCCAGCAAGAAGATGGGCAGTTCAGTTTTACTTCCAGGGAAAAGGGCCGGTAGTTTGCTTTTGGGGGCCTGAGGCTGGGAGTGGCCGGCTGGCTCCTGAAAATCCACGATGCGCAAGATGGTTCCCAGATGAAAGGCGTCAGCAGTGCCGAGTCGGGCTGGTTTGATAGAGCCAAGTGTCTCCTACAATCTGCCAGCCAGAAGCGGGGTGGGTGAGTTTTGTTTGCCAGGGAAAAGGGCCGTGGTTTGTTTTCGGAAGCCTGTGGCCTGGAAGGGCCAGCTGGCTCCCTAAAATCCACGCCGCGCAGGATGGTTCCCAGACCCATGTGGGCGCCAGTGCCGAGTCGGGCTGGTTTGATAGAGCCATGTGTCTCCTGCAATCTGCCAGCCAGAAGCGGGGCAGGTGAGTTTTGTTTGCCGGGTAAAAGGGCCGTGGTTTGTGTTGGGGGCCTGTGACTGGGAGTGGCCGGCTGGCTCCCGAAATTCCAAGATACGCAGGATGGTTCCCAGATGAAAGGTGGCACCACTGCCAAGTTGGGCTGCTGTGATAGTACCAAGTGGCTCCTGCAATCTGCCAGCCAGAAGATGGGCAGGTCAGTTTTACTTCCAGGGAAAAGGGCCGTAGTTTGTGTTTGGGGGCCTGTGGATGAGAGTGGCCGGCTGGCTCCTGAAAATCCACGATACGCAGGATGGTTCCCAGATGAAACGTGGCACCACTGCCAAGTCAGGCTGGTTTGATAGAGCCATGTGACTCCTACAATCTGCCAGCCAGAAGCGGGGTGGGTGAGTTTTGTTTGCCAGGGAAAAGGGCCGTGGTTTGTTTTCGGGGGCCTGTAGCCTGGAATGGCCGGCTGGCTCCTTAAAATCCACGCCGCGCAGGATGGTTCCCAGACCCAAGTGGGCACTAGTGCCGAGTCGGGCTGGTTTGATAGAGCCATCTGGCTCCTGCAATCTGCCAGGCAAAAGCGAGGCGGGTGAATTTTGTTTCCCAAGTTAAAGGGCCGTGGTTTTTGTTCAGGGGCTTGTGGCTGGGACTGGCTGGCTGGCTCCTGAAAATCCACGCCGCGCAGGATGATTCCCTGACCCAAGGGGGCACCATTGCTGAGTCAGGTTGTTTTGATAGAGCCAAGTGGCTCCTGCAATCTGCCAGCCAGAAGATGGGCAGGTCACTTTTACTTCCAGGGAAAATGGCCGGTAGTTTGTGTTTGGGGGCCTGAGGCTGGGAGTGGCCGGATGGCCCCTGAAATTCCACATTATGCAGGATGGTTCCCAGATGAAAGGTAGCACCACTGCCAAGTTGGGCTGGTTTGATAGTACCAAGTGGCTCCTGCAATCTGCCAGCCAGAAGATGGGCAGGTCAGTTTTAATTCCAGGGAAAAGGGCCGTAGTATTTTTTTGGAGACCAGTGGCTGGGAGTGGCCGGATGGCTTCTGAAAATCCACAATACGCAGGATGGTTCCCAGATGAAAGGTGGCACCAGTGCCAAGTCGGGCTGGTTTGATAGAGTCAAGTGGCTCCTGCAATCTTCCAGCCAGAAGATGGGCAGGTCAGTTTTACTTCCAGGGAAAAGGGCCATAGTTTTTTTTGGGGGCCTGCGGATGGGAGTTGCCAGCTGGCTCCTAAAAATCCACGATACGCAGGATGGTTCCCAGATGAAAGGTGGCACCAATGCCGAGTCGGGCTGGTTTGATAGAGCCAAGTGTCTCCTACAATCTGCCAGCCAGAAGCGGGGTGTGTGAGTTTTCTTTGCCAGGGAAAAGGGCCGTGGTTTGTTTTCGGAAACCTGTGGCCTGGACGGGCCAGCTGGCTCCTTAAAATCCACGCCGCGCCGGATGATTCCCTGACCCAAGGGGGCACCATTGCCGAGTCAGGTTGGTTTGATAGAGCCAAGTGGCTCCTGCAATCTGCCAGCCAGAAGATGGGCAGGTCACTTTTACTTCCAGGGAAAAGGGCCGGTAATTTGTGTTTTGGGGCCTGAGGCTGGGAGTGGCCGGATGGCTCCTGAAATTCCACGATACGCAGGATGGTTCCCAGATGAAAGGTGGCACCACTGCCAAGTTGGGCTGGTTTGATAGTACCAAGTGGCTCCTGCAATCTGCCAGCCAGAAGATGGGCAGGTCAGTTTTAATTCCAGGGAAAAGGGCCGTAGTATTTTTTTGGAGACCAGTGGCTGGGAGTGGCCGGATGGCTTCTGAAAATCCACGATACGCAGGATGGTTCCCAGATGAAAGGTGGCACCAGTGCCAAGTCGGGCTGGTTTGATAGAGCCAAGTGGCTCCTGCAATCTTCCAGCCAGAAGATGGGCAGGTCAGTTTTACTTCCAGGGAAAAGGGCCATAGTTTTTTTTGGGGGCCTGCGGATGGGAGTTGCCAGCTGGCTCCTAAAAATCCACGATACGCAGGATGGTTCCCAGATGAAAGGTGGCACCAATGCCGAGTCGGGCTGGTTTGATAGAGCCAAGTGTCTCCTACAATCTGCCAGCCAGAAGCAGGGTGTGTGAGTTTTCTTTGCCAGGGAAAAGGGCCGTGGTTTGTTTTCGGAAACCTGTGGCCTGGACGGGCCAGCTGGCTCCTTAAAATCCACGCCGCGCAGGATGATTCCCTGACCCAAGGGGGCACCATTGCCGAGTCAGGTTGGTTTGATAGAGCCAAGTGGCTCCTGCAATCTGCCAGCCGGATAATGGGCAGGTCAATTTTACTTCCAGGGAAAAGGGCTGGTAGTTTGTGTTTGGGGGCCTGAGGCTGGGAGTGGCCGGATGGCTCCTGAAATTCCACGATACGCAGGATGGTTCCCAGATGAAAGTTAGCACCACTGCCAATTTGGGCTGGTTGGATAGTACCAAGTGGCTCCTGCAATCTGCCCGCCAGAAGATGGGCAGGTCAGTTTTACTTCCAGGGAAAAGGGCCGGTAGTTTGAGTTTGGGGGCCTGAGGCTGGGAGTGGCCGGCTAGCTCCTGAAAATCCACGATACGCAGGATGGTTCCAAGATGAAAGGTGTCACCACTGCCATGTTGGGATGGTTTGATAGTACCAAGTGGCTCCTGCAATCTGCCAGCCAGAAGATGGGCAGGTCAGTTTTACTTCCAGGGAAAAGGGCCGTAGTTTGTGTTTGGGGGCCTGAAGCTGGGAGTGACCGGCTGGCTCCAGAAAATTCACGATACGCAGGATGGTTCCCAGATGAAAGGTGGCACCAATGCCGAGTCGGGCTGGTTTGATAGAGCCAAGTGGCTCCTGCAATCTGCCAGCCAGAAGATGGGCAGGTCAGTTTTACTTCCAGGGAAAATGGCCGTAGTTTGTGTTCGGGGGCCTGTGGCTGGGAGTGGCCGGCTGGCTACTGAAAATCCACGATACGCAGGATGGTTCCGAGATGAAAGGTGGCACCAGTGCCAAGTCAGGCTGGTTTTTTAGAGCCATGTGGCTCCTACAATCTGCCAGCCAGAAGCGGGGTGGGTGAGTTTTGTTTGCCAGGGAAAAGGGCCGTGGTTTGTTTTCGGGAGCCTGTGGCCTGGAAGGCCCAGCTGGCTCCTTAAAATCCACGCCGCGCAGGATGGTTCCCAGATGAAAGGTAGCACCACTGCCAAGTTGGGCTGGTTGGATAGTACCAAGTGGCTCCTGCAATCTGCCAGCCAGAAGATGGGCAGGTCAGTTTTGCTTCCAGGGAAAAGGGCCATAGTTTTTTTTGGGGGCCTGCGGCTGGGAGTTGCCAGTCGGCTCCTAAAAATCCACGATACGCAGGATGGTTCCCAGATGAAAGGTGGCACCAGAGCCGAGTCAGGCCGGTTTGATAGAGCCAAGTGGCTCCTGCAATCTGCCAGCCAGAAGCGAGGCGGGTGAATTTTGTGTGCCAAGTTAAAGGGCCGTGGTATGTGTTGGGGGGCCTGTGGCTGGGAGTGGCCGGTTGGCTCCTGAAAAATCCACATTATGCAGGATGGTTCCCAGATGAAAGGTGGCACCAGTGCCGAGTCGGGCTGGTTTGATACAGCCAAGTGGCTCCTGCAATCTGCCAGCCAGAAGCGGGGTGGGTGAGTTTTGTTTGCCTTGTAAAAGGGCCGTCGTTTGTTTTCGGGGGCCTGTGGCCTGGAACGGCCGGCTGGCTCCTTAAAATCCACGCCCCGCTGGACGGTTCCCAGACCAAAGTGGGCACCAGTGCCGAGTCGGGCTGCTTTCATAGAGCCATGTGGCTCCTGCAATCTGCCAGCAAGAAGATGGGCAGGTCAGTTTTACTTCCAGGGAAAAGGGCCGTAGTTTGTGTTTGGGGGCCTGTGGATGAGAGTGGCCGGCTGGCTCCTGAAAATCCACGATACGCAGGATGGGTCCCAGATGAAAGGTGGCACCAGTGCCGAGTCGGCCTGGTTTGATAGAGCCAAGTGGCTCCTGCAATCTGCCAGCCAGAAGATGGGCAGGTCACATTTACTTCCAGGGAAAAGGGCCGTTAGTTTGTGTTTGGGGGCCTGAGGCTGGGAGTGGCCGGCTGGCTCCTGAAAATCCACGATACGCAGGATGGTTCCCAGATGAAAGGTGGCACCAGTGCCAAGTTGGGCTGGTATGATAGAGCCAAGTGTCTCCTACAATCTGCCAGCCAGAAGTGGGGTGGTTGAGTTTTGTTTGCCAGGGAAAAGGGTCGTGGTTTGTTTTCCGGGGCCTGTGGATTGGAATGGCCGGCTGGCTCCTTAAAATCCACGCACCGCAGGATGGTTCCCAGACTCAAGGTGGCACCAGTGCCGAGTCGGGCTGGTTTCATAGAGCCATGTGGCTCCTGCAATCTGCCAGCAAGAAGCGGGGCGGGTGAGTTTTGTTTGCCGGGGAAAAGGGCCGTGGTTTGTGTTGGGTCCTGTGGCTTGGAGTGGCCGGCTGGCTCCTGAAAATCCACGATACTCAGGATGGTTCCCAGACCCAAGGGGGCACCAGTGCCGAGTCGGGCTGTTTTGATAGAGCCATGTGGCTTCTGCAGTCTGCCAGCCAGAAGATGGGCAGGTCAGTTTCACTTCCGGGGAAAAGGGCCGTAGTTTGTGTTTGGGGGCCTGCGGCTGGGAGTGGCCGGCTGGCTCCTGAAAATCCACGATACGCAGGATGGTTCCCAGATGAAAGCTAGCACCAGTGCCAAGTTGGCTGGTTTGATAGAGCCAAGTGGCTCCTGCAATCTGCCAGCCAGAAGGTGGGCAGGTCAGTTTTACTTCCAGGGAAAAGGGCCGTAGTTTGTGTTTGGGGGCCTGTGGCTGGAAGTGGCCGGCTGGCTCCTGAAAATCCACGATGCGCAAGATGGTTCCCAGATGAAAGGCGTCAGCAGTGCCGAGTCGGGCTGGTTTGATAGAGCCAAGTGTCTCCTACAATCTGCCAGCTACAAGCGGGGTGGGTGAGTTTTGTTTGCCAGGGAAAAGGGCCGTGGTTTGTTTTCGGAAGCCTGTGGCCTGGAAGGGCCAGCTGGCTCCCTAAAATCCACGCCGCGCAGGATGGTTCCCAGATGAAAGGTGGCACCAGTGCCGAGTCGGGCTGGTTTCATATAGCCAAGTGGCTCCTGCAATCTGGCAGCCAAAAGCGGGATGGGTGAGTTTTGTTTGCCAGGGAAAAGGGCCGTAGTTTGTTTTTGGGGGCCTGAGACTGGGAGTGGACGGCTGGCTCCTGAAAATTCACGATACGCAGAATGGTTCCCAGGTGAAAGGAGGCACCAGTGCCAAGTCAGGCTGGTTTGATAGGACCAAGTGGCTCCTGCAATCTGCCAGCCAGAAGATGGGCAGGTCAGTTTTACTTCCAGGGAAAAGGGCCGTAGTTTGTGTGTGGGGGCCAGTGGATGAGAGTGGCCAGCTGGCTCCTGAAAATTCACGATACGCAGGATGGTTCCCAGATGAAATGTGGCACCAGTGCCGAGTCGGGCTGGTTTGATAGAGCCAAGTGGCTCCTGCAATCTGCCAGCAAGAAGATGGGCAGTTCAGTTTTACTTCCAGGGAAAAGGGCCGGTAGTTTGCTTTTGGGGGCCTGAGGCTGGGAGTGGCCGGCTGGCTCCTGAAAATCCACGATGCGCAAGATGGTTCCCAGATGAAAGGCGTCAGCAGTGCCGAGTCGGGCTGGTTTGATAGAGCCAAGTGTCTCCTACAATCTGCCAGCCAGAAGCGGGGTGGGTGAGTTTTGTTTGCCAGGGAAAAGGGCCGTGGTTTGTTTTCGGAAGCCTGTGGCCTGGAAGGGCCAGCTGGCTCCCTAAAATCCACGCCGCGCAGGATGGTTCCCAGACCCATGTGGGCGCCAGTGCCGAGTCGGGCTGGTTTGATAGAGCCATGTGTCTCCTGCAATCTGCCAGCCAGAAGCGGGGCAGGTGAGTTTTGTTTGCCGGGTAAAAGGGCCGTGGTTTGTGTTGGGGGCCTGTGACTGGGAGTGGCCGGCTGGCTCCCGAAATTCCAAGATACGCAGGATGGTTCCCAGATGAAAGGTGGCACCACTGCCAAGTTGGGCTGCTGTGATAGTACCAAGTGGCTCCTGCAATCTGCCAGCCAGAAGATGGGCAGGTCAGTTTTACTTCCAGGGAAAAGGGCCGTAGTTTGTGTTTGGGGGCCTGTGGATGAGAGTGGCCGGCTGGCTCCTGAAAATCCACGATACGCAGGATGGTTCCCAGATGAAACGTGGCACCACTGCCAAGTCAGGCTGGTTTGATAGAGCCATGTGACTCCTACAATCTGCCAGCCAGAAGCGGGGTGGGTGAGTTTTGTTTGCCAGGGAAAAGGGCCGTGGTTTGTTTTCGGGGGCCTGTAGCCTGGAATGGCCGGCTGGCTCCTTAAAATCCACGCCGCGCAGGATGGTTCCCAGACCCAAGTGGGCACTAGTGCCGAGTCGGGCTGGTTTGATAGAGCCATCTGGCTCCTGCAATCTGCCAGGCAAAAGCGAGGCGGGTGAATTTTGTTTCCCAAGTTAAAGGGCCGTGGTTTTTGTTCAGGGGCTTGTGGCTGGGACTGGCTGGCTGGCTCCTGAAAATCCACGCCGCGCAGGATGATTCCCTGACCCAAGGGGGCACCATTGCTGAGTCAGGTTGTTTTGATAGAGCCAAGTGGCTCCTGCAATCTGCCAGCCAGAAGATGGGCAGGTCACTTTTACTTCCAGGGAAAATGGCCGGTAGTTTGTGTTTGGGGGCCTGAGGCTGGGAGTGGCCGGATGGCCCCTAAAATTCCACATTATGCAGGATGGTTCCCAGATGAAAGGTAGCACCACTGCCAAGTTGGGCTGGTTTGATAGTACCAAGTGGCTCCTGCAATCTGCCAGCCAGAAGATGGGCAGGTCAGTTTTACTTCCAGGGAAAAGGGCCGTAGTATTTTTTTGGAAACCAGTGGCTGGGAGTGGCCGGATGGCTTCTGAAAATCCACAATACGCAGGATGGTTCCCAGATGAAAGGTGGCACCAATGCCGAGTCGGGCTGGTTTGATAGAGCCAAGTGTCTCCTACAATCTGCCAGCCAGAAGCGGGGTGTGTGAGTTTTCTTTGCCAGGGAAAAGGGCCGTGGTTTGTTTTCGGAAACCTGTGGCCTGGACGGGCCAGCTGGCTCCTTAAAATCCACGCCGCGCAGGATGATTCCCTGACCCAAGGGGGCACCATTGCCGAGTCAGGTTGGTTTGATAGAGCCAAGTGGCTCCTGCAATCTGCCAGCCAGAAGATGGGCAGGTCACTTTTACTTCCAGGGAAAAGGGCCGGTAATTTGTGTTTTGGGGCCTGAGGCTGGGAGTGGCCGGATGGCTCCTGAAATTCCACGATGCACAGGATGGTTCCCAGATGAAAGGTGGCACCACTGCCAAGTTGGGCTGGTTTGATAGTACCAAGTGGCTCCTGCAATCTGCCAGCCAGAAGATGGGCAGGTCAGTTTTAATTCCAGGGAAAAGGGCCGTAGTATTTTTTTGGAGACCAGTGGCTGGGAGTGGCCGGATGGCTTCTGAAAATCCACGATACGCAGGATGGTTCCCAGATGAAAGGTGGCACCAGTGCCAAGTCGGGCTGGTTTGATAGAGCCAAGTGGCTCCTGCAATCTTCCAGCCAGAAGATGGGCAGGTCAGTTTTACTTCCAGGGAAAAGGGCCATAGTTTTTTTTGGGGGCCTGCGGATGGGAGTTGCCAGCTGGCTCCTAAAAATCCACGATACGCAGGATGGTTCCCAGATGAAAGGTGGCACCAATGCCGAGTCGGGCTGGTTTGATAGAGCCAAGTGTCTCCTACAATCTGCCAGCCAGAAGTAGGGTGTGTGAGTTTTCTTTGCCAGGGAAAAGGGCCGTGGTTTGTTTTCGGAAACCTGTGGCCTGGACGGGCCAGCTGGCTCCTTAAAATCCACGCCGCGCAGGATGATTCCCTGACCCAAGGGGGCACCATTGCCGAGTCAGGTTGGTTTGATAGAGCCAAGTGGCTCCTGCAATCTGCCAGCCAGATAATGGGCAGGTCACTTTTACTTCCAGGGAAAAGGGCTGGTAGTTTGTGTTTGAGGGGCCTGAGGCTGGGAGTGGCCGGATGGCTCCTGAAATTCCACGATACGCAGGATGGTTCCCAGATGAAAGTTAGCACCACTGCCAATTTGGGCTGGTTGGATAGTACCAAGTGGCTCCTGCAATCTGCCCGCCAGAAGATGGGCAGGTCAGTTTTACTTCCAGGGAAAAGGGCCGGTAGTTTGAGTTTGGGGGCCTGAGGCTGGGAGTGGCCGGCTAGCTCCTGAAAATCCACGATACGCAGGATGGTTCCAAGATGAAAGGTGTCACCACTGCCATGTTGGGATGGTTTGATAGTACCAAGAGGCTCCTGCAATCTGCCAGCCAGAAGATGGGCAGGTCAGTTTTACTTCCAGGGAAAAGGGCCGTAGTTTGTGTTTGGGGGCCTGAAGCTGGGAGTGACCGGCTGGCTCCAGAAAATTCACGATACGCAGGATGGTTCCCAGATGAAAGGTGGCACCAATGCCGAGTCGGGCTGGTTTGATAGAGCCAAGTGGCTCCTGCAATCTGCCAGCCAGAAGATGGGCAGGTCAGTTTTACTTCCAGGGAAAATGGCCGTAGTTTGTGTTCGGGGGCCTGTGGCTGGGAGTGGCCGGCTGGCTACTGAAAATCCACGATACGCAGGATGGTTCCCAGATGAAAGGTGGCACCAGTGCCAAGTCAGGCTGGTTTTTTAGAGCCATGTGGCTCCTACAATCTGCCAGCCAGAAGCGGGGTGGGTGAGTTTTGTTTGACAGGGAAAAGGGCCGTGGTTTGTTTTCGGGAGCCTGTGGCCTGGAAGGCCCAGCTGGCTCCTTAAAATCCACGCCGCGCAGGATGGTTCCCAGATGAAAGGTAGCACCACTGCCAAGTTGGGCTGGTTGGATAGTACCAAGTGGCTCCTGCAATCTGCCAGCCAGAAGATGGGCAGGTCAGTTTTGCTTCCAGGGAAAAGGGCCATAGTTTTTTTTGGGGGCCTGCGGCTGGGAGTTGCCAGTCGGCTCCTAAAAATCCACGATACGCAGGATGGTTCCCAGATGAAAGGTGGCACCAGAGCCGAGTCAGGCCGGTTTGATAGAGCCAAGTGGCTCCTGCAATCTGCCAGCCAGAAGCGAGGGGGGTGAATTTTGTGTGCCAAGTTAAAGGGCCGTGGTATGTGTTGGGGGGCCTGTGGCTGGGAGTGGCCGGCTGGCTCCTGAAAATCCACATTATGCAGGATGGTTCCCAGATGAAAGGTGGCACCAGTGCCGAGTCGGGCTGGTTTGATACAGCCAAGTGGCTCCTGCAATCTGCCAGCCAGAAGCGGGGTGGGTGAGTTTTGTTTGCCTTGTAAAAGGGCCGTCGTTTGTTTTCGGGGGCCTGTGGCCTGGAATGGCCGGCTGGCTCCTTAAAATCCACGCCCTGCTGGACGGTTCCCAGACCAAAGTGGGCACCAGTGCCGAGTCGGGCTGCTTTCATAGAGCCATGTGGCTCCTGCAATCTGCCAGCAAGAAGATAGGCAGGTCAGTTTTACTTCCACGGAAAAGGGCCGTGGTTTGTGTTTGGGGGCCTGTGGATGAGAGTGGCCGGCTGGCTCCTGAAAATCCACGATACGCATGATGGTTCCCAGATGAAAGGTGGCACCAGTGCCGAGTCGGCCTGGTTTGATAGAGCCAAGTGGCTCCTGCAATCTGCCAGCCAGAAGATGGGCAAGTCACTTTTACTTCCAGGGAAATGAGCCGTTAGTTTGCGTTTGGGGGCCTGAGGCTGGGAGTGGCCGGCTGGTTCCTGAAAATCCACGATACTCAGGATGGTTCCCAGATTAAAGGTGGCACCAGTGCCAAGTTGGGCTGGTTTGATAGAGCCAAGTGTCTCCTACAATCTGCCAGCCAGAAGTGGGGTGGGTGAGTTTTGTTTGCCAGGGAAAAGGGTCGTGGTATGTTTTCCGGGGCCTGTGGATTGGAGTGGCCGGCTGGCTCCTGAAAATCGACGTTACGCAGGATGGTTCCCAGATGAAAGGTGGCACCAGTGCCGAGTCGGGCTGGTTTGATAGAGCTAAATGGCTCCTGCAATCTGCCAGCCAGAAGCGGGGCAGGTGAGTTTTGTTTGCCGTGTAAAAGGGCCGTGGTTTGTGTTGGGGCCTGTGACTGGGAGTGGCCGGCTGGCTCCTGAAAATCCACAATACGCAGGATGGTTCCCAGATGAAAGGTAGCACCAGTGCCAAGTCGGGCTGGTTTCATATAGCCAAGTGGCTCCTGCAATCTGGCAGCCAAAAGCGGGGTGGGTGAGTTTTGTTTGCCAGGGAAAAGGGCCGTAGTTTGTTTTTGGGGGCCTGAGACTGGGAGTGGACGGCTGGCTCCTGAAAATTCACGATACGCAGAATGGTTCCCAGGTGAAAGGAGGCACCAGTGCCAAGTTAGGCTGGTTTGATAGGACCAAGTGGCTCCTGCAATCTGCCAGCCAGAAGATGGGCAGGTCAGTTTTACTTCCAGGGAAAAGGGCCGTAGTTTGTGTGTGGGAGCCAGTGGATGAGAGTGGCCAGCTGGCTCCTGAAAATTCACGATACGCAGGATGGTTCCCAGATGAAATGTGGCACCAGTGCCGAGTCGGGCTGGTTTGATAGAGCCAAGTGGCTCCTGCAATCTGCCAGCAAGAAGATGGGCAGTTCAGTTTTACTTCCAGGGAAAAGGGCCGGTAGTTTGCTTTTGGGGGCCTGTGGCTGGGAGTGGCCGGCTGGCTCCTGAAAATCCACGATGCGCAAGATGGTTCCCAGATGAAAGGCGTCAGCAGTGCCGAGTCGGGCTGGTTTGATAGAGCCAAGTGTCTCCTACAATCTGCCAGCCAGAAGCGGGGTGGGTGAGTTTTGTTTGCCAGGGAAAAGGGCCGTGGTTTGTTTTCGGAAGCCTGTGGCCTGGAAGGGCCAGCTGGCTCCCTAAAATCCACGCCGCGCAGGATGGTTCCCAGACCCATGTGGGCGCCAGTGCCGAGTCGGGCTGGTTTGATAGAGCCATGTGTCTCCTGCAATCTGCCAGCCAGAAGCGGGGCAGGTGAGTTTTGTTTGCCGGGTAAAAGGGCCGTGGTTTGTGTTGGGGGCCTGTGACTGGGAGTGGTCGGCTGGCTCCTGAAATTCCAAGATACGCAGGATTGTTCCCAGATGAAAGGTAGCACCACTGCCAAGATGGGCTGGTTTCATAGTACCAAGTGGCTCCTGCAATCTGCCAGCCAGAAGATGGGCCGGTCAGTTTTACTTCCAGGGAAAATGGCTGGTAGTTTGTGTTTGGGGGCCTGAGGCTGGGAGTGGCCGGCTAGCTCCTGAAAATTCACGATACGCAGGATGGTTCCCAGATGAAAGGTGGCACCACTGCCAAGTTGGGCTGCTGTGATAGTACCAAGTGGCTCCTGCAATCTGCCAGCCAGAAGATGGGCAAGTCAGTTTTACTTCCAGGGAAAAGGGCCGTAGTTTGTGTTTGGGGGCCTGTGGATGAGAGTGGCCGGATGGCTCCTGAAAATTCACGATACGCAGGATGGTTCCCCGATGAAAGGTGGCACCAGTGCCAAGTCAGGCTGGTTTGATAGAGCCATGTGACTCCTACAATCTGCCAGCCAGAAGCGGGGTGGGTGAGTTTTGTTTGCCGGGTAAAAGGGCCGGGGTTTGTTTTCGGGGGCCTGTAGCCTGGAATGGCCGGCTGGCTCCTTAAAATCCACTCCGCGCAGGATGGTTCTCAGACCCAAGTGGGCACCAGTGCCGAGTCGGGCTGGTTTGATAGAGCCATCTGGCTCCTGCAATCTGCCAGCCAAAAGCGAGGCAGGTCAGTTTTACTTCCAGGGAAAAGGGCCATAGTTTTTTTTGGGGGCCTGCGGATGGGAGTTGCCAGCTGGCTCCTAAAAATCCACGATACGCAGGATGGTTCCCAGATGAAAGGTGGCACCAATGCCGAGTCGGGCTGGTTTGATAGAGCCAAGTGTCTCCTACAATCTGCCAGCCAGAAGCAGGGTGTGTGAGTTTTCTTTGCCAGGGAAAAGGGCCGTGGTTTGTTTTCGGAAACCTGTGGCCTGGACGGGCCAGCTGGCTCCTTAAAATCCACGCCGCGCAGGATGATTCCCTGACCCAAGGGGGCACCATTGCCGAGTCAGGTTGGTTTGATAGAGCCAAGTGGCTCCTGCAATCTGCCAGCCAGATAATGGGCAGGTCACTTTTACTTCCAGGGAAAAGGGCTGGTAGTTTGTGTTTGGGGGCCTGAGGCTGGGAGTGGCCGGATGGCTCCTGAAATTCCACGATACGCAGGATGGTTCCCAGATGAAAGTTAGCACCACTGCCAATTTGGGCTGCTGTGATAGTACCAAGTGGCTCCTGCAATCTGCCAGCCAGAAGATGGGCAAGTCAGTTTTACTTCCAGGGAAAAGGGCCGTAGTTTGTGTTTGGGGGCCTGTGGATGAGAGTGGCCGGATGGCTCCTGAAAATTCACGATACGCAGGATGGTTCCCCGATGAAAGGTGGCACCAGTGCCAAGTCAGGCTGGTTTGATAGAGCCATGTGACTCCTACAATCTGCCAGCCAGAAGCGGGGTGGGTGAGTTTTGTTTGCCAGGGAAAAGGGCCGTGGTTTGTTTTCGGGAGCCTTTGGCCTGGAAGGCCCAGCTGGCTCCTTAAAATCCACGCCGCGCAGGATGGTTCCCAGATGAAAGGTGGCACCAATGCCGAGTCGGGCTGGTTTGATAGAGCCAAGTGGCTCCTGCAATCTGCCAGCCAGAAGCGGGGCAGGTGAGTTTTGTTTGCCGGGTAAAAGGGCCGGGGTTTGTTTTCGGGGGCCTGTAGCCTGGAATGGCCGGCTGGCTCCTTAAAATCCACTCCGCGCAGGATGGTTCTCAGACCCAAGTGGGCACCAGTGCCGAGTCGGGCTGGTTTGATAGAGCCATCTGGCTCCTGCAATCTGCCAGCCAAAAGCGAGGCAGGTCAGTTTTACTTCCAGGGAAAAGGGCCATAGTTTTTTTTGGGGGCCTGCGGATGGGAGTTGCCAGCTGGCTCCTAAAAATCCACGATACGCAGGATGGTTCCCAGATGAAAGGTGGCACCAATGCCGAGTCGGGCTGGTTTGATAGAGCCAAGTGTCTCCTACAATCTGCCAGCCAGAAGCAGGGTGTGTGAGTTTTCTTTGCCAGGGAAAAGGGCCGTGGTTTGTTTTCGGAAACCTGTGGCCTGGACGGGCCAGCTGGCTCCTTAAAATCCACGCCGCGCAGGATGATTCCCTGACCCAAGGGGGCACCATTGCCGAGTCAGGTTGGTTTGATAGAGCCAAGTGGCTCCTGCAATCTGCCAGCCAGATAATGGGCAGGTCACTTTTACTTCCAGGGAAAAGGGCTGGTAGTTTGTGTTTGGGGGCCTGAGGCTGGGAGTGGCCGGATGGCTCCTGAAATTCCACGATACGCAGGATGGTTCCCAGATGAAAGTTAGCACCACTGCCAATTTGGGCTGGTTGGATAGTACCAAGTGGCTCCTGCAATCTGCCCGCCAGAAGATGGGCAGGTCAGTTTTACTTCCAGGGAAAAGGGCCGGTAGTTTGAGTTTGGGGGCCTGAGGCTGGGAGTGGCCGGCTAGCTCCTGAAAATCCACGATACGCAGGATGGTTCCAAGATGAAAGGTGTCACCACTGCCATGTTGGGATGGTTTGATAGTACCAAGTGGCTCCTGCAATCTGCCAGCCAGAAGATGGGCAGGTCAGTTTTACTTCCAGGGAAAAGGGCCGTAGTTTGTGTTTGGGGGCCTGAAGCTGGGAGTGACCGGCTGGCTCCAGAAAATTCACGATACGCAGGATGGTTCCCAGATGAAAGGTGGCACCAATGCCGAGTCGGGCTGGTTTGATAGAGCCAAGTGGCTCCTGCAATCTGCCAGCCAGAAGATGGGCAGGTCAGTTTTACTTCCAGGGAAAATGGCCGTAGTTTGTGTTCGGGGGCCTGTAGCTGGGAGTGGCCGGCTGGCTACTGAAAATCCACGATACGCAGGATGGTTCCCAGATGAAAGGTGGCACCAGTGCCAAGTCAGGCTGGTTTTTTAGAGCCATGTGGCTCCTACAATCTGCCAGCCAGAAGCGGGGTGGGTGAGTTTTGTTTGCCAGGGAAAAGGGCCGTGGTTTGTTTTCGGGAGCCTGTGGCCTGGAAGGCCCAGCTGGCTCCTTAAAATCCACGCCGCGCAGGATGGTTCCCAGATGAAAGGTAGCACCACTACCAAGTTGGGCTGGTTGGATAGTACCAAGTGGCTCCTGCAATCTGCCAGCCAGAAGATGGGCAGGTCAGTTTTCCTTCCAGGGAAAAGGGCCATAGTTTTTTTTGGGGGCCTGCGGCTGGGAGTTGCCAGTCGGCTCCTAAAAATCCACGATACGCAGGATGGTTCCCAGATGAAAGGTGGCACCAGAGCCGAGTCAGGCCGGTTTGATAGAGCCAAGTGGCTCCTGCAATCTGCCAGCCAGAAGCGAGGGGGGTGAATTTTGTGTGCCAAGTTAAAGGGCCGTGGTATGTGTTGGGGGGCCTGTGGCTGGGAGTGGCCGGCTGGCTCCTGAAAATCCACATTATGCAGGATGGTTCCCAGATGAAAGGTGGCACCAGTGCCGAGTCGGGCTGGTTTGATACAGCCAAGTGGCTCCTGCAATCTGCCAGCCAGAAGCGGGGTGGGTGAGTTTTGTTTGCCTTGTAAAAGGGCCGTCGTTTGTTTTCGGGGGCCTGTGGCCTGGAATGGCCGGCTGGCTCCTTAAAATCCACGCCCCGCTGGACGGTTCCCAGACCAAAGTGGGCACCAGTGCCGAGTCGGGCTGCTTTCATAGAGCCATGTGGCTCCTGCAATCTGCCAGCAAGAAGATAGGCAGGTCAGTTTTACTTCCACGGAAAAGGGCCGTGGTTTGTGTTTGGGGGCCTGTGGATGAGAGTGGCCGGCTGGCTCCTGAAAATCCACGATACGCAGGATGGTTCCCAGATGAAAGGTGGCACCAGTGCCGAGTCGGCCTGGTTTGATAGAGCCAAGTGGCTCCTGCAATCTGCCAGCCAGAAGATGGGCAAGTCACTTTTACTTCCAGGGAAATGGGCCGTTAGTTTGCGTTTGGGGGCCTGAGGCTGGGAGTGGCCGGCTGGTTCCTGAAAATCCACGATACTCAGGATGGTTCCCAGATTAAAGGTGGCACCAGTGCCAAGTTGGGCTGGTTTGATAGAGCCAAGTGTCTCCTACAATCTGCCAGCCAGAAGCGGGGTGGGTGAGTTTTGTTTGCCAGGGAAAAGGGCCGTGGTTTGTTTTCGGGAGCCTGTGGCCTGGAAGGCCCAGCTGGCTCCTGAAAATCCACGCCGCGCAGGATGGTTCCCAGATGAAAGGTGGCACCAGTCCTGAGTCGGGCTGGTTTGATAGAGCTAAATGGCTCCTGCAATCTGCCAGCCAGAAGCGGGGCAGGTGAGTTTTGTTTGCCGTGTAAAAGGGCCGTGGTTTGTGTTGGGGCCTGTGACTGGGAGTGGCCGGCTGGCTCCTGAAAATCCACAATACGCAGGATGGTTCCCAGATGAAAGGTAGCACCAGTGCCAAGTCGGGCTGGTTTGATATAGCCAAGTGGCTCCTGCAATCTGGCAGCCAAAAGCGGGGTGGGTGAGTTTTGTTTGCCAGGGAAAAGGGCCGTAGTTTGTTTTTGGGGGCCTGAGACTGGGAGTGGACGGCTGGCTCCTGAAAATTCACGATACGCAGAATGGTTCCCAGGTGAAAGGAGGCACCAGTGCCAAGTCAGGCTGGTTTGATAGGACCAAGTGGCTCCTGCAATCTGCCAGCCAGAAGATGGGCAGGTCAGTTTTACTTCCAGGGAAAAGGGCCGTGGTTTGTGTTCGGGGGCCTGTGGCTGGGAGTGGCCGGCTGGCTCCTGAAAATCCACGATGCGCAAGATGGTTCCCAGATGAAAGGCGTCAGCAGTGCCGAGTCGGGCTGGTTTGATAGAGCCAAGTGTCTCCTACAATCTGCCAGCCAGAAGCGGGGTGGGTGAGTTTTGTTTGCCAGGGAAAAGGGCCGTGGTTTGTTTTCGGGAGCCTTTGGCCTGGAAGGCCCAGTTGGCTCCTTAAAATCCCTGCCGCGCAGGATGGTTCCCAGATGAAAGGTGGCACCAATGCCGAGTCGGGCTGGTTTGATAGAGCCAAGTGGCTCCTGCAATCTGCCAGCCAGAAGCGGGGCAGGTGAGTTTTGTTTGCCGGGTAAAAGGGCCGTGGTTTGTTTTCGGGGGCCTGTAGCCTGGAATGGCCGGCTGGCTCCTTTAAATCCACTCCGCGCAGGATGGTTCTCAGACCCAAGTGGGCACCAGTGCTGTGTCGGGCTGGTTTGATAGAGCCATCTGGCTCCTGCAATCTGCCAGCCAAAAGCGAGGCGGGTGAATTTTGTTTCCCAAGTTAAAGGGCCGTGGTTTTTGTTCAGGGGCTTGTGGCTGGGACTGACTGGCTGGCTCCTGAAAATCCACGCCCCGGAGGATGATTCCCTGACCCAAGGGGGCACCATTACCGAGTCAGGTTGGTTAGATAGAGCCAAGTGGCTCCTGCAATCTGCCAGCCAGAAGATGGGCAGGTCACTTTTACTTCCAGGGAAAAGGGCCGGTAGTTTGTATTTGGGGGCCTGAGGCTGAGAGTGGCCGGATGGCTCCTGAAATTCCACGATACGCAGGATGGTTCCCAGATGAAAGGTGGCACCAGTGCCAAGTCAGGCTGGTTTTATAGAGCCATGTGGCTCCTACAATGTGCCAGCCAGAAGCGGGGTGTGTGAGTTTTGTTTGCCAGGGAAAAGGGCCGTGGTTTGTTTTCGGGAGCCTGTGGCCTGGAAGGCCCAGCTGGCTCCTTAAAATCCACGCCGCGCAGGATGGTTCCCAGATGAAAGGTGGCACCAATGCCGAGTCGGGCTGGTTTGATAGAGCCAAGTGTCTCCTACAATCTGCCAGCCAGAAGCGGGGTGTGTGAAATTTCTTTACCAGGGAAAAGGGCCGTGGTTTGTTTTCGGAAACCTGTGGCCTGGACGGGCCAGCTGGCTCCTTAAAATCCACGCCGCGCAGGATGATTCCCTGACCCAAGGGGGCACCATTGCCGAGTCAGGTTGGTTTGATAGAGCCAAGTGGCTCCTGCAATCTGCCAGCCAGAAGATGGGCAGGTCACTTTTACTTCTAGGGAAAAGGGCCGGTAGATTGTGTTTGTGGGCCTGAGGCTGGGAGTGGCCGGATGGCTCCTGAAAATCCACGATACGCAGGATGGTTCCCAGATGAAAGGTAGCACCACTGCCAGGTTGGGCTGGTTGGATAGTACCAAGTGGCTCCTGCAATCTGCCAGCCAGAAGATGGGCAGGTCAATTTTACTTCCAGGGAAAAGGGCCGTAGTTTGTGTTTGGGGGCCTGAGGCTGGGAGTGACCGGCTGGCTCCAGAAAATTCACGATACGCAGGATGGTTCCCAGATGAAAGGTGGCACCAATGCCGAGTCGGGCTGGTTTGATAGAGCCAGGTGGCTCCTGCAATCTGCCAGCCAGAAGATGGGCAGGTCAGTTTTACTTCCAGGGAAAAGGGCCGTAGTTTGTGTTTGGGGGCCTGTGGCTGGGAGTGGCCGGCTGGCTCCTGAAAATCCACGATACGCAGGATGGTTCCCAGATGAAAGGTGGCACCAGTGCCAAGTCAGGCTGGTTTTATAGAGCCATGTGGCTCCTACAATGTGCCAGCCAGAAGCGGGGTGGGTGAGTTTTGTTTGCCAGGGAAAAGGGCCGTGGTTTGTTTTCGGGAGCCTGTGGCCTGGAAGGCCCAGCTGGCTCCTGAAAATCCACGCCGCGCAGGATGGTTCCCAGATGAAAGGTGGCACCAGTGCCGAGTCGGGCTGGTTTGATAGAGCCAAGTGGCTCCTGCAATCTGCCAGCCAGAAGCGGGGCAGGTGAGTTTTGTTTGCCGGGTAAAAGGGCCGAGGTTTGTGTTGGGGGCCTGTGACTTGGAGTGGCCGGCTGGCTCCTGAAAATCCACAATACGCAGGATGGTTCCCAGATGAAAGGTAGCACCAGTGCCAAGTCGGGCTGGTTTGATAGAGCCAAGTGGCTCCTGCAATCTGCCAGCCAGAAGCGGGGTGGGTGAGTTTTGTTTGCCAGGGAAAAGGGCCGTGGTTTGATTTTGGGAGCCTGTGGCTTGGAATGGCCGGCTGGCTCCTTAAAATCCACGATACGCAGGATGGTTCCCTGACCCAAGGGGGCACCATTGCCGAGTGGGGTTGGTTTGATAGAGCCAAGTGGCTCCTGCGATCTGCCAGCCAGAAGAAGGGCAGGTCAATTTTAATTCAAAGGAAAAGAGCCGATAGTTTTTGTTTGGGGGCCTGAGGCTGGGAGTGCCTGGCTTGCTCCTGAAAATCCACGATACGCAGGATGGTTCCCAGATGAAAGGTAGCACCACTGCCAAGTTGGACTGGTTTGATAGAGCCAAGTGGCTCCTGGAATCTGCCAGCCAGAAGATGTGCTGGTCAGTTTAACTTCCAGGGAAAAGGGCCATAGTTTGTGTTTGGGGGCCTGTGGCTGGGAGTGGCCGGCTGGCTCCTGAAAATCCACAATACGCAGGATGGTTCCCAGATGAAAGGAGGCACCAGTACCGAGTCGGCCTGGTTTGATAGAGCCAAGAGTCTCCTGCAATCTGCAAGCCTGAAGCGGGGGGGGGGAGTTTTGTTTGCCAGGGAAAAGGGCCGTGGTTTGTGTTGGGGGCCTGTGGCTGCGAGTGGCCGGCTGGCTCCTGAAAATCCACGATACGCAGGATGGTTCCCAGATGAAAGGTGGCACCAGTGCCGAGTCGGGCTGGTTTTATAGTACCAAGTGGCTCCTGCAATCTGCCAGCCAGAAGATGGGCAGCTCAGTTTTACTTCCAGGGAAAAGGGCCGTAGTTTGTGTTTGGGGGCCTGTGGCTGGGAGTGGCCGGCAGGCTCCTGAAAATCCACGATACGCAGGATGGTTCCCAGATGAAAGGTGGCACCAGTGCTGAGTCAGGCTGGTTTGATAGAGCCAAGTGTCTCCTACACTCTCCCAGCCACAAGCGGGGTGGGTGAGTTTTGTTTGCCAGGGAAAAGGGCCGTGGTTTGTTTTCGTGGGCCTGTGGCCTGGAAGGGACGGCTTGCTCCTTAAAATGCACGCCGTGCAGAATGGTTCCCAGATGAAAGGTGGCACCAGTGCCGAGTTGGGCTGGTTTGATAGATCCATGTGGCTCCTGCAATCTGCCAGCCAGAAGATGGGCAGGTCAGTTTTACTTCCAGGGAAAAGGGCCGTAGATTGTGTTTGGGGGCCTGTGGCTAGGAGTGGCCGCTTTGCTCCTGAAAATCCACGATACGCAGGATGGTTCCCAGATGAATGGAGGAACCACTACCGAGTCGGGCTGCTTTGATAGAGCCAAGG
Organism: Zonotrichia albicollis; assembly: GCF_047830755.1. Classification (NCBI taxonomy): domain Eukaryota; kingdom Metazoa; phylum Chordata; class Aves; order Passeriformes; family Passerellidae; genus Zonotrichia; species Zonotrichia albicollis. The sequence goes on from NC_133851.1 coordinate 5,017,322, forward strand.
GGCTCCTGCAGTCTGCCAGCCTGAAGCGGGGTGGGTGAGTTTTGTTTGCCAGGGAAAAGGGCAGTGGTTTTTTTTCGGGCGACTGTGTATTGCAATGGCCGGCTGACTCCTTAAAATCCACGCCGCGCAGGATACTTCCCAGACCCAAGGGGGCACCAGTGCCGAGTCGGGCTGGTTTGATAGAGCCATGTGGCTCCTGCAATCTTCTAGCCAGAAGATGGGCCGGTCAGTTTTACTTCCAGGGAAAATGGCCGGTAGTTTGTGTTTGGGGGCCTGAGGCTGGGAGTGGCCGTCTAGCTCCGGAAAATCCACGATACGCAGGATGGTTCCCAGATGAAAGGTTGCACCACTGCCAAGTTGGGCTGCTGTGATAATACCAAGTGGCTCCTGCAATCTCCCAGCAAGAAGATGGGCAGGTCAGTTTTACTTCCAGGGAAAAGGGCCGGTAGTTTGTGTTTGGGGGCCTGAGGCTGGGAGTGGCCGGCTGGCTCCTGAAAATCCACGATACGCAGGATGGTTCCCAGATGAAAGGTGGCACCAGTGCCAAGTCGGGCTGGTTTGATAGAGCCATGTGACTCCTACAATCTGCCAGGCAGAAGCGGGGTGGGTGAGTTTTGTTTGCCAGGGAAAAGGGCCGTGGTTTGTTTTCGGGAGCCTGTGGCCTGGAAGGCCCAGCTGGCTCCTTAAAATCCACGCCGCGCAGGATGGTTCCCAGATGAAAGGTGGCACCAGTGCCGAGTCGGGCTGGTTTGATAGAGCCAAGTGGCTCCTGCAATCTGCCAGCCAGAAGCGGGGCAGGTGAGTTTTGTTTGCCGGGTAAAAGGGCCGTGGTTTGTTTTCGGGGGCCTGTAGCCGGGAATGGCCGGCTGGCTCCTAAAAATCCACGCTGCGCAGGATGGTTCCCAGACCCAAAAGGGCACCAGTGCCGAGTCGGGCTGGTTTGATAGAGCCATCTGGCTCCTGCAATCTGCCAGCCAAAAGCGAGGCGGGTGAATTTTGTTTCCCAAGTTAAAGGGCCGTGGTTTGTGTTCGGGGGCTTGTGGCTGGGACTGGCTGGCGGGCTCCTGAAAATCCACGCCGCGCAGGATGATTCCCTGACCCAAGGGGCACCATTGACGAGTCAGGTTGGTTTGATAGAGCCAAGTGGCTCCTGCAATCTGCCAGCCAGAAGCGGGACAGGTGAGTTTTGTTTGCCGGGTAAAAGGGCCGTGGTTTGTGTTGGGGGCGTGTGACTGGGAGTGGCCGGCTGGCTCCTGAAAATCCACAATACGCAGGATGGTTCCCTGACCCAAGGGGGCACCATTGCCGAGTGGGTTTGGTTTGATAGAGCCAAGTGCCTCCTGCTATCTGCCAGCCAGAAGATGGGCAGGTCAATTTTAATTCAAGGGAAAAGGGCCGGTAGTTTGTGTTTGGGGGCCTGTGGCTAGGAGTGGCCGCTTTGCTCCTGAAAATCCACGATACACAGGATGGTTCCCAGATGAAAGGAGGCACCACTACCAAGTCGGGCTGCTTTGATAGAGCCAAGTGGCTCCTGCAATCTGCCAGCCAGAAGCGGGGTGGGTGAGTTTTGTTTGCCAGGGAAAAGGGCCGTAGTTTGTTTTCGGGGGCCTGTGGATTGAAATGGCCGGCTGGCTCCTTAAAATCAACGATACGCAGGATGGTTCCCGGACCCAAGGGGGCACCAGTGCCGTGTCGGGCTGGTTTGATAGAGCCAAGTGTCTCCTGCAATCTGCAAGCCTGAAGCGGGGGGGGGGAGTTTTGTTTGCCAGGGAAAAGGGCCGTGGTTTGTGTTGGGGGCCTGTGGCTGCGAGTGGCCGGCTGGCTCCTGAAAATCCACGATACGCAGGATGGTTCCCAGATGAAAGGTGGCACCAGTGCCGAGTCGGGCTGGTTTTATAGTACCAAGTGGCTCCTGCAATCTGCCAGCCAGAAGATGGGCAGCTCAGTTTTACTTCCAGGGAAAAGGGCCGTAGTTTGTGTTTGGGGGCCTGTGGCTGGGAGTGGCCGGCAGGCTCCTGAAAATCCACGATACGCAGGATGGTTCCCAGATGAAAGGTGGCACCAGTGCTGAGTCAGGCTGGTTTGATAGAGCCAAGTGTCTCCTACACTCTCCCAGCCACAAGCGGGGTGGGTGAGTTTTGTTTGCCAGGGAAAAGGGCCGTGGTTTGTTTTCGTGGGCCTGTGGCCTGGAAGGGACGGCTTGCTCCTTAAAATCCACGCCGTGCAGAATGGTTCCCAGATGAAAGGTGGCACCAGTGCCGAGTTGGGCTGGTTTGATAGAGCCATGTGGCTCCTGCAATCTGCCAGCCAGAAGATGGGCAGGTCAGTTTTACTTCCAGGGAAAAGGGCCGTAGATTGTGTTTGGGGGCCTGTGGCTAGGAGTGGCCGCTTTGCTCCTGAAAATCCACGATACGCAGGATGGTTCCCAGATGAATGGAGGAACCACTACCGAGTCGGGCTGCTTTGATAGAGCCAAGTGGCTCCTGCAGTCTGCCAGCCTGAAGCGGGGTGGGTGAGTTTTGTTTGCCAGGGAAAAGGGCAGTGGTTTTTTTTCGGGCGACTGTGTATTGCAATGGCCGGCTGACTCCTTAAAATCCACGCCGCGCAGGATACTTCCCAGACCCAAGGGGGCACCAGTGCCGAGTCGGGCTGGTTTGATAGAGCCATGTGGCTCCTGCAATCTTCTAGCCAGAAGATGGGCCGGTCAGTTTTACTTCCAGGGAAAATGGCCGGTAGTTTGTGTTTGGGGGCCTGAGGCTGGGAGTGGCCGTCTAGCTCCGGAAAATCCACGATACGCAGGATGGTTCCCAGATGAAAGGTGGCACCACTGCCAAGTTGGGCTGCTGTGATAATACCAAGTGGCTCCTGCAATCTGCCAGCCAGAAGATGGGCAGGTCAGTTTTACTTCCATGGAAAAGGGCCGTAGTTTGTGTTTGGGGGCCTGTGGATGAGAGTGGCCGGCTGGCTCCAGAAAATTCACGATACGCAGGATGGTTCCCAGATGAAAGGTGGCACCAGTGCCGAGTCGGGCTGGTTTGATAGAGCTAAGTGGCTCCTGCAATCTCCCAGCAAGAAGATGGGCAGGTCAGTTTTACTTCCAGGGAAAAGGGCCGGTAGTTTGTGTTTGGGGGCCTGAGGCTGGGAGTGGCCGGCTGGCTCCTGAAAATCCACGATACGCAGGATGGTTCCCAGATGAAAGGTGGCACCAGTGCCAAGTCGGGCTGGTTTGATAGAGCCATGTGACTCCTACAATCTGTCAGGCAGAAGCGGGGTGGGTGAGTTTTGTTTGCCAGGGAAAAGGGCCGTGGTTTGTTTTCGGGAGCCTGTGGCCTGGAAGGCCCAGCTGGCTCCTTAAAATCCACGCCGCGCAGGATGGTTCCCAGATGAAAGGTGGCACCAGTGCCGAGTCGGGCTGGTTTGATAGAGCCAAGTGGCTCCTGCAATCTGCCAGCCAGAAGCGGGGCAGGTGAGTTTTGTTTGCCGGGTAAAAGGGCCGTGGTTTGTTTTCGGGGGCCTGTAGCCGGGAATGGCCGGCTGGCTCCTAAAAATCCACGCTGCGCAGGATGGTTCCCAGACCCAAAAGGGCACCAGTGCCGAGTCGGGCTGGTTTGATAGAGCCATCTGGCTCCTGCAATCTGCCAGCCAAAAGCGAGGCGGGTGAATTTTGTTTCCCAAGTTAAAGGGCCGTGGTTTGTGTTCGGGGGCTTGTGGCTGGGACTGGCTGGCTGGCTCCTGAAAATCCACGCCGCGCAGGATGATTCCCTGACCCAAGGGGCACCATTGACGAGTCAGGTTGGTTTGATAGAGCCAAGTGGCTCCTGCAATCTGCCAGCCAGAAGCGGGACAGGTGAGTTTTGTTTGCCGGGTAAAAGGGCCGTGGTTTGTGTTGGGGGCGTGTGACTGGGAGTGGCCGGCTGGCTCCTGAAAATCCACAATACGCAGGATGGTTCCCTGACCCAAGGGGGCACCATTGCCGAGTGGGTTTGGTTTGATAGAGCCAAGTGCCTCCTGCTATCTGCCAGCCAGAAGATGGGCAGGTCAATTTTAATTCAAGGGAAAAGGGCCGGTAGTTTGTGTTTGGGGGCCTGTGGCTAGGAGTGGCCGCTTTGCTCCTGAAAATCCACGATACGCAGGATGGTTCCCAGATGAAAGGAGGCACCACTACCAAGTCGGGCTGCTTTGATAGAGCCAAGTGGCTCCTGCAATCTGCCAGCCTGAAGCGGGGTGGGTGAGTTTTGTTTGCCAGGGAAAAGGGCAGTGGTTTGTTTTCGGGCGACTGTGGATTGCAATGGCCGGCTGGCTCCTTAAAATCCACGCCGCGCAGGATTGTTCCCAGACCCAAGGGGGCACCAGTGCCGAGTCGGGCTGGTTTGATAGAGCCAAGTGGCTCCTGCAATCTGACAGCCAGAAGCGGGGTGTGTGAGTTTTCTTTGCCAGGGAAAAGGGCCGTGGTTTGTGTTGGGGGCCTGTGGTCTGGAAGGGCCAGCTGGCTCCTGAAAATCCACGCCGCGCAGGATGGTTCCCAGATGAAAGGTGGCACCAGTGCCGAGTCGGGCTGGTTTGATAGAGCCATGTGGCTCCTGCAATCTGCCAGCCAGAAGCGAGGCGGGTGAGTTTTGTTTGCCGTGTAAAAGGGCCGTGGTTTGTGTTCGGGGGCCTGTAGACTGGAATGGCCGGCTGGCTCCTGAAAATCCACGCCCCACAGGATGGTTCCCAGACCCAAGTGGGCACCAGTGCCGAGTCGGGCTGGTTTGATAGAGCCATGTGGCTCCTGTAATCTGCCAGCCAGAAGCGAGGCGGGTGAATTTCGTTTGCCAGTTAAAGGGCCGTGGTTTGTGTTTGGGGGCCTGTGGCTGGGAGTGGCCGGCTGGCTCCTGAAAATCCACGATACGCAGGATGGTTCCCAGATGAAAGGTGGCACCAGTGCCATGTCAGGCTTTTTTGATAGAGCCAAGTGGCTCCTGCAATCTGCCAGCCAGAAGATGGGCAAGTCACTTTTACTTCCAGGGAAAAGGGCCGTAGATTGTGTTTGGGGGCCTGAGGCTGGGAGTGGCCGGATGGCTCCTGAAATTCCACGATACGCAGGATGGTTCCCAGATGAAAGGTAGCACCACTGCCAAGTTGGGCTGGTTGGATAGTACCAAGTGGCTCCTGCAATCTGCCAGCCAGAAGATGGGCAGGTCAATTTTACTTCCAGGGAAAAGGGCCGTAGTTTGTGTTTGGGGGCCTGAGGCTGGGAGTGACCGGCTGGCTCCAGAAAATTCACGATACGCAGGAGGGTTCCCTGATGAAAGGTGGCACCAATGCCGAGTCGGGCTGGTTTGATAGAGCCAAGTGGCTCCTGCAATCTGCCAGCCAGAAGATGGGCAGGTCAGTTTTACTTCCAGGGAAAAGGGCCGTAGTTTGTGTTTGGGGGCCTGTGGCTGGGAGTGGCCGGCTGGCTCCTGAAAATCCACGATACGCAGGATGGTTCCCAGATGAAAGGTGGCACCAGTGCCAAGTCAGGCTGGTTTTATAGAGCCATGTGGCTCCTACAATGTGCCAGCCAGAAGCGGGGTGGGTGAGTTTTGTTTGCCAGGGAAAAGGGCCGTGGTTTGTTTTCGGGAGCCTGTGGCCTGGAAGGCCCAGCTGGCTTCTTAAAATCCACGCCGCGCAGGATGGTTCCCAGATGAAAGGTGGCACCAGTGCCGAGTCGGGCTGGTTTGATAGAGCCAAGTGGCTCCTGCAATCTGCCAGCCAGAAGCGGGGCAGGTGAGTTTTGTTTGCCGGGTAAAAGAGCCGAGGTTTGTGTTGGGGGCCTGTGACTTGGAGTGGCCGGCTGGCTCCTGAAAATCCACGATACGCAGGATGGTTCCCAGATGAAAGGTAGCACCAGTGCCAAGTCGGGCTGGTTTGATAGAGCCAAGTGGCTCCTGCAATCTGCCAGCCAGAAGCGGGGTGGGTGAGTTTTGTTTGCCAGGGAAAAGGGCCGTGGTTTGATTTTGGGAGCCTGTGGCTTGGAATGGCCGGCTGGCTCCTGAAAATCCACGATACGCAGGATGGTTCCCTGACCCAAGGGGGCACCATTGCCGAGTTGGGTTGGTTTGATAGAGCCAAGTGGCTCCTGCGATCTGCCAGCCAGAAGATGGGCAGGTCAATTTTAATTCAAGGGAAAAGGACCGATAGTTTTTGTTTGGGAGCCTGAGGCTGGGAGTGCCTGGCTTGCTCCTGAAAATCCACGATACGCAGGATGGTTCCCAGATGAAAGGTAGCACCACTGCCAAGTTGGACTGGTTTGATAGAGCCAAGTGGCTCCTGCAATCTGCCAGCCAGAAGATGTGCTGGTCAGTTTTACTTCCAGGGAAAAGGGCCGTAGTTTGTGTTTGGGGGCCTGTGGCTGGGAGTGGCCGGCTGGCTCCTTAAAATCAACGATACGCAGGATGGTTCCCGGACCCAAGGGGGCACCAGTGCCGTGTCGGGCTGGTTTGATAGAGCCAAGTGTCTCCTGCAATCTGCAAGCCTGAAGCGGGGGGGGGGAGTTTTGTTTGCCAGGGAAAAGGGCCGTGGTTTGTGTTGGGGGCCTGTGGCTGGGAGTGGCCGGCTGCCTCCTGAAAATCCACGATACGCAGGATGGTTCCCAGATGAAAGGTGGCACCAGTGCCGAGTCGGGCTGGTTTTATAGTACCAAGTGGCTCCTGCAATCTGCCAGCCAGAAGAAGGGCCGGTCAGTTTTACTTCCAGGGAAAATGGCCGGTAGTATGTGTTTTGGGGCCTGAGGCTGGGAGTGGCCGTCTAGCTCCTGAAAATCCACGATACGCAGGATGGTTCCCAGATGAAAGGTGGCACCACTGCCAAGTTGGGCTGCTGTGATAATACCAAGTGGCTCCTGCAATCTGCCAGCCAGAAGATGGGCAGGTCAGTTTTACTTCCATGGAAAAGGGCCGTAGTTTCTGTTTGGGGGCCTGTGGATGAGAGTGGCCGGCTGGCTCCAGAAAATTCACGATACGCAGGATGGTTCCCAGATGAAAGGTGGCACCAGTGCCGAGTCGGGCTGGTTTGATAGAGCCAAGTGGCTCCTGCAATCTCCCAGCAAGAAGATGGGCAGGTCAGTTTTACTTCCAGGGAAAAGGGCCGGTAGTTTGTGTTTGGGGGCCTGAGGCTGGGAGTGGCCAGCTGGCTCCTGAAAATCCACGATACGCAGGATGGTTCCCAGATGAAAGGTGGCACCAGTGCCGAGTCGGGCTGGTTTGATAGAGCCAAGTGGCTCCTGCAATCTGCCAGCCAGAAGCGGGGCAGGTGAGTTTTGTTTCCCGGGTAAAAGGGCCGTGGTTTGTTTTCGGGGGCCTGTAGCCTGGAATGGCCGGCTGGCTCCTAAAAATCCACGCCGCACAGGATGGTTCCCAGACCCAAATGGGCACCAGTGCCGAGTCGGGCTGGTTTGATAGAGCCATCTGGCTCCTGCAATCTGCCAGCCAAAAGCGAGGCGGGTGAATTTTGTTTCCCAAGTTAAAGGGCCGTGGTTCGTGTTCGGGGGCTTGTGGCTGGGACTGGCTGGCTGGCTCCTGAAAATCCACGCCGCGCAGGATGATTCCCTGACCCAAGGGGGCACCATTGACGAGTCAGGTTAGTTTGATAGAGCCAAGTGGCTCCTGCAATCTGCCAGCCAGAAGCGGGGCAGGTGAGTTTTGTTTGCCGGGTAAAAGGGCCGTGGTTTGTGTTGGGGGCGTATGACTGGGAGTGGCCGGCTGGCTCCTGAAAATCCACAATACGCAGGATGGTTCCCTGACCCAAGGGGGCACCATTGCCGAGTGGGTTTGGATTGATAGAGCCAAGTGGCTCCTGCTATCTGCCAGCCAGAAGATGGGCAGGTCAATTTTAATTCAAGGGAAAAGGGCCGGTAGTTTGTGTTTGGGGACCTGTGGCTAGGAGTGGCCGCTTTGCTCCTGAAAATCCACGATACGCAGGATGGTTCCCAGATGAAAGGAGGCACCACTACCAAGTCGGGCTGCTTTGATAGAGCCAAGTGGCTCCTGCAATCTGCCAGCCTGAAGCGGGGTGGGTGAGTTTTTTTTGCCAGGGAAAAGGGCAGTGGTTTGTTTTCGGGCGACTGTGGATTGCAATGGCCGGCTGGCTCCTTAAAATCCACGCCGCGCAGGATTGTTCCCAGACCCAAGGGGGCACCAGTGCCGAGTCGGGCTGGTTTGATAGAGGCAAGTGGCTCCTGCAATCTGCCAGCCAGAAGCGGGGTGTGTGAGTTTTCTTTGCCAGGGAAAAGGGCCGTGGTTTGTTTTCGGAAACCTGTGGTCTGGAAGGGCCAGCTGGCTCCTGAAATCCACGCCGCGCAGGATGGTTCCCAGATGAAAGGTGGCACCAGTGCCGAGTCGGGCTGGTTTGATAGAGCCATGTGGCTCCTGCAATCTGTCAGCCAGAAGCGAGTCGGGTGAGTTTTGTTTGCCGTGTAAAAGGCCCTTGGTTTGTGTTCGGGGGCCTGTAGACTGGAATGGCCGGCTGGCTCCTTAAAATCCACGCCCCACAGGATGGTTCCCAGACCCAAGTGGGCACCAGTGCCGAGTCGGGCTGGTTTGATAGAGCAAAGTGGCTCCTGCAATCTGCCAGCCTGAAGCGAGGCGGGTGAGTTTTGTTTGCCAGGGAAAAGGGCCGTGGTTTGTGTTCGGGGGACTGTGGATTGCAATGGCCGGCTGGCTCCTTAAAATCCACGCCGCGCAGGATAGTTCCCAGACGCAAGGGGGCACCAGTGCAGAGTCAGTCTGGTTTGATAGAGCCATGTGGCTCCTGCAATATGCCAGCCAGAAGATGGGCAGGTCAATTTTACTTCCAGGGAAAAGGGCCGTAGTTTGTGTTTGGGGGCCTGTGGATGAGAGAGGCCGGCTGGGTCCTGAAAATGCAAGATACGCAGGATGGTTCCCAGATGAAAGGTGGCACCAGTGCCGAGTCAGGCTGGTTTGATAGAGCCAAGTGGCTCCTGCAATCTGCCAGCCTGAAGCGGGGTGGGAGAGTTTTGTTTGCCAGGGAAAAGGGCCGTGGTTTGTGTTGGGGGCCTGTGGGTGGGAGTGGCCGGCTGGTTCCTGAAAATCCACGATACTCAGGATGGTTCTAATATGAAAGGTGGCACCAGGGCCAAGTCAGGCTTGTTTGATAGAGCCAAGTGGCTCCTGCAATCTGCCAGCCAGAAGATGGGCAGGTCAGTTTTACGTCCAGGGAAAAGGGCCATAGTTTTTGTTTGGGGGCCTGTACCTGGGATTGGCCGGCTTGCTCCTGAAAATCCACGATACGCAGCATGGTTCCCAGATGAAAGGTAGCACCAGTGCCAAGTCGGGCTGGTTTGATAGAGCCAAGTGGCTCCTGCAATCTACCAGCCAGAAGCGGGGTGGGTGAGTTTTTTTTGCAGGGAAAAGGGCCGTGGTTTGATTTTGGGAGCTTGTGGCTGGGAATGGCCGGCTGGCTCCTGAAAATCAACGATACGCAGGATGGTTCCCTGGCCGAAGGGGGCACCACTGCCAAGTTGGACTGGTTTGATAGAGCCAAGTGGATCCTGCAATCTGCCAGCCAGAATATGGGCAGGTCAGTTTCTCTTCCAGGGAAAAGGGCCAGTAGTGTGTGTTTGGGGGCCTGAGGCTGGGAGTGGCCGGATGGCTCCTGAAAATCCACGATAAGCAGGATGGTTCCCAGATGAAAGGTGGCACCACTTCCAAGTTGGATTGGTTTGATAGTACCAAGTGGCTCCTGCAATCTGCCAGCCAGAAGATGGGCAGGTCAGTCTTAATTGCAGGGAAAATGGCCGTAGTTTGTGTTTGGGGGCCTGAAGCTGGGAGTGGCCAGCTGGCTCCTGAAAATTCACAATACGCAGAATGGTTCCCAGATGAAAGGTGGCACCAGTGCCGAGTCGGGCTGGTTTGATAGAGCCATGTGGCTCCTGCAATCTGCCAGCCAGAAGCGAGGCGGGTGAATTTCGTTTGCCAAGTTAAAGGGCCGTGGTTTTTGTTTGGGAGCCTGTGGCTGGGAGTGCCCGGCTGGCTCCTGAAAATCCACGATAGGCAGGATGGTTCCCTGATGAAAGGTAGCACCAGTGTCAAGTCAGGCTGGTTTGATAGAACCAAGTGTCTCCTGCAATCTGCCAGCCTGAAGCGGGGTGGGTGAGTTTTCTTTGCCAGGGAAAAGGGCAGTGGTTTGTTTTCGGGGGACGGTGGATTTCAATGGCCGGCTGGCTCCGGAAAATCCACGATACGCAGGATGGTTCCCTGACCCAAGGGAGCACCATTGTGAGTCGGGTTGGGTTGATAGAGCCAAGTGGCTCCTGCGATCTGCCAGCCAGAAGATGGGCAGGTCAATTTTAATTCCAGGGAAAAGGGCCGGTAGTTTGTGTTTGGGGGCCTGAGGCTGGGAGTGGCCGGTTGGCTCATGAAAATCCATGATACGCAGGATGGTTCCCAGATGAAAGGTAGCACCACTGCCAAGTTGGGCTGGTTTGATAGAGCCAAGTGGCTCCTGCAATCTGCCAGCCAGAAGAGAGGTGGATGAATCTTGTTCGCCGTGTAAAAGGGCCGTGGTTTGTTTTCGGGGGCCTGTAGCCTGGAATGGCCAGCTGGCTCCTTAAAATCCACGCCCCACAGGATGGTTCGCAGACCCAAGTGGGCACCACTGCCGAGTCGGGCTGGTTTGATAGAGCCATGTGTCTCCTGCAACCTGCCAGCCAGAAGCGAGGCGGGTGAATTTCGTTTGCCAAGTTAAAGGGCCGTGGTTTGTGTTCGGGGGCCTGTGGATGGGAGTGGCCGGCTGGCTCCTGAAAATCCACGATACGCAGGATGGTTCCCAGATGAAAGGTAGCACCACTGCCAAGTTGGGCTGGTTTGATAGAGCCAAGTGGCTCCTGCGATCTGCCAGCCAGAAGAGGGGTGGGTGAATCTTGTTCGCCGTGTAAAAGGGCCGTGGTTTGTTTTCGGGGGCCTGTAGCCTGGAATGGCCGGCTGGCTCCTTAAAATCCACGCCCCACAGGATGGTTCGCAGACCAAAGTGGGCACCACTGCCGAGTCGGGCTGGTTTGATAGAGCCATGTGGCTCCTGCAATCTGCCAGCCAGAAGCGAGGCGGGTGAATTTCGTTTGCCAAGTTAAAGGGCCGTGGTTTGTGTTCGGGGGCCTGTGGCTGGGAGTGGCCGGCTGGCTCCTGAAAATCCACGATACGCAGGATGGTTCCCAGATGAAATGTAGCACCACTGCCAAGTCAGGCTGGTTTGATAGAGCCAAGTGGCTCCTGCAATCTGCTAGCCAGAAGCGGGGTGGGTGAATTTTGTTTGCCGTGTAAAAGGGTCGTGGTTTGTTTTGGGGGCCTGTGGCTGGGAGTGGCCGGCTGGCTCCTGAAAATCCACGATACGCAGGATGGTTCCCAGATGAAAGGTGGCACCAGTGCCAAGTCAGGCTGGTTTGATAGAGCCAAGTGTCTCCTGCAATCTGCCAGCCTGAAGCGGGATGGGTAAGTTTTGTTTGCAGGGAAAAGGGCCGTTCATTTTTTTTGGGAGCCTTTGGCTGGGAATGGCCAGCTGGCTGCTTAAAATCCACGCCGCGCAGGCTGTTTCCCAGACTCAAGGGGGCACCAGTGCCGAGTCGGTCTGGTTTGATAGAGCCATGTGGCTCCTGCAATCTGCCAGCCAGAAGCGGAGCGGGTGTGTTTTGTTTGCCGTATAAAAGGGCCGTGGTTTGTGTTGGGGGCCTGTGGCTGGGAGTGGCCGGCTGGCTCCTGAAAATCCACGATAGTTAGGATGGTTCCCAGATGAAAGGAGGCACCAGTACCGAGTCGGGCTGGTTTGATAGAGCCATGTGGCTCCTGCAATCTGCCAGCAAGAAGATGGGCAGGTAAGTTTTACGTCCAGGGAAAAGGGCCATAGTTTGTGTTTGGGGGCCTGTGGCTGGGATTGGCCGGCTGGCTCCTGAAAATCCACGATACGCAGGATGGTTCCCAGATGAAAGGAGGCACCAGTGCCAAGTCGGGCTGGTTTGATAGAGCCAAGTGGCTCCTGCAATCTGTCAGCCAGAAGCGGGGTGGGTGAGTTTTTTCGCAGGGAAAAGGGCCGTGGTTTTATTTTGGGAGCCTGTGGCTGGGAATGGCCGGCTGGCTCCTGAAAATCAACGATACGCAGGATGGTTCCCTGACCCATGGGGGCACCATTGCGAGTTAGGTTGGTTTGATAGAGAGAAGTGGCTCCTGCGATCTGCCAGCCAGAAGATGGGCAGGTCAATTTTAATTCCAGGGAAAAGTGCCCGTAGTTTGTGTTTGGGGGCCTGAGGCTGGGAGTGGCCGACTGGCTCCTGAAAATCCACGATACGCAGGATGGTTCCCAGATGAAAGGTAGCACCACTGCCAAGTTGGACTGGTTTGATGGAGTCAAGTGGCTCCTGCAATCTGCCAGCCAGAAGATGGGCAGGTCAGTTTCACTTCCAGGGAAAAGGGCCGGTAGTATGTGTTTGGGGGCCTGTGGCTGGGAGTGGCCGGATGGCTTCTGAAAATCCACGATACGCAGGATGGTTCCCAGATGAAAGGTGGCACCACTGCCAAGTTGGGTTGGTTTGATAGTACCAAGTGGCTCCTGAAATCTGCCAGCCAGAAAATGGGCAGGTCAGTGTTATTTCCAGGGAAAAGGGCCGTAGTTTTTGTTTGGGGCCCTGAAGCTGGGAGTGGCCGGCTGGCTCCTGAAAATTCACGATACGCAGAATGGTTCCCAGATGAAAAGTGGCACCAGTGCCGAGTCGGGCTGGTTTGATAGACCCAAGTGGCTCCTGCAATCTGCCAGCCAGAAGCGGGGCAGGTGAGTTTTGTTTGCCGGGTAAAAGAGCCGAGGTTTGTGTTGGGGGCCTGTGACTTGGAGTGGCCGGCTGGCTCCTGAAAATCCACGATACGCAGGATGGTTCCCAGATGAAAGGTAGCACCAGTGCCAAGTCGGGCTGGTTTGATAGAGCCAAGTGGCTCCTGCAATCTGCCAGCCAGAAGCGGGGTGTGTGAGTTTTGTTTGCCAGGGAAAAGGGCCGTGGTTTGATTTTGGGAGCCTGTGGCTTGGAATGGCCGGCTGGCTCCTGAAAATCCACGATACGCAGGATGGTTCCCTGACCCAAGGGGGCACCATTGCCGAGTTGGGTTGGTTTGATAGAGCCAAGTGGCTCCTGCGATCTGCCAGCCAGAAGATGGGCAGGTCAATTTTAATTCAAGGGAAAAGGACCGATAGTTTTTGTTTGGGAGCCTGAGGCTGGGAGTGCCTGGCTTGCTCCTGAAAATCCACGATACGCAGGATGGTTCCCAGATGAAAGGTAGCACCACTGCCAAGTTGGACTGGTTTGATAGAGCCAAGTGGCTCCTGCAATCTGCCAGCCAGAAGATGTGCTGGTCAGTTTTACTTCCAGGGAAAAGGGCCGTAGTTTGTGTTTGGGGGCCTGTGGCTGGGAGTGGCCGGCTGGCTCCTTAAAATCAACGATACGCAGGATGGTTCCCGGACCCAAGGGGGCACCAGTGCCGTGTCGGGCTGGTTTGATAGAGCCAAGTGTCTCCTGCAATCTGCAAGCCTGAAGCGGGGGGGGGGAGTTTTGTTTGCCAGGGAAAAGGGCCGTGGTTTGTGTTGGGGGCCTGTGGCTGGGAGTGGCCGGCTGCCTCCTGAAAATCCACGATACGCAGGATGGTTCCCAGATGAAAGGTGGCACCAGTGCCGAGTCGGGCCGGTTTTATAGTACCAAGTGGCTCCTGCAATCTGCCAGCCAGAAGAAGGGCCGGTCAGTTTTACTTCCAGGGAAAATGGCCGGTAGTATGTGTTTTGGGGCCTGAGGCTGGGAGTGGCCGTCTAGCTCCTGAAAATCCACGATACGCAGGATGGTTCCCAGATGAAAGGTGGCACCACTGCCAAGTTGGGCTGCTGTGATAATACCAAGTGGCTCCTGCAATCTGCCAGCCAGAAGATGGGCAGGTCAGTTTTACTTCCATGGAAAAGGGCCGTAGTTTGTGTTTGGGGGCCTGTGGATGAGAGTGGCCGGCTGGCTCCAGAAAATTCACGATACGCAGGATGGTTCCCAGATGAAAGATGGCACCAGTGCCGAGTCGGGCTGGTTTGATAGAGCCAAGTGGCTCCTGCAATCTCCCAGCAAGAAGATGGGCAGGTCAGTTTTACTTCCAGGGAAAAGGGCCGGTAGTTTGTGTTTGGGGGCCTGAGGCTGGGAGTGGCCAGCTGGCTCCTGAAAATCCACGATACGCAGGATGGTTCCCAGATGAAAGGTGGCACCAGTGCCGAGTCGGGCTGGTTTGATAGAGCCAAGTGGCTCCTGCAATCTGCCAGCCAGAAGCGGGGCAGGTGAGTTTTGTTTCCCGGGTAAAAGGGCCGTGGTTTGTTTTCGGGGGCCTGTAGCCGGGAATGGCCGGCTGGCTCCTAAAAATCCACGCCGCACAGGATGGTTCCCAGACCCAAATGGGCACCAGTGCCGAGTCGGGCTGGTTTGATAGAGCCATCTGGCTCCTGCAATCTGCCAGCCAAAAGCGAGGCGGGTGAATTTTGTTTCCCAAGTTAAAGGGCCGTGGTTTGTGTTCGGGGGCTTGTGGCTGGGACTGGCTGGCTGGCTCCTGAAAATCCACGCCGCGCAGGATGATTCCCTGACCCAAGGGGGCACCATTGACGAGTCAGGTTAGTTTGATAGAGCCAAGTGGCTCCTGCAATCTGCCAGCCAGAAGCGGGGCAGGTGAGTTTTGTTTGCCGGGTAAAAGGGCCGTGGTTTGTGTTGGGGGCGTATGACTGGGAGTGGCCGGCTGGCTCCTGAAAATCCACAATACGCAGGATGGTTCCCTGACCCAAGGGGGCACCATTGCCGAGTGGGTTTGGATTGATAGAGCCAAGTGGCTCCTGCTATCTGCCAGCCAGAAGATGGGCAGGTCAATTTTAATTCAAGGGAAAAGGGCCGGTAGTTTGTGTTTGGGGACCTGTGGCTAGGAGTGGCCGCTTTGCTCCTGAAAATCCACGATACGCAGGATGGTTCCCAGATGAAAGGAGGCACCACTACCAAGTCGGGCTGCTTTGATAGAGCCAAGTGGCTCCTGCAATCTGCCAGCCTGAAGCGGGGTGGGTGAGTTTTTTTTGCCAGGGAAAAGGGCAGTGGTTTGTTTTCGGGCGACTGTGGATTGCAATGGCCGGCTGGCTCCTTAAAATCCACGCCGCGCAGGATTGTTCCCAGACCCAAGGGGGCACCAGTGCCGAGTCGGGCTGGTTTGATAGAGGCAAGTGGCTCCTGCAATCTGCCAGCCAGAAGCGGGGTGTGTGAGTTTTCTTTGCCAGGGAAAAGGGCCGTGGTTTGTTTTCGGAAACCTGTGGTCTGGAAGGGCCAGCTGGCTCCTGAAATCCACGCCGCGCAGGATGGTTCCCAGATGAAAGGTGGCACCAGTGCCGAGTCGGGCTGGTTTGATAGAGCCATGTGGCTCCTGCAATCTGTCAGCCAGAAGCGAGTCGGGTGAGTTTTGTTTGCCGTGTAAAAGGCCCTTGGTTTGTGTTCGGGGGCCTGTAGACTGGAATGGCCGGCTGGCTCCTTAAAATCCACGCCCCACAGGATGGTTCCCAGACCCAAGTGGGCACCAGTGCCGAGTCGGGCTGGTTTGATAGAGCAAAGTGGCTCCTGCAATCTGCCAGCCTGAAGCGAGGCGGGTGAGTTTTGTTTGCCAGGGAAAAGGGCCGTGGTTTGTGTTCGGGGGACTGTGGATTGCAATGGCCGGCTGGCTCCTTAAAATCCACGCCGCGCAGGATAGTTCCCAGACGCAAGGGGGCACCAGTGCAGAGTCAGTCTGGTTTGATAGAGCCATGTGGCTCCTGCAATATGCCAGCCAGAAGATGGGCAGGTCAATTTTACTTCCAGGGAAAAGGGCCGTAGTTTGTGTTTGGGGGCCTGTGGATGAGAGAGGCCGGCTGGGTCCTGAAAATGCAAGATACGCAGGATGGTTCCCAGATGAAAGGTGGCACCAGTGCCGAGTCAGGCTGGTTTGATAGAGCCAAGTGGCTCCTGCAATCTGCCAGCCTGAAGCGGGGTGGGAGAGTTTTGTTTGCCAGGGAAAAGGGCCGTGGTTTGTGTTGGGGGCCTGTGGGTGGGAGTGGCCGGCTGGTTCCTGAAAATCCACGATACTCAGGATGGTTCTAATATGAAAGGTGGCACCAGTGCCAAGTCAGGCTTGTTTGATAGAGCCAAGTGGCTCCTGCAATCTGCCAGCCAGAAGATGGGCAGGTCAGTTTTACGTCCAGGGAAAAGGGCCATAGTTTTTGTTTGGGGGCCTGTACCTGGGATTGGCCGGCTTGCTCCTGAAAATCCACGATACGCAGCATGGTTCCCAGATGAAAGGTAGCACCAGTGCCAAGTCGGGCTGGTTTGATAGAGCCAAGTGGCTCCTGCAATCTACCAGCCAGAAGCGGGGTGGGTGAGTTTTTTTTGCAGGGAAAAGGGCCGTGGTTTGATTTTGGGAGCTTGTGGCTGGGAATGGCCGGCTGGCTCCTGAAAATCAACGATACGCAGGATGGTTCCCTGGCCGAAGGGGGCACCACTGCCAAGTTGGACTGGTTTGATAGAGCCAAGTGGATCCTGCAATCTGCCAGCCAGAATATGGGCAGGTCAGTTTCTCTTCCAGGGAAAAGGGCCAGTAGTGTGTGTTTGGGGGCCTGAGGCTGGGAGTGGCCGGATGGCTCCTGAAAATCCACGATAAGCAGGATGGTTCCCAGATGAAAGGTGGCACCACTTCCAAGTTGGATTGGTTTGATAGTACCAAGTGGCTCCTGCAATCTGCCAGCCAGAAGATGGGCAGGTCAGTCTTAATTGCAGGGAAAATGGCCGTAGTTTGTGTTTGGGGGCCTGAAGCTGGGAGTGGCCAGCTGGCTCCTGAAAATTCACAATACGCAGAATGGTTCCCAGATGAAAGGTGGCACCAGTGCCGAGTCGGGCTGGTTTGATAGAGCCATGTGGCTCCTGCAATCTGCCAGCCAGAAGCGAGGCGGGTGAATTTCGTTTGCCAAATTAAAGGGCCGTGGTTTGTGTTTGGGGGCCTGTGGCTGGGAGTGGCCGGCTGGCTCCTGAAAATCCACGATACGCAGGATGGTTCCCAGATGAAATGTGGCACCAGTGCCATGTCCGGCTTTTTTGATAGAGCCATGTGGCTCCTGCAATCTGCCAGCAAGAAGCAAGGCGGCTGAGTTTTCTTTGCCAGGGAAAAGGGCCGTAGTTTGTGATTGGGGGCCTGTAGCCTGGAATGGCCGGCTGGCTCCTTAAAATCCACGCCCCACAGGATGGTTCCCAGACCCAAGTGGGCACCAGTGCCGAGTCGGGCTGGTTTGATAGAGCCATGTGGCTCCTGCAATCTGCCAGCCAGAAGCGAGGCGGGTGAATTTCGTTTGCCAAGTTAAAGGGCCGTGGTTTTTGTTTGGGAGCCTGTGGCTGGGAGTGGCCGGCTGGCTCCTGAAAATCCACGATAGGCAGGATGGTTCCCTGATGAAAGGTAGCACCAGTGTCAAGTCAGGCTGGTTTGATAGAACCAAGTGTCTCCTGCAATCTGCCAGCCTGAAGCGGGGTGGGTGAGTTTTCTTTGCCAGGGAAAAGGGCAGTGGTTTGTTTTCGGGGGACGGTGGATTTCAATGGCCGGCTGGCTCCGGAAAATCCACGATACGCAGGATGGTTCCCTGACCCAAGGGAGCACCATTGTGAGTCGGGTTGGGTTGATAGAGCCAAGTGGCTCCTGCGATCTGCCAGCCAGAAGATGGGCAGGTCAATTTTAATTCCAGGGAAAAGGGCCGGTAGTTTGTGTTTGGGGGCCTGAGGCTGGGAGTGGCCGGTTGGCTCATGAAAATCCATGATACGCAGGATGGTTCCCAGATGAAAGGTAGCACCACTGCCAAGTTGGGCTGGTTTGATAGAGCCAAGTGGCTCCTGCAATCTGCCAGCCAGAAGAGAGGTGGATGAATCTTGTTCGCCGTGTAAAAGGGCCGTGGTTTGTTTTCGGGGGCCTGTAGCCTGGAATGGCCAGCTGGCTCCTTAAAATCCACGCCCCACAGGATGGTTCGCAGACCCAAGTGGGCACCACTGCCGAGTCGGGCTGGTTTGATAGAGCCATGTGTCTCCTGCAACCTGCCAGCCAGAAGCGAGGCGGGTGAATTTCGTTTGCCAAGTTAAAGGGCCGTGGTTTGTGTTCGGGGGCCTGTGGATGGGAGTGGCCGGCTGGCTCCTGAAAATCCACGATACGCAGGATGGTTCCCAGATGAAAGGTAGCACCACTGCCAAGTTGGGCTGGTTTGATAGAGCCAAGTGGCTCCTGCGATCTGCCAGCCAGAAGAGGGGTGGGTGAATCTTGTTCGCCGTGTAAAAGGGCCGTGGTTTGTTTTCGGGGGCCTGCAGCCTGGAATGGCCGGCTGGCTCCTTAAAATCCACGCCCCACAGGATGGTTCGCAGACCAAAGTGGGCACCACTGCCGAGTCGGGCTGGTTTGATAGAGCCATGTGGCTCCTGCAATCTGCCAGCCAGAAGCGAGGCGGGTGAATTTCGTTTGCCAAGTTAAAGGGCCGTGGTTTTTGTTCGGGGGCCTGTGGCTGGGAGTGGCCGGCTGGCTCCTGAAAATCCACGATACGCAGGATGGTTCCCAGATGAAATGTAGCACCACTGCCAAGTCAGGCTGGTTTGATAGAGCCAAGTGGCTCCTGCAATCTGCTAGCCAGAAGCGGGGTGGGTGAATTTTGTTTGCCGTGTAAAAGGGTCGTGGTTTGTTTTGGGGGCCTGTGGCTGGGAGTGGCCGGCTGGCTCCTGAAAATCCACGATACGCAGGATGGTTCCCAGATGAAAGGTGGCACCAGTGCCAAGTCAGGCTGGTTTGATAGAGCCAAGTGTCTCCTGCAATCTGCCAGCCTGAAGCGGGATGGGTAAGTTTTGTTTGCAGGGAAAAGGGCCGTTCTTTTTTTTTGGGAGCCTTTGGCTGGGAATGGCCAGCTGGCTGCTTAAAATCCACGCCGCGCAGGCTGTTTCCCAGACTCAAGGGGGCACCAGTGCCGAGTCGGTCTGGTTTGATAGAGCCATGTGGCTCCTGCAATCTGCCAGCCAGAAGCGGAGCGGGTGTGTTTTGTTTGCCGTATAAAAGGGCCGTGGTTTGTGTTGGGGGCCTGTGGCTGGGAGTGGCCGGCTGGCTCCTGAAAATCCACGATAGTTAGGATGGTTCCCAGATGAAAGGAGGCACCAGTACCGAGTCGGGCTGGTTTGATAGAGCCATGTGGCTCCTGCAATCTGCCAGCAAGAAGATGGGCAGGTAAGTTTTACGTCCAGGGAAAAGGGCCATAGTTTGTGTTTGGGGGCCTGTGGCTGGGATTGGCCGGCTGGCTCCTGAAAATCCACGATACGCAGGATGGTTCCCAGATGAAAGGAGGCACCAGTGCCAAGTCGGGCTGGTTTGATAGAGCCAAGTGGCTCCTGCAATCTGTCAGCCAGAAGCGGGGTGGGTGAGTTTTTTCGCAGGGAAAAGGGCCGTGGTTTTATTTTGGGAGCCTGTGGCTGGGAATGGCCGGCTGGCTCCTGAAAATCAACGATACGCAGGATGGTTCCCTGACCCATGGGGGCACCATTGCGAGTTAGGTTGGTTTGATAGAGAGAAGTGGCTCCTGCGATCTGCCAGCCAGAAGATGGGCAGGTCAATTTTAATTCCAGGGAAAAGTGCCCGTAGTTTGTGTTTGGGGGCCTGAGGCTGGGAGTGGCCGACTGGCTCCTGAAAATCCACGATACGCAGGATGGTTCCCAGATGAAAGGTAGCACCACTGCCAAGTTGGACTGGTTTGATGGAGTCAAGTGGCTCCTGCAATCTGCCAGCCAGAAGATGGGCAGGTCAGTTTCACTTCCAGGGAAAAGGGCCGGTAGTATGTGTTTGGGGGCCTGTGGCTGGGAGTGGCCGGATGGCTTCTGAAAATCCACGATACGCAGGATGGTTCCCAGATGAAAGGTGGCACCACTGCCAAGTTGGGTTGGTTTGATAGTACCAAGTGGCTCCTGAAATCTGCCAGCCAGAAAATGGGCAGGTCAGTGTTATTTCCAGGGAAAAGGGCCGTAGTTTTTGTTTGGGGCCCTGAAGCTGGGAGTGGCCGGCTGGCTCCTGAAAATTCACGATACGCAGAATGGTTCCCAGATGAAAAGTGGCACCAGTGCCGAGTCGGGCTGGTTTGATAGAGCCAAGTGTCACCTACAATCTGCCAGCCAGAAGCGGGGTCGGTGAGTTTTCTTTGCCAGGGAAAAGGGCCGTGGTTTTTTTTCGGAAACCTGTGGCCTGGAAGGGCCAGCTGGCGCCTTAAAATCCACGCCGCACAGGATGGTTCCCAGATGAAAGGTGGCACCAGTGCCGAGTCGGGCTGGTTTGATAGAGCCAAGTGGCTCCTGCAATCTGCCAGCCAGAAGCGGGGTGGGTGAATTTTGTTTGCCGTGTAAAAGGGCCGTGGTTTGTGTTGGGGGCCTGTGGCTGGGAGTGGCCGGCTGGCTCCTGAAAATCCACGATACGCAGGATGGTTCCCAGATGAAAGGTGGCACCAGTGCCAAGTCAGGCTGGTTTAATAGATCCAAGTGGCTCCTTCAGTCTGCCAGCCAGAAGATGGGGAGGTCAGTTTTACTTCCAGGGAAAAGGGCCGTAATTTGTGATTGGGGGCCTGTGGCTGGGAGTGGCCGGCTGGCTCCTGAAAATCCACGATACGCAGGATGGTTCCCAGATGAAAGGTGGCACCAGTGCCGAGTCGGGCTGGTTTGATAGAGCAAAGTGGCTCCTGCAATCTGCCAGCCTGAAGCGAGGCGGGTGAGTTTTGTTTGCCAGGGAAAAGGGCCGTGGTTTGTTTTCGGGGGCCTGTGGCTGGGAATGGCCGGCTGGCTCCTTAAAATCCACGCCCCACAGGATGGTTCCCAGACCCAAGAAGGCCCCAGTGCCGAGTCGGGCTGGTTTGATAGACCCATGTGGCTCCTGCAATCTGCCAGCCAGAAGCGAGGCGGGTGAATTTCGTTTGCCAAGGTAAATGGCCGCGGTTTGTGTTCGGGGGCCTGTGGCTGGGAGTGGCCGGCTGGCTCCTGAAAATCCACGATACGCAGGATGGTTCCCAGATGAAAGGTAGCTCCAGTGCCAAGTCAGGCTGGTTTGATAGAGCCAAGTGTCTCCTGCAATCTGCCAGCCTGAAGCGGGGTGGGTGAGTTTTGTTTGCAGGGAAAGGTCCGTGCTTTTTTTTTGGGAGCCTTTGGCTGGGAATTGCCAGCTGGCTGCTTAAAATCCACGCCGCGCAGGCTGTTTCCCAGACCGAAGGGGGCACCAGTGCCGAGACGGACTGGTTTGATAGAGCCATGTGGCTCCTGCAATCTGCCAGCCAGAAGCGGGGCGGGTGAGTTTTGATTGCCGGGGAAAAGGGCCGTGGTTTGTGTTGGGGGCCTGTGGCTGGGAGTGGCCGGCTGGCTCCTGAAAATCCACGATACGCAGGATGGTTCCCAGATGAAAGGTGGCACCAGTGCCATGTCAGGCTTTTTTGATAGAGCCAAGTGGCTCCTGCAATCTGCCAGCCAGAAGATGGGCAGGTCAATTTTAATTCCAGGGAAAAGGGCCGGTAGTTTGTGTTTGGGGGCCTGAGGCTGGGAGTGGCCGGCTGGCTCCTGAAAATCCACGATACGCAGGATGGTTCCCAGATGAAAGGTAGCACCACTGCCAAGTTGGGCTGGTTTGATACAGACAAGTGGCTCCTGCATACTGCCAGCCAGAAGAATGGGCAGGTCAGTTTCACTTCCAGGGAAAAGGGCCGGTAGTATGTGTTTGGGGGCCTGAGGCTGGGAGTGGCCGGATGGCTCCTGAAAATCCTGAAAAAAAGATACGCAGGATGGTTCCCAGATGAAAGGTGGCACCACTGCCGAGTTGGGTTGGTTTCATAGTACCAAGTGGCTCCTGCAACCTGCCAGCCAGAAGATGGGCAGGTCAGTTTTAATTCCAGGGAAAAGGGCCGTAGTTTGTGTTTGGGGACCTGAGGCTGGGAGTGGCCGGCTGGCTCCTGAAAATTCACGATACGCAGAATGGTTCCCAGATGAAAGGTGGCACCAATGCCGAGTCGGGCGGGATTGATAGAGCCAAGTGTCTCCTACAATCTGCCAGCCAGAAGCGGGGTGTGTGAGTTTTCTTTGCCAGGGAAAAGGGCCGTGGTTTGTTTTCGGAAACCTGTGGCCTGGAAGGGCCAGCTGGCTCCTTAAAATCCACGCCGCGCAGGATGGTTCCCAGATGAAAGGTGGCACTAGTGCCGAGTCAGGCTGGTTTGATAGAGCCAAGTGGCTCCTGCAATCTGCTAGCCAGAAGAGGGGTGGGTGAATCTTGTTCGCCGTGTAAAAGGGCCGTGGTTTGTTTTCGGGGGCCTGTAGCCTGGAATGGCCGGCTGGCTCCTTAAAATCAACGCCCCACAGGATGGTTCACAGACCCAAGTGGGCACCACTGCCGAGTCGGGCTGGTTTGATAGAGCCATGTGGCTCCTGCAATCTGCCAGCCAGAAGCGAGGCGGGTGAATTTCGTTTGCCAAGTTAAAGGGCCGTGGTTTGTGTTCGGGGGCCTGTGGCTGGGAGTGGCCGGCTGGCTCCTGAAAATCCACGATACGCAGGATGGTTCCCAGATGAAAGGTAGCACCACTGCCAAGTTGGACTGGTTTGATAGAGCCAAGTGGCTCCTGCAATCTGCCAGCCAGAAGATGGGCAGGTCAGTTTCACTTCCAGGGAAAAGGGCCGGTAGTATGTGTTTGGGGGCCTGAGGCGGGGAGTGGCCGGATGGCTTCTGAAAATCCACGATACGCAGGATGATTCCCACATGAAAGGTGGCACCACTGCCAAGTTGGGTTGGTTATATAGTTCCAAGTGGCTCCTGCAATCTGCCAGCCAGAAGATGGGCAGGTCAGTTTTATTTCCAGGGAAAAGGGCCGTAGTTTGTGTTTGGGGCCCTGAAGCTGGGAGTGGCCGGCTGGCTCCTGAAAATTAACGATACGCAGAATGGTTCCCAGATGAAAAGTGGCACCAGTGCCAAGTCGGGCTGGATTAATACAGGGAAGTGGCTCCTACAATCTGCCACCCAGATGACGGGCAGGTCAGTTTTACTTCCAGGGAAAAGGGCCGTGGTTTGTGTTCTGCGGCCTGTGGCTGGGAGTAGCCGGATGGCTCCTGAAAATCCACGATACGCAGGATGGTTCCCAGATGAAAGGTGGCACCAGTGCCAAGTCGGGCTGGTTTGATAGAGGGAAGCGGGTCCTGCAATCTGGCAGCCAGATGATGGGCAGGTCACTTTTACTTCCAGGGAAAAGGGCCGTAGAATTTGTTTGGGGACCTGTGGCTGGGAGTGGCTGGCTGGCTCCTGAAAATCCACGATACACAGGATGGTTCCATGATGAAAGGTGGCACCAGTGCCGAGTCAGGCTGTTTTGATAGAGGGAAGTGGCTCCTGCAATATGCCAGCCAGAAGCGGGGCGGGTGAGTTTTGTTTGCCAGGGAAAAGGGCCGTGGTTTGTGTTTCGGGGCCTGTGGCTGGGAGTGGCCGGCTGGCTCCTGAAAATCCACGATACGCAGGAGGGTTCCCAGATGAAAAGTGGCAGCAGTGCCAAGTCGGGCTGGTTTGATAGTGCCAAGTGGCTCCTGCAATCTGCCAGCCAGAAGATGGGCAGGTCAGTTTTAATTCCCGGGAAAAGGGCCGTAGTATTTGTTTAGGGACCTGTGGCTGGGAGTGGCCGGCTGGCTCCTGAAAATCCACGATACGCAGGATGGTTCCCAGATGAAAGGTGGCACCAGTGTCGAGTCGGGCTGGATTGATAGAGGCAAGTGGCTCCTGCCATCTTCCAGCCATAAGCGGAGTAGGGTAGTTTTGTTTGCCAGGGAAAAGGGCCGTAGTTTGTGTTCGGGGGCCTGTGGCTGGGAGTGGCCGGCTGGTTCCTGAAAATCCACGAGACGCAGGATGGTTCCCAGATGAAAGGTTGCACTAGTGCCCAGTCGGGCTGGATTGATAGAGGCAAGTGGCTCCTGCAATCTTCCAGCCAGAAGCGGAGAAGGGTAGTTTTGTTTGCCAGGGAAAAGGGCTGTGGTTTGTGTTCGGGGGCCTGTGGCTGGGAGTGGCCGGCTGGCTCCTGAAAATCCACGGTACGCAGGATGGTTCCCAGATGAAAGATGGCACCAGTACCGAGTCGGGCTGGTTGGATAGAGGGAAGTGTCCTCTGCAATCTGCCAGCCAGAAGCGGGCCGGGTGAGTTTTGTTTGCCAGGGAAAAGTGTCGTGGTTTGTGTTCAGGGGCCTGTGGCTGGGAGTGGCCGGCTGGCTCCTGAAAATCCACGATACGCAGGTTGGTTCCCTGATGAAAGGTGGCACCAGTGTCGAGTCGGGCTGGTTTGATATGGGGAAGTGGCTCCTGCAACCTGCCAGCCAGAAGCGGAGTAGGGTAGTTTTATTTGCCAGGGAAAAGGGCCGTGGTTTGTTTTCGGGGGCCTGTGGCTCGGGTATGGCCGGCTGGCTCCTGAAAATCCACGATACGCAGGATGGTTCCCAGATGAAAGGTTGCACTAGTGCCGAGTCGGGCTGGATGGATAGAGGCAAGTGGCTCCTGCAATCTGCCAGCCAGATGACGGGCAGGTCAGTTTTATTTCCAGGGAAAAGGGCCGTGGTTTGTGTTCGGGGGCCTGTGGCTGGGAGTGGCCGGCTGGCTCCTGAAAATCCACGATACGCAGGATGGTTCCCAGATGAAAGGTGGCACCAGTGTCGAGTCGGGCTGTTTTGATAGAGTCAAGTGGCTCCTGCAATCTGCCAGCCAGAAGCGGAGAAGAGTAGTTTTGTTTACCAGGGAAAAGGGCCGTGGTTTGTGTTCGGGAGCCTGTGGCTGGGAGTGGCCGGCTGGCCCCTGAAAATCCACAATTGCTGGATGGCTCCCAGACCCAGGGTGGAACCAGTGCCAAGTCGGGCTGGTTTGATAGAGGCAAGTGGCTCCTGCAATCTGCAAGCCAGAAGCGGGGTGGTAAAGTTTTGTTTGCCAGGGAAAAGGGCCGTGGTTTGTGTTCGGGGGCCTGTGGCTAGGAGTGGCCCGCTTTCTCCTGAAAATCCACGATACGCAGGATGGTTCCCAGATGAAAGGTGGCACCAGTGCCGAGTCGGGCTGGATTGATAGAGGGAAGTGGCTCCTGCAATCTGCCAGCCAGATGATGGGCAGATCAGTTTTACTTCCAGGGAAAAGGGCCGTAGTTTGTGTTTGGGGACCTGTGGCTGGGAGTGGCCGGCTGGCTCCTGAAAATGCACGATACGCAGCATGGTTCCCAGATGAAAGGTGGCACCAGTTACAAGTCGGGCTGGTTTGATAGAGCCAAGTGGCTCCTGCAATCTGTCAGCCAGAAGCGGGGTGGGTGAGTTTTTTCGCAGGGAAAAGGGCCGTGGTTTTATTTTGGGAGCCTGTGGCTGGGAATGGCCGGCTGGCTCCTGAAAATCAACGATACGCAGGATGGTTCCCTGACCCATGGGGGCACCATTGCGAGTTAAGTTGGTTTGATAGAGAGAAGTGGCTCCTGCGATCTGCCAGCCAGAAGATGGGCAGGTCAATTTTAATTCCAGGGAAAAGTGCCCGTAGTTTGTGTTTGGGGGCCTGAGGCTGGGAGTGGCCGGCTGGCTCCTGAAAATCCACGATACGCAGGATGGTTCCCAGATGAAAGGCAGCACCACTGCCAAGTTGGACTGGTTTGATGGAGTCAAGTGGCTCCTGCAATCTTCCAGCCAGAAGATGGGCAGGTCAGTTTCACTTCCAGGGAAAAGGGCCGGTAGTATGTGTTTGGGGGCCTGTGGCTGGGAGTGGCCGGATGGCTTCTGAAAATCCACGATACGCAGGATGGTTCCCAGATGAAAGGTGGCACCAGTGCCGAGTCGGGCTGGTTTGATATGGGGAAGTGGCTCCTGCAATCTGCCAGCCAGAAAATGGGCAGGTCAGTGTTATTTCCAGGGAAAAGTGCCGTAGTTTTTGTTTGGGGCCCTGAAGCTGGGAGTGTCCGGCTGGCTCCTGAAAATTCACGATACGCAGAATGGTTCCCAGATGAAAAGTGGCACCAGTGCCGAGTCGGGCTGGTTTGATAGAGCCAAGTGTCACCTACAATCTGCCAGCCAGAAGCGGGGTCGGTGAGTTTTCTTTGCCAGGGAAAAGGGCCGTGGTTTTTTTTCGGAAACCTGTGGCCTGGAAGGGCCAGCTGGCGCCTTAAAATCCACGCCGCACAGGATGGTTCCCAGATGAAAGGTGGCACCAGTGCCGAGTCGGGCTGGTTTGATAGAGCCAAGTGGCTCCTGCAATCTGCCAGCCAGAAGCGGGGTGGGTGAATTTTGTTTGCCGTGTAAAAGGGCCGTGGTTTGTGTTGGGGGCCTGTGGCTGGGAGTGGCCGGCTGGCTCCTGAAAATCCACGATACGCAGGATGGTTCCCAGATGAAAGGTGGCACCAGTGCCAAGTCAGGCTGGTTTAATAGATCCAAGTGGCTCCTTCAGTCTGCCAGCCAGAAGATGGGGAGGTCAGTTTTACTTCCAGGGAAAAGGGCCGTAATTTGTGATTGGGGGCCTGTGGCTGGGAGTGGCCGGCTGGCTCCTGAAAATCCACGATACGCAGGATGGTTCCCAGATGAAAGGTGGCACCAGTGCCGAGTCGGGCTGGTTTGATAGAGCAAAGTGGCTCCTGCAATCTGCCAGCCTGAAGCGAGGCGGGTGAGTTTTGTTTGCCAGGGAAAAGGGCCGTGGTTTGTTTTCGGGGGCCTGTGGCTGGGAATGGCCGGCTGGCTCCTTAAAATCCACGCCCCACAGGATGGTTCCCAGACCCAAGAAGGCCCCAGTGCCGAGTCGGGCTGGTTTGATAGACCCATGTGGCTCCTGCAATCTGCAAGCCAGAAGCGAGGCGGGTGAATTTCGTTTGCCAAGGTAAATGGCCGCGGTTTGTGTTCGGGGACCTGTGGCTGGGAGTGGCCGGCTGGCTCCTGAAAATCCACGATACGCAGGATGGTTCCCAGATGAAAGGTAGCTCCAGTGCCAAGTCAGGCTGGTTTGATAGAGCCAAGTGTCTCCTGCAATCTGCCAGCCTGAAGCGGGGTGGGTGAGTTTTGTTTGCAGGGAAATGTCCGTGCTTTTTTTTGGGAGCCTTTGGCTGGGAATTGCCAGCTGGCTGCTTAAAATCCACGCCGCGCAGGCTGTTTCCCAGACCGAAGGGGGCACCAGTGCCGAGACGGACTGGTTTGATAGAGCCATGTGGCTCCTGCAATCTGCCAGCCAGAAGCGGGGCGGGTGAGTTTTGATTGCCGGGGAAAAGGGCCGTGGTTTGTGTTGGGGGCCTGTGGCTGGGAGTGGCCGGCTGGCTCCTGAAAATCCACGATACGCAGGATGGTTCCCAGATGAAAGGTGGCACCAGTGCCATGTCAGGCTTTTTTGATAGAGCCAAGTGGCTCCTGCAATCTGCCAGCCAGAAGATGGGCAGGTCAATTTTAATTCCAGGGAAAAGGGCCGGTAGTTTGTGTTTGGGGGCCTGAGGCTGGGAGTGGCCGGCTGGCTCCTGAAAATCCACGATACGCAGGATGGTTCCCAGATGAAAGGTAGCACCACTGCCAAGTTGGGCTGGTTTGATACAGACAAGTGGCTCCTGCATACTGCCAGCCAGAAGAATGGGCAGGTCAGTTTCACTTCCAGGGAAAAGGGCCGGTAGTATGTGTTTGGGGGCCTGAGGCTGGGAGTGGCCGGATGGCTCCTGAAAATCCTGAAAAAAAGATACGCAGGATGGTTCCCAGATGAAAGGTGGCACCAGTGCCAAGTTGGGTTGGTTTGATAGTACCAAGTGGCTCCTGCAACCTGCCAGCCAGAAGATGGGGAGGTCAGTTTTAATTCCAGGGAAAAGGGCCGTAGTTTGTGTTTGGGGGCCTGAGGCTTGGAGTGGCCGGCTGGCTCCTGAAAATTCACGATACGCAGAATGGTTCCCAGATGAAAGGTGGCACCAATGCCGAGTCGGGCGGGATTGATAGAGCCAAGTGTCTCCTACAATCTGCCAGCCAGAAGCGGGGTGTGTGAGTTTTCTTTGCCAGGGAAAAGGGCCGTGGTTTGTTTTCGGAAACCTGTGGCCTGGAAGGGCCAGCTGGCTCCTTAAAATCCACGCCGCGCAGGATGGTTCCCAGATGAAAGGTGGCACCAGTGCCGAGTCAGGCTGGTTTGATAGAGCCAAGTGGCTCCTGCAATCTGCTAGCCAGAAGAGGGGTGGGTGAATCTTGTTCGCCGTGTAAAAGGGCCGTGGTTTGTTTTCGGGGGCCTGTAGCCTGGAATGGCCGGCTGGCTCCTTAAAATCAACGCCCCACAGGATGGTTCACAGACCCAAGTGGGCACCACTGCCGAGTCGGGCTGGTTTGATAGAGCCATGTGGCTCCTGCAATCTGCCAGCCAGAAGCGAGGCGGGTGAATTTCGTTTGCCAAGTTAAAGGGCCGTGGTTTGTGTTCGGGGGCCTGTGGCTGGGAGTGGCCGGCTGGCTCCTGAAAATCCACGATACGCAGGATGGTTCCCAGATGAAAGGTAGCACCACTGCCAAGTTGGACTGGTTTGATAGAGCCAAGTGGCTCCTGCAATCTGCCAGCCAGAAGATGGGCAGGTCAGTTTCACTTCCAGGGAAAAGGGCCGGTAGTATGTGTTTGGGGGCCTGAGGCGGGGAGTGGCCGGATGGCTTCTGAAAATCCACGATACGCAGGATGGTTCCCACATGAAAGGTGGCACCACTGCCAAGTTGGGTTGGTTATATAGTTCCAAGTGGCTCCTGCAATCTGCCAGCCAGAAGATGGGCAGGTCAGTTTTATTTCCAGGGAAAAGGGCCGTAGTTTGTGTTTGGGGCCCTGAAGCTGGGAGTGGCCGGCTGGCTCCTGAAAATTAACGATACGCAGAATGGTTCCCAGATGAAAAGTGGCACCAGTGCCAAGTCGGGCTGGATTGATAGAGGCAAGTGTCTCCTGCAATCTGCCAGCCAGAAGCGGGGTGGGTGAGTTTTGTTTGCAGGGAAAAGGGCCGTGCTTTTTATTTGGGAGCCTTTGGCTGGGAATGGCCAGCTGGCTGCTTAAAATCCACTCCGCGCAGGCTGTTTCCCAGACCCAAGGGAGCACCAGTGGCGAGTCGGGCTGGTTTGATAGAGCCAAGTGTCACCTACAATCTGCCAGCCAGAAGCGGGGTCGGTGAGTTTTCTTTGCCAGGGAAAAGGGCCGTGGTTTGTTTTCGGAAACCTGTGGCTGGAAGGGCCAGCTGGCGCCTTAAAATCCACGCCGCGCAGGATGGTTCCTAGATGAAAGGTGGCACCAGTGCCGAGTCGGGCTGGTTTGATAGAGCCAAGTGGCTCCTGCAACCTGCCAGCCATAAGCGGGGTGGGTGAATTTTGTTTGCCGTGTAAAAGGGCCGTGGTTTGTGTTGGGGGCCTGTGGCTGGGAGTGGCCGGCTGGCTCCTGAAAATCCACGATACGCAGGATGGTTCCCAGATGAAAGGTGGCACCAGTGCCAAGTCAGACTGGTTTAATAGATCCAAGTGGCTCCTTCAGTCTGCCAGCCAGAAGATGGGGAGGTCAGTTTTACTTCCAGGGAAAAGGGCCGTAGTTTGTGATTGGGGGCCTGTGGCTGGGAGTGGCCGGCTGGCTCCTGAAAATCCACGATACGCAGGATGGTTCCCAGATGAAAGGTGGCACCAGTGCCGAGTCGGGCTGGTTTGATAGAGCAAAGTGGCTCCTGCAATCTGCCAGCATGAAGCGAGGCGGGTGAGTTTTGTTTGCCAGGGAAAAGGGCCGTGGTTTGTTTTCGGGGGCCTGTGGCTGGGAATGGCCGGCTGGCTCCTTAAAATCCACGCCCCACAGGATGGTTCCCCGACCCAAGAAGGCCCCAGTGCCGAGTCGGGCTGGTTTGATAGACCCATGTGGCTCCTGCAATCTGCCAGCCAGAAGCGAGGCGGGTGAATTTCGTTTGCCAAGTTAAAGGGCCGTGGTTTGTGTTTGGGGGCCTGTGGCTGGGAGTGGCCGGCTGGCTCCTGAAAATCCACCATACGCAGGATGGTTCCCAGATGATAGGTGGCACCAGTGTCGAGTCGGGCTGGATTAATACAGGGAAGTGGCTCCTACAATCTGCCACCCAGATGACGGGCAGGTCAGTTTTACTTCCAGGGAAAAGGGCCGTGGTTTGTGTTCTGCGGCCTGTGGCTGGGAGTAGCCGGATGGCTCCTGAAAATCCACGATACGCAGGATGGTTCCCAGATGAAAGGTGGCACCAGTGCCAAGTCGGGCTGGTTTGATAGAGGGAAGCGGGTCCTGCAATCTGGCAGCCAGATGATGGGCAGGTCACTTTTACTTCCAGGGAAAAGGGCCGTAGAATTTGTTTGGGGACCTGTGGCTGGGAGTGGCTGGCTGGCTCCTGAAAATCCACGATACACAGGATGGTTCCATGATGAAAGGTGGCACCAGTGCCGAGTCAGGCTGTTTTGATAGAGGGAAGTGGCTCCTGCAATATGCCAGCCAGAAGCGGGGCGGGTGAGTTTTGTTTGCCAGGGAAAAGGGCCGTGGTTTGTGTTTGGGGGCCTGTGGCTGGGAGTGGCCGGCTGGCTCCTGAAAATCCACGATACGCAGGAGGGTTCCCAGATGAAAAGTGGCAGCAGTGCCAAGTCGGGCTGGTTTGATAGTGCCAAGTGGCTCCTGCAATCTGCCAGCCAGAAGATGGGCAGGTCAGTTTTAATTCCCGGGAAAAGGGTTGTAGTATTTGTTTAGGGACCTGTGGCTGGGAGTGGCCGGCTGGCTCCTGAAAATCCACGATACGCAGGATGGTTCCCAGATGAAAGGTGGCACCAGTGTCGAGTCGGGCTGGATTGATAGAGGCAAGTGGCTCCTGCCATCTTCCAGCCATAAGCGGAGTAGGGTAGTTTTGTTTGCCAGGGAAAAGGGCCGTAGTTTGTGTTCGGGGGCCTGTGGCTGGGAGTGGCCGGCTGGTTCCTGAAAATCCACGAGACGCAGGATGGTTCCCAGATGAAAGGTTGCACTAGTGCCCAGTCGGGCTGGATTGATAGAGGCAAGTGGCTCCTGCAATCTTCCAGCCAGAAGCGGAGAAGGGTAGTTTTGTTTGCCAGGGAAAAGGGCTGTGGTTTGTGTTCGGGGGCCTGTGGCTGCGAGTGGCCGGCTGGCTCCTGAAAATCCACGATACGCAGGATGGTTCCCAGATGAAAGGTGGCACCAGTGTCGAGTCGGGCTGGATTGATAGAGGCAAGTGGCTCCTGCAATCTGCCAGCCAGTTGACGGGCAGGTCAGTTTTACTTCCAGGGAAAAAGGCCGTAGTTTGTGTTTGGGGGCCTGTGGCTGGGAATGGCCGGCTGGCTTCTGAAAATCCACGATACGCAGGATGGTTCCCAGATGAAAGGTGGCACCAGTGTCTAGTCGGGCTGGTTTGATAGAGTCAAGTGGCTCCTGCAATCTTCCAGCCAGAAGCGGAGAAGGGTAGTTTTGTTTACCAGGGAAAAGGGCCGTGGTTTGTGTTCGCGGGCCTGTGGCTGGGAGTGGCCAGCTGGCTCCTGAAAATCCACGATATGCAGTATGGTTCCCAGATGAAAGGTGGCACCAGTGCCGAGTCGGGCTGGTTTGATATGGGGAAGTGGCTCCTGCATTCTGCCAGCCAGAAGCAGGGCGGGTGAGTTTTCTTTGCCCGGGAAAAGGGCCGTGGTTTGTGTTCGGGGGCCTGTGGCTGGGAGTGGCCGGCTGGCTCCTGAAAATCCACGATACGCAGGATGGTTCCCAGATGAAAGGTGGCACCAGTGCCGAGTTGGGCTGGATTGATAGAGGCAAGTGCCTCCTGCAATATGCCAGCCAGATGACGGGCAGGTCAGTTTTACTTCCAGGGAAAATGGCCGTAGTTTGTGTTTGGGGACCTGTGGATGGGAGTGGCCGCCTGGCTCCTGAAAATCCACAATGCACAGGATGGTTCCCAGATGAAAGGTGGCACCTGTGCCGAGTCAGGCTGGTTTGATAGAGGAAAGTGTCTCCTGCAATCTGCCAGCCAGAAGCGGGGCGGGTGAGTTTTGTTTGCCAGGGAAAAGGGCCGTGGTTTGTGTTCGGGTGCCGGTGGCTGGGAGTGGCCGGCTGGCTCCTGAAAATCCACGGTACGCAGGATGGTTCCCAGATGAAAGATGGCACCAGTACCGAGTCGGGCTGGTTGGATAGAGGGAAGTGTCCTCTGCAATCTGCCAGCCAGAAGCGGGCCGGGTGAGTTTTGTTTGCCAGGGAAAAG
The DNA here is from genome assembly GCF_047830755.1 of Zonotrichia albicollis. Classification (NCBI taxonomy): domain Eukaryota; kingdom Metazoa; phylum Chordata; class Aves; order Passeriformes; family Passerellidae; genus Zonotrichia; species Zonotrichia albicollis. The sequence continues at coordinate 5,049,590 of NC_133851.1, forward strand.
TGCCGTGGTTTGTGTTCAGGGGCCTGTGGCTGGGAGTGGCCGGCTGGCTCCTGAAAATCCACGATACGCAGGTTGGTTCCCTGATGAAAGGTGGCACCAGTGTCGAGTCGGGCTGGTTTGATATGGGGAAGTGGCTCCTGCAACCTGCCAGCCAGAAGCGGAGTAGGGTAGTTTTATTTGCCAGGGAAAAGGGCCGTGGTTTGTTTTCGGGGGCCTGTGGCTCGGGTATGACCGGCTGGCTCCTGAAAATCCACGATACGCAGGATGGTTCCCAGATGAAAGGTTGCACTAGTGCCGAGTCGGGCTGGATGGATAGAGGCAAGTGGCTCCTGCAATCTGCCAGCCAGATGACGGGCAGGTCAGTTTTATTTCCAGGGAAAAGGGCCGTGGTTTGTGTTCGGGGGCCTGTGGCTGGGAGTGGCTGGCTGGCTCCTGAAAATCCACGATACGCAGGATGGTTCCCAGATGAAAGGTGGCACCAGTGTCGAGTCGGGCTGTTTTGATAGAGTCAAGTGGCTCCTGAAATCTGCCAGCCAGAAGCGGAGAAGAGTAGTTTAGTTTACCAGGGAAAAGGGCTGTGGTTTGTGTTCGGGGGCCTGTGGCTAGGAGTGGCCCGCTTGCTCCTGAAAATCCACGATACGCAGGATGGTTCCCAGATGAAAGGTGGCACCAGTGCCGAGTCGGGCTGGATTGATAGAGGGAAGTGGCTCCTGCAATCTGCCAGCCAGATGATGGGCAGATCAGTTTTACTTCCAGGGAAAAGGGCCGTAGTTTGTGTTTGGGGACATGTGGCTGGGAGTGGCCGGCTGGCTCCTGAAAATGCACGATACGCAGCATGGTTCCCAGATGAAAGGTGGCACCAGTTCCAAGTCGGGCTGGTTTGATAGTACCAAGTGGCTCCTGCAATCTGCCAGCCAGATGATGGGCAGGTCAGTTTTACTTCCCGGGAAAAGGGCCGTAGTTTGTGTTCGGGGCCCAGTGGCTGGGAGTGGCCGGCTGGCTCCTGAAAATCCACGATACGCAGGATGGTTCCCAGATGAAAGGTGGCACCAGTGCCGAGTCGGGCTGGATTGATAGAGGGAAGTGGCTCCTGCAATGTGCCAGCCAGATGAAGGGCAGGTCAGTTTTACTTCCAGGGAAACGGGCCGTAGTATTTGTTTGGAGACCTGTGGCTGGGAGTGGCCGCCTGGCTCCTGAAAATCCACGATGCACAGTATGGTACCCAGATGAAAGGTGGCACCAGTGCCGAACCAGGCTGGTTTGATAGAGGGAAGTGGCTCCTGCAATCTGCCAGCCAGAAGCGGGGCGGGTGAGTTTTGTTTGCCAGGGAAAAGGGCCGTGGTTTGTGTTCGGGGGCCTGTGGCTGGGTGTGGCCGGCTGGCTCCTGAAAATCCACGATACGCAGGATGGTTCCCAGATGAAAAGTGGCACCAGTGCCAAGTCAGGCTGGTTTGATAGTACCAAGTGGCTCCTGCAATCTGCCAGCCAGAAGATGGGCAGGTCTGTTTTAATTCCAGGGAAAAGGGCCGTAGTATTTGTTTGGGGACCTGTGGCTGGGAGTGGCCGGCTGGCTCCTGAAAATCCACGATACGCAGGATGGTTCGCAGATGAAAGGTGGCACCAGTGCCGAGTCAGGCTGGTTTGATATGGGGAAGTGGCTCCTGCAATATGCCAGCCAGAAGCGGGGCGGGTGAGTTTTGTTTGCCAGGGAAAAGGGCCGTGGTTTGTGTTCGGGGGCCTGTGGCTGGGAGTGGCCGGCTGTCTCCTGAAAATCCACGATACGCAGGATGGTTCCCAGATGAAAGGTGGCACCAGTGCCAAGTCGGGCTGGATTCATAGAGGCAAGTGGCTCCTGCAATCTGCCAGCCAGATGACGGGCAGGTCAGTTTTACTTCCAGGGAAAAGGGCCGTAGTGTGTGTTTGGGGGCCTGTGGCTGGGAGTGGCCGGCTGGCTCCTGAAAATCCACGATACACAGGATGGTTCCCAGATGAAAGGTGGCACCAGTGCCAAGTTGGGCAGTTTTGATATTACCAAGTGCCTGCTGCAATGTGTCAGATAGATGATGGGCATGTCAGTTTTACTTCCAGGGAAAAGGGCCGTGGTTTGTGTTCGGGGGCCTGTGGCTGGGAGTGGCCGGCTGGCTCCTGAAAATCCACGATACGCAGGATGGTTCCCAGATGAAAGGTGGCACCAGTGCCGAGTCGGGCTGGATTGATAGAGGCAAGTGGCTCCTGCAATCTGCCAGCCAGATGACGGGCAGGTCACTTTTACTTCCAGGGAAAAGGGCCGTAGTGTGTGTTTGGGGGCCTGTGGCTGGGAGTGGCCGGCTGGCTCCTGAAAATCCACGATACGCAGGATGGTTCCCAGATGAAAGGTGGCACCAGTGCCAAGTCGGGCTGGATTCATAGAGGGAAGTGGCTCCTGCAATCTGCCAGCCAGAAGCGGGGCGGGTGAGTTTTGTTTACCAGGGAAAAGGGCCGTGGTTTGTGTTCCTGGGCCTGTGGCTGGGAGTGGCTTGCTGGCTCCTGAAAATCCACGATATGCAGGATGGTTCCCAGATGAAAGGTGGCGCCAGTACCGAGTCGGGCTGGTTTGATAGAGGGAAGTGTCTCCTGCAATCTGCCAGCCAGAAGCGGGGCGGGTGAGTTTTCTTTGCCAGGGAACAGGGCCATGGTTTGTGTTCGGGGGCCTGTGGCTGGGAGTGGCCGGCTGGCTCCTGAAAATCCACGATACGCAGGATGGTTCCCAGATGAAAGGTGGCACCAGTGCCGAGTCGGGCTGGATTGATAGAGGCAAGTGGCTCCTGCAATCTGCCAGCCAGATGACACGCAGGTCAGTTTTACTTCAGGGAAAAGGGCCGTAGTTTGTGTTTGGGGGCCTGTGGCTGGGAGTGGCCGGCTGGCTCCTGAAAATCCACGATACGCAGGATGGTTCCCAGATGAAAGGTGGCACCAGTGCCAAGTTGGGCTGGTTTGATAGAGGGAAGTGGCTCCTGCAATCTGCCAGCCAGAAGCGGGGCGGGTGAGTTTTGTTTACCAGGGAAAAGGGCCGTGGTTTGTGTTCGTGGGCCTGTGGCTGGGAGTGGCCGGCTGGCTCCTGAAAATCCACAATACGCAGGATGGTTCCCAGATGAAAGGTAGCGCCAGTACCGCGTCGGGCTGGTTTGATAGAGGGAAGTGTCTCCTGCAATCTGCCAGCCAGAAGCGGGGCCGGTGAGTTTTCTTTGCCAGGGAAAAGGGCCGTGATTTCTGTTCCGTGGCCTGTGGCTGGGAGTGGCCGGCTGGCTCCTGAAAATCCACGATACGCAGGATAGTTCCCAGATGAAAGGTGGCACCAGTGTCGAGTCGGGCTGGATTGATAGAGGCAAGTGGCTCCTGCCATCTGCCAGCCAGATGACGGGCAGGTCAGTTTTACTTCCAGGGAAAAGGGCCGTGGTTTGTGTTCGGGGGGCTGTGGGTGGGAGTGGCCGGCTGGCTCCTGAAAATCCACGATACGCAGGATGGTTCCCAGATGAAAGGTGGCAGCAGTGCCAAGTTGGACAGGTTTGATATTACCAAGTGGCTGCTGCAATGTGCCAGCGAGATGATGGGCAGGTCTGTTTTACTTCCAGGGAAAGGGGCCGTAGTTTGTGTTCGGGGGCCTGTGGCTGGGAGTGGCCGGCTGGCTCCTGAAAATCCACAAGTCGCAGGATGGTTCCCAGATGAAAGGTGGCACCAGTACTGAGTCGGGCTGGATTGATAGAGGGAAGTGTCTCCTGCAATCTGCCAGCCAGAAGCGGGGCGGGTGAGTTTTGTTTTCCAGGGAAAAGGGCCGTGGTTTGTGTTCGGGGCCCAGTGGCTGGGAGTGGCCGGCTGGCTCCTGAAAATCCACGATACGCAGGATGGTTCCCAGATGAAAGGTGGCAGCAGTGCCGAGTAGGGCTGGATTGATAGAGGCAAGTGGCTCATGCAATCTGCCAGCCAGATGACGGGCAGGTCAGTTTTACTTCCAGGGAAAAGGGCCGTGGTTTGTGTTCGGGGGCCTGTGGCTGGGAGTGGCCGGCTGGCTCCTGAAAATCCACGATACGCAGGATGGTTCCCAGATGAAAGGTGGCACCAGTGCCAAGTTGGGCAGGTTTGATATTACCAAGTGGGTGCTGCAATGTGCCAGCTGGATGATGGGCAGGTCAGTTTTACTTCCCGGGAAAAGGGCCGTAGTTTCTGTTCGGGGCCCGGTGGCTGGGAGTGGCCAGCTGGCTCCTGTAAATCCACGTTACGCAGGATGTTTCCCAGATGAAAGGTGGCACCAGTGCCGAGTCGGGCTGGATTGATAGAGGGAAGTGGCTCCTGCAATGTGCCAGCCAGATGAAGGGCAGGTCAGTTTTACTTCCAGGGAAACGGGCCGTAGTATTTGTTTGGAGACCTGTGGCTGGGAGTGGCCGCCTGGCTCCTGAAAATCCACGATGCACAGTATGGTATCCAGATGAAAGGTGGCACCAGTGCCGAACCAGGCTGGTTTGATAGAGGGAAGTGGCTCCTGCAATCTGCCAGCCAGAAGCGGGGCGGGTGAGTTTTGTTTGCCAGGGAAAAGGGCCGTGGTTTGTGTTCGGGGGCCTGTGGCTGGGAGTGGCCAGATGGCTCCTGAAAATCCACGATACGCAGGATGGTTCCCAGATGAAAAGTGGCACCAGTGCCAAGTCAGGCTGGTTTGATAGTACCAAGTGGCTCCTGCAATCTGCCAGCCAGAAGATGGGCAGGTCTGTTTTAATTCCAGGGAAAAGGGCCGTAGTATTTGTTTGGGGACCTGTGGCTGGGAGTGGCCGGCTGGCTCCTGAAAATCCACGATACGCACGATGGTTCCCAGATGAAAGGTGCACCAGTGTCGAGTCGGGCTGGTTTGATATGGGGAAGTGGCTCCTGCAATCTTCCAGCCAGAAGCGGGGTGGGTTAGTTTTTGTTTGCAAGGGAAAAGGGCCGTGGTTTGTGTTGGGGGCCTGTGGCTGGGAGTGGCCTGCTGGCTCCTTAAAATCCACGATACGCAGGATGGTTCCCAGATGAAAGGTGGCACCAGTGCCGAGTCAGGCTGGTTTGATATGGGGAAGTGGCTCCTGCAATATGCCAGCCAGAAGCGGGGCGGGTGAGTTTTGTTTGCCAGGGAAAAGGGCCGTAGTTTGTGTTTGGGGGCCTGTGGCTGGGAGTGGCCGGCTGGCTCCTGAAAATCCACGATATGCAGGATGGTTCCCAGATGAAAGGTGGCACCAGTGCCGAGTCGGGCTGGTTTGATATGGGGAAGTGGCTCCTGCAATCTGCCAGCCAGAAGCAGGGCGGGTGAGTTTTCTTTGCCCGGGAAAAGGGCCGTGGTTTGTGTTCGGGGGCCTGTGGCTGGGAGTGGCCGGCTGGCTCCTGAAAATCCACGATACGCAGGATGGTTCCCAGATGAAAGGTGGCACCAGTGCGGAGTCGGGCTGGATTGATAGAGGCAAGTGCCTCCTGCAATATGCCAGCCAGATGACGGGCAGGTCAGTTTTACTTCCAGGGAAAAGGGCCGTAGTTTGTGTTTGGGGACCTGTGGATGGGAGTGGCCGCCTGGCTCCTGAAAATCCACAATGCACAGGATGGTTCCCAGATGAAAGGTGGCACCTGTGCCGAGTCAGGCTGGTTTGATTGAGGAAAGTGTCTCCTGCAATCTGCCAGCCAGAAGCGGGGCGGGTGAGTTTTGTTTGCCAGGGAAAAGGGCCGTGGTTTGTGTTCGGGTGCCGGTGGCTGGGAGTGGCCGGCTGGCTCCTGAAAATCCACGGTACGCAGGATGGTTCCCAGATGAAAGATGGCACCAGTACCGAGTCGGGCTGGTTGGATAGAGGGAAGTGTCCTCTGCAATCTGCCAGCCAGAAGCGGGCCGGGTGAGTTTTGTTTGCCAGGGAAAAGTGCCGTGGTTTGTGTTCAGGGGCCTGTGGCTGGGAGTGGCCGGCTGGCTCCTGAAAATCCACGATACGCAGGTTGGTTCCCTGATGAAAGGTGGCACCAGTGTCGAGTCGGGCTGGTTTGATATGGGGAAGTGGCTCCTGCAACCTGCCAGCCAGAAGCGGAGTAGGGTAGTTTTATTTGCCAGGGAAAAGGGCCGTGGTTTGTTTTCGGGGGCCTGTGGCTCGGGTATGGCCGGCTGGCTCCTGAAAATCCACGATACGCAGGATGGTTCCCAGATGAAAGGTTGCACTAGTGCCGAGTCGGGCTGGATGGATAGAGGCAAGTGGCTCCTGCAATCTGCCAGCCAGATGACGGGCAGGTCAGTTTTATTTCCAGGGAAAAGGGCCGTGGTTTGTGTTCGGGGGCCTGTGGCTGGGAGTGGCTGGCTGGCTCCTGAAAATCCACGATACGCAGGATGGTTCCCAGATGAAAGGTGGCACCAGTGTCGAGTCGGGCTGTTTTGATAGAGTCAAGTGGCTCCTGCAATCTGCCAGCCAGAAGCGGAGAAGAGTAGTTTTGTTTACCAGGGAAAAGGGCCGTGGTTTGTGTTCGGGAGCCTGTGGCTGGGAGTGGCCGGCTGGCCCCTGAATATCCACAATTGCTGTATGGCTCCCAGACCCAGGGTGGAACCAGTGCCAAGTCGGGCTGGTTTGATAGAGGCAAGTGGCTCCTGCAATCTGCAAGCCAGAAGCGGGGTGGTAAAGTTTTGTTTGCCAGGGAAAAGGGCCGTGGTTTGTGTTCGGGGGCCTGTGGCTAGGAGTGGCCCGCTTGCTCCTGAAAATCCACGATACGCAGGATGGTTCCCAGATGAAAGGTGGCACCAGTGCCGAGTCGGGCTGGATTGATAGAGGGAAGTGTCTCCTGCAATCTGCCAGCCAGATGATGGGCAGATCAGTTTTACTTCCAGGGAAAAGGGCCGTAGTTTGTGTTTGGGGACCTGTGGCTGGGAGTGGCCGGCTGGCTCCTGAAAATGCACGATACGCAGCATGGTTCCCAGATGAAAGGTGGCACCAGTTCCAAGTCGGGCTGGTTTGATAGAGTGACGTGGGTCGTGCAATCTGCCAGCCAGATGATGGGCAGGTCAGTTAAAATTCCAGGGAATAGGGCCGTAGTATTTGTTTGGAGAGCTGTGGATGGGAGTGGCCGCCTGGCTCCTGAAAATCCACAATGCACAGGATGGTTCCCAGATGAATGGTGGCACCAGTACCGAGTCGGGCTGGTTTGATATGGGGAAGTGGCTCCTGAAATCTGCCAGCCAGAAGCGGGGCCGGTGAGTTTTGTTTGCCAGGGAAAAGGGCCGTGGTTTGTGTTCGGGGGCCTGTGGCTGGGAGTGGCCAGCTGGCTCCTGAAAATCCACGATACGCAGGATGGTTCCCAGATGAAAGTTGGCACCAGTGTCGAGACGGGCTGGATTGATAGAGGGAAGTGGCTCCTACAATCTGCCAGCCAGATGACGGGCAGGTCAGTTTTACTTCCAGGGAAAAGGGCCGTGGTTTGTGTTCGGGGGCCTGTGGCTGGGAGTGGCCGGTAGGCACCTGAAAATCCACGATACGCAGGATGGTTCCCAGATGAAAGGTGTCACCAGTGCCAAGTTGGGCAGGTTTGATATTACCAAGTGGCTGCTGCAATGTGCCAGTCAGATGATGGGCAGGTCAGTTTTACTTGCAGGGAAAAGTGCCGTAGCTTATTTTTGGGGACTTGTGGCTGGGAGTGGCCGCCTGGCCCCTGAAAATCCACAATACGGTGGATGGCTCCCAGACCCAAGCTGGCACCAGTGCCGAGTCGGGCTGGTTTGATAGAGGCAAGTGGCTCCTGCAATCTGCCACCCAGAAGCGGGGCGGGTGAGTTTTCTTTGCCAGGGAAAAGAGCCAGGGTTTGTGTTCGGGGGCCTGTGGCTGGGAGTGGCCGGCTGGCTCCTGAAAATCAACGATGCACAGTATGTTTCCCAGATGAAAGGTGGCACCAGTGCCCCGTCAGGCTGGTTTGATAGAGGGAAGTGGCTCCTGCAATCTGCCAGCCAGATGATGGGCAGGTCAGATTTATTTCCAGGCAAAAGGGCCGTAGTATTTGTTTGGAGACCTGTGGCTGGGAGTGGTCGGCTGGCTCCTGAAAATCCACGATACACAGTATGGTTCCCAGATGAAAGGTGGCACCAGTGCCGAGTCAGGCTGGTTTGATAGAGGCAAGTGGCTCCTGCAATCTGCCAGCCAGAAGCAGGGCGGGTGAGTTTTCTTTGCCAGGGAAAAGGGCCGTGGTTTGTGTTCGGGGGCCTGTGGCTGGGAGTGGCCGGCTGGCTCCTGAAAATCCACGATACGCAGGATGGTTCCCAGACTCAAGGTTGCACTAGTGCCGAGTCGGGCTGGATGGATAGAGGCAAGTGGCTCCTGCAATCTGCCAGCCAGATGACGGGCAGGTCAGTTTTATTTCCAGGGAAAAGGGCCGTGGTTTGTGTTCGGGGGCCTGTGGCTGGGAGTGGCTGGCTGGCTCCTGAAAATCCACGATACGCAGGATGGTTCCCAGATGAAAGGTGGCACCAGTGTCGAGTCGGGCTGTTTTGATAGAGTCAAGTGGCTCCTGCAATCTGCCAGCCAGAAGCGGAGAAGAGTAGTTTTGTTTACCAGGGAAAAGGGCCGTGGTTTGTGTTCGGGAGCCTGTGGCTGGGAGTGGCCGGCTGGCCCCTGAATATCCACAATTGCTGTATGGCTCCCAGACCCAGGGTGGAACCAGTGCCAAGTCGGGCTGGTTTGATAGAGGCAAGTGGCTCCTGCAATCTGCAAGCCAGAAGCGGGGTGGTAAAGTTTTGTTTGCCAGGGAAAAGGGCCGTGGTTTGTGTTCGGGGGCCTGTGGCTAGGAGTGGCCCGCTTGCTCCTGAAAATCCACGATACGCAGGATGGTTCCCAGATGAAAGGTGGCACCAGTGCCGAGTCGGGCTGGATTGATAGAGGGAAGTGTCTCCTGCAATCTGCCAGCCAGATGATGGGCAGATCAGTTTTACTTCCAGGGAAAAGGGCCGTAGTTTGTGTTTGGGGACCTGTGGCTGGGAGTGGCCGGCTGGCTCCTGAAAATGCACGATACGCAGCATGGTTCCCAGATGAAAGGTGGCACCAGTTCCAAGTCGGGCTGGTTTGATAGAGTGACGTGGGTCGTGCAATCTGCCAGCCAGATGATGGGCAGGTCAGTTAAAATTCCAGGGAATAGGGCCGTAGTATTTGTTTGGAGAGCTGTGGATGGGAGTGGCCGCCTGGCTCCTGAAAATCCACAATGCACAGGATGGTTCCCAGATGAATGGTGGCACCAGTACCGAGTCGGGCTGGTTTGATATGGGGAAGTGGCTCCTGAAATCTGCCAGCCAGAAGCGGGGCCGGTGAGTTTTGTTTGCCAGGGAAAAGGGCCGTGGTTTGTGTTCGGGGGCCTGTGGCTGGGAGTGGCCAGCTGGCTCCTGAAAATCCACGATACGCAGGATGGTTCCCAGATGAAAGTTGGCACCAGTGTCGAGACGGGCTGGATTGATAGAGGGAAGTGGCTCCTACAATCTGCCAGCCAGATGACGGGCAGGTCAGTTTTACTTCCAGGGAAAAGGGCCGTGGTTTGTGTTCGGGGGCCTGTGGCTGGGAGTGGCCGGTAGGCACCTGAAAATCCACGATACGCAGGATGGTTCCCAGATGAAAGGTGTCACCAGTGCCAAGTTGGGCAGGTTTGATATTACCAAGTGGCTGCTGCAATGTGCCAGTCAGATGATGGGCAGGTCAGTTTTACTTGCAGGGAAAAGTGCCGTAGCTTATTTTTGGGGACTTGTGGCTGGGAGTGGCCGCCTGGCCCCTGAAAATCCACAATACGGTGGATGGCTCCCAGACCCAAGCTGGCACCAGTGCCGAGTCGGGCTGGTTTGATAGAGGCAAGTGGCTCCTGCAATCTGCCACCCAGAAGCGGGGCGGGTGAGTTTTCTTTGCCAGGGAAAAGAGCCAGGGTTTGTGTTCGGGGGCCTGTGGCTGGGAGTGGCCGGCTGGCTCCTGAAAATCAACGATGCACAGTATGTTTCCCAGATGAAAGGTGGCACCAGTGCCCCGTCAGGCTGGTTTGATAGAGGGAAGTGGCTCCTGCAATCTGCCAGCCAGATGATGGGCAGGTCAGATTTATTTCCAGGCAAAAGGGCCGTAGTATTTGTTTGGAGACCTGTGGCTGGGAGTGGTCGGCTGGCTCCTGAAAATCCACGATACACAGTATGGTTCCCAGATGAAAGGTGGCACCAGTGCCGAGTCAGGCTGGTTTGATAGAGGCAAGTGGCTCCTGCAATCTGCCAGCCAGAAGCAGGGCGGGTGAGTTTTCTTTGCCAGGGAAAAGGGCCGTGGTTTGTGTTCGGGGGCCTGTGGCTGGGAGTGGCCGGCTGGCTCCTGAAAATCCACGATACGCAGGATGGTTCCCAGACTCAAGGTGGCACCAGTGCCGAGTCGGGCTGGATTGATAGAGGCAAGTGGCTCATGCAATCTGCCAGCCAGATGACGGGCAGGTCAGTTTTACTTCCGGGGAAAAGGGCCGTGGTTTGTGTTCGGGGGCCTGTGGCTGGGAGTGGCCGGCTGGCTCCTGAAAATCCACGATACGCAGGATGGTTCCCAGATGAAAGGTGGCACCAGTGCCAAGTTGGGCAGGTTTGATATTACCAAGTGGCTGCTGCAATGTGCCAGCCAGATGATGGGCAGGTCAGTTTTACTTCCCGGGAAAAGGGCCGTAGTTTGTGTTCGGGGCCCAGTGGCTGGGAGTGGCCGGCTGGCTCCTGAAAATCCACGATACGCAGGATGGTTCCCAGATGAAAGGTGGCACCAGTGCCGAGTCGGGATGGATTGATAGAGGGAAGTGGCTCCTGCAATGTGCCAGCCAGATGATGGGCAGGTCAGTTTTACTTCCAGGGAAACGGGCCGTAGTATTTGTTTGGAGACCTGTGGCTGGGAGTGGCCGCCTGGCTCCTGAAAATCAACGATGCACAGTATGGTACCCAGATGAAAGGTGGCACCAGTGCCGAACCAGGCTGGTTTGATAGAGGGAAGTGGCTCCTGCAATCTGCAAGCCAGAAGCGGGGCGGGTGAGTTTTGTTTGCCAGGGAAAAGGGCCGTGGTTTGTGTTCGGGGGCCTGTGGCTGGGTGTGGCCGGCTGGCTCCTGAAAATCCACGATACGCAGGATGGTTCCCAGATGAAAAGTGGCACCAGTGCCAAGTCAGGCTGGTTTGATAGTACCAAGTGGCTCCTGCAATCTGCCAGCCAGAAGATGGGCAGGTCTGTTTTAATTCCAGGGAAAAGGGCCGTAGTATTTGTTTGGGGACCTGTGGCTGGGAGTGGCCGGCTGGCTCCTGAAAATGCACGATACGCAGCATGGTTCGCAGATGAAAGGTGGCACCAGTGCCGAGTCAGGCTGCTTTGATATGGGGAAGTGGCTCCTGCAATATGCCAGCCAGAAGCGGGGCGGGTGAGTTTTGTTTGCCAGGGAAAAGGGCCGTGGTTTGTGTTCGGGGGCCTGTGGCTGGGAGTGGCCGGCTGTCTCCTGAAAATCCACGATACGCAGGATGGTTCCCAGATGAAAGGTGGCACCAGTGCCAAGTCGGGCTGGATTCATAGAGGCAAGTGGCTCCTGCAATCTGCCAGCCAGATGACGGGCAGGTCAGTTTTACTTCCAGGGAAAAGGGCCGTCGTGTGTGTTTGGGGGCCTGTGGCTGGGAGTGGCCGGCTGGCTCCTGAAAATCCACAATACGCAGGATGGTTCCCAGATGAAAGGTGGCACCAGTGCCGAGTCGGGCTGGATTGATAGAGGCAAGTGGCTCCTGCAATCTGCCAGCCAGATGACGGGCAGGTCAGTTTTACTTCCAGGGAAAAGGGCCGTAGTGTGTGTTTGGGGGCCTGTGGCTGGGAGTGGCCGGCTGGCTCCTGAAAATCCACGATACGCAGGATGGTTCCCAGATGAAAGGTGGCACCAGTGCCAAGTCGGGCTGGATTCATAGAGGGAAGTGGCTCCTGCAATCTGCCAGCCAGAAGCGGGGCGGGTGAGTTTTGTTTACCAGGGAAAAGGGCCGTGGTTTGTGTTCCTGGGCCTGTGGCTGGGAGTGGCTTGCTGGCTCCTGAAAATCCACGATATGCAGGATGGTTCCCAGATGAAAGGTGGCACCAGTACCGCGTCGGGCTGGTTTGATATGGGGAAGTGGCTCCTGCAATCTGCCAGCCAGAAGCAGGGCGGGTGAGTTTTCTTTGCCCGGGAAAAGGGCCGTGGTTTGTGTTCGGGGGCCTGTGGCTGGGAGTGGCCGGCTGGCTCCTGAAAATCCACGATACGCAGGATGGTTCCCAGATGAAAGGTGGCACCAGTGCGGAGTCGGGCTGGATTGATAGAGGCAAGTGCCTCCTGCAATATGCCAGCCAGATGACGGGCAGGTCAGTTTTACTTCCAGGGAAAAGGGCCGTAGTTTGTGTTTGGGGACCTGTGGATGGGAGTGGCCGCCTGGCTCCTGAAAATCCACAATGCACAGGATGGTTCCCAGATGAAAGGTGGCACCTGTGCCGAGTCAGGCTGGTTTGATTGAGGAAAGTGTCTCCTGCAATCTGCCAGCCAGAAGCGGGGCGGGTGAGTTTTGTTTGCCAGGGAAAAGGGCCGTGGTTTGTGTTCGGGTGCCGGTGGCTGGGAGTGGCCGGCTGGCTCCTGAAAATCCACGGTACGCAGGATGGTTCCCAGATGAAAGATGGCACCAGTACCGAGTCGGGCTGGTTGGATAGAGGGAAGTGTCCTCTGCAATCTGCCAGCCAGAAGCGGGCCGGGTGAGTTTTGTTTGCCAGGGAAAAGTGCCGTGGTTTGTGTTCAGGGGCCTGTGGCTGGGAGTGGCCGGCTGGCTCCTGAAAATCCACGATACGCAGGTTGGTTCCCTGATGAAAGGTGGCACCAGTGTCGAGTCGGGCTGGTTTGATATGGGGAAGTGGCTCCTGCAACCTGCCAGCCAGAAGCGGAGTAGGGTAGTTTTATTTGCCAGGGAAAAGGGCCGTGGTTTGTTTTCGGGGGCCTGTGGCTCGGGTATGGCCGGCTGGCTCCTGAAAATCCACGATACGCAGGATGGTTCCCAGATGAAAGGTTGCACTAGTGCCGAGTCGGGCTGGATGGATAGAGGCAAGTGGCTCCTGCAATCTGCCAGCCAGATGACGGGCAGGTCAGTTTTATTTCCAGGGAAAAGGGCCGTGGTTTGTGTTCGGGGGCCTGTGGCTGGGAGTGGCTGGCTGGCTCCTGAAAATCCACGATACGCAGGATGGTTCCCAGATGAAAGGTGGCACCAGTGTCGAGTCGGGCTGTTTTGATAGAGTCAAGTGGCTCCTGCAATCTGCCAGCCAGAAGCGGAGAAGAGTAGTTTTGTTTACCAGGGAAAAGGGCCGTGGTTTGTGTTCGGGAGCCTGTGGCTGGGAGTGGCCGGCTGGCCCCTGAATATCCACAATTGCTGTATGGCTCCCAGACCCAGGGTGGAACCAGTGCCAAGTCGGGCTGGTTTGATAGAGGCAAGTGGCTCCTGCAATCTGCAAGCCAGAAGCGGGGTGGTAAAGTTTTGTTTGCCAGGGAAAAGGGCCGTGGTTTGTGTTCGGGGGCCTGTGGCTAGGAGTGGCCCGCTTGCTCCTGAAAATCCACGATACGCAGGATGGTTCCCAGATGAAAGGTGGCACCAGTGCCGAGTCGGGCTGGATTGATAGAGGGAAGTGTCTCCTGCAATCTGCCAGCCAGATGATGGGCAGATCAGTTTTACTTCCAGGGAAAAGGGCCGTAGTTTGTGTTTGGGGACCTGTGGCTGGGAGTGGCCGGCTGGCTCCTGAAAATGCACGATACGCAGCATGGTTCCCAGATGAAAGGTGGCACCAGTTCCAAGTCGGGCTGGTTTGATAGAGTGACGTGGGTCGTGCAATCTGCCAGCCAGATGATGGGCAGGTCAGTTAAAATTCCAGGGAATAGGGCCGTAGTATTTGTTTGGAGAGCTGTGGATGGGAGTGGCCGCCTGGCTCCTGAAAATCCACAATGCACAGGATGGTTCCCAGATGAATGGTGGCACCAGTACCGAGTCGGGCTGGTTTGATATGGGGAAGTGGCTCCTGAAATCTGCCAGCCAGAAGCGGGGCCGGTGAGTTTTGTTTGCCAGGGAAAAGGGCCGTGGTTTGTGTTCGGGGGCCTGTGGCTGGGAGTGGCCAGCTGGCTCCTGAAAATCCACGATACGCAGGATGGTTCCCAGATGAAAGTTGGCACCAGTGTCGAGACGGGCTGGATTGATAGAGGGAAGTGGCTCCTACAATCTGCCAGCCAGATGACGGGCAGGTCAGTTTTACTTCCAGGGAAAAGGGCCGTGGTTTGTGTTCGGGGGCCTGTGGCTGGGAGTGGCCGGTAGGCACCTGAAAATCCACGATACGCAGGATGGTTCCCAGATGAAAGGTGTCACCAGTGCCAAGTTGGGCAGGTTTGATATTACCAAGTGGCTGCTGCAATGTGCCAGTCAGATGATGGGCAGGTCAGTTTTACTTGCAGGGAAAAGTGCCGTAGCTTATTTTTGGGGACTTGTGGCTGGGAGTGGCCGCCTGGCCCCTGAAAATCCACAATACGGTGGATGGCTCCCAGACCCAAGCTGGCACCAGTGCCGAGTCGGGCTGGTTTGATAGAGGCAAGTGGCTCCTGCAATCTGCCACCCAGAAGCGGGGCGGGTGAGTTTTCTTTGCCAGGGAAAAGAGCCAGGGTTTGTGTTCGGGGGCCTGTGGCTGGGAGTGGCCGGCTGGCTCCTGAAAATCAACGATGCACAGTATGTTTCCCAGATGAAAGGTGGCACCAGTGCCCCGTCAGGCTGGTTTGATAGAGGGAAGTGGCTCCTGCAATCTGCCAGCCAGATGATGGGCAGGTCAGATTTATTTCCAGGCAAAAGGGCCGTAGTATTTGTTTGGAGACCTGTGGCTGGGAGTGGTCGGCTGGCTCCTGAAAATCCACGATACACAGTATGGTTCCCAGATGAAAGGTGGCACCAGTGCCGAGTCAGGCTGGTTTGATAGAGGCAAGTGGCTCCTGCAATCTGCCAGCCAGAAGCAGGGCGGGTGAGTTTTCTTTGCCAGGGAAAAGGGCCGTGGTTTGTGTTCGGGGGCCTGTGGCTGGGAGTGGCCGGCTGGCTCCTGAAAATCCACGATACGCAGGATGGTTCCCAGACTCAAGGTTGCACTAGTGCCGAGTCGGGCTGGATGGATAGAGGCAAGTGGCTCCTGCAATCTGCCAGCCAGATGACGGGCAGGTCAGTTTTATTTCCAGGGAAAAGGGCCGTGGTTTGTGTTCGGGGGCCTGTGGCTGGGAGTGGCTGGCTGGCTCCTGAAAATCCACGATACGCAGGATGGTTCCCAGATGAAAGGTGGCACCAGTGTCGAGTCGGGCTGTTTTGATAGAGTCAAGTGGCTCCTGCAATCTGCCAGCCAGAAGCGGAGAAGAGTAGTTTTGTTTACCAGGGAAAAGGGCCGTGGTTTGTGTTCGGGAGCCTGTGGCTGGGAGTGGCCGGCTGGCCCCTGAATATCCACAATTGCTGTATGGCTCCCAGACCCAGGGTGGAACCAGTGCCAAGTCGGGCTGGTTTGATAGAGGCAAGTGGCTCCTGCAATCTGCAAGCCAGAAGCGGGGTGGTAAAGTTTTGTTTGCCAGGGAAAAGGGCCGTGGTTTGTGTTCGGGGGCCTGTGGCTAGGAGTGGCCCGCTTGCTCCTGAAAATCCACGATACGCAGGATGGTTCCCAGATGAAAGGTGGCACCAGTGCCGAGTCGGGCTGGATTGATAGAGGGAAGTGTCTCCTGCAATCTGCCAGCCAGATGATGGGCAGATCAGTTTTACTTCCAGGGAAAAGGGCCGTAGTTTGTGTTTGGGGACCTGTGGCTGGGAGTGGCCGGCTGGCTCCTGAAAATGCACGATACGCAGCATGGTTCCCAGATGAAAGGTGGCACCAGTTCCAAGTCGGGCTGGTTTGATAGAGTGACGTGGGTCGTGCAATCTGCCAGCCAGATGATGGGCAGGTCAGTTAAAATTCCAGGGAATAGGGCCGTAGTATTTGTTTGGAGAGCTGTGGATGGGAGTGGCCGCCTGGCTCCTGAAAATCCACAATGCACAGGATGGTTCCCAGATGAATGGTGGCACCAGTACCGAGTCGGGCTGGTTTGATATGGGGAAGTGGCTCCTGAAATCTGCCAGCCAGAAGCGGGGCCGGTGAGTTTTGTTTGCCAGGGAAAAGGGCCGTGGTTTGTGTTCGGGGGCCTGTGGCTGGGAGTGGCCAGCTGGCTCCTGAAAATCCACGATACGCAGGATGGTTCCCAGATGAAAGTTGGCACCAGTGTCGAGACGGGCTGGATTGATAGAGGGAAGTGGCTCCTACAATCTGCCAGCCAGATGACGGGCAGGTCAGTTTTACTTCCAGGGAAAAGGGCCGTGGTTTGTGTTCGGGGGCCTGTGGCTGGGAGTGGCCGGTAGGCACCTGAAAATCCACGATACGCAGGATGGTTCCCAGATGAAAGGTGTCACCAGTGCCAAGTTGGGCAGGTTTGATATTACCAAGTGGCTGCTGCAATGTGCCAGTCAGATGATGGGCAGGTCAGTTTTACTTGCAGGGAAAAGTGCCGTAGCTTATTTTTGGGGACTTGTGGCTGGGAGTGGCCGCCTGGCCCCTGAAAATCCACAATACGGTGGATGGCTCCCAGACCCAAGCTGGCACCAGTGCCGAGTCGGGCTGGTTTGATAGAGGCAAGTGGCTCCTGCAATCTGCCACCCAGAAGCGGGGCGGGTGAGTTTTCTTTGCCAGGGAAAAGAGCCAGGGTTTGTGTTCGGGGGCCTGTGGCTGGGAGTGGCCGGCTGGCTCCTGAAAATCAACGATGCACAGTATGTTTCCCAGATGAAAGGTGGCACCAGTGCCCCGTCAGGCTGGTTTGATAGAGGGAAGTGGCTCCTGCAATCTGCCAGCCAGATGATGGGCAGGTCAGATTTATTTCCAGGCAAAAGGGCCGTAGTATTTGTTTGGAGACCTGTGGCTGGGAGTGGTCGGCTGGCTCCTGAAAATCCACGATACACAGTATGGTTCCCAGATGAAAGGTGGCACCAGTGCCGAGTCAGGCTGGTTTGATAGAGGCAAGTGGCTCCTGCAATCTGCCAGCCAGAAGCAGGGCGGGTGAGTTTTCTTTGCCAGGGAAAAGGGCCGTGGTTTGTGTTCGGGGGCCTGTGGCTGGGAGTGGCCGGCTGGCTCCTGAAAATCCACGATACGCAGGATGGTTCCCAGACTCAAGGTGGCACCAGTGCCGAGTCGGGCTGGATTGATAGAGGCAAGTGGCTCATGCAATCTGCCAGCCAGATGACGGGCAGGTCAGTTTTACTTCCGGGGAAAAGGGCCGTGGTTTGTGTTCGGGGGCCTGTGGCTGGGAGTGGCCGGCTGGCTCCTGAAAATCCACGATACGCAGGATGGTTCCCAGATGAAAGGTGGCACCAGTGCCAAGTTGGGCAGGTTTGATATTACCAAGTGGCTGCTGCAATGTGCCAGCCAGATGATGGGCAGGTCAGTTTTACTTCCCGGGAAAAGGGCCGTAGTTTGTGTTCGGGGCCCAGTGGCTGGGAGTGGCCGGCTGGCTCCTGAAAATCCACGATACGCAGGATGGTTCCCAGATGAAAGGTGGCACCAGTGCCGAGTCGGGATGGATTGATAGAGGGAAGTGGCTCCTGCAATGTGCCAGCCAGATGATGGGCAGGTCAGTTTTACTTCCAGGGAAACGGGCCGTAGTATTTGTTTGGAGACCTGTGGCTGGGAGTGGCCGCCTGGCTCCTGAAAATCAACGATGCACAGTATGGTACCCAGATGAAAGGTGGCACCAGTGCCGAACCAGGCTGGTTTGATAGAGGGAAGTGGCTCCTGCAATCTGCAAGCCAGAAGCGGGGCGGGTGAGTTTTGTTTGCCAGGGAAAAGGGCCGTGGTTTGTGTTCGGGGGCCTGTGGCTGGGTGTGGCCGGCTGGCTCCTGAAAATCCACGATACGCAGGATGGTTCCCAGATGAAAAGTGGCACCAGTGCCAAGTCAGGCTGGTTTGATAGTACCAAGTGGCTCCTGCAATCTGCCAGCCAGAAGATGGGCAGGTCTGTTTTAATTCCAGGGAAAAGGGCCGTAGTATTTGTTTGGGGACCTGTGGCTGGGAGTGGCCGGCTGGCTCCTGAAAATGCACGATACGCAGCATGGTTCGCAGATGAAAGGTGGCACCAGTGCCGAGTCAGGCTGCTTTGATATGGGGAAGTGGCTCCTGCAATATGCCAGCCAGAAGCGGGGCGGGTGAGTTTTGTTTGCCAGGGAAAAGGGCCGTGGTTTGTGTTCGGGGGCCTGTGGCTGGGAGTGGCCGGCTGTCTCCTGAAAATCCACGATACGCAGGATGGTTCCCAGATGAAAGGTGGCACCAGTGCCAAGTCGGGCTGGATTCATAGAGGCAAGTGGCTCCTGCAATCTGCCAGCCAGATGACGGGCAGGTCAGTTTTACTTCCAGGGAAAAGGGCCGTCGTGTGTGTTTGGGGGCCTGTGGCTGGGAGTGGCCGGCTGGCTCCTGAAAATCCACAATACGCAGGATGGTTCCCAGATGAAAGGTGGCACCAGTGCCGAGTCGGGCTGGATTGATAGAGGCAAGTGGCTCCTGCAATCTGCCAGCCAGATGACGGGCAGGTCAGTTTTACTTCCAGGGAAAAGGGCCGTAGTGTGTGTTTGGGGGCCTGTGGCTGGGAGTGGCCGGCTGGCTCCTGAAAATCCACGATACGCAGGATGGTTCCCAGATGAAAGGTGGCACCAGTGCCAAGTCGGGCTGGATTCATAGAGGGAAGTGGCTCCTGCAATCTGCCAGCCAGAAGCGGGGCGGGTGAGTTTTGTTTACCAGGGAAAAGGGCCGTGGTTTGTGTTCCTGGGCCTGTGGCTGGGAGTGGCTTGCTGGCTCCTGAAAATCCACGATATGCAGGATGGTTCCCAGATGAAAGGTGGCACCAGTACCGCGTCGGGCTGGTTTGATATGGGGAAGTGGCTCCTGCAATCTGCCAGCCAGAAGCAGGGCGGGTGAGTTTTCTTTGCCCGGGAAAAGGGCCGTGGTTTGTGTTCGGGGGCCTGTGGCTGGGAGTGGCCGGCTGGCTCCTGAAAATCCACGATACGCAGGATGGTTCCCAGATGAAAGGTGGCACCAGTGCGGAGTCGGGCTGGATTGATAGAGGCAAGTGCCTCCTGCAATATGCCAGCCAGATGACGGGCAGGTCAGTTTTACTTCCAGGGAAAAGGGCCGTAGTTTGTGTTTGGGGACCTGTGGATGGGAGTGGCCGCCTGGCTCCTGAAAATCCACAATGCACAGGATGGTTCCCAGATGAAAGGTGGCACCTGTGCCGAGTCAGGCTGGTTTGATTGAGGAAAGTGTCTCCTGCAATCTGCCAGCCAGAAGCGGGGCGGGTGAGTTTTGTTTGCCAGGGAAAAGGGCCGTGGTTTGTGTTCGGGTGCCGGTGGCTGGGAGTGGCCGGCTGGCTCCTGAAAATCCACGGTACGCAGGATGGTTCCCAGATGAAAGATGGCACCAGTACCGAGTCGGGCTGGTTGGATAGAGGGAAGTGTCCTCTGCAATCTGCCAGCCAGAAGCGGGCCGGGTGAGTTTTGTTTGCCAGGGAAAAGTGCCGTGGTTTGTGTTCAGGGGCCTGTGGCTGGGAGTGGCCGGCTGGCTCCTGAAAATCCACGATACGCAGGTTGGTTCCCTGATGAAAGGTGGCACCAGTGTCGAGTCGGGCTGGTTTGATATGGGGAAGTGGCTCCTGCAACCTGCCAGCCAGAAGCGGAGTAGGGTAGTTTTATTTGCCAGGGAAAAGGGCCGTGGTTTGTTTTCGGGGGCCTGTGGCTCGGGTATGGCCGGCTGGCTCCTGAAAATCCACGATACGCAGGATGGTTCCCAGATGAAAGGTTGCACTAGTGCCGAGTCGGGCTGGATGGATAGAGGCAAGTGGCTCCTGCAATCTGCCAGCCAGATGACGGGCAGGTCAGTTTTATTTCCAGGGAAAAGGGCCGTGGTTTGTGTTCGGGGGCCTGTGGCTGGGAGTGGCTGGCTGGCTCCTGAAAATCCACGATACGCAGGATGGTTCCCAGATGAAAGGTGGCACCAGTTTCGAGTCGGGCTGTTTTGATAGAGTCAAGTGGCTCCTGCAATCTGCCAGCCAGAAGCGGAGAAGAGTAGTTTTGTTTACCAGGGAAAAGGGCCGTGGTTTGTGTTCGGGAGCCTGTGGCTGGGAGTGGCCGGCTGGCCCCTGAATATCCACAATTGCTGTATGGCTCCCAGACCCAGGGTGGAACCAGTGCCAAGTCGGGCTGGTTTGATAGAGGCAAGTGGCTCCTGCAATCTGCAAGCCAGAAGCGGGGTGGTAAAGTTTTGTTTGCCAGGGAAAAGGGCCGTGGTTTGTGTTCGGGGGCCTGTGGCTAGGAGTGGCCCGCTTGCTCCTGAAAATCCACGATACGCAGGATGGTTCCCAGATGAAAGGTGGCACCAGTGCCGAGTCGGGCTGGATTGATAGAGGGAAGTGTCTCCTGCAATCTGCCAGCCAGATGATGGGCAGATCAGTTTTACTTCCAGGGAAAAGGGCCGTAGTTTGTGTTTGGGGACCTGTGGCTGGGAGTGGCCGGCTGGCTCCTGAAAATGCACGATACGCAGCATGGTTCCCAGATGAAAGGTGGCACCAGTTCCAAGTCGGGCTGGTTTGATAGAGTGACGTGGGTCGTGCAATCTGCCAGCCAGATGATGGGCAGGTCAGTTAAAATTCCAGGGAATAGGGCCGTAGTATTTGTTTGGAGAGCTGTGGATGGGAGTGGCCGCCTGGCTCCTGAAAATCCACAATGCACAGGATGGTTCCCAGATGAATGGTGGCACCAGTACCGAGTCGGGCTGGTTTGATATGGGGAAGTGGCTCCTGAAATCTGCCAGCCAGAAGCGGGGCCGGTGAGTTTTGTTTGCCAGGGAAAAGGGCCGTGGTTTGTGTTCGGGGGCCTGTGGCTGGGAGTGGCCAGCTGGCTCCTGAAAATCCACGATACGCAGGATGGTTCCCAGATGAAAGTTGGCACCAGTGTCGAGACGGGCTGGATTGATAGAGGGAAGTGGCTCCTACAATCTGCCAGCCAGATGACGGGCAGGTCAGTTTTACTTCCAGGGAAAAGGGCCGTGGTTTGTGTTCGGGGGCCTGTGGCTGGGAGTGGCCGGTAGGCACCTGAAAATCCACGATACGCAGGATGGTTCCCAGATGAAAGGTGTCACCAGTGCCAAGTTGGGCAGGTTTGATATTACCAAGTGGCTGCTGCAATGTGCCAGTCAGATGATGGGCAGGTCAGTTTTACTTGCAGGGAAAAGTGCCGTAGCTTATTTTTGGGGACTTGTGGCTGGGAGTGGCCGCCTGGCCCCTGAAAATCCACAATACGGTGGATGGCTCCCAGACCCAAGCTGGCACCAGTGCCGAGTCGGGCTGGTTTGATAGAGGCAAGTGGCTCCTGCAATCTGCCACCCAGAAGCGGGGCGGGTGAGTTTTCTTTGCCAGGGAAAAGAGCCAGGGTTTGTGTTCGGGGGCCTGTGGCTGGGAGTGGCCGGCTGGCTCCTGAAAATCAACGATGCACAGTATGTTTCCCAGATGAAAGGTGGCACCAGTGCCCCGTCAGGCTGGTTTGATAGAGGGAAGTGGCTCCTGCAATCTGCCAGCCAGATGATGGGCAGGTCAGATTGATTTCCAGGCAAAAGGGCCGTAGTATTTGTTTGGAGACCTGTGGCTGGGAGTGGTCGGCTGGCTCCTGAAAATCCACGATACACAGTATGGTTCCCAGATGAAAGGTGGCACCAGTGCCGAGTCAGGCTGGTTTGATAGAGGCAAGTGGCTCCTGCAATCTGCCAGCCAGAAGCAGGGCGGGTGAGTTTTCTTTGCCAGGGAAAAGGGCCGTGGTTTGTGTTCGGGGGCCTGTGGCTGGGAGTGGCCGGCTGGCTCCTGAAAATCCACGATACGCAGGATGGTTCCCAGACTCAAGGTGGCACCAGTGCCGAGTCGGGCTGGATTGATAGAGGCAAGTGGCTCATGCAATCTGCCAGCCAGATGACGGGCAGGTCAGTTTTACTTCCGGGGAAAAGGGCCGTGGTTTGTGTTCGGGGGCCTGTGGCTGGGAGTGGCCGGCTGGCTCCTGAAAATCCACGATACGCAGGATGGTTCCCAGATGAAAGGTGGCACCAGTGCCAAGTTGGGCAGGTTTGATATTACCAAGTGGCTGCTGCAATGTGCCAGCCAGATGATGGGCAGGTCAGTTTTACTTCCCGGGAAAAGGGCCGTAGTTTGTGTTCGGGGCCCAGTGGCTGGGAGTGGCCGGCTGGCTCCTGAAAATCCACGATACGCAGGATGGTTCCCAGATGAAAGGTGGCACCAGTGCCGAGTCGGGATGGATTGATAGAGGGAAGTGGCTCCTGCAATGTGCCAGCCAGATGATGGGCAGGTCAGTTTTACTTCCAGGGAAACGGGCCGTAGTATTTGTTTGGAGACCTGTGGCTGGGAGTGGCCGCCTGGCTCCTGAAAATCAACGATGCACAGTATGGTACCCAGATGAAAGGTGGCACCAGTGCCGAACCAGGCTGGTTTGATAGAGGGAAGTGGCTCCTGCAATCTGCAAGCCAGAAGCGGGGCGGGTGAGTTTTGTTTGCCAGGGAAAAGGGCCGTGGTTTGTGTTCGGGGGCCTGTGGCTGGGTGTGGCCGGCTGGCTCCTGAAAATCCACGATACGCAGGATGGTTCCCAGATGAAAAGTGGCACCAGTGCCAAGTCAGGCTGGTTTGATAGTACCAAGTGGCTCCTGCAATCTGCCAGCCAGAAGATGGGCAGGTCTGTTTTAATTCCAGGGAAAAGGGCCGTAGTATTTGTTTGGGGACCTGTGGCTGGGAGTGGCCGGCTGGCTCCTGAAAATGCACGATACGCAGCATGGTTCGCAGATGAAAGGTGGCACCAGTGCCGAGTCAGGCTGCTTTGATATGGGGAAGTGGCTCCTGCAATATGCCAGCCAGAAGCGGGGCGGGTGAGTTTTGTTTGCCAGGGAAAAGGGCCGTGGTTTGTGTTCGGGGGCCTGTGGCTGGGAGTGGCCGGCTGTCTCCTGAAAATCCACGATACGCAGGATGGTTCCCAGATGAAAGGTGGCACCAGTGCCAAGTCGGGCTGGATTCATAGAGGCAAGTGGCTCCTGCAATCTGCCAGCCAGATGACGGGCAGGTCAGTTTTACTTCCAGGGAAAAGGGCCGTAGTGTGTGTTTGGGGGCCTGTGGCTGGGAGTGGCCGGCTGGCTCCTGAAAATCCACAATACGCAGGATGGTTCCCAGATGAAAGGTGGCACCAGTGCCGAGTCGGGCTGGATTGATAGAGGCAAGTGGCTCCTGCAATCTGCCAGCCAGATGACGGGCAGGTCAGTTTTACTTCCAGGGAAAAGGGCCGTAGTGTGTGTTTGGGGGCCTGTGGCTGGGAGTGGCCGGCTGGCTCCTGAAAATCCACGATACGCAGGATGGTTCCCAGATGAAAGGTGGCACCAGTGCCAAGTCGGGCTGGATTCATAGAGGGAAGTGGCTCCTGCAATCTGCCAGCCAGAAGCGGGGCGGGTGAGTTTTGTTTACCAGGGAAAAGGGCCGTGGTTTGTGTTCCTGGGCCTGTGGCTGGGAGTGGCTTGCTGGCTCCTGAAAATCCACGATATGCAGGATGGTTCCCAGATGAAAGGTGGCGCCAGTACCGCGTCGGGCTGGTTTGATAGAGGGAAGTGTCTCCTGCAATCTGCCAGCCAGAAGCGGGGCGGGTGAGTTTTCTTTGCCAGGGAACAGGGCCATGGTTTGTGTTCGGGGGCCTGTGGCTGGGAGTGGCCGGCTGGCTCCTGAAAATCCACGATACGCAGGATGGTTCCCAGATGAAAGGTGGCACCAGTGCCGAGTCGGGCTGGATTGATAGAGGCAAGTGGCTCCTGCAATCTGCCAGCCAGATGACACGCAGGTCAGTTTTACTTCAGGGAAAAGGGCCGTAGTTTGTGTTTGGGGGCCTGTGGCTGGGAGTGGCCGGCTGGCTCCTGAAAATCCACGATACGCAGGATGGTTCCCAGATGAAAGGTGGCACCAGTGCCAAGTTGGGCTGGTTTGATAGAGGGAAGTGGCTCCTGCAATCTGCCAGCCAGAAGCGGGGCGGGTGAGTTTTGTTTACCAGGGAAAAGGGCCGTGGTTTGTGTTCGTGTGCCTGTGGCTGGGAGTGGCCGGCTGGCTCCTGAAAATCCACGATACGCAGGATGGTTCCCAGATGAAAGGTAGCGCCAGTACCGCGTCGGGCTGGTTTGATAGAGGGAAGTGTCTCCTGCAATCTGCCAGCCAGAAGCGGGGCCGGTGAGTTTTCTTTGCCAGGGAAAAGGGCCGTGATTTCTGTTCCGTGGCCTGTGGCTGGGAGTGGCCGGCTGGCTCCTGAAAATCCACGATACGCAGGATGGTTCCCAGATGAAAGGTGGCACCAGTGCCGAGTCGGGCTGGATTGATAGAGGCAAGTGGCTCCTGCAATCTGCCAGCCAGATGACATGCAGGTCAGTTTTACTTCCAGGGAAAAGGGCCGTAGTTTGTGTTTGGGGGCCTGTGGCTGGGAGTGGCCGGCTGGCTCCTGAAAATCCACGATACGCAGGATAGCTCCCAGATGAAAGGTGGCACCAATGTCGAGTCGGGCTGGATTGATAGAGGCAAGTGGCTCCTGCAATCTGCCAGCCAGATGACGGGCAGGTCAGTTTTACTTCCAGGGAAAAGGGCCGTGGTTTGTGTTCGGGGGGCTGTGGGTGGGAGTGGCCGGCTGGCTCCTGAAAATCCACGATACGCAGGATGGTTCCCAGATGAAAGGTGGCAGCAGTGCCAAGTTGGACAGGTTTGATATTACCAAGTGGCTGCTGCAATGTGCCAGCGAGATGATGGGCAGGTCTGTTTTACTTCCAGGGAAAGGGGCCGTAGTTTGTGTTCGGGGGCCTGTGGCTGGGAGTGGCCGGCTGGCTCCTGAAAATCCACAATTCGCAGGATGGTTCCCAGATGAAAGGTGGCACCAGTACTGAGTCGGGCTGGATTGATAGAGGGAAGTGTCTCCTGCAATCTGCCAGCCAGATGACGGGCAGGTCAGTTTTACTTCCAGGGAAAAGGGCCGTAGTGTGTGTTTGGGGGCCTGTGGCTGGGAGTGGCCGGCTGGCTCCTGAAAATCCACGATACACAGGATGGTTCCCAGATGAAAGGTGGCACCAGTGCCAAGTTGGGCAGTTTTGATATTACCAAGTGCCTGCTGCAATGTGTCAGCTAGATGATGGGCATGTCAGTTTTACTTCCAGGGAAAAGGGCCGTGATTTGTGTTCGGGGGCCTGTGGCTGGGAGTGGCCGGCTGGCTCCTGAAACTCCACAATACGCAGGATGGTTCCCAGATGAAAGGTGGCACCAGTGCCGAGTCGGGCTGGATTGATAGAGGCAAGTGGCTCCTGCAATCTGCCAGCCAGATGACGGGCAGGTCAGTTTTACTTCCAGGGAAAAGGGCCGTAGTGTGTGTTTGGGGGCCTGTGGCTGGGAGTGGCCGGCTGGCTCCTGAAAATCCACGATACGCAGGATGGTTCCCAGATGAAAGGTGGCACCAGTGCCAAGTTGGGCTGGTTTGATAGAGGGAAGTGGCTCCTGCAATCTGCCAGCCAGAAGCGGGGCGGGTGAGTTTTGTTTACCAGGGAAAAGGGCCGTGGTTTGTGTTCGTGGGCCTGTGGCTGGGAGTGGCCGGCTGGCTCCTGAAAATCCACGATACGCAGGATGGTTCCCAGATGAAAGGTAGCGCCAGTACCGCGTCGGGCTGGTTTGATAGAGGGAAGTGTCTCCTGCAATCTGCCAGCCAGAAGCGGGGCCGGTGAGTTTTCTTTGCCAGGGAAAAGGGCCGTGATTTCTGTTCCGTGGCCTGTGGCTGGGAGTGGCCGGCTGGCTCCTGAAAATCCACGATACGCAGGATGGTTCCCAGATGAAAGGTGGCACCAGTGCCGAGTCGGGCTGGATTGATAGAGGCAAGTGGCTCCTGCAATCTGCCAGCCAGATGACATGCAGGTCAGTTTTACTTCCAGGGAAAAGGGCCGTAGTTTGTGTTTGGGGGCCTGTGGCTGGGAGTGGCCGGCTGGCTCCTGAAAATCCACGATACGCAGGATAGTTCCCAGATGAAAGGTGGCACCAATGTCGAGTCGGGCTGGATTGATAGAGGCAAGTGGCTCCTGCAATCTGCCAGCCAGATGACGGGCAGGTCAGTTTTACTTCCAGGGAAAAGGGCCGTGGTTTGTGTTCGGGGGGCTGTGGGTGGGAGTGGCCGGCTGGCTCCTGAAAATCCACGATACGCAGGATGGTTCCCAGATGAAAGGTGGCAGCAGTGCCAAGTTGGACAGGTTTGATATTACCAAGTGGCTGCTGCAATGTGCCAGAGAGATGATGGGCAGGTCTGTTTTACTTCCAGGGAAAGGGGCCGTAGTTTGTGTTCGGGGGCCTGTGGCTGGGAGTGGCCGGCTGGCTCCTGAAAATCCACAATTCGCAGGATGGTTCCCAGATGAAAGGTGGCACCAGTACTGAGTCGGGCTGGATTGATATGGGGAAGTGTCTCCTGCAATCTGCCAGCCAGAAGCGGGGCGGGTGAGTTTTGTTTTCCAGGGAAAAGGGCCGTGGTTTGTGTTCGGGGCCCAGTGGCTGGGAGTGGCCGGCTGGCTCCTGAAAATCCACGATACGCAGGATGGTTCCCAGATGAAAGGTGGCAGCAGTGCCGAGTAGGGCTGGATTGATAGAGGCAAGTGGCTCATGCAATCTGCCAGCCAGATGACGGGCAGGTCAGTTTTACTTCCAGGGAAAAGGGCCGTGGTTTGTGTTCGGGGGCCTGTGGCTGGGAATGGCCGGCTGGCTCCTGAAAATCCACGATACGCAGGATGGTTCCCAGATGAAAGGTGGCACCAGTGCCAAGTTGGGCAGGTTTGATATTACCAAGTGGCTGCTGCAATGTGCCAGCTGGATGATGGGCAGGTCAGTTTTACTTCCCGGGAAAAGGTCCGTAGTTTGTGTTCGGGGCCCGGTGGCTGGGAATGGCCAGCTGGCTCCTGTAAATCCACGTTACGCAGGATGTTTCCCAGATGAAAGGTGGCACCAGTGCCGAGTCGGGCTGGATTGATAGAGGGAAGTGGCTCCTGCAATGTGCCAGCCAGATGATGGGCAAGTCAGTTTTACTTCCAGGGAAACGGGCCGTAGTATTTGTTTGGAGACCTGTGGCTGGGAGTGGCCGCCTGGCTCCTGAAAATCCACGATGCACAGTATGGTACCCAGATGAAAGGTGGCACCAGTGCCGAACCAGGCTGGTTTGATAGAGGGAAGTGGCTCCTGCAATCTGCCAGCCAGAAGCGGGGCGGGTGAGTTTTGTTTGCCAGGGAAAAGGGCCGTGGTTTGTGTTCGGGGGCCTGTGGCTGGGAGTGGCCGGCTGGCTCCTGAAAATCCACGATACGCAGGATGGTTCCCAGATGAAAAGTGGCACCAGTGCCAAGTCAGGCTGGTTTGATAGTACCAAGTGGCTCCTGCAATCTGCCAGCCAGAAGATGGGCAGGTCTGTTTTAATTCCAGGGAAAAGGGCCGTAGTATTTGTTTGGGGACCTGTGGCTGGGAGTGGCCGGCTGGCTCCTGAAAATCCACGATACGCACGATGGTTCCCAGATGAAAGGTGCACCAGTGTCGAGTCGGGCTGGTTTGATATGGGGAAGTGGCTCCTGCAATCTTCCAGCCAGAAGCGGGGTGGGTTAGTTTTTGTTTGCAAGGGAAAAGGGCCGTGGTTTGTGTTGGGGGCCTGTGGCTGGGAGTGGCCTGCTGGCTCCTTAAAATCCACGATACGCAGGATGGTTCCCAGATGAAAGGTGGCACCAGTGCCGAGTCAGGCTGGTTTGATAGAGCAAAGTGGCTCCTGCAATCTGCCAGCCAGAAGCGAGGCGGGTGAGTTTTGTTTGCCAGGGAAAAGGGCCGTGGTTTGTGTTCGGGGGCCTGTGGCTGGGAGTGGCCGGCTGTCTCCTGAAAATCCACGATACGCAGGATGGTTCCCAGATGAAAGGTGGCACCAGTGCCAAGTCGGGCTGGATTCATAGAGGCAAGTGGCTCCTGCAATCTGCCAGCCAGATGACGGGCAGGTCAGTTTTACTTCCAGGGAAAAGGGCCGTAGTGTGTGTTTGGGGGCCTGTGGCTGGGAGTGGCCGGCTGGCTCCTGAAAATCCACGATACACAGGATGGTTCCCAGATGAAAGGTGGCACCAGTGCCAAGTTGGGCAGGTTTGATATTACCAAGTGCCTGCTGCAATGTGTCAGCTAGATGATGGGCAGGTCAGTTTTACTTCCAGGGAAAAGGGCCGTGGTTTGTGTTCGGGGGCCTGTGGCTGGGAGTGGCCGGCTGGCTCCTGAAAATCCACGATACGCAGGATGGTTCCCAGATGAAAGGTGGCACCAGTGCCGAGTCGGGCTGGATTGATAGAGGCAAGTGGCTCCTGCAATCTGCCAGCCAGATGACACGCAGGTCAGTTTTACTTCCAGGGAAAAGGGCCGTAGTGTGTGTTTGGGGGCCTGTGGCTGGGAGTGGCCGGCTGGCTCCTGAAAATCCACGATTCGCTGGATGGTTCCCAGATGAAAGGTGGCACCAGTGCCAAGTCGGGCTGGATTCATAGAGGGAAGTGGCTCCTGCAATCTGCCAGCCAGAAGCGGGGCGGGTGAGTTTTCTTTGCAAGGGAAAAGGGCCGTGGTTTGTGTTTGGGGGCCTGTGGCTGGGAGTGGCCGGCTGGCTCCTGAAAATCCACGATACGCAGGATGGTTCCCAGATGAAAGGTGGCGCCAGTACCGCGTCGGGCTGGTTTGATAGAGGGAAGTGTCTCCTGCAATCTGCCAGCCAGAAGCGGGGCCGGTGAGTTTTCTTTGCCAGGGAAAATGGCCGTGATTTCTGTTCCGTGGCCTGTGGCTGGGAGTGGCCGGCTGGCTCCTGAAAATCCACAATACGCAGGATGGTTCCCAGATGAAAGGTGGCACCAGTGCCGAGTCGGGCTGGATTGATAGAGGCAAGTGGCTCCTGCAATCTGCCAGCCAGATGACGGGCAGGTCAGTTTTACTTCCAGGGAAAAGGGCCGTAGTTTGTGTTTGGGGGCCTGTGGCTGGGAGTGGCCGGCTGGCTCCTGAAAATCCACGATACGCAGGATAGTTCTCAGATGAAATGTGGCACCACTGTCGAGTCGGGCTGGATTGATAGAGGCAAGTGGCTCCTGCAATCTGCCAGCCAGATGACGGGCAGGTCAGTTTTACTTCCAGGGAAAAGGGCCGTGGTTTGTGTTTGGGGGGCTGTGGGTGGGAGTGGCCTGCTGGCTCCTGAAAATCCACGATACGCAGGATGGTTCCCAGATGAAAGGTGGCAGCAGTGCCAAGTTGGACAGGTTTGATATTACCAAGTGGCTGCTGCAATGTGCCAGCGAGATGATGGGCAGGTCTGTTTTACTTCCAGGGAAAGGGGCCGTAGTTTGTGTTCGGGGGCCTGTGGCTGGGAGTGGCCGGCTGGCTCCTGAAAATCCACAATTCGCAGGATGGTTCCCAGATGAAAGGTGGCACCAGTGTCGAGTCGGGCTTGTTTGATATGGGGAAGTGGCTCCAGCAATCTTCCAGCCAGAAGCGTATTGTGTTAGTTTTGTTTGCAAGGGAAAAGGGCCGTGGTTTGTGTTCGGAGGCCTGTGGCTGGGAGTGGCCGGCTGGCTCCTGAAAATCCACGATTCGCAGGATGGCTCACAGGCCCAAGGTGACACCAGTGCCGAGTCGGGCTGGATTGATAGAAGGAAGTGGCTCCTGCAATCGGCCAGCCAGAAGCAGGGTGGGTGAGTTTTCCTTGCCAGGGAAAAGGGCCGTGGTTTGTGTTCGGGGGCCTGTGGCTGGGAGTGGCCGGCTGGCTCCTGAAAATCCATTATACGCAGGATGGTTCCAAGATGAAAGGTGGCACCAGTGCCGAGTCTGGCTGGATTGATAGAGGCAAGTGGCTCCTGCAAGCTGCCAGCCAGATGACGGGCAGGTCAGTCTTACTTCCAGGGAAAAGGGCCGTAGTTTTGTTTGGGGGCCTGTGGCTGGGAGTGGCCGGCTGGTTCCTGAAAATCCACGATACGCAGGATGGTTCCCAGATGAAAGGTGGCACCAGTGCCAAGTCGGGCTGGATTGATAGAGGCAAGTGGCTCCTGCAATCTGCCAGCAAGATGATGGGCAGGTCAGTTTCAATTCCAGGGAAAAGGGCCGTAGTATTTGTTTGGAGACCTGTGGCCGGGAGTGGCCGCCTGGCTCCTCAAAATGCACGATACGCAGGATGGTTCCCAGATGAAAGGTGGCACCAGTGCCAAGTTGGACAGGTTTGATATTACCAAGTGGCTGTTGCAATGTGCCAGCCAGATGATGGGCAGGTCAGTTTTACTTGCAGGGAAAAGGGCCGTAGCTTATTTTTGGGGACTTGTGGCTGGGAGTGGCCGGCTGGCCCCTGAAAATCCACAATACGCTGGATGGCTCCCAGACCCAAGTTGGCACCAGTGCCGAGTCGGGCTGGTTTGATAGAGGGAAGTGGCTCCTGCAATCTGCCAGCCAGAAGCGGGGCGGGTGAGTTTTGTTTGCCAGGGAAAAGGGCCGTGGTTTGTGTTCGGGGGCCTGTGGCTGGGAGTGGCCGGCTGGCTCCTGAAAATCCACGATACGCAGGATGGTTCCCAGATGAAAAGTGGCACCAGTGCCAAGTCAGACTGGTTTGATAATACCAAGTGGCTCCTGCAATCTGCCAGCAAGAAGATGGGCATGTCTGTTTTAATTCCAGGGAATAGGGCCGTAGTGTTTGTTTGAGGACCTGTGGCTGGGAGTGGCCGGCTGGCTCCTGAAAATCCACGATACGCACGATGGTTCCCAGATGAAAGGTGCACCAGTGTTGAGTCGGGCTGGTTTGATATGGGGAAGTGGCTCCTGCAATCTTCCAGCGAGAAGCGGGGTGGGTTAGTTTTTGTTTGCAAGGGGAAAGGGCCGTGGTTTGTGTTCGGGGGCCTGTGGCTTGGAGTGGCCGGCTGGCTCCTGAAAATCCACGATACGCAGGATGGTTCCCAGATGAAAGGTGGCACCAGTGCCAAGTCTGGCTGGATTCATAGAGGCAAGTGGCTCCTGCAATCTGCCAGCCAGATGACGGGCAGGTCAGTTTTACTTCCAGGGAAAAGGGCCGTAGTTTGTGTTCGGGTCCCTGTGGCTGGGAGTGGCCGGCTGGCTCCTGAAAATCTACGATGCACAGTATGGTTCCGAGATACAAGGTGGCACCAGTGCCGAGTCAGGCTGGTTTGATAGAGGGAAGTGGCTCCTGCAATCTGCCAGCCAGAAGCGGGGCGGGTGAGTTTTGTTTGCCAGGGAAAAGGGCCGTGGTTTGTGTTCGGGGGCCTGTGGCTGGGAGTGGCCGGCTGGCTCCTGAAAATCCACGATACGCAGGATGGTTCCCAGATGAAAGGTGGCACCAGTGCCAAGTTGGGCTGGTTTGATAGAGCCAAGTGGTTCCTGCAATCTGCCAGCCAGAAGATGGGCAGGTCAGTTTTAATTCCAGGGAAAGGGGCCGTAGTTTGTGTTTGGGGGCCTGTGGCTGGGAGTGGCCGGCTGGCTCCTGAAAATCCACGATACGCAGGGTAGTTCCGAGATGAAAGGTGGCACCAGTGCCGAGTCGGGCTGGTTTGATATGGTGAAGTGGCTCCTGCAATTTGCCAGCCAGAAGCGAGGCGGGTGAGTTTTTTTGCCAGGGAAAAGGGCCGTGGTTTTTGTTCGGGGGCCTGTGGCTGGGAGTGGCCGGCTGGCTCCTGAAAATCCACGATACGCAGGATGGTTCCCAGATGAAAGGTGGCACCAGTGCCGAGTCGGGCTGGATTGATAGAGGCAAGTGGCTCCTGCAATCTGCCAGCCAGATGACGGGCAGGTCTCTTTTACTTCCAGGGAAAAGGGCCGTAGTTTGTGTTTGGGGGCCTGTGGCTGGGAGTGGCCGGCTGGCTCCTGAAAATCCACGATACGCAGGATGGTTCCCAGATGAAATGTGGCACCAGTGCCAAGTTGGGCTGGTTTGATAGAGGGAAGTGGCTCCTGCAATCTGCCAGCCAGAAGCGGGGCGGGTGAGTTTTGTTTCCCAGGGAAAAGGGCCGTGGTTTGTGTTCGGGGGCCTGTGGCTGGGAGTGGCCGGCTGGCTCCTGAAAATCCACGATACGCAGGATGGTTCCCAGATGAAAGGTGGCGCCAGTACCGAGTCGGGCTGCATTGATAGAGGGAAGTGTCTCCTGCAATCTGCCAGCCAGAAGCGGGGCGGGTGAGTTTTCTTTGCCAGGGAAAAGGGCCGTGATTTGTGTTCCGGGGCCAGTGGCTGGGAGTGGCCGGCTGGCTCCTGAAAATCCACGATACGCAGGATGGTTCCCAGATGAAAGGTGGCACCAGTGCCAAGTCGGGCTGGATTCATAGAGGCAAGTGGCTCCTGCAATCTGCCAGCCAGATGACACGCAGGTCAGTTTTACTTCCAGGGAAAAGGGCCGTAGTTTGTGTTTGGGGGCCTGTGGCTGGGAGTGGCCGGCTGGCTCCTGAAAATCCACGATACGCAGGATGGTTCCCAGATGAAAGGTGGCACCAGTGCCGAGTCGGGCTGGATTGATAGAGGCAAGTGGCTCCTGCAATCTGCCAGCCAGATGACATGCAGGTCAGTTTTACTTCCAGGGAAAAGGGCCGTAGTTTGTGTTTGGGGGCCTGTGGCTGGGAGTGGCCGGCTGGCTCCTGAAAATCCACGATACGCAGGATAGTTCTCAGATGAAAGGTGGCACCAGTGTCGAGTCGGGCTGGATTGATAGAGGCAAGTGGCTCCTGCAATCTGCCAGCCAGATGACGGGCAGGTCAGTTTTACTTCCAGGGAAAAGGGCCGTGGTTTGTGTTCGGGGGGCTGTGGGTGGGAGTGGCCGGCTGGCTCCTGAAAATCCACGATACGCAGGATGGTTCCCAGATGAAAGGTGGCAGCAGTGCCAAGTTGGACAGGTTTGATATTACCAAGTGGCTGCTGCAATGTGCCAGCGAGATGATGGGCAGGTCTGTTTTACTTCCAGGGAAAGGGGACGTAGTTTGTGTTCGGGGGCCTGTGGCTGGGAGTGGCCGGCTGGCTCCTGAAAATCCACAATTCGCAGGATGGTTCCCAGATGAAAGGTGGCACCAGTGTCGAGTCGGGCTTGTTTGATATGGGGAAGTGGCTCCAGCAATCTTCCAACCAGAAGCGGATTGTGTTAGTTTTGTTTGCAAGGGAAAAGGGCCGTGGTTTGTGTTCGGAGGCCTGTGGCTGGGAGTGGCCGGCTGGCTCCTGAAAATCCACGATTCGCAGGATGGCTCCCGGGCCCAAGGTGACACCAGTGCCGAGTCGGGCTGGATTGATAGAGGGAAGTGGCTCCTGCAATCGGCCAGCCAGAAGCAGGGTGGGTGAGTTTTCCTTGCCAGGGAAAAGGGCCGTGGTTTGTGTTCGGGGGCCTGTGGCTGGGAGTGGCCGGCTGGCTCCTGAAAATCCACGATACGCAGGATGGTTCCAAGATGAAAGGTGGCACCAGTGCCGAGTCTGGCTGGATTGATAGAGGGAAGTGGCTCCTGCAAGCTGCCAGCCAGATGACGGGCAGGTCAGTCTTACTTCCAGGGAAAAGGGCCGTAGTTTTTGTTTGGGGGCCTGTGGCTGGGAGTGGCCGGCTGGTTCCTGAAAATCCACGATACGCAGGATGGTTCCCAGATGAAAGGTGGCACCAGTGCCAAGTCGGGCTGGTTTGATAGAGGGAAGTGGCTCCTGCAATCTGCCAGCAAGATGATGGGCAGGTCAGTTTCAATTCCAGGGAAAAGGGCCGTAGTATTTTTTTGGAGACCTGTGGCCGGGAGTGGCCGCCTGGCTCCTCAAAATGCACGATACGCAGGATGGTTCCCAGATGAAAGGTGGCACCAGTGCCAAGTTGGACAGGTTTGATATTACCAAGTGGCTGCTGCAATGTGCCAGCCAGATGATGGGCAGGTCAGTTTTACTTGCAGGGAAAAGGGCCGTAGCTTATTTTTGGGGACTTGTGGCTGGGAGTGGCCGGCTGGCCCCTGAAAATCCACAATACGCTGGATGGCTCCCAGACCCAAGTTGGCACCAGTGCCGAGTCGGGCTGGTTTGATAGAGGGAAGTGGCTCCTGCAATCTGCCAGCCAGAAGCGGGGCGGGTGAGTTTTCTTTGCCAGGGAAAAGAGCCGTGGTTTGTGTTCGGGGGCCTGTGGCTGGGAGTGGCCGGCTGGCTCCTGAAAATCCACGATACGCAGGATGGTTCCCAGATGAAAGGTGGCACCAGTGCCGAGTCAGGCTGGTTTGATATGGTGAAGTGGCTCCTGCAATCTGCCAGCCAGATGACGGGCAGGTCAGTTTTACTTCCAGGGAAAAGGGCCGTAGTTTGTGTTCGTGGGCCTGTGGCTGGGAGTGGCCGGCTGGCTCCTGAAAATCCACGATACGCAGGATGGTTCCCAGATGAAATGTGGCACAAGTGCCAAGTCGTGCTGGTTTGATAGAGGCAAGTGGCTCCCGCAACCTGCCAGCTAGAAGCGGGGCGGGTGAGTTTTGTTTGCCAGGGAAAAGGGCCGTGGTTTGTGTTCGGGGGCCTGTGGCTGGGAGTGGCCGGCTGGCTCCTGAAAATCCACGATACGCAGGATGG
This sequence comes from Zonotrichia albicollis, assembly GCF_047830755.1. Taxonomy (NCBI): domain Eukaryota; kingdom Metazoa; phylum Chordata; class Aves; order Passeriformes; family Passerellidae; genus Zonotrichia; species Zonotrichia albicollis. The sequence goes on from NC_133851.1 coordinate 5,084,320, forward strand.
TTCCCAGGTGAATGGTGGCATCAGTACTGAGTCGGGCTGGATTCATAGAGGGAAGTGTCTCCTGCAATCTGCCAGCCAGAAGCGGGGCGGGTGAGTTTTGTTTGCCAGGGAAAAGGGCCGTGGTTTGTGTTCGGGGCCCAGTGGCTGGGAGTGGCCGGCTGGCTCCTGAAAATCCACGATACGCAGGATGGTTCCCAGATGAAAGGTGGCAGCAGTGCCGAGTAGGGCTGGATTGATAGAGGCAAGTGGCTCATGCAATCTGCCAGCCAGATGACGGGCAGGTCAGTTTTACTTCCAGGGAAAAGGGCCGTGGTATATGTTTGGGGGCCTGTGGCTGGGAGTGGCCGGCTGGCTCCTGAAAATCCACGATACGCAGGATGGTTCCCAGATGAAAGGTGGCACCAGTGCCAAGTTGGGCAGGTTTGATATTACCAAGTGGCTGCTGCAATGTGCCAGCTGGATGATGGGCAGGTCAGTTTTACTTCCAGGGAAAAGGGCCGTAGTTTGTGTTCGGGGCCCGGTGGCTGGGAGTGGCCAGCTGGATCCTGTAAATCCACGATACGCAGGATGTTTCCCAGATGAAAGGTGGCACCAGTGCCGAGTCGGGCTGGATTGATAGAGGGAAGTGGCTCCTGCAATGTGCCAGCCAGATGATGGGCAGGTCAGTTTTACTTCCAGGGAAAAGGGCCGTAGTATTTGTTTGGAGACCTGTGGCTGGGAGTGGCCGCCTGGCTCCTGAAAATCCACCATGCACAGTATGGTACCCAGATGAAAGGTGGCACCAGTGCCGAGCCAGGCTGGTTTGATAGAGGGAAGTGGCTCCTGTAATCTGCCAGCCAGAAGCGGGGCGGGTGAGTTTTGTTTGCCAGGGAAAAGGGCCGTGGTTTGTGTTCGGGGGCCTGTGGCTGGGAGTGGCCGGCTGGCTCCTGAAAATCCACGATACGCAGGATGGTTCCCAGATGAAAAGTGGCACCAGTGCCAAGTCAGACTGGTTTGATAGTACCAAGTGGCTCCTGCAATCTGCCAGCAAGAAGATGGGCAGGTCTGTTTTAATTCCAGGGAATAGGGCCGTAGTATTTGTTTGGGGACCTGTGGCTGGGAGTGGCCGGCTGGCTCCTGAAAATCCACGATACGCAGGATGGTTCCCAGATGAAAGGTGCACCAGTGTTGAGTCGGGCTGGTTTGATATGGGGAAGTGGCTCCTGCAATCTTCCAGCGAGAAGCGGGGTGGGTTAGTTTTTGTTTGCAAGGGGAAAGGGCCGTGGTTTGTGTTGGTGGCCTGTGGCTGGGAGTGGCCTGCTGGCTCCTTAAAATCCACGATACGCAGGATGGTTCCCAGATGAAAGGTGGCACCAGTGCCGAGTCAGGCTGGTTTGATATGGGGAAGTGGCTCCTGCAATATGCCAGCCAGAAGCGGGGCGGGTGAGTTTTGTTTGCCAGGGAAAAGGGCCGTGGTTTGTGTTCGGGGGCCTGTGGCTGGGAGTGGCCGGCTGGCTCCTGAAAATCCACGATACGCAGGATGGTTCCCAGATGAAAGGTGGCACCAGTGCCAAGTCGGGCTGGTGTGATAGAGGCAAGTGGCTCCTGCAATCTGCCAGCCAGATGACGGGCAGGTCAGTTTTACTTCCAGGGAAAAGGGACGTAGTTTGTGTTCGGGTCCCTGTGGCTGGGAGTGGCCGGCTGGCTCCTGAAAATCCACGATGCACAGTATGGTTCCGAGATACAAGGTGGCACCAGTGCCGAGTCAGGCTGGTTTGATAGAGGGAAGTGGCTCCTGCAATCTGCCAGCCAGAAGCGGGGCGGGTGAGTTTTGTTTGCCAGGGAAAAGGGCCGTGGTTTGTGTTCGGGGGCCTGTGGCTGGGAGTGGCCGGCTGGTTCCTGAAAATCCACGATACGCAGGATGGTTCCCAGATGAAAGGTGGCACCAGTGCCAAGTTGGGCTGGTTTGAGAGAGCCAAGTGGTTCCTGCAATCTGCCAGCCAGAAGATGGGCAGGTCAGTTTTAATTCCAGGGAAAGGGGCCGTAGTTTGTGTTTGGGGGCCTGTGGCTGGGAGTGGCCGGCTGGCTCCTGAAAATCCACGATACGCAGGATAGTTCCCAGATGAAAGGTGGCACCAGTGCCGAGTCGGGCTGGTTTGATATGGTGAAGTGGCTCCTGCACTTTGCCACCCAGAAGCGAGGCGGGTGAGTTTTTTTTGCCAGGGAAAAGGGCTGTGGTTTGTGTTCGGGGGCCTGTGGCTGGGAGTGGCCAGCTGGCTCCTGAAAATCCACGATACGCAGGATGGTTCCCAGATGAAAGGTGGCACCAGTGCCGAGTCGGGCTGGATTGATAGAGGCAAGTGGCTCCTGCAATCTGCCAGCCAGATGACGGGCAGGTCAGTTTTACTTCCAGGGAAAAGGGCCGTAGTTTGTGTTCGGGGGCCTGTGGCTGGGAGTGGCCGGCTGGCTCCTGAAAATCCACGATACGCAGGATGGTTCCCAGATGAAAAGTGGCACCAGTTCCAAGTCAGACTGGTTTGATAGTACCAAGTGGCTCCTGCAATCTGCCAGCAAGAAGATGGGCAGGTCTGTTTTAATTCCAGGGAAAAGGGCCGTAGTATTTGTTTGGGGACCTGTGGCTTGGAGTGGCCGGCTGGCTCCTGAAAATCCACGATACGCACGATGGTTCCCAGATGAAAGTAGCATCCAGTGTTGAGTCGGGCTGGTTTGATATGGGGAAGTGGCTCCTGCAATCTTCCAGCGAGAAGCAGGGTGGGTTAGTTTTTGTTTGCAAGGGGAAAGGGCCGTGGTTTTTGTTGGTGGCCTGTGGCTGGGAGTGGCCTGCTGGCTCCTTAAAATCCACGATACGCAGGATGGTTCCCAGATGAAAGGTGGCACCAGTGCCGAGTCAGGCTGGTTTGATATGGGGAAGTGGCTCCTGCAATATGCCAGCCAGAAGCGGGGCGGGTGACTTTTGTTTGCCAGGGAAAAGGGCCGTGGTTTGTGTTCGGGGGCCTGTGGCTGGGAGTGGCCGGCTGGCTCCTGAAAATCCACGATACGCAGGATGGTTCCCAGATGAAAGGTGGCACCAGTTCCAAGTCAGGCTGGATTCATAGAGGCAACTGGCTCCTGCAATCTGCCAGCCAGATGACGGGCAGGTCAGTTTTACTTCCAGGGAAAAGGGCCGTAGTTTGTGTTTGAGGGCCTGTGGCTGGGAGTGGCCGGCTGGCTCCTGAAAATCCACGATGCACTGTATGGTTCCGAGATACAAGGTGGCACCAGTGCCGAGTCAGGCTGGTTTGATAGAGGGAAGTGGCTCCTGCAATCTGCCAGCCAGAAGCGGGCGGGTGAGTTTTGTTTGCCAGGGAAAAGGGCCGTAGTTTGTGTTCGGGGGCCTGTGGCTGGGAGTGGCCGGCTGGCTCCTGAAAATCCACGATACGCAAGATGGTTCCCAGATGAAAGGTGGCACCAGTGCCAAGTTGGGCTGGTTTGAGAGAGCCAAGTGGTTCCTGCAATCTGCCAGCCAGAAGATGGGCAGGTCAGTTTTAATTCCAGGGAAAGGGGCCGTAGTTTGTGTTTGGGGGCCTGTGGCTGGGAGTGGCCGGCTGGCTCCTGAAAATCCACGATACGCAGGATAGTTCCCAGATGAAAGGTGGCACCAGTGCCGAGTCGGGCTGGTTTGATATGGTGAAGTGGCTCCTGCAATTTGCCACCCAGAAGCGAGGCGGGTGAGTTTTTTTTGCCAGGGAAAAGGGCCGTGGTTTGTGTTCGGGGGCCTGTGGCTGGGAGTGGCCGGCTGGCTCCTGAAAATCCACGATACGCAGGATGGTTCCCAGATGAAAGGTGGCACCAGTGCCGAGTCGGGCTGGATTGATAGAGGCAAGTGGCTCCTGCAATCTGCCAGCCAGGTGACGGGCAGGTCAGTTTTACTTCCAGGGAAAAGGGCCGTAGTTTGTGTTCGTGGGCCTGTGGCTGGGAGTGGCCGGCTGGCTCCTGAAAATCCACGATACGCAGGATGGTTCCCAGATGAAATGTGGCACCAGTGCCAAGTTGGGCTGGTTTGATAGAGGGAAGTGGCTCCTGCAATCTGCCAGCCAGAAGCGGGGCGGGTGAGTTTTGTTTTCCAGGGAAAAGGGCCGTGGTTTGTGTTCGTGGGCCTGTGGCTGGGAGTGGCCGGCTGGCTCCTGAAAATCCACGATACGCAGGATGGTTCCCAGATGAAAGGTGGCGCCAGTACCGAGTCGGGCTGCTTTGATAGAGGGAAGTGTCTCCTGCAATCTGCCAGCCAGAAGCGGGGCGGGTGAGTTTTGTTTTCCAGGGAAAAGGGCCGTGATTTTTGTTCCGGGGCCTGTGGCTGGGAGTGGCCGGCTGGCTCCTGAAAATCCACGATACGCAGGATGGTTCCCAGATGAAAGGTGGCACCAGTGCCAAGTCGGGCTGGATTCATAGAGGCAAGTGGCTCCTGCAATCTGCCAGCCAGATGACACGCAGGTCAGTTTTACTTCCAGGGAAAAGGGCCGTGGTTTGTGTTCGGGGGGCTGTGGCTGGGAGTGGCCGGCTGGCTCCTGAAAATCCACGATACGCAGGATGGTTCCCAGATGAAAGGTGGCACCAGTGCCAAGTTGGACAGGTTTGATATTACCAAGTGGCTGCTGCAATGTGCCAGCGAGATGATGGGCATGTCAGTTTTACTTCCAGGGAAAGGGGCCGTAGTTTGTGTTTGGGGGCCTGTGGCTGGGAGTGGCCGGCTGGCTCCTGAAAATCCACAATTCGCAGGATGGTTCCCAGATGAAAGGTGGCACCAGTGTCGAGTCGGGCTTGTTTGATATGGGGAAGTGGCTCCTGCAATGTTCCAGCCAGAAGCGGGGTGGGATAATTTTGTTTGCAAGGGAAAAGGGCCGTGGTTTGTGTTCGGAGGCCTGTGGCTGGGAGTGCCCGGCTGGCTCCTGAAAATCCACGATACGCAGGATGGCTCCCAGGCCCAAAGTGACACCAGTGCCGAGTCGGGCTGGATTGATAGAGGGAAGTGGCTCCTGCAATCGGCCAGCCAGAAGCAGGGTGGGTGAGTTTTCCTTGCCAGGGAAAAGTGCCGTGCTATCTCTTCGGGGGCCTGTGGCTGGGAGTGGCCGGCTGGTTCCTGAAAATCCACGATACGCAGGCTGGTTCCCAGATGAAAGGTGGCACCAGTGCCGAGTCGGGCTGCATTGATAGAGGCAAGTGGCTCCTGCAATCGGCCAGCCAGATGACGGGCAGGCCAGTTTTACTTCCAGGGAAAAGGGCCGTAGTTTGTGTTTCGGGGCATGTGGCTGGGAGTGTCCGGCTGGCTCCCGAAAATCCACGATACGCAGGATGGTTTTCAGATGAAAGGTGGCACCAGTGTCGAGTCAGGCTGGATTGATAGAGGCAAGTGGCTCCTGCAATCTGCCAGCCAGAAGCGGGGCGGGTGAGTTTTCTTTGCCAGGGAAAAGGGCCGTGGTTTGTGCTCGGGGGCCTGTGGCTGGGAGTGGCCAGCTGTCTCCTGAAAATCCACGATACGCAGGATGGTTCCCAGCTGAAAGTGGCACCAGTGCCAAGTTGGGCAGGTTTGATATTACCAAGTGGCTGCTGCAATGTGCCAGCTAGATGATGGGCAGGTCAGTTTTACTTCCCGGGAAAAGGGCCGTAGTTTGTGTTCGGGGCCCAGTGGCTGGGAGTGGCCAGCTGGCTCCTGAAAATCCACGATACGCAGGATTTTTCCCAGAAGAAAGGTGGCAACAGTGCCCAGTCGGGCTGGATTGATAGAGGCAAGTGGCTCCTGCAATCTGCCAGCCAGAAGCAGGGTGGGTGAGTTTTCCTTGCCAGGGAAAAGGGCCGTGGTTTGTGTTCGGGGGCCTGTGGCTGGGAGTGGCCGGCTGGTTCCTGAAAATCTACGATACGCAGGATGGGTCCCAGATGAAAGGTGGCACCAGTGCCGAGTCGGGCTGGATTGATAGAGGCAAGTGGCTCCTGCAATCTGCCAGCCAGATGACGGGCAGGTCAGTTTCAATTCCAGGGAAAAGGGCCGTAGTATTTGTTTGGAGACCTGTGGCTGGGAGTGGCCGCCTGGCTCCTGAAAATCCACGATACGCAGGATGGTTCCCAGATGAAAGGTGGCACCAGTGCCAAGTTCGGCAGGTTTGATATTACCGAGTGGCTGCTGCAATGTGCCAGCTAGATGATGGGCAAGTCAGTATTACTTCCAGGGAAAAGGACCGTAGATTATTTTTGGGGACTTGAGTCTGGGAGTGGCCGGCTGTCTCCTGAAAATCCACGATACGCAGGATGGCTCCCAGGCCCAAGGTGGCACCAGTGCCGAGTCGGGCTGGATTGATAGAGGCAAGTGGCTCCTGCAATCTGCCAGCCAGAAGCGGAGTGTGGAAGTTTTGTTTGCCAGGGAAAAGGGCCGTGGTTTGTGTTCAGGGGCCTGTTGTTGGGAGTGGCCGGCTGGCTCCTGAAAATCCACGATATGCAGGATGGTTCCCAGATGAAAGGTGGCACCAGTGCCGAGTCGGGCTGGTTTGATAGAGGCAAGTGGTTCCTGCAATCTGCCAGCCAGAAGATGGGCAGGTCAGTTTTAATTCCAGGGAAACGGGCCGTAGTTTGTGTTTGGGGGCCTGTGGCTGGGAGTGGCCGGCTGGCTCCTGAAAATCCACGATACGCAGGATAGTTCCCAGATGAAAGGTGGCACCAGTGCCGAGTCGGGCTGGTTTGATATGGTGAAGTGGCTCCTGCAATTTGCCAGCCAGAAGCGAGGCAGGTGAGTTTTTTTTGACAGGGAAAAGGGCCGTGGTTGTGTTCCGGGGCCTGTGGCTGGGAGTGGCCGGCTGGCTCCTGAAAATCCACGATACGCAGGATGGTTCCCAGATGAAAGGTGGCACCAGTGCCAAGTCGGGCTGGTGTGATAGAGGCAAGTGGCTCCTGCAATCTGCCAGCCAGATGACGGGCAGGTCAGTTTTACTTCCAGGGAAAAGGGCCGTAGTTTGTGTTTGGGCGCCTGTGGCTGGGAGTGGCCGGCTGGCTCCTGAAAATCCACGATACGCAGGATGGTTCCCAGATGAAAGGTGGCACCAGTACCGAGTCGGGCTGGTTTGATAGAGGGAAGTGTCTCCTGCAATCTGCCAGCCAGAAGCGGGGCGGGTGAGTTTTCTTTGCCAGGGAAAAGGGCCGTGGTTTGTGTTCCGGGGCCTGTGGCTGGGAGTGGCCGGCTGGCTCCTGAAAATCCACGATACGCAGGATGGTTCCCAGATGAAACGTGGCACCAGTGCCGAGTCGGGCTGGATTGATAGAGGCAAGTGGCTCCTGCAATCTGCCAGCCAGATGACGGGCAGGTCAGTTTTACGTCCAGGGAAAAGGGCCGTGGTTTGTGTTCGGGGGGCTGTGGCTGGGAGTGGCCGGCTGTCTCCTGAAAATCCACGATACGCAGGATGGTTCCCAGATGAAAGGTGGCACAAGTGCCAAGTTGGACAGGTTTGATATTACCAAGTGGCTGCTGCAATGTGCCAGCGAGATGATGGGCATGTCAGTTTTACATCCAGGGAAAGGGGCCGTAGTTTGTGTTTGGGGGCCTGTGGCTGGGAGTGGCCGGCTGGCTCCTGAAAATCCACAATTCGCAGGATGGTTCCCAGATGAAAGGTGGCACCAGTGTCGAGTCGGGCTTGTTTGATATGGGGAAGTGGCTCCTGCAATGTTCCAGGCAGAAGCGGGGTGGGATAATTTTGTTTGCAAGGGAAAAGGGCCGTGGTTTGTGTTCGGAGGCCTGTGGCTGGGAGTGCCCGGCTGGCTCCTGAAAATCCACGATACGCAGGATGGTTCCCAGATGAAACGTGGCACCAGCGCCGAGTCGGGCTGCATTGATAGAGGCAAGTGGCTCCTGCAATCGGCCAGCCAGATGACGGGCAGGTCAGTTTTACTTCCAGGGAAAAAGGCCGTAGTTTGTGTTGGGGGCATGTGGCTGGGAGTGTCTGGCTGGCTCCCGAAAATCCACGATACGCAGGATGGTTTTCAGATGAAAGGTGGCACCAGTGTCGAGTCGGGCTGGTTTGATAGAGGGAAGTGGCTCCTGCAATCTGCCAGCCAGAAGCGGGGCGGGTGAATTTTCTTTGCCAGGGAAAAGGGCCGTGGTTTGTGCTCGGGGGCCTGTGGCTGGGAGTGGCCGGCTGTCTCCTGAAAATCCACGATACGCAGGATGGTTCCCAGATGAAAGTGGCACCAGTGCCAAGTTCGGCAGGTTTGATATTACCAAGTGGCTGCTGCAATGTGCCAGCAAGATGATGGGCAGGTCAGTTTTACTTCCCGGGAAAAGGGCCGTAGTTTGTGTTCGGGGCCCAGTGGCTGGGAGTGGCCAGCTGGCTCCTGAAAATCCACGATACGCAGGATGGTTCATAGAAGAAAGGTGGCACCAGTGCCCAGTCGGGCTGGATTGATAGAGGCAAGTGGCTCCTGCAATCTGCCAGCCAGAAGCAGGGTGGGTGAGTTTTCCTTGCCAGGGAAAAGGGCCGTGGTTTGTGTTCGGGGGCCTGTGGCTGGGAGTGGCCGGCTGGTTCCTGAAAATCCACGATACGCAGGATGGGTCCCAGATGAAAGGTGGCACCAGTGCCGAGTCGGGCTGGATTCATAGAGGCAAGTGGCTCCTGCAATCTGCCAGCCAGATGACGGGCAGGTCAGTTTCAATTCCAGGGAAAAGGGCCGTAGTATTTGTTTGGAGACCTGTGGCTGGGAGTGGCCGCCTGGCTCCTGAAATCCACGATACGCAGGATGGTTCCCAGATGAAAGGTGGCACCAGTGCCAAGTTGGGCAGGTTTGATATTACCGAGTGGCTGCTGCAATGTGCCAGCTAGATGATGGGCAAGTCAGTATTACTTCCAGGGAAAAGGACCGTAGATTATTTTTGGGGACTTGAGTCTGGGAGTGGCCGGCTGTCTCCTGAAAATCCACGATACGCAGGATGGCTCCCAGGCCCAAGGTGGCACCAGTGCCGAGTTGGGCTGGATTGATAGAGGCAAGTGGCTCCTGCAATCTGCCAGCCAGAAGCGGGGCGGGTGAGTTTTCTTTGCAAGGGAAAAGGGCCGTGGTTTGTGTTTGGGGGCCTGTGGCTGGGAGTGGCCGGCTGGCTCCTGAAAATCCACGATACGCAGGATGGTTCCAAGATGAAAGGTGGCGCCACTACCGAGTCGGGCTGGTTTGATAGAGGGAAGTGTCTCCTGCAATCTGCCAGCCAGAAGCGGGGCGGGTGAGTTTTTTTTGCCAGGGAAAAGGGCCGTGGTTTGTGTTCGGGGGCCAGTGGCTGGGAGTGGCCGGCTGGCTCCTGAAAATCCACGATACGCAGGATGGTTCCCAGATGAAAGGTGGCACCAGTGCCGAGTCGGGCTGGATTGATAGAGGCAAGTGGCTCCTGCAATCTGCCAGCCAGATGACATGCAGGTCAGTTTTACTTCCAGGGAAAAGGGCCGTAGTTTGTGTTTGGGGGCCTGTGGCTGGGAGTGGCCGGCTGGCTCCTGAAAATCCACGATACGCAGGATAGTTCCCAGATGAAAGGTGGCACCAGTGTCGAGTCGGGCTGGATTGATATTACCAAGTGGCTGCTGCAATGTGCCAGCGAGATGATGGGCAGGTCTGTTTTACTTCCAGGGAAAGGGGCCGTAGTTTGTGTTCGGGGGCCTGTGGCTGGGAGTGGCCGGCTGGCTCCTGAAAATCCACAATTCGCAGGATGGTTCCCAGATGAAAGGTGGCACCAGTGTCGAGTCGGGCTTGTTTGATATGGGGAAGTGGCTCCAGCAATCTTCCAGCCAGAAGCGGATTGTGTTATTTTTGTTTGCAAGGGAAAAGGGCCGTCGTTTGTGTTTGGAGGCCTGTGGCTGGGAGTGGCCGGCTGGCTCCTGAAAATCCACGATTCGCAGGATGGCTCCCAGGCCCAAGGTGACACCAGTGCCGAGTCGGGCTGGATTGATAGAGGGAAGTGGCTCCTGCAATCGGCCAGCCAGAAGCAGGGTGGGTGAGTTTTCCTTGCCAGGGAAAAGTGCCGTGCTATCTCTTCGGGGGCCTGTGGCTGGGAGTGGCCGGCTGGTTCCTGAAAATCCACGATACGCAGGCTGGTTCCCAGATGAAAGGTGGCACCAGTGCCGAGTCGGGCTGCATTGATAGAGGCAAGTGGCTCCTGCAATCGGCCAGCCAGATGACGGGCAGGCCAGTTTTACTTCCAGGGAAAAGGGCCGTAGTTTGTGTTTCGGGGCATGTGGCTGGGAGTGTCCGGCTGGCTCCCGAAAATCCACGATACGCAGGATGGTTTTCAGATGAAAGGTGGCACCAGTGTCGAGTCAGGCTGGATTGATAGAGGCAAGTGGCTCCTGCAATCTGCCAGCCAGAAGTGGGGCGGGTGAGTTTTCTTTGCCAGGGAAAAGGGCCGTGGTTTGTGCTCGGGGGCCTGTGGCTGGGAGTGGCCAGCTGTCTCCTGAAAATCCACGATACGCAGGATGGTTCCCAGATGAAAGTGGCACCAGTGCCAAGTTGGGCAGGTTTGATATTACCAAGTGGCTGCTGCAATGTGCCAGCTAGATGATGGGCAGGTCAGTTTTACTTCCCGGGAAAAGGGCCGTAGTTTGTGTTCGGGGCCCAGTGGCTGGGAGTGGCCAGCTGGCTCCTGAAAATCCACGATACGCAGGATTTTTCCCAGAAGAAAGGTGGCAACAGTGCCCAGTCGGGCTGGATTGATAGAGGCAAGTGGCTCCTGCAATCTGCCAGCCAGAAGCAGGGTGGGTGAGTTTTCCTTGCCAGGGAAAAGGGCCGTGGTTTGTGTTCGGGGGCCTGTGGCTGGGAGTGGCCGGCTGGTTCCTGAAAATCTACGATACGCAGGATGGGTCCCAGATGAAAGGTGGCACCAGTGCCGAGTCGGGCTGGATTGATAGAGGCAAGTGGCTCCTGCAATCTGCCAGCCAGATGACGGGCAGGTCAGTTTCAATTCCAGGGAAAAGGGCCGTAGTATTTGTTTGGAGACCTGTGGCTGGGAGTGGCCGCCTGGCTCCTGAAAATCCACGATACGCAGGATGGTTCCCAGATGAAAGGTGGCACCAGTGCCAAGTTCGGCAGGTTTGATATTACCGAGTGGCTGCTGCAATGTGCCAGCTAGATGATGGGCAAGTCAGTATTACTTCCAGGGAAAAGGACCGTAGATTATTTTTGGGGACTTGAGTCTGGGAGTGGCCGGCTGTCTCCTGAAAATCCACGATACGCAGGATGGCTCCCAGGCCCAAGGTGGCACCAGTGCCGAGTCGGGCTGGATTGATAGAGGCAAGTGGCTCCTGCAATCTGCCAGCCAGAAGCGGAGTGTGGAAGTTTTGTTTGCCAGGGAAAAGGGCCGTGGTTTGTGTTCAGGGGCCTGTTGTTGGGAGTGGCCGGCTGGCTCCTGAAAATCCACGATATGCAGGATGGTTCCCAGATGAAAGGTGGCACCAGTGCCGAGTCGGGCTGGTTTGATAGAGGCAAGTGGTTCCTGCAATCTGCCAGCCAGAAGATGGGCAGGTCAGTTTTAATTCCAGGGAAACGGGCCGTAGTTTGTGTTTGGGGGCCTGTGGCTGGGAGTGGCCGGCTGGCTCCTGAAAATCCACGATACGCAGGATAGTTCCCAGATGAAAGGTGGCACCAGTGCCGAGTCGGGCTGGTTTGATATGGTGAAGTGGCTCCTGCAATTTGCCAGCCAGAAGCGAGGCAGGTGAGTTTTTTTTGACAGGGAAAAGGGCCGTGGTTGTGTTCCGGGGCCTGTGGCTGGGAGTGGCCGGCTGGCTCCTGAAAATCCACGATACGCAGGATGGTTCCCAGATGAAAGGTGGCACCAGTGCCAAGTCGGGCTGGTGTGATAGAGGCAAGTGGCTCCTGCAATCTGCCAGCCAGATGACGGGCAGGTCAGTTTTACTTCCAGGGAAAAGGGCCGTAGTTTGTGTTTGGGCGCCTGTGGCTGGGAGTGGCCGGCTGGCTCCTGAAAATCCACGATACGCAGGATGGTTCCCAGATGAAAGGTGGCACCAGTACCGAGTCGGGCTGGTTTGATAGAGGGAAGTGTCTCCTGCAATCTGCCAGCCAGAAGCGGGGCGGGTGAGTTTTCTTTGCCAGGGAAAAGGGCCGTGGTTTGTGTTCCGGGGCCTGTGGCTGGGAGTGGCCGGCTGGCTCCTGAAAATCCACGATACGCAGGATGGTTCCCAGATGAAACGTGGCACCAGTGCCGAGTCGGGCTGGATTGATAGAGGCAAGTGGCTCCTGCAATCTGCCAGCCAGATGACGGGCAGGTCAGTTTTACGTCCAGGGAAAAGGGCCGTGGTTTGTGTTCGGGGGGCTGTGGCTGGGAGTGGCCGGCTGTCTCCTGAAAATCCACGATACGCAGGATGGTTCCCAGATGAAAGGTGGCACAAGTGCCAAGTTGGACAGGTTTGATATTACCAAGTGGCTGCTGCAATGTGCCAGCGAGATGATGGGCATGTCAGTTTTACATCCAGGGAAAGGGGCCGTAGTTTGTGTTTGGGGGCCTGTGGCTGGGAGTGGCCGGCTGGCTCCTGAAAATCCACAATTCGCAGGATGGTTCCCAGATGAAAGGTGGCACCAGTGTCGAGTCGGGCTTGTTTGATATGGGGAAGTGGCTCCTGCAATGTTCCAGGCAGAAGCGGGGTGGGATAATTTTGTTTGCAAGGGAAAAGGGCCGTGGTTTGTGTTCGGAGGCCTGTGGCTGGGAGTGCCCGGCTGGCTCCTGAAAATCCACGATACGCAGGATGGTTCCCAGATGAAACGTGGCACCAGCGCCGAGTCGGGCTGCATTGATAGAGGCAAGTGGCTCCTGCAATCGGCCAGCCAGATGACGGGCAGGTCAGTTTTACTTCCAGGGAAAAGGGCCGTAGTTTGTGTTGGGGGCATGTGGCTGGGAGTGTCTGGCTGGCTCCCGAAAATCCACGATACGCAGGATGGTTTTCAGATGAAAGGTGGCACCAGTGTCGAGTCGGGCTGGTTTGATAGAGGGAAGTGGCTCCTGCAATCTGCCAGCCAGAAGCGGGGCGGGTGAGTTTTCTTTGCCAGGGAAAAGGGCCGTGGTTTGTGCTCGGGGGCCTGTGGCTGGGAGTGGCCGGCTGTCTCCTGAAAATCCACGATACGCAGGATGGTTCCCAGATGAAAGTGGCACCAGTGCCAAGTTGGGCAGGTTTGATATTACCAAGTGGCTGCTGCAATGTGCCAGCAAGATGATGGGCAGGTCAGTTTTACTTCCCGGGAAAAGGGCCGTAGTTTGTGTTCGGGGCCCAGTGGCTGGGAGTGGCCAGCTGGCTCCTGAAAATCCACGATACGCAGGATGGTTCATAGAAGAAAGGTGGCACCAGTGCCCAGTCGGGCTGGATTGATAGAGGCAAGTGGCTCCTGCAATCTGCCAGCCAGAAGCAGGGTGGGTGAGTTTTCCTTGCCAGGGAAAAGGGCCGTGGTTTGTGTTCGGGGGCCTGTGGCTGGGAGTGGCCGGCTGGTTCCTGAAAATCCACGATACGCAGGATGGGTCCCAGATGAAAGGTGGCACCAGTGCCGAGTCGGGCTGGATTCATAGAGGCAAGTGGCTCCTGCAATCTGCCAGCCAGATGACGGGCAGGTCAGTTTCAATTCCAGGGAAAAGGGCCGTAGTATTTGTTTGGAGACCTGTGGCTGGGAGTGGCCGCCTGGCTCCTGAAATCCACGATACGCAGGATGGTTCCCAGATGAAAGGTGGCACCAGTGCCAAGTTGGGCAGGTTTGATATTACCGAGTGGCTGCTGCAATGTGCCAGCTAGATGATGGGCAAGTCAGTATTACTTCCAGGGAAAAGGACCGTAGATTATTTTTGGGGACTTGAGTCTGGGAGTGGCCGGCTGTCTCCTGAAAATCCACGATACGCAGGATGGCTCCCAGGCCCAAGGTGGCACCAGTGCCGAGTTGGGCTGGATTGATAGAGGCAAGTGGCTCCTGCAATCTGCCAGCCAGAAGCGGGGCGGGTGAGTTTTCTTTGCAAGGGAAAAGGGCCGTGGTTTGTGTTTGGGGGCCTGTGGCTGGGAGTGGCCGGCTGGCTCCTGAAAATCCACGATACGCAGGATGGTTCCAAGATGAAAGGTGGCGCCACTACCGAGTCGGGCTGGTTTGATAGAGGGAAGTGTCTCCTGCAATCTGCCAGCCAGAAGCGGGGCGGGTGAGTTTTTTTTGCCAGGGAAAAGGGCCGTGGTTTGTGTTCGGGGGCCAGTGGCTGGGAGTGGCCGGCTGGCTCCTGAAAATCCACGATACGCAGGATGGTTCCCAGATGAAAGGTGGCACCAGTGCCGAGTCGGGCTGGATTGATAGAGGCAAGTGGCTCCTGCAATCTGCCAGCCAGATGACATGCAGGTCAGTTTTACTTCCAGGGAAAAGGGCCGTAGTTTGTGTTTGGGGGCCTGTGGCTGGGAGTGGCCGGCTGGCTCCTGAAAATCCACGATACGCAGGATAGTTCCCAGATGAAAGGTGGCACCAGTGTCGAGTCGGGCTGGATTGATATTACCAAGTGGCTGCTGCAATGTGCCAGCGAGATGATGGGCAGGTCTGTTTTACTTCCAGGGAAAGGGGCCGTAGTTTGTGTTCGGGGGCCTGTGGCTGGGAGTGGCCGGCTGGCTCCTGAAAATCCACAATTCGCAGGATGGTTCCCAGATGAAAGGTGGCACCAGTGTCGAGTCGGGCTTGTTTGATATGGGGAAGTGGCTCCAGCAATCTTCCAGCCAGAAGCGGATTGTGTTAGTTTTGTTTGCAAGGGAAAAGGGCCGTCGTTTGTGTTTGGAGGCCTGTGGCTGGGAGTGGCCGCCTGGCTCCTGAAACTCCACGATGCACAGTATGGTACTGTGGGATCTCAGGATTTGAGCCTTGGGATGCAGGGCCCCCGAGACCACCCTTGGGGGGCCCGGGAGTCCTGGAATGTTGCCAGAAGTGTCTGGTGGCAGGACTTTGACCCTACACGGGAGACGACACCTTTATGAAGATAAGAGGGCCTCACCGGTGTGAAGGGTGGAAAGATTAGCTAATTAGAGGGTAAGAAACAGGGTTTAGGATTTATGTACAGGGGGGTTTAGAGGAGCAAGATGGAGGAATTGGGGTGTGTCCTGCCCTCCTTCTTCTTCCTCCTCTCCTCCATCTTCTTTGGCCACGGTGGCACCTTTGGATTGGTTATTACTAAGAGTACACCGAGTTATAAGAATAGATGGTATTGGGGAAAAATGATAAATATTGTATACGTAACTAGGGGTATAAAGATACGTGGCGGTCCGTGGGACGGCACAGTGTGCCCATGGCTGACTGCTGAGCGGATCTTTGTTAGGCTGAAAGAACATTTTTTAGATAAACAATTAATAAACATAAAACCAGAAAGAAGAACTGAAGCCTCTTCTCGTCCTTCGATACGCGGGCTGCCCAAGGCCACCCCCGGGCCTTTCAGGCCCCTCAAACAGCTGAGATAAACCGGACATTTGGTTTCCACTGGGTGAGCTCTGACCACCACAACCTTTCGGGGGGGGCACCACCACCACCTTCAAAGCCCTGAAGAAAAAGAGAGAGAAGAAGAAAACAAAAAGCTAACAGAGACTGCAAAAAAAAAAAAAAACAGCAGTCACTGAGAATTCCACCTCTCAGTTTCTGCCGAAGACAATCGTAGCAGAACAGCCCGGATTGGAACCAGAAGGCGCCCTGGAACCACTTCTCCTGATCTGCTGGACAGTGATCGAGACGTCCAGACTGCTCTGTGGGCGACAGATTCGGTAAGAAAGCCTGAAAAATAACAACATGGGAGGCACACTTTCCCGGGAACAACGGGAAATTTTGTCCGCCCTACAGGGTGTGACTGAAACGTATACAGAGGGAATTCCAAAGAAAGAATTAAAACAATTATTACTATGGGCAAGGCTAAACTACCCACTGGCAGAAACGTGCCTGCTATTTGAAGTGGGTTTCTGGCAGGAAATAAATAGACACTTATATTTCTTAGCTATTAAAAAAGATGAGACAGCGTTGAAGCTGCTGTCTCCTGCAAGAATAATGCTGGAAGGGATTTCTATGCAAATGAAATTCCAGGGACCCCGGACGCAGCAGACGTCCGGGGGGGAGGCGTCTCTGAAAGGGACGGGGGGCAAAGCCCCGGGAAAGAAAAAATTAGCTCTGGCCTTAAAAGGCCAAGAGGAAAATGCTCTTGAAAAAAAAGAGCAAGAAATATTATTAAAATACCCGGTCCCAAAACCCAGAAACCCTGGGAAACCCCCAAAACGTCCAAAAACCCCGGAGAGCATGGGGGAGTCGGAAACAGAAGGGGGAAGGGAGCTGGGGGGAGAGAGGGGACCGGGGGGCGCGCTTTCTCGCAATGCCGCGGCAACGGAGCAGGGAAGCCAGGCTGCAGCGGAGCAGGCGGGGAGCGCGGGTGAAGAAAAAACAGAGAAGGCGTGTTTTTGCGCGGCTTTGCATGACTCGGGGCCAGCGGCAGCGGCAGCCCCGACCGGCGGGGATGCGGGGGCGTGTGCGGCAGGCGGAGTTCGCGAGGGCTCGGAAAAGTCACGGACCGGGGCCGGGGCGTCTGACCCAGGCAGCGAAAAAGCTGCTATGCGGGGACGTAGAAGGCGTGCGGTTGTGATATCAGAGCCCGTGCGCAGGTCCGCCAGGATTGCGGAACGCACGCGGCCGCCGGCGGGAAGAAGGCTGCTTGTGCCGGCAAAAGGGGAAATAGACACGGGAACGGAGGAGGAGGACACAGAGTCAGAGGCAGATCAAAGGGGAGATATCTCAGGGGTGGAACAAGATGGAGACAGTGAAAGTAGTTCGGGAGACACGGGGAGCGGCTCGGAGAGCCCGCAGACGCAGACAGCGCAGCCCGGGCGGGAGCGGGACACACCCCCTGTGACATCCCGGGCGGGGAGGGGCCGCGTTAGGGAGTTCATATCCCGGGGCCCCCCGCCTTCTCCAGACTTGGTGCCCTTGATCAAAACCCTTGGAGTCCAAGACTCACCCCCTCAGGAGAGACGTTCTGGTGTTCAAACCCCAATTTTAGTTGAATTAAAAGCCGAAAACACGCGGTCCGAGACAGGGAGGCGACCAACATGGCCGCCGGCAGGAAGTGAAGCAACAGAGTACGCTACGTCACCAGAGCCAGGGAAGCCGGTGACAGCGCCATCTGGTGGCTGGAAGACAGAAGTGCACGCCATCCCGGATTGGATCGGCGGAGCCACAGCGCCATCTCGTGGCGAGACTGCAACAATGCAACAATTTTTCCCAACATTATATAAAAAGAAAAGCATTTTAAAGAAAACAATGCCAACACAACAAAGGGATTATCCATCGACTTCAAGGTTTCATGAAGATGATGAGAGCTCAGATGAAGAACAGCTACAAGAAGGAAATGTTATAAAGATCACAGCATCAGAAGGGGTTCCTATATGGATGCTGTCAGCAGCAGAAGCAACAAAGAGCTTCTTGCATTCAGTGGACACCACAAAAAAGAAACATCAACGGGATCCTCGAGCTTCCTTTTCGGATTTGGGAGCGAGGCCAAAAACCTCAAGGCGAAGAATGAGATGTGATGAACCAACCACATCCACAGCACCATTATTTATACAAATTCCAACGGAACCTGAAGAAGAAGAAGAATTTCAGGGGCCAGTGAAGACGATGGATTGGAAGCAAATCAGAAAAGCGTTGGCAAAAGAAAAGCATTTATTCCCGGGATCAGGGGATCTGACAATGCCAGTGACATATGATGCCCAGGGACAGAACCCGAGGTGGGAAAGGATGGGTCATGAAATACTCAAGGATTTAGGGAAGGCGGCTCAAACTTTTGGGCTGAATTCACAATACTTCAAACAGCTATTAAGAGGGACATTCGCTACATATGATCTCACACCATATGACATTCGAAGTATTGTGGCAATGATTCTCACTGACACTCAAAGCCTTGTCTGGGAAAAAAGGTGGAGAAAATATCTCACTGAATTACGGAACAGATACCAAGGCGGGCCAAATGCAAACCTCACAGAGGGGCAGTTAGCAGGAGATCCTCCAGATGACAACCCAGGGGAACAAGCAGCTAGGCTGCCACGAAGAGTATTAAGTGACATCAAGGAGGCAGCGAGGATGGCAATTATGCAAATCGCACCAACAGGAGCTCCAGAAGTCCCGTTCTCTTGCATCAAGCAAGGTCCCACAGAGCCATTCATGTCGTTCATCGATCGACTCACGCAAGCCGTGGATCGACAGGTGACGATAGAAGAAGCGAAGAGGCCTCTCTTGGAAAGCTTAGCCTTCGGCAATGCCAACCCGGATTGTCAACGGGTGATTAGCGCCATGCCAGGACGGCCATCCTTGGCAGAGATGGTGGAGGCATGCAGCAAGGTGGGAACACCTCAGCATGTCGCAGCGATTGTGAAGAATGAATTGAGAGAGGAATGGGAGAATCAATTAAAGGGACATTCAGAAAAGCAAGCAGAGGACAAGACTCTGGAGAAGATGCTGGAAAAAATACTGCATCAACAGAATGAGAACATCAACAAAGTTCTTGCAACGATGCAGAAAAAGAACAATCCCCCAAGAGGACAGTGCTATAGATGTGGGGAGCATGGGCACATGAAAAGGAACTGTGCACAAACACATACGCCAGCGCCGATACAGAAGGCGGAAAGGCCAATTTGCGCACGGTGCGGGAGAGGAAGACATCCTGCGAAAGAATGTTATTCCCGAACTGACGTAGATGGAAATCCGTTACCGTATCCGGGAAACGCAAGGCGGAGCGCGGACCAGCGCGCTCAGACACAAGTACTGGCGGTGTCGCAAGAGCAGACGGGGCAATCATCAGTGAGCAACAAGCAGACGCCCTCAGTAAAACCCTCAGCCGATTCCACAGTGACCCAGACCTCCTCCCACCAGGGGCACAGTGCACATTGGCAGCTTCAAAATTAGTATGCTTTCTAGACGAAAATCATGCGGAAATACCAACAGGTGTCCGCGGGGACTCGTATAAGAAGCAAGATTTCCTGATAATCGGACAAGATAAATGCAGTATTCTTGGACTCATTGTCTATCCAACAGTTATTTCAGCGGACAAAAATACAGAATTGACAGTGTTGGCAAGAGCACTTCGTCCACCATTGACTGTACCAGAAAACACTGTGGTCGCGAGAGCCTTTGCACTGCCGCCACACGCAGTTGGAGAGGTCATGTCAATCTTCGACGAAGAAGGTTTCCCTATGAAGGAACATGTTGAAGTACACACAACATGGGTGAAGCACATAGGTCGAGACCGACCCACGCTCACATGCCAATTGACATGCGGGAACGGAACAATAGCGATCACAGGCATGCTCGATACAGGGGCGGATGTAACAGTGATATCATACATCTTTTGGCCACGCAGCTGGAGCTTGGTCGCGCCGCTGGGTTCTCTCTCAGGCATAGGAGGAGCATCTCTATGTCTGCAAAGTGAGAATTCTGTCGTTGTCACGGGACCAGGAGACAAGACGGCGGTCATTCGTCCTTTTATTGTCCAAAAGCCGATCACAGTCTGGGGTCGAGATCTTTTGGCACAATGGGGTGCGAAGATCGAAGTGGATTTTTAGTAGGGGTCACTGCAGCACTCCCCACACTGAAACTGACATGGAAAACCAATAAACCAGTTTGGGTGGATCAGTGGCCCCTTGAGCGGAAAAAGTTGAGTGCTTTGAGAAACCTGGTCCGAGAACAATTGCAGGCGGGACATATCAAGCCAACAGACAGCCCTTGGAATTCTCCAGTGTTTGTCATCAAGAAAAAACTATCGGGCAAATGGAGATTGCTACACGATCTCAGGAAGATCAACGACGTCATAGAAGACATGGGACCGCTTCAATTGGGACTTCCATCTGTCTCAATGATTCCCAGGGATTGGCAGCTTGTGGTCATTGACCTCAAGGATTGTTTTTTCAGTATCCCACTTCATCCAGATGACGCTCCGAGATTTGCCTTTTCAGTTCCGAGTATCAACAAGGAAACGACTCTGCAGCGGTACCATTGGGTCGTTCTTCCACAAGGTCTGAAAAATTCTCCGACGATCTGCCAATGGTACGTGGCACGAGCTTTGGCACCAGCACGGAAGAAATTTCCAAAGGTGAAGATCATTCATTATATGGATGATTTGCTCATTGCAGCATCAACACAACAGGAGCTGCAAGAGGCTCATGACTGTGTGATCGCAGAGGTGCAGAAGGCAGGTCTAGAAATCAGCATTTCAAAGATTCAAGAGGTTGCACCTTGGAAATATCTAGGGTGGAAAATTTCAGAAAGAACAATAAAGCCTCAGAAAGTGGAGATCAGCACCAACATCACCAATCTGCACGATTTGCAACAGCTTCTGGGAGAAATCAACTGGATGAGGCCGGTTTTGGGAATCACAAACAGCGACATCCCAGCGTTGCTCGATCTTTTGAGAGGAGACACAGACATTCGGTCTCCCAGGACACTCACGCAAGAAGCAAAGAAGGAATTGGAGAAAGTTGCAGACGCGATACAGAAAAGGCAAGCACATCGATTTGTTCCAACATTGCCTTTTCAGTTGGCAGTGCTGGGGAAGAAAACACAGTTCCATGGTTTGATCTTTCAATGGGACGAGTCGCAAAAGGACTCTTTGATAATCATAGAGTGGATTTTCCTACCACACAGGCCCGCAAAAACAATTCTTACAGATTTGGAGATGGCAGCACAGATCATCATAAAAGCGAGAACAAGGTTGCTGACGATGGCAGGAAGAGAATTTTCAACCATCAGGTTACCCTTGAAACAAGACTATTTCGAGTGGGCGATGCAACAATCGAAAGACCTGTTAATCGCATTGTTGGCGTTCCCAGGAACTTGCACAATCCACTTTCCGCAACACAAGATACTGCAATCGCAAATATGTTATAAAACAAAACCAAGAATAAGTGAAGAACCTTTGGACGGGATCACAGTGTTCACAGATGGCTCAGGGAAGACACACAAGTCGGTGATCACGTGGAGAGACTCAATGACAGGGGATTGGGAATCTGATGTGAGGAAGGTTCAGGGCTCTCCACAAATTGTGGAGTTGGCAGCTGTTGTCCGAGCATTTCAGTTGTTTAAACAACCTCTCAATCTGGTGACAGACTCCGCATATGTTGCGGGTGTGGTCAAGAGATTGGAAGGTTCGCTCTTGAAAGAAGTCAGTAATGGGGTTTTATACTCCTATCTGACGAGCTTGAAGGCATTGCTAGAGGGCAGGGAAAGAGAGTATTTTATCACACACATCAGAGCGCACACGACACTTCCGGGATTTCTAGCGGAGGGAAATGCTCGAGCGGACAGGTTGACAATGCCCATTTCGCAAACACTGCCGGACATTTTTGAGCAAGCAAGGTTAAGTCATGCGTTTTTTCATCAGAATGCGCAAGCGCTGATGGAGTCCTTTCGTCTCACAAAGACTCAGGCGAGGGAGATCATTAGTGCTTGTCCAGACTGTCAGTTTGTGCAGCCACCTTCTTCCACCGGAGCTATCAATCCGCGGGGGCTGCAAAGTCTTCAGTTGTGGCAAGCTGATGTCACGAAATATCCATCTTTTGGGAGGCTCAAAAATGTTCATGTTTCTGTAGATACATTCTCAGGTGCAGTTTTTGCTTCAGCACATGCAGGGGAAACAGCAGACCATGCTTGCCGACATTTTCTGCAAGCATTTGCAGCATTAGGTGTGCCTCAGGAGATAAAAACAGATAACGGTCCAACGTATACAGGCAGGGTGCTTGACAAATTCCTGAAAAAATGGGGTGTCAGACACACGTTCGGTATTCCACATTCACCCACAGGTCAAGCGATCATTGAAAGAACACATCACACCCTGAAATCCCTTCTGGACAGACAGAGAAGGGGTGAACCAAAGGCAACACCTCACATGAAATTAAATAAGGCACTGTATGTGTTGAATTTCCTAAATAGCTCATCCTCGGAACCTAATCCACCAATCGTGAGACACTTTCTAAATAGCACACAGGCAAAGCTAAGGGAAAACCCCTTGGTTTTGATCAGGAACCCAGAAACAGGACAAATAGAGGGTCCTTTCAGACTAATCACTTGGGGCAAGGGTTTCGCTTGTATCTCCACAGATCGAGGTCTAAAGTGGGTGTCGGCGCGGCACGTGAAGCCATTCCGGACGCGAGAACCCGAGAACGCTGATCCGAGAAACAAAGAGACGAGTACTCAGACAGAAGTCGAGACTCAGGCCGGAAAGAGCGATCCCGAAGAAAAATAAAAAGAAACTAAGGACTTCGGGGATTTCTGTATAAAAGTGTAATAATGAGTGTCATGATGCTTATGTGCATCATTCTTTCATTCATTGCAGCAAGTAAGGGAGAAGATTTACCTGTAAATCAGCCAAGGCAAAATCTATGGGAGACTTTGGCTCAAGCAGCAAATCTAGATAGTATTTGCCTGACACATTCGAGGCCAGGAAAACCATTTTCTGCATGCATGGTTGGATTGCCAGTGGACGAATGGCCAATTCCAGGGCATCCCGCAGTTAACATTTCACAGGTCATTGAAAATCCTGTGAAAGAGTGGTGTGCTTGGACACATCTACTTCCTGTGGCTTCTACAGAACCTCAGGAATTGGAGATTTTTGGGTCCATGACAATGGGATTCTGCATGCAGTTTGAGGTTCCGGAGGCCACGAAGGCAAAAACTATCGATTTGACTCCCAATCATGAGTTTTATAAGAATGCATCGGCTTGGTGCAAATATACAAAAAGAACTGCCAAAGGATCAATCCAAGTCCCAGTGCAATTGCCACGGGGTTTGTTTTTAATTTGCGGGGACAGAATTTGGCACGGCATTCCTGCTAATGCCACGGGAGGTCCATGCGGCATTGGGGAAATTTCAATGCTGTCGCCTGATTTGAACATGCTAAGAGAGAAAAAGCGCAGAGGAAAAAGATCAATCCAAAATTATGCGACAGATTGCAATGACGAAATATTTTCTTGGGATAAGAAAACAAGCATTGCTATGGCAATTTTCTCACCTCAAACAGCATCAGGGGTGGCTTTAACTCAGATCGACCACATGGGTTGCTGGTTGAGCAAACATGCACGGTCTGTGTCTGTCGCATTGGATGATATGTTAAAAGACGTTAGTGGTATAAGACAGGCGACTCTTCAAAACAGAGCTGCAATCGATTATTTATTGCTCGCCCATGGACATGGGTGTGAAGAGTTTGAAGGGATGTGCTGCATGAATCTCTCAGATCACTCAAAATCAATTCATGAAAGTATTAGAAACATAAAAGACAGCGTAAATAGGCTTGGCGAGATCACGGGATCATGGATTGATCAGCTGGCAGATTTCTTTAACGTTTCTCCTATTTGGAGAAGAATCTTAAGGATAGGGTTTTATGTTTTAATAGTCCTACTAGTCCTCATGATTGTCGTCCCGTGCATTTTTGTATGTCTGAAGCGCGCCATGAATCGGGTGATAAAAGAGGTTTTCTTGGTGCAAACAGAAGGGGGAGATGTGGGATCTCAGGATTTGAGCCCTGGGATGCAGGGCCCCCGAGACCACCCTTGAGGGGCCCGGGAGTCCTGGAATGTTGCCAGAAGTGTCTGGTGGCAGGACTTTGACCCTACACGGGAGACGACACCTTTATGAAGATAAGAGGGCCTCACCGGGGTGAAGGGTGGAAAGATTAGCTAATTAGAGGGTAAGAAACAGGGTTTAGGATTTATGTACAGGGGGGTTTAGAGGAGCAAGATGGAGGAATTGGGGTGTGTCCTGCCCTCCTTCTTCTTCCTCCTCTCCTCCATCTTCTTTGGCCACGGTGGCACCTTTGGATTGGTTATTACTAAGAGTCCACCGAGTTATAAGAATAGATGGTATTGGGGAAAAATGATAAATATTGTATACGTAACTAGGGGTATAAAGATACGTGGCGGTCCGTGGGACGGCACAGTGTGCCCATGGCTGACTGCTGAGCGGATCTTTGTTAGGCTGAAAGAACATTTTTTAGATAAACAATTAATAAACATAAAACCAGAAAGAAGAACTGAAGCCTCTTCTCGTCCTTCGATACGCGGGCTGCCCAAGGCCACCCCCGGGCCTTTCAGGCCCCTCAAACAGCCGAGATAAACCGGACATGGTACCCAGATGAAAGGTGGCACCAGTGCCGAGCCAGGCTGGTTTGATAGAGGGAAGTGGCTCCTGCAATCTGCCAGCCAGAAGCGGGGTGGGTTAGTTTTTGTTTGCAAGGGAAAAGGGCCGTGGTTTGTGTTGGGGGCCTGTGGCTGGGAGTGGCCTGCTGGCTCCTGAAAATCCACGATACACAGGATGGTTCCCAGATGAAAGGTGGCACCAGTGCCAAGTTGGCCAGGTTTGATATTACCAAGTGCCTGCTGCAATGTGTCAGCTAGATGATGGGCAGGTCAGTTTTACTTCCAGGGAAAAGGGCCGTAGTTTGTGTTCGGGTCCCTGTGGCTGGGAGTGGCCGGCTGGCTCCTGAAAATCCACGATGCACAGTATGGTTCCCAGATGAAAGGTGGCACCAGTGCCGAGTCAGGCTGGTTTGATAGAGGGAAGTGGCTCCTGCAATCTGCCAGACAGAAGCGGGGCGGGTGAGTTTTGTTTGCCAGGGAAAAGGGCCGTGGTTTGTGTTCGGGGGCCTGTGGCTGGGAGTGGCCGGCTGGCTCCTGAAAATCCACGATACGCAGGATGGTTCCCAGATGAAAGGTGGCACCAGTGCCAAGTTGGGCTGGTTTGAGAGAGCCAAGTGGTTCTTGCAATCTGCCAGCCAGAAGATGGGCAGGTCAGTTTTAATTCCAGGGAAAGGGGCCGTAGTATTTGTGTTTGGGGGCCTGTGGCTGGGAGTGGCCGGCTGGCTCCTGAAAATCCACGATACGCAGGATAGTTCCCAGATGAAAGGTGGCACCAGTGCCGAGTCGGGCTGGTTTGATATGGTGAAGTGGCTCCTGCAATTTGCCAGCCAGAAGCGGGGCGGGTGAGTTTTGTTTGCCAGGGAAAAGGGCCGTGGTTTGTGTTCGGGGGCCTGTGGCTGGCAGTGGCCGGCTGGCTCCTGAAAATCCACGATACGCAGGATGGTTCCCAGATGAAAGGTGGCACCAGTGCCAAGTTGGGCTGGTTTGATAGAGGGAAGTGGCTCCTGCAATCTGCCAGCCAGAAGCGGGGCGGGTGAGTTTTGTTTGCCAGGGAAAAGGGCCGTGGTTTGTGTTCGTGGGCATGTGGCTGGGAGTGGCCGGCTGGCTCCTGAAAATCCACGATACGCAGGATGGTTCCCAGATGAAAGGTGGCGCCAGTACTGAGTCGGGCTGGTTTGATAGAGGCAAGTGGCTCCTGCAATCTGCCAGCTAGAAGCGGGGCGGGTGAGTTTTCTTTGCCAGGGAAAAGGGCCGTGGTTTGTGTTCGGGGGCCTGTGGCTGGGAGTGGCCGGCTGGCTCCTGAAAATCCACGATACGCAGGATGGTTCCCAGATGAAAGGTGGCACCAGTGCCGAGTTGGGCTGGATTGATAGAGGCAAGTGGCTCCTGCAATCTGCCAGCCAGATGACGGGCAGGTCAGTTTTACTTCCAGGGAAAAGGGCCGTGGTTTGTGTTCGGGGGGCTGTGGCTGGGAGTGGCCAGCTGGCTCCTGAAAATCCACGATACGCAGGATGGTTCCCAGATGAAAGGTGGCACCAGTGTCGAGTCGGGCTGGTTTGATAGAGGGAAGTGGCTCCTGCAATCTGCCAGCCAGAAGCGGGGCAGGTGAGTTTTCTTTGCCAGGCAAAACGGCCGTGGTTTTTGTTCGGGGGCCTGTGGCTGGGAGTGGCCGGCTGTCTCCTGAAAATCCACGATACACAGGATGGTTCCCAGATGAAAGGTGGCACCAGTGCCAAGTTGGGCAGGTTTGATATTACCAAGTGGCTGCTGCAATGAGCCAGCTAGATGATGGGCAGGTCAGTTTTACTTCCAGGGAAAAGGGCCGTAGTTTGTGTTAGGGGCCCAATGGCTGGGAGTGGCCAGCTGGCTCCTGAAAATCCACGATACGCAGGATGGTTCCCAGAAGAAAGGTGGCACCAGTGCCCAGTCGGGCTGGATTGATAGAGGGAAGTGGCTCCTGCAATGTGCCAGCCAGATGATGGCCAGGTCAGTTTTACTTCCAGGGAAAAGGGCCGTAGTGTTTGCTTGGAGACCTGTGGCTGGGAGTGGCCGCCTGGCTCCTGAAAATCCACGATGCACAGTATGGTTCCCAGATGAAAGGTGGCACCAGTGCCGAGTCAGGCTGGTTTGATAGAGGGAAGTGGCTCCTGCAATCTGCCAGCCAGAAGCGGGGCGGGTGAGTTTGTTTGCCAGGGAAAAGGGCCGTGGTTTTTGTTCGGGGGGACTGTGGCTGGGAGTGGCCGGCTGGCTCCTGAAAATCCACGATACGCAGGATGGTTCCCAGATGAAAGGTGGCACCAGTGCCGAGTCGGGCTGGATTGATAGAGGCAAGTGGCTCCTGCAATCTGCCAGCCAGATGACGGGCAGGTCAGTTTTACTTCCAGGGAAAAGGGCCGTAGTTTGTGTTCGGGGGCCTGTGGCTGGGAGTGGCCGGCTGGCTCCTTAAAATCCACGATACGCAGGATGGTTCCCAGATGAAAGGTGGCACCAGTGCCGAGTCGGGCTGGTTTGTTGTGGGGAAGTGGCTCCTGCAATTTGCCAGCCAGAAGCGGGGCGGATGAGTTTTGTTTGCCAGGGAAAAGGGCCGTGGTTTGTGTTCGGGGGCCTGTGGCTGGGAGTGGCCGGCTGGCTCCTGAAAATCCACGATACGCAGGATGGTTCCCAGATGAAAGGTGGCACCAGTGCCAAGTTGGGCAGGTTTGATATTACCAAGTGGCTGCTGCAATGTGCCAGCCAGATGACGGGCAGGTCAGTTTTACTTCCAGGGAAAAGGGCCGTAGTTTGTGTTCGGGGCCATGTGGCAGGGAGTGGCCGGCTGGCTCCTGAAAATCCAGGATGCACAGTATGGTTCCCAGATGAAAGGTGGAACCAGTGCCGAGTCGAGCTACATTGATAGAGGGAAGTAGCTCCTGCAATCTGCCAGCCAGAAGCGGGGCGGGTGAGTTTCGTTTGCCAGGAAAAAGGGCCGTGGTTTGTGTTCGGGGGCCTGTGGCTGGGAGTGGCCGGCTGGGTCCTGAAAATCCACGATACGCAGGATGGTTCCCAGATGAAAGGTGGCACCAGTGCCGAGTCGGGCTGGTTTGATAGAGGGAAGTGTCTCCTGCAATCTGCCAGCCAGAAGCGGGGTGGGTGAGTTTTGTTTGCCAGGGAAAAGGGCCATGGTTTGTGTTCGGGGGCCTGTGGCTGGGAGTGGCCGGCTGGCTCCTGAAAATCCACGATACGCAGGATGGTTCCCAGATGAAAGGTGGCACCATTGCCGAGTCGGGCTGGATTGATAGAGGCAAGTGGCTCCTGCAATCTGCCAGCCAGATGACACGCAGGTCAGTTTTACTTCCAGGAAAAGGGCCGTAGTTTGTGTTTGGGGGCCTGTGGCTGGGAGTGGCCGGCTGGCTCCTGAAAATCCACGATACGCAGGATGGTTCCCAGATGAAAGGTGGCACCAGTGCCGAGTCGGGCTGGATTGATAGAGGCAAGTGGCTCCTGCAATCTGCCAGCCAGATTACACGCAGGTCAGTTTTACTTCCAGGGAAAAGGGCCGTGGTTTGTGTTCGGGGGCCTGTGGCTGGGAGTGGCCGGCTGGCTCCTGAAAATCCACGATACGCAGGATGGTTCCCAGATGAAAGGTGGCACCAGTGCCAAGTTGGACAGGTTTGATATTACCAAGTGGCTGCTTCAATGTGCCAGCCAGATGACACGCAGGTCCGTTTTACTTCCAGGGAAAATGACCGTAGATTATTTTTAGGGACTTGTGTCTGGGAGTGGCCGGCTGTCTCCTGAAAATCTACGATACGCAGGATGGCTCCCAGGTCCAAGGTGGCACCAGTGCCGAGTCGGGCTGGTTTCATAGAGGGAAGTGGCTCCTGCAATCTGCCAGCCAGAAGCAGGGTGGGTGAGTTTTGTTTGCCAGGGAAAAGGGCCGTGGTTTGTGTTCGGAGACCTGTGGCTGGGAGTGGCCGCCTGGCTCCTGAAAATCCACGATGCACCGGGTGGTTCCCAGATGCAGGGTGGCACCAGTGCCGAGTCAGTCTGGATTGATAGAGGGAAGTGGCTCCTGCAATCTGCCAGCCAGAAGCGGGACGGGTGAGTTTTGTTTGCCAGGGAAAAGGGCCGTGGTTTGTGTTCGGGGGCCTGTGGCTGGGAGTGGCCGGCTGGCTCCTGAAAATCCACGATACGCAGGATGGTTCCCAGATGAAAGGTGGCACCAGTGCCAAGTTGGGCTGGTTTGAGAGAGCCAAGTGGTTCCTGCAATCTGCCAGCCAGAAGATGGGCAGGTCAGTTTTAATTCCAGGGAAAGGGGCCGTAGATTGTGTTTGGGGGACTGTGGCTGGGAGTGGCCGGCTGGCTCCTGAAAATCCACGATACGCAGGATGGTTCCCAGATGAGAATTGGCACCAGTGCCAAGTCGGGCTGGTTTGATAGAGCCACGTGGCTCCTGCAATATGCCAGCCAGAAGATGGGCAGGTCAGTTTTACTTCCAGGGAAAAGGGCCGTGGTTTGTGTTCGGGAGCCTGTGGCTGGGAATGGCCGGCTGGCTCCTGAAAATCCACAATACGCAGGATGGTTCCCAGATGAAAGGTGGCACCAGTGCCATGTTGGGCAGGTTTGATAGTACCAAGTGGCTGCTGCAATGTGCCAGCTAGATGATGGGCAGGTCAGTTTTAAATCCAGGGAAAAGGGCCGTAGTTTGTGTTCCGGTCCCTGTGGCTGGGAGTGGCCGGCTGGCTCCTGAAAATCCACGATGCACAGTAGGGTTCCGAGATGAAAGGTGGCACCAGTGCCGAGTCCGGCTTGTTTGATAGAGGGAAGTGGCTCCTGCAATCTGCCAGCCAGAAGCGGGGCGGGTGAGTTTTGTTTGCCAGGGAAAAGGGCCGTGGTTTGTGTTCGGGGGACTGTGGCTGGGAGTGGCCGGCTGGTTCCTGAAAATCCACGATACGCAGGATGGTTCCCAGATGAAAGGTGGCACCAGTGCCACTTTGTGCTGGTTTGAGAGAGCCAAGTGGTTCCTGCAATCTGCCAGCCAGAAGATGGGCAGGTCAGTTTTAATTCCAGGGAAAGGGGCCGTAGTTTGTGTTTGGGGGCCTGTGGTTGGGAGTGGCCGGCTGGCTCCTGAAAATCCACAATTCTCAGGATGGTTCCCAGATGAAAGGTGGCACCAGTGTCGAGTCGGGCTTGTTTGATATGGGGAAGTGGCTCCTGCAATCTGCCAGCCAGAAGCGGGGTGGGGAAGTTTTGTTTGCCAGGGAAAAGGGCCGTGGTTTGTGTTTAGGGGCTGTGGCTGGGTGTGGCCGGCTGGCTCCTGAAAATCCACGATACGCAGGATGGTTCCCAGATGAAAGGTGGCACCAGTGCCGAGTCGGGCTGGATTGATATGCGGGAGTGGCTCCTGCAATCTGCCAGCCAGAAGCGGGGTGGGTGAGTTTTGTTTTCCAGGGAAAAGGGCGGTGGTTTGTGTTCGGGGGCCTGTGGCTGGGAGTGTCCGGCTGGCTCCTGAAAATCCACAATTCGCGGGATGGTTCCCAGATGAAAGGTGGCACCAGTGCCGAGTCGGGCTGGATTGATTGAGGCAAGTGGCTCCTGCAATCTTCCAGCCAGATGACACGCAGGTCAGTTTTACTTCCAGGGAAAAGGGCCGTAGTTTGTGTTTGGGGGCCTGTGGCTGGGAGTGGCCGGCTGGCTCCTGAAAATCCACGATACGCAGGATGGGTCCCAGATGAAAGGTGGCACCAGTGCCGAGTCGGGCTGGATTGATAGAGGCAAGTGGCTCCTGCAATCTGCCAGCCGGATGACACGCAGGTGAGTTTCAATTCCAGGGAAAAGTGCGGTGGTTTGTGTTCGGGGGCTTGTGGCTGTGAGTGGCCGGCTGGCTCCTGAAAATCCACGATACGCAGGATGGTTCCCACATGAAAGGTGGCACCAGTGCCAAGTTGAGCAGGTTTGATATTACCGAGTGGCTGCTGCAATGTGCCAGCTAGATGATAGGCAAGTCAGTTTTACTTCCAGGGAATAGGACCGCAGATTGTTTTTGGGGACTTGTGTCTGGGAGTGGCCGGCTGTCTCCTGAAAATCCACGATACGCAGGATGGCTCCCAGGCCCAAGGTGGCGCCAGTGCCGAGTCGGGCTGCATTGATAGAGGGAAGTGGCTCCTGCAATCGGCCAGCCAGAAGCAGGGTGGGTGAGTTTTCTTTGCCAGGGAAAAGGGCCGTGGTTTGTGTTTGGAGACCTGTGGCTGGGAGTGGCCGGCGGGTTCCTGAAAATCCACGATACGCAGGATGGGTCCCAGATGAAAGGTGGCACCAGTGCCCAGTCGGGCTGGATTGATAGAGGCAAGTGGCTCCTGCAATCTGCCAGCCAGATGACGGGCAGGTCAGTTTCAATTCCAGGGAAAAGGGCCGTAGTATTTGTTTGGAGACCTGTGGCTGGGAGTGGCCGGCTGGCGCCTGAAAATCCACGATGCACAGGGTGGTTCCCAGATGAAAGGTGGCACCAGTGCCGAGTCAGGCTCGTTTGATAGAGGGAAGTGGCTCCTGCAATCTGCCAGCCAGAAGCGGGGTGGTAAAGTTTTGTTTGCCAGGGAAAAGGGCCGTGGTTTGTGTTCGGGGGCCTGTGGCTGGGAGTGGCCGGCTGGCTCCTGAAAATCCACGATACGCAGGATGGTTCCCAGATGAAAGGTGGCACCAGTGCCAAGTTGGGCTGGTTTGAGAGAGCCAAGTGGTTCCTGCAATCTGCCAGCCAGAAGATGTGCAGGTCAGTTTTAATTCCAGGGAAAGGGGCCGTAGATTGTGTTTGGGGGCCTGTGGCTGGGAGTGGCCGGCTGGCTCCTGAAAATCCACGATACGCAGGATGGTTCCCAGATGAAAGGTGGCACCAGTGCCAAGTCAGGCTGGTTTGATAGAGGGAAGTGGGTCCTGCAATGGGCCAGCCAGATGATGGGCAGGTCAGTTTCAATTCCAGGGAAAAGGGCCGTAGTATTTGTTTGGAGACCTGTGGCTGGGAGTGGCCACTTGGCTCCTTAAAATCCACGATGCACAGTATGGTTCCCAGATGAAAGGTGGCACCAGTGCCGAGTCAGGCTGGTTTGATAGAGGGAAGTGGCTCCTGCAATCTGCCAGCCAGAAGCGGGGCGGGTGAGTTTTGTTTTCCAGGGAAAAGGGCCGTAGTTTGTGTTCGGGGGCCTGTGGCTGGGAGTGGCCGGCTGGCTCCTGAAAATCCACGATACGCAGAATGGTCCCAAGATGAAAGGTGGCACCAGTGCCAAGTCGGGCTGGTTTGATATGGGGACGTGGCTCCTGCAATCTGCCAGCCAGAAGCGGGGCGGGTGAGTTTTCTTTGCCAGGGAAAAGGGCCGTGGTTTGTGTTCGGGGGCCTGTGGCAGGGAGTGGCCGGCTGGATCCTGAAAATCCACGATACGCAGGATGGTTCCCAGATGAAAGGTGGCACCAGTGCCAAGTCGGGCTGGTTTGATAGAGGCAAGTGGCTCCTGCAATCTGCCAGCCAGAAGCGGGGCGGGTAAGTTTTCTTTGCCAGGGAAAAGGGCCGTGGTTTGTGTTCGGGGGCCTGTGGCTGGGAGTGGCCGGCTGGCTCCTGAAAATCCGCGATACGCAGGATGGTTCCCAGATAAAAGGTGGCACCACTACCGAGTCGGGCTGGTTTGATAGAGGGAAGTGTCTCCTGCAATCTGCCAGCCAGATGACACGCAGGTCAGTTTTACTTCCAGGGAAAAGGGCCGTAGTTTGTGTTTGGGGGCCTGTGGCTGGGAGTGGCCGGCTGGCTCCTGAAAATCCACCATACGCAGGATGGTTCCCAGATGAAAGGTGGCACCAGTGCCGAGTCAGGCTGGTTTGATAGAGGGAAGGGGCTCCTGCAATCTGCCAGCCAGAAGCGGGGCAGGTGAGTTTTGTTTGCCAGGGAAAAGGGCCGTGGTTTGTGTTCGGGGGCCTGTGGCTGGGAGTGGCCGGCTGGTTCCTGAAAATCCACGATACGCAGGATGGTTCCCAGATGAAAGGTGGCACCAGTGCCGAGTCGGGCTGGATTGATGGAGGCAAGTGGCTCCTGCAATCTGCCAGCCAGATGACACGCAGGTCAGTTTCAATTCCAGGGAAAAGGGCCGTGGTTTGTGTTCGGGGGCCTGTGGCTGGGAGTGGCCGGCTGGCTCCTGAAAATCCACGATACGCAGGATGGTTCCCAGATGAAAGGTGGCACCAGTGCCAAGTTGAGCAGGTTTGATATTACCGAGTGGCTGCTGCAATCTGCCAGCTAGATGATAGGCAAGTCAGTTTTACTTCCAGGGAATAGGACCGCAGATTGTTTTTGGGGACTTGTGTCTGGGAGTGGCCGGCTGTCTCCTGAAAATCCACGATACGCAGGATGGCTCCCAGGCCCAAGGTGGCACCAGTGCCGAGTCGGGCTGGTTTCATAGAGGGAAGTGGCTCCTGCAATCTGCCAGCCAGAAGCAGGGTGGGTGAGTTTTGTTTGCCAGGGAAAAGGGCCGTGGTTTGTGTTCGGAGACCTGTGGCTGGGAGTGGCCGCCTGGCTCCTGAAAATCCACGATGCACCGGGTGGTTCCCAGATGCAGGGTGGCACCAGTGCCGAGTCAGTCTGGATTGATAGAGGGAAGTGGCTCCTGAAATCTGCCAGCCAGAAGCGGGACGGGTGAGTTTTGTTTGCCAGGGAAAAGGGCCGTGGTTTGTGTTCGGGGGCCTGTGGCTGGGAGTGGCCGGCTGGCTCCTGAAAATCCACGATACGCAGGATGGTTCCCAGATGAAAGGTGGCACCAGTGCCAAGTTGGGCTGGTTTGAGAGAGCCAAGTGGTTCCTGCAATCTGCCAGCCAGATGATGGGCAGGTCAGTTTTAATTCCAGGGAAAGGGGCCGTAGATTGTGTTTGGGGGACTGTGGCTGGGAGTGGCCGGCTGGCTCCTGAAAATCCACGATACGCAGGATGGTTCCCAGATGAGAATTGGCACCAGTGCCAAGTCGGGCTGGTTTGATAGAGCCAAGTGGCTCCTGCAATCTGCCAGCCAGAAGATGGGCAGGTCAGTTTTACTTCCAGGGAAAAGGGCCGTGGTTTGTGTTCGGGGGCCTGTGACTGGGAATGGCCGGCTGGCTCCTGAAAATCCACAATACGCAGAATGGTTCCCAGATGAAAGGTGGCACCAGTGCCATGTTGGGCAGGTTTGATAGTACCAAGTGGCTGCTGCAATGTGCCAGCTAGATGATGGGCAGGTCAGTTTTAAATCCAGGGAAAAGGGCCGTAGTTTGTGTTCCGGTCCCTGTGGCTGGGAGTGGCCGGCTGGCTCCTGAAAATCCACGATGCACAGTATGATTCTGAGATGAAAGGTGGCAGCAGTGCCGAGTCGGGCTGGTTTGATAGAGGGAAGTGGCTCCTGCAATCTGCCAGCCAGAAGCGGGGCGGGTGAGTTTTGTTTGCCAGGGAAAAGGGCCGTGGTTTGTGTTCGGGGGCCTGTGGCTGGGAGTGGCCGGCTGGCTCCTGAAAATCCACGATACGCAGGATGGTTCCCAGATGAAAGGTGGCACCAGTGCCACTTTGTGCTGTTTTGAGAGAGCCAAGTGGTTCCTGCAATCTGCCAGCCAGAAGATGGGCAGGTCAGTTTTGATTCCAGGGAAAGGGGCCGTAGTTTGTGTTTGGGGGCCTGTGGTTGGGAGTGGCCGGCTGGCTCCTGAAAATCCACAATTCGCAGGATGGTTCCCAGATGAAAGGTGGCACCAGTGTCGAGTCGGGCTTGTTTGATATGGGGAAGTGGCTCCTGCAATCTGCCAGCCAGAAGCGGGGTGGGGAAGTTTTGTTTGCCAGGGAAAAGGGCCGTGGTTTGTGTTTAGGGGCTGTGGCTGGGTGTGGCCGGCTGGCTCCTGAAAATCCACGATACGCAGGATGGTTCCCAGATGAAAGGTGGCACCAGTGCCGAGTCGGGCTGGATTGATATGCGGGAGTGGCTCCTGCAATCTGCCAGCCAGAAGCGGGGTGGGTGAGTTTTGTTTTCCAGGGAAAAGGGCGGTGGTTTGTGTTCGGGGGCCTGTGGCTGGGAGTGGCCGGCTGGCTCCTGAAAATCCACAATTCGCGGGATGGTTCCCAGATGAAAGGTGGCACCAGTGCCGAGTCGGGCTGGATTGATAGAGGCAAGTGGCTCCTGCAATCTGCCAGCCAGATGACACGCAGGTCAGTTTTACTTCCAGGGAAAAGGGCCGTAGTTTGTGTTTGGGGGCCTGTGGCTGGGAGTGGCCGGCTTGCTCCTGAAAATCCACGATACGCAGGATGGGTCCCAGATGAAAGGTGGCACCAGTGCCGAGTCGGGCTGGATTGATAGAGGCAAGTGGCTCCTGCAATCTGCCAGCCGGATGACACGCAGGTGAGTTTCAATTCCAGGGAAAAGTGCGGTGGTTTGTGTTCGGGGGCCTGTGGCTGGGAGTGGCCGGCTGGCTCCTGAAAATCCACGATACGCAGGATGGTTCCCACATGAAAGGTGGCACCAGTGCCAAGTTGAGCAGGTTTGATATTACCGAGTGGCTACTGCAATGTGCCAGGTAGATGATAGGCAAGTCAGTTTTACTTCCAGGGAATAGGACCGAAGATTGTTTTCGGGGACTTGTGTCTGGGAGTGGCCGGCTGTCTCCTGAAAATCCACGATACGCAGGATGGCTCCCAGGCCCAAGGTGGCGCCAGTGCCAAGTCGGGCTGCATTGATAGAGGGAAGTGGCTCCTGCAATCGGCCAGCCAGAAGCAGGGTGGGTGAGTTTTCTTTGCCAGGGAAAAGGGCCGTGGTTTGTGTTTGGAGACCTGTGGCTGGGAGTGGCCGGCGGGTTCCTGAAAATCCACGATACGCAGGATGGGTCCCAGATGAAAGGTGGCACCAGTGCCCAGTCGGGCTGGATTGATAGAGGCAAGTGGCTCCTGCAATCTGCCAGCCAGATGACGGGCAGGTCAGTTTCAATTCCAGGGAAAAGGGCCGTAGTATTTGTTTGGAGACCTGTGGCTGGGAGTGGCCGCCTGGCGCCTGAAAATCCAAGATGCACAGGGTGGTTCCCAGATGAAAGGTGGCACCAGTGCCGAGTCAGGCTGGTTTGATAGAGGGAAGTGGCTCCTGCAATCTGCCAGCCAGAAGCGGGGTGGTAAAGTTTTGTTTGCCAGGGAAAAGGGCCGTGGTTTGTGTTCGGGGGCCTGTGGCTGGGAGTGGCCGGCTGGCTCCTGAAATTCCACGATACGCAGGATGGTTCCCAGACGAAAGGTGGCACCAGTGCCAAGTTGGGCTGGTTTGAGAGAGCCAAGTGGTTCCTGCAATCTGCCAGCCAGAAGATGTGCAGGTCAGTTTTAATTCCAGGGAAAGGGGCCGTAGATTGTGTTTGGGGGCCTGTGGCTGGGAGTGGCCGGCTGGCTCCTGAAAATCCACCATACGCAGGATGGTTCCCAGATGAAAGGTGGCACCAGTGCCAAGTCAGGCTGGTTTGATAGAGGGAAGTGGGTCCTGCAATGGGCCAGCCAGATGATGGGCAGGTCAGTTTCAATTCCAGGGAAAAGGGCCGTAGTATTTGTTTGGAGACCTGTGGCTGGGAGTGGCCGCTTGGCTCCTTAAAATCCACGATGCACAGTATGGTTCCCAGATGAAAGGTGGCACCAGTGCCGAGTCAGGCTGGTTTGATAGAGGGAAGTGGCTCCTGCAATCTGCCAGCCAGAAGCGGGGCGGGTGAGTTTTGTTTGCCAGGGAAAAGGGCCGTAGTTTGTGTTTGGGGGCCTGTGGCTGGGAGTGGCCGGCTGGCTCCTGAAAATCCACGATACGCAGAATGGTTCCAAGATGAAAGGTGGCACCAGTGCCAAGTCGGGCTGGTTTGATATGGGGACGTGGCTCCTGCAATCTGCCAGCCAGAAGCGGGGTGGGTGAGTTTTGTTTTCCAGGGAAAAGGGCCGTGGTTTGTGTTCGGGGGCCTGTGGCAGGGAGTGGCCAGCTGGATCCTGAAAATCCACGATACGCAGGATGGCTCCCAGGCCCTGGGTGGCACCAGTGCCACTTTGGGCTGGTTTGAGATAGGCAAGTGGTTCCTGCAATCTGCCAGCCAGAAGATGGGCAGGTCAGTTTTACTTCCAGGGAAAAGGGCCGTGGTTTGTGTTCGGGGGCCTGTGACTGGGAATGGCCGGCTGGCTCCTGAAAATCCACAATACGCAGAATGGTTCCCAGATGAAAGGTGGCACCAGTGCCATGTTGGGCAGGTTTGATAGTACCAAGTGGCTGCTGCAATGTGCCAGCTAGATGATGGGCAGGTCAGTTTTAAATCCAGGGAAAAGGGCCGTAGTTTGTGTTCCGGTCCCTGTGGCTGGGAGTGGCCGGCTGGCTCCTGAAAATCCACGATGCACAGTATGATTCCGAGATGAAAGGTGGCACCAGTGCCGAGTCGGGCTGGTTTGTTAGAGGGAAGTGGCTCCTGCAATCTGCCAGCCAGAAGCGGGGCGGGTGAGTTTTGTTTGCCAGGGAAAAGGGCCGTGGTTTGTGTTCGGGGGCCTGTGGCTGGGAGTGGCCGGCTGGCTCCTGAAAATCCACGATACGCAGGATGGTTCCCAGATGAAAGGTGGCACCAGTGCCACTTTGTGCTGTTTTGAGAGAGCCAAGTGGTTCCTGCAATCTGCCAGCCAGAAGATGGGCAGGTCAGTTTTAATTCCAGGGAAAGGGGCCGTAGTTTGTGTTTGGGGGCCTGTGGTTGGGAGTGGCCGGCTGGCTCCTGAAAATCCACAATTCGCAGGATGGTTCCCAGATGAAAGGTGGCACCAGTGTCGAGTCGGGCTTGTTTGATATGGGGAAGTGGCTCCTGCAATCTGCCAGCCAGAAGCGGGGTGGGGAAGTTTTGTTTGCCAGGGAAAAGGGCCGTGGTTTGTGTTTAGGGGCTGTGGCTGGGTGTGGCCGGCTGGCTCCTGAAAATCCACGATACGCAGGATGGTTCCCAGATGAAAGGTGGCACCAGTGCCGAGTCGGGCTGGATTGATATGCGGGAGTGGCTCCTGCAATCTGCCAGCCAGAAGCGGGGTGGGTGAGTTTTGTTTTCCAGGGAAAAGGGCGGTGGTTTGTGTTCGGGGGCCTGTGGCTGGGAGTGGCCGGCTGGCTCCTGAAAATCCACAATTCGCGGGATGGTTCCCAGATGAAAGGTGGCACCAGTGCCGAGTCGGGCTGGATTGATAGAGGCAAGTGGCTCCTGCAATCTGCCAGCCAGATGACACGCAGGTCAGTTTTACTTCCAGGGAAAAGGGCCGTAGTTTGTGTTTGGGGGCCTGTGGCTGGGAGTGGCCGGCTTGCTCCTGAAAATCCACGATACGCAGGATGGGTCCCAGATGAAAGGTGGCACCAGTGCCGAGTCGGGCTGGATTGATAGAGGCAAGTGGCTCCTGCAATCTGCCAGCCGGATGACACGCAGGTGAGTTTCAATTCCAGGGAAAAGTGCGGTGGTTTGTGTTCGGGGGCTTGTGGCTGGGAGTGGCCGGCTGGCTCCTGAAAATCCACGATACGCAGGATGGTTCCCACATGAAAGGTGGCACCAGTGCCAAGTTGAGCAGGTTTGATATTACCGAGTGGCTGCTGCAATGTGCCAGGTAGATGATAGGCAAGTCAGTTTTACTTCCAGGGAATAGGACCGAAGATTGTTTTCGGGGACTTGTGTCTGGGAGTGGCCGGCTGTCTCCTGAAAATCCACGATACGCAGGATGGCTCCCAGGCCCAAGGTGGCGCCAGTGCCAAGTCGGGCTGCATTGATAGAGGGAAGTGGCTCCTGCAATCGGCCAGCCAGAAGCAGGGTGGGTGAGTTTTCTTTGCCAGGGAAAAGGGCCGTGGTTTGTGTTTGGAGACCTGTGGCTGGGAGTGGCCGGCGGGTTCCTGAAAATCCACGATACGCAGGATGGGTCCCAGATGAAAGGTGGCACCAGTGCCCAGTCGGGCTGGATTGATAGAGGCAAGTGGCTCCTGCAATCTGCCAGCCAGATGACGGGCAGGTCAGTTTCAATTCCAGGGAAAAGGGCCGTAGTATTTGTTTGGAGACCTGTGGCTGGGAGTGGCCGCCTGGCGCCTGAAAATCCACGATGCACAGGGTGGTTCCCAGATGAAAGGTGGCACCAGTGCCGAGTCAGGCTGGTTTGATAGAGGGAAGTGGCTCCTGCAATCTGCCAGCCAGAAGCGGGGTGGTAAAGTTTTGTTTGCCAGGGAAAAGGGCCGTGGTTTGTGTTCAGGGGCCTGTGGCTGGGAGTGGCCGGCTGGCTCCTGAAATTCCACGATACGCAGGATGGTTCCCAGACAAAGGTGGCACCAGTGCCACGTTGGGCTGGTTTGAGAGAGCCAAGTGGTTCCTGCAATCTGCCAGCCAGAAGATGTGCAGGTCAGTTTTAATTCCAGGGAAAGGGGCCGTAGATTGTGTTTGGGGGCCTGTGGCTGGGAGTGGCCGGCTGGCTCCTGAAAATCCACCATACGCAGGATGGTTCCCAGATGAAAGGTGGCACCAGTGCCAAGTCAGGCTGGTTTGATAGAGGGAAGTGGGTCCTGCAATGGGCCAGCCAGATGATGGGCAGGTCAGTTTCAATTCCAGGGAAAAGGGCCGTAGTATTTGTTTGGAGACCTGTGGCTGGGAGTGGCCGCTTGGCTCCTTAAAATCCACGATGCACAGTATGGTTCCCAAATGAAAGGTGGCACCAGTGCCGAGTCAGGCTGGTTTGATAGAGGGAAGTGGCTCCTGCAATCTGCCAGCCAGAAGCGGGGCGGGTGAGTTTTGTTTGCCAGGGAAAAGGGCCGTAGTTTGTGTTTGGGGGCCTGTGGCTGGGAGTGGCCGGCTGGCTCCTGAAAATCCACGATACGCAGAATGGTTCCAAGATGAAAGGTGGCACCAGTGCCAAGTCGGGCTGGTTTGATATGGGGACGTGGCTCCTGCAATCTGCCAGCCAGAAGCGGGGCGGGTGAGTTTTCTTTGCCAGGGAAAAGGGCCGTGGTTTGTGTTCGGGGGCCTGTGGCAGGGAGTGGCCAGCTGGATCCTGAAAATCCACGATACGCAGGATGGCTCCCAGGCCCTAGGTGGCACCAGTGCCACTTTGGGCTGGTTTGAGAGAGGCAAGTGGTTCCTGCAATCTGCCAGCCAGATGACAGGCAGGTCAGTTTTACTTCCAGGGAAAAGGGCCGTAGTTTGTGTTTGAGGGCCTGTGGTTGGGAGAGTCCGCCTGGCTCATGAAAATCCACAATTCGCAGGATGGTTCCCAGATGAAAGGTGGCACCAGTGTCGAGTCAGGCTTGTTTGATATGGGGAAGTGGCTCCTGCAATCTGCCAGCCAGAAGCGGGGTGGGGAAGTTTTGTTTGCCAGGGAAAAGGGCCGTGGTTTGTGTTTGGGGGCCTGTGGCTGGGTGTGGCCGGCTGGCTCCTGAAAATCCACGATACGCAGGATGGTTCCCAGATGAAAGGTGGAACCAGTGCCGAGTCGGGCTGGATTGATATGGGGGAGTGGCTCCTGCAATCTGCCAGCCAGAAGCGGGGTGGGTGAGTTTTGTTTTCCAGGGAAAAGGGCGGTGGTTTGTGTTCGGGGGCCTGTGGCTGGGAGTGGCCGGCTGGCTCCTGAAAATCCACAATTAGCAGGATGGTTCCCAGATGAAAGGTGGCACCAGTGCCGAGTCGGGCTTGATTGATAGAGGCAAGTGGCTCCTGCAATCTGCCAGCCAGATGACACGCAGGTCACTTTTACTTCCAGGGAAAAGGGCCGTAGTTTGTGTTTGCGGGCCTGTGGCTGGGAGTGGCCGGCTGGCTCCTGAAAATCCACGATACGCAGGATGGTTCCCAGATGAAAGGTGGCACCAGTGCCAAGTCGGGCTGGTTTGATAGAGGCAAGTGGCTCCTGCAATCTGCCAGCCAGAAGCGGGGCGGGTAAGTTTTCTTTGCCAGGGAAAAGGGCCGTGGTTTGTGTTCGGGGGCCTGTGGCTGGGAGTGGCCGGCTGGCTCCTGAAAATCCGCGATACGCAGGATGGTTCCCAGATAAATGTGGCACCACTACCGAGTCGGGCTGGTTTGATAGAGGGAAGTGTCTCCTGCAATCTGCCAGCCAGATGACACGCAGGTCAGTTTTACTTCCAGGGAAAAGGGCCGTAGTTTGTGTTTGGGGGCCTGTGGCTGGGAGTGGCCGGCTGGCTCCTGAAAATCCACGATACGCAGGATGGTTCCCAGATGAAAGGTGGCACCAGTGCCGAGTCAGCCTGGTTTCACAGAGGGAAGTGTCTCCTGCAATCTGCCAGCCAGAAGCGGGGCGGGTGAGTTTTGTTTGCCAGGGAAAAGGGCCGTGGTTTGTGTTCGGGGGCCTGTGGCTGGGAGTGGCCGGCTGGTTCCTGAAAATCCACGATACGCAGGATGGTTCCCAGATGAAAGGTGGCACCAGTGCCGAGTCGGGCTGGATTGATGGAGGCAAGTGGCTCCTGCAATCTGCCAGCCAGATGACACGCAGGTCAGTTTCAATTCCAGGGAAAAGGGCCGTGGTTTGTGTTCGGGGGCCTGTGGCTGGGAGTGGCCGGCTGGCTCCTGAAAATCCACGATACGCAGGATGGTTCCCAGATGAAAGGTGGCACCAGTGCCAAGTTGAGCAGGTTTGATATTACCGAGTGGCTGCTGCAATGTGCCAGCTAGATGATAGGCAAGTCAGTTTTACTTCCAGGGAATAGGACCGCAGATTATTTTTGGGGACTTGTGTCTGGGAGTGGCCGGCTGTCTCCTGAAAATCCACGATACGCAGGATGGCTCCCAGGCCCAAGGTGGCACCAGTGCCGAGTCAGGCTGGTTTGATAGAGGGAAGTGGCTCCTGCAATCTGCCAGCCAGAAGCGGGGCGGGTGAGTTTTGTTTGCCAGGGAAAAGGGCCGTGGTTTGTGTTCGGGGGCCTGTGGCTGGGAGTGGCCGGCTGGCTCCTGAAAATCCACGATACGCAGGATGGTCCCCAGATGAAAGGTGGCACCAGTGCCAAGTTGGGCTGGTTTGAGAGAGCCAAGTGGTTCCTGCAATCTGCCAGCCAGAAGATGTGCAGGTCAGTTTTAATTCCAGGAAAGGGGCCGTAGATTGTGTTTGGGGGCCTGTGGCTGGGAGTGGCCGGCTGTCTCCTGAAAATCCACCATACGCAGGATGGTTCCCAGATGAAAGGTGGCACCAGTGCCAAGTCAGGCTGGTTTGATAGAGGCAAGTGGGTCCTGCAATGGGCCAGCCAGATGATGGGCAGGTCAGTTTCAATTCCAGGGAAAAGGGCCGTAGTATTTGTTTGGAGACCTGTGGCTGGGAGTGGCCGCTTGGCTCCTTAAAATCCACGATGCACAGTATGATTCCCAGATGAAAGGTGGAACCAGTGCCGAGTCAGGCTGGTTTGATAGAGGGAAGTGGCTCCTGCAATCTGCCAGCCAGATGACACGCAGGTCAGTTTTACTTCCAGGGAAAAGGGCCGTAGTTTGTGTTCGGGGGGCCTGTGGCTGGGAGTGGCCGGCTGGCTCCTGAAAATCCACGATACGCAGGATGGTTCCCAGATGAAAGGTGGCACCAGTGTCGAGTCGGGCTGGATTGATAGAGGCAAGTGGCTCCTGCAATCTGCCAGCCAGATGGCGGCAGGTCAGTTTTACTTCCAGGGAAAAGGGCGGTGGTTTGTGTTCGGGGGCCTGTGGCTGGGAGTGGCCGGCTGGCTCCTGAAAATCCACGATACGCAGGATGGTTCCCAGATGAAAGGTGGCACCAGTGCCAAGTTGGACAGGTTTGATATTACCAAGTGGCTGCTGCAATGTGCCAGCGAGATGATGGGCAGGTCAGTCTTACTTCCAGGGAAAGGGGCCGTAGTTTGTGTTCGGGGGCCAGTGGCTGGGAGTGGCCGGCTGGCTCCTGAAAATCCACAATTCGCAGGATGGTTCCCAGATGAAAGGTGGCACCAGTGTCGAGTTGGGCTTGTTTGATATGGGGAAGTGGCTCCAGCAATCTTCCAGCCAGAAGCGGGTTGGGTTAGTTCTGTTTGCAAGGGAAAAGGGAAGTGGTTTGTGTTCGGGGGCCTGTGGCTGGGAGTGGCCGGCTGGCTCCTGAAAATCCACGATTCGCAGGATGGCTCCCAGGCCCAAGGTGGCACCAGTGCCGAGTCGGGCTGGATTGATAGAGGCAAGTGGCTCCTGCAATCTGCCAGCCAGATGACACGCAGGTCAGTTTTACTTCCAGGGAAAAGGGCCGTAGTTTGTGTTCGGGGGCCTGTGGCTGGGAGTGGCCGGCTGGCTCCTTAAAATCCACGATACGCAGGATGGTTCCCAGATGAAAGGTGGCACCAGTGCCGAGTCGGGCTGGTTTGATGTGGGGAAGTGGCTCCTGCAATTTGCCAGCCAGAAGCGGGGCGGATGAGTTTTGTTTGCCAGGGAAAAGGGCAGTGGTTTGTGTTCGGGGGCCTGTGGCTTGGAGTGGGCGGCTGGCTCCTGAAAATCCACGATACGCAGGATGGTTCCCAGATGAAAGGTGGCACCAGTGCCAAGTCGTTCTGGATTGATAGAGGCAAGTGGCTCCTGCAATCTGCCAGCCAGATGACGGGCAGGTCAGTTTTACTTCCAGGGAAAAGGACCGTGGTTTGTGTTCGGGGGCCTGTGGCTGGGAGTGGCCGGCTGGCTCCTGAAAATCCACGATACGCAGGATGGTTCCCAGATGAAAGGTGGCACCAGTGCCAAGTTGGGCAGGCTTGATATTACCAAGTGGCTGCTGCAATGTGCCAGCTAGATGATGGGCTGGTCAGTTTTACTTCCAGGGAAAAGGGCCGTAGTTTGTGTTCGGGGCCATGTGGCTGGGAGTGGCCGGCTGGCTCCTGAAAATCCAGGATGCACAGTATGGTTCCCAGATGAAAGGTGGAACCAGTGCCGAGTCGGGCTACATTGATAGAGGGAAGTAGCTCCTGCAATCTGCCAGCCAGAAGCGGGGCGGGTGAGTTTTGTTTGCCAGGGAAAAGGGCCGTGGTTTGTGTTCAGGGGCCTGTTGTTGGGAGTGGCCGGCTGGCTCCTGAAAATCCACGATATGCAGGATGGTTCCCAGATGAAAGGTGGCACCAGTGCCGAGTCGGGCTGGATTGATAGAGGCAAGTGGCTCCTGCAATCTGCCAGCCAGATGACACGCAGGTCAGTTTTACTTCCAGGGAAAAGGGCCGTAGTTTGTGTTTGGGGGCCTGTGGCTGGGACTGACCGGCTGGCTCCTGAAAATCCACGATACGCAGGATGGTTTTCAGATGAAAGGTGGCACCAGTGTCGAGTCGGGCTGGTTTGATAGAGGGAAGTGGCTCCTGCAATCTGCCAGCCAGAAACGGGGTGGGGAAGTTTTGTTTGCCAGGGAAAAGGGCGGTGGTTTGTGTTCGGCGGCCTGTGGCTGGGAGTGGCCGGCTGGCTCCTGAAAATCCACGATACGCAGGATGGTTCCCAGATGAAACGTGGCACCAGTGCCGAGTCGGGCTGGATTGATAGAGGGAAGCGGCTCCTGCAATCTGCCAACCAGATGACGGGCAGGTCAGTTTTACTTCCAGGGAAAATGGCCGTAGTTTGTGTTTGGGGGCCTGTGGCTGGGAGTGGCCGGCTGGCTCCTGAAAATCCACGATACGCAGGATGGTTCCCAGATGAAAGGTGGCACCAGTGCCGAGTCGGGCTGGTTTGATAGAGGCAAGTGGCTCCTGCAATCTTCCAGCCAGATTACACGCAGGTCAGTTTTACTTCCAGGGAAAAGGGCCGTGGTTTTTGTTCGGGGGCCTGTGGCTGGGAGTGGCCGGCTGGCTCCTGAAAATCCACGATACGCAGGATGGTTCCCAGATGAAAGGTGGCACCAGTGCCGAGTCAGGCTGGTTTGACAGAGGGAAGTGTCTCCTGCAATCTGCCAGCCAGAAGCGGGGCGGGTGAGTTTTGTTTGCCAGGGAAAAGGGCCGTGGTTTGTGTTCGGGGGCCTGTGGCTGGGAGTGGCCGGCTGGTTCCTGAAAATCCACGATACGCAGGATGGTTCCCAGATGAAAGGTGGCACCAGTGCCGAGTCGGGCTGGATTGATGGAGGCAAGTGGCTCCTGCAATCTGCCAGCCAGATGACACGCAGGTCAGTTTCAATTCCAGGGAAAAGGGCCGTGGTTTGTGTTCGGGGGCCTGTGGCTGGGAGTGGCCGGCTGGCTCCTGAAAATCCACGATACGCAGGATGGTTCCCAGATGAGAATTGGCACCAGTGCCAAGTCGGGTGGTTTGATAGAGCCAAGTGGCTCCTGCAATCTGCCAGCCAGAAGATGGGCA
The DNA here is from genome assembly GCF_047830755.1 of Zonotrichia albicollis. Lineage (NCBI taxonomy): Eukaryota > Metazoa > Chordata > Aves > Passeriformes > Passerellidae > Zonotrichia > Zonotrichia albicollis. Next base: position 5,128,733 of record NC_133851.1, read on the forward strand.
GGTCAGTTTTACTTCCAGGGAAAAGGGCCGTGGTTTGTGTTCGGGGGCCTGTGGCTGGGAGTGGCCGGCTGGCTCCTGAAAATCCACGATACGCAGGATGGTTCCCAGATGAAAGGTGGCACCAGTGCCAAGTTGGACAGGTTTGATATTACCAAGTGGCTGCTGCAATGTGCCAGCGAGATGATGGGCAGGTCAGTCTTACTTCCAGGGAAAGGGGCCGTAGTTTGTGTTCGGGGGCCAGTGGCTGGGAGTGGCCGGCTGGCTCCTGAAAATCCACGATACGCAGGATGGTTCCCAGATGAAAGGTGGCACCAGTGCCAAGTTGGGCTGGTTTGAGAGAGCCAAGTGGTTCCTGCAATCTGCCAGCCAGAAGATGTGCAGGTCAGTTTTAATTCCAGGAAAGGGGCCGTAGATTGTGTTTGGGGGCCTGTGGCTGGGAGTGGCCGGCTGTCTCCTGAAAATCCACGATACGCAGGATGGTTCCCAGATGAAAGGTGGCACCAGTGCCAAGTCAGGCTGGTTTGATAGAGGCAAGTGGGTCCTGCAATGGGCCAGCCAGATGATGGGCCGGTCAGTTTCAATTCCAGGGAAAAGGGCCGTAGTATTTGTTTGGAGACCTGTGGCTGGGGGTGGCCGCTTGGCTCCTTAAAATCCACGATGCACAGTATGATTCCCAGATGAAAGGTGGCACCAGTGCCGAGTCAGGCTGGTTTGATAGAGGGAAGTGGCTCCTGCAATCTGCCAGCCAGAAGCGGGGCGGGTGAGTTTTGTTTGCCAGGGAAAAGGGCCGTAGTTTGTGTTCGGGGGCCTGTGGCTGGGAGTGGCCGGCTGGCTCCTGAAAATCCACGATACGCAGAATGGTTCCAAGATGAAAGGTGGCACCAGTGCCGAGTCGGGCTGGATTGATATGGGGGAGTGGCTCCTGCAATCTGCCAGCCAGAAGCGGGGTGGGTGAGTTTTGTTTTCCAGGGAAAAGGGCGGTGGTTTGTGTTCGGGGGCCTGTGGCTGGGAGTGGCCGGCTGGCTCCTGAAAATCCACGATACGCAGGATGGTTCCCAGATGAAAGGTGGCACCAGTGCCAAGTCGGGCTGGTTTGATAGAGGGAAGTGGCTCCTGCAAACTGCCAGCCAGAAGCGGGGCGGGTGAGTTTGTTTGCCAGGGAAAAGGGCCGTGGTTTGTGTTCGGGGGGCCTGTGGCTGGGAGTGGCCGGCTGGCTCCTGAAAATCCACGATACGCAGGATGGTTCCCAGATGAAAGGTGGCACCAGTGTCGAGTCGGGCTGGATTGATAGAGGCAAGTGGCTCCTGCAATCTGCCAGCCAGATGACGGGCAGGTCAGTTTTACTTCCAGGGAAAAGGGCCGTGGTTTGTGTTCGGGGGCCTGTGGATGGGAGTGGCCGGCTGGCTCCTGAAAATCCACGATACGCAGGATGGTTCCCAGATGAAAGGTGGCACCAGTGCCAAGTTGGACAGGTTTGATATTACCAAGTGGCTGCTGCAATGTGCCAGCGAGATGATGGGCAGGTCAGTCTTACTTCCAGGGAAAGGGGCCGTAGTTTGTGTTCGGGGCCCAGTGGCTGGGAGTGGCCGGCTGGCTCCTGAAAATCCACAATTCGCAGGATGGTTCCCAGATGAAAGGTGGCACCAGTGTCGAGTTGGGCTTGTTTGATATGGGGAAGTGGCTCCAGCAATCTTCCAGCCAGAAGCGGGTTGGGTTAGTTCTGTTTGCAAGGGAAAAGGGAAGTGGTTTGTGTTCGGAGGCCTGTGGCTGGGAGTGGCCGGCTGGCTCCTGAAAATCCACGATTCGCAGGATGGCTCCCAGGCCCAAGGTGACACCAGTGCCGAGTCGGGCTGGATTGATAGAGGGAAGTGGCTCCTGCAATCGGCCAGCCAGAAGCAGTGTGGGTGAGTTTTCCTTGCCAGGGAAAAGGGCCGTGGTTTGTGTTTCGGGGCCTGTGGCTGGGAGTGGCCGGTTGGTTCCTGAAAATCCACGATACGCAGGATGGTTCCCAGATGAAAGGTGGCACCAGTGCCGAGTCGGGTTGGATTGATAGAGGCAAGTGGCTCCTGCAATCTGCCAGCCAGATGACGGGCAGGTCAGTTTCAATTCCAGGGAAAAGGGCCGTAGTATTTGTTTGGAGAACTGTGGCTGGGTGTGGCCGCCTGGCTCCTGAAAATCCACGATGCACAGGGTGGTTCCCAGATGAAAGGTGGCACAAGTGCCGAGTCAGGCTGGTTTGATAGAGGGAAGTGGCTCCTGCAATCTGCCAGCCAGAAGCGGGGCGGGTGAGTTTGTTTGCCAGGGAAAAGGGCCGTGGTTTGTGTTCGGGGGGCCTGTGGCTGGGAGTGGCCGGCTGGCTCCTGAATATCCACGATACGCAGGATGGTTCCCAGATGAAAGGTGGCACCAGTGCCGAGTCGGGCTGGATTGATAGAGGCAAGTGGCTCCTGCAATCTGCCAGCCAGATGACACGCAGGTCAGTTTTACTTCCAGGGAAAAGGGCCGTAGTTTGTGTTCGGGGGCCTGTGGCTGGGAGTGGCCGGCTGGCTCCTTAAAATCCACGATACGCAGGATGGTTCCCAGATGAAAGGTGGCACCAGTGCCGAGTCGGGCTGGTTTGATGTGGGGAAGTGGCTCCTGCAATTTGCCAGCCAGAAGCGGGGCGGATGAGTTTTGTTTGCCAGGGAAAAGGGCCGTAGTTTGTGTTCGGGGGCCTGTGGCTGGGAGTGGCCGGCTGGCTCCTGAAAATCCACGATACGCAGGATGGTTCCCAGATGAAAGGTGGCACCAGTGCCAAGTCGTTCTGGATTGATAGAGGCAAGTGGCTCCTGCAATCTGCCAGCCAGATGATGGGCAGGTCAGTTTTACTTCCAGGGAAAAGGACCGTGGTTTGTGTTCGGGGGCCTGTGGCTGGGAGTGGCCGGCTGGCTCCTGAAAATCCACGATACGCAGGATGGTTCCCAGATGAAAGGTGGCACCAGTGCCAAGTTGGGCAGGTTTGATATTACCAAGTGGCTGCTGCAATGTGCCAGCTAGATGATGGGCTGGTCAGTTTTACTTCCAGGGAAAAGGGCCGTAGTTTGTGTTCGGGGCCATGTGGCTGGGAGTGGCCGGCTGGCTCCTGAAAATCCAGGATGCACAGTATGGTTCCCAGATGAAAGGTGGAACCAGTGCCGAGTCGGGCTACATTGATAAAGGGAAGTAGCTCCTGCAATCTGCCAGCCAGAAGCGGGGCGGGTGAGTTTTGTTTGCCAGGGAAAAGGGCCGTGGTTTGTGTTCAGGGGCCTGCTGTTGGGAGTGGCCGGCTGGCTCCTGAAAATCCACGATACGCAGGATGGTTCCCAGATGAAACGTGGCACCAGTGCCGAGTCGGGCTGGATTGATAGAGGCAAGCGGCTCCTGCAATCTGCCAGCCAGATGACGGGCAGGTCAGTTTTACTTCCAGGGAAAATGGCCGTAGTTTCTGTTTGGGGGCCTGTGGCTGGGAGTGGCCGGCTGGCTCCTGAAAATCCACGATACGCAGGATGGTTCCCAGATGAAAGGTGGCACCAGTGCCAAGTAGGGCTGGTTTGATAGAGGGAAGTGTCTCCTGCAGTTTGCCAGCCAGAAGCGGGGCGGGTGAGTTTTGTTTGCCAGGGAAAAGGGCCGTGGTTTGTGTTCGGGGGCCTGTGGATGGGAGTGGCCGGCTGGCTCCTGAAAATCCACGATACGCAGGATGGTTCCCAGATGAAAGGTGGCACCAGTGCCGAGTCGGGCTGGTTTGATAGAGGGAAGTGTCTCCTGCAATCTGCCAGCCAGAAGCGGGGCGGGTGAGTTTTGTTTGCCAGGGAAAAGGGCCGTGGTTTGTGTTCGGGGGCCTGTGGCTGGGAGTGGCCGGCTGGCTCCTGAAAATCCACGATACGCAGGATGGTTCCCAGATGAAAGGTGGCACCAGTGCCGAGTCGGGCTGGATTGATAGAGGCAAGTGGCTCCTGCAATCTGCCAGCCAGAAGCGGGGCGGGTGAGTTTTGTTTGCCAGGGAAAAGGGCCGTGGTTTGTGTTCGGGGGCCTGTGGCTGGGAGTGGCCGGCTGGCTCCTGAAAATCCACGATACGCAGGATGGTTCCCAGATGAAAGGTGGCACCAGTGCCGAGTCGGGCTGGATTGATAGAGGCAAGTGGCTCCTGCAATCTGCCAGCCAGATGACGGGCAGGTCAGTTTTACTTCCAGGGAAAAGGGCCGTGGTTTGTGTTCGGGGGCCTGTGGCTGGGAGTGGCCGGCTGGCTCCTGAAAATCCACGATACGCAGGATGGTTCCCAGATGAAAGGTGGCACCAGTGCCAAGTTGGACAGGTTTGATATTACCAAGTGGCTGCTTCAATGTGCCAGCCAGATGACCCGCAGGTCAGTTTTACTTCCAGGGAAAATGACCGTAGATTATTTTTGGGGACTTGTGTCTGGGAGTGGCCGGCTGTCTCCTGAAAATCCACGATACGCAGGATGGCTCCCAGGCCCAAGGTGGCACCAGTGCCGAGTCGGGCTGGTTTGATAGAGGGAAGTGGCTCCTGCAATCTGCCAGCCAGAAGCGGGGCGGGTGAGTTTTGTTTGCCAGGGAAAAGGGCCGTGGTTTGTGTTCGGGGGCCTGTGGCTGGGAGTGGCCGTCTGGCTCCTGAAAATCCACCATACGCAGGATGGTTCCCAGATGAAAGGTGGCACCAGTGCCACTTTGGGCTGGTTTGAGAGAGCCAAGTGGTTCCTGCATTCTGCCAGCCAGAAGATGGGCAGGTCAGTTTTAATTCCAGGGAAAGGGGCCGTAGTTTGTGTTTGGGGGCCTGTGGTTGGGAGTGGCCGGCTGGCTCCTGAAAATCCACAATTCTCAGGATGGTTCCCAGATGAAAGGTGGCACCAGTGTCGAGTCGGGCTTGTTTGATATGGGGAAGTGGCTCCTGCAATCTGCCAGCCTGAAGCGGGGTGGGGATGTTTTGTTTGCCAGGGAAAAGGGCCGTGGTTTGTGTTTAGGGGCCTGTGGCTGGGTGTGGCCGGCTGGCTCCTGAAAATCCACGATACGCAGGATGGTTCCCAGATGAAAGGTGGCACCAGTGCCGAGTCGGGATTGAATTGATATGCGGGAGTGGCTCCTGCAATCTGCCAGCCAGAAGCGGGGTGGGTGAGTTTTGTTTTCCAGGGAAAAGGGCGGTGGTTTGTGTTCGGGGGCCTGTGGCTTGGAGTGGCCGGCTGGCTCCTGAAAATCAACAATTCGCGGGATGGTTCCCAGATGAAAGGTGGCACCAGTGCCAAGTCGGGCTGGATTGATAGAGGCAAGCGGCTCCTGCAATCTGCCAGCCAGATGACACGCAGGTCAGTTTTACTTCCAGGGAAAAGGGCCGTAGTTTGTGTTCGGCGGCCTGTGGCTGGGAGTGGCCGGCTGGCTCCTGAAAATCCACGATACGCAGGATGGGTCCCAGATGAAAGGTGGCACCAGTGCCGAGTCGGGCTGGATTGATAGAGGCAAGTGGCTCCTGCAATCTGCCAGCCAGATGACACGCAAGTGAGTTTCAATTCCAGGGAAAAGTGCGGTGGTTTGTGTTCGGGGGCCTGTGGCTGGGAGTGGCCGGCTGGCTCCTGAAAATCCACGATACGCAGGATGGTTCCTAGATGAAACGTGGCACCAGTGCCGAGTCGGGCTGGATTGATAGAGGCAAGCGGCTCCTGCAATCTGCCAGCCAGATGACGGGCAGGTCAGTTTTACTTCCAGGGAAAAGGGCCGTAGTTTGTGTTTGGGGGCCAGTGGCTGGGAGTGGCCGGCTGGCTCCTGAAAATCCACGATACGCAGGATGGTTCCGAAATGAAAGGTGGCACCAGTGCCAAGTCGGGCTGGTTTGATAGAGGGAAGTGTCTCCTGCAGTCTGCCAGCCAGAAGCGGGGCGGGTGAGTTTTGTTTGCCAGGGAAAAGGGCCGTGGTTTGTGTTCGGGGGCCTGTGGATGGGAGTGGCCGGCTGGCTCCTGAAAATCCACGATACGCAGGATGGTTCCCAGATGAAAGGTGGCACCAGTGCCGAGTCGGGCTGGTTTGATAGAGGGAAGTGTCTCCTGCAATCTGCCAGCCAGAAGCGGGGCGGGTGAGTTTTGTTTGCCAGGGAAAAGGGCCGTGGTTTGTGTTCGGGGGCCTGTGGATGGGAGTGGCCGGCTGGCTCCTGAAAATCCACGATACGCAGGATGGTTCCCAGATGAAAGGTGGCACCAGTGCCGAGTCGGGCTGGATTGATAGAGGCAAGTGGCTCCTGCAATCTGCCAGCCAGATGACTCGCAGGTCAGTTTTACTTCCAGGGAAAAGGGCCGTAGTTTGTGTTTGGGGGCCTGTGGCTGGGAGTGGCCGGCTGGCTCCTGAAAATCCACGATACGCAGGATGGTTCCCAGATGAAAGGTGGCACCAGTGCCGAGTCGGGCTGGATTGATAGAGGCAAGTGGCTCCTGCAATCTTCCAGCCAGATTACACGCAGGTCAGTTTTACTTCCAGGGAAAAGGGCCGTGGCTTGTGTTCGGGGGCCTGTGGCTGGGAGTGGCCGGCTGGCTCCTGAAAATCCACGATACGCAGGATGGTTCCCAGATGAAAGGTGGCACCAGTGCCAAGTTTGACAGGTTTGATATTACCAAGTGGCTGCTTCAATGTGCCAGCCAGATGACACGCAGGTCAGTTTTACTTCCAGGGAAAATGACCGTAGATTATTTTTGGGGACTTGTGTCTGGGAGTGGCCGGCTGGCTCCTGAAAATCCACAATTCTCAGGATGGTTCCCAGATGAAAGGTGGCACCAGTGTCGAGTCGGGCTTGTTTGATATGGGGAAGTGGCTCCTGCAATCTGCCAGCCAGAAGCGGGGTGGGGAAGTTTTGTTTGCCAGGGAAAAGGGCCGTGGTTTGTGTTTAGGGGCCTGTGGCTGGGTGTGGCCGGCTGGCTCCTGAAAATCCACGATACGCAGGATGGTTCCCAGATGAAAGGTGGCACCAGTGCCGAGTCGGGATTGAATTGATATGCGGGAGTGGCTCCTGCAATCTGCCAGCCAGAAGCGGGGTGGGTGAGTTTTGTTTTCCAGGGAAAAGGGCGGTGGTTTGTGTTCGGGGGCCTGTGGCTTGGAGTGGCCGGCTGGCTCCTGAAAATCCACAATTCGCGGGATGGTTCCCAGATGAAAGGTGGCACCAGTGCCGAGTCGGGCTGGATTGATAGAGGCAAGTGGCTCCTGCAATCTGCCAGCCAGATGACACGCAGGTCAGTTTTACTTCCAGGGAAAAGGGCCGTAGTTTGTGTTTGGGGGCTTGTGGCTGGGAGTGGCCGGCTGGCTCCTGATAATCCACGATACACAGGATGGGTCCCAGATGAAAGGTGGCACCAGTGCCGAGTCGGGCTGGATTGATAGAGGCAAGTGGCTCCTGCAATCTGCCAGCCAGATGACACGCAAGTGAGTTTCAATTCCAGGGAAAAGTGCGGTGGTTTGTGTTCGGGGGCCTGTGGCTGGGAGTGGCCGGCTGGCTCCTGAAAATCCACGATACGCAGGATGGTTTTCAGATGAAAGGTGGCACCAGTGTCGAGTCGGGCTGGTTTGATAGAGGGAAGTGGCTCCTGCAATCTGCCAGCCAGAAACGGGGTGGGGAAGTTTTGTTTGCCAGGGAAAAGGGCGGTGGTTTGTGTTCGGCGGCCTGTGGCTGGGAGTGGCCGGCTGGCTCCTGAAAATCTACGATACGCAGGATGGTTCCCAGATGAAACGTGGCACCAGTGCCGAGTCGGGCTGGATTGATAGAGGCAAGTGGCTCCTGCAATCTGCCAGCCAGATGACGGGCAGGTCAGTTTTACTTCCAGGGAAAAAGGCCGTAGTATTTGTTTGGAGACCTGTGGCTGGGAGTGGCCGCTTGGCTCCTTAAAATCCACGATGCGCAGTATGGTTCCGAGATGAAAGGTGGCACCAGTGCCGAGTCGGGCTGGTTTGATAGAGGGAAGTGGCTCCTGCAATCTGCCAGCCAGAAGCGGGGCGGGTGAGTTTTGTTTGCCAGGGAAAAGGGCCGTGGTTTGTGTTCGGGGGCCTGTGGCTGGGAGTGGCCGGCTGGCTCCTGAAAATCCACGATACGCAGGATGGTTCCCAGATGAAAGGTGGCACCAGTGCCAAGTCGGGCTGGTTTGATAGAGGGAAGGGGGTCCTGCAATGAGCCAGCCAGATGATGGGCAGGTCAGTTTCAATTCCAGGGAAAAGGGCCGTAGTATTTTTTTGGAGACCTGTGGCTGGGAGTGGCCGCTTGGCTCCTTAAAATCCACGATGCACAGTATGGTTCCCAGATGAAAGGTGGCACCAGTGCCGAGTCAGGCTGGTTTGATAGAGGGAAGTGGCTCCTGCAATCTGCCAGCCAGAATCGGGGCGGGTGAGTTTTGTTTGCCAGGGAAAAGGGCCGTAGTTTGGGTTCGGGGGCCTGTGGCTGGGAGTGGCCGGATGGCTCCTGAAAATCCACGATACGCAGGATGGTTCCCAGATGAAACGTGGCACCAGTGCCGAGTCGGGCTGGATTGATAGAGGCAAGTGGCTGCTGCAATGTGCCAGCGAGATGACGGGCAGGTCAGTTTTATTTCCAGGGGAAAGGGCCGTGGTTTGTGTTTGGCGGACTGTGGCTGGGAGTGGCCAGCTGGCTCCTGAAAATCCACGATACGCTGGAAGGCTCCCAGACCCAGGGTGGCACCAGTGCCAAGTTGGGCAGGTTTGACATTACCAAGTGGCTGCTGCAATGTGCCAGCTAGATGATGGGCAGGTCAGTTTTACTTCCCCGGAAAAGGGCCGTAGTTTGTGTTCGGGGGCCTGTGACTGGGAGTGGCCGGCTGGCTCCTGAAAATCCACGATACGCAGGATGGTTCCCAGATGAAGGGTGGCACCAGTGCCGAGTCCGGCTGGATTGATAGAGGGAAGTGGCTCCTGCAATCGGCCAGCCAGAAGCAGGGTGGGTGATTTTTCTTTGCCAGGGAAAAGGGCCGTAGTTTGTGTTTGGTGGCTTGTGGCTGGGAATGGCCGGATGGCTCCTGAAAATCCACGATACGCAGGATGGTTCCCAGATGAAAGGTGGCACCAGTGCCGAGTCGGGCTGGATTGATAGAGGCAAGTGGCTCCTGCAATCTGCCAGCCACATGACGGGCAGGTCAGTTTCAATTCCAGGGAAAACGGCCGTAGTATTTTTTTGGAGACCAGTGGCTGGGAGTGGCCGCCTGGCGCCTGAAAATCCACGATGCACAGGGTGGTTCCCAGATGAAGGGTGGCACCAGTGCCGAGTCAGGCTGGTTTGATAGAGGGAAGTGGCTCCTGAAATCTGCCAGCCAGAAGCGGGGCGGGTGAGTTTTTTTTGCCAGGGAAAAGGGCCGTGGTTTGTGTTCGGGGGCCTGTGGCTGGGAGTGGCCGGCTGGCTCCTGAAAATCCACGATACGCAGGATGGTTCCCAGATGAAAGGTGGCACCAGTGCCAAGTTGGGCTGGTTTGAGAGAGCCAAGTTGTTCCTGCAATCTGCCAGCCAGATGATGGGCGGGTCAGTTTCAATTCCAGGGAAAAGGGCCGTAGTATTTGTTTGGAGACCTGTGGCTGGGAGTGGCCTGCTGGCTCCTGAAAATCCACGATGCACAGTATGATTCCCAGATGAAAGGTGGCACCAGTGCCGAGTCGGGCAGGTTTGATATTACCAAGTGGCTGCTGCAATGTGCTAGCCAGATGATGGGCCGGTCAGTTTTACTTCCTGGGAAAAGGGCCGTAGATTTTTTTGGGGACTTGTGGCTGGGAGTGGCGGGCTGGCTCCTGAAAATCCATCATACGCTGGATGGCTCCCAGACCCAAGGTGGCACCAGGGCCAAGTCGGGCTGGTTTGATAGAGGCAAGTGGCTCCTGCAATCTGCCAGCCAGAAGCGGAGCGGGTGAGTTTTCTTTGCCAGGGAAAAGGGCCATGGTTTGTGTTCGGGGGCCTGTGGCTGGGAGTGGCCGGCTGGCTCCTGAAAATCCACGATACGCAGGATGGTTCCCAGATGAAAGGTGGCACCAGTGCCGAGTCGGGGTGGTTTGATATGGGGAAGTGGCTCTTGCAATTTGCCAGCCAGAAGCGGGGCGGGTGAGTTTTCTTTGCCAGGGAAAAGGGCCGTAGTTTGTGTTCGGGGGCCTGTGGCTGGGAGTGGCCGGCTGGCTCCTGAAAATCCACGATACGCAGGATGGTTCCCAGATGAAAGGTGGCACCAGTGCCAAGTCAGGCTGGATTGATAGAGGCAAGTGGCTCCTGCAATCTGCCAGCCAGATGACGGGCAGGTCAGTTTTACTTCCAGGGAAAAGGGCCGTAGTTTTTGTTTGGGGGCCTGTGGCTGGGAGTGGCCGGCTGGCTCCTGAAAATCCACGATACGCAGGATGGTTCCCAGATGAAAGGTGGCACCAGTGCCAAGTTGGGCAGGTTTGATATTACCAAGTGGCTGCTGCAATGTGCCAGCTAGATGATGGGCAGGTCAGTTTTACTTCCCGGGAAAAGGGCCGTAGTTTGTGTTCGGGGGCCTGTGGCTGGGAGTGGCCGGCTGGCTCCTGAAAATCCACGATACGCAGGATGGTTCCCAGAAGAAAGGTGGCACCAGTGCCGAGTCCGGCTGGATTGATAGAGGGAAGTGGCACCTGAAATCTGCCAGCCAGAAGCGGGGCGGGTGAGTTTTGTTTGCCAGGGAAAAGGGCCGTGGTTTGTGTTCGGGGGCCTGTGGCTGGGAGTGGCCGCCTGGCTCCTGAAAACCCACGGTGCACAGTATGCTACCCAGATGAAAGGTGGCACCAGTGCCGAGTCAGGCTGGTTTGATAGAGGGAAGTGGCTCCTGCAATCTGCCAGCCAGAAGCGGGGCGGGTGAGTTTTGTTTGCCAGGGAAAAGGGCCGTGGTTTGTGTTCGGGGGCCTGTGGCTGGGAGTGGCCGGCTGGCTCCTGAAAATCCACGATACGCAGGATGGTTCCCAGATGAAAGGTGGCACCAGTGCCGAGTCGGGCTGGATTGATAGAGGCAAGTGGCTCCTGCAATCTGCCAGCCAGAAGATGGGCAGGTCAGTTTTAATTCCAGGGAAAGGGGCCGTAGATTGTGTTTGGGGGACTGTGGCTGGGAGTGGCCGGCTGGCTCCTGAAAATCCACGATACGCAGGATGGTTCCCAGATGAGAATTGGCACCAGTGCCAAGTCGGGCTGGTTTGATAGAGCCAAGTGGCTCCTGCAATCTGCCAGCCAGAAGATGGGCAGGTCAGTTTTACTTCCAGGGAAAAGGGCCGTGGTTTGTGTTCGGGGGCCTGTTGCTGGGAATGGCCGGCTGGCTCCTGAAAATCCACAATACGCAGGATGGTTCCCAGATGAAAGGTGGCACCAGTGCCATGTTGGGCAGGTTTGATAGTACCAAGTGGCTGCTGCAATGTGCCAGCTAGATGATGGGCAGGTCAGTTTTAAATCCAGGGAAAAGAGCCGTAGTTTGTGTTCCGGTTCCTGTGGCTGGGAGTGGCCGCCTGGCTCCTGAAAATCCACGATGCACATTATGGTTCCGAGATGAAAGGTGGCACCAGTGCCGAGTCGGGCTGGTTTGATAGAGGGAAGTGGCTCCTGCAATCTGCCAGCCAGAAGCGGGGCGGGTGAGTTTTGTTTGCCAGGGAAAAGGGCCGTGGTTTGTGTTCGGGGGCCTGTGGCTGGGAGTGGCCGGCTGGCTCCTGAAAATCCACGATACGCAGGATGGTTCCCAGATGAAAGGTGGCACCAGTGCCACTTTGGGCTGGTTTGAGAGAGCCAAGTGGTTCCTGCAATCTGCCAGCCAGAAGATGGGCAGGTCAGTTTTAATTCCAGGGAAAGGGGCCGTAGTTTGTGTTTGGGGGCCTGTGGTTGGGAGTGGCCGGCTGGCTCCTGAAAATCCACAATTCTCAGGATGGTTCCCAGATGAAAGGTGGCACCAGTGTCGAGTCGGGCTTGTTTGATATGGGGAAGTGGCTCCTGCAATCTGCCAGCCAGAAGCGGGGTGGGGAAGTTTTGTTTGCCAGGGAAAAGGGCCTGGTTTGTTTTTAGGGGCCTGTGGCTGGGTGTGGCCGGCCGGCTCCTGAAAATCCACGATACGCAGGATGGTTCCCAGATGAAAGGTGGCACCAGTGCCGAGTCGGGCTGGATTGATATGCGGGAGTGGCTCCTGCAATCTGCCAGCCAGAAGCGGGGTGGGTGAGTTTTGTTTTCCAGGCAAAAGGGAGGTGGTTTGTGTTCGGGGGCCTGTGGCTGGGAGTGGCCGGCTGGCTCCTGAAAATCCACAATACTCAGGATGGTTCCCAGATGAAAGGTGGCACCAGTGCCAAGTCGGGCTGGATTGATAGAGGCAAGTGGCTCCTGCAATCTGCCAGCCAGATGACACGCAGGTCAGTTTTACTTCCAGGGAAAAGGGCCGTAGTTTGTGTTCGGGGGCCTGTGGCTGGGAGTGGCCGCCTGGCTCCTGAAAATCCACGATACGCAGGATGGGTCCCAGATGAAAGGTGGCACCAGTGCCGGGTCGGGCTGGATTGATAGAGGCAAGTGGCTCCTGCAATCTGCCAGCCAGATGACACGCAAGTGAGTTTCAATTCCAGGGAAAAGTGCGGTGGTTTGTGTTCGGGGGCCTGTGGCTGGGAGTGGCCGGCTGGCTCCTGAAAATCCACGATACGCAGGATGGTTCCCAGATGAAAGGTGGCACCAGTGTCGAGTCGGGCTGGTTTGATAGAGGGAAGTGGCTCCTGCAATCTGCCAGCCAGAAACGGGGTGGGGAAGTTTTGTTTACCAGGGAAAAGGGCGGTGGTTTGTGTTCGGCGGCCTGTGGCTGGGAGTGGCCGGCTGGCTCCTGAAAATCCACGATACGCAGGATGGTTCCTAGATGAAACGTGGCACCAGTGCCGAGTCGGGCTGGATTGATAGAGGCAAGCGGCTCCTGCAATCTGCCAGCCAGATGACGGGCAGGTCAGTTTTACTTCCAGGGAAAAGGGCCGTAGTTTGTGTTTGGGGGCCAGTGGCTGGGAGTGGCCGGCTGGCTCCTGAAAATCCACGATACGCAGGATGGTTTCGAAATGAAAGGTGGCACCAGTGCCAAGTCGGGCTGGTTTGATAGAGGGAAGTGTCTCCTGCAGTCTGCCAGCCAGAAGCGGGGCGGGTGAGTTTTGTTTGCCAGGGAAAAGGGCCGTGGTTTGTGTTCGGGGGCCTGTGGATGGGAGTGACCGGCTGGCTCCTGAAAATCCACGATACGCAGGATGGTTCCCAGATGAAAGGTGGCACCAGTGCCGAGTCGGGCTGGTTTGATAGAGGGAAGTGTCTCCTGCAATCTGCCAGCCAGAAGCGGGGCGGGTGAGTTTTGTTTGCCAGGGAAAAGGGCCGTGGTTTGTGTTCGGGGGCCTGTGGATGGGAGTGGCCGGCTGGCTCATGAAAATCCACGATACGCAGGATGGTTCCCAGATGAAAGGTGGCACCAGTGCCGAGTCGGGCTGGATTGATAGAGGCAAGTGGCTCCTGCAATCTGCCAGCCAGATGACTCGCAGGTCAGTTTTACTTCCAGGGAAAAGGGCCGTAGTTTGTGTTTGGGGGCCTGTGGCTGGGAGTGGCCGGCTGGCTCCTGAAAATCCACGATACGCAGGATGGTTCCCAGATGAAAGGTGGCACCAGTGCCAAGTTGGACAGGTTTGATATTACCAAGTGGCTGCTTCAATGTGCCAGCCAGATGACACGCAGGTCAGTTTTACTTCCAGGGAAAATGACCGTAGATTATTTTTGGGGACTTGTGTCTGGGAGTGGCCGGCTGTCTCCTGAAAATCCACGATACGCAGGATGGCTCCCAGGCCCAAGGTGGCACCAGTGCCGAGTCGGGCTGGTTTCATAGAGGGAAGTGGCTCCTGCAATCTGCCAGCCAGAAGCAGGGTGGGTGAGTTTTGTTTGCCAGGGAAAAGGGCCGTGGTTTGTGTTCGGAGACCTGTGGCTGGGAGTGGCCGCCTGGCTCCTGAAAATCCACGATGCACCGGGTGGTTCCCAGATGCAGGGTGGCACCAGTGCCGAGTCAGTCTGGTTTGATAGAGGGAAGTGGCTCCTGCAATCTGCCAGCCAGAAGCGGGACGGGTGAGTTTTGTTTGCCAGGGAAAAGGGCCGTGGTTTGTGTTCGGGGGCCTGTGGCTGGGAATGGCCGGCTGGCTCCTGAAAATCCACAATACGCAGGATGGTTCCCAGATGAAAGGTGGCACCAGTGCCATGTTGGGCAGGTTTGATAGTACCAAGTGGCTGCTGCAATCTGCCAGCCAGAAGATGGGCAGGTCAGTTTTACTTCCAGGGAAAAGGGCCGTGGTTTGTGTTCGGGGGCCTGTGGCTGGGAATGGCCGGCTGGCTCCTGAAAATCCACAATACGCAGGATGGTTCCCAGATGAAAGGTGGCACCAGTGCCATGTTGGGCAGGTTTGATAGTACCAAGTGGCTGCTGCAATCTGCCAGCTAGATGATGGGCAGGTCAGTTTTAAATCCAGGGAAAAGGGCCGTAGTTTGTGTTCCGGTCCCTGTGGCTGGGAGTGGCCGCCTGGCTCCTGAAAATCCACGATGCACAGTATGGTTCCGAGATGAAAGGTGGCACCAGTGCCGAGTCGGGCTGGTTTGATAGAGGGAAGTGGCTCCTGCAATCTGCCAGCCAGAAGCGGGGCGGGTGAGTTTTGTTTGCCAGGGAAAAGGGCCATGGTTTGTGTTCGGGGGCCTGTGGCTGGGAGTGGCCGGCTGGCTCCTGAAAATCCACGATACGCAGGATGGTTCCCAGATGAAAGGTGGCACCAGTGCCAAGTCGGGCTGGTTTGATAGAGGGAAGTGGCTCCTGCAATGGGCCAGCCAGATGATGGGCAGGTCAGTTTCAATTCCAGGGAAAAGGGCCGTAGTATTTGTTTGGAGACCTGTGGCTGGGAGTGGCCGCTTGGCTCCTTAAAATCCACGATGCACAGTATGGTTCCCAGATGAAAGGTAGCACCAGTGCCGAGTCAGGCTGGTTTGATAGAGGGAAGTGGCTCCTGCAATCTGCCAGCCAGAAGCGGGGCGGGTGAGTTTTGTTTGCCAGGGAAAAGGGCCGTAGTTTGGGTTCGGGGGCCTGTGGCTGGGAGTGGCCGGATGGCTCCTGAAAATCCACGATACGCAGGATGGTTCCCAGATGAAACGTGGCACCAGTGCCGAGTCGGGCTGGATTGATAGAGGCAAGTGGCTGCTGCAATGTGCCAGCGAGATGACGGGCAGGTCAGTTTTATTTCCAGGGGAAAGGGCCGTGGTTTGTGTTTGGCGGACTGTGGCTGGGAGTGGCCAGCTGGCTCCTGAAAATCCACGATACGCTGGAAGGCTCCCAGACCCAGGGTGGCACCAGTGCCAAGTTGGGCAGGTTTGACATTACCAAGTGGCTGCTGCAATGTGCCAGCTAGATGATGGGCAGGTCAGTTTTACTTCCCCGGAAAAGGGCCGTAGTTTGTGTTCGGGGGCCTGTGACTGGGAGTGGCCGGCTGGCTCCTGAAAATCCACGATACGCAGGATGGTTCCCAGATGAAGGGTGGCACCAGTGCCGAGTCCGGCTGGATTGATAGAGGGAAGTGGCTCCTGCAATAGGCCAGCCAGATGCAGGGTGGGTGATTTTTCTTTGCCAGGGAAAAGGGCCGTAGTTTGTGTTTGGGGGCTTGTGGCTGGGAATGGCCGGATGGCTCCTGAAAATCCACGATACGCAGGATGGTTCCCAGATGAAAGGTGGCACCAGTGCCGAGTCGGGCTGGATTGATAGAGGCAAGTGGCTCCTGCAATCTGCCAGCCACATGACGGGCAGGTCAGTTTCAATTCCAGGGAAAACGGCCGTAGTATTTTTTTGGAGACCAGTGGCTGGGAGTGGCCGCCTGGCGCCTGAAAATCCACGATGCACAGGGTGGTTCCCAGATGAAAGGTGGCACCAGTGCCGAGTCAGGCTGGTTTGATAGAGGGAAGTGGCTCCTGAAATCTGCCAGCCAGAAGCGGGGCGGGTGAGTTTTGTTTGCCAGGGAAAAGGGCCGTGGTTTGTGTTCGGGGGCCTGTGGCTGGGAGTGGCCGGCTGGCTCCTGAAAATCCACGATACGCAGGATGGTTCCCAGATGAAAGGTGGCACCAGTGCCAAGTTGGGCTGGTTTGAGAGAGCCAAGTTGTTCCTGCAATCTGCCAGCCAGATGATGGGCGGGTCAGTTTCAATTCCAGGGAAAAGGGCCGTAGTATTTGTTTGGAGACCTGTGGCTGGGAGTGGCCTGCTGGCTCCTGAAAATCCACGATGCACAGTATGATTCCCAGATGAAAGGTGGCACCAGTGCCGAGTCGGGCAGGTTTGATATTACCAAGTGGCTGCTGCAATGTGCCAGCCAGATGATGGGCAGGTCAGTTTTACTTCCTGGGAAAAGGGCCGTAGATTTTTTTGGGGACTTGTGGCTGGGAGTGGCGGGCTGGCTCCTGAAAATCCATCATACGCTGGATGGCTCCCAGACCCAAGGTGGCACCAGGGCCAAGTCGGGCTGGTTTGATAGAGGCAAGTGGCTCCTGCAATCTGCCAGCCAGAAGCGGAGCGGGTGAGTTTTCTTTGCCAGGAAAAAGGGCCATGGTTTGTGTTCGGGGGCCTGTGGCTGGGAGTGGCCGGCTGGCTCCTGAAAATCCACGATACGCAGGATGGTTCCCAGATGAAAGGTGGCACCAGTGCCGAGTCGGGCTGGTTTGATATGGGGAAGTGGCTCTTGCAATTTGCCAGCCAGAAGCGGGGCGGGTGAGTTTTCTTTGCCAGGGAAAAGGGCCGTAGTTTGTGTTCGGGGGCCTGTGGCTGGGAGTGGCCGGCTGGCTCCTGAAAATCCACGATACGCAGGATGGTTCCCAGATGAAAGGTGGCACCAGTGCCAAGTCAGGCTGGATTGATAGAGGCAAGTGGCTCCTGCAATCTGCCAGCCAGATGACGGGCAGGTCAGTTTTACTTCCAGGGAAAAGGGCCGTAGTTTTTGTTTGGGGGCCTGTGGCTGGGAGTGGCCGGCTGGCTCCTGAAAATCCACGATACGCAGGATGGTTCCCAGATGAAAGGTGGCACCAGTGCCAAGTTGGGCAGGTTTGATATTACCAAGTGGCTGCTGCAATGTGCCAGCTAGATGATGGGCAGGTCAGTTTTACTTCCCGGGAAAAGGGCCGTAGTTTGTGTTCGGGGGCCTGTGGCTGGGAGTGGCCGGCTGGCTCCTGAAAATCCACGATACGCAGGATGGTTCCCAGAAGAAAGGTGGCACCAGTGCCGAGTCCGGCTGGATTGATAGAGGGAAGTGGCTCCTGAAATCTGCCAGCCAGAAGCGGGGCGGGTGAGTTTTGTTTGCCAGGGAAAAGGGCCGTGGTTTGTGTTCGGGGGCCTGTGGCTGGGAGTGGCCGCCTGGCTCCTGAAAACCCACGGTGCACAGTATGCTACCCAGATGAAAGGTGGCACCAGTGCCGAGTCAGGCAGGTTTGATAGAGGGAAGTGGCTCCTGCAATCTGCCAGCCAGAAGCGGGGCGGGTGAGTTTTGTTTGCCAGGGAAAAGGGCCGTGGTTTGTGTTCGGGGGCCTGTGGCTGGGAGTGGCCGGCTGGCTCCTGAAAATCCACGATACGCAGGATGGGTCCCAGATGAAAGGTGGCACCAGTGCCGAATCGGGCTGTTTTGATATGGGGAAGTGGCTCCTGCAATTTGCCAGCCAGAAGCGGGGCGGGTGAGTTTTCTTTGCCAGGGAAAAGGGCCGTGGTTTGTGTTCGGGGGCCTGTGGCTGGGAGTGGCCAGCTGGCTCCTGAAAATCCACGATACGCAGGATGGTTCCCAGATGAAAGGTGGCAGCAGTGCCAAGTCAGGCTGGATTGATAGAGGCAAGTGGCTCCTGCAATCTGCCAGCCAGATGACGGGCAGGTCAGTTTTACTTCCAGGGAAAAGGGCCGTAGTTTGGGTTCGGGGGCCTGTGGCTGGGAGTGGCCGGATGGCTCCTGAAAATCCACGATACGCAGGATGGTTCCCAGATGAAAGGTGGCACCAGTGCCGAGTCGGGCTGGATTGATAGAGGCAAGTGGCTCCTGCAATCTGCCAGCCAGATGACGGGCAGGTCAGTTTTACTTCCAGGGAAAAGGGCCGTGGTTTGTGTTCGGGGGCCTGTGGCTGGGAGTGGCCAGCTGGCTCCTGAAAATCCACGATACGCTGGAAGGCTCCCAGACCCAGGGTGGCACCAGTGCCAAGTTGGGCAGGTTTGACACTACCAAGTGGCTGCTGCAATGTGCCAGCTAGATGATGGGCAGGTCAGTTTTACTTCCCCGGAAAAGGGCCGTAGTTTGTGTTCGGGGGCCTGTGGCTGGGAGTGGCCGGCTGGCTCCTGAAAATCCACGATACGCAGGATGGTTCCCAGATGAAGGGTGGCACCAGTGCCGAGTTCGGCTGGATTGATAGAGGGAAGTGGCTCCTGCAATCGGCCAGCCAGAAGCAGGGTGGGTGAGTTTTCTTTGCCAGGGAAAAGGGCCGTAGTTTGTGCTTGGGGGCCTGTGGCTGGGAATGGCCGGCTGGCTCCTGAAAATCCACGATACGCAGGATGGTTCCCAGATGAAAGGTGGCACCAGTGCCGAGTCGGGCTGGATTGATAGAGGCAAGTGGCTCCTGCAATCTGCCAGCCACATGACGGGCAGGTCAGTTTCAATTCCAGGGAAAAGGGCCGTAGTATTTTTTTGGAGACTAGTGGCTGGGAGTGGCCGCCTGGCGCCTGAAAATCCACGATGCACAGGGTGGTTCCCAGATGAAAGGTGGCACCAGTGCCGAGTCAGGCTTGTTTGATAGAGGGAAGTGGCTCCTGAAATCTGCCAGCCAGAGGCGGGGCGGGTGAGTTTTGTTTGCCAGGGAAAAGGGCCGTGGTTTGTGTTCGGGGGCCTGTGGCTGGGAGTGGCCGGCTGGCTCCTGAAAATCCACGATACGCAGGATGGTTCCCAGATGAACGGTGGCACCAGTGCCAAGTTGGGCTGGTTTGAGAGAGCCAAGTTGTTCCTGCAATCTGCCAGCCAGATGATGGGCAGGTCAGTTTCAATTCCAGGGAAAAGGGCCGTAGTATTTGTTTGGAGACCTGTGGCTGGGAGTGGCCTGCTGGCTCCTGAAAATCCACGATGCACAGTATGATTCCCAGATGAAAGGTGGCACCAGTGCCGAGTCGGGCAGGTTTGATATTACCAAGTGGCTGCTGCAATGTGCCAGCCAGATGATGGGCAGGTCAGTTTTACTTCCTGGGAAAAGGGCCGTAGATTTTTTTGGGGACATGTGGCTGGGAGTGGCGGGCAGGCTCCTGAAAATCCACGATACGCTGGATGGCTCCCAGACCCAAGGTGGCACCAGGGCCAAGTCGGGCTGGTTTGATAGAGGCAAGTGGCTCCTGCAATCTGCCAGCCAGAAGCGGAGCGGGTGAGTTTTCTTTGCCAGGGAAAAGGGCCGTGGTTTGTGTTCGGGGCCTGTGGCTGGGAGTGGCCGGCTGGCTCCTGAAAATCCACGATACGCAGGATGGTTCCCAGATGAAAGGTGGCACCAGTGCCGAGTCGGGCTGGTTTGATATGGGGAAGTGGCTCCTGCAATTTGCCAGCCAGAAGCGGGGCGGGTGAGTTTTCTTTGCCAGGGAAAAGGGCCGTAGTTTGTGTTCGGGGGCCTGTGGCTGGGAGTGGCCGGCTGGCTCCTGAAAATCCACGATACGCAGGATGGTTCCCAGATGAAAGGTGGCACCAGTGCCAAGTCGGTCTGGATTGATATGGGGATGTGGCTCCTGCAATCTGCCAGCCAGATGACGGGCAGGTCAGTTTTACTTCCAGGGAAAAGGGCCGTAGTTTTTGTTCGGGGGCCTGTGGCTGGGAGTGGCCGGCTGGCTCCTGAAAATCCACGATACGCAGGATGGTTCCCAGATGAAAGGTGGCACCAGTGCCGAGTCGGGCTGGTTTGAGAGAGCCAAGTTGTTCCTGCAATCTGCCAGCCAGATGATGGGCAGGTCAGTTTCAATTCCAGGGAAAAGGGCCGTAGTATTTGTTTGGAGACCTGTGGCTGGGAGTGGCCTGCTGGCTCCTGAAAATCCACGATGCACAGTATGATTCCCAGATGAAAGGTGGCACCAGTGCCGAGTCGGGCAGGTTTGATATATACCAAGTGGCTGCTGCAATGTGCCAGCCAGATGATGGGCAGGTCAGTTTTACTTCCTGGGAAAAGGGCCGTAGATTTTTTTGGGGACTTGTGGCTGGGAGTGGCGGGCTGGCTCCTGAAAATCCATGATACGCTGGATGGCTCCCTGACCCAAGGTGGCACCAGGGCCAAGTCGGGCTGGTTTGATAGAGGCAAGTGGCTCCTGCAATCTGCCAGCCAGAAGCGGAGCGGGTGAGTTTTCTTTGCCAGGGAAAAGGGCCGTGGTTTGTGTTTAGGGGCCTGTGGCTGGGAGTGGCCGGCTGGCTCCTGAAAATCCACGATACGCAGGATGGTTCCCAGATGAAAGGTGGCACCAGTGCCGAGTCGGGCTGGTTTGATATGGGGAAGTGGCTCCTGCAATTTGCCAGCCAGAAGCGGGGCGGGTGAGTTTTCTTTGCCAGGGAAAAGGGCCGTAGTTTGTGTTCGGGGGCCTGTGGCTGGGAGTGGCCGGCTGGCTCCTGAAAATCCACGATACGCAGGATGGTTCCCAGATGAAAGGTGGCACCAGTGCCAAGTCAGGCTGGATTGATAGAGGCAAGTGGCTCCTGCAATCTGCCAGCCAGATGACGGGCAGGTCAGTTTTACTTCCAGGGAAAAGGGCCGTAGTTTGTGTTCGGGGGCCTGGTGCTGGGAGTGGCCGGCTGGCTCCTGAAAATCCACGATACGCAGGATGGTTCCCAGATGAAAGGTGGCACCAGTGCCGAGTCGGGCTGGATTGATAGAGGCAAGTGGCTCCTGCAATCTGCCAGCCAGATGACGGGCAGGTCAGTTTTACTTCCAGGGAAAAGGGCCGTGGTTTGTGTTCGGGGGGCTGTGGCTGGGAGTGGCCGGCTGGCTCCTGAAAATCCACGATACGCAGGATGGTTCCCAGATGAAAGGTGGCACCAGTGCCAAGTTGGACAGGTTTGATATTACCAAGTGGCTGCTGCAATGTGCCAGCTAGATGATGGGCAGGTCAGATTTACTTCCCGGGAAAAGGGCCGTAGTTTGTGTTCGGGGGCCTGTGGCTGGGAGTGGCCGGCTGGCTCCTGAAAATCCACGATACGCAGGATGGTTCCCAGATGAAAGGTGGCACCAGTGCCGAGTCGGGCTGGTTTGATATGGGGAAGTGGCTCCTGCAATTTGCCAGCCAGAAGCGGGGCGGGTGAGTTTTCTTTGCCAGGGAAAAGGGCCGTAGTTTGTGTTCGGGGGCCTGTGGCTGGGACTGGCCGGCTGGCTCCTGAAAATCCACGCTACGCAGGATGGTTCCCAGATGAAAGGTGGCACCAGTGCCAAGTCAGGCTGGATTGATAGAGGCAAGTGGCTCCTGCAATCTGCCAGCCAGATGACGGGCAGGTCAGTTTTACTTCCAGGGAAAAGGGCCGTAGTTTGTGTTCGGGGGCCTGTGGCTGGGAGTGGCCGGCTGGCTCCTGAAAATCCACGATACGCAGGATGGTTCCCAGATGAAAGGTGGCGCCAGTGCCGAGTCGGGCTGGATTGATAGAGGCAAGTGGCTCCTGCAATCTGCCAGCCAGATGACACGCAGGTCAGTTTTACTTCCAGGGAAAAGGGCCGTGGTTTGTGTTCGGGGGGCTGTGGCTGGGAGTGGCCGGCAGGCTCCTGAAAATCCACGATACGCAGGATGGTTCCCAGATGAAAGGTGGCACCAGTGCCGAGTCGGGCTGGTTTCATAGAGGGAAGTGGCTCCTGCAATCTGCCAGCCAGAAGCAGGGTGGGTGAGTTTTGTTTGCCAGGGAAAAGGGCCGTGGTTTGTGTTCGGAGACCTGTGGCTGGGAGTGGCCGCCTGGCTCCTGAAAATCCACGATGCACCGGGTGGTTCCCAGATGCAGGGTGGCACCAGTGCCGAGTCAGTCTGGTTTGATAGAGGGAAGTGGCTCCTGCAATCTGCCAGCCAGAAGCGGGACGGGTGAGTTTTGTTTGCCAGGGAAAAGGGCCGTGGTTTGTGTTCGGGGGCCTGTGGCTGGGAGTGGCCGGCTGGCTCCTGAAAATCCACGATACGCAGGATGGTTCCCAGATGAAAGGTGGCACCAGTGCCAAGTTGGGCTGGATTGATAGAGCCAAGTGGTTCCTGCAATCTGCCAGCCAGAAGATGGGCAGGTCAGTTTTAATTCTAGGGAAAGGGGCCGTAGATTGTGTTTGGGGGACTGTGGTTGGGAGTGGGCGGCTGGCTCCTGAAAATCCACGATACGCAGGATGGTTCCCAGATGAGAATTGGCACCAGTGCTGAGTCGGGCTGGTTTGATAGAGCCAAGTGGCTCCTGCAATCTGCCAGCCAGAAGATGGGCAGGTCAGTTTTACTTCCAGGGAAAAGGGCCGTGGTTTGTGTTCGGGGGCCTGTGGCTGGGAATGGCCGGCTGGCTCCTGAAAATCCACAATACGCAGTATGGTTCCCAGATGAAAGGTGGCACCAGTGCCAAGTTGGGCAGGTTTGATAGTACCAAGTGGCTGCTGCAATCTGCCAGCTAGATGATGGGCAGGTCAGTTTTAAATCCAGGGAAAAGGGCCGTAGTTTGTGTTCCGGTCCCTGTGGCTGGGAGTGGCCGTCTGTCTCCTGAAAATCCACGATGCACAGTATGGTTCCGAGATGAAAGGTGGCACCAGTGCCGAGTCGGGCTGGTTTGATAGAGGGAAGTGGCTCCTGCAATCTGCCAGCCAGAAGCGGGGCGGGTGAGTTTTGTTTGCCAGGGAAAAGGGCCGTGGTTTGTGTTCGGGGGCCTGTGGCTGGGAGTGGCCGGCTGGCTCCTGAAAATCCACGATACGCAGGATGGTTCCCAGATGAAAGGTGGCACCAGTGCCAAGTCAGGCTGGTATGATAGAGGGAAGGGGGTCCTACAATGGGCCAGCCAGATGATGGGCAGGTCAGTTTCAATTCCAGGGAAAAGGGCCGTAGTATTTGTTTGGAGACCTGTGGCTGGGAGTGGCCACTTGGCTCCTTAAAATCCACGATGCACAGTATGGTTCCCAGATGAAAGGTGGCACCAGTGCCGAGTCAGGCTGGTTTGATAGAGGGAAGTGGCTCCTGCAATCTGCCAGCCAGAAGCGGGGCGGGTGAGTTTTGTTTGCCAGGGAAAAGGGCCGTAGTTTGTGTTCGGGGGCCTGTGGCTGGGAGTGGCGGGCTGTCTCCTGAAAATCCATGATACGCTGGATGGCTCCCAGACCCAAGGTGGCACCAGTGCCGAGTCGGGCTGGATTGATAGAGGCAAGTGGCTCCTGCAATCTGCCAGCCACATGACGGGCAGGTCAGTTTCAATTCCAGGGAAAACGGCCGTAGTATTTTTTTGGAGACCAGTGGCTGGGAGTGGCCGCCTGGCGCCTGAAAATCCACGATGCACAGGGTGGTTCCCAGATGAAAGGTGGCACCAGTGCCGAGTCAGGCTGGTTTGATAGAGGGAAGTGGCTCCTGAAATCTGCCAGCCAGAAGCGGGGCGGGTGAGTTTTGTTTGCCAGGGAAAAGGGCCGTGGTTTGTGTTCGGGGGCCTGTGGCTGGGAGTGGCCGGCTGGCTCCTGAAAATCCACGATACGCAGGATGGTTCCCAGATGAAAGGTGGCACCAGTGCCAAGTTGGGCTGGTTTGAGAGAGCCAAGTTGTTCCTGCAATCTGCCAGCCAGATGATGGGCGGGTCAGTTTCAATTCCAGGGAAAAGGGCCGTAGTATTTGTTTGGAGACCTGTGGCTGGGAGTGGCCTGCTGGCTCCTGAAAATCCACGATGCACAGTATGATTCCCAGATGAAAGGTGGCACCAGTGCCGAGTCGGGCAGGTTTGATATTACCAAGTGGCTGCTGCAATGTGCCAGCCAGATGATGGGCAGGTCAGTTTTACTTCCTGGGAAAAGGGCCGTAGATTTTTTTGGGGACTTGTGGCTGGGAGTGGCGGGCTGGCTCCTGAAAATCCATCATACGCTGGATGGCTCCCAGACCCAAGGTGGCACCAGGGCGAAGTCGGGCTGGTTTGATAGAGGCAAGTGGCTCCTGCAATCTGCCAGCCAGAAGCGGAGCGGGTGAGTTTTCTTTGCCAGGAAAAAGGGCCATGGTTTGTGTTCGGGGGCCTGTGGCTGGGAGTGGCCGGCTGGCTCCTGAAAATCCACGATACGCAGGATGGTTCCCAGATGAAAGGTGGCACCAGTGCCGAGTCGGGCTGGTTTGATATGGGGAAGTGGCTCTTGCAATTTGCCAGCCAGAAGCGGGGCGGGTGAGTTTTCTTTGCCAGGGAAAAGGGCCGTAGTTTGTGTTCGGGGGCCTGTGGCTGGGAGTGGCCGGCTGGCTCCTGAAAATCCACGATACGCAGGATGGTTCCCAGATGAAAGGTGGCACCAGTGCCAAGTCAGGCTGGATTGATAGAGGCAAGTGGCTCCTGCAATCTGCCAGCCAGATGACGGGCAGGTCAGTTTTACTTCCAGGGAAAAGGGCCGTAGTTTTTGTTTGGGGGCCTGTGGCTGGGAGTGGCCGGCTGGCTCCTGAAAATCCACGATACGCAGGATGGTTCCCAGATGAAAGGTGGCACCAGTGCCAAGTTGGGCAGGTTTGATATTACCAAGTGGCTGCTGCAATGTGCCAGCTAGATGATGGGCAGGTCAGTTTTACTTCCCGGGAAAAGGGCCGTAGTTTGTGTTCGGGGGCCTGTGGCTGGGAGTGGCCGGCTGGCTCCTGAAAATCCACGATAC
This sequence comes from Zonotrichia albicollis, assembly GCF_047830755.1. Taxonomy (NCBI): domain Eukaryota; kingdom Metazoa; phylum Chordata; class Aves; order Passeriformes; family Passerellidae; genus Zonotrichia; species Zonotrichia albicollis. The sequence continues at coordinate 5,153,578 of NC_133851.1, forward strand.
GCAGGATGGTTCCCAGAAGAAAGGTGGCACCAGTGCCGAGTCCGGCTGGATTGATAGAGGGAAGTGGCTCCTGAAATCTGCCAGCCAGAAGCGGGGCGGGTGAGTTTTGTTTGCCAGGGAAAAGGGCCGTGGTTTGTGTTCGGGGGCCTGTGGCTGGGAGTGGCCGCCTGGCTCCTGAAAACCCACGGTGCACAGTATGCTACCCAGATGAAAGGTGGCACCAGTGCCGAGTCAGGCTGGTTTGATAGAGGGAAGTGGCTCCTGCAATCTGCCAGCCAGAAGCGGGGCGGGTGAGTTTTGTTTGCCAGGGAAAAGGGCCGTGGTTTGTGTTCGGGGGCCTGTGGCTGGGAGTGGCCGGCTGGCTCCTGAAAATCCACGATACGCAGGATGGGTCCCAGATGAAAGGTGGCACCAGTGCCGAATCGGGCTGTTTTGATATGGGGAAGTGGCTCCTGCAATTTGCCAGCCAGAAGCGGGGCGGGTGAGTTTTCTTTGCCAGGGAAAAGGGCCGTGGTTTGTGTTCGGGGGCCTGTGGCTGGGAGTGGCCAGCTGGCTCCTGAAAATCCACGATACGCAGGATGGTTCCCAGATGAAAGGTGGCAGCAGTGCCAAGTCAGGCTGGATTGATAGAGGCAAGTGGCTCCTGCAATCTGCCAGCCAGATGACGGGCAGGTCAGTTTTACTTCCAGGGAAAAGGGCCGTAGTTTGGGTTCGGGGGCCTGTGGCTGGGAGTGGCCGGATGGCTCCTGAAAATCCACGATACGCAGGATGGTTCCCAGATGAAAGGTGGCACCAGTGCCGAGTCGGGCTGGATTGATAGAGGCAAGTGGCTCCTGCAATCTGCCAGCCAGATGACGGGCAGGTCAGTTTTACTTCCAGGGAAAAGGGCCGTGGTTTGTGTTCGGGGGCCTGTGGCTGGGAGTGGCCAGCTGGCTCCTGAAAATCCACGATACGCTGGAAGGCTCCCAGACCCAGGGTGGCACCAGTGCCAAGTTGGGCAGGTTTGACACTACCAAGTGGCTGCTGCAATGTGCCAGCTAGATGATGGGCAGGTCAGTTTTACTTCCCCGGAAAAGGGCCGTAGTTTGTGTTCGGGGGCCTGTGGCTGGGAGTGGCCGGCTGGCTCCTGAAAATCCACGATACGCAGGATGGTTCCCAGATGAAGGGTGGCACCAGTGCCGAGTTCGGCTGGATTGATAGAGGGAAGTGGCTCCTGCAATCGGCCAGCCAGAAGCAGGGTGGGTGAGTTTTCTTTGCCAGGGAAAAGGGCCGTAGTTTGTGCTTGGGGGCCTGTGGCTGGGAATGGCCGGCTGGCTCCTGAAAATCCACGATACGCAGGATGGTTCCCAGATGAAAGGTGGCACCAGTGCCGAGTCGGGCTGGATTGATAGAGGCAAGTGGCTCCTGCAATCTGCCAGCCACATGACGGGCAGGTCAGTTTCAATTCCAGGGAAAAGGGCCGTAGTATTTTTTTGGAGACTAGTGGCTGGGAGTGGCCGCCTGGCGCCTGAAAATCCACGATGCACAGGGTGGTTCCCAGATGAAAGGTGGCACCAGTGCCGAGTCAGGCTTGTTTGATAGAGGGAAGTGGCTCCTGAAATCTGCCAGCCAGAGGCGGGGCGGGTGAGTTTTGTTTGCCAGGGAAAAGGGCCGTGGTTTGTGTTCGGGGGCCTGTGGCTGGGAGTGGCCGGCTGGCTCCTGAAAATCCACGATACGCAGGATGGTTCCCAGATGAACGGTGGCACCAGTGCCAAGTTGGGCTGGTTTGAGAGAGCCAAGTTGTTCCTGCAATCTGCCAGCCAGATGATGGGCAGGTCAGTTTCAATTCCAGGGAAAAGGGCCGTAGTATTTGTTTGGAGACCTGTGGCTGGGAGTGGCCTGCTGGCTCCTGAAAATCCACGATGCACAGTATGATTCCCAGATGAAAGGTGGCACCAGTGCCGAGTCGGGCAGGTTTGATATTACCAAGTGGCTGCTGCAATGTGCCAGCCAGATGATGGGCAGGTCAGTTTTACTTCCTGGGAAAAGGGCCGTAGATTTTTTTGGGGACATGTGGCTGGGAGTGGCGGGCAGGCTCCTGAAAATCCACGATACGCTGGATGGCTCCCAGACCCAAGGTGGCACCAGGGCCAAGTCGGGCTGGTTTGATAGAGGCAAGTGGCTCCTGCAATCTGCCAGCCAGAAGCGGAGCGGGTGAGTTTTCTTTGCCAGGGAAAAGGGCCGTGGTTTGTGTTCGGGGCCTGTGGCTGGGAGTGGCCGGCTGGCTCCTGAAAATCCACGATACGCAGGATGGTTCCCAGATGAAAGGTGGCACCAGTGCCGAGTCGGGCTGGTTTGATATGGGGAAGTGGCTCCTGCAATTTGCCAGCCAGAAGCGGGGCGGGTGAGTTTTCTTTGCCAGGGAAAAGGGCCGTAGTTTGTGTTCGGGGGCCTGTGGCTGGGAGTGGCCGGCTGGCTCCTGAAAATCCACGATACGCAGGATGGTTCCCAGATGAAAGGTGGCACCAGTGCCAAGTCGGTCTGGATTGATATGGGGATGTGGCTCCTGCAATCTGCCAGCCAGATGACGGGCAGGTCAGTTTTACTTCCAGGGAAAAGGGCCGTAGTTTTTGTTCGGGGGCCTGTGGCTGGGAGTGGCCGGCTGGCTCCTGAAAATCCACGATACGCAGGATGGTTCCCAGATGAAAGGTGGCACCAGTGCCGAGTCGGGCTGGTTTGAGAGAGCCAAGTTGTTCCTGCAATCTGCCAGCCAGATGATGGGCAGGTCAGTTTCAATTCCAGGGAAAAGGGCCGTAGTATTTGTTTAGAGACCTGTGGCTGGGAGTGGCCTGCTGGCTCCTGAAAATCCACGATGCACAGTATGATTCCCAGATGAAAGGTGGCACCAGTGCCGAGTCGGGCAGGTTTGATATATACCAAGTGGCTGCTGCAATGTGCCAGCCAGATGATGGGCAGGTCAGTTTTACTTCCTGGGAAAAGGGCCGTAGATTTTTTTGGGGACTTGTGGCTGGGAGTGGCGGGCTGGCTCCTGAAAATCCATGATACGCTGGATGGCTCCCAGACCCAAGGTGGCACCAGGGCCAAGTCGGGCTGGTTTGATAGAGGCAAGTGGCTCCTGCAATCTGCCAGCCAGAAGCGGAGCGGGTGAGTTTTCTTTGCCAGGGAAAAGGGCCGTGGTTTGTGTTTAGGGGCCTGTGGCTGGGAGTGGCCGGCTGGCTCCTGAAAATCCACGATACGCAGGATGGTTCCCAGATGAAAGGTGGCACCAGTGCCGAGTCGGGCTGGTTTGATATGGGGAAGTGGCTCCTGCAATTTGCCAGCCAGAAGCGGGGCGGGTGAGTTTTCTTTGCCAGGGAAAAGGGCCGTAGTTTGTGTTCGGGGGCCTGTGGCTGGGAGTGGCCGGCTGGCTCCTGAAAATCCACGATACGCAGGATGGTTCCCAGATGAAAGGTGGCACCAGTGCCAAGTCAGGCTGGATTGATAGAGGCAAGTGGCTCCTGCAATCTGCCAGCCAGATGACGGGCAGGTCAGTTTTACTTCCAGGGAAAAGGGCCGTAGTTTGTGTTCGGGGGCCTGGTGCTGGGAGTGGCCGGCTGGCTCCTGAAAATCCACGATACGCAGGATGGTTCCCAGATGAAAGGTGGCACCAGTGCCGAGTCGGGCTGGATTGATAGAGGCAAGTGGCTCCTGCAATCTGCCAGCCAGATGACGGGCAGGTCAGTTTTACTTCCAGGGAAAAGGGCCGTGGTTTGTGTTCGGGGGGCTGTGGCTGGGAGTGGCCGGCTGGCTCCTGAAAATCCACGATACGCAGGATGGTTCCCAGATGAAAGGTGGCACCAGTGCCAAGTTGGACAGGTTTGATATTACCAAGTGGCTGCTGCAATGTGCCAGCTAGATGATGGGCAGGTCAGATTTACTTCCCGGGAAAAGGGCCGTAGTTTGTGTTCGGGGGCCTGTGGCTGGGAGTGGCCGGCTGGCTCCTGAAAATCCACGATACGCAGGATGGTTCCCAGATGAAAGGTGGCACCAGTGCCGAGTCGGGCTGGTTTGATATGGGGAAGTGGCTCCTGCAATTTGCCAGCCAGAAGCGGGGCGGGTGAGTTTTCTTTGCCAGGGAAAAGGGCCGTAGTTTGTGTTCGGGGGCCTGTGGCTGGGACTGGCCGGCTGGCTCCTGAAAATCCACGCTACGCAGGATGGTTCCCAGATGAAAGGTGGCACCAGTGCCAAGTCAGGCTGGATTGATAGAGGCAAGTGGCTCCTGCAATCTGCCAGCCAGATGACGGGCAGGTCAGTTTTACTTCCAGGGAAAAGGGCCGTAGTTTGTGTTCGGGGGCCTGTGGCTGGGAGTGGCCGGCTGGCTCCTGAAAATCCACGATACGCAGGATGGTTCCCAGATGAAAGGTGGCGCCAGTGCCGAGTCGGGCTGGATTGATAGAGGCAAGTGGCTCCTGCAATCTGCCAGCCAGATGACACGCAGGTCACTTTTACTTCCAGGGAAAAGGGCCGTGGTTTGTGTTCGGGGGGCTGTGGCTGGGAGTGGCCGGCAGGCTCCTGAAAATCCACGATACGCAGGATGGTTCCCAGATGAAAGGTGGCACCAGTGCCGAGTCGGGCTGGTTTCATAGAGGGAAGTGGCTCCTGCAATCTGCCAGCCAGAAGCAGGGTGGGTGAGTTTTGTTTGCCAGGGAAAAGGGCCGTGGTTTGTGTTCGGAGACCTGTGGCTGGGAGTGGCCGCCTGGCTCCTGAAAATCCACGATGCACCGGGTGGTTCCCAGATGCAGGGTGGCACCAGTGCCGAGTCAGTCTGGTTTGATAGAGGGAAGTGGCTCCTGCAATCTGCCAGCCAGAAGCGGGACGGGTGAGTTTTGTTTGCCAGGGAAAAGGGCCGTGGTTTGTGTTCGGGGGCCTGTGGCTGGGAGTGGCCGGCTGGCTCCTGAAAATCCACGATACGCAGGATGGTTCCCAGATGAAAGGTGGCACCAGTGCCAAGTTGGGCTGGATTGATAGAGCCAAGTGGTTCCTGCAATCTGCCAGCCAGAAGATGGGCAGGTCAGTTTTAATTCTAGGGAAAGGGGCCGTAGATTGTGTTTGGGGGACTGTGGTTGGGAGTGGGCGGCTGGCTCCTGAAAATCCACGATACGCAGGATGGTTCCCAGATGAGAATTGGCACCAGTGCTGAGTCGGGCTGGTTTGATAGAGCCAAGTGGCTCCTGCAATCTGCCAGCCAGAAGATGGGCAGGTCAGTTTTACTTCCAGGGAAAAGGGCCGTGGTTTGTGTTCGGGGGCCTGTGGCTGGGAATGGCCGGCTGGCTCCTGAAAATCCACAATACGCAGTATGGTTCCCAGATGAAAGGTGGCACCAGTGCCAAGTTGGGCAGGTTTGATAGTACCAAGTGGCTGCTGCAATCTGCCAGCTAGATGATGGGCAGGTCAGTTTTAAATCCAGGGAAAAGGGCCGTAGTTTGTGTTCCGGTCCCTGTGGCTGGGAGTGGCCGTCTGTCTCCTGAAAATCCACGATGCACAGTATGGTTCCGAGATGAAAGGTGGCACCAGTGCCGAGTCGGGCTGGTTTGATAGAGGGAAGTGGCTCCTGCAATCTGCCAGCCAGAAGCGGGGCGGGTGAGTTTTGTTTGCCAGGGAAAAGGGCCGTGGTTTGTGTTCGGGGGCCTGTGGCTGGGAGTGGCCGGCTGGCTCCTGAAAATCCACGATACGCAGGATGGTTCCCAGATGAAAGGTGGCACCAGTGCCAAGTCAGGCTGGTATGATAGAGGGAAGGGGGTCCTGCAATGGGCCAGCCAGATGATGGGCAGGTCAGTTTCAATTCCAGGGAAAAGGGCCGTAGTATTTGTTTGGAGACCTGTGGCTGGGAGTGGCCACTTGGCTCCTTAAAATCCACGATGCACAGTATGGTTCCCAGATGAAAGGTGGCACCAGTGCCGAGTCAGGCTGGTTTGATAGAGGGAAGTGGCTCCTGCAATCTGCCAGCCAGAAGCGGGGCGGGTGAGTTTTGTTTGCCAGGGAAAAGGGCCGTAGTTTGTGTTCGGGGGCCTGTGGCTGGGAGTGGCGGGCTGTCTCCTGAAAATCCATGATACGCTGGATGGCTCCCAGACCCAAGGTGGCACCAGGGCCAAGTCGGGCTGGTTTGATAGAGGCAAGTGGCTCCTGCAATCTGCCAGCCAGAAGCGGAGCGGGTGAGTTTTCTTTGCCAGGGAAAAGGGCCGTGGTTTGTGTTTAGGGGCCTGTGGCTGGGAGTGGCCGGCTGGCTCCTGAAAATCCACGATACGCAGGATGGTTCCCAGATGAAAGGTGGCACCAGTGCCAAGTTGGACAGGTTTGATATTACCAAGTGGCTGCTGCAATGTGCCAGCTAGATGATGGGCAGGTCAGATTTACTTCCCGGGAAAACGGCCGTAGTTTGTGTTCGGGGGCCTGTGGCTGGGAGTGGCCGGCTGGCTCCTGAAAATCCACGATACGCAGGATGGTTCCCAGATGAAAGGTGGCACCAGTGCCGAGTCGGGCTGGTTTGATATGGGGAAGTGGCTCCTGCAATTTGCCAGCCAGAAGCGGGGCGGGTGAGTTTTCTTTGCCAGGGAAAAGGGCCGTAGTTTGTGTTCGGGGGCCTGTGGCTGGGAGTGGCCGGCTGGCTCCTGAAAATCCACGATACGCAGGATGGTTCCCAGATGAAAGGTGGCACCAGTGCCAAGTCAGGCTGGATTGATAGAGGCAAGTGGCTCCTGCAATCTGCCAGCCAGATGACGGGCAGGTCAGTTTTACTTCCAGGGAAAAGGGCCGTAGTTTGTGTTCGGGGGCCTGTGGCTGGGAGTGGCCGGCTGGCTCCTGAAAATCCACGATACGCAGGATGGTTCCCAGATGAAAGGTGGCGCCAGTGCCGAGTCGGGCTGGATTGATAGAGGCAAGTGGCTCCTGCAATCTGCCAGCCAGATTACACGCAGGTCAGTTTTACTTCCAGGGAAAAGGGCCGTGGTTTGTGTTCGGGGGGCTGTGGCTGGGAGTGGCCGGCTGGCTCCTGAAAATCCACGATACGCAGGATGGTTCCCAGATGAAAGGTGGCACCAGTGCCGAGTCGGGCTGGTTTCATAGAGGGAAGTGGCTCCTGCAATCTGCCAGCCAGAAGCAGGGTGGGTGAGTTTTGTTTGCCAGGGAAAAGGGCCGTGGTTTGTGTTCGGAGACCTGTAGCTGGGAGTGGCCGCCTGGCTCCTGAAAATCCACGATGCACCGGGTGGTTCCCAGATGCAGGGTGGCACCAGTGCCGAGTCAGTCTGGTTTGATAGAGGGAAGTGGCTCCTGCAATCTGCCAGCCAGAAGCGGGACGGGTGAGTTTTGTTTGCCAGGGAAAAGGGCCGTGGTTTGTGTTCGGGGGCCTGTGGCTGGGAGTGGCCGGCTGGCTCCTGAAAATCCACGATACGCAGGATGGTTCCCAGATGAAAGGTGGCACCAGTGCCAAGTTGGGCTGGATTGATAGAGCCAAGTGGTTCCTGCAATCTGCCAGCCAGAAGATGGGCAGGTCAGTTTTAATTCCAGGGAAAGGGGCCGTAGATTGTGTTTGGGGGACTGTGGTTGGGAGTGGGCGGCTGGCTCCTGAAAATCCACGATACGCAGGATGGTTCCCAGATGAAAGGTGGCACCAGTGCTGAGTTGGGCTGGTTTGATAGAGCCAAGTGGCTCCTGCAATCTGCCAGCCAGAAGATGGGCAGGTCAGTTTTACTTCCAGGGAAAAGGGCCGTGGTTTGTGTTCGGGGGCCTGTGGCTGGGAATGGCCGGCTGGCTCCTGAAAATCCACAATACGCAGTATGGTTCCCAGATGAAAGGTGGCACCAGTGCCAAGTTGGGCAGGTTTGATAGTACCAAGTGGCTGCTGCAATCTGCCAGCTAGATGATGGGCAGGTCAGTTTTAAATCCAGGGAAAAGGGCCGTAGTTTGTGTTCCGGTCCCTGTGGCTGGGAGTGGCCGTCTGGCTCCTGAAAATCCACGATGCACAGTATGGTTCCGAGATGAAAGGTGGCACCAGTGCCGAGTCGGGCTGGTTTGATAGAGGGAAGTGGCTCCTGCAATCTGCCAGCCAGAAGCGGGGCGGGTGAGTTTTGTTTGCCAGGGAAAAGGGCCGTGGTTTGTGTTCGGGGGCCTGTGGCTGGGAGTGGCCGGCTGGCTCCTGAAAATCCACGATACGCAGGATGGTTCCCAGATGAAAGGTGGCACCAGTGCCAAGTCAGGCTGGTATGATAGAGGGAAGGGGGTCCTGCAATGGGCCAGCCAGATGATGGGCAGGTCAGTTTCAATTCCAGGGAAAAGGGCCGTAGTATTTGTTCGGAGACCTGTGGCTGGGAGTGGCCACTTGGCTCCTTAAAATCCACGATGCACAGTATGGTTCCCAGATGAAAGGTGGCACCAGTGCCGAGTCAGGCTGGTTTGATAGAGGGAAGTGGCTCCTGCAATCTGCCAGCCAGAAGCGGGGCGGGTGAGTTTTGTTTGCCAGGGAAAAGGGCCGTAGTTTGTGTTCGGGGGCCTGTGGCTGGGAGTGGCGGGCTGGCTCCTGAAAATCCATGATACGCTGGATGGCTCCCAGACCCAAGGTGGCACCAGGGCCAAGTCGGGCTGGTTTGATAGAGGCAAGTGGCTCCTGCAATCTGCCAGCCAGAAGCGGAGCGGGTGAGTTTTCTTTGCCAGGGAAAAGGGCCGTGGTTTGTGTTTAGGGGCCTGTGGCTGGGAGTGGCCGGCTGGCTCCTGAAAATCCACGATACGCAGGATGGTTCCCAGATGAAAGGTGGCACCAGTGCCGAGTCGGGCTGGTTTGATATGGGGAAGTGGCTCCTGCAATTTGCCAGCCAGAAGCGGGGCGGGTGAGTTTTCTTTGCCAGGGAAAAGGGCCGTAGTTTGTGTTCGGGGGCCTGTGGCTGGGAGTGGCCGGCTGGCTCCTGAAAATCCACGATACGCAGGATGGTTCCCAGATGAAAGGTGGCACCAGTGCCAAGTCGGGCTGGATTGATAGAGGCAAGTGGCTCCTGCAATCTGCCAGCCAGATGACGGGCAGGTCAGTTTTACTTCCAGGGAAAAGGGCCGTAGTTTGTGTTCGGGGGCCTGGTGCTGGGAGTGGCCGGCTGGCTCCTGAAAATCCACGATACGCAGGATGGTTCCCAGATGAAAGGTGGCACCAGTGCCGAGTCGGGCTGGATTGATAGAGGCAAGTGGCTCCTGCAATCTGCCAGCCAGATGACGGACAGGTCAGTTTTACTTCCAGGGAAAAGGGCCGTGGTTTGTGTTCGGGGGGCTGTGGCTGGGAGTGGCCGGCTGGCTCCTGAAAATCCACGATACGCAGGATGGTTCCCAGATGAAAGGTGGCACCAGTGCCAAGTTGGACAGGTTTGATATTACCAAGTGGCTGCTGCAATGTGCCAGCTAGATGATGGGCAGGTCAGATTTACTTCCCGGGAAAACGGCCGTAGTTTGTGTTCGGGGGCCTGTGGCTGGGAGTGGCCGGCTGGCTCCTGAAAATCCACGATACGCAGGATGGTTCCCAGATGAAAGGTGGCACCAGTGCCGAGTCGGGCTGGTTTGATAGAGGCAAGTGGCTCCTGCAATCTGCCAGCCAGAAGCGGGGCGGGTGAGTTTTCTTTGCCAGGGAAAAGGGCCGTAGTTTGGGTTCGGGGGCCTGTGGCTGGGAGTGGCCGGCTGGCTCCTGAAAATCCACGATACGCAGGATGGTTCCCAGATGAAAGGTGGCACCAGTGCCAAGTCAGGCTGGATTGATAGAGGCAAGTGGCTCCTGCAATCTGCCAGCCAGATGACGGGCAGGTCAGTTTTACTTCCAGGGAAAAGGGCCGTAGTTTGTGTTCGGGGGCCTGTGGCTGGGAGTGGCCGGCTGGCTCCTGAAAATCCACGATACGCAGGATGGTTCCCAGATGAAAGGTGGCGCCAGTGCCGAGTCGGGCTGGATTGATAGAGGCAAGTGGCTCCTGCAATCTGCCAGCCAGATTACACGCAGGTCAGTTTTACTTCCAGGGAAAAGGGCCGTGGTTTGTGTTCGGGGGGCTGTGGCTGGGAGTGGCCGGCTGGCTCCTGAAAATCCACGATACGCAGGATGGTTCCCAGATGAAAGGTGGCACCAGTGCCGAGTCGGGCTGGTTTCATAGAGGGAAGTGGCTCCTGCAATCTGCCAGCCAGAAGCAGGGTGGGTGCGTTTTGTTTGCCAGGGAAAAGGGCCGTGGTTTGTGTTCGGAGACCTGTGGCTGGGAGTGGCCGCCTGGCTCCTGAAAATCCACGATGCACCGGGTGGTTCCCAGATGCAGGGTGGCACCAGTGCCGAGTCAGTCTGGTTTGATAGAGGGAAGTGGCTCCTGCAATCTGCCAGCCAGAAGCGGGACGGGTGAGTTTTGTTTGCCAGGGAAAAGGGCCGTGGTTTGTGTTCGGGGGCCTGTGGCTGGGAGTGGCCGGCTGGCTCCTGAAAATCCACGATACGCAGGATGGTTCCCAGATGAAAGGTGGCACCAGTGCCAAGTTGGGCTGGATTGATAGAGCCAAGTGGTTCCTGCAATCTGCCAGCCAGAAGATGGGCAGGTCAGTTTTAATTCCAGGGAAAGGGGCCGTAGATTGTGTTTGGGGGACTGTGGTTGGGAGTGGGCGGCTGGCTAGTGAAAATCCACGATACGCAGGATGGTTCCCAGATGAGAATTGGCACCAGTGCTGAGTCGGGCTGGTTTGATAGAGCCAAGTGGCTCCTGCAATCTGCCAGCCAGAAGATGGGCAGGTCAGTTTTACTTCCAGGGAAAAGGGCCGTGGTTTGTGTTCGGGGGCCTGTGGCTGGGAATGGCCGGCTGGCTCCTGAAAATCCACAATACGCAGTATGGTTCCCAGATGAAAGGTGGCACCAGTGCCAAGTTGGGCAGGTTTGATAGTACCAAGTGGCTGCTGCAATCTGCCAGCTAGATGATGGGCAGGTCAGTTTTAAATCCAGGGAAAAGGGCCGTAGTTTGTGTTCCGGTCCCTGTGGCTGGGAGTGGCCGTCTGGCTCCTGAAAATCCACGATGCACAGTATGGTTCCGAGATGAAAGGTGGCACCAGTGCCGAGTCGGACTGGTTTGATAGAGGGAAGTGGCTCCTGCAATCTGCCAGCCAGAAGCGGGGCGGGTGAGTTTTGTTTGCCAGGGAAAAGGGCCGTGGTTTGTGTTCGGGGGCCTGTGGCTGGGAGTGGCCGGCTGGCTCCTGAAAATCCACGATACGCAGGATGGTTCCCAGATGAAAGGTGGCACCAGTGCCAAGTCAGGCTGGTTTGATAGAGGGAAGGGGGTCCTGCAATGGGCCAGCCAGATGATGGGCAGGTCAGTTTTACTTCCAGGGAAAAGGGCCGTAGTATTTGTTTGGAGACCTGTGGCTGGGAGTGGCCTGCTGGCTCCTGAAAATCCACGATGCACAGTATGATTCCCAGATGAAAGGTGGCACCAGTGCCGAGTCGGGCAGGTTTGATATTACCAAGTGGCTGCTGCAATGTGCCAGCCAGATGATGGGCAGGTCAGTTTTACTTCCTGGGAAAAGGGCCGTAGATTTTTTTGGGGACTTGTGGCTGGGAGTGGCGGGCTGGCTCCTGAAAATCCATCATACGCTGGATGGCTCCCAGACCCAAGGTGGCACCAGGGCCAAGTCGGGCTGGTTTGATAGAGGCAAGTGGCTCCTGCAATCTGCCAGCCAGAAGCGGAGCGGGTGAGTTTTCTTTGCCAGGGAAAAGGGCCATGGTTTGTGTTCGGGGGCCTGTGGCTGGGAGTGGCCGGCTGGCTCCTGAAAATCCACGATACGCAGGATGGTTCCCAGATGAAAGGTGGCACCAGTGCCGAGTCGGGCTGGTTTGATATGGGGAAGTGGCTCTTGCAATTTGCCAGCCAGAAGCGGGGCGGGTGAGTTTTCTTTGCCAGGGAAAAGGGCCGTAGTTTGTGTTCGGGGGCCTGTGGCTGGGAGTGGCCGGCTGGCTCCTGAAAATCCACGATACGCAGGATGGTTCCCAGATGAAAGGTGGCACCAGTGCCAAGTCAGGCTGGATTGATAGAGGCAAGTGGCTCCTGCAATCTGCCAGCCAGATGACGGGCAGGTCAGTTTTACTTCCAGGGAAAAGGGCCGTAGTTTTTGTTTGGGGGCCTGTGGCTGGGAGTGGCCGGCTGGCTCCTGAAAATCCACGATACGCAGGATGGTTCCCAGATGAAAGGTGGCACCAGTGCCAAGTTGGGCAGGTTTGATATTACCAAGTGGCTGCTGCAATGTGCCAGCTAGATGATGGGCAGGTCAGTTTTACTTCCCGGGAAAAGGGCCGTAGTTTGTGTTCGGGGGCCTGTGGCTGGGAGTGGCCGGCTGGCTCCTGAAAATCCACGATACGCAGGATGGTTCCCAGAAGAAAGGTGGCACCAGTGCCGAGTCCGGCTGGATTGATAGAGGGAAGTGGCTCCTGAAATCTGCCAGCCAGAAGCGGGGCGGGTGAGTTTTGTTTGCCAGGGAAAAGGGCCGTGGTTTGTGTTCGGGGGCCTGTGGCTGGGAGTGGCCGCCTGGCTCCTGAAAACCCACGGTGCACAGTATGCTACCCAGATGAAAGGTGGCACCAGTGCCGAGTCAGGCTGGTTTGATAGAGGGAAGTGGCTCCTGCAATCTGCCAGCCAGAAGCGGGGCGGGTGAGTTTTGTTTGCCAGGGAAAAGGGCCGTGGTTTGTGTTCGGGGGCCTGTGGCTGGGAGTGGCCGGCTGGCTCCTGAAAATCCACGATACGCAGGATGGGTCCCAGATGAAAGGTGGCACCAGTGCCGAGTCGGGCTGTTTTGATATGGGGAAGTGGCTCCTGCAATTTGCCAGCCAGAAGCGGGGCGGGTGAGTTTTCTTTGCCAGGGAAAAGGGCCGTGGTTTGTGTTCGGGGGCCTGTGGCTGGGAGTGGCCGGCTGGCTCCTGAAAATCCACGATACGCAGGATGGTTCCCAGATGAAAGGTGGCAGCAGTGCCAAGTCAGGCTGGATTGATAGAGGCAAGTGGCTCCTGCAATCTGCCAGCCAGATGACGGGCAGGTCAGTTTTACTTCCAGGGAAAAGGGCCGTAGTTTGGGTTCGGGGGCCTGTGGCTGGGAGTGGCCGGATGGCTCCTGAAAATCCACGATACGCAGGATGGTTCCCAGATGAAAGGTGGCACCAGTGCCGAGTCGGGCTGGATTGATAGAGGCAAGTGGCTCCTGCAATCTGCCAGCCAGATGATGGGCAGGTCAGTTTTACTTCCAGGGAAAAGGGCCGTGGTTTGTGTTCGGGGGCCTGTGGCTGGGAGTGGCCAGCTGGCTCCTGAAAATCCACGATACGCTGGAAGGCTCCCAGACCCAGGGTGGCACCAGTGCCAAGTTGGGCAGGTTTGACACTACCAAGTGGCTGCTGCAATGTGCCAGCTAGATGATGGGCAGGTCAGTTTTACTTCCCCGGAAAAGGGCCGTAGTTTGTGTTCGGGGGCCTGTGGCTGGGAGTGGCCGGCTGGCTCCTGAAAATCCACGATACGCAGGATGGTTCCCAGATGAAGGGTGGCACCAGTGCCGAGTTCGGCTGGATTGATAGAGGGAAGTGGCTCCTGCAATCGGCCAGCCAGAAGCAGGGTGGGTGAGTTTTCTTTGCCAGGGAAAAGGGCCGTAGTTTGTGCTTGGGGGCCTGTGGCTGGGAATGGCCGGCTGGCTCCTGAAAATCCACGATACGCAGGATGGTTCCCAGATGAAAGGTGGCACCAGTGCCGAGTCGGGCTGGATTGATAGAGGCAAGTGGCTCCTGCAATCTGCCAGCCACATGACGGGCAGGTCAGTTTCAATTCCAGGGAAAAGGGCCGTAGTATTTTTTTGGAGACTAGTGGCTGGGAGTGGCCGCCTGGCGCCTGAAAATCCACGATGCACAGGGTGGTTCCCAGATGAAAGGTGGCACCAGTGCCGAGTCAGGCTGGTTTGATAGAGGGAAGTGGCTCCTGAAATCTGCCAGCCAGAGGCGGGGCGGGTGAGTTTTGTTTCCAGGGAAAAGGGCCGTGGTTTGTGTTCGGGGGCCTGTGGCTGGGAGTGGCCGGCTGGCTCCTGAAAATCCACGATACGCAGGATGGTTCCCAGATGAACGGTGGCACCAGTGCCAAGTTGGGCTGGTTTGAGAGAGCCAAGTTGTTCCTGCAATCTGCCAGCCAGAAGATGGGCAGGTCAGTTTCAATTCCAGGGAAAAGGGCCGTAGTATTTGTTTGGAGACCTGTGGCTGGGAGTGGCCTCCTGGCTCCTGAAAATCCACGATGCACAGTATGATTCCCAGATGAAAGGTGGCACCAGTGCCGAGTCGGGCAGGTTTGATATTACCAAGTGGCTGCTGCAATGTGCCAGCCAGATGATGGGCAGGTCAGTTTTACTTCCTGGGAAAAGGGCCGTAGATTTTTTTGGGGACTTGTGGCTGGGAGTGGCGGGCAGGCTCCTGAAAATCCACGATACGCTGGATGGCTCCCAGACCCAAGGTGGCACCAGGGCCAAGTCGGGCTGGTTTGATAGAGGCAAGTGGCTCCTGCAATCTGCCAGCCAGAAGCGGAGCGGGTGAGTTTTCTTTGCCAGGGAAAAGGGCCGTGGTTTGTGTTCGGGGGCCTGTGGCTGGGAGTGGCCGGCTGGCTCCTGAAAATCCACGATACGCAGGATGGTTCCCAGATGAAAGGTGGCACCAGTGCCGAGTCGGGCTGGTTTGATATGGGGAAGTGGCTCCTGCAATTTGCCAGCCAGAAGCAGGGCGGGTGAGTTTTCTTTGCCAGGGAAAAGGGCCGTAGTTTGTGTTCGGGGGCCTGTGGCTGGGAGTGGCCGGCTGGCTCCTGAAAATCCACGATACGCAGGATGGTTCCCAGATGAAAGGTGGCACCAGTGCCAAGTCGGTCTGGATTGATATGGGGATGTGGCTCCTGCAATCTGCCAGCCAGATGACGGGCAGGTCAGTTTTACTTCCAGGGAAAAGGGCCGTAGTTTTTGTTCGGGGGCCTGTGGCTGGGAGTGGCCGGCTGGCTCCTGAAAATCCACGATACGCAGGATGGTTCCCAGATGAAAGGTGGCACCAGTGCCGAGTCGGGCTGGTTTGAGAGAGCCAAGTTGTTCCTGCAATCTGCCAGCCAGATGATGGGCAGGTCAGTTTCAATTCCAGGGAAAAGGGCCGTAGTATTTGTTTGGAGACCTGTGGCTGGGAGTGGCCTGCTGGCTCCTGAAAATCCACGATGCACAGTATGATTCCCAGATGAAAGGTGGCACCAGTGCCGAGTCGGGCAGGTTTGATATATACCAAGTGGCTGCTGCAATGTGCCAGCCAGATGATGGGCAGGTCAGTTTTACTTCCTGGGAAAAGGGCCGTAGATTTTTTTGGGGACTTGTGGCTGGGAGTGGCGGGCTGGCTCCTGAAAATCCATGATACGCTGGATGGCTCCCAGACCCAAGGTGGCACCAGGGCCAAGTCGGGCTGGTTTGATAGAGGCAAGTGGCTCCTGCAATCTGCCAGCCAGAAGCGGAGCGGGTGAGTTTTCTTTGCCAGGGAAAAGGGCCGTGGTTTGTGTTTAGGGGCCTGTGGCTGGGAGTGGCCGGCTGGCTCCTGAAAATCCACGATACGCAGGATGGTTCCCAGATGAAAGGTGGCACCAGTGCCGAGTCGGGCTGGTTTGATATGGGGAAGTGGCTCCTGCAATTTGCCAGCCAGAAGCGGGGCGGGTGAGTTTTCTTTGCCAGGGAAAAGGGCCGTAGTTTGTGTTCGGGGGCCTGTGGCTGGGAGTGGCCGGCTGGCTCCTGAAAATCCACGATACGCAGGATGGTTCCCAGATGAAAGGTGGCACCAGTGCCAAGTCAGGCTGGATTGATAGAGGCAAGTGGCTCCTGCAATCTGCCAGCCAGATGACGGGCAGGTCAGTTTTACTTCCAGGGAAAAGGGCCGTGGTTTGTGTTTGGGGGCCTGGTGCTGGGAGTGGCCGGCTGGCTCCTGAAAATCCACGATACGCAGGATGGTTCCCAGATGAAAGGTGGCACCAGTGCCGAGTCGGGCTGGATTGATAGAGGCAAGTGGCTCCTGCAATCTGCCAGCCAGATGACGGGCAGGTCAGTTTTACTTCCAGGGAAAAGGGCCGTGGTTTGTGTTCGGGGGGCTGTGGCTGGGAGTGGCCGGCTGGCTCCTGAAAATCCACGATACGCAGGATGGTTCCCAGATGAAAGGTGGCACCAGTGCCAAGTTGGACAGGTTTGATATTACCAAGTGGCTGCTGCAATGTGCCAGCTAGATGATGGGCAGGTCAGATTTACTTCCCGGGAAAACGGCCGTAGTTTGTGTTCGGGGGCCTGTGGCTGGGAGTGGCCGGCTGGCTCCTGAAAATCCACGATACGCAGGATGGTTCCCAGATGAAAGGTGGCACCAGTGCCGAGTCGGGCTGGTTTGATATGGGGAAGTGGCTCCTGCAATTTGCCAGCCAGAAGCGGGGCGGGTGAGTTTTCTTTGCCAGGGAAAAGGGCCGTAGTTTGGGTTCGGGGGCCTGTGGCTGGGAGTGGCCGGCTGGCTCCTGAAAATCCACGATACGCAGGATGGTTCCCAGATGAAAGGTGGCACCAGTGCCAAGTCAGGCTGGATTGATAGAGGCAAGTGGCTCCTGCAATCTGCCAGCCAGATGACGGGCAGGTCAGTTTTACTTCCAGGGAAAAGGGCCGTAGTTTGTGTTCGGGGGCCTGTGGCTGGGAGTGGCCGGCTGGCTCCTGAAAATCCACGATACGCAGGATGGTTCCCAGATGAAAGGTGGCGCCAGTGCCGAGTCGGGCTGGATTGATAGAGGCAAGTGGCTCCTGCAATCTGCCAGCCAGATTACACGCAGGTCAGTTTTACTTCCAGGGAAAAGGGCCGTGGTTTGTGTTCGGGGGGCTGTGGCTGGGAGTGGCCGGCTGGCTCCTGAAAATCCACGATACGCAGGATGGTTCCCAGATGAAAGGTGGCACCAGTGCCGAGTCGGGCTGGTTTCATAGAGGGAAGTGGCTCCTGCAATCTGCCAGCCAGAAGCAGGGTGGGTGAGTTTTGTTTGCCAGGGAAAAGGGCCGTGGTTTGTGTTCGGAGACCTGTGGCTGGGAGTGGCCGCCTGGCTCCTGAAAATCCACGATGCACCGGGTGGTTCCCAGATGCAGGGTGGCACCAGTGCCGAGTCAGTCTGGTTTGATAGAGGGAAGTGGCTCCTGCAATCTGCCAGCCAGAAGCGGGACGGGTGAGTTTTGTTTGCCAGGGAAAAGGGCCGTGGTTTGTGTTCGGGGGCCTGTGGCTGGGAGTGGCCGGCTGGCTCCTGAAAATCCACGATACGCAGGATGGTTCCCAGATGAAAGGTGGCACCAGTGCCAAGTTGGGCTGGATTGATAGAGCCAAGTGGTTCCTGCAATCTGCCAGCCAGAAGATGGGCAGGTCAGTTTTAATTCCAGGGAAAGGGGCCGTAGATTGTGTTTGGGGGACTGTGGTTGGGAGTGGGCGGCTGGCTCCTGAAAATCCACGATACGCAGGATGGTTCCCAGATGAGAATTGGCACCAGTGCTGAGTCGGGCTGGTTTGATAGAGCCAAGTGGCTCCTGCAATCTGCCAGCCAGAAGATGGGCAGGTCAGTTTTACTTCCAGGGAAAAGGGCCGTGGTTTGTGTTCGGGGGCCTGTGGCTGGGAGTGGCCGGCTGGCTCCTGAAAATCCACAATACGCAGTATGGTTCCCAGATGAAAGGTGGCACCAGTGCCAAGTTGGGCAGGTTTGATAGTACCAAGTGGCTGCTGCAATCTGCCAGCTAGATGATGGGCAGGTCAGTTTTAAATCCAGGGAAAAGGGCCGTAGTTTGTGTTCCGGTCCCTGTGGCTGGGAGTGGCCGTCTGGCTCCTGAAAATCCACGATGCACAGTATGGTTCCGAGATGAAAGGTGGCACCAGTGCCGAGTCGGGCTGGTTTGATAGAGGGAAGTGGCTCCTGCAATCTGCCAGCCAGAAGCGGGGCGGGTGAGTTTTGTTTGCCAGGGAAAAGGGCCGTGGTTTGTGTTCGGGGGCCTGTGGCTGGGAGTGGCCGGCTGGCTCCTGAAAATCCACGATACGCAGGATGGTTCCCAGATGAAAGGTGGCACCAGTGCCAAGTCAGGCTGGTTTGATAGAGGGAAGGGGGTCCTGCAATGGGCCAGCCAGATGATGGTCAGGTCAGTTTCAATTCCAGGGAAAAGGGCCGTAGTATTTGTTTGGAGACCTGTGGCTGGGAGTGGCCACTTGGCTCCTTAAAATCCACGATGCACAGTATGGTTCCCAGATGAAAGGTGGCACCAGTGCCGAGTCAGGCTGGTTTGATAGAGGGAAGTGGCTCCTGCAATCTGCCAGCCAGAAGCGGGGCGGGTGAGTTTTGTTTGCCAGGGAAAAGGGCCGTAGTTTGTGTTCGGGGGCCTGTGGCTGGGAGTGGCCGGCTGGCTCCTGAAAATCCACGATACGCAGAATGGTTCCAAGATGAAAGGTGGCACCAGTGCCAAGTCGGGCTGGTTTGATATGGGGACGTGGCTCCTGCAATCTGCCAGCCAGAAGCGGGGCGGGTGAGTTTTCTTTGCCAGGGAAAAGGGCCGTGGTTTGTGTTCGGGGGCCTGTGGCAGGGAGTGGCCGGCTGGATCCTGAAAATCCACGATACGCAGGATGGCTCCCAGGCCCTAGGTGGCACCAGTGCCACTTTGGGCTGGTTTGAGAGAGCCAAGTGGTCCTGCAATCTGCCAGCCAGATGACGGGCAGGTCAGTTTTACTTCCAGGGAAAAGGGCCGTAGTTTGTGTTTGAGGGCCTGTGGTTGGGAGTGGCCGGCTGGCTCCTGAAAATCCACAATTCGCAGGATGGTTCCCAGATGAAAGGTGGCACCAGTGTCGAGTCAGGCTTGTTTGATATGGGGAAGTGGCTCCTGCAATCTGCCAGCCAGAAGCGGGGTGGGGAAGTTTTGTTTGCCAGGGAAAAGGGCCGTGGTTTGTGTTTAGGGGCCTGTGGCTGGGACTGGCCGGCTGGCTCCTGAAAATCCACGATACGCAGGATGGTTCCCAGATGAAAGGTGGCATCAGTGCCGAGTCGGGCTGGATTGATATGGGGGAGTGGCTCCTGCAATCTGCCAGCCAGAAGCGGGGTGGGTGAGTTTTGTTTTCCAGGGAAAAGGGCGGTGGTTTGTGTTCGGGGGCCTGTGGCTGGGAGTGGCCGGCTGGCTCCTGAAAATCCACAATGAACAGGATGGTTCCCAGATGAAAGGTGGCACCAGTGCCGAGTCGGGCTGGATTGATAGAGGCAAGTGGCTCCTGCAATCTGCCAGCCAGATGACACGCAGGTCAGTTTTACTTCCAGGGAAAAGGGCCGTAGTTTGTGTTTGGGGGCCTGTGGCTCGGAGTGGCCGGCTGGCTCCTGAAAATCCACGATACGCAGGATGGTTCCCAGATGAAAGGTGGCACCAGTGCCAAGTCGGGCTGGTTTGATATAGGCAAGTGGCTCCTGCAATCTGCCAGCCAGAAGCGGGGCGGGTGAGTTTTGTTTGCCAGGGAAAAGGGCCGTGGTTTGTGTCCGGGGGCCTGTGGCTGGGAGTGGCCGGCTGGTTCCTGAAAATCCACGATACGCAGGATGGTTCCCAGATGAAAGGTGGCACCAGTGCCGAGTCGGGCTGGTTTGATAGAGGCAAGTGGCTCCTGCAATGTGCCAGCGAGATGACACGCAGGTCCGTTTTACTTCCAGGGAAAAGGGCCGTAGTTTGTGTTTGGGGGCCTGTGGCTGGGAGTGGCCGGCTGGCTCCTGAAAATCCACGATACGCAGGATGGTTCCCAGATGAAAGGTGGCACCAGTGCCAAGTCGGACTCGTCTGATAGAGGGAAGTGTCTCCTGCAATCTGCCAGCCAGAAGTGGGGTGGGTGAGTTTTGTTTGCCAGGGAAAAGGGCCGTGGTTTGTGTTTGGGGGCCTGTGGCTGGGAGTGGCCGGCTGGCTCCTGAAAATCCACGATACGCAGGATGGTTCCCAGATGAAAGGTGGCAGCAGTGCCAAGTTGGACAGGTTTGATATTACCAAGTGGCTGCTGCAATGTGCCAGCCAGATGATGGGCAGGTCAGTTTTACTTCCAGGGAAAAGGACCGTAGATTATTTTTGGGGACTAGTGTCTGGGAGTGGCCGGCTGTCTCTTGAAAATCCACGATACGCAGGATGGCTCCCAGGCCCAAGGTGGCACCAGTGCCGAGTCAGGCTGGATTGATAGAGGGAAATGGCTCCTGCAATCGGCCAGCCAGAAGCAGGGTGGGTGAGTTTTCCTTGCCAGGGGAAAGGGCCGTAGTTTGGTGTTTGGGGGCCTGTGGCTGGGAGTGGCCGGCTGGCTCCTGAAAATCCACGATACGCAGGATGGTTCCCAGATGAAAGGTGGCACCAGTGCCAAGTCAGGCTGGTTTCATAGAGGGAAGTGGGTCCTGCAATCGGCCAGCCAGATGATGGGCAGGTCAGTTTCAATTCCAGGGAAAAGGGCCGCAGTATTTGTTTGGAGACCTGTGGCTGGGAGTGGCCGGCTGGCTCCTGAAAATCCACGATGCACAGGGTGGTTCCCAGATGAAAGGTGGCACCAGTGCCGAGTCAGGCTGGTTTGATAGAGGGAAGTGGCTCCTGCAATCTGCCAGCCAGAAGCGGGGCGGGTGAGTTTTGTTTGCCAGGGAAAAGGGCCGTGGTTTGTGTTCGGGGGCCTGTGGCTGGGAGTGGCCGGCTGGTTCCTGAAAATCCACGATACGCAGGATGGTTCCCAGATGAAAGGTGGCACCAGTGCCAAGTCGGGCTGGATTGATAGAGGCAAGTGGCTCCTGCAATCTGCCAGCCAGAAGATGGGCAGGTCAGTTTTAATTCCAGGGAAAGGGGCCGTAGATTGTGTTTGGCGGCCTGTGGCTGGGAGTGGCCGGCTGGCTCCTGAAAATCCACGATACGCAGGAGGGTTCCCAGATGAGAAGTGGCACCAGTGCCGAGTCGGGCTGGATTGATAGAGGCAAGTGGCTCCTGCAATCTGCCAGCCAGAAGATGGGCAGGTCAGTTTTACTTCCAGGGAAAGGCGCCGTAGATTGTGTTTGGCGGCCTGTGGCTGGGAGTGGCCGGCTGGCTCCTGAAAATCCACGATACGCAGGATGGTTCCCAGATGAAAGGTGGCACCAGTACCGAGTCGGGCTGGTTTGATAGAGGGAAGTGTCTCCTGCAATCTGCCAGCCAGAAGCGGGGCGGGTGAGTTTTCTTTGCCAGGGAATAGGGCCGTGGTTTGTGTTCGGGGGCCTGTGGCTGGGAGTGGCCGGCTGGCTCCTGAAAATCCACGATACGCAGGATGGTTCCCAGATGAAAGGTGGCAGCAGTGCCAAGTCAGGCTGGATTGATAGAGGGAAGTGGCTCCTGCAATCTGCCAGCCAGATGACGGGCAGGTCAGTTTTACTTCCAGGGAAAAGGGCCGTAGTTTGGGTTCGGGGGCCTGTGGCTGGGAGTGGCCGGCTGGCTCCTGAAAATCCACGATACGCAGGATGGTTCCCAGATGAAACGTGGCACCAGTGCCGAGTCGGGCTGGATTGATAGAGGCAAGTGGCTCCTGCAATCTGCCAGCCACATGACGGGCAGGTCAGTTTCAATTCCAGGGAAAAGGGCCGTAGTATTTTTTTGGAGACCAGTGGCTGGGAGTGGCCGCCTGGCGCCTGAAAATCCACGATGCACAGGGTGGTTCCCAGATGAAAGGTGGCACCAGTGCCGAGTCAGGCTGGTTTGATAGAGGGAAGTGGCTCCTGAAATCTGCCAGCCAGAAGCGGGGCGGGTGAGTTTTGTTTGCCAGGGAAAAGGGCCGTGGTTTGTGTTCGGGGGCCTGTGGCTGGGAGTGGCCGGCTGGCTCCTGAAAATCCACGATACGCAGGATGGTTCCCAGATGAAAGGTGGCACCAGTGCCGAGTCGGGCTGGTTTGATATGGGGAAGTGGCTCTTGCAATTTGCCAGCCAGAAGCGGGGCGGGTGAGTTTTCTTTGCCAGGGAAAAGGGCCGTAGTTTGTGTTCGGGGGCCTGTGGCTGGGAGTGGCCGGCTGGCTCCTGAAAATCCACGATACGCAGGATGGTTCCCAGATGAAAGGTGGCACCAGTGCCAAGTCAGGCTGGATTGATAGAGGCAAGTGGCTCCTGCAATCTGCCAGCCAGATGACGGGCAGGTCAGTTTTACTTCCAGGGAAAAGGGCCGTAGTTTTTGTTTGGGGGCCTGGTGCTGGGAGTGGCCGGCTGGCTCCTGAAAATCCACGATACGCAGGATGGTTCCCAGATGAAAGGTGGCACCAGTGCCAAGTTGGGCAGGTTTGATATTACCAAGTGGCTGCTGCAATGTGCCAGCTAGATGATGGGCAGGTCAGTTTTACTTCCAGGGAAAAGGGCCGTAGTTTGTGTTCGGGGGCCTGTGGCTGGGAGTGGCCGGCTGGCTCCTGAAAATCCACGATACGCAGGATGGTTCCCAGATGAAAGGTGGCACCAGTGCCGAGTCCGGCTGGATTGATAGAGGGAAGTGGCTCCTGAAATCTGCCAGCCAGAAGCGGGGCGGGTGAGTTTTGTTTGCCAGGGAAAAGGGCCGTGGTTTGTGTTCGGGGGCCTGTGGCTGGGAGTGGCCGCCTGGCTCCTGAAAACCCACGATGCACAGTATGCTACCCAGATGAAAGGTGGCACCAGTGCCGAGTCAGGCTGGTTTGATAGAGGGAAGTGGCTCCTGCAATCTGCCAGCCAGAAGCGGGGCGGGTGAGTTTTGTTTGCCAGGGAAAAGGGCCGTGGTTTGTGTTCGGGGGCCTGTGGCTGGGAGTGGCCGGCTGGCTCCTGAAAATCCACGATACGCAGGATGGGTCCCAGATGAAAGGTGGCACCAGTGCCGAGTCGGGCTGTTTTGATATGGGGAAGTGGCTCCTGCAATCTGCCAGCCAGAAGCGGGGCGGGTGAGTTTTCTTTGCCAGGGAATAGGGCCGTGGTTTGTGTTCGGGGGCCTGTGGCTGGGAGTGGCCGGCTGGCTCCTGAAAATCCACGATACGCAGGATGGTTCCCAGATGAAAGGTGGCAGCAGTGCCAAGTCAGGCTGGATTGATAGAGGCAAGTGGCTCCTGCAATCTGCCAGCCAGATGACGGGCAGGTCAGTTTTACTTCCAGGGAAAAGGGCCGTGGTTTGTGTTCGGGGGGCTGTGGCTGGGAGTGGCCGGATGGCTCCTGAAAATCCACGATACGCAGGATGGTTCCCAGATGAAAGGTGGCACCAGTGCCGAGTCGGGCTGGATTGATAGAGGCAAGTGGCTCCTGCAATCTGCCCGCTAGATGACGGGCAGGTCAGTTTTACTTCCAGGGAAAAGGGCCGTGGTTTGTGTTCGGGGGCCTGTGGCTGGGAGTGGCCAGCTGGCTCCTGAAAATCCACGATACGCAGGATGGTTCCCAGATGAAGGGTGGCACCAGTGCCGAGTTCGGCTGGATTGATAGAGGGAAGTGGCTCCTGCAATCGGCCAGCCAGAAGCAGGGTGGGTGAGTTTTCTTTGCCAGGGAAAAGGGCCGTAGTTTGTGCTTGGGGGCCTGTGGCTGGGAATGGCCGGCTGGCTCCTGAAAATCCACGATACGCAGGATGGTTCCCAGATGAAAGGTGGCACCAGTGCCGAGTCGGGCTGGATTGATAGAGGCAAGTGGCTCCTGCAATCTGCCAGCCACATGACGGGCAGGTCAGTTTCAATTCCAGGGAAAAGGGCCGTAGTATTTTTTTGGAGACTAGTGGCTGGGAGTGGCCGCCTGGCGCCTGAAAATCCACGATGCACAGGGTGGTTCCCAGATGAAAGGTGGCACCAGTGCCGAGTCAGGCTGGTTTGATAGAGGGAAGTGGCTCCTGAAATCTGCCAGCCAGAAGCGGGGCGGGTGAGTTTTGTTTGCCAGGGAAAAGGGCCGTGGTTTGTGTTCGGGGGCCTGTGGCTGGGAGTGGCCGGCTGGCTCCTGAAAATCCACGATACGCAGGATGGTTCCCAGATGAACGGTGGCACCAGTGCCAAGTTGGGCTGGTTTGAGAGAGCCAAGTTGTTCCTGCAATCTGCCAGCCAGATGATGGGCAGGTCAGTTTCAATTCCAGGGAAAAGGGCCGTAGTATTTGTTTGGAGACCTGTGGCTGGGAGTGGCCTGCTGGCTCCTGAAAATCCACGATGCACAGTATGATTCCCAGATGAAAGGTGGCACCAGTGCCGAGTCGGGCAGGTTTGATATTACCAAGTGGCTGCTGCAATGTGCCAGCCAGATGATGGGCAGGTCAGTTTTACTTCCTGGGAAAAGGGCCGTAGATTTTTTTGGGGACTTGTGGCTGGGAGTTGCGGGCTGGCTCCTGAAAATCCACGATACGCTGGATGGCTCCCAGACCCAAGGTGGCACCAGGGCCAAGTCGGGCTGGTTTGATAGAGGCAAGTGGCTCCTGCAATCTGCCAGCCAGAAGCGGAGCGGGTGAGTTTTCTTTGCCAGGGAAAAGGGCCGTGGTTTGTGTTCTGGGGCCTGTGGCTGGGAGTGGCCGGCTGGTTCCTGAAAATCCACGATACGCAGGATGGTTCCCAGATGAAAGGTGGCACCAGTGCCGAGTCGGGCTGGTTTGATATGGGGAAGTGGCTCCTGCAATTTGCCAGCCAGAAGCGGGGCGGGTGAGTTTTCTTTGCCAGGGAAAAGGGCCGTAGTTTGTGTTCGGGGGCCTGTGGCTGGGAGTGGCCGGCTGGCTCCTGAAAATCCACGATACGCAGGATGGTTCCCAGATGAAAGGTGGCACCAGTGCCAAGTCGGTCTGGATTGATATGGGGATGTGGCTCCTGCAATCTGCCAGCCAGATGACGGGCAGGTCAGTTTTACTTCCAGGGAAAAGGGCCGTAGTTTGTGTTCGGGGGCCTGTGGCTGGGAGTGGCCGGCTGGCTCCTGAAAATCCACGATACGCAGGATGGTTCCCAGATGAAAGGTGGCACCAGTGCCGAGTCGGGCTGGATTGATAGAGGCAAGTGGCTCCTGCAATCTGCCAGCCAGATGACGGGCAGGTCAGTTTTACTTCCAGGGAAAAGGGCCGTGGTTTGTGTTCGGGGGGCTGTGGCTGGGAGTGGCCGGCTGGCTCCTGAAAATCCACGATACGCAGGATGGTTCCCAGATGAAAGGTGGCACCAGTGCCAAGTTGGGCTGGTTTGAGAGAGCCAAGTTGTTCCTGCAATCTGCCAGCCAGGTGATGGGCAGGTCAGTTTCAATTCCAGGGAAAAGGGCCGTAGTATTTTATTGGAGACCTGTGGCTGGGAGTGGCCTGCTGGCTCCTGAAAATCCACGATGCACAGTATGATTCCCAGATGAAAGGTGGCACCAGTGCCGAGTCGGGCAGGTTTGATATATACCAAGTGGCTGCTGCAATCTGCCAGCCACATGATGGGCAGGTCAGTTTTACTTCCTGGGAAAAGGGCCGTAGATTTTTTTGGGGACTTGTGGCTGGGAGTGGCGGGCTGGCTCCTGAAAATCCATGATACGCTGGATGGCTCCCAGACCCAAGGTGGCACCAGGGCCAAGTCGGGCTGGTTTGATAGAGGCAAGTGGCTCCTGCAATCTGCCAGCCAGAAGCGGAGCGGGTGAGTTTTCTTTGCCAGGGAAAAGAGCCGTGGTTTGTGTTCGGGGGCCTGTGGCTGGGAGTGGCCGGCTGGCTCCTGAAAATCCACGATACGCAGGATGGTTCCCAGATGAAAGGTGGCACCAGTGCCGAGTCAGGCTGGATTGATAGAGGCAAGTGGCTCCTGCAATTTGCCAGCCAGAAGCGGGGCGGGTGAGTTTTCTTTGCCAGGGAAAAGGGCCGTAGTTTGTGTTCGGGGGCCTGTGGCTGGGAGTGGCCGGCTGGCTCCTGAAAATCCACGATACGCAGGATGGTTCCCAGATGAAAGGTGGCACCAGTGCCAAGTCGGGCTGGATTGATAGAGGCAAGTGGCTCCTGCAATCTGCCAGCCAGATGACGGGCAGGTCAGTTTTACTTCCAGGGAAAAGGGCCGTAGTTTGTGTTCGGGGGCCTGGTGCTGGGAGTGGCCGGCTGGCTCCTGAAAATCCACGATACGCAGGATGGTTCCCAGATGAAAGGTGGCACCAGTGCCGAGTCGGGCTGGATTGATAGAGGCAAGTGGCTCCTGCAATCTGCCAGCCAGATGACGGGCAGGTCAGTTTTACTTCCAGGGAAAAGGGCCGTGGTTTGTGTTCGGGGGGCTGTGGCTGGGAGTGGCCGGCTGGCTCCTGAAAATCCACGATACGCAGGATGGTTCCCAGATGAAAGGTGGCACCAGTGCCAAGTTGGACAGGTTTGATATTACCAAGTGGCTGTTGCAATGTGCCAGCTAGATGATGGGCAGGTCAGTTTTACTTCCCGGGAAAAGGGCCGTAGTTTGTGTTCGGGGGCCTGTGGCTGGGAGTGGCCGGCTGGCTCCTGAAAATCCACGATACGCAGGATGGTTCCCAGATGAAAGGTGGCACCAGTGCCGCGTCGGGCTGGTTTGATATGGGGAAGTGGCTCCTGCAATTTGCCAGCCAGAAGCGGGGCGGGTGAGTTTTCTTTGCCAGGGAAAAGGGCCGTAGTTTGTGTTCGGGGGCCTGTGGCTGGGAGTGGCCGGCTGGCTCCTGAAAATCCACGATACGCAGGATGGTTCCCAGATGAAAGGTGGCACCAGTGCCAAGTCAGGCTGGATTGATAGAGGCAAGTGGCTCCTGCAATCTGCCAGCCAGATGACGGGCAGGTCAGTTTTACTTCCAGGGAAAAGGGCCGTAGTTTGTGTTCGGGGGCCTGTGGCTGGGAGTGGCCGGCTGGCTCCTGAAAATCCACGATACGCAGGATGGTTCCCAGATGAAAGGTGGCGCCAGTGCCGAGTCGGGCTGGATTGATAGAGGCAAGTGGCTCCTGCAATCTGCCAGCCAGATGACACGCAGGTCAGTTTTACTTCCAGGGAAAAGGGCCGTGGTTTGTGTTCGGGGGGCTGTGGCTGGGAGTGGCCGGCTGGCTCCTG
Organism: Zonotrichia albicollis; assembly: GCF_047830755.1. Lineage (NCBI taxonomy): Eukaryota > Metazoa > Chordata > Aves > Passeriformes > Passerellidae > Zonotrichia > Zonotrichia albicollis. The sequence goes on from NC_133851.1 coordinate 5,180,600, forward strand.
AAAATCCACGATACGCAGGATGGTTCCCAGATGAAAGGTGGCACCAGTGCCGAGTCGGGCTGGTTTCATAGAGGGAAGTGGCTCCTGCAATCTGCCAGCCAGAAGCAGGGTGGGTGAGTTTTGTTTGCCAGGGAAAAGGGCCGTGGTTTGTGTTCGGAGACCTGTGGCTGGGAGTGGCCGCCTGGCTCCTGAAAATCCACGATGCACCGGGTGGTTCCCAGATGCAGGGTGGCACCAGTGCCGAGTCAGTCTGGTTTGATAGAGGGAAGTGGCTCCTGCAATCTGCCAGCCAGAAGCGGGACGGGTGAGTTTTGTTTGCCAGGGAAAAGGGCCGTGGTTTGTGTTCGGGGGCCTGTGGCTGGGAGTGGCCGGCTGGCTCCTGAAAATCCACGATACGCAGGATGGTTCCCAGATGAAAGGTGGCACCAGTGCCAAGTTGGGCTGGATTGACAGAGCCAAGTGGTTCCTGCAATCTGCCAGCCAGAAGATGGGCAGGTCAGTTTTAATTCCAGGGAAAGGGGCCGTAGATTGTGTTTGGGGGACTGTGGTTGGGAGTGGCCGGCTGGCTCCTGAAAATCCACGATACGCAGGATGGTTCCCAGATGAAAGGTGGCACCAGTGCCATGTTGGGCAGGTTTGATAGTACCAAGTGGCTGCTGCAATCTGCCAGCTAGATGATGGGCAGGTCAGTTTTAAATCCAGGGAAAAGGGCCGTAGTTTGTGTTCCGGTCCCTGTGGCTGGGAGTGGCCGCCTGGCTCCTGAAAATCCACGATGCACAGTATGGTTCCGAGATGAAAGGTGGCACCAGTGCCGAGTCGGGCTGGTTTGATAGAGGGAAGTGGCTCCTGCAATCTGCCAGCCAGAAGCGGGGCGGGTGAGTTTTCTTTGCCAGGGAAAAGGGCCGTGGTTTGTGTTCGGGGGCCTGTGGCTGGGAGTGGCCGGCTGGCTCCTGAAAATCCACGATACGCAGGATGGTTCCCAGATGAAAGGTGGCACCAGTGCCAAGTCAGGCTGGTTTGATAGAGGGAAGGGGGTCCTGCAATGGGCCAGCCAGATGATGGGCAGGTCAGTTTCAATTCCAGGGAAAAGGGCCGTAGTATTTGTTTGGAGACCTGTGGCTGGGAGTGGCCGCTTGGCTCCTTAAAATCCACGATGCACAGTATGGTTCCCAGATGAAAGGTGGCACCAGTGCCGAGTCAGGCTGGTTTGATAGAGGGAAGTGGCTCCTGCAATCTGCCAGCCAGAAGCGGGGCGGGTGAGTTTTGTTTGCCAGGGAAAAGGGCCGTAGTTTGTGTTCGGGGGCCTGTGGCTGGGAGTGGTCGGCTGGCTCCTGAAAATCCACGATACGCAGAATGGTTCCAAGATGAAAGGTGGCACCAGTGCCAAGTCGGGCTGGTTTGATATGGGGACGTGGCTCCTGCAATCTGCCAGCCAGAAGCGGGGCGGGTGAGTTTTCTTTGCCAGGGAAAAGGGCCGTGGTTTGTGTTCGGGGGCCTGTGGCAGGGAGTGGCCGGCTGGATCCTGAAAATCCACGATACGCAGGATGGCTCCCAGGCCCTAGGTGGCTCCAGTGCCACTTTGGGCTGGTTTGAGAGAGCCAAGTGGTCCTGCAATCTGCCAGCCAGATGACGGGCAGGTCAGTTTTACTTCCAGGGAAAAGGGCCGTAGTTTGTGTTTGAGGGCCTGTGGTTGGGAGTGGCCGGCTGGCTCCTGAAAATCCACAATCCGCAGGATGGTTCCCAGATGAAAGGTGGCACCAGTGTCGAGTCAGGCTTGTTTGATATGGGGAAGTGGCTCCTGCAATCTGCCAGCCAGAAGCGGGGTGGGGAAGTTTTGTTTGCCAGGGAAAAGGGCCGTGGTTTGTGTTTAGGGGCCTGTGGCTGGGTGTGGCCGGCTGGCTCCTGAAAATCCACGATACGCAGGATGGTTCCCAGATGAAAGGTGGCACCAGTGCCGAGTCGGGCTGGATTGATATGGGGGAGTGGCTCCTGCAATCTGCCAGCCAGAAGCGGGGTGGGTGAGTTTTGTTTTCCAGGGAAAAGGGCGGTGGTTTGTGTTCGGGGGCCTGTGGCTGGGAGTGGCCGGCTGGCTCCTGAAAATCCACAATGAACAGGATGGTTCCCAGATGAAAGGTGGCACCAGTGTCGAGTCGGGCTGGATTGATAGAGGCAAGTGGCTCCTGCAATCTGCCAGCCAGATGATAGGCAAGTCAGTTTTACTTCCAGGGAATAGGACCGCAGATTATTTTTGGGGACTTGTGTCTGGGAGTGGCCGGCTGTCTCCTGAAAATCCACGATACGCAGGATGGCTCCCAGGCCCAAGGTGGCACCAGTGCCGAGTCGGGCTGGTTTGATAGAGAGAAGTGGCTCCTTCAATCTGCCAGCCAGAAGCGGGGTGGGGAAGTTTTGTTTGCCAGGGAAAAGGGCGGTGGTTTGTGTTCGGGGGCCTGTGGCTGGGAGTGGCCGGCTGGCTCCTGAAAATCCACAATGAACAGGATGGTTCCCAGATGAGAGGTGGCACCAGTGCCGAGTTGGGCTGGATTGATAGAGGCAAGTGGCTCCTGCAATCTGCCAGCCAGATGACACGCAGGTCAGATTTACTTCCAGGGAAAAGGGCCGTAGTTTGTGTTTGGGGGCCTGTGGCTCGGAGTGGCCGGCTGGCTCCTGAAAATCCACGATACGCAGGATGGTTCCCAGATGAAAGGTGGCACCAGTGCCAAGTCGGGCTGGTTTGATATAGGCAAGTGGCTCCTGCAATCTGCCAGCCAGAAGCGGGGCGGGTGAATTTTCTTTGCCAGGGAAAAGGGCCGTGGTTTGTGTTCGGGGGCCTGTGGCTGGGAGTGGCCGGCTGGTTCCTGAAAATCCACGATACGCAGGATGGTTCCCAGATGAAAGGTGGCACCAGTGCCGAGTCGGGCTGGTTTGATATGGGGAAGTGGCTCCTGCAATCTGCCAGCCAGAAGCGGGGCGAGTGAGTTTTGTTTGCCAGGGAAAAGGGCCGTGGTTTGTGTCCGGGGGCCTGTGGCTGGGAGTGGCCGGCTGGTTCCTGAAAATCCACGATACGCAGGATGGTTCCCAGATGAAAGGTGGCACCAGTGCCGAGTCGGGCTGGATTGATAGAGGCAAGTGGCTCCTGCAATCTGCCAGCCAGATGACGGGCAGGTCTGTTTTACTTCCAGGGAAAAGGGCCGTGGTTTGTGTTCGGGGGCCTGTGGATGGGAGTGGCCGGCTGGCTCCTGAAAATCCACGATACGCAGGATGGTTCCCAGATGAAAGGTGGCACCAGTGCCGAGTCGGGCTGGATTCATAGAGGCAAGTGGCTCCTGCAATCAGCCAGCCAGATGATGGGCGGGTCAGTTTCAATTCCAGGGAAAAGGGCCGTAGTATTTGTTTGGAGACCTGTGGCTGGGATTGGCCTGCTGGCTCCTGAAAATCCACGATGCACAGTATGGTTCCCAGATGAAAGGTGGCACCAGTGTCGAGTCGGGCTGGTTTGATAGAGGCAAGTGGCTCCTGCAATCTGCCAGCCAGATGATAGGCAAGTCAGTTTTACTTCCAGGGAATAGGACCGCAGATTATTTTTTGGGACTTGTGTCTGGGAGTGGCCGGCTGTCTCCTGAAAATCCACGATACGCAGGATGGCTCCCAGGCCCAAGGTGGCACCAGTGCCGAGTCAGGCTGGTTTGATAGAGGGAAGTGGCTCCTGCAATCTGCCAGCCAGAAGCGGGCCGGGTGAGTTTTGTTTGCCAGGGAAAAGGGCCGTGGTTTGTGTTCGGGGGCCTGTGGCTGGGAGTGGCCGGCTGGTTCCTGAAAATCCACGATACGCAGGATGGTTCCCAGATGAAAGGTGGCACCAGTGCCAAGTCGGGCTGGATTGATAGAGGCAAGTGGCTCCTGCAATCTGCCAACCAGAAGATGGGCAGGTCAGTTTTAATTCCAGGGAAAGGGGCCGTAGATTGTGTTTGGCGGCCTGTGGCTGGGAGTGGCCGGCTGGCTCCTGAAAATCCACGATACGCAGGAGGGTTCCCAGATGAGAAGTGGCACCAGTGCCGAGTCGGGCTGGATTGATAGAGGCAAGTGGCTCCTGCAATCTGCCAGCCAGATGACGGGCAGTTCAGTTTTACTTCCAGGGAAAAGGGCCGTAGTTTGTGTTTGGGGGCCTGTGGCTGGGAGTGTCCGGCTGGCTCCTGAAAATCCACGATACGCAGGATGGTTCCCAGATGAAAGGTGGCACCAGTGCCAAGTCGTGCTGGTGTGATAGAGGGAAGTGTCTCCTGCAATCTGCCAGCCAGAAGCGGGGCGGGTGAGTTTTGTTTGCCAGGGAAAAGGGCCGTGGTTTGTGTTCGGGGGCCTGTGGCTGGGAGTGGCCGGCTGGCTCCTGAAAATCCACGATACGCAGGATGGTTCCCAGATGAAAGGTGGCACCAGTACCGAGTTGGGCTGGTTTGATAGAGGGAAGTGTCTCCTGCAATCTGCCAGCCAGAAGCGGGGCGGGTGAGTTTTCTTTGCCAGGGAAAAGGGCCGTGGTTTGTGTTTGGGGGCCTGTGGCTGGGAGTGGCCGGCTGGCTCCTGAAAATCCACGATACGCAGGATGGTTCCCAGATGAAAGGTGGCAGCAGTGCCAAGTCAGGCTGGATTGATAGAGGCAAGTGGCTCCTGCAATCTGCCAGCCAGATGACGGGCAGGTCAGTATTACTTCCAGGGAAAAGGGCCGTAGTTTGGGTTCGGGGGCCTGTGGCTGGGAGTGGCCGGATGGCTCCTGAAAATCCACGATACGCAGGATGGTTCCCAGATGAAAGGTGGCACCAGTGCCGAGTCGGGCTGGATTGATAGAGGCAAGTGGCTCCTGCAATCTGCCAGCCAGATGACGGGCAGGTCAGTTTTACTTCCAGGGGAAAGGGCCGTGGTTTGTGTTTGGCGGCCTGTGGCTGGGAGTGGCCAGCTGGCTCCTGAAAATCCACGATACGCTGGAAGGCTCCCAGACCCAGGGTGGCACCAGTGCCAAGTTGGGCAGGTTTGACATTACCAAGTGGCTGCTGCAATGTGCCAGCTAGATGATGGGCAGGTCAGTTTTACTTCCCCGGAAAAGGGCCGTAGTTTGTGTTCGGGGGCCTGTGGCTGGGAGTGGCCGGCTGGCTCCTGAAAATCCACGATACGCAGGATGGTTCCCAGATGAAAGGTGGCACCAGTGCCGAGTCCGGCTGGATTGATAGAGGGAAGTGGCTCCTGCAATCGGCCAGCCAGAAGCAGGGTGGGTGATTTTTCTTTGCCAGGGAAAAGGGCCGTAGTTTGTGTTTGGGGGCTTGTGGCTGGGAATGGCCGGATGGCTCCTGAAAATCCACGATACGCAGGATGGTTCCCAGATGAAAGGTGGCACCAGTGCCAAGTCGGGCTGTATTGATAGAGGCAAGTGGCTCCTGCAATCTGCCAGCCACATGACGGGCAGGTCAGTTTCAATTCCAGGGAAAAGGGCCGTAGTATTTTTTGGGAGTGGCCGCCTGGCGCCTGAAAATCCACGATGCACAGGATGGTTCCCAGATGAAAGGTGGCACCAGTGCCGAGTCAGGCTGGTTTGATAGAGGGAAGTGGCTCCTGAAATCTGCCAGCCAGAAGCGGGGCGGGTGAGTTTTCTTTGCCAGGGAAAAGGGCCGTGGTTTGTGTTCGGGGGCCTGTGGCTGGGAGTGGCCGGCTGGCTCCTGAAAATCCACGATACGCAGGATGGTTCCCAGATGAAAGGTGGCACCAGTGCCAAGTTTGGCTGGTTTCAGAGAGCCAAGTTGTTCCTGCAATCTGCCAGCCAGATGATGGGCGGGTCAGTTTCAATTCCAGGGAAAAGGGCCGTAGTATTTGTTTGGAGACCTGTGGCTGGGAGTGGCCTGCTGGCTCCTGAAAATCCACGATGCACAGTATGATTCCCAGATGAAAGGTGGCACCAGTGCCGAGTCGGGCATGTTTGATATTACCAAGTGGCTGCTGCAATGTGCCAGCCAGATGATGGGCAGGTCAGTTTTACTTCCTGGGAAAAGGGCCGTAGATTTTTTTGGGGACTTGTGGCTGGGAGTGGCGGGCTGGCTCCTGAAAATCCATGATACGCTGGATGGCTCCCAGACCCAAGGTGGCACCAGGGCCAAGTCGGGCTGGTTTGATAGAGGCAAGTGGCTCCTGCAATCTGCCAGCCAGAAGCGGAGCGGGTGAGTTTTCTTTGCCAGGGAAAAGGGCCGTGGTTTGTGTTCGGGGGCCTGTGGCTGGGAGTGGCCGGCTGGCTCCTGAAAATCCACGATACGCAGGATGGTTCCCAGATGAAAGGTGGCACCAGTGCCGAGTCGGGCTGGTTTGATATGGGGAAGTGGCTCTTGCAATTTGCCAGCCAGAAGCGGGGCGGGTGAGTTTTCTTTGCCAGGGAAAAGGGCCGTAGTTTGTGTTCGGGGGCCTGTGGCTGGGAGTGGCCGGCTGGCTCCTGAAAATCCACGATACGCAGGATGGTTCCCAGATGAAAGGTGGCACCAGTGCCAAGTCAGGCTGGATTGATAGAGGCAAGGGGCTCCTGCAATCTGCCAGCCAGATGACGGGCAGGTCAGTTTTACTTCCAGGGAAAAGGGCCGTAGTTTTTGTTTTGGGGGCCTGTGGCTGGGAGTGGCCGGCTGGCTCCTGAAAATCCACGATACGCAGGATGGTTCCCAGATGAAAGGTGGCACCAGTGCCGAGTCCGGCTGGATTGATAGAGGGAAGTGGCTCCTGAAATCTGCCAGCCAGAAGCGGGGCGGGTGAGTTTTGTTTGCCAGGGAAAAGGGCCGTGGTTTGTGTTCGGGGGCCTGTGGCTGGGAGTGGCCGCCTGGCTCCTGAAAACCCACGATGCACAGTATGCTACCCAGATGAAAGGTGGCACCGGTGCCGAGTCAGGCTGGTTTGATAGAGGGAAATGGCTCCTGCAATCTGCCAGCCAGAAGAGGGGCGGGTGAGTTTTGTTTGCCAGGGAAAAGGGCCGTGGTTTGTGTTCGGGGGCCTGTGGCTGGGAGTGGCCGGCTGGCTCCTGAAAATCCACGATACGCAGGATGGCTCCCAGATGAAAGGTGGCACCAGTGCCGAGTCGGGCTGTTTTGATATGGGGAAGTGGCTCCTGCAATTTGCCAGCCAGAAGCGGGGCGGGTGAGTTTTCTTTGCCAGGGAAAAGGGCCGTGGTTTGTGTTCGGGGGCCTGTGGCTGGGAGTGGCCGGCTGGCTCCTGAAAATCCACGATACGCAGGATGGTTCCCAGATGAAAGGTGGCACCAGTGCCGAGTCGGGCTGGATTGATAGAGGCAAGTGGCTCCTGCAATCTGCCAGCCAGATGACGGGCAGGTCAGTTTTACTTCCAGGGAAAAGGGCCGTGGTTTGTGTTCGGGGGCCTGTGGCTGGGAGTGGCCAGCTGGCTCCTGAAAATCCACGATACGCTGGAAGGCTCCCAGACCCAGGGTGGCACCAGTGCCAAGTTGGGCAGGTTTGACATTACCAAGTGGCTGCTGCAATGTGCCAGCTAGATGATGGGCAGGTCAGTTTTACTTCCCCGGAAAAGGGCCGTAGTTTGTGTTCGGGGGCCTGTGGCTGGGAGTGGCCGGCTGGCTCCTGAAAATCCACGATACGCAGGATGGTTCCCAGATGAAGGGTGGCACCAGTGCCGAGTTCGGCTGGATTGATAGAGGGAAGTGGCTCCTGCAATCGGCCAGCCAGAAGCAGGGTGGGTGAGTTTTCTTTACCAGGGAAAAGGGCCGTAGTTTGTGCTTGGGGGCCTGTGGCTGGGAATGGCCGGCTGGCTCCTGAAAATCCACGATACGCAGGATGGTTCCCAGATGAAAGGTGGCACCAGTGCCGAGTCGGGCTGGATTGATAGAGGCAAGTGGCTCCTGCAATCTGCCAGCCACATGACGGGCAGGTCAGTTTCAATTCCAGGGAAAAGGGCCGTAGTATTTTTTTGGAGACTAGTGGCTGGGAGTGGCCGCCTGGCGCCTGAAAATCCACGATGCACAGGGTGGTTCCCAGATGAAAGGTGGCACCAGTGCCGAGTCAGGCTGGTTTCATAGAGGGAAGTGGCTCCTGAAATCTGCCAGCCAGAAGCGGAGCGGGTGAGTTTTCTTTGCCAGGGAAAAGGGCCGTGGTTTCTGTTCGGGGGCCTGTGGCTGGGAGTGGCCGGCTGGCTCCTGAAAATCCACGATACGCAGGATGGTTCCCAGATGAACGGTGGCACCAGTGCCAAGTTGGGCTGGTTTGAGAGAGCCAAGTTGTTCCTGCAATCTGCCAGCCAGATGATGGGCAGGTCAGTTTCAATTCCAGGGAAAAGGGCCGTAGTATTTGTTTGGAGACCTGTGGCTGGAGTGGCCTGCTGGCTCCTGAAAATCCACGATGCACAGTATGATTCCCAGATGAAAGGTGGCACCAGTGCCGAGTCGGGCAGGTTTGATATTACCAAGTGGCTGCTGCAATGTGCCAGCCAGATGATGGGCAGGTCAGTTTTACTTCCTGGGAAAAGGGCCGTAGATTTTTTTGGGGACTTGTGGCTGGGAGTGGCGGGCTGGCTCCTGAAAATCCACGATACGCTGGATGGCTCCCAGACCCAAGGTGGCACCAGGGCCAAGTCGGGCTGGTTTGATAGAGGCAAGTGGCTCCTGCAATCTGCCAGCCAGAAGCGGAGCGGGTGAGTTTTCTTTGCCAGGGAAAAGGGCCCTGGTTTGTGTTCGGGGGCCTGTGGCTGGGAGTGGCCGGCTGGCTCCTGAAAATCCACGATACGCAGGATGGTTCCCAGATGAAAGGTGGCACCAGTGCCAAGTCGGGCTGGATTGATAGAGGCAAGTGGCTCCTGCAATCGGCCAGCCAGATGACGGGCAGGTCAGTTTTACTTCCAGGGAAAAGGGCCGTGGTTTGTGTTCGGGGGCCTGTGGCTGGGAGTGGCCGGCTGGCTCCTGAAAATCCACGATACGCAGGATGGTTCCCAGATGAAAGGTGGCACCAGTGCCGAGTCGGGCTGGATTGATAGAGGCAAGTGGCTCCTGCAATCTGCCAGCCAGATGACGGGCAGGTCAGTTTTACTTCCAGGGAAAAGGGCCGTGGTTTGTGTTCGGGGGGCTGTGGCTGGGAGTGGCCGGCTGGCTCCTGAAAATCCACGATACGCAGGATGGTTCCCAGATGAAAGGTGGCACCAGTGCCAAGTTGGGCAGGTTTGATATTACCAAGTGGCTGCTGCAATGTGCCAGCTAGATGATGGGCAGGTCAGTTTTACTTCCCGGGAAAAGGGCCGTAGTTTGTGTTCGGGGGCCTGTGGCTGGGAGTGGCCGGCTGGCTCCTGAAAATCCACGATACGCAGGATGGTTCCCAGATGAAAGGTGGCACCAGTGCCGAGTCGGGCTGGTTTGATATGGGGAAGTGGCTCCTGCAATTTGCCAGCCAGAAGCGGGGCGGGTGAGTTTTCTTTGCCAGGGAAAAGGGCCGTAGTTTGTGTTCGGGGGCCTGTGGCTGGGAGTGGCCGGCTGGCTCCTGAAAATCCACGATACGCAGGATGGTTCCCAGATGAAAGGTGGCACCAGTGCCAAGTCAGGCTGGATTGATAGAGGCAAGTGGCTCCTGCAATCTGCCAGCCAGATGACGGGCAGGTCAGTTTTACTTCCAGGGAAAAGGGCCGTAGTTTGTGTTCGGGGGCCTGTGGCTGGGAGTGGCCGGCTGGCTCCTGAAAATCCACGATACGCAGGATGGTTCCCAGATGAAAGGTGGCGCCAGTGCCGAGTCGGGCTGGATTGATAGAGGCAAGTGGCTCCTGCAATCTGCCAGCCAGATGACGGGCAGGTCAGTTTTACTTCCAGGGAAAAGGGCCGTGGTTTGTGTTCGGGGGGCTGTGGCTGGGAGTGGCCGGCTGGCTCCTGAAAATCCACGATACGCAGGATGGTTCCCAGATGAAAGGTGGCACCAGTGCCAAGTCCGGCTGGATTGATAGAGGGAAGTGGCTCCTGCAATCGGCCAGCCAGAAGCAGGGTGGGTGAGTTTTCTTTGCCAGGGAAAAGGGCCGTGGTTTGTGTTCAGGGGCCTGTGGCTGGGAGTGGCCGGGTGGTTCCTGAAAATCCACGATACGCAGGATGGTTCCCAGATGAAAGGTGGCAGCAGTGCCAAGTCAGGCTGGATTGATAGAGGCAAGTGGCTCCTGCAATCTGCCAGCCAGATGACGGGCAGGTCAGTTTTACTTCCAGGGAAAAGGGCCGTAGTTTGGGTTCGGGGGCCTGTGGCTGGGAGTGGCCGGATGGCTCCTGAAAATCCACGATACGCAGGATGGTTCCCAGATGAAAGGTGGCACCAGTGCCGAGTCCGGCTGGATTGATAGAGGGGAGTGGCTCCTGAAATCTGCCAGCCAGAAGCGGGGCGGGTGAGTTTTGTTTGCCAGGGAAAAGGGCCGTGGTTTGTGTTCGGGGGCCTGTGGCTGGGAGTGGCCGGCTGGCTCCTGAAAATCCACGATACGCAGGATGGTTCCCAGATGAAAGGTGGCACCAGTACCGAGTTGGGCTGGTTTGATAGAGGGAAGTGTCTCCTGCAATCTGCCAGCCAGAAGCGGGGCGGGTGAGTTTTGTTTGCCAGGGAAAAGGGCCGTGGTTTGTGTTCGGGGGCCTGTGGCTGGGAGTGGCCGGCTGGCTCCTGAAAATCCACGATACGCAGGATGGTTCCCAGATGAAAGGTGGCACCAGTACCGAGTTGGGCTGGTTTGATAGAGGGAAGTGTCTCCTGCAATCTGCCAGCCAGAAGCGGGGCGGGTGAGTTTTCTTTGCCAGGGAAAAGGGCCGTGGTTTGTGTTCGGGGGCCTGTGGCTGGGAGTGGCCGGCTGGCTCCTGAAAATCCACGATACGCAGGATGGTTCCCAGATGAAAGGTGGCAGCAGTGCCAAGTCAGGCTGGATTGATAGAGGCAAGTGGCTCCTGCAATCTGCCAGCCAGATGACGGGCAGGTCAGTTTTACTTCCAGGGAAAAGGGCCGTAGTTTGGGTTCGGGGGCCTGTGGCTGGGAGTGGCCGGATGGCTCCTGAAAATCCACGATACGCAGGATGGTTCCCAGATGAAACGTGGCACCAGTGCCGAGTCGGGCTGGATTGATAGAGGCAAGTGGCTCCTGCAATCTGCCAGCCACATGACGGGCAGGTCAGTTTCAATTCCAGGGAAAAGGGCCGTAGTATTTTTTTGGAGACTAGTGGCTGGGAGTGGCCGCCTGGCGCCTGAAAATCCACGATGCACAGGGTGGTTCCCAGATGAAAGGTGGCACCAGTGCCGAGTCAGGCTGGTTTCATAGAGGGAAGTGGCTCCTGAAATCTGCCAGCCAGAAGCGGAGCGGGTGAGTTTTCTTTGCCAGGGAAAAGGGCCGTGGTTTCTGTTCGGGGGCCTGTGGCTGGGAGTGGCCGGCTGGCTCCTGAAAATCCACGATACGCAGGATGGTTCCCAGATGAACGGTGGCACCACTGCCAAGTTGGGCTGGTTTGAGAGAGCCAAGTTGTTCCTGCAATCTGCCAGCCAGATGATGGGCAGGTCAGTTTCAATTCCAGGGAAAAGGGCCGTAGTATTTGTTTGGAGACCTGTGGCTGGAGTGGCCTGCTGGCTCCTGAAAATCCACGATGCACAGTATGATTCCCAGATGAAAGGTGGCACCAGTGCCGAGTCGGGCAGGTTTGATATTACCAAGTGGCTGCTGCAATGTGCCAGCCAGATGATGGGCAGGTCAGTTTTACTTCCTGGGAAAAGGGCCGTAGATTTTTTTGGGGACTTGTGGCTGGGAGTGGCGGGCTGGCTCCTGAAAATCCACGATACGCTGGATGGCTCCCAGACCCAAGGTGGCACCAGGGCCAAGTCGGGCTGGTTTGATAGAGGCAAGTGGCTCCTGCAATCTGCCAGCCAGAAGCGGAGCGGGTGAGTTTTCTTTGCCAGGGAAAAGGGCCCTGGTTTGTGTTCGGGGGCCTGTGGCTGGGAGTGGCCGGCTGGCTCCTGAAAATCCACGATACGCAGGATGGTTCCCAGATGAAAGGTGGCACCAGTGCCAAGTCGGGCTGGATTGATAGAGGCAAGTGGCTCCTGCAATCGGCCAGCCAGATGACGGGCAGGTCAGTTTTACTTCCAGGGAAAAGGGCCGTGGTTTGTGTTCGGGGGCCTGGTGCTGGGAGTGGCCGGCTGGCTCCTGAAAATCCACGATACGCAGGATGGTTCCCAGATGAAAGGTGGCACCAGTGCCGAGTCGGGCTGGATTGATAGAGGCAAGTGGCTCCTGCAATCTGCCAGCCAGATGACGGGCAGGTCAGTTTTACTTCCAGGGAAAAGGGCCGTGGTTTGTGTTCGGGGGGCTGTGGCTGGGAGTGGCCGGCTGGCTCCTGAAAATCCACGATACGCAGGATGGTTCCCAGATGAAAGGTGGCACCAGTGCCAAGTTGGACAGGTTTGATATTACCAAGTGGCTGCTGCAATGTGCCAGCTAGATGATGGGCAGGTCAGTTTTACTTCCCGGGAAAAGGGCCGTAGTTTGTGTTCGGGGGCCTGTGGCTGGGAGTGGCCGGCTGGCTCCTGAAAATCCACGATACGCAGGATGGTTCCCAGATGAAAGGTGGCACCAGTGCCGAGTCGGGCTGGTTTGATATGGGGAAGTGGCTCCTGCAATTTGCCAGCCAGAAGCGGGGCGGGTGAGTTTTCTTTGCCAGGGAAAAGGGCCGTAGTTTGTGTTCGGGGGCCTGTGGCTGGGAGTGGCCGGCTGGCTCCTGAAAATCCACGATACGCAGGATGGTTCCCAGATGAAAGGTGGCACCAGTGCCAAGTCAGGCTGGATTGATAGAGGCAAGTGGCTCCTGCAATCTGCCAGCCAGATGACGGGCAGGTCAGTTTTACTTCCAGGGAAAAGGGCCGTAGTTTGTGTTCGGGGGCCTGTGGCTGGGAGTGGCCGGCTGGCTCCTGAAAATCCACGATACGCAGGATGGTTCCCAGATGAAAGGTGGCGCCAGTGCCGAGTCGGGCTGGATTGATAGAGGCAAGTGGCTCCTGCAATCTGCCAGCCAGATGACGGGCAGGTCAGTTTTACTTCCAGGGAAAAGGGCCGTGGTTTGTGTTCGGGGGGCTGTGGCTGGGAGTGGCCGGCTGGCTCCTGAAAATCCACGATACGCAGGATGGTTCCCAGATGAAAGGTGGCACCAGTGCCAAGTCCGGCTGGATTGATAGAGGGAAGTGGCTCCTGCAATCGGCCAGCCAGAAGCAGGGTGGGTGAGTTTTCTTTGCCAGGGAAAAGGGCCGTGGTTTGTGTTCAGGGGCCTGTGGCTGGGAGTGGCCGGGTGGTTCCTGAAAATCCACGATACGCAGGATGGTTCCCAGATGAAAGGTGGCAGCAGTGCCAAGTCAGGCTGGATTGATAGAGGCAAGTGGCTCCTGCAATCTGCCAGCCAGATGACGGGCAGGTCAGTTTTACTTCCAGGGAAAAGGGCCGTAGTTTGGGTTCGGGGGCCTGTGGCTGGGAGTGGCCGGATGGCTCCTGAAAATCCACGATACGCAGGATGGTTCCCAGATGAAAGGTGGCACCAGTGCCGAGTCCGGCTGGATTGATAGAGGGGAGTGGCTCCTGAAATCTGCCAGCCAGAAGCGGGGCGGGTGAGTTTTGTTTGCCAGGGAAAAGGGCCGTGGTTTGTGTTCGGGGGCCTGTGGCTGGGAGTGGCCGGCTGGCTCCTGAAAATCCACGATACGCAGGATGGTTCCCAGATGAAAGGTGGCACCAGTACCGAGTTGGGCTGGTTTGATAGAGGGAAGTGTCTCCTGCAATCTGCCAGCCAGAAGCGGGGCGGGTGAGTTTTGTTTGCCAGGGAAAAGGGCCGTGGTTTGTGTTCGGGGGCCTGTGGCTGGGAGTGGCCGGCTGGCTCCTGAAAATCCACGATACGCAGGATGGTTCCCAGATGAAAGGTGGCACCAGTACCGAGTTGGGCTGGTTTGATAGAGGGAAGTGTCTCCTGCAATCTGCCAGCCAGAAGCGGGGCGGGTGAGTTTTCTTTGCCAGGGAAAAGGGCCGTGGTTTGTGTTCGGGGGCCTGTGGCTGGGAGTGGCCGGCTGGCTCCTGAAAATCCACGATACGCAGGATGGTTCCCAGATGAAAGGTGGCAGCAGTGCCAAGTCAGGCTGGATTGATAGAGGCAAGTGGCTCCTGCAATCTGCCAGCCAGATGACGGGCAGGTCAGTTTTACTTCCAGGGAAAAGGGCCGTAGTTTGGGTTCGGGGGCCTGTGGCTGGGAGTGGCCGGATGGCTCCTGAAAATCCACGATACGCAGGATGGTTCCCAGATGAAACGTGGCACCAGTGCCGAGTCGGGCTGGATTGATAGAGGCAAGTGGCTCCTGCAATCTGCCAGCCAGATGACGGGCAGGTCAGTTTTACTTCCAGGGGAAAGGGCCGTGGTTTGTGTTTGGCGGCCTGTGGCTGGGAGTGGCCAGCTGGCTCCTGAAAATCCACGATACACTGGAAGGCTCCCAGACCCAGGGTGGCACCAGTGCCAAGTTGGGCAGGTTTGACATTACCAAGTGGCTGCTGCAATGTGCCAGCTAGATGATGGGCAGGTCAGTTTTACTTCCCCGGAAAAGGGCCGTAGTTTGTGTTCGGGGGCCTGTGGCTGGGAGTGGCCGGCTGGCTCCTGAAAATCCACGATACGCAGGATGGTTCCCAGATGAAGGGTGGCACCAGTGCCGAGTACGGCTGGATTGATAGAGGGAAGTGGCTCCTGCAATCGGCCAGCCAGAAGCAGGGTGGGTGATTTTTCTTTGCCAGGGAAAAGGGCCGTAGTTTGTGTTTGGGGGCTTGTGGCTGGGAATGGCCGGATGGCTCCTGAAAATCCACGATACGCAGGATGGTTCCCAGATGAAAGGTGGCACCAGTGCCGAGTCGGGCTGGATTGATAGAGGCAAGTGGCTCCTGCAATCTGCCAGCCACATGACGGGCAGGTCAGTTTCAATTCCAGGGAAAAGGGCCGTAGTATTTTTTTGGAGACCAGTGGCTGGGAGTGGCCGCCGGGCGCCTGAAAATCCACGATGCACAGGGTGGTTCCCAGATGAAAGGTGGCACCAGTGCCAAGTTGGGCAGGTTTGATATTACCAAGTGGCTGCTGCAATGTGCCAGCTAGATGATGGGCAGGTCAGTTTTACTTCCCGGGAAAAGGGCCGTAGTTTGTGTTCGGGGGCCTGTGGCTGGGAGTGGCCGGCTGGCTCCTGAAAATCCACGATACGCAGGATGGTTCCCAGATGAAAGGTGGCACCAGTGCCGAGTCCGGCTGGATTGATAGAGGGAAGTGGCTCCTGAAATCTGCCAGCCAGAAGCGGGGCGGGTGAGTTTTGTTTGCCAGGGAAAAGGGCCGTGGTTTGTGTTCGGGGGCCTGTGGCTGGGAGTGGCCGCCTGGCTCCTGAAAACCCACGATGCACAGTATGCTACCCAGATGAAAGGTGGCACCGGTGCCGAGTCAGGCTGGTTTGATAGAGGGAAGTGGCTCCTGCAATCTGCCAGCCAGAAGCGGGGCGGGTGAGTTTTGTTTGCCAGGGAAAAGGGCCGTGGTTTGTGTTCGGGGGCCTGTGGCTGGGAGTGGCCGGCTGGCTCCTGAAAATCCACGATACGCAGGATGGGTCCCAGATGAAAGGTGGCACCAGTGCCGAGTCGGGCTGTTTTGATATGGGGAAGTGGCTCCTGCAATTTGCCAGCCAGAAGCGGGGCGGGTGAGTTTTCTTTGCCAGGGAAAAGGGCCGTGGTTTGTGTTCGGGGGCCTGTGGCTGGGAGTGGCCGGCTGGCTCCTGAAAATCCACGATACGCAGGATGGTTCCCAGATGAAAGGTGGCACCAGTGCCGAGTCGGGCTGGATTGATAGAGGCAAGTGGCCCCTGCAATCTGCCAGCCAGATGACGGGCAGGTCAGTTTTACTTCCAGGGAAAAGGGCCGTGGTTTGTGTTCGGGGGCCTGTGGCTGGGAGTGGCCAGCTGGCTCCTGAAAATCCACGATACGCTGGAAGGCTCCCAGACCCAGGGTGGCACCAGTGCCAAGTTGGGCAGGTTTGACATTACCAAGTGGCTGCTGCAATGTGCCAGCTAGATGATGGGCAGTTCAGTTTTACTTCCCCGGAAAAGGGCCGTAGTTTGTGTTCGGGGGCCTGTGGCTGGGAGTGGCCGGCTGGCTCCTGAAAATCCACGATACGCAGGATGGTTCCCAGATGAAGGGTGGCACCAGTGCCGAGTTCGGCTGGATTGATAGAGGGAAGTGGCTCCTGCAATCGGCCAGCCAGAAGCAGGGTGGGTGAGTTTTCTTTACCAGGGAAAAGGGCCGTAGTTTGTGCTTGGGGGCCTGTGGCTGGGAATGGCCGGCTGGCTCCTGAAAATCCACGATACGCAGGATGGTTCCCAGATGAAAGGTGGCACCAGTGCCGAGTCGGGCTGGATTGATAGAGGCAAGTGGCTCCTGCAATCTGCCAGCCACATGACGGGCAGGTCAGTTTCAATTCCAGGGAAAAGGGCCGTAGTATTTTTTTGGAGACTAGTGGCTGGGAGTGGCCGCCTGGCGCCTGAAAATCCACGATGCACAGGGTGGTTCCCAGATGAAAGGTGGCACCAGTGCCGAGTCAGGCTGGTTTGATAGAGGGAAGTGGCTCCTGAAATCTGCCAGCCAGAAGCGGAGCGGGTGAGTTTTCTTTGCCAGGGAAAAGGGCCGTGGTTTGTGTTCGGGGGCCTGTGGCTGGGAGTGGCCGGCTGGCTCCTGAAAATCCACGATACGCAGGATGGTTCCCAGATGAACGGTGGCACCAGTGCCAAGTTGGGCTGGTTTGAGAGAGCCAAGTTGTTCCTGCAATCTGCCAGCCAGATGATGGGCAGGTCAGTTTCAATTCCAGGGAAAAGGGCCGTAGTATTTGTTTGGAGACCTGTGGCTGGGAGTGGCCTGCTGGCTCCTGAAAATCCACGATGCACAGTATGATTCCCAGATGAAAGGTGGCACCAGTGCCGAGTCGGGCAGGTTTGATATTACCAAGTGGCTGCTGCAATGTGCCAGCCAGATGATGGGCAGGTCAGTTTTACTTCCTGGGAAAAGGGCCGTAGATTTTTTTGGGGACTTGTGGCTGGGAGTGGCGGGCTGGCTCCTGAAAATCCACGATACGCTGGATGGCTCCCAGACCCAAGGTGGCACCAGGGCCAAGTCGGGCTGGTTTGATAGAGGCAAGTGGCTCCTGCAATCTGCCAGCCAGAAGCGGAGCGGGTGAGTTTTCTTTGCCAGGGAAAAGGGCCGTAGTTTGTGTTCGGGGGCCTGTGGCTGGGAGTGGCCGGCTGGCTCCTGAAAATCCACGATACGCAGGATGGTTCCCAGATGAAAGGTGGCACCAGTGCCAAGTCGGGCTGGATTGATAGAGGCAAGTGGCTCCTGCAATCTGCCAGCCAGATGACGGGCAGGTCAGTTTTACTTCCAGGGAAAAGGGCCGTGGTTTGTGTTCGGGGGCCTGGTGCTGGGAGTGGCCGGCTGGCTCCTGAAAATCCACGATACGCAGGATGGTTCCCAGATGAAAGGTGGCACCAGTGCCGAGTCGGGCTGGATTGATAGAGGCAAGTGGCTCCTGCAATCTGCCAGCCAGATGACGGGCAGGTCAGTTTTACTTCCAGGGAAAAGGGCCGTGGTTTGTGTTCGGGGGGCTGTGGCTGGGAGTGGCCGGCTGGCTCCTGAAAATCCACGATACGCAGGATGGTTCCCAGATGAAAGGTGGCACCAGTGCCAAGTTGGACAGGTTTGATATTACCAAGTGGCTGCTGCAATGTGCCAGCTAGATGATGGGCAGGTCAGTTTTACTTCCCGGGAAAAGGGCCGTAGTTTGTGTTCGGGGGCCTGTGGCTGGGAGTGGCCGGCTGGCTCCTGAAAATCCACGATACGCAGGATGGTTCCCAGATGAAAGGTGGCACCAGTGCCGAGTCGGGCTGGATTGATAGAGGCAAGTGGCTCCTGCAATCTGCCAGCCACATGACGGGCAGGTCAGTTTCAATTCCAGGGAAAAGGGCCGTAGTATTTTATTGGAGACCAGTGGCTGGGAGTGGCCGCCTGGCGCCTGAAAATCCACGATGCACAGGGTGGTTCCCAGATGAAAGGTGGCACCAGTGCCAAGTCGGGCTGGTGTGATAGAGGGAAGTGTCTCCTGCAATCTGCCAGCCAGAAGCGGGGCGGGTGAGTTTTGTTTGCCAGGGAAAAGGGCCGTGGTTTGTGTTCGGGGGCCTGTGGCTGGGAGTGGCCGGCTGGCTCCTGAAAATCCACGATACGCAGGATGGTTCCCAGATGAAAGGTGGCACCAGTACCGAGTTGGGCTGGTTTGATAGAGGGAAGTGTCTCCTGCAATCTGCCAGCCAGAAGCGGGGCGGGTGAGTTTTCTTTGCCAGGGAAAAGGGCCGTGGTTTGTGTTCGGGGGCCTGTGGCTGGGAGTGGCCGGCTGGCTCCTGAAAATCCACGATACGCAGGATGGTTCCCAGATGAAAGGTGGCAGCAGTGCCAAGTCAGGCTGGATTGATAGAGGCAAGTGGCTCCTGCAATCTGCCAGCCAGATGACGGGCAGGTCAGTTTTACTTCCAGGGAAAAGGGCCGTAGTTTGGGTTTGGGGGCCTGTGGCTGGGAGTGGCCGGATGGCTCCTGAAAATCCACGATACGCAGGATGGTTCCCAGATGAAACGTGGCACCAGTGCCGAGTCGGGCTGGATTGATAGAGGCAAGTGGCTCCTGCAATCTGCCAGCCAGATGACGGGCAGGTCAGTTTTACTTCCAGGGGAAAGGGCCGTGGTTTGTGTTTGGCGGCCTGTGGCTGGGAGTGGCCAGCTGGCTCCTGAAAATCCACGATACACTGGAAGGCTCCCAGACCCAGGGTGGCACCAGTGCCAAGTTGGGCAGGTTTGACATTACCAAGTGGCTGCTGCAATGTGCCAGCTAGATGATGGGCAGGTCAGTTTTACTTCCCCGGAAAAGGGCCGTAGTTTGTGTTCGGGGGCCTGTGGCTGGGAGTGGCCGGCTGGCTCCTGAAAATCCACGATACGCAGGATGGTTCCCAGATGAAGGGTGGCACCAGTGCCGAGTACGGCTGGATTGATAGAGGGAAGTGGCTCCTGCAATCGGCCAGCCAGAAGCAGGGTGGGTGATTTTTCTTTGCCAGGGAAAAGGGCCGTAGTTTGTGTTTGGGGGCTTGTGGCTGGGAATGGCCGGATGGCTCCTGAAAATCCACGATACGCAGGATGGTTCCCAGATGAAAGGTGGCACCAGTGCCAAGTTGGGCTGGTTTCATAGAGCCAAGTTGTTCCTGCAATCTGCCAGCCAGATGATGGGCGGGTCAGTTTCAATTCCAGGGAAAAGGGCCGTAGTATTTGTTTGGAGACCTGTGGCTGGGAGTGGCCTGCTGGCTCCTGAAAATCCACGATGCACAGTATGATTCCCAGATGAAAGGTGGCACCAGTGCCGAGTCGGGCAGGTTTGATATTACCAAGTGGCTGCTGAAATGTGCCAGCCAGATGATGGGCAGGTCAGTTTTACTTCCTGGGAAAAGGGCCGTAGATTTTTTTGGGGACTTGTGGCTGGGAGTGGCGGGCTGGCTCCTGAAAATCCACGATACGCTGGATGGCTCCCAGACCCAAGGTGGCACCAGGGCCAAGTCGGGCTGGTTTGATAGAGGCAAGTGGCTCCTGCAATCTGCCAGCCAGAAGCGGAGCGGGTGAGTTTTCTTTGCCAGGGAAAAGGGCCGTGGTTTGTGTTCGGGGGCCTGTGGCTGGGAGTGGCCGGCTGGCTCCTGAAAATCCACGATACGCAGGATGGTTCCCAGATGAAAGGTGGCACCAGTGCCCAGTCGGGCTGGTTTGATATGGGGAAGTGGCTCCTGCAATTTGCCAGCCAGAAGCGGGGCGGGTGAGTTTTCTTTGCCAGGGAAAAGGGCCGTAGTTTGTGTTCGGGGGCCTGTGGCTGGGAGTGGCCGGCTGGCTCCTGAAAATCCACGATACGCAGGATGGTTCCCAGATGAAAGGTGGCACCAGTGCCAAGTCGGGCTGGATTGATAGAGGCAAGTTGTTCCTGCAATCTGCCAGCCAGATGATGGGCGGGTCAGTTTCAATTCCAGGGAAAAGGGCCGTAGTATTTGTTTGGAGACCTGTGGCTGGGAGTGGCCTGCTGGCTCCTGAAAATCCACGATGCACAGTATGATTCCCAGATGAAAGGTGGCACCAGTGCCGAGTCGGGCAGGTTTGATATTACCAAGTGGCTGCTGCAATGTGCCAGCCAGATGATGGGCAGGTCAGTTTTACTTCCTGGGAAAAGGGCCGTAGATTTTTTTGGGGACTTGTGGCTGGGAGTGGCGGGCTGGCTCCTGAAAATCCACGATACGCTGGATGGCTCCCAGACCCAAGGTGGCACCAGGGCCAAGTCGGGCTGGTTTGATAGAGGCAAGTGGCTCCTGCAATCTGCCAGCCAGAAGCGGAGCGGGTGAGTTTTCTTTGCCAGGGAAAAGGGCCGTGGTTTGTGTTCGGGGGCCTGTGGCTGGGAGTGGCCGGCTGGCTCCTGAAAATCCACGATACGCAGGATGGTTCCCAGATGAAAGGTGGCAGCAGTGCCAAGTCAGGCTGAATTGACAGAGGCAAGTGGCTCCTGCAATCTGCCAGCCAGATGACGGGCAGGTCAGTTTTCCTTCCAGGGAAAAGGGCCGTAGTTTGGGTTCGGGGGCCTGTGGCTGGGAGTGGCCGGCTGGCTCCTGAAAATCCACGATACGCAGGATGGTTCCCAGATGAAAGGTGGCACCAGTGCCGAGTCGGGCTGGATTGATAGAGGCAAGTGGCTCCTGCAATCTGCCAGCCAGATGACGGGCAGGTCAGTTTTACTTCCAGGGAAAAGGGCCGTGGTTTGTGTTCGGGGGCCTGTGGCTGGGAGTGGCCAGCTGGCTCCTGAAAATCCACGATACGCAGGATGGTTCCCAGATGAAAGGTGGCACCAGTGCCAAGTTGGGCAGGTTTGACATTACCAAGTGGCTGCTGCAATGTGCCAGCTAGATGATGGGCAGGTCAGTTTTACTTCCCCGGAAAAGGGCCGTAGTTTGTGTTCGGGGGCCTGTGGCTGGGAGTGGCCGGCTGGCTCCTGAAAATCCACGATGCACAGGGTGGTTCCCAGATGAAAGGTGGCACCAGTGCCGAGTCAGGCTGGTTTGATAGAGGGAAGTGGCTCCTGAAATCTGCCAGCCAGAAGCGGGGCGGGTGAGTTTTGTTTGCCAGGGAAAAGGGCCGTGGTTTGTGTTCGGGGGCCTGTGGCTGGGAGTGGCCGGCTGGCTCCTGAAAATCCACGATACGCAGAATGGTTCCCAGATGAACGGTCGCACCAGTGCCAAGTTGGGCTGGTTTGAGAGAGCCAAGTTGTTCCTGCAATGTGCCAGCCAGATGATGGGCAGGTCAGTTTCAATTCCAGGGAAAAGGGCCGTAGTATTTGTTTGGAGACCTGTGGCTGGGAGTGGCCTGCTGGCGCCTGAAAATCCACGATGCACAGTATGATTCCCAGATGAAAGGTGGCACCAGTGCCGAGTCGGGCAGGTTTGATATTACCAAGTGGCTGCTGCAATGTGCCAGCCAGATGATGGGCAGGTCAGTTTTACTTCCTGGGAAAAGGGCCGTAGGTTTTTTTGGGGACTTGTGGCTGGGAGTGGCGGGCTGGCTCCTGAAAATCCACGATACGCTGGATGGCTCCCAGACCCAAGGTGGCACCAGGGCCAAGTCGGGCTGGTTTGATAGAGGCAAGTGGCTCCTGCAATCTGCCAGCCAGAAGCGGAGCGGGTGAGTTTTCTTTGCCAGGGAAAAGGGCCGTGGTTTGTGTTCGGGGGCCTGTGGCTGGGAGTGGCCGGCTGGCTCCTGAAAATCCACGATACGCAGGATGGTTCCCAGATGAAAGGTGGCACCAGTGCCGAGTCGGGCTGTTTTGATATGGGGAAGTGGCTCCTGCAATTTGCCAGCCAGAAGCGGGGCGGGTGAGTTTTCTTTGCCAGGGAAAAGGGCCGTAGTTTGTGTTCGGGGGCCTGTGGCTGGGAGTGGCCGGCTGGCTCCTGAAAATCCACGATACGCAGGATGGTTCCCAGATGAAAGGTGGCACCAGTGCCAAGTCGGTCTGGATTGATATGGGGATGTGGCTCCTGCAATCTGCCAGCCAGATGACGGGCAGGTCAGTTTTACTTCCAGGGAAAAGGGCCGTAGTTTGTGTTCGGGGGCCTGTGGCTGGGAGTGGCCGGCTGGCTACTGAAAATCCACGATATGCAGGATGGTTCCCAGATGAAAGGTGGCACCAGTGCCAAGTCGGGCTGGATTGATAGAGGCAAGTGGCTCCTGCAATCTGCCCGCCAGATGACGGGCAGGTCAGTTTTACTTCCAGGGAAAAGGGCCGTAGTTTGTGTTCGGGGGCCTGTGGCTGGGAGTGGCCGGCTGGCTCCTGAAAATCCACGATACGCAGGATGGTTCCCAGATGAAAGGTGGCACCAGTGCCGAGTCGGGCTGGATTGATAGAGGCAAGTGGCTCCTGCAATCTGCCAGCCAGATGACGGGCCGGTCAGTTTTACTTCCAGGGAAAAGGGCCGTGGTTTGTGTTCGGGGGGCTGTGGCTGGGAGTGGCCGGCTGGCTCCTGAAAATCCACGATACGCAGGATGGTTCCCAGATGAAAGGTGGCACCAGTGCCAAGTTGGGCTGGTTTGAGAGAGCCAAGTTGTTCCTGCAATCTGCCAGCCAGAAGATGGGCAGGTCAGTTTCAATTCCAGGGAAAAGGGCCGTAGTATTTGTTTGGAGACCTGTGTCTGGGAGTGGCCTGCTGGCTCCTGAAAATCCACGATGCACAGTATGATTCCCAGATGAAAGGTGGCACCAGTGCCGAGTCGGGCAGGTTTGATATTACCAAGTGGCTGCTGCAATGTGCCAGCCAGATGATGGGCAGGTCAGTTTTACTTCCTGGGAAAAGGGCCGTAGATTTTTTTGGGGACTTGTGGCTGGGAGAGGCGGGCTGGCTCCTGAAAATCCATGATACGCTGGATGGCTCCCAGACCCAAGGTGGCACCAGGGCCAAGTCGGGCTGGTTTGATAGAGGCAAGTGGCTCCTGCAATCTGCCAGCCAGAAGCGGAGCGGGTGAGTTTTCTTTGCCAGGGAAAAGGGCCGTGGTTTGTGTTCGGGGGCCTGTGGCTGGGAGTGGCCGGCTGGCTCCTGAAAATCCACGATACACAGGATGGTTCCCAGATGAAAGGTGGCACCAGTGCCGAGTCGGGCTGGTTTGATATGGGGAAGTGGCTCCTGCAATTTGCCAGCCAGAAGCGGGGCGGGTGAGTTTTCTTTGCCAGGGAAAAGGGCCGTAGTATTTGTTTGGAGACCTGTGGCTGGGATTGGCCTGCTGGCTTCTGAAAATCCACGATGCACAGTATGGTTCCCAGATGAAAGGTGGCACCAGTGTCGAGTCGGGCTGGTTTGATAGAGGCAAGTGGCTCCTGCAATCTGCCAGCCAGATGATAGGCAAGTCAGTTTTACTTCCAGGGAATAGGACCGCAGATTATTTTTGGGGACTTGTGTCTGGGAGTGGCCGGCTGTCTCCTGAAAATCCACGATACGCAGGATGGCTCCCAGGCCCAAGGTGGCACCAGTGCCGAGTCGGGCTGGTTTGATAGAGGGAAGTGGCTCCTGCAATCTGCCAGCCAGAAGCGGGGTGGGGAAGTTTTGTTTGCCAGGGAAAAGGGCCGTGGTATGTGTTCAGGGGCCTGTTGCTGGGAGTGGCCGGCTGGCTCCTGAAAATCCACGATACGCAGGATGGTTCCCAGATGAAAGGTGGCACCAGTGCCGAGTCGGTCTGGATTGATATGGGGATGTGGCTCCTGCAATCTGCCAGCCAGAAGCGGGGCGGGTGAGTTTTCTTTGCCAGGGAATAGGGCCGTGGTTTGTGTTCGGGGGGCTGTGGCTGGGAGTGGCCTGCTGGCTCCTGAAAATCCACGATGCGCCGGATGGTTCCCACATGAAAGGTGGCACCAGTGCCGAGTCGGGCTGGATTGATAGAGGCAAGTGGCTCCTGCAATCTGCCAGCGAAATGACACGCAGGTCAGTTTTACTTCCAGGGAAAAGGGCCGTAGTTTGTGTTTGGGGGCCTGTGGCTGGGAGTGGCCGGCTGGCTCCTGAAAATCCACAATACGCAGGATGGTTCCCAGATGAAAGGTGGCACCAGTGCCAAGTCAGGCTGGTTTCATAGACGGAAGTGGGTCCTGCAATCGGCCAGCCAGATGATGGGCAGGTCAGTTTCAATTCGAGGGAAAAGGGCCGCAGTATTTGTTTGGAGACCTGTGGCTGGGAGTGGCCTGCTGGCTCCTGAAAATCCACGATGCACAGTATGATTCCCAGATGAAAGGTGGCACCAGTGCCAAGTCGGGCAGGTTTGATATTACCAAGTGGCTGCTGCAATGTGCCAGCCAGATGATGGGCAGGTCAGTTTTACTTCCTGGGAAAAGGGCCGTAGATTTTTTTGGGGACTTGTGGCTGGGAGTGGCGGGCTGGCTCCTGAAAATCCATCATACGCTGGATGGCTCCCAGACCCAAGGTGGCACCAGGGCCAAGTCGGGCTGGTTTGATAGAGGCAAGTGGCTCCTGCAATCTGCCAGCCAGAAGCGGAGCGGGTGAGTTTTCTTTGCCAGGGAAAAGGGCCGTGGTTTGTGTTTGGGGGCCTGTGGCTGGGAGTGGCCGGCTGGCTCCTGAAAATCCACGATACGCAGGATGGTTCCCAGATGAAAGGTGGCACCAGTGCCGAGTCGGGCTGGTTTGATATGGGGAAGTGGCTCTTGCAATTTGCCAGCCAGAAGCGGGGCGGGTGAGTTTTCTTTGCCAGGGAAAAGGGCCGTAGTTTGTGTTCGGGGGCCTGTGGCTGGGAGTGGCCGGCTGGCTCCTGAAAATCCACGATACGCAGGATGGTTCCCAGATGAAAGGTGGCACCAGTGCCAAGTCAGGCTGGATTGATAGAGGCAAGGGGCTCCTGCAATCTGCCAGCCAGATGACGGGCAGGTCAGTTTTACTTCCAGGGAAAAGGGCCGTAGTTTTTGTTTGGGGGCCTGTGGCTGGGAGTGGCCGGCTGGCTCCTGAAAATCCACGATACGCAGGATGGTTCCCAGATGAAAGGTGGCACCAGTGCCAAGTTGGGCAGGTTTGATATTACCAAGTGGCTGCTGCAATGTGCCAGCTAGATGATGGGCAGGTCAGTTTTACTTCCCGGGAAAAGGGCCGTAGTTTGTGTTCGGGGGCCTGTGGCTGGGAGTGGCCGGCTGGCTCCTGAAAATCCACAATACGCAGGATAGTTCCCAGATGAAAGGTGGCACCAGTGCCGAGTCCGGCTGGATTGATAGAGGGAAGTGGCTCCTGAAATCTGCCAGCCAGAAGCGGGGCGGGTGAGTTTTGTTTGCCAGGGAAAAGGGCCGTGGTTTGTGTTCGGGGGCCTGTGGCTGGGAGTGGCCGCCTGGCTCCTGAAAACCCACGATGCACAGTATGCTACCCAGATGAAAGGTGGCACCGGTGCCGAGTCAGGCTGGTTTGATAGAGGGAAGTGGCTCCTGCAATCTGCCAGCCAGAAGCGGGGCGGGTGAGTTTTGTTTGCCAGGGAAAAGGGCCGTGGTTTGTGTTCGGGGGCCTGTGGCTGGGAGTGGCCGGCTGGCTCCTGAAAATCCACGATACGCAGGATGGGTCCCAGATGAAAGGTGGCACCAGTGCCGAGTCGGGCTGTTTTGATATGGGGAAGTGGCTCCTGCAATTTGCCAGCCAGAAGCGGGGCGGGTGAGTTTTCTTTGCCAGGGAAAAGGGCCGTGGTTTGTGTTCGGGGGCCTGTGCCTGGGAGTGGCCGGCTGGCTCCTGAAAATCCACGATACGCAGGATGGTTCCCAGATGAAAGGTGGCAGCAGTGCCAAGTCAGGCTGGATTGATAGAGGCAAGTGGCTCCTGCAATCTGCCAGCCAGATGACGGGCAGGTCAGTTTTACTTCCAGGGAAAAGGGCCGTAGTTTGGGTTCGGGGGCCTGTGGCTGGGAGTGGCCGGATGGCTCCTGAAAATCCACGATACGCAGGATGGTTCCCAGATGAAAGGTGGCACCAGTGCCGAGTCGGGCTGGATTGATAGAGGCAAGTGGCTCCTGCAATCTGCCAGCCAGATGACGGGCAGGTCAGTTTTACTTCCAGGGAAAAGGGCCGTGGTTTGTGTTCGGGGGCCTGTGGCTGGGAGTGGCCAGCTGGCTCCTGAAAATCCACGATACGCTGGAAGGCTCCCAGACCCAGGGTGGCACCAGTGCCAAGTTGGGCAGGTTTGACATTACCAAGTGGCTGCTGCAATGTGCCAGCTAGATGATGGGCAGGTCAGTTTTACTTCCCCGGAAAAGGGCCGTAGTTTGTGTTCGGGGGCCTGTGGCTGGGAGTGGCCGGCTGGCTCCTGAAAATCCACGATACGCAGGATGGTTCCCAGATGAAGGGTGGCACCAGTGCCGAGTTCGGCTGGATTGATAGAGGGAAGTGGCTCCTGCAATCGGCCAGCCAGAAGCAGGGTGGGTGAGTTTTCTTTACCAGGGAAAAGGGCCGTAGTTTGTGCTTGGGGGCCTGTGGCTGGGAATGGCCGGCTGGCTCCTGAAAATCCACGATACGCAGGATGGTTCCCAGATGAAAGGTGGCACCAGTGCCGAGTCGGGCTGGATTGATAGAGGCAAGTGGCTCCTGCAATCTGCCAGCCACATGACGGGCAGGTCAGTTTCAATTCCAGGGAAAAGGGCCGTAGTATTTTTTTGGAGACTAGTGGCTGGGAGTGGCCGCCTGGCTCCTGAAAATCCACGATGCACAGGGTGGTTCCCAGATGAAAGGTGGCACCAGTGCCGAGTCAGGCTGGTTTGATAGAGGGAAGTGGCTCCTGAAATCTGCCAGCCAGAAGCGGGGCGGGTGAGTTTTGTTTGCCAGGGAAAAGGGCCGTGGTTTGTGTTCGGGGGCCTGTGGCTGGGAGTGGCCGGCTGGCTCCTGAAAATCCACGATACGCAGGATGGTTCCCAGATGAACGGTGGCACCAGTGCCAAGTTGGGCTGGTTTGAGAGAGCCAAGTTGTTCCTGCAATCTGCCAGCCAGATGATGGGCAGGTCAGTTTCAATTCCAGGGAAAAGGGCCGTAGTATTTGTTTGGAGACCTGTGGCTGGGAGTGGCCTGCTGGCTCCTGAAAATCCACGATGCACAGTATGATTCCCAGATGAAAGGTGGCACCAGTGCCGAGTCGGGCAGGTTTGATATTACCAAGTGGCTGCTGCAATGTGCCAGCCAGATGATGGGCAGGTCAGTTTTACTTCCTGGGAAAAGGGCCGTAGATTTTTTTGGGGACTTGTGGCTGGGAGTGGCGGGCTGGCTCCTGAAAATCCACGATACGCTGGATGGCTCCCAGACCCAAGGTGGCGCCAGGGCCAAGTCGGGCTGGTTTGATAGAGGCAAGTGGCTCCTGCAATCTGCCAGCCAGAAGCGGAGCGGGTGAGTTTTCTTTGCCAGGGAAAAGGGCCCTGGTTTGTGTTCGGGGGCCTGTGGCTGGGAGTGGCCGGCTGGCTCCTGAAAATCCACGATACGCAGGATGGTTCCCAGATGAAAGGTGGCACCAGTGCCAAGTCGGGCTGGATTGATAGAGGCAAGTGGCTCCTGCAATCGGCCAGCCAGATGACGGGCAGGTCAGTTTTACTTCCAGGGAAAAGGGCCGTGGTTTGTGTTCGGGGGGCTGTGGCTGGGAGTGGCCGGCTGGCTCCTGAAAATCCACGATACGCAGGATGGTTCCCAGATGAAAGGTGGCACCAGTGCCGAGTCGGGCTGGATTGATAGAGGCAAGTGGCTCCTGCAATCTGCCAGCCAGATGACGGGCAGGTCAGTTTTACTTCCAGGGAAAAGGGCCGTGGTTTGTGTTCGGGGGGCTGTGGCTGGGAGTGGCCGGCTGGCTCCTGAAAATCCACGATACGCAGGATGGTTCCCAGATGAAAGGTGGCACCAGTGCCAAGTTGGACAGGTTTGATATTACCAAGTGGCTGCTGCAATGTGCCAGCTAGATGATGGGCAGGTCAGTTTTACTTCCCGGGAAAAGGGCCGTAGTTTGTGTTCGGGGGCCTGTGGCTGGGAGTGGCCGGCTGGCTCCTGAAAATCCACGATACGCAGGATGGTTCCCAGATGAAAGGTGGCACCAGTGCCGAGTCGGGCTGGTTTGATATGGGGAAGTGGCTCCTGCAATTTGCCAGCCAGAAGCGGGGCGGGTGAGTTTTCTTTGCCAGGGAAAAGGGCCGTAGTTTGTGTTCGGGGGCCTGTGGCTGGGAGTGGCCGGCTGGCTCCTGAAAATCCACGATACGCAGGATGGTTCCCAGATGAAAGGTGGCACCAGTGCCGAGTCCGGCTGGATTGATAGAGGGAAGTGGCTCCTGCAATCGGCCAGCCAGAAGCAGGGTGGGTGAGTTTTCTTTGCCAGGGAAAAGGGCCGTGGTTTGTGTTCGGGGGCCTGTGGCTGGGAGTGGCCGGGTGGTTCCTGAAAATCCACGATACGCAGGATGGTTCCCAGATGAAAGGTGGCACCAGTGCCGAGTCGGGCTGGATTGATAGAGGCAAGTGGCTCCTGCAATCTGCCAGCCACATGACGGGCAGGTCAGTTTCAATTCCAGGGAAAAGGGCCGTAGTATTTTATTGGAGACCAGTGGCTGGGAGTGGCCGCCTGGCGCCTGAAAATCCACGATGCACAGGGTGGTTCCCAGATGAAAGGTGGCACCAGTGCCAAGTCGGGCTGGTGTGATAGAGGGAAGTGTCTCCTGCAATCTGCCAGCCAGAAGCGGGGCGGGTGAGTTTTGTTTGCCAGGGAAAAGGGCCGTGGTTTGTGTTCGGGGGCCTGTGGCTGGGAGTGGCCGGCTGGCTCCTGAAAATCCACGATACGCAGGATGGTTCCCAGATGAAAGGTGGCACCAGTACCGAGTTGGGCTGGTTTGATAGAGGGAAGTGTCTCCTGCAATCTGCCAGCCAGAAGCGGGGCGGGTGAGTTTTCTTTGCCAGGGAAAAGGGCCGTGGTTTGTGTTCGGGGGCCTGTGGCTGGGAGTGGCCGGCTGGCTCCTGAAAATCCACGATACGCAGGATGGTTCCCAGATGAAAGGTGGCAGCAGTGCCAAGTCAGGCTGGATTGATAGAGGCAAGTGGCTCCTGCAATCTGCCAGCCAGATGACGGGCAGGTCAGTTTTACTTCCAGGGAAAAGGGCCGTAGTTTGGGTTCGGGGGCCTGTGGCTGGGAGTGGCCGGATGGCTCCTGAAAATCCACGATACGCAGGATGGTTCCCAGATGAAACGTGGCACCAGTGCCGAGTCGGGCTGGATTGATAGAGGCAAGTGGCTCCTGCAATCTGCCAGCCAGATGACGGGCAGGTCAGTTTTACTTCCAGGGGAAAGGGCCGTGGTTTGTGTTTGGCGGCCTGTGGCTGGGAGTGGCCAGCTGGCTCCTGAAAATCCACGATACACTGGAAGGCTCCCAGACCCAGGGTGGCACCAGTGCCAAGTTGGGCAGGTTTGACATTACCAAGTGGCTGCTGCAATGTGCCAGCTAGATGATGGGCAGGTCAGTTTTACTTCCCCGGAAAAGGGCCGTAGTTTGTGTTCGGGGGCCTGTGGCTGGGAGTGGCCGGCTGGCTCCTGAAAATCCACGATACGCAGGATGGTTCCCAGATGAAGGGTGGCACCAGTGCCGAGTACGGCTGGATTGATAGAGGGAAGTGGCTCCTGCAATCGGCCAGCCAGAAGCAGGGTGGGTGATTTTTCTTTGCCAGGGAAAAGGGCCGTAGTTTGTGTTTGGGGGCTTGTGGCTGGGAATGGCCGGATGGCTCCTGAAAATCCACGATACGCAGGATGGTTCCCAGATGAAAGGTGGCACCAGTGCCGAGTCGGGCTGGATTGATAGAGGCAAGTGGCTCCTGCAATCTGCCAGCCACATGACGGGCAGGTCAGTTTCAATTCCAGGGAAAAGGGCCGTAGTATTTTTTTGGAGACCAGTGGCTGGGAGTGGCCGCCTGGCGCCTGAAAATCCACGATGCACAGGGTGGTTCCCAGATGAAAGGTGGCACCAGTGCCGAGTCAGGCTGGTTTGATAGAGGGAAGTGGCTCCTGAAATCTGCCAGCCAGAAGCGGGGCGGGTGAGTTTTGTTTGCCAGGGAAAAGGGCCGTGGTTTGTGTTCGGGGGCCTGTGGCTGGGAGTGGCCGGCTGGCTCCTGAAAATCCACGATACGCAGGATGGTTCCCAGATGAAAGGTGGCACCAGTGCCAAGTTGGGCTGGTTTCAGAGAGCCAAGTTGTTCCTGCAATCTGCCAGCCAGATGATGGGCGGGTCAGTTTCAATTCCAGGGAAAAGGGCCGCAGTATTTGTTTGGCGACCTGTGGCTGGGAGTGGCCTGCTGGCTCCTGAAAATCCACGATGCACAGTATGATTCCCAGATGAAAGGTGGCACCAGTGCCGAGTCGGGCAGGTTTGATATTACCAAGTGGCTGCTGCAATGTGCCAGCCAGATGATGGGCAGGTCAGTTTTACTTCCTGGGAAAAGGGCCGTAGATTTTTTTGGGGACTTGTGGCTGGGAGTGGCGGGCTGGCTCCTGAAAATCCACGATACGCTGGATGGCTCCCAGACCCAAGGTGGCACCAGGGCCAAGTCGGGCTGGTTTGATAGAGGCAAGTGGCTCCTGCAATCTGCCAGCCAGAAGCGGAGCGGGTGAGTTTTCTTTGCCAGGGAAAAGGGCCGTGGTTTGTGTTCGGGGGCCTGTGGCTGGGAGTGGCCGGCTGGCTCCTGAAAATCCACGATACGCAGGATGGTTCCCAGATGAAAGGTGGCACCAGTGCCCAGTCGGGCTGGTTTGATATGGGGAAGTGACTCCTGCAATTTGCCAGCCAGAAGCGGGGCGGGTGAGTTTTCTTTGCCAGGGAAAAGGGCCGTAGTTTGTGTTCGGGGGCCTGTGGCTGGGAGTGGCCGGCTGGCTCCTGAAAATCCACGATACGCAGGATGGTTCCCAGATGAAAGGTGGCACCAGTGCCAAGTCGGGCTGGATTGATAGAGGCAAGTGGCTCCTGCAATCTGCCAGCCAGATGACGGGCAGGTCAGTTTTACTTCCAGGGAAAAGGGCCGTAGTTTGTGTTCGGGGGTCTGTGGCTGGGAGTGGCCGGCTGGCTCCTGAAAATCCACGATACGCAGGATGGTTCCCAGATGAAAGGTGGCACCAGTGCCGAGTCGGGCTGGATTGATAGAGGCAAGTGGCTCCTGCAATCTGCCAGCCAGATGACGGGCAGGTCAGTTTTACTTCCAGGGAAAAGGGCCGTGGTTTGTGTTCGGGGGGCTGTGGCTGGGAGTGGCCGGCTGGCTCCTGAAAATCCACGATACGCAGGATGGTTCCCAGATGAAAGGTGGCACCAGTGCCAAGTTGGGCTGGTTTGAGAGAGCCAAGTTGTTCCTGCAATCTGCCAGCCAGAAGATGGGCAGGTCAGTTTCAATTCCAGGGAAAAGGGCCGTAGTATTTGTTTGGAGACCTGTGTCTGGGAGTGGCCTGCTGGCTCCTGAAAATCCACGATGCACAGTATGATTCCCAGATGAAAGGTGGCACCAGTGCCGAGTCGGGCAGGTTTGATATTACCAAGTGGCTGCTGCAATGTGCCAGCCAGATGATGGGCAGGTCAGTTTTACTTCCTGGGAAAAGGGCCGTAGATTTTTTTGGGGACTTGTGGCTGGGAGAGGCGGGCTGGCTCCTGAAAATCCATGATACGCTGGATGGCTCCCAGACCCAAGGTGGCACCAGGGCCAAGTCGGGCTGGTTTGATAGAGGCAAGTGGCTCCTGCAATCTGCCAGCCAGAAGCGGAGCGGGTGAGTTTTCTTTGCCAGGGAAAAGGGCCGTGGTTTGTGTTCGGGGGCCTGTGGCTGGGAGTGGCCGGCTGGCTCCTGAAAATCCACGATACACAGGATGGTTCCCAGATGAAAGGTGGCACCAGTGCCGAGTCGGGCTGGTTTGATATGGGGAAGTGGCTCCTGCAATTTGCCAGCCAGAAGCGGGGCGGGTGAGTTTTCTTTGCCAGGGAAAAGGGCCGTAGTTTGTGTTCGGGGGCCTGTGGCTGGGAGTGGCCGGCTGGCTCCTGAAAATCCACGATACGCAGGATGGTTCCCAGATGAAAGGTGGCACCAGTGCCAAGTCGGGCTGGATTGATAGAGGCAAGTGGCTCCTGCAATCTGCCAGCCAGATGACGGGCAGGTCAGTTTTACTTCCAGGGAAAAGGGCCGTAGTTTGTGTTCGGGGGCCTGGTGCTGGGAGTGGCCGGCTGGCTCCTGAAAATCCACGATACGCAGGATGGTTCCCAGATGAAAGGTGGCACCAGTGCCGAGTCGGGCTGGATTGATAGAGGCAAGTGGCTCCTGCAATCTGCCAGCCAGATGACGGGCAGGTCAGTTTTACTTCCAGGGAAAAGGGCCGTGGTTTGTGTTCGGGGGGCTGTGGCTGGGAGTGGCCGGCTGGCTCCTGAAAATCCACGATACGCAGGATGGTTCCCAGATGAAAGGTGGCACCAGTGCCAAGTTGGACAGGTTTGATATTACCAAGTGGCTGCTGCAATGTGCCAGCTAGATGATGGGCAGGTCAGTTTTACTACCCGGGAAAAGGGCCGTAGTTTGTGTTCGGGGGCCTGTGGCTGGGAGTGGCCGGCTGGCTCCTGAAAATCCACGATACGCAGGATGGTTCCCAGATGAAAGGTGGCACCAGTGCCAAGTCAGGCTGGATTGATAGAGGCAAGTGGCTCCTGCAATCTGCCAGCCAGATGACGGGCAGGTCAGTTTTACTTCCAGGGAAAAGGGCCGTAGTTTTTGTTTGGGGGCCTGTGGCTGGGAGTGGCCGGCTGGCTCCTGAAAATCCACGATACGCAGGATGGTTCCCAGATGAAAGGTGGCACCAGTGCCAAGTTGGGAAGGTTTGATATTACCAAGTGGCTGCTGCAATGTGCCAGCTAGATGATGGGCAGGTCAGTTTTACTTCCCGGGAAAAGGGCCGTAGTTTGGGTTCGGGGGCCTGTGGCTGGGAGTGGCCGGCTGGCTCCTGAAAATCCACGATACGCAGGATGGTTCCCAGATGAAAGGTGGCACCAGTGCCGAGTCCGGCTGGATTGATAGAGGGAAGTGGCTCCTGAAATCTGCCAGCCAGAAGCGGGGCGGGTGAATTTTGTTTGCCAGGGAAAAGGGCCGTGGTTTCTGTTCGGGGGCCTGTGGCTGGGAGTGGCCGCCTGGCTCCTGAAAACCCACGATGCACAGTATGCTACCCAGATGAAAGGTGGCACCAGTGCCGAGTCAGGCTGGTTTGATAGAGGCAAGTGGCTCCTGCAATCTGCCAGCCAGAAGCGGGGCGGGTGAGTTTTGTTTGCCAGGGAAAAGGGCCGTGGTTTGTGTTCGGGGGCCTGTGGCTGGGAGTGGCCGGCTGGCTCCTGAAAATCCACGATACGCAGGATGGGTCCCAGATGAAAGGTGGCACCAGTGCCGAGTCGGGCTGTTTTGATATGGGGAAATGGCTCCTGCAATTTGCCAGCCAGAAGCGGGGCGGGTGAGTTTTCTTTGCCAGGGAAAAGGGCCGTGGTTTGTGTTCGGGGGCCTGTGGCTGGGAGTGGCCGGCTGGCTCCTGAAAATCCACAATACGCAGGATGGTTCCCAGATGAAAGGTGGCAGCAGTGCCAAGTCAGGCTGAATTGATAGAGGCAAGTGGCTCCTGCAATCTGCCAGCCAGATGACGGGCAGGTCAGTTTTACTTCCAGGGAAAAGGGCCGTAGTTTGGGTTCGGGGGCCTGTGGCTGGGAGTGGCCGGATGGCTCCTGAAAATCCACGATACGCAGGATGGTTCCCAGATGAAAGGTGGCACCAGTGCCGAGTCGGGCTGGATTGATAGAGGCAAGTGGCTCCTGCAATCTGCCAGCCAGATGACGGGCAGGTCAGTTTTACTTCCAGGGAAAAGGGCCGTGGTTTGTGTTCGGGGGCCTGTGGCTGGGAGTGGCCAGCTGGCTCCTGAAAATCCACGATACGCTGGAAGGCTCCCAGACCCAGGGTGGCACCAGTGCCAAGTTGGGCAGGTTTGACATTACCAAGTGGCTGCTGCAATGTGCCAGCTAGATGATGGGCAGGTCAGTTTTACTTCCCCGGAAAAGGGCCGTAGTTTGTGTTCGGGGGCCTGTGGCTGGGAGTGGCCGGCTGGCTCCTGAAAATCCACGATACGCAGGATGGTTCCCAGATGAAGGGTGGCACCAGTGCCGAGTTCGGCTGGATTGATAGAGGGAAGTGGCTCCTGCAATCGGCCAGCCAGAAGCAGGGTGGGTGAGTTTTCTTTGCCAGGGAAAAGGGCCGTAGTTTGTGCTTGGGGGCCTGTGGCTGGGAATGGCCGGCTGGCTCCTGAAAATCCACGATACGCAGGATGGTTCCCAGATGAAAGGTGGCACCAGTGCCGAGTCGGGCTGGATTGATAGAGGCAAGTGGCTCCTGCAATCTGCCAGCCACATGACGGGCAGGTCAGTTTCAATTCCAGGGAAAAGGGCCGTAGTATTTTTTTGGAGACTAGTGGCTGGGAGTGGCCGCCTGGCGCCTGAAAATCCACGATGCACAGGGTGGTTCCCAGATGAAAGGTGGCACCAGTGCCGAGTCAGGCTGGTTTGATAGAGGGAAGTGGCTCCTGAAATCTGCCAGCCAGAAGCGGGGCGGGTGAGTTTTGTTTGCCAGGGAAAAGGGCCGTGGTTTGTGTTCGGGGGCCTGTGGCTGGGAGTGGCCGGCTGGCTCCTGAAAATCCACGATACGCAGAATGGTTCCCAGATGAACGGTGGCACCAGTGCCAAGTTGGGCTGGTTTGAGAGAGCCAAGTTGTTCCTGCAATCTGCCAGCCAGATGATGGGCAGGTCAGTTTCAATTCCAGGGAAAAGGGCCGTAGTATTTGTTTGGAGACCTGTGGCTGGGAGTGGCCTGCTGGCTCCTGAAAATCCACGATGCACAGTATGATTCCCAGATGAAAGGTGGCACCAGTGCCGAGTCGGGCAGGTTTGATATTACCAAGTGGCTGCTGCAATGTGCCAGCCAGATGATGGGCAGGTCAGTTTTACTTCCTGGGAAAAGGGCCGTAGATTTTTTTGGGGACTTGTGGCTGGGAGTGGCGGGCTGGCTCCTGAAAATCCACGATACGCTGGATGGCTCCCAGACCCAAGGTGGCATCAGGGCCAAGTCGGGCTGGTTTGATAGAGGCAAGTGGCTCCTGCAATCTGCCAGCCAGAAGCGGAGCGGGTGAGTTTTCTTTGCCAGGGAAAAGGGCCGTGGTTTGTGTTCGGGGGCCTGTGGCTGGGAGTGGCCGGCTGGCTCCTGAAAATCCACGATACGCAGGATGGTTCCCAGATGAAAGGTGGCACCAGTGCCGAGTCGGGCTGGTTTGATATGGGGAAGTGGCTCCTGCAATTTGCCAGCCAGAAGCGGGGCGGGTGAGTTTTCTTTGCCAGGGAAAAGGGCCGTAGTTTGTGTTCGGGGGCCTGTGGCTGGGAGTGGCCGGCTGGCTCCTGAAAATCCACGATACGCAGGATGGTTCCCAGATGAAAGGTGGCACCAGTGCCAAGTCGGTCTGGATTGATATGGGGATGTGGCTCCTGCAATCTGCCAGCCAGATGACGGGCAGGTCAGTTTTACTTCCAGGGAAAAGGGCCGTAGTTTGTGTTCGGGGGCCTGTGGCTGGGAGTGGCCGGCTGGCTCCTGAAAATCCACGATACGCAGGATGGTTCCCAGATGAAAGGTGGCACCAGTGCCAAGTCGGGCTGGATTGATAGAGGCAAGTGGCTCCTGCAATCTGCCAGCCAGATGACGGGCAGGTCAGTTTTACTTCCAGGGAAAAGGGCCGTAGTTTGGGTTCGGGGGCCTGTGGCTGGGAGTGGCCGGCTGGCTCCTGAAAATCCACGATACGCAGGATGGTTCCCAGATGAAAGGTGGCACCAGTGCCGAGTCGGGCTGGATTGATAGAGGCAAGTGGCTCCTGCAATCTGCCAGCCAGATGACGGGCAGGTCAGTTTTACTTCCAGGGAAAAGGGCCGTGGTTTGTGTTCGGGGGGCTGTGGCTGGGAGTGGCCGGCTGGCTCCTGAAAATCCACGATACGCAGGATGGTTCCCAGATGAAAGGTGGCACCAGTGCCAAGTTGGACAGGTTTGATATTACCAAGTGGCTGCTGCAATGTGCCAGCTAGATGACGGGCAGGTCAGTTTTACTTCCCGGGAAAAGGGCCGTAGTTTGTGTTCGGGGGCCTGTGGCTGGGAGTGGCCGGCTGGCTCCTGAAAATCCACGATACGCAGGATGGTTCCCAGATGAAAGGTGGCACCAGTGCCGAGTCGGGCTGGTTTGATATGGGGAAGTGGCTCCTGCAATTTGCCAGCCAGAAGCGGGGCGGGTGAGTTTTCTTTGCCAGGGAAAAGGGCCGTAGTTTGTGTTCGGGGGCCTGTGGCTGGGAGTGGCCGGCTGGCTCCTGAAAATCCACGATACGCAGGATGGTTCCCAGATGAAAGGTGGCACCAGTGCCAAGTCAGGCTGGATTGATAGAGGCAAGTGGCTCCTGCAATCTGCCAGCCAGATGACGGGCAGGTCAGTTTTACTTCCAGGGAAAAGGGCCGTAGTTTGTGTTCGGGGGCCTGTGGCTGGGAGTGGCCGGCTGGCTCCTGAAAATCCACGATACGCAGGATGGTTCCCAGATGAAAGGTGGCGCCAGTGCCGAGTCGGGCAGGATTGATAGAGGCAAGTGGCTCCTGCAATCTGCCAGCCAGATGACGGGCAGGTCAGTTTTACTTCCAGTGAAAAGGGCCGTGGTTTGTGTTCGGGGGGCTGTGGCTGGGAGTGGCCGGCTGGCTCCTGAAAATCCACGATGCACTGGATGGTTCCCAGATGAAAGGTGGCACCAGTGCCAAGTCGGGCTGGTGTGATAGAGGGAAGTGTCTCCTGCAATCTGCCAGCCAGAAGCGGGGCGGGTGAGTTTTGTTTGCCAGGGAAAAGGGCCGTGGTTTGTGTTCGGGGGCCTGTGGCTGGGAGTGGCCGGCTGGCTCCTGAAAATCCACGATACGCAGGATGGTTCCCAGATGAAAGGTGGCACCAGTACCGAGTTGGGCTGGTTTGATAGAGGGAAGTGTCTCCTGCAATCTGCCAGCCAGAAGCGGGGCGGGTGAGTTTTCTTTGCCAGGGAAAAGGGCCGTGGTTTGTGTTCGGGGGCCTGTGGCTGGGAGTGGCCGGCTGGCTCCTGAAAATCCACGATACGCAGGATGGTTCCCAGATGAAAGGTGGCAGCAGTGCCAAGTCAGGCTGGATTGATAGAGGCAAGTGGCTCCTGCAATCTGCCAGCCAGATGACGGGCAGGTCAGTTTTACTTCCAGGGAAAAGGGCCGTAGTTTGTGTTCGGGGGCCTGTGGCTGGGAGTGGCCGGATGGCTCCTGAAAATCCACGATACGCAGGATGGTTCCCAGATGAAACGTGGCACCAGTGCCGAGTCGGGCTGGATTGATAGAGGCAAGTGGCTCCTGCAATCTGCCAGCCAGATGACGGGCAGGTCAGTTTTACTTCCAGGGGAAAGGGCCGTGGTTTGTGTTTGGCGGCCTGTGGCTGGGAGTGGCCAGCTGGCTCCTGAAAATCCACGATACGCTGGAAGGCTCCCAGACCCAGGGTGGCACCAGTGCCAAGTTGGGCAGGTTTGACATTACCAAGTGGCTGCTGCAATGTGCCAGCTAGATGATGGGCAGGTCAGTTTTACTTCCGCGGAAAAGGGCCGTAGTTTGTGTTCGGGGGCCTGTGGCTGGGAGTGGCCGGCTGGCTCCTGAAAATCCACGATACGCAGGATGGTTCCCAGATGAAGGGTGGCACCAGTGCCGAGTACGGCTGGATTGATAGAGGGAAGTGGCTCCTGCAATCGGCCAGCCAGAAGCAGGGTGGGTGATTTTTCTTTGCCAGGGAAAAGGGCCGTAGTTTGTGTTTGGGGGCTTGTGGCTGGGAATGGCCGGATGGCTCCTGAAAATCCACGATACGCAGGATGGTTCCCAGATGAAAGGTGGCACCAGTGCCGAGTCGGGCTGGATTGATAGAGGCAAGTGGCTCCTGCAATCTGCCAGCCACATGACGGGCAGGTCAGTTTCAATTCCAGGGAAAAGGGCCGTAGTATTTTTTTGGAGACCAGTGGCTGGGAGTGGCCGCCTGGCGCCTGAAAATCCACGATGCACAGAGTGGTTCCCAGATGAAAGGTGGCACCAGTGCCGAGTCAGGCTGGTTTGATAGAGGGAAGTGGCTCCTGAAATCTGCCAGCCAGAAGCGGGGCGGGTGAGTTTTGTTTTCCAGGGAAAAGGGCCGTGGTTTGTGTTCGGGGGCCTGTGGCTGGGAGTGGCCGGCTGGCTCCTGAAAATCCACGATACGCAGGATGGTTCCCAGATGAAAGGTGGCACCAGTGCCAAGTTGGGCTGGTTTCAGAGAGCCAAGTTGTTCCTGCAATCTGCCAGCCAGAAGATGGGCAGGTCAGTTTCAATTCCAGGGAAAAGGGCCGTAGTTTGTGTTCGGGGGCCTGTGGCTGGGAGTGGCCGGCTGGCTCCTGAAAATCCACGATACGCAGGATGGTTCCCAGATGAAAGGTGGCAGCAGTGCCAAGTCAGGCTGGATTGATAGAGGCAAGTGGCTCCTGCAATCTGCCAGCCAGATGACGGGCAGGTCAGTTTTACTTCCAGGGAAAAGGGCCGTAGTTTGTGTTTGGGGGCCTGTGGCTGGGAGTGGCCGGCTGGCTCCTGAAAATCCACGATACGCAGGATGGTTCCCAGATGAAAGGTGGCACCAG
Source organism: Zonotrichia albicollis (assembly GCF_047830755.1). Lineage (NCBI taxonomy): Eukaryota > Metazoa > Chordata > Aves > Passeriformes > Passerellidae > Zonotrichia > Zonotrichia albicollis. The sequence continues at coordinate 5,219,462 of NC_133851.1, forward strand.
TGCCAAGTTGGGCAGGTTTGATATTACCAAGTGGCTGCTGCAATGTGCCAGCTAGATGATGGGCAGGTCAGTTTTACTTCCCGGGAAAAGGGCCGTAGTTTGTGTTCGGGGGCCTGTGGCTGGGAGTGGCCGGCTGGCTCCTGAAAATCCACGATACGCAGGATGGTTCCCAGATGAAAGGTGGCACCAGTGCCGAGTCCGGCTGGATTGATAGAGGGAAGTGGCTCCTGAAATCTGCCAGCCAGAAGCGGGGCGGGTGAATTTTGTTTGCCAGGGAAAAGGGCCGTGGTTTGTGTTCGGGGGCCTGTGGCTGGGAGTGGCCGCCTGGCTCCTGAAAACCCACGATGCACAGTATGCTACCCAGATGAAAGGTGGCACCAGTGCCGAGTCAGGCTGGTTTGATAGAGGGAAGTGGCTCCTGCAATCTGCCAGCCAGAAGCGGGGCGGGTGAGTTTTGTTTGCCAGGGAAAAGGGCCGTGGTTTGTGTTCGGGGGCCTGTGGCTGGGAGTGGCCGGCTGGCTCCTGAAAATCCACGATACGCAGGATGGGTCCCAGATGAAAGGTGGCACCAGTGCCGAGTCGGGCTGTTTTGATATGGGGAAGTGGCTCCTGCAATTTGCCAGCCAGAAGCGGGGCGGGTGAGTTTTCTTTGCCAGGGAAAAGGGCCGTGGTTTGTGTTCGGGGGCCTGTGGCTGGGAGTGGCCGGCTGGCTCCTGAAAATCCACGATACGCAGGATGGTTCCCAGATGAAAGGTGGCACCAGTGCCGAGTCGGGCTGGTTTGATATGGGGAAGTGGCTCCTGCAATTTGCCAGCCAGAAGCGGGGCGGGTGAGTTTTCTTTGCCAGGGAAAAGGGCCGTAGTTTGTGTTCGGGGGCCTGTGGCTGGGAGTGGCCGGCTGGCTCCTGAAAATCCACGATACGCATGATGGGTCCCAGATGATAGGTGGCAGCAGTGCCAAGTCAGGCTGGATTGATAGAGGCAAGTGGCTCCTGCAATCTGCCAGCCAGATGACGGGCAGGTCAGTTTTACTTCCAGGGAAAAGGGCCGTAGTTTGGGTTCGGGGGCCTGTGGCTGGGAATGGCCGGATGGCTCCTGAAAATCCACGATACGCAGGATGGTTCCCAGATGAAACGTGGCACCAGTGCCGAGTCGGGCTGGATTGATAGAGGCAAGTGGCTCCTGCAATCTGCCAGCCAGATGACGGGCAGGTCAGTTTTACTTCGAGGGGAAAGGGCCGTGGTTTGTGTTTGGCGGCCTGTGGCTGGGAGTGGCCAGCTGGCTCCTGAAAATCCACGATACACTGGAAGGCTCCCAGACCCAGGGTGGCACCAGTGCCAAGTTGGGCAGGTTTGACATTACCAAGTGGCTGCTGCAATGTGCCAGCTAGATGATGGGCAGGTCAGTTTTACTTCCCCGGAAAAGGGCCGTAGTTTGTGTTCGGGGGCCTGTGGCTGGGAGTGGCCGGCTGGCTCCTGAAAATCCACGATACTCAGGATGGTTCCCAGATGAAGGGTGGCACCAGTGCCGAGTACGGCTGGATTGATAGAGGGAAGTGGCTCCTGCAATCGGCCAGCCAGAAGCAGGGTGGGTGATTTTTCTTTGCCAGGGAAAAGGGCCGTAGTTTGTGTTTCGGGGCTTGTGGCTGGGAATGGCCGGATGGCTCCTGAAAATCCACGATACGCAGGATGGTTCCCAGATGAAAAGTGGCACCAGTGCCGAGTCGGGCTGGATTGATAGAGGCAAGTGGCTCCTGCAATCTGCCAGCCACATGACGGGCAGGTCAGTTTCAATTCCAGGGAAAAGGGCCGTAGTATTTTTTTGGAGACCAGTGGCTGGGAGTGGCCGCCTGGCGCCTGAAAATCCACGATGCACAGGGTGGTTCCCAGATGAAAGGTGGCACCAGTGCCGAGTCAGGCTGGTTTGATAGAGGGAAGTGGCTCCTGAAATCTGCCAGCCAGAAGCGGGGCGGGTGAGTTTTGTTTGCCAGGGAAAAGGGCCGTGGTTTGTGTTCGGGGGCCTGTGGCTGGGAGTGGCCGGCTGGCTCCTGAAAATCCACGATACGCAGGATGGTTCCCAGATGAAAGGTGGCACCAGTGCCAAGTTGGGATGGTTTCAGAGAGCCAAGTTGTTCCTGCAATCTGCCAGCCAGATGATGGGCGGGTCAGTTTCAATTCCAGGGAAAAGGGCCGTAGTATTTGTTTGGAGACCTGTGGCTGGGAGTGGCCTGCTGGCTCCTGAAAATCCACGATGCACAGTATGATTCCCAGATGAAAGGTGGCACCAGTGCCGAGTCGGGCAGGTTTGATATTACCAAGTGGCTGCTGCAATGTGCCAGCCAGATGATGGGCAGGTCAGTTTTACTTCCTGGGAAAAGGGCCGTAGATTTTTTTGGGGACTTGTGTCTGGGAGTGGCGGGCTGGCTCCTGAAAATCCACGATACGCTGGATGGCTCCCAGACCCAAGGTGGCACCAGGGCCAAGTCGGGCTGGTTTGATAGAGGCAAGTGGCTCCTGCAATCTGCCAGCCAGAAGCGGAGCGGGTGAGTTTTCTTTGCCAGGGAAAAGGGCCGTGGTTTGTGTTCGGGGGCCTGTGGCTGGGAGTGGCCGGCTGGCTCCTGAAAATCCACGATACGCAGGATGGTTCCCAGATGAAAGGTGGCACCAGTGCCCAGTCGGGCTGGTTTGATATGGGGAAGTGGCTCCTGCAATTTGCCAGCCAGAAGCGGGGCGGGTGAGTTTTCTTTGCCAGGGAAAAGGGCCGTAGTTTGTGTTCGGGGGCCTGTGGCTGGGAGTGGCCGGCTGGCTCCTGAAAATCCACGATACGCAGGATGGTTCCCAGATGAAAGGTGGCACCAGTGCCAAGTCGGGCTGGATTGATAGAGGCAAGTGGCTCCTGCAATCTGCCAGCCAGATGACGGGCAGGTCAGTTTTACTTCCAGGGAAAAGGGCCGTAGTTTGTGTTCGGGGGTCTGTGGCTGGGAGTGGCCGGCTGGCTCCTGAAAATCCACGATACGCAGGATGGTTCCCAGATGAAAGGTGGCACCAGTGCCGAGTCGGGCTGGATTGATAGAGGCAAGTGGCTCCTGCAATCTGCCAGCCAGATGACGGGCAGGTCAGTTTTACTTCCAGGGAAAAGGGCCGTGGTTTGTGTTCGGGGGGCTGTGGCTGGGAGTGGCCGGCTGGCTCCTGAAAATCCACGATACGCAGGATGGTTCCCAGATGAAAGGTGGCACCAGTGCCAAGTTGGGCTGGTTTGAGAGAGCCAAGTTGTTCCTGCAATCTGCCAGCCAGATGATGGGCAGGTCAGTTTCAATTCCAGGGAAAAGGGCCGTAGTATTTGTTTGGAGACCTGTGTCTGGGAGTGGCCTGCTGGCTCCTGAAAATCCACGATGCACAGTATGATTCCCAGATGAAAGGTGGCACCAGTGCCGAGTCGGGCAGGTTTGATATTACCAAGTGGCTGCTGCAATGTGCCAGCCAGATGATGGGCAGGTCAGTTTTACTTCCTGGGAAAAGGGCCGTAGATTTTTTTGGGGACTTGTGGCTGGGAGAGGCGGGCTGGCTCCTGAAAATCCATGATACGCTGGATGGCTCCCAGACCCAAGGTGGCACCAGGGCCAAGTCGGGCTGGTTTGATAGAGGCAAGTGGCTCCTGCAATCTGCCAGCCAGAAGCGGAGCGGGTGAGTTTTCTTTGCCAGGGAAAAGGGCCGTGGTTTGTGTTCGGGGGCCTGTGGCTGGGAGTGGCCGGCTGGCTCCTGAAAATCCACGATACACAGGATGGTTCCCAGATGAAAGGTGGCACCAGTGCCGAGTCGGGCTGGTTTGATATGGGGAAGTGGCTCCTGCAATTTGCCAGCCAGAAGCGGGGCGGGTGAGTTTTCTTTGCCAGGGAAAAGGGCCGTAGTTTGTGTTCGGGGGCCTGTGGCTGGGAGTGGCCGGCTGGCTCCTGAAAATCCACGATACGCAGGATGGTTCCCAGATGAAAGGTGGCACCAGTGCCAAGTCGGGCTGGATTGATAGAGGCAAGTGGCTCCTGCAATCTGCCAGCCAGATGACGGGCAGGTCAGTTTTACTTCCAGGGAAAAGGGCCGTAGTTTGTGTTCGGGGGCCTGGTGCTGGGAGTGGCCGGCTGGCTCCTGAAAATCCACGATACGCAGGATGGTTCCCAGATGAAAGGTGGCACCAGTGCCGAGTCGGGCTGGATTGATAGAGGCAAGTGGCTCCTGCAATCTGCCAGCCAGATGACGGGCAGGTCAGTTTTACTTCCAGGGAAAAGGGCCGTGGTTTGTGTTCGGGGGGCTGTGGCTGGGAGTGGCCGGCTGGCTCCTGAAAATCCACGATACGCAGGATGGTTCCCAGATGAAAGGTGGCACCAGTGCCAAGTTGGACAGGTTTGATATTACCAAGTGGCTGCTGCAATGTGCCAGCTAGATGATGGGCAGGTCAGTTTTACTTCCCGGGAAAAGGGCCGTAGTTTGTGTTCGGGGGCCTGTGGCTGGGAGTGGCCGGCTGGCTCCTGAAAATCCACGATACGCAGGATGGTTCCCAGATGAAAGGTGGCACCAGTGCCAAGTCGGGCTGGTTTGATATGGGGAAGTGGCTCCTGCAATTTGCCAGCCAGAAGCGGGGCGGGTGAGTTTTCTTTGCCAGGGAAAAGGGCCGTAGTTTGTGTTCGGGGGCCTGTGGCTGGGAGTGGCCGGCTGGCTCCTGAAAATCCACGATACGCAGGATGGTTCCCAGAAGAAAGGTGGCGCCAGTGCCGAGTCGGGCTGGATTGATAGAGGCAAGTGGCTCCTGCAATCTGCCAGCCAGATGACGGGCAGGTCAGTTTTACTTCCAGGGAAAAGGGCCGTGGTTTGTGTTCGGGGGGCTGTGGCTGGGAGTGGCCGGCTGGCTCCTGAAAATCCACGATACGCAGGATGGTTCCCAGATGAAAGGTGGCACCAGTGCCGAGTCCGGCTGGATTGATAGAGGGAAGTGGCTCCTGCAATCGGCCAGCCAGAAGCAGGGTGGGTGAGTTTTCTTTGCCAGGGAAAAGGGCCGTGGTTTGTGTTCGGGGGCCTGTGGCTGGGAGTGGCCGGGTGGTTCCTGAAAATCCACGATACGCAGGATGGTTCCCAGATGAAAGGTGGCACCAGTGCCGAGTCGGGCTGGATTGATAGAGGCAAGTGGCTCCTGCAATCTGCCAGCCACATGACGGGCAGGTCAGTTTCAATTCCAGGGAAAAGGGGCGTAGTATTTTTTTGGAGACCAGTGGCTGGGAGTGGCCGCCTGGCGCCTGAAAATCCACGATGCACAGGATGGTTCCCAGATGAAAGGTGGCACCAGTGCCAAGTCGGGCTGGTGTGATAGAGGGAAGTGTCTCCTGCAATCTGCCAGCCAGAAGCGGGGCGGGTGAGTTTTGTTTGCCAGGGAAAAGGGCCGTGGTTTGTGTTCGGGGGCCTGTGGCTGGGAGTGGCCGGCTGGCTCCTGAAAATCCACGATACGCAGGATGGTTCCCAGATGAAAGGTGGCACCAGTACCGAGTTGGGCTGGTTTGATAGAGGGAAGTGTCTCCTGCAATCTGCCAGCCAGAAGCGGGGCGGGTGAGTTTTCTTTGCCAGGGAAAAGGGCCGTGGTTTGTGTTCGGGGGCCTGTGGCTGGGAGTGGCCGGCTGGCTCCTGAAAATCCACGATACGCTGGATGGCTCCCAGACCCAAGGTGGCACCAGAGCCAAGTCGGGCTGGTTTGATAGAGGCAAGTGGCTCCTGCAATCTGCCAGCCAGAAGCGGAGCGGGTGAGTTTTCTTTGCCAGGGAAAAGGGCCGTGGTTTGTGTTCGGGGGCCTGTGGCTGGGAGTGGCCGGCTGGCTCCTGAAAATCCACGATACGCAGGATGGTTCCCAGATGAAAGGTGGCACCAGTGCCGAGTCGGGCTGTTTTGATATGGGGAAGTGGCTCCTGCAATTTGCCAGCCAGAAGCGGGGCGGGTGAGTTTTCTTTGCCAGGGAAAAGGGCCGTGGTTTGTGTTCGGGGGCCTGTGGCTGGGAGTGGCCGGCTGGCTCCTGAAAATCCACAATACGCAGGATGGTTCCCAGATGAAAGGTGGCAGCAGTGCCAAGTCAGGCTGAATTGATAGAGGCAAGTGGCTCCTGCAATCTGCCAGCCAGATGACGGGCAGGTCAGTTTTACTTCCAGGGAAAAGGGCCGTAGTTTGGGTTCGGGGGCCTGTGGCTGGGAGTGGCCGGATGGCTCCTGAAAATCCACGATACGCAGGATGGTTCCCAGATGAAAGGTGGCACCAGTGCCGAGTCGGGCTGGATTGATAGAGGCAAGTGGCTCCTGCAATCTGCCAGCCAGATGACGGGCAGGTCAGTTTTACTTCCAGGGAAAAGGGCCGTGGTTTGTGTTCGGGGGCCTGTGGCTGGGAGTGGCCAGCTGGCTCCTGAAAATCCACGATACGCTGGAAGGCTCCCAGACCCAGGGTGGCACCAGTGCCAAGTTGGGCAGGTTTGACATTACCAAGTGGCTGCTGCAATGTGCCAGCTAGATGATGGGCAGGTCAGTTTTACTTCCCCGGAAAAGGGCCGTAGTTTGTGTTCGGGGGCCTGTGGCTGGGAGTGGCCGGCTGGCTCCTGAAAATCCACGATACGCAGGATGGTTCCCAGATGAAGGGTGGCACCAGTGCCGAGTTCGGCTGGATTGATAGAGGGAAGTGGCTCCTGCAATCGGCCAGCCAGAAGCAGGGTGGGTGAGTTTTCTTTGCCAGGGAAAAGGGCCGTAGTTTGTGCTTGGGGGCCTGTGGCTGGGAATGGCCGGCTGGCTCCTGAAAATCCACGATACGCAGGATGGTTCCCAGATGAAAGGTGGCACCAGTGCCGAGTCGGGCTGGATTGATAGAGGCAAGTGGCTCCTGCAATCTGCCAGCCACATGACGGGCAGGTCAGTTTCAATTCCAGGGAAAAGGGCCGTAGTATTTTTTTGGAGACTAGTGGCTGGGAGTGGCCGCCTGGCGCCTGAAAATCCACGATGCACAGGGTGGTTCCCAGATGAAAGGTGGCACCAGTGCCGAGTCAGGCTGGTTTGATAGAGGGAAGTGGCTCCTGAAATCTGCCAGCCAGAAGCGGGGCGGGTGAGTTTTGTTTGCCAGGGAAAAGGGCCGTGGTTTGTGTTCGGGGGCCTGTGGCTGGGAGTGGCCGGCTGGCTCCTGAAAATCCACGATACGCAGGATGGTTCCCAGATGAACGGTGGCACCAGTGCCAAGTTGGGCTGGTTTGAGAGAGCCAAGTTGTTCCTGCAATCTGACAGCCAGATGATGGGCAGGTCAGTTTCAATTCCAGGGAAAAGGGCCGTAGATTTTTTTGGGGACTTGTGGCTGGGAGTGGCGGGCTGGCTCCTGAAAATCCACGATACGCTGGATGGCTCCCAGACCCAAGGTGGCACCAGGGCCAAGTCGGGCTGGTTTGATAGAGGCAAGTGGCTCCTGCAATCTGCCAGCCAGAAGCGGAGCGGGTGAGTTTTCTTTGCCAGGGAAAAGGGCCGTGGTTTGTGTTCGGGGGCCTGTGGCTGGGAGTGGCCGGCTGGCTCCTGAAAATCCACGATACGCAGGATGGTTCCCAGATGAAAGGTGGCACCAGTGCCGAGTCGGGCTGGTTTGATATGGGGAAGTGGCTCCTGCAATTTGCCAGCCAGAAGCGGGGCGGGTGAGTTTTCTTTGCCAGGGAAAAGGGCCGTAGTTGTGTTCGGGGGCCTGTGGCTGGGAATGGCCGGCTGGCTCCTGAAAATCCACGATACGCAGGATGGTTCCCAGATGAAAGGTGGCACCAGTGCCAAGTCGGTCTGGATTGATATGGGGATGTGGCTCCTGCAATCTGCCAGCCAGATGACGGGCAGGTCAGTTTTACTTCCAGGGAAAAGGGCCGTAGTTTGTGTTCGGGGGCCTGTGGCTGGGAGTGGCCGGCTGGCTACTGAAAATCCACGATACGCAGGATGGTTCCCAGATGAAAGGTGGCACCAGTGCCGAGTCGGGCAGGTTTGATATTACCAAGTGGCTGCTGCAATGTGCCAGCCAGATGATGGGCAGGTCAGTTTTACTTCCTGGGAAAAGGGCCGTAGATTTTTTTGGGGACTTGTGGCTGGGAGTGGCGGGCTGGCTCCTGAAAATCCACGATACGCTGGATGGCTCCCAGACCCAAAGTGGCACCAGGGCCAAGTCGGGCTGGTTTGATAGAGGCAAGTGGCTCCTGCAATCTGCCAGCCAGAAGCGGAGCGGGTGAGTTTTCTTTGCCAGGGAAAAGGGCCGTGGTTTGTGTTCGGGGGCCTGTGGCTGGGAGTGGCCGGCTGGCTCCTGAAAATCCACGATACGCAGGATGGTTCCCAGATGAAAGGTGGCACCAGTGCCGAGTCGGGCTGGTTTGATATGGGGAAGTGGCTCCTGCAATTTGCCAGCCAGAAGCGGGGCGGGTGAGTTTTCTTTGCCAGGGAAAAGGGCCGTAGTTGTGTTCGGGGGCCTGTGGCTGGGAATGGCCAGCTGGCTCCTGAAAATCCACGATACGCAGGATGGTTCCCAGATGAAAGGTGGCACCAGTGCCAAGTCGGTCTGGATTGATATGGGGATGTGGCTCCTGCAATCTGCCAGCCAGATGACGGGCAGGTCAGTTTTACTTCCAGGGAAAAGGGCCGTAGTTTCTGTTCGGGGGCCTGTGGCTGGGAGTGGCCGGCTGGCTCCTGAAAATCCACGATACGCAGGATGGTTCCCAGATGAAAGGTGGCACCAGTGCCAAGTCGGGCTGGATTGATAGAGGCAAGTGGCTCCTGCAATCTGCCAGCCAGATGACGGGCAGGTCAGTTTTACTTCCAGGGAAAAGGGCCGTGGTTTGTGTTCGGGGGGCTGTGGCTGGGAGTGGCCGGCTGGCTTCTGAAAATCCACGATACGCAGGATGGTTCCCAGATGAAAGGTGGCACCAGTGCCAAGTTGGGCTGGTTTGAGAGAGCCAAGTTGTTCCTGCAATCTGCCAGCCAGAAGATGGGCAGGTCAGTTTCAATTCCAGGGAAAAGGGCCGTAGTATTTGTTTGGAGACCTGTGTCTGGGAGTGGCCTGCTGGCTCCTGAAAATCCACGATGCACAGTATGATTCCCAGATGAAAGGTGGCACCAGTGCCGAGTCGGGCAGGTTTGATATTACCAAGTGGCTGCTGCAATGTGCCAGCCAGATGATGGGCAGGTCAGTTTTACTTCCTGGGAAAAGGGCCGTAGATTTTTTTGGGGACTTGTGGCTGGGAGAGGCGGGCTGGCTCCTGAAAATCCATGATACGCTGGATGGCTCCCAGACCCAAGGTGGCACCAGGGCCAAGTCGGGCTGGTTTGATAGAGGCAAGTGGCTCCTGCAATCTGCCAGCCAGAAGCGGAGCGGGTGAGTTTTCTTTGCCAGGGAAAAGGGCCGTGGTTTGTGTTCGGGGGCCTGTGGCTGGGAGTGGCCGGCTGGCTCCTGAAAATCCACGATACACAGGATGGTTCCCAGATGAAAGGTGGCACCAGTGCCGAGTCGGGCTGGTTTGATATGGGGAAGTGGCTCCTGCAATTTGCCAGCCAGAAGCGGGGCGGGTGAGTTTTCTTTGCCAGGGAAAAGGGCCGTAGTTTGTGTTCGGGGGCCTGTGGCTGGGAGTGGCCGGCTGGCTCCTGAAAATCCACGATACGCAGGATGGTTCCCAGATGAAAGGTGGCACCAGTGCCAAGTCGGGCTGGATTGATAGAGGCAAGTGGCTCCTGCAATCTGCCAGCCAGATGACAGGCAGGTCAGTTTTACTTCCAGGGAAAAGGGCCGTAGTTTGTGTTCGGGGGCCTGTGGCTGGGAGTGGCCGGCTGGCTACTGAAAATCCACGATACGCAGGATGGTTCCCAGATGAAAGGTGGCACCAGTGCCGAGTCGGGCAGGTTTGATATTACCAAGTGGCTGCTGCAATGTGCCAGCCAGATGATGGGCAGGTCAGTTTTACTTCCTGGGAAAAGGGCCGTAGATTTTTTTGGGGACTTGTGGCTGGGAGTGGCGGGCTGGCTCCTGAAAATCCACGATACGCTGGATGGCTCCCAGACCCAAAGTGGCACCAGGGCCAAGTCGGGCTGGTTTGATAGAGGCAAGTGGCTCCTGCAATCTGCCAGCCAGAAGCGGAGCGGGTGAGTTTTCTTTGCCAGGGAAAAGGGCCGTGGTTTGTGTTCGGGGGCCTGTGGCTGGGAGTGGCCGGCTGGCTCCTGAAAATCCACGATACGCAGGATGGTTCCCAGATGAAAGGTGGCACCAGTGCCGAGTCGGGCTGGTTTGATATGGGGAAGTGGCTCCTGCAATTTGCCAGCCAGAAGCGGGGCTGGTGAGTTTTCTTTGCCAGGGAAAAGGGCCGTAGTTGTGTTCGGGGGCCTGTGGCTGGGAATGGCCGGCTGGCTCCTGAAAATCCACGATACGCAGGATGGTTCCCAGATGAAAGGTGGCACCAGTGCCAAGTCGGTCTGGATTGATATGGGGATGTGGCTCCTGCAATCTGCCAGCCAGATGACGGGCAGGTCAGTTTTACTTCCAGGGAAAAGGGCCGTAGTTTGTGTTCGGGGGCCTGTGGCTGGGAGTGGCCGGCTGGCTACTGAAAATCCACGATACGCAGGATGGTTCCCAGATGAAAGGTGGCACCAGTGCCAAGTCGGGCTGGATTGATAGAGGCAAGTGGCTCCTGCAATCTGCCAGCCAGATGACGGGCAGGTCAGTTTTACTTCCAGGGAAAAGGGCCGTGGTTTGTGTTCGGGGGGCTGTGGCTGGGAGTGGCCGGCTGGCTCCTGAAAATCCACGATACGCAGGATGGTTCCCAGATGAAAGGTGGCACCAGTGCCAAGTTGGGCTGGTTTGAGAGAGCCAAGTTGTTCCTGCAATCTGCCAGCCAGAAGATGGGCAGGTCAGTTTCAATTCCAGGGAAAAGGGCCGTAGTATTTGTTTGGAGACCTGTGTCTGGGAGTGGCCTGCTGGCTCCTGAAAATCCACGATGCACAGTATGATTCCCAGATGAAAGGTGGCACCAGTGCCGAGTCGGGCAGGTTTGATATTACCAAGTGGCTGCTGCAATGTGCCAGCCAGATGATGGGCAGGTCAGTTTTACTTCCTGGGAAAAGGGCCGTAGATTTTTTTGGGGACTTGTGGCTGGGAGAGGCGGGCTGGCTCCTGAAAATCCATGATACGCTGGATGGCTCCCAGACCCAAGGTGGCACCAGGGCCAAGTCGGGCTGGTTTGATAGAGGCAAGTGGCTCCTGCAATCTGCCAGCCAGAAGCGGAGCGGGTGAGTTTTCTTTGCCAGGGAAAAGGGCCGTGGTTTGTGTTCGGGGGCCTGTGGCTGGGAGTGGCCGGCTGGCTCCTGAAAATCCACGATACACAGGATGGTTCCCAGATGAAAGGTGGCACCAGTGCCGAGTCGGGCTGGTTTGATATGGGGAAGTGGCTCCTGCAATTTGCCAGCCAGAAGCGGGGCGGGTGAGTTTTCTTTGCCAGGGAAAAGGGCCGTAGTTTGTGTTCGGGGGCCTGTGGCTGGGAGTGGCCGGCTGGCTCCTGAAAATCCACGATACGCAGGATGGTTCCCAGATGAAAGGTGGCACCAGTGCCAAGTCGGGCTGGATTGATAGAGGCAAGTGGCTCCTGCAATCTGCCAGCCAGATGACAGGCAGGTCAGTTTTACTTCCAGGGAAAAGGGCCGTAGTTTGTGTTCGGGGGCCTGGTGCTGGGAGTGGCCGGCTGGCTCCTGAAAATCCACGATACGCAGGATGGTTCCCAGATGAAAGGTGGCACCAGTGCCGAGTCGGGCTGGATTGATAGAGGCAAGTGGCTCCTGCAATCTGCCAGCCAGATGACGGGCAGGTCAGTTTTACTTCCAGGGAAAAGGGCCGTGGTTTGTGTTCGGGGGGCTGTGGCTGTGAGTGGCCGGCTGGCTCCTGAAAATCCACGATACGCAGGATGGTTCCCAGATGAAAGGTGGCACCAGTGCCAAGTTGGACAGGTTTGATATTACCAAGTGGCTGCTGCAATGTGCCAGCTAGATGATGGGCAGGTCAGTTTTACTTCCCGGGAAAAGGGCCGTAGTTTGTGTTCGGGGGCCTGTGGCTGGGAGTGGCCGGCTGGCTCCTGAAAATCCACGATACGCAGGATGGTTCCCAGATGAAAGGTGGCACCAGTGCCGAGTCGGGCTGGTTTGATATGGGGAAGTGGCTCCTGCAATTTGCCAGCCAGAAGCGGGGCGGGTGAGTTTTCTTTGCCAGGGAAAAGGGCCGTAGTTTGTGTTCGGGGGCCTGTGGCTGGGAGTGGCCGGCTGGCTCCTGAAAATCCACGATACGCAGGATGGTTCCCAGATGAAAGGTGGCGCCAGTGCCGAGTCGGGCTGGATTGATAGAGGCAAGTGGCTCCTGCAATCTGCCAGCCAGATGACGGGCAGGTCAGTTTTACTTCCAGGGAAAAGGGCCGTGGTTTGTGTTCGGGGGCCTGTGGCTGGGAGTGGCCGGCTGGCTCCTGAAAATCCACGATACGCAGGATGGTTCCCAGATGAAAGGTGGCACCAGTGCCGAGTCCGGCTGGATTGATAGAGGGAAGTGGCTCCTGCAATCGGCCAGCCAGAAGCAGGGTGGGTGAGTTTTCTTTGCCAGGGAAAAGGGCCGTGGTTTGTGTTCGGGGGCCTGTGGCTGGGAGTGGCCGGGTGGTTCCTGAAAATCCACGATACGCAGGATGGTTCCCAGATGAAAGGTGGCACCAGTGCCGAGTCGGGCTGGATTGATAGAGGCAAGTGGCTCCTGCAATCTGCCAGCCACATGATGGGCAGGTCAGTTTCAATTCCAGGGAAAAGGGCCGTAGTATTTTTTTTGAGACCAGTGGCTGGGAGTGGCCGCCTGGCGCCTGAAAATCCACGATGCACAGGATGGTTCCCAGATGAAAGGTGGCACCAGTGCCAAGTCGGGCTGGTGTGATAGAGGGAAGTGTCTCCTGCAATCTGCCAGCCAGAAGCGGGGCGGGTGAGTTTTGTTTGCCAGGGAAAAGGGCCGTGGTTTGTGTTCGGGGGCCTGTGGCTGGGAGTGGCCGGCTGGCTCCTGAAAATCCACAATACGCAGGATGGTTCCCAGATGAAAGGTGGCACCAGTACCGAGTTGGGCTGGTTTGATAGAGGGAAGTGTCTCCTGCAATCTGCCAGCCAGAAGCGGGGCGGGTGAGTTTTCTTTGCCAGGGAAAAGGGCCGTGGTTTGTGTTCGGGGGCCTGTGGCTGGGAGTGGCCGGCTGGCTCCTGAAAATCCACGATACGCAGGATGGTTCCCAGATGAAAGGTGGCAGCAGTGCCAAGTCAGGCTGGATTGATAGAGGCAAGTGGCTCCTGCAATCTGCCAGCCAGATGACGGGCAGGTCAGTTTTACTTCCAGGGAAAAGGGCCGTAGTTTGGGTTCGGGGGCCTGTGGCTGGGAGTGGCCGGATGGCTCCTGAAAATCCACGATACGCAGGATGGTTCCCAGATGAAACGTGGCACCAGTGCCGAGTCGGGCTGGATTGATAGAGGAAAGTGGCTCCTGCAATCTGCCAGCCAGATGACGGGCAGGTCAGTTTTACTTCCAGGGGAAAGGGCCGTGGTTTGTGTTTGGCGGCCTGTGGCTGGGAGTGGCCAGCTGGCTCCTGAAAATCCACGATACGCTGGAAGGCTCCCAGACCCAGGGTGGCACCAGTGCCAAGTTGGGCAGGTTTGATATTACCAAGTGGCTGCTGCAATGTGCCAGCTAGATGATGGGCAGGTCAGTTTTACTTCCGCGGAAAAGGGCCGTAGTTTGTGTTCGGGGGCCTGTGGCTGGGAGTGGCCGGCTGGCTCCTGAAAATCCACGATACGCAGGATGGTTCCCAGATGAAGGGTGGCACCAGTGCCGAGTACGGCTGGATTGATAGAGGGAAGTGGCTCCTGCAATCGGCCAGCCAGAAGCAGGGTGGGTGATTTTTCTTTGCCAGGGAAAAGGGCCGTAGTTTGTGTTTGGGGGCTTGTGGCTGGGAATGGCCGGATGGCTCCTGAAAATCCACGATACGCAGGATGGTTCCCAGATGAAAGGTGGCACCAGTGCCGAGTCGGGCTGGATTGATAGAGGCAAGTGGCTCCTGCAATCTGCCAGCCACATGACGGGCAGGTCAGTTTCAATTCCAGGGAAAAGGGCCGTAGTATTTTTTTGGAGACCAGTGGCTGGGAGTGGCCGCCTGGCGCCTGAAAATCCACGATGCACAGGGTGGTTCCCAGATGAAAGGTGGCACCAGTGCCGAGTCAGGCTGGTTTGATAGAGGGAAGTGGCTCCTGAAATCTGCCAGCCAGAAGCGGGGCGGGTGAGTTTTGTTTGCCAGGGAAAAGGGCCGTGGTTTGTGTTCGGGGGCCTGTGGCTGGGAGTGGCCGGCTGGCTCCTGAAAATCCACGATACGCAGGATGGTTCCCAGATGAAAGGTGGCACCAGTGCCAAGTTGGGCTGGTTTCAGAGAGCCAAGTTGTTCCTGCAATCTGCCAGCCAGATGATGGGCAGGTCAGTTTCAATTCCAGGGAAAAGGGCCGTAGTATTTGTTTGGAGACCTGTGGCTGGGAGTGGCCTGCTGGCTCCTGAAAATCCACGATGCACAGTATGATTCCCAGATGAAAGGTGGCACCAGTGCCGAGTCGGGCATGTTTGATATTACCAAGTGGCTGCTGCAATGTGCCAGCCAGATGATGGGCAGGTCAGTTTTACTTCCTGGGAAAAGGGCCGTAGATTTTTTTGGGGACTTGTGGCTGGGAGTGGCGGGCTGGCTCCTGAAAATCCACGATACGCTGGATGGCTCCCAGACCCAAGGTGGCACCAGGGCCAAGTCGGGCTGGTTTGATAGAGGCAAGTGGCTCCTGCAATCTGCCAGCCAGAAGCGGAGCGGGTGAGTTTTCTTTGCCAGGGAAAAGGGCCGTGGTTTGTGTTCGGGGGCCTGTGGCTGGGAGAGGCCGGCTGGCTCCTGAAAATCCACGATACGCAGGATGGTTCCCAGATGAAAGGTGGCACCAGTGCCCAGTCGGGCTGGTTTGATATGGGGAAGTGGCTCTTGCAATTTGCCAGCCGGAAGCGGGGCGGGTGAGTTTTCTTTGCCAGGGAAAAGGGCCGTAGTTTGTGTTCGGGGGCCTGTGGCTGGGAGTGGCCGGCTGGCTCCTGAAAATCCACGATACGCAGGATGGTTCCCAGATGAAAGGTGGCACCAGTGCCAAGTCGGTCTGGATTGATATGGGGATGTGGCTCCTGCAATCTGCCAGCCAGATGACGGGCAGGTCAGTTTTACTTCCAGGGAAAAGGGCCGTAGTTTGTGTTCGGGGGCCTGTGGCTGGGAGTGGCCGGCTGGCTCCTGAAAATCCACGATACGCAGGATGGTTCCCAGATGAAAGGTGGCACCAGTGCCAAGTTGGGCAGGTTTGATATTACCAAGTGGCTGCTGCAATGTGCCAGCTAGATGATGGGCAGGTCAGTTTTACTTCCCGGGAAAAGGGCCGTGGTTTGTGTTCGGGGGCCTGTGGCTGGGAGTGGCCGGCTGGCTCCTGAAAATCCACGATACGCAGGATGGTTCCCAGATGAAAGGTGGCACCAGTGCCGAGTCCGGCTGGATTGATAGAGGGAAGTGGCTCCTGAAATCTGCCAGCCAGAAGCGGGGCGGGTGAATTTTGTTTGCCAGGGAAAAGGGCCGTGGTTTGTGTTCGGGGGCCTGTGGCTGGGAGTGGCCGCCTGGCTCCTGAAAACCCACGATGCACAGTATGCTACCCAGATGAAAGGTGGCACCAGTGCCGAGTCAGGCTGGTTTGATAGAGGGAAGTGGCTCCTGCAATCTGCCAGCCAGAAGCGGGGCGGGTGAGTTTTGTTTGCCAGGGAAAAGGGCCGTGGTTTGTGTTCGGGGGCCTGTGGCTGGGAGTGGCCGGCTGGCTCCTGAAAATCCACGATACGCAGGATGGGTCCCAGATGAAAGGTGGCACCAGTGCCGAGTCGGGCTGTTTTGATATGGGGAAGTGGCTCCTGCAATTTGCCAGCCAGAAGCGGGGCGGGTGAGTTTTCTTTGCCAGGGAAAAGGGCCGTGGTTTGTGTTCGGGGGCCTGTGGCTGGGAGTAGCCGGCTGGCTCCTGAAAATCCACAATACGCAGGATGGTTCCCAGATGAAAGGTGGCAGCAGTGCCAAGTCAGGCTGAATTGATAGAGGCAAGTGGCTCCTGCAATCTGCCAGCCAGATGACCGGCAGGTCAGTTTTACTTCCAGGGAAAAGGGCCGTAGTTTGGGTTCAGGGGCCTGTGGCTGGGAGTGGCCGGATGGCTCCTGAAAATCCACGATACGCAGGATGGTTCCCAGATGAAAGGTGGCACCAGTGCCGAGTCGGGCTGGATTGATAGAGGCAAGTGGCTCCTGCAATCTGCCAGCCAGATGACGGGCAGGTCAGTTTTACTTCCAGGGAAAAGGGCCGTGGTTTGTGTTCGGGGGCCTGTGGCTGGGAGTGGCCAGCTGGCTCCTGAAAATCCACGATACGCTGGAAGGCTCCCAGACCCAGGGTGGCACCAGTGCCAAGTTGGGCAGGTTTGACAATACCAAGTGGCTGCTGCAATGTGCCAGCTAGATGATGGGCAGGTCAGTTTTACTTCCCCGGAAAAGGGCCGTAGTTTGTGTTCGGGGGCCTGTGGCTGGGAGTGGCCGGCTGGCTCCTGAAAATCCACAATACGCAGGATGGTTCCCAGATGAAGGGTGGCACCAGTGCCGAGTTCGGCTGGATTGATAGAGGGAAGTGGCTCCTGCAATCGGCCAGCCAGAAGCAGGGTGGGTGAGTTTTCTTTGCCAGGGAAAAGGGCCGTAGTTTGTGCTTGGGGGCCTGTGGCTGGGAATGGCCGGCTGGCTCCTGAAAATCCACGATACGCAGGATGGTTCCCAGATGAAAGGTGGCACCAGTGCCGAGTCGGGCTGGATTGATAGAGGCAAGTGGCTCCTGCAATCTGCCAGCCACATGACGGGCAGGTCAGTTTCAATTCCAGGGAAAAGGGCCGTAGTATTTTTTTGGAGACTAGTGGCTGGGAGTGGCCGCCTGGCGCCTGAAAATCCACGATGCACAGGGTGGTTCCCAGATGAAAGGTGGCACCAGTGCCGAGTCAGGCTGGTTTGATAGAGGGAAGTGGCTCCTGAAATCTGCCAGCCAGAAGCGGGGCGGGTGAGTTTTGTTTGCCAGGGAAAAGGGCCGTGGTTTGTGTTCGGGGGCCTGTGGCTGGGAGTGGCCGGCTGGCTCCTGAAAATCCACGATACGCAGGATGGTTCCCAGATGAACGGTGGCACCAGTGCCGAGTCCGGCTGGATTGATAGAGGGAAGTGGCTCCTGCAATCGGCCAGCCAGAAGCAGGGTGGGTGAGTTTTCTTTGCCAGGGAAAAGGGCCGTGGTTTGTGTTCGGGGGCCTGTGGCTGGGAGTGGCCGGGTGGTTCCTGAAAATCCACGATACGCAGGATGGTTCCCAGATGAAAGGTGGCACCAGTGCCGAGTCGGGCTGGATTGATAGAGGCAAGTGGCTCCTGCAATCTGCCAGCCACATGACGGGCAGGTCAGTTTCAATTCCAGGGAAAAGGGCCGTAGTATTTTTTTGGAGACCAGTGGCTGGGAGTGGCCGCCTGGCGCCTGAAAATCCACGATGCACAGGATGGTTCCCAGATGAAAGGTGGCACCAGTGCCAAGTCGGGCTGGATTGATAGAGGCAAGTGGCTCCTGCAATCTGCCAGCCAGATGACCGGCAGGTCAGTTTTACTTCCAGGGAAAAGGGCCGTAGTTTGTGTTCGGGGGTCTGTGGCTGGGAGTGGCCGGCTGGCTCCTGAAAATCCACGATACGCAGGATGGTTCCCAGATGAAAGGTGGCACCAGTGCCGAGTCGGGCTGGATTGATAGAGGCAAGTGGCTCCTGCAATCTGCCAGCCAGATGACGGGCAGGTCAGTTTTACTTCCAGGGAAAAGGGCCGTGGTTTGTGTTCGGGGGGCTGTGGCTGGGAGTGGCCGGCTGGCTCCTGAAAATCCACGATACGCAGGATGGTTCCCAGATGAAAGGTGGCACCAGTGCCAAGTTGGGCTGGTTTGAGAGAGCCAAGTTGTTCCTGCAATCTGCCAGCCAGATGATGGGCAGGTCAGTTTCAATTCCAGGGAAAAGGGCCGTAGTATTTGTTTGGAGACCTGTGTCTGGGAGTGGCCTGCTGGCTCCTGAAAATCCACGATGCACAGTATGATTCCCAGATGAAAGGTGGCACCAGTGCCGAGTCGGGCAGGTTTGATATTACCAAGTGGCTGCTGCAATGTGCCAGCCAGATGATGGGCAGGTCAGTTTTACTTCCTGGGAAAAGGGCCGTAGATTTTTTTGGGGACTTGTGGCTGGGAGAGGCGGGCTGGCTCCTGAAAATCCATGATACGCTGGATGGCTCCCAGACCCAAGGTGGCACCAGGGCCAAGTCGGGCTGGTTTGATAGAGGCAAGTGGCTCCTGCAATCTGCCAGCCAGAAGCGGAGCGGGTGAGTTTTCTTTGCCAGGGAAAAGGGCCGTGGTTTGTGTTCGGGGGCCTGTGGCTGGGAGTGGCCGGCTGGCTCCTGAAAATCCACGATACACAGGATGGTTCCCAGATGAAAGGTGGCACCAGTGCCGAGTCGGGCTGGTTTGATATGGGGAAGTGGCTCCTGCAATTTGCCAGCCAGAAGCGGGGCGGGTGAGTTTTCTTTGCCAGGGAAAAGGGCCGTAGTTTGTGTTCGGGGGCCTGTGGCTGGGAGTGGCCGGCTGGCTCCTGAAAATCCACGATACGCAGGATGGTTCCCAGATGAAAGGTGGCACCAGTGCCAAGTCGGGCTGGATTGATAGAGGCAAGTGGCTCCTGCAATCTGCCAGCCAGATGACGGGCAGGTCAGTTTTACTTCCAGGGAAAAGGGCCGTAGTTTGTGTTCGGGGGCCTGGTGCTGGGAGTGGCCGGCTGGCTCCTGAAAATCCACGATACGCAGGATGGTTCCCAGATGAAAGGTGGCACCAGTGCCGAGTCGGGCTGGATTGATAGAGGCAAGTGGCTCCTGCAATCTGCCAGCCAGATGACGGGCAGGTCAGTTTTACTTCCAGGGAAAAGGGCCGTGGTTTGTGTTCGGGGGGCTGTGGCTGGGAGTGGCCGGCTGGCTCCTGAAAATCCACGATACGCAGGATGGTTCCCAGATGAAAGGTGGCACCAGTGCCAAGTTGGACAGGTTTGATATTACCAAGTGGCTGCTGCAATGTGCCAGCTAGATGATGGGCAGGTCAGTTTTACTTCCCGGGAAAAGGGCCGTAGTTTGTGTTCGGGGGCCTGTGGCTGGGAGTGGCCGGCTGGCTCCTGAAAATCCACGATACGCAGGATGGTTCCCAGATGAAAGGTGGCACCAGTGCCAAGTCGGGCTGGTTTGATATGGGGAAGTGGCTCCTGCAATTTGCCAGCCAGAAGCGGGGCGGGTGAGTTTTCTTTGCCAGGGAAAAGGGCCGTAGTTTGTGTTCGGGGGCCTGTGGCTGGGAGTGGCCGGCTGGCTCCTGAAAATCCACGATACGCAGGATGGTTCCCAGAAGAAAGGTGGCGCCAGTGCCGAGTCGGGCTGGATTGATAGAGGCAAGTGGCTCCTGCAATCTGCCAGCCAGATGACGGGCAGGTCAGTTTTACTTCCAGGGAAAAGGGCCGTGGTTTGTGTTCGGGGGGCTGTGGCTGGGAGTGGCCGGCTGACTCCTGAAAATCCACGATACGCAGGATGGTTCCCAGATGAAAGG
Organism: Zonotrichia albicollis; assembly: GCF_047830755.1. Taxonomy (NCBI): domain Eukaryota; kingdom Metazoa; phylum Chordata; class Aves; order Passeriformes; family Passerellidae; genus Zonotrichia; species Zonotrichia albicollis. The sequence continues at coordinate 5,239,246 of NC_133851.1, forward strand.
TGGCACCAGTGCCGAGTCCGGCTGGATTGATAGAGGGAAGTGGCTCCTGCAATCGGCCAGCCAGAAGCAGGGTGGGTGAGTTTTCTTTGCCAGGGAAAAGGGCCGTGGTTTGTGTTCGGGGGCCTGTGGCTGGGAGTGGCCGGGTGGTTCCTGAAAATCCACGATACGCAGGATGGTTCCCAGATGAAAGGTGGCACCAGTGCCGAGTCGGGCTGGATTGATAGAGGCAAGTGGCTCCTGCAATCTGCCAGCCACATGACGGGCAGGTCAGTTTCAATTCCAGGGAAAAGGGCCGTAGTATTTTTTTGGAGACCAGTGGCTGGGAGTGGCCGCCTGGCGCCTGAAAATCCACGATGCACAGGATGGTTCCCAGATGAAAGGTGGCACCAGTGCCAAGTCGGGCTGGTGTGATAGAGGGAAGTGTCTCCTGCAATCTGCCAGCCAGAAGCGGGGCGGGTGAGTTTTGTTTGCCAGGGAAAAGGGCCGTGGTTTGTGTTCGGGGGCCTGTGGCTGGGAGTGGCCGGCTGGCTCCTGAAAATCCACAATACGCAGGATGGTTCCCAGATGAAAGGTGGCACCAGTACCGAGTTGGGCTGGTTTGATAGAGGGAAGTGTCTCCTGCAATCTGCAAGCCAGAAGCGGGGCGGGTGAGTTTTCTTTGCCAGGGAAAAGGGCCGTGGTTTGTGTTCGGGGGCCTGTGGCTGGGAGTGGCCGGCTGGCTCCTGAAAATCCACGATACGCTGGATGGCTCCCAGACCCAAGGTGGCACCAGGGCCAAGTCGGGCTGGTTTGATAGAGGCAAGTGGCTCCTGCAATCTGCCAGCCAGAAGCGGAGCGGGTGAGTTTTCTTTGCCAGGGAAAAGGGCCGTGGTTTGTGTTCGGGGGCCTGTGGCTGGGAGTGGCCGGCTGGCTCCTGAAAATCCACGATACGCAGGATGGTTCCCAGATGAAAGGTGGCACCAGTGCCGAGTCGGGCTGTTTTGATATGGGGAAGTGGCTCCTGCAATTTGCCAGCCAGAAGCGGGGCGGGTGAGTTTTCTTTGCCAGGGAAAAGGGCCGTGGTTTGTGTTCGGGGGCCTGTGGCTGGGAGTGGCCGGCTGGCTCCTGAAAATCCACAATACGCAGGATGGTTCCCAGATGAAAGGTGGCAGCAGTGCCAAGTCAGGCTGAATTGATAGAGGCAAGTGGCTCCTGCAATCTGCCAGCCAGATGACGGGCAGGTCAGTTTTACTTCCAGGGAAAAGGGCCGTAGTTTGGGTTCGGGGGCCTGTGGCTGGGAGTGGCCGGATGGCTCCTGAAAATCCACGATACGCAGGATGGTTCCCAGATGAAAGGTGGCACCAGTGCCGAGTCGGGCTGGATTGATAGAGGCAAGTGGCTCCTGCAATCTGCCAGCCAGATGACGGGCAGGTCAGTTTTACTTCCAGGGAAAAGGGCCGTGGTTTGTGTTCGGGGGCCTGTGGCTGGGAGTGGCCAGCTGGCTCCTGAAAATCCACGATACGCTGGAAGGCTCCCAGACCCAGGGTGGCACCAGTGCCAAGTTGGGCAGGTTTGACATTACCAAGTGGCTGCTGCAATGTGCCAGCTAGATGATGGGCAGGTCAGTTTTACTTCCCCGGAAAAGGGCCGTAGTTTGTGTTCGGGGGCCTGTGGCTGGGAGTGGCCGGCTGGCTCCTGAAAATCCACGATACGCAGGATGGTTCCCAGATGAAGGGTGGCACCAGTGCCGAGTTCGGCTGGATTGATAGAGGGAAGTGGCTCCTGCAATCGGCCAGCCAGAAGCAGGGTGGGTGAGTTTTCTTTGCCAGGGAAAAGGGCCGTAGTTTGTGCTTGGGGGCCTGTGGCTGGGAATGGCCGGCTGGCTCCTGAAAATCCACGATACGCAGGATGGTTCCCAGATGAAAGGTGGCACCAGTGCCGAGTCGGGCTGGATTGATAGAGGCAAGTGGCTCCTGCAATCTGCCAGCCACATGACGGGCAGGTCAGTTTCAATTCCAGGGAAAAGGGCCGTAGTATTTTTTTGGAGACTAGTGGCTGGGAGTGGCCGCCTGGCGCCTGAAAATCCACGATGCACAGGGTGGTTCCCAGATGAAAGGTGGCACCAGTGCCGAGTCAGGCTGGTTTGATAGAGGGAAGTGGCTCCTGAAATCTGCCAGCCAGAAGCGGGGCGGGTGAGTTTTGTTTGCCAGGGAAAAGGGCCGTGGTTTGTGTTCGGGGGCCTGTGGCTGGGAGTGGCCGGCTGGCTCCTGAAAATCCACGATACGCAGGATGGTTCCCAGATGAACGGTGGCACCAGTGCCAAGTTGGGCTGGTTTGAGAGAGCCAAGTTGTTCCTGCAATCTGCCAGCCAGATGATGGGCAGGTCAGTTTCAATTCCAGGGAAAAGGGCCGTAGTATTTGTTTGGAGACCTGTGGCTGGGAGTGGCCTGCTGGCTCCTGAAAATCCACGATGCACAGTATGATTCCCAGATGAAAGGTGGCACCAGTGCCGAGTCGGGCAGGTTTGATATTACCAAGTGGCTGCTGCAATGTGCCAGCCAGATGATGGGCAGGTCAGTTTTACTTCCTGGGAAAAGGGCCGTAGATTTTTTTGGGGACTTGTGGCTGGGAGTGGCGGGCTGGCTCCTGAAAATCCACGATACGCTGGATGGCTCCCAGACCCAAGGTGGCACCAGGGCCAAGTCGGGCTGGTTTGATAGAGGCAAGTGGCTCCTGCAATCTGCCAGCCAGAAGCGGAGCGGGTGAGTTTTCTTTGCCAGGGAAAAGGGCCGTGGTTTGTGTTCGGGGGCCTGTGGCTGGGAGTGGCCGGCTGGCTCCTGAAAATCCACGATACGCAGGATGGTTCCCAGATGAAAGGTGGCACCAGTGCCGAGTCGGGCTGGTTTGATATGGGGAAGTGGCTCCTGCAATTTGCCAGCCAGAAGCGGGGCGGGTGAGTTTTCTTTGCCAGGGAAAAGGGCCGTAGTTGTGTTCGGGGGCCTGTGGCTGGGAATGGCCGGCTGGCTCCTGAAAATCCACGATACGCAGGATGGTTCCCAGATGAAAGGTGGCACCAGTGCCAAGTCGGTCTGGATTGATATGGGGATGTGGCTCCTGCAATCTGCCAGCCAGATGACGGGCAGGTCAGTTTTACTTCCAGGGAAAAGGGCCGTAGTTTGTGTTCGGGGGCCTGTGGCTGGGAGTGGCCGGCTGGCTCCTGAAAATCCACGATACGCAGGATGGTTCCCAGATGAAAGGTGGCACCAGTGCCGAGTCGGGCTGGATTGATAGAGGCAAGTGGCTCCTGCAATCTGCCAGCCAGATGACGGGCAGGTCAGTTTTACTTCCAGGGAAAAGGGCCGTGGTTTGTGTTCGGGGGGCTGTGGCTGGGAGTGGCCGGCTGGCTCCTGAAAATCCACGATACGCAGGATGGTTCCCAGATGAAAGGTGGCACCAGTGCCAAGTTGGACAGGTTTGATATTACCAAGTGGCTGCTGCAATGTGCCAGCTAGATGATGGGCAGGTCAGTTTTACTTCCCGGGAAAAGGGCCGTAGTTTGTGTTCGGGGGCCTGTGGCTGGGAGTGGCCGGCTGGCTCCTGAAAATCCACGATACGCAGGATGGTTCCCAGATGAAAGGTGGCACCAGTGCCAAGTCGGGCTGGTTTGATATGGGGAAGTGGCTCCTGCAATTTGCCAGCCAGAAGCGGGGCGGGTGAGTTTTCTTTGCCAGGGAAAAGGGCCGTAGTTTGTGTTCGGGGGCCTGTGGCTGGGAGTGGCCGGCTGGCTCCTGAAAATCCACGATACGCAGGATGGTTCCCAGAAGAAAGGTGGCGCCAGTGCCGAGTCGGGCTGGATTGATAGAGGCAAGTGGCTCCTGCAATCTGCCAGCCAGATGACGGGCAGGTCAGTTTTACTTCCAGGGAAAAGGGCCGTGGTTTGTGTTCGGGGGGCTGTGGCTGGGAGTGGCCGGCTGACTCCTGAAAATCCACGATACGCAGGATGGTTCCCAGATGAAAGGTGGCACCAGTGCCGAGTCCGGCTGGATTGATAGAGGGAAGTGGCTCCTGCAATCGGCCAGCCAGAAGCAGGGTGGGTGAGTTTTCTTTGCCAGGGAAAAGGGCCGTGGTTTGTGTTCGGGGGCCTGTGGCTGGGAGTGGCCGGGTGGTTCCTGAAAATCCACGATACGCAGGATGGTTCCCAGATGAAAGGTGGCACCAGTGCCGAGTCGGGCTGGATTGATAGAGGCAAGTGGCTCCTGCAATCTGCCAGCCACATGACGGGCAGGTCAGTTTCAATTCCAGGGAAAAGGGCCGTAGTATTTTTTTGGAGACCAGTGGCTGGGAGTGGCCGCCTGGCGCCTGAAAATCCACGATGCACAGGATGGTTCCCAGATGAAAGGTGGCACCAGTGCCAAGTCGGGCTGGTGTGATAGAGGGAAGTGTCTCCTGCAATCTGCCAGCCAGAAGCGGGGCGGGTGAGTTTTGTTTGCCAGGGAAAAGGGCCGTGGTTTGTGTTCGGGGGCCTGTGGCTGGGAGTGGCCGGCTGGCTCCTGAAAATCCACAATACGCAGGATGGTTCCCAGATGAAAGGTGGCACCAGTACCGAGTTGGGCTGGTTTGATAGAGGGAAGTGTCTCCTGCAATCTGCAAGCCAGAAGCGGGGCGGGTGAGTTTTCTTTGCCAGGGAAAAGGGCCGTGGTTTGTGTTCGGGGGCCTGTGGCTGGGAGTGGCCGGCTGGCTCCTGAAAATCCACGATACGCTGGATGGCTCCCAGACCCAAGGTGGCACCAGGGCCAAGTCGGGCTGGTTTGATAGAGGCAAGTGGCTCCTGCAATCTGCCAGCCAGAAGCGGAGCGGGTGAGTTTTCTTTGCCAGGGAAAAGGGCCGTGGTTTGTGTTCGGGGGCCTGTGGCTGGGAGTGGCCGGCTGGCTCCTGAAAATCCACGATACGCAGGATGGTTCCCAGATGAAAGGTGGCACCAGTGCCGAGTCGGGCTGTTTTGATATGGGGAAGTGGCTCCTGCAATTTGCCAGCCAGAAGCGGGGCGGGTGAGTTTTCTTTGCCAGGGAAAAGGGCCGTGGTTTGTGTTCGGGGGCCTGTGGCTGGGAGTGGCCGGCTGGCTCCTGAAAATCCACAATACGCAGGATGGTTCCCAGATGAAAGGTGGCAGCAGTGCCAAGTCAGGCTGAATTGATAGAGGCAAGTGGCTCCTGCAATCTGCCAGCCAGATGACGGGCAGGTCAGTTTTACTTCCAGGGAAAAGGGCCGTAGTTTGGGTTCGGGGGCCTGTGGCTGGGAGTGGCCGGATGGCTCCTGAAAATCCACGATACGCAGGATGGTTCCCAGATGAAAGGTGGCACCAGTGCCGAGTCGGGCTGGATTGATAGAGGCAAGTGGCTCCTGCAATCTGCCAGCCAGATGACGGGCAGGTCAGTTTTACTTCCAGGGAAAAGGGCCGTGGTTTGTGTTCGGGGGCCTGTGGCTGGGAGTGGCCAGCTGGCTCCTGAAAATCCACGATACGCTGGAAGGCTCCCAGACCCAGGGTGGCACCAGTGCCAAGTTGGGCAGGTTTGACATTACCAAGTGGCTGCTGCAATGTGCCAGCTAGATGATGGGCAGGTCAGTTTTACTTCCCCGGAAAAGGGCCGTAGTTTGTGTTCGGGGGCCTGTGGCTGGGAGTGGCCGGCTGGCTCCTGAAAATCCACGATACGCAGGATGGTTCCCAGATGAAGGGTGGCACCAGTGCCGAGTTCGGCTGGATTGATAGAGGGAAGTGGCTCCTGCAATCGGCCAGCCAGAAGCAGGGTGGGTGAGTTTTCTTTGCCAGGGAAAAGGGCCGTAGTTTGTGCTTGGGGGCCTGTGGCTGGGAATGGCCGGCTGGCTCCTGAAAATCCACGATACGCAGGATGGTTCCCAGATGAAAGGTGGCACCAGTGCCGAGTCGGGCTGGATTGATAGAGGCAAGTGGCTCCTGCAATCTGCCAGCCACATGACGGGCAGGTCAGTTTCAATTCCAGGGAAAAGGGCCGTAGTATTTTTTTGGAGACTAGTGGCTGGGAGTGGCCGCCTGGCGCCTGAAAATCCACGATGCACAGGGTGGTTCCCAGATGAAAGGTGGCACCAGTGCCGAGTCAGGCTGGTTTGATAGAGGGAAGTGGCTCCTGAAATCTGCCAGCCAGAAGCGGGGCGGGTGAGTTTTGTTTGCCAGGGAAAAGGGCCGTGGTTTGTGTTCGGGGGCCTGTGGCTGGGAGTGGCCGGCTGGCTCCTGAAAATCCACGATACGCAGGATGGTTCCCAGATGAACGGTGGCACCAGTGCCAAGTTGGGCTGGTTTGAGAGAGCCAAGTTGTTCCTGCAATCTGCCAGCCAGATGATGGGCAGGTCAGTTTCAATTCCAGGGAAAAGGGCCGTAGTATTTGTTTGGAGACCTGTGGCTGGGAGTGGCCTGCTGGCTCCTGAAAATCCACGATGCACAGTATGATTCCCAGATGAAAGGTGGCACCAGTGCCGAGTCGGGCAGGTTTGATATTACCAAGTGGCTGCTGCAATGTGCCAGCCAGATGATGGGCAGGTCAGTTTTACTTCCTGGGAAAAGGGCCGTAGATTTTTTTGGGGACTTGTGGCTGGGAGTGGCGGGCTGGCTCCTGAAAATCCACGATACGCTGGATGGCTCCCAGACCCAAGGTGGCACCAGGGCCAAGTCGGGCTGGTTTGATAGAGGCAAGTGGCTCCTGCAATCTGCCAGCCAGAAGCGGAGCGGGTGAGTTTTCTTTGCCAGGGAAAAGGGCCGTGGTTTGTGTTCGGGGGCCTGTGGCTGGGAGTGGCCGGCTGGCTCCTGAAAATCCACGATACGCAGGATGGTTCCCAGATGAAAGGTGGCACCAGTGCCGAGTCGGGCTGGTTTGATATGGGGAAGTGGCTCCTGCAATTTGCCAGCCAGAAGCGGGGCGGGTGAGTTTTCTTTGCCAGGGAAAAGGGCCGTAGTTGTGTTCGGGGGCCTGTGGCTGGGAATGGCCGGCTGGCTCCTGAAAATCCACGATACGCAGGATGGTTCCCAGATGAAAGGTGGCACCAGTGCCAAGTCGGTCTGGATTGATATGGGGATGTGGCTCCTGCAATCTGCCAGCCAGATGACGGGCAGGTCAGTTTTACTTCCAGGGAAAAGGGCCGTAGTTTGTGTTCGGGGGCCTGTGGCTGGGAGTGGCCGGCTGGCTACTGAAAATCCACGATACGCAGGATGGTTCCCAGATGAAAGGTGGCACCAGTGCCGAGTCGGGCAGGTTTGATATTACCAAGTGGCTGCTGCAATGTGCCAGCCAGATGATGGGCAGGTCAGTTTTACTTCCTGGGAAAAGGGCCGTAGATTTTTTTGGGGACTTGTGGCTGGGAGTGGCGGGCTGGCTCCTGAAAATCCACGATACGCTGGATGGCTCCCAGACCCAAGGTGGCACCAGGGCCAAGTCGGGCTGGTTTGATAGAGGCAAGTGGCTCCTGCAATCTGCCAGCCAGAAGCGGAGCGGGTGAGTTTTCTTTGCCAGGGAAAAGGGCCGTGGTTTGTGTTCGGGGGCCTGTGGCTGGGAGTGGCCGGCTGGCTCCTGAAAATCCACGATACGCAGGATGGTTCCCAGATGAAAGGTGGCACCAGTGCCGAGTCGGGCTGGTTTGATATGGGGAAGTGGCTCCTGCAATTTGCCAGCCAGAAGCGGGGCGGGTGAGTTTTGTTTGCCAGGGAAAAGGGCCGTAGTTGTGTTCGGGGGCCTGTGGCTGGGAATGGCCGGCTGGCTCCTGAAAATCCACGATACGCAGGATGGTTCCCAGATGAAAGGTGGCACCAGTGCCAAGTCGGTCTGGATTGATATGGGGATGTGGCTCCTGCAATCTGCCAGCCAGATGACGGGCAGGTCAGTTTTACTTCCAGGGAAAAGGGCCGTAGTTTGTGTTCGGGGGCCTGTGGCTGGGAGTGGCCGGCTGGCTACTGAAAATCCACGATACGCAGGATGGTTCCCAGATGAAAGGTGGCACCAGTGCCAAGTCGGGCTGGATGGATAGAGGCAAGTGGCACCTGCAATCTGCCAGCCAGATGACGGGCAGGTCAGTTTTACTTCCAGGGAAAAGGGCCGTAGTTTCTGTTCGGGGGTCTGTGGCTGGGAGTGGCCGGCTGGCTCCTGAAAATCCACGATACGCAGGATGGTTCCCAGATGAAAGGTGGCACCAGTGCCGAGTCGGGCTGGATTGATAGAGGCAAGTGGCTCCTGCAATCTGCCAGCCAGATGACGGGCAGGTCAGTTTTACTTCCAGGGAAAAGGGCCGTGGTTTGTGTTCGGGGGGCTGTGGCTGGGAGTGGCCGGCTGGCTCCTGAAAATCCACGATACGCAGGATGGTTCCCAGATGAAAGGTGGCACCAGTGCCAAGTTGGGCTGGTTTGAGAGAGCCAAGTTGTTCCTGCAATCTGCCAGCCAGAAGATGGGCAGGTCAGTTTCAATTCCAGGGAAAAGGGCCGTAGTATTTGTTTGGAGACCTGTGTCTGGGAGTGGCCTGCTGGCTCCTGAAAATCCACGATGCACAGTATGATTCCCAGATGAAAGGTGGCACCAGTGCCGAGTCGGGCAGGTTTGATATTACCAAGTGGCTGCTGCAATGTGCCAGCCAGATGATGGGCAGGTCAGTTTTACTTCCTGGGAAAAGGGCCGTAGATTTTTTTGGGGACTTGTGGCTGGGAGAGGCGGGCTGGCTCCTGAAAATCCATGATACGCTGGATGGCTCCCAGACCCAAGGTGGCACCAGGGCCAAGTCGGGCTGGTTTGATAGAGGCAAGTGGCTCCTGCAATCTGCCAGCCAGAAGCGGAGCGGGTGAGTTTTCTTTGCCAGGGAAAAGGGCCGTGGTTTGTGTTCGGGGGCCTGTGGCTGGGAGTGGCCGGCTGGCTCCTGAAAATCCACGATACACAGGATGGTTCCCAGATGAAAGGTGGCACCAGTGCCGAGTCGGGCTGGTTTGATATGGGGAAGTGGCTCCTGCAATTTGCCAGCCAGAAGCGGGGCGGGTGAGTTTTCTTTGCCAGGGAAAAGGGCCGTAGTTTGTGTTCGGGGGCCTGTGGCTGGGAGTGGCCGGCTGGCTCCTGAAAATCCACGATACGCAGGATGGTTCCCAGATGAAAGGTGGCACCAGTGCCAAGTCGGGCTGGATTGATAGAGGCAAGTGGCTCCTGCAATCTGCCAGCCAGATGACAGGCAGGTCAGTTTTACTTCCAGGGAAAAGGGCCGTAGTTTGTGTTCGGGGGCCTGGTGCTGGGAGTGGCCGGCTGGCTCCTGAAAATCCACGATACGCAGGATGGTTCCCAGATGAAAGGTGGCACCAGTGCCGAGTCGGGCTGGATTGATAGAGGCAAGTGGCTCCTGCAATCTGCCAGCCAGATGACGGGCAGGTCAGTTTTACTTCCAGGGAAAAGGGCCGTGGTTTTTGTTCGGGGGGCTGTGGCTGGGAGTGGCCGGCTGGCTCCTGAAAATCCACGATACGCAGGATGGTTCCCAGATGAAAGGTGGCACCAGTGCCAAGTTGGACAGGTTTGATATTACCAAGTGGCTGCTGCAATGTGCCAGCTAGATGATGGGCAGGTCAGTTTTACTTCCCGGGAAAAGGGCCGTAGTTTGTGTTCGGGGGCCTGTGGCTGGGAGTGGCCGGCTGGCTCCTGAAAATCCACGATACGCAGGATGGTTCCCAGATGAAAGGTGGCACCAGTGCCGAGTCGGGCTGGTTTGATATGGGGAAGTGGCTCCTGCAATTTGCCAGCCAGAAGCGGGGCGGGTGAGTTTTCTTTGCCAGGGAAAAGGGCCGTAGTTTGTGTTCGGGGGCCTGTGGCTGGGAGTGGCCGGCTGGCTCCTGAAAATCCACGATACGCAGGATGGTTCCCAGATGAAAGGTGGCGCCAGTGCCGAGTCGGGCTGGATTGATAGAGGCAAGTGGCTCCTGCAATCTGCCAGCCAGATGACGGGCAGGTCAGTTTTACTTCCAGGGAAAAGGGCCGTGGTTTGTGTTCGGGGGGCTGTGGCTGGGAGTGGCCGGCTGGCTCCTGAAAATCCACGATACGCAGGATGGTTCCCAGATGAAAGGTGGCACCAGTGCCGAGTCCGGCTGGATTGATAGAGGGAAGTGGCTCCTGCAATCGGCCAGCCAGAAGCAGGGTGGGTGAGTTTTCTTTGCCAGGGAAAAGGGCCGTGGTTTGTGTTCGGGGGCCTGTGGCTGGGAGTGGCCGGGTGGTTCCTGAAAATCCACGATACGCAGGATGGTTCCCAGATGAAAGGTGGCACCAGTGCCGAGTCGGGCTGGATTGATAGAGGCAAGTGGCTCCTGCAATCTGCCAGCCACATGACGGGCAGGTCAGTTTCAATTCCAGGGAAAAGGGCCGTAGTATTTTTTTGGAGACCAGTGGCTGGGAGTGGCCGCCTGGCGCCTGAAAATCCACGATGCACAGGATGGTTCCCAGATGAAAGGTGGCACCAGTGCCAAGTCGGGCTGGTGTGATAGAGGGAAGTGTCTCCTGCAATCTGCCAGCCAGAAGCGGGGCGGGTGAGTTTTGTTTGCCAGGGAAAAGGGCCGTGGTTTGTGTTCGGGGGCCTGTGGCTGGGAGTGGCCGGCTGGCTCCTGAAAATCCACGATACGCAGGATGGTTCCCAGATGAAAGGTGGCACCAGTACCGAGTTGGGCTGGTTTGATAGAGGGAAGTGTCTCCTGCAATCTGCCAGCCAGAAGCGGGGCGGGTGAGTTTTCTTTGCCAGGGAAAAGGGCCGTGGTTTGTGTTCGGGGGCCTGTGGCTGGGAGTGGCCGGCTGGCTCCTGAAAATCCACGATACGCAGGATGGTTCCCAGATGAAAGGTGGCAGCAGTGCCAAGTCAGGCTGGATTGATAGAGGCAAGTGGCTCCTGCAATCTGCCAGCCAGATGACGGGCAGGTCAGTTTTACTTCCAGGGGAAAGGGCCGTGGTTTGTGTTTGGCGGCCTGTGGCTGGGAGTGGCCAGCTGGCTCCTGAAAATCCACGATACGCTGGAAGGCTCCCAGACCCAGGGTGGCACCAGTGCCAAGTTGGGCAGGTTTGACATTACCAAGTGGCTGCTGCAATGTGCCAGCTAGATGATGGGCAGGTCAGTTTTACTTCCGCGGAAAAGGGCCGTAGTTTGTGTTCGGGGGCCTGTGGCTGGGAGTGGCCGGCTGGCTCCTGAAAATCCACGATACGCAGGATGGTTCCCAGATGAAAGGTGGCACCAGTGCCGAGTACGGCTGGATTGATAGAGGGAAGTGGCTCCTGCAATCGGCCAGCCAGAAGCAGGGTGGGTGATTTTTCTTTGCCAGGGAAAAGGGCCGTAGTTTGTGTTTGGGGGCTTGTGGCTGGGAATGGCCGGATGGCTCCTGAAAATCCACGATACGCAGGATGGTTCCCAGATGAAAGGTGGCACCAGTGCCGAGTCGGGCTGGATTGATAGAGGCAAGTGGCTCCTGCAATCTGCCAGCGACATGACGGGCAGGTCAGTTTCAATTCCAGGGAAAAGGGCCGTAGTATTTTTTTGGAGACCAGTGGCTGGGAGTGGCCGCCTGGCGCCTGAAAATCCACGATGCACAGGGTGGTTCCCAGATGAAAGGTGGCACCAGTGCCGAGTCAGGCTGGTTTGATAGAGGGAAGTGGCTCCTGAAATCTGCCAGCCATAAGCGGGGCGGGTGAGTTTTGTTTGCCAGGGAAAAGGGCCGTGGTTTGTGTTCGGGGGCCTGTGGCTGGGAGTGGCCGGCTGGCTCCTGAAAATCCACGATACGCAGGATGGTTCCCAGATGAAAGGTGGCACCAGTGCCAAGTTGGGCTGGTTTCAGAGAGCCAAGTTGTTCCTGCAATCTGCCAGCCAGATGATGGGCAGGTCAGTTTCAATTCCAGGGAAAAGGGCCGTAGTATTTGTTTGGAGACCTGTGTCTGGGAGTGGCCTGCTGGCTCCTGAAAATCCACGATGCACAGTATGATTCCCAGATGAAAGGTGGCACCAGTGCCGAGTCGGGCATGTTTGATATTACCAAGTGGCTGCTGCAATGTGCCAGCCAGATGATGGGCAGGTCAGTTTTACTTCGTGGGAAAAGGGCCGTAGATTTTTTTGGGGACTTGTGGCTGGGAGTGGCCGGCTGGCTCCTGAAAATCCACGATACGCTGGATGGCTCCCAGACCCAAGGTGGCACCAGGGCCAAGTCGGGCTGGTTTGATAGAGGCAAGTGGCTCCTGCAATCTGCCAGCCAGAAGCGGAGCGGGTGAGTTTTCTTTGCCAGGGAAAAGGGCCGTGGTTTGTGTTCGGGGGCCTGTGGCTGGGAGAGGCCGGCTGGCTCCTGAAAATCCACGATACGCAGGATGGTTCCCAGATGAAAGGTGGCACCAGTGCCCAGTCGGGCTGGTTTGATATGGGGAAGTGGCTCTTGCAATTTGCCAGCCAGAAGCGGGGCGGGTGAGTTTTCTTTGCCAGGGAAAAGGGCCGTAGTTTGTGTTCGGGGGCCTGTGGCTGGGAGTGGTCGGCTGGCTCCTGAAAATCCACGATACGCAGGATGGTTCCCAGATGAAAGGTGGCACAAGTGCCAAGTCAGGCTGGATTGATAGAGGCAAGTGGCTCCTGCAATCTGCCAGCCAGATGACGGGCAGGTCAGTTTTACTTCCAGGGAAAAGGGCCGTAGTTTTTGTTTGGGGGCCTGTGGCTGGGAGTGGCCGGCTGGCTCCTGAAAATCCACGATACGCAGGATGGTTCCCAGATGAAAGGTGGCACCAGTGCCAAGTTGGGCAGGTTTGATATTACCAAGTGGCTGCTGCAATGTGCCAGCTAGATGATGGGCAGGTCAGTTTTACTTCCCGGGAAAAGGGCCGTGGTTTGTGTTCGGGGGCCTGTGGCTGGGAGTGGCCGGCTGGCTCCTGAAAATCCACGATACGCAGGATGGTTCCCAGATGAAAGGTGGCACCAGTGCCGAGTCCGGCTGGATTGATAGAGGGAAGTGGCTCCTGAAATCTGCCAGCCAGAAGCGGGGCGGGTGAATTTTGTTTGCCAGGGAAAAGGGCCGTGGTTTGTGTTCGGGGGCCTGTGGCTGGGAGTGGCCGCCTGGCTCCTGAAAACCCACGATGCACAGTATGCTACCCAGATGAAAGGTGGCACCAGTGCCGAGTCAGGCTGGTTTGATAGAGGGAAGTGGCTCCTGCAATCTGCCAGCCAGAAGCGGGGCGGGTGAGTTTTGTTTGCCAGGGAAAAGGGCCGTGGTTTGTGTTCGGGGGCCTGTGGCTGGGAGTGGCCGGCTGGCTCCTGAAAATCCACGATACGCAGGATGGGTCCCAGATGAAAGGTGGCACCAGTGCCGAGTCGGGCTGTTTTGATATGGGGAAGTGGCTCCTGCAATTTGCCAGCCAGAAGCGGGGCGGGTGAGTTTTCTTTGCCAGGGAAAAGGGCCGTGGTTTGTGTTCGGGGGCCTGTGGCTGGGAGTGGCCGGCTGGCTCCTGAAAATCCACAATACGCAGGATGGTTCCCAGATGAAAGGTGGCAGCAGTGCCAAGTCAGGCTGAATTGATAGAGGCAAGTGGCTCCTGCAATCTGCCAGCCAGATGACCGGCAGGTCAGTTTTACTTCCAGGGAAAAGGGCCGTAGTTTGGGTTCAGGGGCCTGTGGCTGGGAGTGGCCGGATGGCTCCTGAAAATCCACGATACGCAGGATGGTTCCCAGATGAAAGGTGGCACCAGTGCCGAGTCGGGCTGGATTGATAGAGGCAAGTGGCTCCTGCAATCTGCCAGCCAGATGACGGGCAGGTCAGTTTTACTTCCAGGGAAAAGGGCCGTGGTTTGTGTTCGTGGGCCTGTGGCTGGGAGTGGCCAGCTGGCTCCTGAAAATCCACGATACGCTGGAAGGCTCCCAGACCCAGGGTGGCACCAGTGCCAAGTTGGGCAGGTTTGACAATACCAAGTGGCTGCTGCAATGTGCCAGCTAGATGATGGGCAGGTCAGTTTTACTTCCCCGGAAAAGGGCCGTAGTTTGTGTTCGGGGGCCTGTGGCTGGGAGTGGCCGGCTGGCTCCTGAAAATCCACAATACGCAGGATGGTTCCCAGATGAAGGGTGGCACCAGTGCCGAGTTCGGCTGGATTGATAGAGGGAAGTGGCTCCTGCAATCGGCCAGCCAGAAGCAGGGTGGGTGAGTTTTCTTTGCCAGGGAAAAGGGCCGTAGTTTGTGCTTGGGGGCCTGTGGCTGGGAATGGCCGGCTGGCTCCTGAAAATCCACGATACGCAGGATGGTTCCCAGATGAAAGGTGGCACCAGTGCCGAGTCGGGCTGGATTGATAGAGGCAAGTGGCTCCTGCAATCTGCCAGCCACATGACGGGCAGGTCAGTTTCAATTCCAGGGAAAAGGGCCGTAGTATTTTTTTGGAGACTAGTGGCTGGGAGTGGCCGCCTGGCGCCTGAAAATCCACGATGCACAGGGTGGTTCCCAGATGAAAGGTGGCACCAGTGCCGAGTCAGGCTGGTTTGATAGAGGGAAGTGGCTCCTGAAATCTGCCAGCCAGAAGCGGGGCGGGTGAGTTTTGTTTGCCAGGGAAAAGGGCCGTGGTTTGTGTTCGGGGGCCTGTGGCTGGGAGTGGCCGGCTGGCTCCTGAAAATCCACGATACGCAGGATGGTTCCCAGATGAACGGTGGCACCAGTGCCGAGTCCGGCTGGATTGATAGAGGGAAGTGGCTCCTGCAATCGGCCAGCCAGAAGCAGGGTGGGTGAGTTTTCTTTGCCAGGGAAAAGGGCCGTGGTTTGTGTTCGGGGGCCTGTGGCTGGGAGTGGCCAGGTGGTTCCTGAAAATCCACGATACGCAGGATGGTTCCCAGATGAAAGGTGGCACCAGTGCCGAGTCGGGCTGGATTGATAGAGGCAAGTGGCTCCTGCAATCTGCCAGCCACATGACGGGCAGGTCAGTTTCAATTCCAGGGAAAAGGGCCGTAGTATTTTTTTGGAGACCAGTGGCTGGTAGTGGCCGCCTGGCGCCTGAAAATCCACGATGCACAGGATGGTTCCCAGATGAAAGGTGGCACCAGTGCCAAGTCGGGCTGGTGTGAGAGAGGGAAGTGTCTCCTGCAATCTGCCAGCCAGAAGCGGGGCGGGTGAGTTTTGTTTGCCAGGGAAAAGGGCCGTGGTTTGTGTTCGGGGGCCTGTGGCTGGGAGTGGCCGGCTGGCTCCTGAAAATCCACGATACGCAGGATGGTTCCCAGATGAAAGGTGGCACCAGTACCGAGTTGGGCTGGTTTGATAGAGGGAAGTGTCTCCTGCAATCTGCCAGCCAGAAGCGGGGCGGGTGAGTTTTCTTTGCCAGGGAAAAGGGCCGTGGTTTGTGTTCGGGGGCCTGTGGCTGGGAGTGGCCGGCTGGCTCCTGAAAATCCACGATACGCAGGATGGTTCCCAGATGAAAGGTGGCAGCAGTGCCAAGTCAGGCTGGATTGATAGAGGGAAGTGGCTCCTGCAATCTGCCAGCCAGATGACGGGCAGGTCAGTTTTACTTCCAGGGAAAAGGGCCGTAGTTTGGGTTCGGGGGCCTGTGGCTGGGAGTGGCCGGATGGCTCCTGAAAATCCACGATACGCAGGATGGTTCCCAGATGAAACGTGGCACCAGTGCCGAGTCGGGCTGGATTGATAGAGGCAAGTGGCTCCTGCAATCTGCCAGCCAGATGACGGGCAGGTCAGTTTTACTTCCCGGGAAAAGGGCCGTAGTTTGTGTTCGGGGGCCTGTGGCTGGGAGTGGCCGGCTGGCTCCTGAAAATCCACGATACGCAGGATGGTTCCCAGATGAAAGGTGGCACCAGTGCCGAGTCCGGCTGGATTGATAGAGGGAAGTGGCTCCTGAAATCTGCCAGCCAGAAGCGGGGCGGGTGAATTTTGTTTGCCAGGGAAAAGGGCCGTGGTTTGTGTTCGGGGGCCTGTGGCTGGGAGTGGCCGCCTGGCTCCTGAAAACCCACGATGCACAGTATGCTACCCAGATGAAAGGTGGCACCAGTGCCGAGTCAGGCTGGTTTGATAGAGGGAAGTGGCTCCTGCAATCTGCCAGCCAGAAGCGGGGCGGGTGAGTTTTGTTTGCCAGGGAAAAGGGCCGTGGTTTGTGTTCGGGGGCCTGTGGCTGGGAGTGGCCGGCTGGCTCCTGAAAATCCACGATACGCAGGATGGGTCCCAGATGAAAGGTGGCACCAGTGCCGAGTCGGGCTGTTTTGATATGGGGAAGTGGCTCCTGCAATTTGCCAGCCAGAAGCGGGGCGGGTGAGTTTTCTTTGCCAGGGAAAAGGGCCGTGGTTTGTGTTCGGGGGCCTGTGGCTGGGAGTGGCCGGCTGGCTCCTGAAAATCCACAATACGCAGGATGGTTCCCAGATGAAAGGTGGCAGCAGTGCCAAGTCAGGCTGAATTGATAGAGGCAAGTGGCTCCTGCAATCTGCCAGCCAGATGACCGGCAGGTCAGTTTTACTTCCAGGGAAAAGGGCCGTAGTTTGGGTTCGGGGGCCTGTGGCTGGGAGTGGCCGGATGGCTCCTGAAAATCCACGATACGCAGGATGGTTCCCAGATGAAAGGTGGCACCAGTGCCGAGTCGGGCTGGATTGATAGAGGCAAGTGGCTCCTGCAATCTGCCAGCCAGATGACGGGCAGGTCAGTTTTACTTCCAGGGAAAAGGGCCGTGGTTTGTGTTCGGGGGCCTGTGGCTGGGAGTGGCCAGCTGGCTCCTGAAAATCCACGATACGCTGGAAGGCTCCCAGACCCAGGGTGGCACCAGTGCCAAGTTGGGCAGGTTTGACATTACCAAGTGGCTGCTGCAATGTGCCAGCTAGATGATGGGCAGGTCAGTTTTACTTCCCCGGAAAAGGGCCGTAGTTTGTGTTCGGGGGCCTGTGGCTGGGAGTGGCCGGCTGGCTCCTGAAAATCCACAATACGCAGGATGGTTCCCAGATGAAGGGTGGCACCAGTGCCGAGTTCGGCTGGATTGATAGAGGGAAGTGGCTCCTGCAATCGGCCAGCCAGAAGCAGGGTGGGTGAGTTTTCTTTGCCAGGGAAAAGGGCCGTAGTTTGTGCTTGGGGGCCTGTGGCTGGGAATGGCCGGCTGGCTCCTGAAAATCCACGATACGCAGGATGGTTCCCAGATGAAAGGTGGCACCAGTGCCAAGTTGGGCTGGTTTGAGAGAGCCAAGTTGTTCCTGCAATCTGCCAGCCAGATGATGGGAAGGTCAGTTTCAATTCCAGGGAAAAGGGCCGTAGTATTTGTTTGGAGACCTGTGGCTGGGAGTGGCCTGCTGGTTCCTGAAAATCCACGATGCACAGTATGATTCCCAGATGAAAGGTGGCACCAGTGCCGAGTCGGGCTGTTTTGATATGGGGAAGTGGCTCCTGCAATTTGCCAGCCAGAAGCGGGGCGGGTGAGTTATCTTTGCCAGGGAAAAGGGCCGTGGTTTGTGTTCGGGGGCCTGTGGCTGGGAGTGGCCGGCTGGCTCCTGAAAATCCACGATACGCAGGATGGTTCCCAGATGAAAGGTGGCAGCAGTGCCAAGTCAGGCTGAATTGATAGAGGCAAGTGGTTCCTGCAATCTGCCAGCCAGATGACGGGCAGGTCAGTTTTACTTCCAGGGAAAAGGGCCGTAGTTTGGGTTCGGGGGCCTGTGGCTGGGAGTGGCCGGATGGCTCCTGAAAATCCACGATACGCAGGATGGTTCCCAGATGAAAGGTGGCACCAGTGCCGAGTCGGGCTGGATTGATAGAGGCAAGTGGCTCCTGCAATCTGCCAGCCAGATGACGGGCAGGTCAGTTTTACTTCCAGGGAAAAGGGCCGTGGTTTGTGTTCGGGGGCCTGTGGCTGGGAGTGGCCAGCTGGCTCCTGAAAATCCACGATACGCTGGAAGGCTCCCAGACCCAGGGTGGCACCACTGCCAAGTTGGGCAGGTTTGAAATTACCAAGTGGCTGCTGCAATGTGCCAGCTAGATGATGGGCAGGTCAGTTTTACTTCCCCGGAAAAGGGCCGTAGTTTGTGTTCGGGGGCCTGTGGCTGGGAGTGGCCGGCTGGCTCCTGAAAATCCACGATACGCAGGATGGTTCCCAGATGAAGGGTGGCACCAGTGCCGAGTTCGGCTGGATTGATAGAGGGAAGTGGCTCCTGCAATCGGCCAGCCAGAAGCAGGGTGGGTGAGCTTTCTTTGCCAGGGAAAAGGGCCGTAGTTTGTGCTTGGGGGCCTGTGGCTGGGAGTGGCCGGCTGGCTCCTGAAAATCCACGATACGCAGGATGGTTCCCAGATGAACGGGGGCACCAGTGCCAAGTTGGGCTGGTTTGAGAGAGCCAAGTTGTTCCTGCAATCTGCCAGCCAGATGATGGGCAGGTCAGTTTCAATTCCAGGGAAAAGGGCCATAGTATTTGTTTGGAGACCTGTGGCTGGGAGTGGCCTGCTGGCTCCTGAAAATCCACGATGCACAGTATGATTCCCAGATGAAAGGTGGCACCAGTGCCGAGTCGGGCAGGTTTGATATTACCAAGTGGCTGCTGCAATGTGCCAGCCAGATGATGGGCAGGTCAGTTTTACTTCCTGGGAAAAGGGCCGTAGATTTTTTTGGGGACTTGTGGCTGGGAGTGTCGGGCAGGCTCCTGAAAATCCACGATACGCTGGATGGCTCCTAGACCCAAGGTGGCACCAGGGCCAAGTCGGGCTGGTTTGATAGAGGCAAGTGGCTCCTGCAATCTGCCAGCCAGAAGCGGAGCGGGTGAGTTTTCTTTGCCAGGGAAAAGGGCCGTAGTTTGTGTTCGGGGGCCTGTGGCTGGGAGTGGCCGGCTGGCTCCTGAAAATCCACGATACGCAGGATGGTTCCCAGATGAAAGGTGGCACCAGTGCCAAGTCAGGCTGGATTGATAGAGGCAAGTGGCTCCTGCAATCTGCCAGCCAGATGACGGGCAGGTCAGTTTTACTTCCAGGGAAAAGGGCCGTAGTTTCTGTTCGGGGGTCTGTGGCTGGGAGTGGCCGGCTGGCTCCTGAAAATCCACGATACGCAGGATGGTTCCCAGATGAAAGGTGGCACCAGTGCCGAGTCGGGCTGGATTGATAGAGGCAAGTGGCTCCTGCAATCTGCCAGCCAGATGACGGGCAGGTCAGTTTTACTTCCAGGGAAAAGGGCCGTGGTTTGTGTTCGGGGGGCTGTGGCTGGGAGTGGCCGGCTGGCTCCTGAAAATCCACGATACGCAGGATGGTTCCCAGATGAAAGGTGGCACCAGTGCCAAGTTGGGCTGGATTGATAGAGCCAAGTTGTTCCTGCAATCTGCCAGCCAGATGATGGGAAGGTCAGTTTCAATTCCAGGGAAAAGGGCCGTAGTATTTGTTTGGAGACCTGTGGCTGGGAGTGGCCTGCTGGCTCCTGAAAATCCACGATGCACAGTATGATTCCCAGATGAAAGGTGGCACCAGTGCCGAGTCGGGCAGGTTTGATATTACCAAGTGGCTGCTGCAATGTGCCAGCCAGATGATGGGCAGGTCAGTTTTACTTCCTGGGAAAAGGGCCGTAGATTTTTTTGGTGACTTGTGGCTGGGAGTGGCGGGCTGGCTCCTGAAAATCCATGATACGCTGGATGGCTCACAGACCCAAGGTGGCACCAGGGCCAAGTCGGGCTGGTTTGATAGAGGCAAGTGGCTCCTGCAATCTGCCAGCCAGAAGCGGAGCGGGTGAGTTTTGTTTGCCAGGGAAAAGGGCCGTGGTTTGTGTTCGGGGGCCTGTGGCTGTGAGTGACCGGCTGGCTCCTGAAAATCCACGATACGCAGGATGGTTCCCAGATGAAAGGCGGCACCAGTGCCGAGTCCGGCAGGTTTGATATGGGGAAATGGCTCCTGCAATCTGCCAGCCAGATGACGGGCAGGTCAGTTTTACTTCCAGGGAAAAGGGCCGTAGTTTGTGTTCAGGGGCCTGTGGCTGGGAGTGGCCGGCTGGCTCCTGAAAATCCACGATACGCAGGATGGTTCCCAGATGAAAGGTGGCACCAGTGCCAAGTCGGGCTGGATTGATAGAGGCAAGTGGCTCCTGCAATCTGCCAGCCAGATGACGGGCAGGTCAGTTTTACTTCCAGGGAAAAGGGCCGTGGTTTGTGTTCGGGGGTCTGTGGCTGGGAGTGGCCGGCTGGCTCCTGAAAATCCACGATACGCAGGATGGTTCCCAGATGAAAGGTGGCACAAGTGCCAAGTTGGACAGGTTTGATATTACCAAGTGGCTGCTGCAATGTGCCAGCTAGATGATGGGCAGGTCAGTTTTACTTCCCGGGAAAAGGGCCGTAGTTTGTGTTCGGGGGCCTGTGGCTGGGAGTGGCCGGCTGGCTCCTGAAAATCCACGATACGCAGGATGGTTCCCAGATGAAAGGTGGCACCAGTGCCAAGTCGGGCTGGTTTGATATGGGGAAGTGGCTCCTGCAATTTGCCAGCCAGAAGCGGGGCGGGTGAGTTTTCTTTGCCAGGGAAAAGGGCCGTAGTTTGTGTTCGGGGGCCTGTGGCTGGGAGTGGCCGGCTGGCTCCTGAAAATCCACGATACGCAGGATGGTTCCCAGATGAAAGGTGGCGCCAGTGCCGAGTCGGGCTGGATTGATAGAGGCAAGTGGCTCCTGCAATCTGCCAGCCAGATGACGGGCAGGTCAGTTTTACTTCCAGGGAAAAGGGCCGTGGTTTGTGTTCGGGGGGCTGTGGCTGGGAGTGGCCGGCTGGCTCCTGAAAATCCACGATACGCAGGATGGTTCCCAGATGAAAGGTGGCACCAGTGCCGAGTCCGGCTGGATTGATAGAGGGAAGTGGCTCCTGCAATCGGCCAGCCAGAAGCAGGGTGGGTGAGAGTTCTTTGCCAGGGAAAAGGGCCGTGGTTTGTGTTCGGGGGCCTGTGGCTGGGAGTGGCCGGGTGGTTCCTGAAAATCCACGATACGCAGGATGGTTCCCAGATGAAAGGTGGCACCAGTGCCGAGTCGGGCTGGATTGATAGAGGCAAGTGGCTCCTGCAATCTGCCAGCCACATGACGGGCAGGTCAGTTTCAATTCCAGGGAAAAGGGCCGTAGTACTTTTTTGGAGACCAGTGGCTGGGAGTGGCCGCCTGGCGCCTGAAAATCCACGATGCACAGGGTGGTTCCCAGATGAAAGGTGGCACCAGTGCCGAGTCAGGCTGGTTTGATAGAGGCAAGTGGCTCCTGCAATCTGCCAGCCACATGACGGGCAGGTCAGTTTCAATTCCAGGGAAAAGGGCCGTAGTACTTTTTTGGAGACCTGTGGCTGGGAGTGGCCTGCTGGCTCCTGAAAATCCACGATGCACAGTATGATTCCCAGGTGAAAGGTGGCACCAGTGCCGAGTCGGGCTGGTTTGATATTTCCAAGTGGCTGCTGCAATGTGCCAGCCAGATGATGGGCAGGTCAGTTTTACTTCCTGGGAAAAGGGCCGTAGATTTTTTTGGGGCCTGTGGCTGGGAGTGGCCGGCTGGCTCCTGAAAATCCACGATACGCAGGATGGTTCCCAGATGAAAGGTGGCACCAGTGCCAAGTCAGGCTGGATTGATAGAGGCAAGTGGCTCCTGCAATCTGCCAGCCAGATGACGGGCAGGTCAGTTTTACTTCCAGAGAAAAGGGCCGTAGTTTGTGTTCGGGGGCCTGTGGCTGGGAGTGGCCGGCTGGCTCCTGAAAATCCACGATACGCAGGATGGTTCCCAGATGAAAGGTGGCACCAGTGCCGAGTCGGGCTGGATTGATAGAGGCAAGTGGCTCCTGCAATCTGCCAGCCAGATGACGGGCAGGTCAGTTTTACTTCCAGGGAAAAGGGCCGTGGTTTGTGTTCGGGGGGCTGTGGCTGGGAGTGGCCGGCTGGCTCCTGAAAATCCACGATACGCAGGATGGTTCCCAGATGAAAGGTGGCACCAGTGCCAAGTTGGACAGGTTTGATATTACCAAGTGGCTGCTGCAATGTGCCAGCTAGATGATGGGCAGGTCAGTTTTTCTTCCCGGGAAAAGGGCCGTAGTTTGTGTTCGGGGGCCTGTGGCTGGGAGTGGCCGGCTGGCTCCTGAAAATCCACGATACGCAGGATGGTTCCCAGATGAAAGGTGGCACCAGTGCCGAGTCCGGCTGGATTGATAGAGGGAAGTGGCTCCTGCAATCGGCCAGCCAGAAGCAGGGTGGGTGAGTTTTCTTTGCCAGGGAAAAGGGCCGTAGTTTGTGTTCGGGGGCCTGTGGCTGGGAGTGGCCGGGTGGTTCCTGAAAATCCACGATACGCAGGATGGTTCCCAGATGAAAGGTGGCACCAGTGCTGAGTCGGGCTGGATTGATAGAGGCAAGTGGCTCCTGCAATCTGCCAGCCACATGACGGGCAGGTCAGTTTCAATTCCAGGGAAAAGGGCCGTAGTATTTGTTTGGAGACCAGTGGCTGGGAGTGGCCGCCTGGCGCCTGAAAATCCACGATGCACAGGGTGGTTCCCAGATGAAAGGTGGCACCAGTGCCGAGTCAGGCTGGTTTGATAGAGGGAAGTGGCTCCTGAAATCTGCCAGCCAGAAGCGGGGCGGGTGAGTTTTGTTTGCCTGGGAAAAGGGCCGTGGTTTGTGTTCGGGGGCCTGTGGCTGGGAGTGGCCGGCTGGCTCCTGAAAATCCACGATACGCAGGATGGTTCCCAGATGAAAGGTGGCACCAGTGCCAAGTTGGGCTGGTTTGAGAGAGCCAAGTTGTTCCTGCAATCTGCCAGCCAGATGATGGGCAGGTCAGTTTCAATTCCAGGGAAAAGGGCCGTAGTATTTGTTTGGAGACCTGTGGCTGGGAGTGGCCTGCTGGCTCCTGAAAATCCACGATGCACAGTATGATTCCCAGATGAAAGGTGGCACCAGTGCCGAGTCGGGCAGGTTTGATATTACCAAATGGCTGCTGCAATGTGCCAGCCAGATGATGGGTAGGTCAGTTTTACTTCCTGGGAAAAGGGCCGTAGATTTTTTTGGGGAATTGTGGCTGGGAGTGGCGGGCTGGCTCCTGAAAATACACGATACGCTGGATGGCTCACAGACCCAAGGTGGCACCAGGGCCAAGTCGGGCTGGTTTGATAGAGGCAAGTGGCTCCTGCAATCTGCCAGCCAGAAGCGGAGCGGGTGAGTTTTCTTTGCCAGGGAAAAGGGCCGTAGTTTGTGTTCGGGGGCCTGTGGCTGGGAGTGGCCGGCTGGCTCCTGAAAATCCACGATACGCAGGATGGTTCCCAGATGAAAGGTGGCACCAGTGCCGAGTCGGGCTGGTTTGATATGGGGAAGTGGCTCCTGCAATTTGCCAGCCAGAAGCGGGGCGGGTGAGTTTTCTTTGCCAGGGAAAAGGGCCGTAGTTTGTGTTCGGGGGGCCTGTGGCTGGGAGTGGCCGGCTGGCTCCTGAAAATCCACGATACGCAGGATGGTTCCCAGATGAAAGGTGGCACCAGTGCCGAGTCGGGCTGGATTGATAGAGGCAAGTGGCTCCTGCAATCTGCCAGCCAGATGACGGGCAGGTCAGTTTTACTTCCAGGGAAAAGGGCCGTGGTTTGTGTTCGGGGGGCTGTGGCTGGGAGTGGCCGGCTGGCTCCTGAAAATCCACCATACGCAGGATGGTTCCCAGATGAAAGGTGGCACCAGTGCCAAGTTGGACAGGTTTGATATTACCAAGTGGCTGCTGCAATGTGCCAGCTAGATGATGGGCAGGTCAGTTTTACTTCCCGGGAAAAGGGCCGTAGTTTGTGTTCGGGGGCCTGTGGCTGGGAGTGGCCGGCTGGCTCCTGAAAATCCACGATACGCAGGATGGTTCCCAGATGAAAGGTGGCACCAGTGCCGAGTCGGGCTGGTTTGATA
This sequence comes from Zonotrichia albicollis, assembly GCF_047830755.1. NCBI lineage: Eukaryota > Metazoa > Chordata > Aves > Passeriformes > Passerellidae > Zonotrichia > Zonotrichia albicollis. The sequence goes on from NC_133851.1 coordinate 5,263,069, forward strand.
TGGGGAAGTGGCTCCTGCAATTTGCCAGCCAGAAGCGGGGCGGGTGAGTTTTCTTTGCCAGGGAAAAGGGCCGTAGTTTGTGTTCGGGGGGCCTGTGGCTGGGAGTGGCCGGCTGGCTCCTGAAAATCCACGATACGCAGGATGGTTCCCAGATGAAAGGTGGCACCAGTGCCAAGTCAGGCTGGATTGATAGAGGCAAGTGGCTCCTGCAATCTGCCAGCCAGATGACGGGCAGGTCAGTTTTACTTCCAGGGAAAAGGGCCGTGGTTTGTGTTCGGGGGGCTGTGGCTGGGAGTGGCCGGCTGGCTCCTCAAAATCCACGATACGCAGGATGGTTCCCAGATGAAAGGTGGCACCAGTGCCGAGTCCGGCTGGATTGATAGAGGGAAGTGGCTCCTGCAATCGGCCAGCCAGAAGCAGGGTGGGTGAGTTTTCTTTGCCAGGGAAAAGGGCCGTGGTTTGTGTTCGGGGGCCTGTGGCTGGGAGTGGCCGGGTGGTTCCTGAAAATCCACGATACGCAGGATGGTTCCCAGATGAAAGGTGGCACCAGTGCCGAGTCGGGCTGGATTGATAGAGGCAAGTGGCTCCTGCAATCTGCCAGCCACATGACGGGCAGGTCAGTTTCAATTCCAGGGAAAAGGGCCGTAGTATTTTTTTGGAGACCAGTGGCTGGGAGTGGCCGCCTGGCGCCTGAAAATCCACGATGCACAGGGTGGTTCCCAGATGAAAGGTGGCACCAGTGCCGAGTCAGGCTGGTTTGATAGAGGGAAGTGGCTCCTGAAATCTGCCAGCCAGAAGCGGGGCGGGTGAGTTTTGTTTGCCAGGGAAAAGGGCCGTGGTTTTTGTTCGGGGGCCTGTGGCTGGGAGTGGCCGGCTGGCTCCTGAAAATCCACGATACGCAGGATGGTTCCCAGATGAAAGGTGGCACCAGTGCCAAGTTGGGCTGGTTTGAGAGAGCCAAGTTGTTCCTGCAATCTGCCAGCCAGATGATGGGCAGGTCAGTTTCAATTCCAGGGAAAAGGGCCGTAGTATTTGTTTGGAGACCTGTGGCTGGGAGTGGCCTGCTGGCTCCTGAAAATCCACGATGCACAGTATGATTCCCAGATGAAAGGTGGCACCAGTGCCGAGTCGGGCTGGTTTGATATTTCCAAGTGGCTGGTGCAATGTGCCAGCCAGATGATGCGCAGGTCAGTTTTACTTCCTGGGTAAAAGGGCCGTAGATTTTTTTGGGGCCTGTGGCTGGGAGTGGCCGGCTGGCTCCTGAAAATCCACGATACGCAGGATGGTTCCCAGATGAAAGGTGGCACCAGTGCCAAGTCAGGCTGGATTGATAGAGGCAAGTGGCTCCTGCAATCTGCCAGCCAGATGACGGGCAGGTCAGTTTTACTTCCAGGGAAAAGGGCCGTAGTTTGTGTTCGGGGGCCTGTGGCTGGGAGTGGCCGGCTGGCTCCTGAAAATCCACGATACGCAGGATGGTTCCCAGATGAAAGGTGGCACCAGTGCCGAGTCGGGCTGGATTGATAGAGGCAAGTGGCTCCTGCAATCTGCCAGCCAGATGACGGGCAGGTCAGTTTTACTTCCAGGGAAAAGGGCCGTGGTTTGTGTTCGGGGGGCTGTGGCTGGGAGTGGCCGGCTGGCTCCTGAAAATCCACCATACGCAGGATGGTTCCCAGATGAAAGGTGGCACCAGTGCCAAGTTGGACAGGTTTGATATTACCAAGTGGCTGCTGCAATGTGCCAGCTAGATGATGGGCAGGTCAGTTTTTCTTCCCGGGAAAAGGGCCGTAGTTTGTGTTCGGGGGCCTGTGGCTGGGAGTGGCCGGCTGGCTCCTGAAAATCCACGATACGCAGGATGGTTCCCAGATGAAAGGTGGCACCAGTGCCGAGTCCGGCTGGATTGATAGAGGGAAGTGGCTCCTGCAATCGGCCAGCCAGAAGCAGGGTGGGTGAGTTTTCTTTGCCAGGGAAAAGGGCCGTGGTTTGTGTTCGGGGGCCTGTGGCTGGGAGTGGCCGGGTGGTTCCTGAAAATCCACGATACGCAGGATGGTTCCCAGATGAAAGGTGGCACCAGTGCCGAGTCGGGCTGGATTGATAGAGGCAAGTGGCTCCTGCAATCTGCCAGCCACATGACGGGCAGGTCAGTTTCAATTCCAGGGAAAAGGGCCGTAGTATTTGTTTGGAGACCAGTGGCTGGGAGTGGCCGCCTGGCGCCTGAAAATCCACGATGCACAGGGTGGTTCCCAGATGAAAGGTGGCACCAGTGCCGAGTCAGGCTGGTTTGATAGAGGGAAGTGGCTCCTGAAATCTGCCAGCCAGAAGCGGGGCGGGTGAGTTTTGTTTGCCTGGGAAAAGGGCCGTGGTTTGTGTTCGGGGGCCTGTGGCTGGGAGTGGCCGGCTGGCTCCTGAAAATCCACGATACGCAGGATGGTTCCCAGATGAAAGGTGGCACCAGTGCCAAGTTGGGCTGGTTTGAGAGAGCCAAGTTGTTCCTGCAATCTGCCAGCCAGATGATGGGCAGGTCAGTTTCAATTCCAGGGAAAAGGGCCGTAGTATTTGTTTGGAGACCTGTGGCTGGGAGTGGCCTGCTGGCTCCTGAAAATCCACGATGCACAGTATGATTCCCAGATGAAAGGTGGCACCAGTTCCGAGTCGGGCAGGTTTGATATTACCAAATGGCTGCTGCAATGTGCCAGCCAGATGATGGGCAGGTCAGTTTTACTTCCTGGGAAAAGGGCCGTAGATTTTTTTGGGGACTTGTGGCTGGGAGTGGCGGGCTGGCTCCTGAAAATACACGATACGCTGGATGGCTCCCAGACCCAAGGTGGCACCAGGGCCAAGTCGGGCTGGTTTGATAGAGGCAAGTGGCTCCTGCAATCTGCCAGCCAGAAGCGGAGCGGGTGAGTTTTCTTTGCCAGGGAAAAGGGCCGTAGTTTGTGTTCGGGGGCCTGTGGCTGGGAGTGGCCGGCTGGCTCCTGAAAATCCACGATACGCAGGATGGTTCCCAGATGAAAGGTGGCACCAGTGCCGAGTCGGGCTGGATTGATAGAGGCAAGTGGCTCCTGCAATCTGCCAGCCAGATGACGGGCAGGTCAGTTTTACTTCCAGGGAAAAGGGCCGTGGTTTGTGTTCGGGGGGCTGTGGCTGGGAGTGGCCGGCTGGCTCCTGAAAATCCACGATACGCAGGATGGTTCCCAGATGAAAGGTGGCACCAGTGCCAAGTTGGACAGGTTTGATATTACCAAGTGGCTGCTGCAATCTGCCAGCTAGATGATGGGCAGGTCAGTTTTACTTCCCGGGAAAAGGGCCGTAGTTTGTGTTCGGGGGCCTGTGGCTGGGAGTGGCCGGCTGGCTCCTGAAAATCCACGATACGCAGGATGGTTCCCAGATGAAAGGTGGCACCAGTGCCGAGTCCGGCTGGATTGATAGAGGGAAGTGGCTCCTGCAATCGGCCAGCCAGAAGCAGGGTGGGTGAGTTTTCTTTGCCAGGGAAAAGGGCCGTGGTTTGTGTTCGGGGGCCTGTGGCTGGGAGTGGCCGGGTGGTTCCTGAAAATCCACGATACGCAGGATGGTTCCCAGATGAAAGGTGGCACCAGTGCCGAGTCGGGCTGGTTTGAGAGAGCCAAGTTGTTCCTGCAATCGGCCAGCCAGATGATGGGCAGGTCAGTTTCAATTCCAGGGAAAAGGGCCGTAGTATTTGTTTGGAGACCTGTGGCTGGGAGTGGCCTGCTGGCTCCTGAAAATCCACGATGCACAGTATGATTCCCAGATGAAAGGTGGCACCAGTGCCGAGTCGGGCAGGTTTGATATTACCAAATGGCTGCTGCAATGTGCCAGCCAGATGATGGGCAGGTCAGTTTTACTTCCTGGGAAAAGGGCCGTAGATTTTTTTGGGGACTTGTGGCTGGGAGTGGCGGGCTGGCTCCTGAAAATCCATGATACGCTGGATGGCTCCCAGACCCAAGGTGGCACCAGGGCCAAGTCGGGCTGGTTTGATAGAGGCAAGTGGCTCCTGCAATCTGCCAGCCAGAAGCGGAGCGGGTGAGTTTTGTTTGCCAGGGAAAAGGGCCGTGGTTTGTGTTCGGGGGCCTGTGGCTGTGAGTGACCGGCTGGCTCCTGAAAATCCACGATACGCAGGATGGTTCCCAGATGAAAGGTGGCACCAGTGCCGAGTCGGGCAGGTTTGATATGGGGAAATGGCTCCTGCAATCTGCCAGCCAGATGACGGGCAGGTCAGTTTTACTTCCAGGGAAAAGGGCCGTAGTTTGTGTTCGGGGGCCTGGTGCTGGGAGTGGCCGGCTGGCTCCTGAAAATCCACGATACGCAGGATGGTTCCCAGATGAAAGGTGGCACCAGTGCCGAGTCGGGCTGGATTGATAGAGGCAAGTGGCTCCTGCAATCTGCCAGCCAGATGACGGGCAGGTCAGTTTTACTTCCAGGGAAAAGTGCCGTGGTTTGTGTTCGGGGGGCTGTGGCTGGGAGTGGCCGGCTGGCTCCTGAAAATCCACGATACGCAGGATGGTTCCCAGATGAAAGGTGGCACCAGTGCCAAGTTGGACAGGTTTGATATTACCAAGTGGCTGCTGCAATCTGCCAGCTAGATGATGGGCAGGTCAGTTTTACTTCCCGGGAAAAGGGCCGTAGTTTGTGTTCGGGGGCCTGTGGCTGGGAGTGGCCGGCTGGCTCCTGAAAATCCACGATACGCAGGATGGTTCCCAGATGAAAGGTGGCACCAGTGCCCAGTCGGGCTGGTTTGATATGGGGAAGTGGCTCCTGCAATTTGCCAGCCAGAAGCGGGGCGGGTGAGTTTTCTTTGCCAGGGAAAAGGGCCGTAGTTTGTGTTCGGGGGCCTGTGGCTGGGAGTGGCCGGCTGGCTCCTGAAAATCCACGATACGCAGGATGGTTCCCAGATGAAAGGTGGCACCAGTGCCAAGTCAGACTGGATTGATAGAGGCAAGTGGCTCCTGCAATCTGCCAGCCAGATGACGGGCAGGTCAGTTTTACTTCCAGGGAAAAGGGCCGTAGTTTGTGTTCGGGGGCCTGTGGCTGGGAGTGGCCGGCTGGCTCCTGAAAATCCACGATACGCAGGATGGTTCCCAGATGAAAGGTGGCGCCAGTGCCGAGTCGGGCTGGATTGATAGAGGCAAGTGGCTCCTGCAATCTGCCAGCCAGATGACGGGCAGGTCAGTTTTACTTCCAGGGAAAAGGGCCGTGGTTTGTGTTCGGGGGGCTGTGGCTGGGAGTGGCCGGCTGGCTCCTGAAAATCCACGATACGCAGGATGGTTCCCAGATGAAAGGTGGCACCAGTGCCGAGTCCGGCTGGATTGATAGAGGGAAGTGGCTCCTGCAATCGGCCAGCCAGAAGCAGGGTGGGTGAGTTTTCTTTGCCAGGGAAAAGGGCCGTGGTTTGTGTTCGGGGGCCTGTGGCTGGGAGTGGCCTGGTGGTTCCTGAAAATCCACGATACGCAGGATGGTTCCCAGATGAAAGGTGGCACCAGTGCCGAGTCGGGCTGGATTGATAGAGGCAAGTGGCTCCTGCAATCTGCCAGCCACATGACGGGCAGGTCAGTTTCAATTCCAGGGAAAAGGGCCGTAGTATTTTTTTGGAGACCAGTGGCTGGGAGTGGCCGCCTGGCGCCTGAAAATCCACGATGCACAGGGTGGTTCCCAGATGAAAGGTGGCACCAGTGCCGAGTCAGGCTGGTTTGATAGAGGGAAGTGGCTCCTGAAATCTGCCAGCCAGAAGCGGGGCGGGTGAGTTTTGTTTGCCAGGGAAATGGGCCGTGGTTTTTGTTCGGGGGCCTGTGGCTGGGAGTGGCCGGCTGGCTCCTGAAAATCCACGATACGCAGGATGGTTCCCAGATGAAAGGTGGCACCAGTGCCAAGTTGGGCTGGTTTGAGAGAGCCAAGTTGTTCCTGCAATCTGCCAGCCAGATGATGGGCAGGTCAGTTTCAATTCCAGGGAAAAGGGCCGTAGTATTTGTTTGGAGACCTGTGGCTGGGAGTGGCCTGCTGGCTCCTGAAAATCCACGATGCACAGTATGATTCCCAGATGAAAGGTGGCACCAGTGCCGAGTCGGGCTGGTTTGATATTTCCAAGTGGCTGCTGCAATGAGCCAGCCAGATGATGGGCAGGTCAGTTTTACTTCCTGGGAAAAGGGCCGTAGATTTTTTTGGGGCCTGTGGCTGGGAGTGGCCGGCTGGCTCCTGAAAATCCACGATACGCAGGATGGTTCCCAGATGAAAGGTGGCACCAGTGCCAAGTCAGGCTGGATTGATAGAGGCAAGTGGCTCCTGCAATCTGCCAGCCAGATGATGGGCAGGTCAGTTTTACTTCCAGGGAAAAGGGCCGTAGTTTGTGTTCGGGGGCCTGTGGCTGGGAGTGGCCGGCTGGCTCCTGAAAATCCACGATACGCAGGATGGTTCCCAGATGAAAGGTGGCACCAGTGCCGAGTCGGGCTGGATTGATAGAGGCAAGTGGCTCCTGCAATCTGCCAGCCAGATGACGGGCAGGTCAGTTTTACTTCCAGGGAAAAGGGCCGTGGTTTGTGTTCGGGGGGCTGTGGCTGGGAGTGGCCGGCTGGCTCCTGAAAATCCACCATACGCAGGATGGTTCCCAGATGAAAGGTGGCACCAGTGCCAAGTTGGACAGGTTTGATATTACCAAGTGGCTGCTCCAATGTGCCAGCTAGATGATGGGCAGGTCAGTTTTTCTTCCCGGGAAAAGGGCCGTAGTTTGTGTTCGGGGGCCTGTGGCTGGGAGTGGCCGGCTGGCTCCTGAAAATCCACGATACGCAGGATGGTTCCCAGATGAAAGGTGGCACCAGTGCCGAGTCCGGCTGGATTGATAGAGGGAAGTGGCTCCTGCAATCGGCCAGCCAGTGCCAGGGTGGGTGAGTTTTCTTTGCCAGGGAAAAGGGCCGTGGTTTGTGTTCGGGGGCCTGTGGCTGGGAGTGGCCGGGTGGTTCCTGAAAATCCACGATACGCAGGATGGTTCCCAGATGAAAGGTGGCACCAGTGCCGAGTCGGGCTGGATTGATAGAGGCAAGTGGCTCCTGCAATCTGCCAGCCACATGACGGGCAGGTCAGTTTCAATTCCAGGGAAAAGGGCCGTAGTATTTGTTTGGAGACCAGTGGCTGGGAGTGGCCGCCTGGCTCCTGAAAATCCACGATGCACAGGGTGGTTCCCAGATGAAAGGTGGCACCAGTGCCGAGTCAGGCTGGTTTGATAGAGGGAAGTGGCTCCTGAAATCTGCCAGCCAGAAGCGGGGCGGGTGAGTTTTGTTTGCCTGGGAAAAGGGCCGTGGTTTGTGTTCGGGGGCCTGTGGCTGGGAGTGGCCGGCTGGCTCCTGAAAATCCACGATACGCAGGATGGTTCCCAGATGAAAGGTGGCACCAGTGCCAAGTTGGGCTGGTTTGAGAGAGCCAAGTTGTTCCTGCAATCTGCCAGCCAGATGATGGGCAGGTCAGTTTTACTTCCAGGGAAAAGGGCCGTAGTATTTGTTTGGAGACCTGTGGCTGGGAGTGGCCTGCTGGCTCCTGAAAATCCACGATGCACAGTATGATTCCCAGATGAAAGGTGGCACCAGTGCCGAGTCGGGCAGGTTTGATATTACCAAATGGCTGCTGCAATGTGCCAGCCAGATGATGGGCAGGTCAGTTTTACTTCCTGGGAAAAGGGCCGTAGATTTTTTTGGGGACTTGTGGCTGGGAGTGGCGGGCTGGCTCCTGAAAATCCACGATACGCTGGATGGCTCCCAGACCCAAGGTGGCACCAGGGCCAAGTCGGGCTGGTTTGATAGAGGCAAGTGGCTCCTGCAATCTGCCAGCCAGAAGCGGAGCGGGTGAGTTTTCTTTGCCAGGGAAAAGGGCCGTAGTTTGTGTTCGGGGGCCTGTGGCTGGGAGTGGCCGGCTGGCTCCTGAAAATCCACGATACGCAGGATGGTTCCCAGATGAAAGGTGGCACCAGTGCCGAGTCGGGCTGGTTTGATATGGGGAAGTGGCTCCTGCAATTTGCCAGCCAGAAGCGGGGCGGGTGAGTTTTCTTTGCCAGGGAAAAGGGCCGTAGTTTGTGTTCGGGGGCCTGTGGCTGGGAGTGGCCGGCTGGCTCCTGAAAATCCACGATACGCAGGATGGTTCCCAGATGAAAGGTGGCACCAGTGCCGAGTCGGGCTGGATTGATAGAGGCAAGTGGCTCCTGCAATCTGCCAGCCAGATGACGGGCAGGTCAGTTTTACTTCCAGGGAAAAGGGCCGTGGTTTGTGTTCGGGGGCCTGTGGCTGGGAGTGGCCGGCTGGCTCCTGAAAATCCACGATGCACAGTATGGTTCCCAGATGAAAGGTGGCACCAGTGCCGAGTCGGGCTGGTTTGATATTACCAAGTGGCTGCTGCAATGTGCCAGCCAGATGATGGGCAGGTCAGTTTTACTTCCCGGGAAAAGGGCCGTAGTTTGTGTTCGGGGGCCTGTGGCTGGGAGTGGCCGGCTGGCTCCTGAAAATCCACGATACGCAGGATGGTTCCCAGATGAAAGGTGGCACCAGTGCCGAGTCCGGCTGGATTGATAGAGGGAAGTGGCTCCTGCAATCGGCCAGCCAGAAGCAGGGTGGGTGAGTTTTCTTTGCCAGGGAAAAGGGCCGTGGTTTGTGTTCGGGGGCCTGTGGCTGGGAGTGGCCGGGTGGTTCCTGAAAATCCACGATACGCAGGATGGTTCCCAGATGAAAGGTGGCACCAGTGCCGAGTCGGGCTGGTTTGAGAGAGCCAAGTTGTTCCTGCAATCGGCCAGCCAGATGATGGGCAGGTCAGTTTCAATTCCAGGGAAAAGGGCCGTAGTATTTGTTTGGAGACCTGTGGCTGGGAGTGGCCTGCTGGCTCCTGAAAATCCACGATGCACAGTATGATTCCCAGATGAAAGGTGGCACCAGTGCCGAGTCGGGCAGGCTTGATATTACCAAATGGCTGCTGCAATGTGCCAGCCAGATGATGGGCAGGTCAGTTTTACTTCCTGGGAAAAGGGCCGTAGATTTTTTTGGGGACTTGTGGCTGGGAGTGGCGGGCTGGCTCCTGAAAATCCACGATACGCTGGATGGCTCCCAGACCCAAGGTGGCACCAGTGCCGAGTCGGGCTGGTTTGATAGAGGCAAGTGGCTCCTGCAATCTGCCAGCCAGAAGCGGAGCGGGTGAGTTTTCTTTGCCAGGGAAAAGGGCCGTGGTTTGTGTTCGGGGGCCTGTGGCTGGGAGTGGCCGGCTGGCTCGTGAAAATCCACGATACGCAGGATGGTTCCCAGATGAAAGGTGGCACCAGTGCCGAGTCGGGCTGGTTTGATATGGGGAAGTGGCTCCTGCAATTTGCCAGCCAGAAGCGGGGCGGGTGAGTTTTCTTTGCCAGGGAAAAGGGCCGTAGTTTGTGTTCGGGGGCCTGTGGCTGGAAGTGGCCGGCTGGCTCCTGAAAATCCACGATACGCAGGATGGTTCCCAGATGAAAGGTGGCAGCAGTGCCAAGTCAGGCTGGATTGATAGAGGCAAGTGGCTCCTGCAATCTGCCAGCCAGATGACGGGCAGGTCAGTTTTACTTCCAGGGAAAAGGGCCGTAGTTTGTGTTCGGGGGCCTGTGGCTGGGAGTGGCCGGCTGGCTCCTGAAAATCCACGATACGCAGGATGGTTCCCAGATGAAAGGTGGCACCAGTGCCGAGTCGGGCTGGATTGATAGAGGCAAGTGGCTCCTGCAATCTGCCAGCCACATGACGGGCAGGTCAGTTTTACTTCCAGGGAAAAGGGCCGTGGTTTTTGTTCAAGGGGCTGTGGCTGGGAGTGGCCGGCAGGCTCCTGAAAATCCACGATACGCAGGATGGTTCCCAGATGAAAGGTGGCACCAGTGCCAAGTTGGACAGGTTTGATATTACCAAGTGGCTGCTGCAATGTGCCAGCTAGATGATGGGCAGGTCAGTTTTACTTCCCGGGAAAAGGGCCGTAGTTTGTGTTCGGGGGCCTGTGGCTGGGAGTGGCCGGCTGGCTCCTGAAAATCCACGATACGCAGGATGGTTCCCAGATGAAAGGTGGCACCAGCGCCAAGTTGGGCTGGTTTGAGAGAGCCAAGTGGTTCCTGCAATCTGCCAGCCAGATGATGGGCAGGTCAGTTTCAATTCCAGGGAAAAGGGCCGTAGTATTTGTTTGGAGACCTGTGGCTGGGAGTGGTCTGCTGGCTCCTGAAAATCCACGATGCACAGTATGGTTCCCAGATGAAAGGTGGCACCAGTGCAGAGTCGGGCTGGTTTGATATTACCAAGTGGCTGCTGCAATGTGCCAGCCAGATGATGGGCAGGTCAGTTTTACTTCCAGGGAAAAGGGCCGTAGATTTTTTTGGGGACTTGTGGCTGGGAGTGGCCGGCTGGCTCCTGAAAATCCACGATACGCTGGATGGCTCCCAGACCCAAGGTGGCACCAGGGCCAAGTCAGGCTGGTTTGATAGAGGCAAGTGGCTCCTGCAATCTGCTAGCCAGAAGCGGAGCGGGTGAGTTTTCTTTGCCAGGGAAAAGGGCCGTGGTTTGTGTTCGGGGGCCTGTGGCTGGGAGTGGCCGGCTGGCTCCTGAAAATCCACGATACGCAGGATGGTTCCCAGATGAAAGGTGGCACCAGTGTCGAGTCGGGCTGGATTGATAGAGGCAAGTGGCTCCTGCAATCTGCCAGCCAGATGACGGGCAGGTCAGTTTTACTTCCAGGGGTAAGGGCCGTGGTTTGTGTTTGGCGGCCTGTTGCTGGGAGTGGCCAGCTGGCTCCTGAAAATCCACGATACGCTGGAAGGCTCCCAGACCCAGGGTGGCACCAGTGCCAAGTTGGGCAGGTTTGACATTACCAAGTGGCTGCTGCAATGTGCCAGCTAGATGATGGGCAGGTCAGTTTTACTTCCCCGGAAAAGGGCCGTAGTTTGTGTTCGGGGGCCTGTGGCTGGGAGTGGCCGGCTGGCTCCTGAAAATCCACGATACGCAGGATGGTTCCCAGATGAAGGGTGGCACCAGTGCCGAGTCCGGCTGGATTGATAGAGGGAAGTGGCTCCTGCAATCGGCCAGCCAGAAGCAGGGTGGGTGAGTTTTCTTTGCCAGGGAAAAGGGCCGTAGTTTGTGTTTGGGGGCCTGTGGCTGGGAGTGGCCGGCTGGCTCCTGAAAATCCACGATACGCAGGATGGTTCCCAGATGAAAGGTGGCACCAGTGCCGAGTCGGGCTGGATTGATAGAGGCAAGTGGCTCCTGCAATCTGCCAGCCACATGACGGGCAGGTCAGTTTCAATTCCAGGGAAAAGGGCCATAGTATTTTTTTGGAGACCAGTGGCTGGGAGTGGCCGCCTGGCGCCTGAAAATCCACGATGCACACGGTGGTTCCCAGATGAAAGGTGGCACCAGTGCCGAGTCAGGCTGGTTTGATAGAGGGAAGTGGCTCCTGAAATCTGCCTGCAAGAAGCGGGGCGGGTGAGTTTTGTTTGCCAGGGAAAAGGGCCGTGGTTTGTGTTCGGGGGCCTGTGGCTGGGAGTGGCCGGCTGGCTCCTGAAAATCCACGATGCACAGTATGGTTCCCAGATGAAAGGTGGCACCAGTGCCGAGTCGGGCTGGTTTGATATTACCAAGTGGCTGCTGCAATGTGCCAGCCAGATGATGGGCAGGTCAGTTTTACTTCCAGGGAAAAGGGCCGTAGATTTTTTTGGGGACTTGTGGCTGGGAGTGGCGGGCTGGCTCCTGAAAATCCACGATACGCTGGATGGCTCCCAGACCCAAGGTGGCACCAGGGCCAAGTCGGGCTGGTTTGATAGAGGCAAGTGGCTCCTGCAATCTGCGAGCCAGAAGCGGAGCGGGTGTGTTTTGTTTGCCAGGGAAAAGGGCCGTGGTTTGTGTTCGGGGGCCTGTGGCTGGGAGTGGCCGGCTGGCTCCTGAAAATCCACGATACGCAGGATGGTTCCCAGATGAAAGGTGGCACCAGTGCCAAGTTGGGCTGGTTTGAGAGAGCCAAGTTGTTCCTGCAATCTGCCAGCCAGATGATGGGCAGGTCAGTTTCAATTCCAGGGAAAAGTGCCGCAGTATTTGTTTGGAGACCTGTGGCTGGGAGTGGCCGGCTGGCTCCTGAAAATCCACGATGCACAGTATGATTCCCAGATGAAAGGTGGCACCAGTGCCGAGTCGGGCTGGATTGATAGAGGCAAGTGGCTCCTGCAATCTGCCAGCCAGATGACGGGCAGGTCAGTTTTACTTCCAGGGAAAAGGGCCGTGGTTTGTGTTCGGGGGGCTGTGGCTGGGAGTGGCCGGCTGGCTCCTGAAAATCCACGATACGCAGGATGGTTCCCAGATGAAAGGTGGCACCAGTGCCAAGTTGGACAGGTTTGATATTACCAAGTGGCTGCTGCAATGTGCCAGCTAGATGATGGGCAGGTCAGTTTTTCTTCCCGGGAAAAGGGCCGTAGTTTGTGTTCGGGGGCCTGTGGCTGGGAGTGGCCGGCTGGCTCCTGAAAATCCACGATACGCAGGATGGTTCCCAGATGAAAGGTGGCACCAGTGCCGAGTCCGGCTGGATTGATAGAGGGAAGTGGCTCCTGCAATCGGCCAGCCAGAAGCAGGGTGGGTGAGTTTTCTTTGCCAGGGAAAAGGGCCGTGGTTTGTGTTCGGGGGCCTGTGGCTGGGAGTGGCCGGGTGGTTCCTGAAAATCCACGATACGCAGGATGGTTCCCAGATGAAAGGTGGCACCAGTGCCAAGTTGGGCTGGTTTGAGAGAGCCAAGTTGTTCCTGCAATCTGCCAGCCAGATGATGGGCAGGTCAGTTTCAATTCCAGGGAAAAGGGCCGTAGTATTTGTTTGGAGACCTGTGGCTGGGAGTGGCCTGCTGGCTCCTGAAAATCCACGATGCACAGTATGATTCCCAGATGAAAGGTGGCACCAGTGCCGAGTCGGGCTGGTTTCATATTACCAAATGGCTGCTGCAATGTGCCAGCCAGATGATGGGCAGGTCAGTTTTACTTCCTGGGAAAAGGGCCGTAGATTTTTCGGGGGACTTGTGGCTGGGAGTGGCGGGCTGGCTCCTGAAAATACACGATACGCTGGATGGCTCCCAGACCCAAGGTGGCACCAGGGCCAAGTCGGGCTGGTTTGATAGAGGCAAGTGGCTCCTGCAATCTGCCAGCCAGAAGCGGAGCGGGTGAGTTTTGTTTTCCAGGGAAAAGGGCCGTGGTTTGTGTTCGGGGGCCTGTGGCTGGGAGTGGCCGGCTGGCTCCTGAAAATCCACGATACGCAGGATGGTTCCCAGATGAAAGGTGGCACCAGTGCCGAGTCGGGCTGGTTTGATATGGGGAAGTGGCTCCTGCAATTTGCCAGCCAGAAGCGGGGCGGGTGAGTTTTCTTTGCCAGGGAAAAGGGCCGTAGTTTGGGTTCGGGGGCCTGTGGCTGGGAGTGGCCGGCTGGCTCCTGAAAATCCACGATACGCAGGATGGTTCCCAGATGAAAGGTGGCACCAGTGCCGAGTCGGGCTGGATTGATAGAGGCAAGTGGCTCCTGCAATCTGCCAGCCAGATGACGGGCAGGTCAGTTTTACTTCCAGGGAAAAGGGCCGTGGTTGTGTTCGGGGGGCTGTGGCTGGGAGTGGCCAGCTGGCTCCTGAAAATCCACGATACGCAGGATGGTTCCCAGATGAAAGGTGGCACCAGTGCCAAGTTGGACAGGTTTGATATTACCAAGTGGCTGCTGCAATGTGCCAGCTAGATGATGGGCAGGTCAGTTTTACTTCCCGGGAAAAGGGCCGTAGTTTGTGTTCGGGGGCCTGTGGCTGGGAGTGGCCGGCTGGCTCCTGAAAATCCACGATACGCAGGATGGTTCCCAGATGAAAGGTGGCACCAGTGCCGAGTCCGGCTGGATTGATAGAGGGAAGTGGCTCCTGCAATCGGCCAGCCAGAAGCAGGGTGGGTGAGTTTTCTTTGCCAGGGAAAAGGGCCGTGGTTTGTGTTCGGGGGCCTGTGGCTGGGAGTGGCCGGGTGGTTCCTGAAAATCCACGATACGCAGGATGGTTCCCAGATGAAAGGTGGCACCAGTGCCGAGTCGGGCTGGTTTGAGAGAGCCAAGTTGTTCCTGCAATCGGCCAGCCAGATGATGGGCAGGTCAGTTTCAATTCCAGGGAAAAGGGCCGTAGTATTTGTTTGGAGACCTGTGGCTGGGAGTGGCCTGCTGGCTCCTGAAAATCCACGATGCACAGTATGATTCCCAGATGAAAGGTGGCACCAGTGCCGAGTCGGGCAGGTTTGATATTACCAAATGGCTGCTGCAATGTGCCAGCCAGATGATGGGCAGGTCAGTTTTACTTCCTGGGAAAAGGGCCGTAGATTTTTTTGGGGACTTGTGGCTGGGAGTGGCCGGCTGGCTCCTGAAAATCCACGATACGCTGGATGGCTCCCAGACCCAAGGTGGCACCAGTGCCGAGTCGGGCTGGTTTGATAGAGGCAAGTGGCTCCTGCAATCTGCCAGCCAGAAGCGGAGCGGGTGAGTTTTGTTTTCCAGGGAAAAGGGCCGTGGTTTGTGTTCGGGGGCCTGTGGCTGGGAGTGGCCGGCTGGCTCCTGAAAATCCACGATACGCAGGATGGTTCCCAGATGAAAGGTGGCACCAGTGCCGAGTCGGGCTGGTTTGATATGGGGAAGTGGCTGCTGCAATTTGCCAGCCAGAAGCGGGGCGGGTGAGTTTTCTTTGCCAGGGAAAAGGGCCGTAGTTTGTGTTCGGGGGCCTGTGGCTGGAAGTGGCCGGCTGGCTCCTGAAAATCCACGATACGCAGGATGGTTCCCAGATGAAAGGTGGCAGCAGTGCCAAGTCAGGCTGGATTGATAGAGCCAAGTGGCTCCTGCAATCTGCCAGCCAGATGACGGGCAGGTCAGTTTTACTTCCAGGGAAAAGGGCCGTAGTTTGTGTTCGGGGGCCAGTAGCTGGGAGTGGCCGGCTGGCTCCTGAAAATCCACGATACGCAGGATGGTTCCCAGATGAAAGGTGGCACCAGTGCCGAGTCGGGCTGGATTGATAGAGGCAAGTGGCTCCTGCAATCTGCCAGCCAGATGACGGGCAGGTCAGTTTTACTTCCAGGGAAAAGGGCCGTGGTTTTTGTTCGGGGGGCTGTGGCTGGGAGTGGCCGGCAGGCTCCTGAAAATCCACGATACGCAGGATGGTTCCCAGATGAAAGGTGGCACCAGTGCCAAGTTGGACAGGTTTGATATTACCAAGTGGCTGCTGCAATGTGCCAGCTAGATGATGGGCAGGTCAGTTTTACTTCCCGGGAAAAGGGCCGTAGTTTGTGTTCGGGGGCCTGTGGCTGGGAGTGGCCGGCTGGCTCCTGAAAATCCACGATACGCAGGATGGTTCCCAGATGAAAGGTGGCACCAGTGCCGAGTCCGGCTGGATTGATAGAGGGAAGTGGCTCCTGCAATCGGCCAGCCAGAAGCAGGGTGGGTGAGTTTTCTTTGCCAGGGAAAAGGGCCGTGGTTTGTGTTCGGGGGCCTGTGGCTGGGAGTGGCCGGGTGGTTCCTGAAAATCCACGATACGCAGGATGGTTCCCAGATGAAAGGTGGCACCAGTGCCGAGTCGGGCTGGATTGATAGAGGCAAGTGGCTCCTGCAATCTGCTAGCCACATGACGGGCAGGTCAGTTTCAATTCCAGGGAAAAGGGCCGTAGTATTTGTTTGGAGACCAGTGGCTGGGAGTGGCCGCCTGGCGCCTGAAAATCCACGATGCACAGGGTGGTTCCCAGATGAAAGGTGGCACCAGTGCCGAGTCAGGCTGGTTTGATAGAGGGAAGTGGCTCCTGAAATCTGCCAGCCAGAAGCGGGGCGGGTGAGTTTTGTTTGCCTGGGAAAAGGGCCGTGGTTTGTGTTCGGGGGCCTGTGGCTGGGAGTGGCCGGCTGGCTCCTGAAAATCCACGATACGCAGGATGGTTCCCAGATGAAAGGTGGCACCAGCGCCAAGTTGGGCTGGTTTGAGAGAGCCAAGTGGTTCCTGCAATCTGCCAGCCAGATGATGGGCAGGTCAGTTTCCATTCCAGGGAAAAGGGCCGTAGTATTTGTTTGGAGACCATGGCTGGGAGTGGCCTGCTGGCTCCTGAAAATCCACGATGCACAGTATGGTTCCCAGATGAAAGGTGGCACCAGTGCCGAGTCGGGCTGGTTTGATATTACCAAGTGGCTGCTGCAATGTGCCAGCCAGATGATGGGCAGGTCAGTTTTACTTCCAGGGAAAAGGGCCGTAGATTTTTTTGGGGACTTGTGGCTGGGAGTGGCCGGCTGGCTCCTGAAAATACACGATACGCTGGATGGCTCCCAGACCCAAGGTGGCACCAGGGCCAAGTCGGGCTGGTTTGATATGGGGAAGTGGCTCCTGCAATTTGCCAGCCAGAAGCGGGGCGGGTGAATTTTCTTTGACAGGGAAAAGGGCCGTGGTTTGTGTTCGGGGGCCTGTGGCTGGAAGTGGCCGGCTGGCTCCTGAAAATCCACGATACGCAGGATGGTTCCCAGATGAAAGGTGGCACCAGTGCCGAGTCCGGCTGGATTGATAGAGGGAAGTGGCTCCTGCAATCGGCCAGCCAGAAGCAGGGTGGGTGAGTTTTCTTTGCCAGGGAAAAGGGCCGTGGTTTGTGTTCGGGGGCCTGTGGCTGGGAGTGGCCGGGTGGTTCCTGAAAATCCACGATACGCAGGATGGTTCCCAGATGAAAGGTGGCACCAGTGCCGAGTCGGGCTGGATTGATAGAGGCAAGTGGCTCCTGCAATCTGCTAGCCACATGACGGGCAGGTCAGTTTCAATTCCAGGGAAAAGGGCCGTAGTATTTGTTTGGAGACCAGTGGCTGGGAGTGGCCGCCTGGCGCCTGAAAATCCACGATGCACAGGGTGGTTCCCAGATGAAAGGTGGCACCAGTGCCGAGTCAGGCTGGTTTGATAGAGGCAAGTGGCTCCTGAAATCTGCCAGCCAGAAGCGGGGCGGATGAGTTTTGTTTTCCAGGGAAAAGGGCCGTGGTTTGTGTTCGGGGGCCTGTGGCTGGGAGTGGCCGGCTGGCTCCTGAAAATCCACGATACGCAGGATGGTTCCCAGATGAAAGGTGGCACCAGCGCCAAGTTGGGCTGGTTTGAGAGAGCCAAGTGGTTTCTGCAATCTGCCAGCCAGATGATGGGCAGGTCAGTTTCAATTCCAGGGAAAAGGGCCGTAGTATTTGTTTGGAGACCTGTGGCTGGGAGTGGCCTGCTGGCTCCTGAAAATCCACGATGCACAGTATGGTTCCCAGATGAAAGGTGGCACCAGTGCCGAGTCGGGCTGGTTTGATATTACCAAGTGGCTGCTGCAATGTGCCAGCCAGATGATGGGCAGGTCAGTTTTACTTCCAGGGAAAAGGGCCGTAGATTTTTTTGGGGACTTGTGGCTGGGAGTGGCGGGCTGGCTCCTGAAAATCCACGATACGCTGGATGGCTCCCAGACCCAAGGTGGCACCAGTGTCGAGTCGGGCTGGATTGATAGAGGCAAGTGGCTCCTGCAATCTGCCAGCCAGATGATGGGCAGGTCAGTTTTACTTCCAGGGAAAAGGGCCGTGGTTTGTGTTCGGGGAGCTGTGGCTGGGAGTGGCCGGCTGGCTCCTGAAAATCCACGATACGCAGGATGGTTCCCAGATCAAAGGTGGCACCAGTGCCAAGTTGGACAGGTTTGATATTACCAAGTGGCTGCTGCAATGTGCCAGCCAGATGATGGGCAGGTCAGTTTTACTTCTAGGGAAAAGGACCGTAGATTATTTTTGGGGACTTGTGTCTGGGAGTGGCCGGCTGTCTCCTGAAAATCCACGATACGCAGGATGGCTCCCAGACCCAAGGTGGCACCAGGGCCAAGTCGGTCTGGTTTGATAGAGGCAAGTGGCTCCTGCAATCTGCTAGACAGAAGCGGAGCGGGTGAGTTTTCTATGCCAGGGAAAAGGGCCGTGGTTTGTGTTCGGGGGACTGTGGCTGGGAGTGGCCGGATGGCTCCTGAAAATCCACGATACGCAGGATGGTTCCCAGATGAAAGGTGGCACCAGTGTCGAGTCGGGCTGGATTGATAGAGGCAAGTGGCTCCTGCAATCTGCCAGCCAGATGACGGGCAGGTCAGTTTTACTTCCAGGGAAAAGTGCCGTGGTTTGTGTTCGGGGGGCTGTGGCTGGGAGTGGCCGGCTGGCTCCTGAAAATCCACGATACGCAGGATGGTTCCCAGATCAAAGGTGGCACCAGTGCCAAGTTGGACAGGTTTGATATTACCAAGTGGCTGCTGCAATGTGCCAGCCAGATGATGGGCAGGTCAGTTTTACTTCTAGGGAAAAGGACCGTAGATTATTTTTGGGGACTTGTGTCTGGGAGTGGCCGGCTGTCTCCTGAAAATCCACGATACGCAGGATGGCTCCCAGGCCCAAGGTGGCACCAGTGCCGACTCGGGCTGGATTGATAGAGGGAAGTGGCTCCTGCAATCGGCCAGCCAGAAGCAGGGTGGGTGAGTTTTCCTTGCCAGGGAAAAGGGCCGTGGTTTGTGTTCGGGGGCCTGTGGCTGGGAGTGGCCGGCTGGCTCCTGAAAATCCACGATACGCAGGATGGTTCCCAGATGAAAGGTGGCACCAGTGCCAAGTCGGGCTGGATTGATAGAGGCAAGTGACTACTGCAATCTGCCAGCCAGAAGATGGGCAGGTCAGTTTTAATTCCAGGGAAAGGGGCCGTAGATTGTGTTTGGCGGCCTGTGGCTGGGAGTGGCCGGCTGGCTCCTGAAAATCCACGATACGCAGGAGGGTTCCCAGATGAGAAGTGGCACCAGTGCCGAGTCGGGCTGGATTGATAGAGGCAAGTGGCTCCTGCAATCTGCCAGCCAGATGACGGGCAGGTCAGTTTTACTTCCAGGGAATAGGGCCGTAGTTTGTGTTTGGGGGCCTGTGGCTGGGAGTGTCCGGCTGGCTCCTGAAAATCCACGATACGCAGGATGCTTCCCAGATGAAAGGTGGCACCAGTGCCGAGTCCGGCTGGATTGATAGAGGGAAGTGGCTCCTGCAATCTGCCAGCCAGAAGCGGGGCGGGTGAGTTTTGTTTGCCAGGGAAAAGGGCCGTGGTTTGTGTTCGGGGGCCTGTGGCTGGGAGTGGCTGGCTGGTTCCTGAAAATCCACGATACGCAGGATGGTTCCCAGATGAAAGGTGGCACCAGTGCCGAGTCGGGCTGGATTGATAGAGGCAAGTGGCTCCTGCAATCAGCCAGCCAGATGATGGGCGGGTCAGTTTCATTTCCAGGGAAAAGGGCCGTAGTATTTGTTTGGAGACCTGTGGCTGGGAGTGGCCTGCTGGCTCCTGAAAATCCACGATGCACAGTATGGTTCCCAGATGAAAGGTGGCACCAGTGTCGAGTCGGGCTGGATTGATAGAGGCAAGTGGCTCCTGCAATCTGCCAGCCAGATGACGGGCAGGTCAGTTTTACTTCCAGGGAAAAGGGCCGTGATTTGTGTTCGGGGGCCTGTGGCTGGGAGTGGCCGGCTGGCTCCTGAAAATCCACTATACGCAGGATGGTTCCCAGATGAAAGGTGGCTCCAGTGCCAAGTCGGGCTGGTTTTATATTACCAAGTGGCTGCTGCAATGTGCCAGCTAGATGATGGGCAGGTCAGTTTTACTTCCCGGGAAAAGGGCCGTAGTTTGTGTTCGGGGGCCTGTGGCTGGGAGTGGCCGGCTGGCTCCTGAAAATCCACGATACGCAGGATGGTTCCCAGATGAAAGGTGGCACCAGTGCCGAGTCCGGCTGGATTGATAGAGGGAAGTGGCTCCTGCAATCGGCCAGCCAGAAGCAGGGTGGGTGAGTTTTCTTTGCCAGGGAAAAGGGCCGTGGTTTGTGTTCGGGGGCCTGTGGCTGGGAGTGGCCGGGTGGTTCCTGAAAATCCACGATACGCAGGATGGTTCCCAGATGAAAGGTGGCACCAGTGCCGAGTCGGGCTGGATTGATAGAGGCAAGTGGCTCCTGCAATCTGCCAGCCACATGACGGGCAGGTAAGTTTCAATTCCAGGGAAAAGGGCCGTAGTATTTTTTTGGAGATCAGTGGCTGGGAGTGGCCGCCTGGCGCCTGAAAATCCACGATGCACAGGGTGGTTCCCAGATGAAAGGTGGCACCAGTGCCGAGTCAGGCTGGTTTGATAGAGGGAAGTGGCTCCTGAAATCTGCCAGCCAGAAGCGGGGCGGGTGAGTTTTGTTTTCCAGGGAAAAGGGCCGTGGTTTGTGTTCGGGGGCCTGTGGCTGGGAGTGGCCGGCTGGCTCCTGAAAATCCACGATACGCAGGATGGTTCCCAGATGAAAGGTGGCACCAGTGCCAAGTTGGGCTGGTTTGAGAGAGCCAAGTGGTTCCTGCAATCTGCCAGCCAGATGATGGGCAGGTCAGTTTCAATTCCAGGGAAAAGGGCCGTAGTATTTGTTTGGAGACCTGTGGCTGGGAGTGGCCTGCTGGCTCCTGAAAATCCACGATGCACAGTATGGTTCCCAGATGAAAGGTGGCACCAGTGCCGAGTCGGGCTGGTTTGATATTACCAAGTGGCTGCTGCAATGTGCCAGCCAGATGATGAGCAGGTCAGTTTTACTTCCAGGGAAAAGGGCCGTAGTTTGTGTTTGGGGGCCTGTGGCTGGGAGTGGCCGGCTGGCTCCTGAAAATCCACGATACGCAGGATGGTTCCCAGATGAAAGGTGGCACCAGTGTCGAGTCGGGCTGGATTGATAGAGGCAAGTGGCTCCTGCAATCTGCCAGCCAGATGACGGGCAGGTCAGTTTTACTTCCAGGGAAAAGGGCCGTGGTTTGTGTTCGGGGGGCTGTGGCTGGGAGTGGCCGGCTGGCTCCTGAAAATCCACGATACACAGGATGGTTCCCAGATCAAAGGTGGCACCAGTGCCAAGTTGGACAGGTTTGATATTACCAAGGGGCTGCTGCAATGTGCCAGCCAGATGATGGGCAGGTCAGTTTTACTTCTAGGGAAAAGGACCGTAGATTATTTTTGGGGACTTGTGTCTGGGAGTGGCCGGCTGTCTCCTGAAAATCCACGATACGCAGGATGGCTCCCAGGCCCAAGGTGGCACCAGTGCCGACTCGGGCTGGATTGATAGAGGGAAGTGGCTCCTGCAATCGGCCAGCCAGAAGCAGGGTGGGTGAGTTTTGTTTTCCAGGGAAAAGGGTTGTGGTTTGTGTTCGGGGGCCTGTGGCTGGGAGTGGCCGGATGGCTCCTGAAAATCCACGATACGCAGGATGGTTCCCAGATGAAAGGTGGCACCAGTGCCAAGTCGGGCTGGATTGATAGAGGCAAGTGGCTCCTGCAATCAGCCAGCCAGATGATGGGCGGGTCAGTTTCAATTCCAGGGAAAAGGGCCGTCGTATTTGTTTGGAGACCTGTGGCTGGGAGTTGCCTGCTGTCTCCTGAAAATCCACGATGCACAGTATGGTTCCCAGATGAAAGGTGGCACCAGTGTCGAGTCGGGCTGGATTGATAGAGGCAAGTGGCTCCTGCAATCTGCCAGCCAGATGACGGGCAGGTCAGTTTTACTTCCAGGGAAAAGGGCCGTGATTTGTGTTCGGGGGCCTGTGGCTGGGAGTGGCCGGCTGGCTCCTGAAAATCCACGATACGCAGGATGGTTCCCAGATGAAAGGTGGCACCAGTGCCATGTTGGGCAGGTTTGATATTACCAAGTGGCTGCTGCAATGTGCCAGCTAGATGATGGGCAGGTCAGTTTTACTTCCAGGGAAAAGGGCCGTAGTTCGTGTTCGGATCCCTGTGGCTGGGAGTGGCCGGCTGGCTCCTGAAAATCCACGATGCACAGTATGGTTCCGAGATGAAAGGTGGCACCAGTGCCGAGTCGGGCTGGTTTGATAGAGGGAAGTGGCTCCTGCAATCTGCCAGCCAGAAGCGGGGCGGCTGAGTTTTGTTTGCCAGGGAAAAGGGCCGTGGTTTGTGTTCGGGGGCCTGTGGCTGGGAGTGGCCGGCTGGCTCCTGAAAATCCACGATACGCAGGATGGTTCCCAGATGAAAGGTGGCACCAGTGCCACTTTGGGCTGGTTTGAGAGAGCCAAGTGGCTCCTGCAATCTGCCAGCCAGAAGATGGGCAGGTCAGTTTTAATTCCAGGGAAAGGGGCCGTAGATTGTCTTTGGGGGCCTGTGGTTGGGAGTGGCCGGCTGGCTCCTGAAAATACACGATACGCAGGATGGTTCCCAGAAGAAAGGTGGCACTAGTGTCGAGTCGGGCTTGTTTGATATGGGGAAGTGGCTCCTGCAATCTGCCAGCCAGAAGCGGGGTGGGGAAGTTTTGTTTGCCAGGGAAAAGGGCCGTGGTTTGTGTTTAGGGGCCTGTGGCTGGGTGTGGACGGCTGGCTCCTGAAAATCCACGATACGCAGGATGGTTCCCAGATGAAAGGTGGCACCAGTGCCGAGTCGGGCTGGTTTGATATGGGGAAGTGGCTCCTGCAATCTGCCAGCCAGAAGCGGGGCGGGTCAGTTTTACTTCCAGGGAAACGGGCCGTGGTTTGTGTTCGGGGGCCTGTGGCTGGGAGTGGCCGGCTGGCTCCTGAAAATCCACGATACGCAGGATGGTTCCCAGATGAAAGGTGGCACCAGTGCCAAGTTGGGCAGGTTTGATATTACCAAGTGGCTGATGCAATGTGCCAGCTAGATGATGGGCAGGTCAGTTTTACTTCCCGTGAAAAGGGCCGTAGATTTTGTTCGGGGGCCTGTGGCTGGGAGTGGCCGGCTGGCTCCTGAAAATCCACGATACGCAGGATGGTTCCCAGATGAAAAGTGGCACCAGTACCGAGTCGGGCTGGTTTGATAGAGGCAAGTGGCTCCTGCAATCTGCCAGCCAGATGACGGGCAGGTCAGTTTTACTTCCAGGGAAAAGGGCCGTAGATTTTGTTTGGGGGCCTGTGGCTGGGAGTGTCCGGCTGGCTCCTGAAAATCCACGATACGCTGGATGGCTCCCAGACCCAAGGTGGCACCAGGGCCAAGTCGAGCTGGTTTGACAGAGGGAAGTGGCTCCTGCAATCTGCTAGCCAGAAGCGGGGCGGGTGAGTTTTCTTTGCCAGGGAAAAGGGCCGTGGTTTGTGTTCGGGGGCCTGTGTCTGGGAGTGTCCGGCTGGCTCCTGAAAATCCACGATACGCAGGATGGTTCCCAGATGAAAGGTGGCACCAGTACCGAGTCGGGCTGGATTGATAGAGGCAAGTGGCTCCTGCAATCTGCCAGCGAGGTGACACGCAGGTCAGTTTTACTTCCAGGGATAAGGGCCGTGGTTTTTGTTCGGGGGGCTGTGGCTGGGAGTGGCCGGCTGGCTCCTGAAAATCCACCATACGCAGGATGGTTCCCAGATGAAATGTGGCACCAGTGCCAAGTTGGACAGGTTTGATATTACCAAGTGGCTGCTGCAATGTGCCAGCCAGATGATGGGCAGGTCAGTTTTACTTCCAGTGAAAAGGGCCGTAGATTATTTTTGGGTCTTGCTGCTGGGAGTGGCCGGCTGGCTCCTGAAAATCCACAATACGCTGGATGGCTCCCAGACCCAAAGTGGCACCAGTGCCAAGTCGGACTCGTTTGATAGAGGCAAGTGGCTCCTGCAATCTGCCAGCCGGAAGCGGGGTGGGTAAGTTTTGTTTGCCAGGGAAAAGGGCCGTAGTTTGTGTTTGGGGGCCTGTGGCTGGGAGTGGCCGGCTGGCTCCTGAAAATCCACGATACGCATGATGGTTCCCAGATGAAAGGTGGCACCAGTGCCGAGTCGGGCTGGTTTGATAGTGGCAAGTGGCTGCTGCAATCTCCCAGCCAGAAGCGGGGCGGGTGAGTTTTGTTTGCCAGGGAAAAGGGCCGTGGTTTGTGTTCGGGGGCCTGTGGCTGGGAGTGGCCGGCTGGCTCCAAAAAATCCACGATACCCAGGATGGTTCCCAGATGAAAGGTGGCACCAGTGCCAAGTCGGGCTGGTTTGATATGGGGAAGTGGCTCCTGCAATCTGCCAGCCAGAATATGGGCAGGTCTGTTTTAATTCCAGGGAAAAGGGCCTTAGTATTTGTTTGGGTACCTTTGGCTGGGAGTGGCCGGCTGGTTCGTGAAAATCCACAATACGCAGGATGGTTCCCAGATGAAAGGTGGCACCAGTGCCGAGTCGGGCTGGATTGATAGAGGCAAGTGGCTCCTGCAATCTGCCAGCCAGATGACGGGCAGGTCAGTTTGACTTCCAGGGAAAAGGGCCGTAGTTTTTGTTTGGGGGCCTGTGGCTGGGAGTGGCCGGCTGGCTCCTGAAAATCCACCATACGCAGGATGGTTCCCAGATGAAAGGCAGCACCAGTGTCGAGTCGTGCTGGTTTGATAGAGGGAAGTGGCTCCTGCAATCTGCCAGCCAGAAGCGGGGCGGGTGAGTTTTCTTTGCCAGGGAAACGGGCCGTGGTTTGTGTTCGGGGGCCTGTGGCTGGGAGTGGCCGGCTGGCTCCTGAAAATCCACGACACGCAGGATGGTTCCAGGATGAAAGGTGGCACCAGTGCCAAGTCGGGCTGGATTGATAGAGGCAAGTGGCTCCTGCAATGTGCCAGCCGGATGATGGGCAGGTCAGTTTCACTTCCTGGGAAAAGGGCCGTAGATTGTTTTTGGGGACTTGTGGCTGGGAGTGGCCGGCTGGCTCCTGAAAATCCACGATACGCAGGATGGTTCCCAGACTCAAGGTGGCACCAGTGCCAAGTCGGGCTGGATTGATAGAGGCAAGTGGCTCCTGCAATCTGCCAGCCAGAAGCGGGGAGGTTAAGTTTTGTTTGCCAGGGAAAATGCCGTGGTTTGTGTTCGGGGACCTGTGGCTGGGAGTGGCCGGCTGGCTCCTGAAAATCCACGATACGCAGGATGGTTCCCAGATGAAAGGTGGCACCAGTTCCAAGTTGGGGTGGATTGATAGAGGCAAGTGCTTCCTGCAATCTGCCAGCCAGAAGATGGGCAGGTCATTTTTAATTCCAGCAAAAGGGGCCGTAAATTTTGTTTGGGGGCCTGTGGCTGGGAGTGGCCGGCTGGCTCCTGAAAATCCACAATACGCAGGATGGTTCCCAGATGAAAGGTGGCACAAGTGCTGAGTCGGGCTGGTTTGATATGGGGAAGTGGCTCCTGCAATTTGCCAGCCAGAAGCGGGGCGGGTGAGTTTTGTTTGCCAGGGAAAAGGGCCGTGGTTTGTGTTCGGGGGCCTGTGGCTGGGAGTGGCCGGCTGGCTCCTGAAAATCCACGATACGCAGGATGGTTCCCAGATACAGGGTGGCACCAGTGCCAAGTTGGGCAGGTTTGATATTACCAAGTGGCTGCTGCAGTGTGCCAGCTAGATAATGGGCAGGTCAGGTTTACTTCCCGGGAAAAGGGCCGTAGATTGTGTTCGGGGGCCTTTGGCTGGGAGTGGCCGCCTGGCTCCTGAAAATCCACGATACGCAGGATGGTTCCCAGATGAAAGGTGGCACCAGTACCGAGTCGGGCTGGTTTAATAGAGGCAAGTGGCTCCTGCAATCTGCCAGCCAGATGACGGGCAGGTCAGTTTTACTTCCAGGGAAAAGGGCCGTAGATTTTGTCTGGGGGCCTGTGGCTGGGAGTGGCCGGCTGGCTCCTGAAAATCCACGATACGCTGGATGGCTCCCATTCCCAAGGCTGCACCAAGGCCAAGTCGGGCTGGTTTGATTGAGGCAAGTGGCCCCTTCAATCTGCTAGCCGGAAGCGGGGCGGGTGAGTTTTCTTTACCAGGGAAAAGGACCGTAGTTTGTGTTTGGGGGCCTGTGGCTGGGAGTGGCCGGCTGGCTCCTGAAAATCCACGATACGCATGATGGTTCCCAGATGAAAGGTGGCACCAGTGCCAAGTCGGGCTGGTTTGATATAGGCAAGTGGCTCCTGCAATCTCCCAGCCAGAAGCGGGGCGGGTGAGTTTTGTTTGCCAGGGAAAAGGGCCGTGGTTTGTGTTCGGGGGCCTGTGGCTGGGAGTGGCCGGCTGGCTCCTGAAAATCCCCGATACGCAGGATGGTTCCCAGATGAAAGGTGGCACCAGTGTCGAGTCGGGCTGGTTTGATAGTACCAAGTGGCTCCTGCAATCTGCCAGCCAGATGACGGGCAGGTCAGTTTTACTTCCAGGGAAAAGGGCCGTGGTTTTTGTTCGGGGGGCTGTGGCTGGGAGTGGCCGGCAGGCTCCTGAAAATCCACCATATGCAGGATGGTTCCCAGATGAAATGTGGCACCAGTGCCAAGTTGGACAGGTTTGATATTACCAAGTGGCTGCTGCAATGTGCCAGCCAGATGATGGGCAGGTCAGTTTTACTTGCAGGGAAAAGGGCCGTAGATTATTATTGGGGACTTGCGGCTGGGAGTGTCCGGCTGGCTCCTGAAAATCCACCATACGCTGGATGGCTCCCAGACCCAAGGTGGCACCAGTGCCGGGTCGGGCTGGATTGATAGAGGCAAGTGGCTCCTGCAATCTCCCAGCCAGAAGCGGGGCGGGTGAGTTTTGTTTGCCAGGGAAAAGGGCCGTGGTTTGTGTTTGGGGGACTGTGGCTGGGAGTGGCCGGCTGGCTCCTGAAAATCCACGATACGCAGGATGGTTCCCAGATGAAAGGTGGCACCAGTGCCAAGTCGGGCTGGTTTGATAGTACCAAGTGGCTCCTGCAATCTGCCAGCCAGAAGAAGGGCAGGTCTGTTTTAATTCCAGGGAAAAGGCCTTAGTATTTATTTGGGTACCTTTGGCTGGGAGTGGCCGGCTGGCTCCTGAAAATCCACGATACGCTGGATGGTCCCCAGATGAAAGGTGGCACCATTGCCAAGTTGGGCAGGTTTGATATTACCAAGTGGCTGCTGCAATGTGCCAGCTGGATGATGGGCAGGTCAGTTTCACTTCCTGGGAAAAGGGCGGTATATTGTTTTTGGGGACTTTTGGCTGGGAGTGTCCGGCTGGCTGCTGAAAATCCACAATACGCAGGATGGCTCCCAGAAGAAAGGTGGCACCAGTGCCAAGTCGGGCTGGATTGATAGAGGCAAGTGGCTCCTGCAATCTGCCAGCCAGAAGCGGGGAGGTTAAGTTTTGTTTGCCAGGGAAAAGGGCCGTGGTTTGTGTTCGGGGGCCTGGGTCTAGGAGTGGCCTGCTAGCTCCTGAAAATCCACGATACGCAGGATGGTTCCCAGATGAAAGGTGGCACCAGTGCCGAGTCAGGCTGGTTTGATATGGGGAAGTGGCTCCTGCAATTTGCCAGCCAGAAGCTGGGCGGGTGAGTTTTCTTTGCCAGGGAAAAGGGCCGTAGTTTGTGTTCGGGGGCCTGTGGCTGGGAGTGGCCGGCTGGCTCCTGAAAATCCACGATACGCAGGATGGTTCCCAGATGAAAGGTGGCACCAGTGCCGAGTCGGGCTGGATTGATAGAGGCAAGTGGCTCCTGCAATCTGCCAGCCAGAAGACGGGCAGGTCAGTTTTACTTCCAGGGAAAAGGGCCGTAGTTTTTGTTTGGGGGCCTGTGGCTGGGAGTGGCCGGCTGGCTCCTGAAAATCCACGATACGCAGGATGGTTCCCAGATGAAAGGTGGCACCAGTGTCGAGTCGGGCTGGTTTGATAGAGGGAAGTGGCGCCTGCAATCTGCCAGCCAGAAGCGGGGCGGGTGAGTTTTGTTTGCCAGGGAAAAGGCCCGTAGTTTGTGTTCGGGGACCTGTGGCTGGGAGTGGCCGGCTGGCTCCTGAAAATCCACGATACGCAGGATGGTTCCCAGATGAAAGGTGGCACCAGTGCCAAGTTTGGCAGGTTTGATATTACCAAGTGGCTGCTGCAATGTGCCAGCTAGATGATGGGCAGGTCAGGTTTACTTCCCGGGAAAATGGGCCGTAGATTGTGTTCGGGGGCCTGTGGCTGAGAGTGGCCGGCTGGTTCCTGAAAATCCACGATACGCAGGATGGTTCCCAGATGAAAGGTGGCACCAGTTCCAAGTCGGGCAGGTTTGATATTACCAAGTGGCTGCTGCAATGTGCCAGCCAGATTATGGGCAGGTCAGTTTTACTTCCAGAAAAAAGGGCCGTAGATATTTTTTGGGGACTTGTGGCTGGGAGTGGCAGGCTGGCCCCTGAAAATCCACTATACGCTGGATGGCTCCCAGACCCAAGGTGGCACCAGTGCCAAGTCGGGCTGGATTGATAGAGGCAAGTGGCTCCTGCAATCTGCCAGCCAGATGACGGGCAGGTCAGTTTTACTTCCAGGGAAAAGGGCCGTAGTTTGTGTTTGGGGGCCTGTGGCTGGGAGTGGCCGGCTGGCTCCTGAAAATCCACGATACGCAGGATGGTTCCCAGATGAAAGGTGACAATAGTGCCAAGACAGGCTGGATTAATAGAGGGAAGTGGCTCCTGCAATCTGCCAGCCAGATGATGGGCAGGTCAGTTTTACTTCCAGGGAAAAGGGCCGTGGTTTTTGTTCGGAGGGCTGTGGCTGGGAGTGGCCGGCTGGCTCCTGAAAATCCACGATACGCAGGATGTTTCCCAGATGAAAGGTGGCACCAGTGCCGAGTCGGGCTGGATTGATAGAGGCAAGTGGCTGCTGCAATGTGCCAGCTAGATGATTGGCTGGTCAGGTTTACTTCCCGGGAAAAGGGCCGTGGTTTGTGTTCGGGGGCCTGGGGCTGGGAGTGGCCGGCTGCCTCCTGAAAATCCACGATACGCAGGATGGTTCCCAGATGAAAGGTGGCACCAGTGCCAAGAGTGGCTGGTTTGAGAGAGCCAAGTGCTTCCTGCAATCTGCCAGCCAGAAGATGGGCAGGTCAGTTTTAATTCCAGCAAAATGGGCCGTAGTTTTTGTTTGGGGGCCTGTGGCTGGGAGTGTCCGGCTGGCTGCTGAAAATCCACAATACGCAGGATGTTTCCCAGATGAAACGTGGCACCACTGTCGAGTCGGGCTGGTTTGATATGGGGAAGTGGCTCCTGCAATTTGCCAGCCACAAGCGGGGTGGGTGAGTTTTGTTTGCCAGGGAAAAGGGCCGTGGTTTTGTTCGGGGGCCTGTGGCTGGGAGTGGCCGGCTGGCTCCTGAAAATCCACGATACGCAGGATGGTTCCCAGATGAAAGGTGGCACCAGTGCCGAGTCGGGCTGGATTGATAGAGGCAAGTGGCTCCTGCAATCTGCCAGCCAGATGACAGGCAGGTCAGTTTTACTTCCAAGGAAAAGGGCCGTAGATTTTGTTTGGGGGCCTGTGGCTGAGAGTGGCCGGCTGGCTCCTGAAAATCCACGATACGCAGGATGGTTCCCAGATGAAAGGTGGCACCAGTGTCGAGTCGTGCTGGTTTGATAGAGGGAAGTGGCTCCTGCAATCTGCCAGCCAGAAGCGGGGCGGATGAGTTTTCTTTGCCAGGGAAAAGGGCCGTGGTTTGTGTTCGGGGGCCTGTGGCTGGGAGTGGCCGGCTGGCTCCTGAAAATCCACGATACGCAGGATGGTTCCCAGATGAAAGGTGGCACCAGTACCGAGTCGGGCTGGTTTGATATGGGGAAGTGGCTCCTGCAATCTGCCAGCCAGAAGCGGGGCGGGTCAGTTTTACTTCCAGGGAATCGGGTTTTTGTTGGGGGGCCTGTGGCTGGGAGTGGCCGGCTGGCTCCTGAAAATCCACGATACGCAGGATGGTTCCCAGATGAAAGGTGGCACCAGTGCCAAGTTGGGCAGGTTTGATATTACCAAGTGGCTGCTGCAATGTGCCAGCTAGATGATGGGCAGGTCAGGTTTACTTCCCGGGAAAAGGGCCGTAGATTGTGTTCGGGGGCCTGTGGCTGGGAGTGGCCGCCTGGCTCCTGAAAATCCACGATACCCAGGATGGTTCCCAGATGAAAGGTGGCACCAGTACCAAGTCGGGCTGGTTTGATAGAGGCAAGTGGCTCCTGCAATCTGCCAGCCAGATGACGGGCAGGTCAGTTTTACTTCCAGGGAAAAGGGCCGTAGTTTTTGTTTGGGGGCCTGTGGCTGGGAGTGGCCGGCTGGCTGCTGAAAATCCACGATACGCTGGATGGCTCCCAGACCCAAGGTGGCACCAGGGCCAAGTCGGGCTGGTTTGATAGAGGCAAGTGGCTCCTGCAATCTGCTAGCCAGAAGCGGGGCGGGTGAGTTTTCTTTGCAGGGAAAAGGGCCGTGGTTTGTGTTCGGGCGCCTGTGGCTGGGAGTGTCCGGCTGGCTCCTGAAAATCCACGATACGCAGGATGGTTCCCAGATGAAAGGTGGCACGAGTACCGAGTCGGGCTGGATTGATAGAGGCAAGTGGCTCCTGCAATCTGCCAGCGAGATGACACGCAGGTCAGTTTTACTTCCAGGGAAAAGGGCCGTGGTTTTTGTTCGGGGGGCTGTGGCTGGGAGTGGCCGGCTGGCTCCTGAAAATCCACCAAACGCAGGACGGTTCCCAGATGAAATGTGGCACCAGTGCCAAGTTGGACAGGTTTGATATTACCAAGTGGCAGCTGCAATGTGCCAGCCAGATGATGGGCAGGTCAGTTTTACTTCCAGGGAAAAGGGCCGTAGATTATTTTTGGGTCTTGCGGCTGGGAGTGGCCGGCTGGCTCCTGAAAATCCACAATACGCTGGATGGCTCCCAGACCCAAGGTGGCACCAGTGCCAAGTCGGACTCGTTTGATAGAGGCAAGTGGCTCCTGCAATCTGCCAGCCAGAAGATGGGCAGGTCAGTTTTAATTCCAGCAAAAGGGGCCGTAGTTTTTGTTTGGGGGCCTGTGGCTGGGAGTGGCCGGCTGGCTCCTGAAAATCCACAATACGCAGGATGGTTCCCAGATGAAAGGTGGCACCAGTGTCGAGTCGGGCTGGTTTGATATGGGGAAGTGGCTCCTGCAATCTTCCAGCCAGAAGCGGGGTGGGTTAGTTTTGTTTGCAAGGGAAAAGGGCCGTAGTTTGTGTTCGGGGGCCTGTGGCTGGGAGTGGCCGGCTGGCTCCTGAAAATCCACGATACGCAGGATGGTTCCCAGATGAAAGGTGGCACCTGTGCCGAGTCGGGCTGGTTTGATATGGGGAAGTGGCTCCTGCAATTTGCCAGCCAGAAGCGGGGCGGGTGAGTTTTATTTGCAAGGGAAAAGGGCCGTGGTTTGTGTTCGGGGGCCTGTGGCTGGGAGTGGCCGGCTGGCTCCTGAAAATCCACGATACGCAGGATGGTTCCCAGATGAAAGGTGGCACCAGTGCCGAGTCGGGCTGGATTGATAGAGGCAAGTGGCTCCTGCAATCTGCCAGCCAGATGACGGGCAGGTCAGTTTTACTTCCAGGGAAAAGGGCCGTAGTTTTTGTTTGGGGGCCTGGGGCTGGGAGTGGCCGGCTGGCTCCTGAAAATCCACGATACGCAGGATGGTTCCCAGATGAAAGGTGGCACCAGTGTCGAGTCGGGCTGATTTGATAGAGGGAAGTGGCTCCTGCAATCTGCCAGCCAGAAGCGGAGTGGGTTAGTTTTGTTTGCAAGGGAAAAGTGCCGTGGTTTGTGTTTGAGGGCCTGGGGCTGCGAGTGTCCGTCTGGCTCCTGAAAATCCACGATACGCAGGATGGTTCCCAGATGAAAGGTGGCACCAGTGCCAAGTTGGGCAGGTTTGATATTACCAAGTGGCTGCTGCAATGTGCCAGCTAGATGATGGGCAGGTCAGGTTTACTTCCCGGGAAAAAGGCTGTAAATTGTGTTCGGGGGCCTGTGGCTGGAAGTGGCCGCCTGGCTCCTGAAAATCCACGATACGCAGGATGGTTCCCAGATGAAAGGTGGCACCAGTACCGAGTCGGGCTGGTTTGATAGAGGCAGGTGGCTCCTGCAATCTGCCAGCCAGATGACGGGCAGGTCAGTTTTACTTCCAGGGAAAAGGGCCGTAGATTTTGTTTGGGGGCCTGTGGCTGTGAGTGGCCGGCTGGCTCCTGAAAATCCACGATACGCTGGATGGCTCCCAGACCCAAGGTGGCAGCAGGGCCAAGTCGGGCTGGTTTGATAGAGGCAAGTGGCCCCTGCAATCTGCTAGCCGGAAGCGGGGCGGGTGAGTTTTCTTTGCCAGGGAAAAGGGCCGTAGTTTGTGTTTGGGGGCCTGTGGCTGGGAGTGGCCGGCTGGCTCCTGAAAATCCACGATACGCTGGATGGCTCCCAGACCCAAGGTGGCAGCAGTGCCAAATCGGGCTGGTTTGATAGAGGGAAGTGGCTCCTGCAATCTCCAAGCAAGAAGCGGGGTGGGTGAGTTTTGTTTGCAAGGGAAAAGGGCCGTGGTTAGTGTTCGGGGGCCTGTGGCTGGGAGTGGCCGGCTGGCTCCTGAAAATCCACGACACGCAGGATGGTTCCCAGATGAAAGGTGGCAGCAGTTCCAAGTCGGGCTGGTTTGATAGTACCAAGTGGCTCCTGCAATCTGCCAGCCAGAAGAAGGGCAGGTCTGTTTTAATTCCAGGGAAAAGGGCCGTAGTGTTTGTTTGGGTACCTTTGGCTGGGAGTGGCCGGCTGGCTCCTGAAAATCCACAATACGCAGGATGGTTCCCAGATGAAAGGTGGCACCAGTGCCGAGTCGGGCTGGATTGATAGAGGCAAGTGGCTCCTGCAATCTGCCAGCCAGAAGCGGAGTGGGTTAGTTTTGTTTGCAAGGGAAAAGTGCCGTGGTTTGAGTTTGAGGGCCTGTGGCTGCGAGTGTCCGGCTGGCTCCTGAAAATCCACGATACGCAGGATGGTTCCCAGATGAAAGGTGGCACCAGTGCCGAGTCGGGCTGGTTTGATAGAGGCAAGTGGCTCCTGCAATCTGCCAGCCAGAAGCGGGGTGGGTGAGTTTTCTTTGCCAGGGAAAAGGGCCGTGGTTTGTGTTCGGGGGCCTGTGGCTGGGAGTGGCCGGCTGGCTCCTGAAAATCCACGATACGCAGGATGGTTCCCAGATGAAAGGTGGCACCAGTGCCAAGTTGGGCAGGTTTGATATTACCAAGTGGCTGCTGCAATCTGCCAGCCAGATGATGGGCAGGTCAGTTTCACTTCCTGGGAAAAGGGCCGTAGATTGTTTTTGGGGACTTGTGGCTGGGAGTGTCCGTCTGGCTCCTGAAAATCCACAATACGCAGGATGGTTCCCAGACTCAAGGTGGCACCAGTGCCAAGTCGGGCTGGATTGTTAGAGGCAAGTGGCTCCTGCAATCTGCCAGCCAGAAGCGGGGCGGGTGAGTTTTCTTTGCCAGGGAAAAGGGCCGTGGATTGTGTTCGGGGGCCTGTGGCTGGGTGTGGCCGGATGGCTCCTGAAAATCCACGATACGCAGGATGGTTCCCAGATGAAAGTTGGCACCAGTTCCAAGTCGGGCTGGTTTGATAGAGGCAAGTGGCTCCTGCAATCTCCCAGCCAGAAGCGGGGTGGGTGAGTTTTGTTTGCCAGGGAAAAGGGCCGTGGTTTGTGTTCGGGGGCCTGGGGCTGGGAGTGGCCGGCTGGCTCCTGAAAATCCACGATACGCAGGATGGTTCCCAGATGAAAGGTGGCACCAGTGCCAAGTCGGGCTGGTTTGATAGAGGCAAGTGACTCCTGCAATCTGCCAGCCAGAAGATGGGCAGGTCTGTTTTAATTCCAGGGAACAGGGCCGTAGTGTTTGTTTGGGTACCTTTGGCTGGGAGTGGCCAGCTGGCTCCTGAAAATCCACAATACGCAGGATGGTTCCCAGATGAAAGGTGGCACCAGTTCCAAGTTGGGGTGGATTGATAGAGGCAAGTGCTTCCTCCAATCTGCCAGCCAGAAGATGGGAAGGTCAGTTTTAATTCCAGCAAAAGGGGCCGTAGTTTTTGTTTGGGGGCCTGTGGCTGGGAGTGGCGGGATGGATCCTGTAAATCCACAATACGCAGGATGGTTCCCAGATGAAAGGTGGCACCAGTGTCGAGTCGGGCTGGTTTGATATGGGGAAGTGGCTCCTGCAATCTTCCAGCCAGAAGCGGGGTGGGTTAGTTTGTTTGCAAGGGAAAAGGGCCGTAGTTTGTGTTCGGGCACCTGTGGCTGGGAGTGGCCGGCTGGCTCCTGAAAATCCACAATACGCAGGATGGTTCCCAGATGAAAGGTGGCACAAGTGCCGAGTCGGGCTGGTTTGATATGGGGAAGTGGCTCATGCAATTTGCCAGCCAGAAGCGGGTCGGGTGAGTTTTGTTTGCCAGGAAAAAGGGCCGTGGTTTGTGTTCGGGGGCCTGTGGCTGGGAGTGGCCGGCTGGCTCCTGAAAATCCACGATACGCAGGATGGTTCCCAGATGAAAGGTGGCACCAGTGCCGAGTCGGGCTGGATTGATAGAGGCAAGTGGCTCCTGCAATCTGCCAGCCAGATGACGGGCAGGTCAGTATTACTTCCAGGGAAAAGGACCGTAGTTTTTGTTTGGGGGCCTGTGGCTGGGAGTGGCCGGCTGGCTCCTGAAAATCCACGATACGCAGGATGGTTCCCAGATGAAAGGTAGCACCAGAGTCGAGTCGTTCTGGTTTGATAGAGGGAAGTGGCTCCTGCAATCTGCCAGCCAGAAGCGGGGCGGGTGAGTTTTCTTTGCCAGGGAAAAGGGCCGTGGTTTGTGTTCGGGGGCCTGTGGCTGGGAGTGGCCGGCTGGCTCCTGAAAATCCACGATACGCAGGATGGTTCCCAGATGAACAGTGGCACCAGTACCGAGTCGGCCTGGTTTGATATGGGGAAGTGGCTCCTGCAATCTGCCAGCCAGAAGCGGGGCGGGTGAGTTTTGTTTGCCAGGGAAAAGGGCTGTAGTTGGTGTTCGGGGGCCTGTGGCTGGGAGTGGCCGGCTGGCTCCTGAAAATCCACGATACGCAGGATGGTTCCCAGATGAAAAGTGGCACCAGTGCCAAGTCGGGCTGGTTTGATAGAGGCAACTGGCTCCTGCAATCTGCCAGCCAGATGACGGGCAGGTCAGTTTTACTTCCAGGGAAACGGGCCGTGGTTTGTGTTCGGGGGCCTGTGGCTGGGAGTGGCCGGCTGGCTCCTGAAAATCCACGATACGCCGGATGGTTCCCAGATGAAAGGTGGCACCAGTGCCAAGTTGGGCAGGTTTGATAGAGGGAAGTGGCTCCTGCAATCTGCCAGCCAGAAGCGGGGCGGGTGAGTTTTCTTTGCCAGGGAAAAGGGCCGTGGTTTGTGTTCGGGGGCCTGTGGCTGGGAGTGGCCGGCTGGCTCCTGAAAATCCACGATACGCAGGATGGTTCCCAGATGAAAGGTGGCACCAGTACCGAGTCGGGCTGGTTTGATATGGGGAAGTGGCTCCTGCAATCTGCCAGCCAGAAGCGGGGCGGGTGAGTTTTGTTTGCCAGGGAAAAGGGCCGTAGTTTGTGTTCGGGGGCCTGTGGCTGGGAGTGGCCGGCTGGCTCCTGAAAATCCACGATACGCAGGATGGTTCCCAGATGAAAGGTGGCACAAGTGCCAAGTTGGGCAGGTTTGATATTACCAAGTGGCTGCTGCAATGTGCCAGCTAGATGATGGGCAGGTCAGGTTTACTTCCCGGGAAAAGGGCCGTAAATTGTGTTCGGGGTCCTGTGGCTGGGAGTGGCCGGCTGGCTCCTGAAAATCCACGATACGCAGGATGGTTCCCAGATGAAAGGTGGCACCAGTACCGAGTCGGGCTGGTTTGATAGAGGCAGGTGGCTCCTGCAATCTGCCAGCCAGATGACGGGCAGGTCAGTTTTACTTCCAGGGAAAAGGGCCGTAGATTTTGTTTGGAGGCCTGTGGCTGGGAGTGGCCGGCTGGCTCGTGAAAATCCACGATACGCAGGATGGCTCCCAGTCCCAAGGTGGCAGCAGGGCCAAGTCGGGCTGGTTTGATAGAGGCAAGTGGCCCCTGCAATCTGCTAGCCGGAAGCAAGGCGGGTGAGTTTTCTTTGCCAGGGAAAAGGGCCGTAGTTTGTGTTTGGGGGCCTGTGGCTGGGAGTGGCCGGCTGGCTCCTGAAAATCCACGATACGCTGGATGGCTCCCAGACCCAAGGTGGCAGCAGTGCCAGGTCGGGCTGGTTTGATAGAGGGAAGTGGCTCCTGCAATCTCCCAGCCAGAAGCGGGGTGGGTGAGTTTTGTTTTCCAGGGAAAAGGGCCGTGGTTTGTGTTCGGGGGCCTGTGGCTGGGAGTGGCCGGCTGGCTCCTGAAAATCCACGATACGCAGGATGGTTCCCAGATGAAAGGTG
Source organism: Zonotrichia albicollis (assembly GCF_047830755.1). Classification (NCBI taxonomy): domain Eukaryota; kingdom Metazoa; phylum Chordata; class Aves; order Passeriformes; family Passerellidae; genus Zonotrichia; species Zonotrichia albicollis. The sequence continues at coordinate 5,299,186 of NC_133851.1, forward strand.
GCACCAGTGCCGAGTCGGGCTGGATTGATAGAGGCAAGTGGCTCCTGCAATCTGCCAGCCAGAAGCGGAGTGGGTTAGTTTTGTTTGCAAGGGAAAAGTGCCGTGGTTTGAGTTTGAGGGCCTGTGGCTGCGAGTGTCCGGCTGGCTCCTGAAAATCCACGATACGCAGGATGGTTCCCAGATGAAAGGTGGCACCAGTGCCAAGTTGGGCTGGATTGATAGAGCCAAGTTGTTCCTGCAATCTGCCAGCCAGATGATGGGAAGGTCAGTTTCAATTCCAGGGAAAAGGGCCGTAGTATTTGTTTGGAGACCTGTGGCTGGGAGTGGCCTGCTGGCTCCTGAAAATCCACGATGCACAGTATGATTCCCAGATGAAAGGTGGCACCAGTGCCGAGTCGGGCAGGTTTGATATTACCAAGTGGCTGCTGCAATGTGCCAGCTGGATGATGGGCAGGTCAGTTTCACTTCCTGGGAAAAGGGCCGTAGATTGTTTTTGGGGACTTGTGGCTGGGAGTGTCCGGCTGGCTCCTGAAAATCCACGATACGCAGGATGGTTCCCAGACTCAAGGTGGCACCAGTGCCAAGTCGGGCTGGATTGTTAGAGGCAAGTGGCTCCTGCAATCTGCCAGCCAGAAGCGGGGAGGTTAAGTTTTGTTTGCCAGGGAAAAGGGCCGTGGATTGTGTTCGGGGGCCTGTGGCTGGGAGTGGCCGGCTGGCTCCTGAAAATCCACGATACGCAGGATGGTTCCCAGATGAAAGGTGGCACCAGTTCCAAGTTGGGGTGGATTGATAGAGGCAAGTGCTTCCTCCAATCTGCCAGCCAGAAGATGGGAAGGTCAGTTTTAATTCCAGCAAAAGGGGCCGTAGTTTTTGTTTGGGGGCCTGTGGCTGGGAGTGGCCGGATGGCTCCTGTAAATCCACAATACGCAGGATGGTTCCCAGATGAAAGGTGGCACCAGTGTCGAGTCGGGCTGGTTTGATATGGGGAAGTGGCTCCTGCAATCTTCCAGCCAGAAGCGGGGTGGATTAGTTTGTTTGCAAGTGAAAAGGGCCGTGGTTTGTGTTCGGGGGCCTGTGGCTGGGAGTGGCCGGCTGGCTCCTGAAAATCCACGATACGCAGGATGGTTCCCAGATGAAAGGTAGCACCAGTGTCGAGTCGTGCTGGTTTGATAGAGGGAAGTGGCTCCTGCAATCTGCCAGCCAGAAGCGGGGCGGGTGAGTTTTCTTTGCCAGGGAAATGGGCCGTGGTTTGTGTTCGGGGGCCTGTGGCTGGGAGTGGCCGGCTGGCTCCTGAAAATCCACGATACGCAGGATGGTTCCCAGATGAAAGGTGGCACCAGTACCGAGTCGGCCTGGTTTGATATGGGGAAGTGGCTCCTGCAATCTGCCAGCCAGAAGCGGGGCGGGTGAGTTTTGTTTGCCAGGGAAAAGGGCCGTAGTTTGTGTTCGGGGGCCTGTGGCTGGGAGTGGCCGGCTGGCTCCTGAAAATCCACGATACGCAGGATGGTTCCCAGATGAAAGGTTGCACCAGTGCCAAGTCGGGCTGGTTTGATAGAGGCAAGTGGCTCCTGCAATCTGCCAGCCAGATGACGGGCAGGTCAGTTTTACTTCCAGGGAAACGGGCCGTGGTTTTTGTTCGGGGGCCTGTGGCTGGGAGTGGCCGGCTGGCTCCTGAAAATCCACAATACGCTAAATGGCTCCCAGACCCAGGGTGGCACCAGTGCCAAGTTTGGCAGGTTTGATATTACCAAGTGGCTGCTGCAATGTGCCAACTAGATGATGGGCAGGTCAGATTTACTTCCCGGGAAAATTGCCGTGGTTTGTGTTCGGGGGCCTTTGGCTGGGAGTGGCCGCCTGGCGCCTGAAAATCCACCATGCACAGGGTGGTTCCCAGATGAAATGTGGCACCAGTGCCAAGTCGGGCTGGTTTGATAGTACACAGTGGCTCCTGCCATCTACCATCCAGAAGAGGGGCATCTCAGTTTTTTTTCCACGGGAAAGGGCCGTGGTTTGTGTTCAGGGGCCTGGGTCTAGGAGTGGCCGGCTGGCTCCTGAAAATCCACCATAGCTTGTAGATTCACTAGGACATGCAAGAAATGAGAGCACAAGAAGAGAGTACACAAGAAGACAGTACAATCTCCTTTTTTCTGAAACACTCTAGCGATCAAATTGAACACAAATCCTCCTGGGCTAGTTCTTGCAAAAGCCTAGGAGTTCTTTTTGGGTTCATACAACTGGAATATTTAGCTTTGGATCACAGAAGAATGCAGGTGACAAAACGAGGCCTTTAAGTCACATCCAGTATGAAGCAGTATGAAAGAAGGAAGCAGCTGAGAGTGCCAACCCTGCTAGGTAATCTCAGTATTCCTCTTGACATTAGCAGAAATTTGAAATGAGTCTCTGAAAATGACAAAGGAGGCAGAAGAAAAGGGAGCGATGACTCCTCTTGCATAGTGTTTCCTAACAGGGATCTTCAAAATGTAAAGATTGTATCATCCTTTCAACTGAAGGAAGGTATGAAAACAACAAGAAGGAAATGGCATCACATGCTAGAAAGATTCTGGGCAGTGTACTTCTAGACAGAAAGGCCACTGATGGATAACCAACTAAACTGGCACCAATGCAGCAGCATTGTACTAAAGCCAGAAATATCCAGCGCTTCACTCTCTGCCATTCCATTCAGATGCACACAGCAGCTCTGCAACAGTCCTACTGATCATCTCCTTGGCAAACTTGGAGTTGAGGGTCCGTGGTGAAGCAGAGTCCCCAGCAAGATGCAAAGGAGAGCTGCTTTCTTGCAACTTTGCCTTTATCAGTTCCATAGCTTTAAGCCATAACAAACACCATTCAACCAACCACCATACACCAGGCTTTGAACACACTTGTTGATCTACCTCTAAATCAGCTGCCTCACCTTCCCACAGTCCTTTTCTACTTAGCCAATGGAATGGGCCTCAGCCCAAGGCCTTCCTTTTGTAAGTTTCTAGCTAGATGCAGCAGCAAACCACTACTTTCTTCTGTGCCAAGACTTCAGGTAGACGATTTGCATCTGCCCTTCCAGTGAAACCTAACAGGGAGAGAAAAGCCTCCCACAGATGTTCAGTCATTCCATTAGCTACTCAGGCCAAATCAAAAGAAAAGCACGCTATGGGTTTGTGTACTTGCTCCTACACAACACCTGCTGCCCTCTGACAATCAACTAGCAGAAAACCAGCAAAATTGAGACTTGAGGCAAACAACCCTTTGAAGGGAATAATGATGTGAGCAATTAAGACAACACATTTCCAGGCTACCGAGATACTTGAAATGTCAGCAAAGGCTGGAGACCAAAGGCTGAACTAATAGGGAAAGGGTAAAAGAATCCCAAGAAAAACATGACCGAAGGTTAAAACAATTCCAAGAAAAACATAGGCAACTGACCTGTTGAAGCCTTCAGGAAATCAGCGGCCGCTGATTTACATAGGCCATTCAAGTTAATTGACCCGTGCACCTTCCACCCCTTTTTCACCTTTCGGCACCACAGGGTGAATTGTGAGCATGAAATCACAATTCCTTGGATTCTCTTCTTGACTTGACGAGAGAAATTCAGCAACTGAAGTACCTGTTACTGATGAGATACCCAGGAAGACCAAGTTGACACATTTCATTTTGTTCAAACACAGCTAGCAAACCTAAGGGGACAAGGCTGGCTTCTTTTCATGACAATTTTCTTGTTTTACAACCTGCTCTGATCCTGGTGAAACTTTTTCATTAGCTTCTCTCTAAAAGCAAAAAGTCCAGTTCACTGTCCCGTCCTACTGCTGCAAGTAAACCATTTGCATTGCCAAGACCAAAAGCGGAATTGGAAGGTACAGAGACCCCGGGAGCTATGAGCAGATACGGGGCACATGACGTCAGAAGCCGCCGTCTACAGTGCACTGTGACCGGCACAATCGCCTTTGCGCGAAGAAGCCGCTTCTTCGCCTCCGGAAGCCGGAGAGAGCGGCTGCCTCTGAAAGCTGAAGAATGAAGCTGCACAACACTGGGATAGTGTGCACAGTTTGCATACTGATAGAAAACAGTACCTTACTACTGTCCTACCTATTCCAAACACATGAACATTCTGTTGGAAAGTGTTTTGGACAACTTTCCTTTTCATCCTGCAAAACACTCTGCAGCTTCGCTGCAACATGTAAAACACCATGGGAGATGTTTTCTGTGCAGGCAGAGTTTTTCCTTGCCAGACATAGTGCAAAACATCTTTGCAATGATGTAGACCACAAAAGACGCTGAAGACGAAGGTACGGATGTCCCCGGAGCTAAGCGCCGGTCCCGGGAACATTTAGTCAGAAGCCGCCGCACTTTAGAGCACTGTGACCGGTACAATCGCCTTTGCGCGAAGAAACCGCGTCCTCGCATCCGGAAGCCGAAGAGAGCAGCAGCTTCGGAAAAGTGAGAATGAAGCTGCACAACACTGGGATAGTGTGCGCAGCTTGCAAACTGATAGAAAACAGTACCTTACCACTGTCCTACCTTTTCCAAACACATGAACATTCGATTGGAAGGTGTTTTCAACAACTTTCTTTTTCTTTTCGTGCAAAACACTCTGCAGACTTCTCTGCAACATGTACAACACGATGGGAGATGTTTTCAGCCCTGACCCAGATTCTCCTTGCCAGACATAGTGGAAAGCATTTTTGCAATGATGTAGACCACAAAAGTCCCGAAAGATGAAATACGGGGCTCCCCGGAGCTAAGCGCCGGTCCCCGGCACATTTTGGTAGAAGCCGCAACCCTGGAGTGCACTGGGACCGGTACAATCGCCTTTGCGCGAAGAAGCTGCTTCTTCGCCTCCGGGAGCCGGAGAGACCAGTAGCTACGGAAAGGTGAAGAATGAAGCTGCACAATACTGGGATAGTGTGCAGAGCTTCCAAATTGATCCAAATCAGTACCTTACCACTGTCCTACCTTTTCCAAACACATGAACATTCGATTGGAAGGTTTTCAACAACTTTCTTTTTCATCGTGCAAAACACTCAGCAAACCTCTCTGCAACATGGCAAACACCATGGAGGATGTTTTCTGTGCAGGCACAGTTTCTCCTTGCCAGACATAGTGGAAAGGATTTCTGCAATGATGTAGACCCAAAAGTCCCGAAAGAAGAAGGTACGGATGTCCCCGGAGCTAAGCGCCGGTCCCGGGCACATTTCGTCAGAAGCCGCCGCCCTGCGGAGCACTGTGAGCGGCACAATCGCCTTTGCGCGAAGAAGCCTCCTCTTCGTCTCCGGGGGCCGGAGGGAGCGGCTGCTTTCGGAAGGTGAAGAATGAAGCTGAACAACACTGGGATAGTGTGCGCAGCTTGCAAACTGATCCAAAACAGTACCTTACCACTCTCTTACCTTTTCCAAACACATGAATATTCGGTTGGAAGGTGTTTTGGACAACTTTGTTTTTCATCGTGCAAAACACTCTGCAAACCTCTCTGTAACATGTCAAACACCATGGGCGATGTTTTCTGTGCAGTCAGAGTTTCTCCTTGCCAGACATAGTGGAAAAGATTTTTGCAATGATGTGGACCACAAAAGTTCTGAAAGAAGAAGGTACGGATGTCCCCGGAGCTAAGCGCCGGTCCCGGGCACATTTCGGAAGAAGCCGCCGCACTGGAGTGCACTGTGAGCGGCACAATCGCCTTTGCGCGAAGAAGCCGCCTCTTCGTCTCCGGGGGCCGGAGAGAGCGGCTGCTTTCGGAAGGTGAAGAATGAAGCTGAACAACACTGGGATAGTGTGCGCAGCTAGCAAACTGATCCAAAACAGTACCTTACCACTCTCTTACCTTTTCCAAACACATGAATATTCGGTTGGAAGGTGTTTTGGACAACTTTGTTTTTCATCGTGCAAAACACTCTGCAAACCTCTCTGTAACATGTCAAACACCATGGGCGATGTTTTCTGTGCAGGCAGAGTTTTTCCTTGCCAGACATAGTGGAAAAGATCTTTGCAATGATGTAGACCACAAAAGACGCTGAAGACGAAGGTACGGGTGTCCCCGGAGCTAAGCGCCGGTCCCGGGAACATTTCGTCAGAAGCCGCCGCACTTTAGAGCACTGTGACCGGTACAATCGCCTTTGCGCGAAGAAGCCGCCTCTTCGCCTCCGGAAGCCGGAGAGAGCAGCAGCTTCGGAAAAGTGAGAATGAAGCTGCACAACGCTGGGATAGTGTGCGCAGCTTGCAAACTGATAGAAAACAGTACCTTACCACTGTCCTACCTTTTCCAAACACATGAACATTCGATTGGAAGGTGTTTTCAACAACTTTCTTTTTCTTTTCGTGCAAAACACTCTGCAGACTTCTCTGCAACATGTACAACACGATGGGAGATGTTTTCAGCCCTGACCCAGATTCTCCTTGCCAGACATAGTGGAAAGCATTTTTGCAATGATGTAGACCACAAAAGTCCTGAAAGATGAAATACGGAGCTCCCCGGAGTAAGCGCCGGTCCCCAGCACATTTTGGTAGAAGCCGCAACCCTGGAGTGCACTGGGACCGGTACAATCGCCTTTGCGCGAAGAAGCCGCTTCTTCGCCTCCGGGAGCCGGAGAGACCAGTAGCTACGGAAAGGTGAAGAATGAAGCTGCACAATACTGGGATAGTGTGCAGAGCTTCCAAACTGATCCAAAACAGTACCTTACCACTCTCCTACATTTCCAAACAAATGAACGTTCGATTGAAAGGTTTTCAACAACTTTCATCGTGCAAAACACTCAGCAAACCTCTCTGCAACAAGTCAAACACCATGGAGGATGTTTTCTGTGCAGGCAGAGTTTCTCCTTGCCAGACATAGTGGAAAGGATTTCTGCAATGATGTAGACCCAAAAGTCCCGAAAGAAGAAGGTACGGATGTCCCCGGAGCTAAGCGCCGGTCCCGGGCACATTTCGTCAGAAGCCGCCGCCCTGCGGAGCACTGTGAGCGGCACAATCGCCTTTGCGCGAAGAAGCCTCCTCTTCGTCTCCGGGGGCCGGAGAGAGCGGCTGCTTTCGGAAGGTGAAGAATGAAGCTGAACAACACTGGGATAGTGTGCGCAGCTTGCAAACTGATAGAAAACAGTACCTTACCACTTTCCTACCTTTTCCAAACACATGAATATTCGGTTGGAAGGTGTTTTGGACACCTTTCTTTTTCATCGTGCAAAACACTCAGCAAACCTCTCTGCAACATGTACAACACGATGGGAGATGTTTTCAGCCCTGACCCAGGTTCTCCTTGCCAGACATAGTGGAAAGCATTTTTGCAATGATGTAGACCACAAAAGTCCCGAAAGATGAAATACGGAGCTCCCCGGAGCTAAGCGCCGGTCCCGGGAACATTTTGGTAGAAGCCGCAACCCTGGAGTGCACTACGACCGGTACAATCGCCTTTGCGCAAAGAAGCAGCTTCTTCGCCTCCGGGAGCCGGAGAGACCAGTAGCTACGGAAAGGTGAAGAATGAAGCTGCAAAACACTGGGATAGTGTCCACAGCTTACAAACTGATCCACAACAGTACCTTACCACTGTCCTACATTTCCAAACACATGAACATTCGATTGGAAGGTGTTTTGGACAACTTTGTTTTTCTTCTTGCAAAACACTCTGCAATCCTCTCCGCAACATGTCAAACACCATGGAAGATGTTTTCTGTGCAGTCAGAATTTCTCCTTGCCAGACATAGTGGAAAAGATTTTTGCAATGATGTGGACCACAAAAGTTCTGAAAGAAGAAGGTACGGATGTCCCCGGAGCTAAGCGCCGGTCCCGGGCACATTTCGAAAGAAGCCGCCGCACTGGAGTGCACTGTGAGCGGCACAATCGCCTTTGCGCGAAGAAGCCACTTCTTCGCCTTCGGGAGCCGGAGAGACCAGTAGCTTCGGAAAGTGAAGAATGAAGCTGCACAACACTGGGATAGTGTGCACAGCTTAGCTTGCAAACTGATCCAAAACGATACCTTACCACTCTCCTACCTTTTCCAAACACATGAATATTCGGTTGGAAGGTGTTTTGGACAACTTTCTTTTTAATCGTGCAAAACACTCAGCAAACCTCTCTGCAACAAGTTAAACACCATGGAGGATGTTTTCTGTGCAGGCACAGTTTCTCCATGCCAGACATAGTGGAAAAGATTTTTGCAATGATGTAGACCCAAAAGTCCCGAAAGAAGAAGGTACGGATGTCCCCGGAGGTAAGCGCCGGTCCCGGGCACATTTCGAAAGAAGCCGCCGCACTGGAGTGCACTGTGAGCGGCACAATCGCCTTTGCGCGAAGAAGCCGCCTCTTCGTCTCCGGGGGCCGGAGAGAGCGGCTGCTTTCGGAAGCTGAAGAATGAAGCTGAACAACACTGGGATAGTGTGCGCAGCTTGCAAACTGATCCAAAACAGTACCTTACCACTTTCCTACCTTTTCCAAACACATGAACATTCTGTTGGAAAGTGTTTTTGACAACTTTCCTTTTCATCCTGCAAAACACTCTGCAGACTTCGCTGCAACATGTAAAACACCATGGGAGATGTTTTCTGTGCAGGCAGAGTTTTTCCTTGCCAGACATAGTGGAAAGGATCTTTGCAATGATGTAGACCACAAAAGACGCTGAAGACGAAGGTACGGGTGTCCCCGGAGCTAAGCGCCGGTCCCGGGAACATTTAGTCAGAAGCCGCCGCACTTTAGAGCACTGTGACCGGTACAATCGCCTTTGCGCGAAGAAGCCGCCTCTTCGCCTCCGGAAGCCGGAGAGAGCAGCAGCTTCAGAAAAGTGAGAATGAAGCTGCACAACGCTGGGATAGTGTGCGCAGCTTGCAAACTGATAGAAAACAGTACCTTACCACTGTCCTACCTTTTCCAAACACATGAACATTCGATTGGAAGGTGTTTTCAACAACTTTCTTTTTCTTTTCGTGCAAAACACTCTGCAGACTTCTCTGCAACATGTACAACACGATGGGAGATGTTTTCAGCCCTGACCCAGATTCTCCTTGCCAGACATAGTGGAAAGCATTTTTGCAATGATGTAGACCACAAAAGTCCCGAAAGATGAAATACGGAGCTCCCCGGAGTAAGCGCCGGTCCCCGGCACATTTTGGTAGAAGCCGCAACACTGGAGTGCACTGGGACCAATACAATCGCCTTTGCGCGAAGAAGCCGCTTCTTCGCCTCCGGGAGCCGGAGAGACCAGTAGCTACGGAAAGGTGAAGAATGAAGCTGCACAATACTGGGATAGTGTGCACAGCTTGCAAACTGATCCAAAACAGTACCTTACCACTCTCCTACATTTCCAAACAAATGAACGTTCGATTGAAAGGTTTTCAACAACGTTCATCGTGCAAAACACTCAGCAAACCTCTCTGCAACAAGTCAAACACCATGGAGGATGTTTTCTGTGCAGGCAGAGTTTCTCCTTGCCAGACATAGTGGAAAGGATTTCTGCAATGATGTAGACCCAAAAGTCCCGAAAGAAGAAGGTACGGATGTCCCCGGAGCTAAGCGCCGGTCCCGGGCACATTTCGTCAGAAGCCGCCGCCCTGCGGAGCACTGTGAGCGGCACAATCGCCTTTGCGCGAAGAAGCCTCCTCTTCGTCTCCGGGGGCCGGAGAGAGCGGCTGCTTTCGGAAGGTGAAGAATGAAGCTGAACAACACTGGGATAGTGTGCGCAGCTTGCAAACTGATAGAAAACAGTACCTTACCACTTTCCTACCTTTTCCAAACACATGAATATTCGGTTGGAAGGTGTTTTGGACACCTTTCTTTTTCATCGTGCAAAACACTCAGCAAACCTCTCTGCAACATGTACAACACGATGGGAGATGTTTTCAGCCCTGACCCAGGTTCTCCTTGCCAGACATAGTGGAAAGCATTTTTGCAATGATGTAGACCACAAAAGTCCCGAAAGATGAAATACGGAGCTCCCCGGAGCTAAGCGCCGGTCCCGGGAACATTTTGGTAGAAGCCGCAACCCTGGAGTGCACTACGACCGGTACAATCGCCTTTGCGCAAAGAAGCAGCTTCTTCGCCTCCGGGAGCCGGAGAGACCAGTAGCTACGGAAAGGTGAAGAATGAAGCTGCAAAACACTGGGATAGTGTCCACAGCTTACAAACTGATCCACAACAGTACCTTACCACTGTCCTACATTTCCAAACACATGAACATTCGATTGGAAGGTGTTTTGGACAACTTTGTTTTTCTTCTTGCAAAACACTCTGCAATCCTCTCCGCAACATGTCAAACACCATGGAAGATGTTTTCTGTGCAGTCAGAATTTCTCCTTGCCAGACATAGTGGAAAAGATTTTTGCAATGATGTGGACCACAAAAGTTCTGAAAGAAGAAGGTACGGATGTCCCCGGAGCTAAGCGCCGGTCCCGGGAACATTTAGTCAGAAGCCGCCGCACTTTAGAGCACTGTGACCGGTACAATCGCCTTTGCGCGAAGAAACCGCGTCCTCGCATCCGGAAGCCGAAGAGAGCAGCAGCTTCGGAAAAGTGAGAATGAAGCTGCACAACACTGGGATAGTGTGCGCAGCTTGCAAACTGATAGAAAACAGTACCTTACCACTGTCCTACCTTTTCCAAACACATGAACATTCGATTGGAAGGTGTTTTCAACAACTTTCTTTTTCTTTTCGTGCAAAACACTCTGCAGACTTCTCTGCAACATGTACAACACGATGGGAGATGTTTTCAGCCCTGACCCAGATTCTCCTTGCCAGACATAGTGGAAAGCATTTTTGCAATGATGTAGACCACAAAAGTCCCGAAAGATGAAATACGGGGCTCCCCGGAGCTAAGCGCCGGTCCCCGGCACATTTTGGTAGAAGCCGCAACCCTGGAGTGCACTGGGACCGGTACAATCGCCTTTGCGCGAAGAAGCTGCTTCTTCGCCTCCGGGAGCCGGAGAGACCAGTAGCTACGGAAAGGTGAAGAATGAAGCTGCACAATACTGGGATAGTGTGCAGAGCTTCCAAATTGATCCAAATCAGTACCTTACCACTGTCCTACCTTTTCCAAACACATGAACATTCGATTGGAAGGTTTTCAACAACTTTCTTTTTCATCGTGCAAAACACTCAGCAAACCTCTCTGCAACATGGCAAACACCATGGAGGATGTTTTCTGTGCAGGCACAGTTTCTCCTTGCCAGACATAGTGGAAAGGATTTCTGCAATGATGTAGACCCAAAAGTCCCGAAAGAAGAAGGTACGGATGTCCCCGGAGCTAAGCGCCGGTCCCGGGCACATTTCGTCAGAAGCCGCCGCCCTGCGGAGCACTGTGAGCGGCACAATCGCCTTTGCGCGAAGAAGCCTCCTCTTCGTCTCCGGGGGCCGGAGGGAGCGGCTGCTTTCGGAAGGTGAAGAATGAAGCTGAACAACACTGGGATAGTGTGCGCAGCTTGCAAACTGATCCAAAACAGTACCTTACCACTCTCTTACCTTTTCCAAACACATGAATATTCGGTTGGAAGGTGTTTTGGACAACTTTGTTTTTCATCGTGCAAAACACTCTGCAAACCTCTCTGTAACATGTCAAACACCATGGGCGATGTTTTCTGTGCAGTCAGAGTTTCTCCTTGCCAGACATAGTGGAAAAGATTTTTGCAATGATGTGGACCACAAAAGTTCTGAAAGAAGAAGGTACGGATGTCCCCGGAGCTAAGCGCCGGTCCCGGGCACATTTCGGAAGAAGCCGCCGCACTGGAGTGCACTGTGAGCGGCACAATCGCCTTTGCGCGAAGAAGCCGCCTCTTCGTCTCCGGGGGCCGGAGAGAGCGGCTGCTTTCGGAAGGTGAAGAATGAAGCTGAACAACACTGGGATAGTGTGCGCAGCTAGCAAACTGATCCAAAACAGTACCTTACCACTCTCTTACCTTTTCCAAACACATGAATATTCGGTTGGAAGGTGTTTTGGACAACTTTGTTTTTCATCGTGCAAAACACTCTGCAAACCTCTCTGTAACATGTCAAACACCATGGGCGATGTTTTCTGTGCAGGCAGAGTTTTTCCTTGCCAGACATAGTGGAAAAGATCTTTGCAATGATGTAGACCACAAAAGACGCTGAAGACGAAGGTACGGGTGTCCCCGGAGCTAAGCGCCGGTCCCGGGAACATTTCGTCAGAAGCCGCCGCACTTTAGAGCACTGTGACCGGTACAATCGCCTTTGCGCGAAGAAGCCGCCTCTTCGCCTCCGGAAGCCGGAGAGAGCAGCAGCTTCGGAAAAGTGAGAATGAAGCTGCACAACGCTGGGATAGTGTGCGCAGCTTGCAAACTGATAGAAAACAGTACCTTACCACTGTCCTACCTTTTCCAAACACATGAACATTCGATTGGAAGGTGTTTTCAACAACTTTCTTTTTCTTTTCGTGCAAAACACTCTGCAGACTTCTCTGCAACATGTACAACACGATGGGAGATGTTTTCAGCCCTGACCCAGATTCTCCTTGCCAGACATAGTGGAAAGCATTTTTGCAATGATGTAGACCACAAAAGTCCTGAAAGATGAAATACGGAGCTCCCCGGAGTAAGCGCCGGTCCCCAGCACATTTTGGTAGAAGCCGCAACCCTGGAGTGCACTGGGACCGGTACAATCGCCTTTGCGCGAAGAAGCCGCTTCTTCGCCTCCGGGAGCCGGAGAGACCAGTAGCTACGGAAAGGTGAAGAATGAAGCTGCACAATACTGGGATAGTGTGCAGAGCTTCCAAACTGATCCAAAACAGTACCTTACCACTCTCCTACATTTCCAAACAAATGAACGTTCGATTGAAAGGTTTTCAACAACTTTCATCGTGCAAAACACTCAGCAAACCTCTCTGCAACAAGTCAAACACCATGGAGGATGTTTTCTGTGCAGGCAGAGTTTCTCCTTGCCAGACATAGTGGAAAGGATTTCTGCAATGATGTAGACCCAAAAGTCCCGAAAGAAGAAGGTACGGATGTCCCCGGAGCTAAGCGCCGGTCCCGGGCACATTTCGTCAGAAGCCGCCGCCCTGCGGAGCACTGTGAGCGGCACAATCGCCTTTGCGCGAAGAAGCCTCCTCTTCGTCTCCGGGGGCCGGAGAGAGCGGCTGCTTTCGGAAGGTGAAGAATGAAGCTGAACAACACTGGGATAGTGTGCGCAGCTTGCAAACTGATAGAAAACAGTACCTTACCACTTTCCTACCTTTTCCAAACACATGAATATTCGGTTGGAAGGTGTTTTGGACACCTTTCTTTTTCATCGTGCAAAACACTCAGCAAACCTCTCTGCAACATGTACAACACGATGGGAGATGTTTTCAGCCCTGACCCAGGTTCTCCTTGCCAGACATAGTGGAAAGCATTTTTGCAATGATGTAGACCACAAAAGTCCCGAAAGATGAAATACGGAGCTCCCCGGAGCTAAGCGCCGGTCCCGGGAACATTTTGGTAGAAGCCGCAACCCTGGAGTGCACTACGACCGGTACAATCGCCTTTGCGCAAAGAAGCAGCTTCTTCGCCTCCGGGAGCCGGAGAGACCAGTAGCTACGGAAAGGTGAAGAATGAAGCTGCAAAACACTGGGATAGTGTCCACAGCTTACAAACTGATCCACAACAGTACCTTACCACTGTCCTACATTTCCAAACACATGAACATTCGATTGGAAGGTGTTTTGGACAACTTTGTTTTTCTTCTTGCAAAACACTCTGCAATCCTCTCCGCAACATGTCAAACACCATGGAAGATGTTTTCTGTGCAGTCAGAATTTCTCCTTGCCAGACATAGTGGAAAAGATTTTTGCAATGATGTGGACCACAAAAGTTCTGAAAGAAGAAGGTACGGATGTCCCCGGAGCTAAGCGCCGGTCCCGGGCACATTTCGAAAGAAGCCGCCGCACTGGAGTGCACTGTGAGCGGCACAATCGCCTTTGCGCGAAGAAGCCACTTCTTCGCCTTCGGGAGCCGGAGAGACCAGTAGCTTCGGAAAGTGAAGAATGAAGCTGCACAACACTGGGATAGTGTGCACAGCTTAGCTTGCAAACTGATCCAAAACGATACCTTACCACTCTCCTACCTTTTCCAAACACATGAATATTCGGTTGGAAGGTGTTTTGGACAACTTTCTTTTTAATCGTGCAAAACACTCAGCAAACCTCTCTGCAACAAGTTAAACACCATGGAGGATGTTTTCTGTGCAGGCACAGTTTCTCCATGCCAGACATAGTGGAAAAGATTTTTGCAATGATGTAGACCCAAAAGTCCCGAAAGAAGAAGGTACGGATGTCCCCGGAGGTAAGCGCCGGTCCCGGGCACATTTCGAAAGAAGCCGCCGCACTGGAGTGCACTGTGAGCGGCACAATCGCCTTTGCGCGAAGAAGCCGCCTCTTCGTCTCCGGGGGCCGGAGAGAGCGGCTGCTTTCGGAAGCTGAAGAATGAAGCTGAACAACACTGGGATAGTGTGCGCAGCTTGCAAACTGATCCAAAACAGTACCTTACCACTTTCCTACCTTTTCCAAACACATGAACATTCTGTTGGAAAGTGTTTTTGACAACTTTCCTTTTCATCCTGCAAAACACTCTGCAGACTTCGCTGCAACATGTAAAACACCATGGGAGATGTTTTCTGTGCAGGCAGAGTTTTTCCTTGCCAGACATAGTGGAAAGGATCTTTGCAATGATGTAGACCACAAAAGACGCTGAAGACGAAGGTACGGGTGTCCCCGGAGCTAAGCGCCGGTCCCGGGAACATTTAGTCAGAAGCCGCCGCACTTTAGAGCACTGTGACCGGTACAATCGCCTTTGCGCGAAGAAGCCGCCTCTTCGCCTCCGGAAGCCGGAGAGAGCAGCAGCTTCAGAAAAGTGAGAATGAAGCTGCACAACGCTGGGATAGTGTGCGCAGCTTGCAAACTGATAGAAAACAGTACCTTACCACTGTCCTACCTTTTCCAAACACATGAACATTCGATTGGAAGGTGTTTTCAACAACTTTCTTTTTCTTTTCGTGCAAAACACTCTGCAGACTTCTCTGCAACATGTACAACACGATGGGAGATGTTTTCAGCCCTGACCCAGATTCTCCTTGCCAGACATAGTGGAAAGCATTTTTGCAATGATGTAGACCACAAAAGTCCCGAAAGATGAAATACGGAGCTCCCCGGAGTAAGCGCCGGTCCCCGGCACATTTTGGTAGAAGCCGCAACACTGGAGTGCACTGGGACCGGTACAATCGCCTTTGCGCGAAGAAGCCGCTTCTTCGCCTCCGGGAGCCGGAGAGACCAGTAGCTACGGAAAGGTGAAGAATGAAGCTGCACAATACTGGGATAGTGTGCACAGCTTGCAAACTGATCCAAAACAGTACCTTACCACTCTCCTACATTTCCAAACAAATGAACGTTCGATTGAAAGGTTTTCAACAACGTTCATCGTGCAAAACACTCAGCAAACCTCTCTGCAACAAGTCAAACACCATGGAGGATGTTTTCTGTGCAGGCAGAGTTTCTCCTTGCCAGACATAGTGGAAAGGATTTCTGCAATGATGTAGACCCAAAAGTCCCGAAAGAAGAAGGTACGGATGTCCCCGGAGCTAAGCGCCGGTCCCGGGCACATTTCGTCAGAAGCCGCCGCCCTGCGGAGCACTGTGAGCGGCACAATCGCCTTTGCGCGAAGAAGCCTCCTCTTCGTCTCCGGGGGCCGGAGAGAGCGGCTGCTTTCGGAAGGTGAAGAATGAAGCTGAACAACACTGGGATAGTGTGCGCAGCTTGCAAACTGATAGAAAACAGTACCTTACCACTTTCCTACCTTTTCCAAACACATGAATATTCGGTTGGAAGGTGTTTTGGACACCTTTCTTTTTCATCGTGCAAAACACTCAGCAAACCTCTCTGCAACATGTACAACACGATGGGAGATGTTTTCAGCCCTGACCCAGGTTCTCCTTGCCAGACATAGTGGAAAGCATTTTTGCAATGATGTAGACCACAAAAGTCCCGAAAGATGAAATACGGAGCTCCCCGGAGCTAAGCGCCGGTCCCGGGAACATTTTGGTAGAAGCCGCAACCCTGGAGTGCACTACGACCGGTACAATCGCCTTTGCGCAAAGAAGCAGCTTCTTCGCCTCCGGGAGCCGGAGAGACCAGTAGCTACGGAAAGGTGAAGAATGAAGCTGCAAAACACTGGGATAGTGTCCACAGCTTACAAACTGATCCACAACAGTACCTTACCACTGTCCTACATTTCCAAACACATGAACATTCGATTGGAAGGTGTTTTGGACAACTTTGTTTTTCTTCTTGCAAAACACTCTGCAATCCTCTCCGCAACATGTCAAACACCATGGAAGATGTTTTCTGTGCAGTCAGAATTTCTCCTTGCCAGACATAGTGGAAAAGATTTTTGCAATGATGTGGACCACAAAAGTTCTGAAAGAAGAAGGTACGGATGTCCCCGGAGCTAAGCGCCGGTCCCGGGCACATTTCGAAAGAAGCCGCCGCACTGGAGTGCACTGTGAGCGGCACAATCGCCTTTGCGCGAAGAAGCCACTTCTTCGCCTTCGGGAGCCGGAGAGACCAGTAGCTTCGGAAAGTGAAGAATGAAGCTGCACAACACTGGGATAGTGTGCACAGCTTAGCTTGCAAACTGATCCAAAACGATACCTTACCACTCTCCTACCTTTTCCAAACACATGAATATTCGGTTGGAAGGTGTTTTGGACAACTTTCTTTTTAATCGTGCAAAACACTCAGCAAACCTCTCTGCAACAAGTTAAACACCATGGAGGATGTTTTCTGTGCAGGCACAGTTTCTCCATGCCAGACATAGTGGAAAAGATTTTTGCAATGATGTAGACCCAAAAGTCCCGAAAGAAGAAGGTACGGATGTCCCCGGAGGTAAGCGCCGGTCCCGGGCACATTTCGAAAGAAGCCGCCGCACTGGAGTGCACTGTGAGCGGCACAATCGCCTTTGCGCGAAGAAGCCGCCTCTTCGTCTCCGGGGGCCGGAGAGAGCGGCTGCTTTCGGAAGCTGAAGAATGAAGCTGAACAACACTGGGATAGTGTGCGCAGCTTGCAAACTGATCCAAAACAGTACCTTACCACTTTCCTACCTTTTCCAAACACATGAACATTCTGTTGGAAAGTGTTTTTGACAACTTTCCTTTTCATCCTGCAAAACACTCTGCAGACTTCGCTGCAACATGTAAAACACCATGGGAGATGTTTTCTGTGCAGGCAGAGTTTTTCCTTGCCAGACATAGTGGAAAGGATCTTTGCAATGATGTAGACCACAAAAGACGCTGAAGACGAAGGTACGGGTGTCCCCGGAGCTAAGCGCCGGTCCCGGGAACATTTCGTCAGAAGCCGCCGCACTTTAGAGCACTGTGACCGGTACAATCGCCTTTGCGCGAAGAAGCCGCCTCTTCGCCTCCGGAAGCCGGAGAGAGCAGCAGCTTCGGAAAAGTGAGAATGAAGCTGCACAACGCTGGGATAGTGTGCGCAGCTTGCAAACTGATAGAAAACAGTACCTTACCACTGTCCTACCTTTTCCAAACACATGAACATTCGATTGGAAGGTGTTTTCAACAACTTTCTTTTTCTTTTCGTGCAAAACACTCTGCAGACTTCTCTGCAACATGTACAACACGATGGGAGATGTTTTCAGCCCTGACCCAGATTCTCCTTGCCAGACATAGTGGAAAGCATTTTTGCAATGATGTAGACCACAAAAGTCCCGAAAGATGAAATACGGAGCTCCCCGGAGTAAGCGCCGGTCCCCGGCACATTTTGGTAGAAGCCGCAACCCTGGAGTGCACTGGGACCGGTACAATCGCCTTTGCGCGAAGAAGCCGCTTCTTCGCCTCCGGGAGCCGGAGAGACCAGTAGCTACGGAAAGGTGAAGAATGAAGCTGCACAATACTGGGATAGTGTGCACAGCTTGCAAACTGATCCAAAACAGTACCTTACCACTCTCCTACATTTCCAAACAAATGAACATTCGATTGAAAGGTTTTCAACAACTTTCATCGTGCAAAACACTCAGCAAACCTCTCTGCAACATGGCAAACACCATGGAGGATGTTTTCTGTGCAGGCACAGTTTCTCCTTGCCAGACATAGTGGAAAGGATTTTTGCAATGATGCAGACCCCAAAAGACGCTAAAGACGAAATACGGATGTCCCCGGAGCTAAGCGCCGGTCCCGGGAACATTTCGTCAGAAGCCGCCGCACTGCAGAGCACTGTGACCGGCACAATCGTCTTTGCGCGAAGAAGCCGCCTCTTCGTCTCCGGGGGCCGGAGAGAGCGGCTGCTTTCGGAAGCTGAAGAATGAAGCTGCACAATACTGGGATAGTGTGCGCAGCTTGCAAACTGATCCAAAACAGTACCTTACCACTCTCTTACCTTTTCCAAACACATGAATATTCGGTTGGAAGGTGTTTTGGACAACTTTGTTTTTCATCGTGCAAAACACTCTGCAAACCTCTCTGTAACATGTCAAACACCATGGACGATGTTTTCTGTGCAGTCAGAATTTCTCCTTGCCAGACATAGTGGAAAAGATTTTTGCAATGATGTGGACCACAAAAGTTCTGAAAGAAGAAGGTACGGATGTCCCCGGAGGTAAGCGCCGGTCCCGGGCACATTTCGAAAGAAGCCGCTGCACTGGAGTGCACTGTGACCGGCACAATCGCCTTTGCGCGAAGAAGCAGCTTCTTCGCCTTCGGGAGCCGGAGAGACCAGTAGCTTCGGAAAGTGAAGAATGAAGCTGCACAACACTGGGATAGTGTGCACAGCTTAGCTTGCAAACTGATCCAAAACAGTACCTTACCACTCTCCTACCTTTTCCAAACACATGAATATTCGGTTGGAAGGTGTTTTGGACAACTTTCTTTTTAATCGTGCAAAACACTCAGCAAACCTCTCTGCAACAAGTCAAACACCATGGAGGATGTTTTCTGTGCAGGCACAGTTTCTCCATGCCAGACATAGTGGAAAAGATTTTTGCAATGATGTAGACCCAAAAGTCCCGAAAGAAGAAGGTACGGATGTCCCCGGAGTTAAGCGCCGGTCCCGGGCACATTTCGAAAGAAGCCGCCGCACTAGAGTGCACCGTGAGCGGCACAATCGCCTTTGCGCGAAGAAGCCGCCTCTTCGTCTCCGGGGGCCGGAGAGAGCGGCTGCTTTCGGAAGCTGAAGAATGAAGCTGAACAACACTGGGATAGTGTGCGCAGCTAGCAAACTGATCCAAAACAGTACCTTACCACTTTCCTACCTTTTCCAAACACATGAACATTCTGTTGGAAAATGTTTTTGACAACTTTCCTTTTCATCCTGCAAAACACTCTGCAGACTTCGCTGCAACATGTAAAACACCATGGGAGATGTTTTCTGTGCAGGCAGAGTTTTTCCTTGCCAGACATAGTGGAAAGGATCTTTGCAATGATGTAGACCACAAAAGACGCTGAAGACGAAGGTACGGGTGTCCCCGGAGCTAAGCGCCGGTCCCGGGAACATTTCGAAAGAAGCCGCCGCACTTTAGAGCACTGTGACCGGTACAATCGCCTTTGCGCGAAGAAGCCGCCTTTTCGTCTCCGGGGGCCGGAGAGAGCAGCAGCTTCGGAAAAGTGAGAATGAAGCTGCACAACACTGGGATAGTGTGCGCAGATTGCAAAGTGATAGAAAACAGTACCTTACCACTGTCCTACCTTTTCCAAACACATGAACATTCGATTGGAAGGTGTTTTCAACAACTTTCTTTTTCTTTTCGTGCAAAACACTCTGCAGACTTCTCTGCAACATGTACAACACGATGGGAGATGTTTTCAGCCCTGACCCAGATTCTCCTTGCCTGACATAGTGGAAAGCATTTTTGCAATGATGTAGACCACAAAAGTCCCGAAAGATGAAATACGGAGCTCCCCGGAGCTAAGCGCCGGTCCCCGGCACATTTTGGTAGAAGCCGCAACCCTGGAGTGCACTGGGACCGGTACAATCGCCTTTGCGCGAAGAAGCCGCTTCTTCGCCTCCGGGAGCCGGAGAGACCAGTAGCTACGGAAAGGTGAAGAATGAAGCTGCACAATACTGGGATAGTGTGCAGAGCTTCCAAACTGATCCAAAACAGTACCTTACCACTGTCCTACCTTTTCCAAACACATGAACATTCGATTGGAAGGTTTTCAACAACTTTCTTTTTCATCGTGCAAAACACTCAGCAAACCTCTCTGCAACATGGCAAACACCATGGAGGATGTTTTCTGTGCAGGCACAGTTTCTCCTTGCCAGACATAGTGGAAAGGATTTCTGCAATGATGTAGACCCAAAAGTCCCGAAAGAAGAAGGTACGGATGTCCCCGGAGCTAAGCGCCGGTCCCGGGCACATTTCGTCAGAAGCCGCCGCCCTGCGGAGCACTGTGAGCGGCGCAATCGCCTTTGCGCGAAGAAGCCTCCTCTTCGTCTCCGGGGGCCGGAGGGAGCGGCTGCTTTCGGAAGGTGAAGAATGAAGCTGAACAACACTGGGATAGTGTGCGCAGCTTACAAACTGATCCAAAACAGTACCTTACCACTGTCCTACCTTTACCAAACACATGAATATTCGGTTGGAAGGTGTTTTGGACAACTTTGTTTTTCTTCTTGCAAAACACTCTGCAAACCTCTCCGCAACATGTCAAACACCATGGAGGATGTTTTCTGTGCAGGCACAGTTTCTCCACGCCAGACATAGTGGAAAGAATTTTTGCAATGATGTAGACCACAAAAGACACTAAAGATGAAATACGGAGTTCCCCGGAGCTAAGCGCCGGTCCCCGGCACATTTTGGTAGAAGCCGCAACCCTGGAGTGCACTACGACCGGTACAATCGCCTTTGCGCGAAGAAGCAGCTTCTTCGCCTTCGGGAGCCGGAGAGTCCAGTAGCGACGGAAAGGTGAAGAATGAAGCTGCACAACACTGGGATAATGTGCGCAGCTTGCAAACTGATAGAAAATAGTACCTTACCACTTTCCTACCTTTTCCAAAATCATGAATATTCGGTGGAAGGTGTTTTCAACAACTTTCTTTTTCATCGTGCAAAACACTCAGCAAACCTCTCTGCAACAAGTCAAACACCATGGAGGATGTTTTCTGTGCAGGCAGAGTTTTTCCTTGCCAGATATAGTGGAAAGGAACTTCTGCAATGATGTAGACCCCAAAAGTCCCGAAAGAAGAAGGTACGGATGTCCCTGGAGGTAAGCGCCGTACCCGGGCACATTTCGTCAGAAGCCGCCGCACTGGAGTGCTCTGTGACCGGCACAATCGCCTTTGCGCGAAGAAGCCGCCTCTTCGTCTCCGGGGGCCGGAGAGAGCGGCTGCTTTCGGAAGCTGAAGAATGAAGCTGAACAACACTGGGATCGCGTGCGCAGCTTGCAAACTGATAGAATACAGTACCTTACCACTCTCCTACCTTTTCCAAACACATGAATATTCGGTTGGAAGGTGTTATCAACAGCTTTCTTTTTCATCGTGCAAAACACTCAGCAAACCTCTCTGCAACATATCAAACACCATGGAGGATGTTTTCTGTGCAGGCACAGTTTCTCCTTGCCAGACATAGTGGAAAGGATTTTTGCAATGATGTAGACCCCAAAAGTCCCGAAAGAAGAAGGTACGGATGTCCCCGGAGCTAAGCGCCGGTCCCGGGCACATTTCGGAAGAAGCCGCCGCACTGGAGTGCACTGTGACCGGCACAATCGCCTTTGCGCGAAGAAGCCGCTTCTTCGCCTTCGGGAGCCGGAGAGACCAGTAGCTTCGGAAAGGTGAGAATGAAGCTGAACAACACTGGGATAGTGTGCGCAGCTTACAAACTGATCCAAAACAGTACCTTACCACTGTCCTACCTTTACCAAACACATGAACATTCGGTTGGAAGGTGTTTTGGACAACTTTCTTTTTCCTTCTGCAAAACACTCTGCAGACTTCTCTGCAACATGTACAACAGGATGGAAGATGTTTTCAGCCCTGACCCAGATTCTCCTTGCCAGACATCGTGGAAAAAGTTTTTGCGAAGTTGGAGAGGACAAGAAACGCTAAAGACGAAAGTATGGAGTTTTCCGTAGCTAGGACTGCATGAAAGCAAAAGACTGACCTCTTCAAAAATGACAATTAGGAGGACTCGGAAAAGTACAAATCAGCCAGCCTCTTTTTTATCCCCACGAAGTTGATGGGGCAGCTATACCCCGAAAGCCTTGCCTGGCATATGAAGGAGGACAAAGCAATGTACTCGGCATGGATTTTCCTGGGGAATTTCATGCTGGACAACTTTTTCAACACCTCTGATGAATCAACTTGACTGGTAGATGAAGGGAATATTGTCTGCGTGGCCTTCAGGAAAGTTGTTTACATTTCTCTACTTGGCTGCAAACATACATACGGGAAGCAATAATGCAAAAGGGAGGGAACCAGTGTCTTTTAAGTGATGCTGAGTGAAAAGACAAGAGGCAGTGGGCACACACTGAAATACAGGAGATTGCCTATGAACATCACCAAATGATGTTTTACTGTGAGGGTGACTGAACCGCGGCACAGACTGCCCAGAAAGCTTCTGAAGCCTGGATCTTAGAAGACATTAAAAGTACACCCAGATAGAATCCCGGGCAAGAGGCTCTAGGTATCCTGCTTTAACAGGGGGGTTGGGCCTGGTGAGCCCCACTGAGCCCTACCACTCTCATTCATTCTGTGTAGTGAATTCTCTTCGAGATGCATTTCAAGCACTGGCATGACAAAGTTCTGTGCAGACAGAGATCCAAATGGACATGGGATCCATGTTCCTTAAGCAGTGTTCAAGAAGAATGTAAAACTCTGGGACAAGTGTCTCTTGCCTAACTGAATCCCTTTCATGGGAAAATTCCCAGCTATAGAAAGATCTTCTGATACGCATGCTTAGGACTGACACTGGCTGAGGAAATTTCCCCCTATGTGTATCTAAGACCAGTTAGGATCATCACCCAAGACTTGTCAACATAGTCACAGAATGTCTATTGTAAAGAAGTGACAACTTACATCAGAATGGCAAATATTGGTCCACAAAATGGATTAATGAATGGGAATTATTCCCTTGGGTTAAAAAGAAAAATAAAGAGTTGGTCTTTATTTATCAATTTCGTTGCAATATTGATAAGGGAAGAAAAAGACCTCACTCCTGGACTTTCTCAACTCCAAGAAAGATTTTAAAAATTCCTTCTAGAAATCTATTATTATGACGAGATTATTCAAACAATTTTAGTTGGTAAAAAAGTCCCAGATTTGTCTAGTTTTGTTTCCAGGGAAAAGGGTTGTGGTTTGTGTTTCCGGGCCTGGGGCTGGGAGTGGACGGCTGGCTCCTGAAAATCCACGATACGCAGGGTGGTTCCCAGATGAAAGGCAGTAGAAGTGCCAAGTCGGGCTGGTTTGATAGTACAGAGTGGCTCCTGCAATTTAGATCCAGAAGAGGGGGAGGTAAGTTTTTTTTTAAGGGGAAAGGGCCGCGGTATGTGTTTGGGGGCCTGTGGCTGGGAGTGGCCAGCTGGCTCCTGAAAATCCACGATACGCAGGATGGTTCCCAGATGAAAGGTGGTACCAGCGCCGAGTCGGGCTGGTTTGATATGGGGAAGTGGCTCCTGCAATCTGCCAGCAGAAGCGTGGCGGGTGAGTTTTCTTTGCCAGGGAAAAGGGCCGTGGTGTGTGATCGGGGGCCTGTGGCTGGGAGTGGCCGGCTGGCTCCTGAAAATCCACGATACGCAGGATGGTTCCCGGATGAAAGGTGGCACCAGTGCCGAGTCGGGCTGGATTGATAGAGGCAAGTGGCTCCTGCAATCTGCCAGCCAGATGACGGGCAGGTCAGTTTTACTTCCAGGGAAAAGGGCGGTAGTTTGTGTTTGGGGGCCTGTGGCTGGGAGTGTCCGGCTGGCTCCTGAAAATGCACGATACGCAGGATGGTTCCCAGATGAAAGGCGGCAGAAGAGCCAAGTCCAAGTGGTTTGATAGTACAAAGTGGCTCCTGCAATCTGCCAGCCAGATGACCGGCAGGTCAGTTTTACTTCCAGGGAAAAGGGCCGTAGTATTTGTTTGGGGACCTGTGGCTGGGAGTGGCCGGCTGGCTCCTGAAAATCCACGATACGCAGGAGGGTGCCCAGATGAAAGGTGGTAACAGTGTCGAGTCTGGCTGGTATGATAGAGGGAAGTGGCTCCTGCAATCTGCCAGCCAGAAGCGGGGTGGGTAAGTTTTGTTTGCCAGGGAAAAGGGCCGTGGTTTGTGTTCGGTGGCCTGTGGCTGGGAGTGGCCGGCTGGCTCCTGAAAATCCACGATACGCAGGATGGTTCCCAGATGAAAGGTGGCAGCAGTGCCGAGTTGGGCTGGTTTGATATGGGGAAGTGGCTCCTGCAATCTGCCAGCAGAAGCGTGGCGGGTGAGTTTTCTTTGCCAGGGAAAAGTGCCGTGGTTTGTGTTTGGGGGCCTGTGGCTGGGAGTGTCCGGCTGGCTCCTGAAAATCCACAATACGCAGGATGGTTCCCAGATGAAAGGTGGCACCAGTGCCGAGTTGGGCTGGATTGATAGAGGGAAGTGGCTCCTGCAATCTGCCAGCCAGAAGCGGGGTGGGTAAGTTTTGTTTGCCAGGGAAAAGGGCCATGGTTTGTGTTCGGGGGCCTGTGGCTGGGAGTGGCCGGCTGGCTCCTGAAAATCCACGATACGCAGGATGGTTCCCAGATGAAAGGTGGCACCAGTGCCGAGTCGGGCTGGTTTGATAGAGGCAAGTGGCTCCTGCAATCTGCCAGACAGATGATGGGCAGGTCAGTTTTACTTCCAGGGAAAAGGGCCGTAGTTTGTGTTCGGGGGCCTGTGGCTGGGAGTGGCCGCCTGGCTCCTGAAAATCCACAATACGCAGGATGGTTCCCAGATGAAAGGTGGCACCAGTGCCGATCCGGGCTGGATGGATAGAAGGAAGTGGCTCCTGCAATCTGCCAGCCAGAAGTGCGGTGGGTGAGTTTTTTGGCCGGGGAAAAGGGCCATGGTTTGTGTTCGGGGGCCTGTGGCTGGGAGTGGCCGGCTGGCTCCTGAAAATCCATGATACGCAGGATGGTTCCCAGATGAAAGGTGGCACCAGTGCCAAGTCGGGCTGTATTGATAGAGGCAAGTGGATCCTGCAATCTGCCAGCCAGATGACGGGCAGGTCAGCTTTACTTCCAGGGTAAAGGGGCGTAGATTTATTTGGGGACATGTCGCTGGGAGTGGCCGGTTGGCCCCTGAAAATCCACGACACGCAGGATGGTTCCCAGATGAAAGGTGGCACCAGTGCCGAGTCGGGCTGGATTGATAGAGGCAAGTGGCTCCTGGAATCTGCCAGCAGAAGATGGGCAGGTCAGTTTTCATTCCAGGGAACAGGGCCGTAGTATTTGTTTGGGGACCTGTGGCTGGGAGTGGCCGGCTGGCTCCTGAAAATCCACGATACGCAGGATGGTTCCCAGATGAAAGGTGGCACTAGTGTCGAGTCGGGCTTGTTTGATAGAGGGAAGTGGCTCCTGCAATCTGCCAGCCAGAAGCGGGGTCGGTACGTTTTGTTTCCCAAGGAAAAGGGCCGTGGTTTGTGTTCGGGGGCCTGTGGCTGGGAGTGGCAAGCTGGCTCCTGAAAATCCACGATACGTAGGATGGTTACCAGATGAAAGGTGGCACCAGTACCGAGTCGGGCAGGTTTGATATTACCAAGTGTCTCCTGCAATCTGCCAGCCAGAAGCGGGGCGGGTGAGTTTTCTTTGCCAGGGAAAAGGGCCGTGGTTTGTGTTCGGGGGCCTGTGGCTGGGAGTGGCCGGCTGGCTCCTGAAAATCCACGATACGCAGGATGGTTCCCAGATGAAAGGTGGCACCAGTGCCGAGTCGGGCTGGATTGATAGAGGCAAGTGGTTCCTGCAATCTGCCAGCCAGATGACGGGCAGGTCAGTTTTACTTCCAGGGAAAAGGGCCGTAGTTTTTGTTCGGCGGCCTGTGGCTGGGAGTGCCTGGCTGGCTCCTGAAAATCCACGATACGCAGGATGGTTCCCAGATGAAAGGTTGCACCAGTGCCGAGTCTGGCTGGTTTGATATGGGGAATTGGCTCCTGCAATCTGCCAGCCAGAAGCGGGGCGGGTGAGTTTTCTTTGCCAGGGAAAAGGGCTGTGGTTTGTGTTCTGGGGGCCTGGGGCTGGGAGTGGCCGGCTAGCTCCTTAAAATCCACGATACGCAGGATTGTTCCCAGATGAAAGGTGGCACCAGTGCCGAGTCAGGCTGGATTGATAGAGGCAAGTGGCTCCTGCAATCTGCCAGCCAGATGACAGGCAGGTCAGTTTTACTTCCAGGGAAAAGGGCCGTAGATTGCATTTGGGGACTTGTGGCTGGGAGTGGCCGGCTGGCTCCTGAAAATCCACGATACGCAGGATGGTTCCCAGATGAAAGGTGGCACCAGTGCCGAGTTGGGCTGGAGAGGCAAGTGGCTCCTGCAATCGGCCAGCCAGATGACGGGCAGGTCAGTTTTACTTCCAGGGAAAAGGGCCGTGGTTTGTGTTCGGGGGCCTGTGGCTGGGAGTGTCCGGCTGGCTCCTGAAAATCCACGATACGCCGGATGGTTCCCAGATGAAAGGTGGCACCAGTGCCAAGTTGGGCATGTTTGATATTACCAAGTGGCTGCTGCAATCTGCCAGCCAGATGATGGGCAGGTCAGTTTTACTTCCAGGGAAAAGGGCCGTACATTGTTTTTGGGGACTTGTGGCTGGGAGTCGCCGGCTGGCTCGTGAAAATCCACAATACGCTGGATGGCTCCCAGACCCAAGGTGGCACCAGTGCCGAGTTGGGCTGGATTGATAGAGGCAAGTGGCTCCTGCAATCTGCCAGCCAGATGATGGGCAGGTCAGTTTTAATTCCAGGGAAAAGGGCCGTAGTATTTGTTTGGGGACCTGTGGCTGGGAGTGGCCGGCTGGCTCGTGAAAATCCATGATACACAGGATGGTTCCCAGATGAAAGGTGGCACCAGTGCCGAGTCGGGCTGGATTGATAGAGGCAAGTGGCTCCTGCAATCTGCCAGCCAGATGACGGGCAGGTCAGTATTACTTCCAGGGAAAAGGGCCGGAGTTTGTGTTTGGGGGCCTGTGGGTGGGAGTGGCGGGTTGGCTCCTGAAAATCCACGATACGCAGGATGGTTCCCAGATAAAAGGTGGCACCAGTACCGAGTCGGTCTGGTTTGATAGAGGGAAGTGTCTCCTGCAATCTGCCAGCCAGAAGCGGGGCGGGTGAGTTTTGTTTGCCAGGGAAAAGGGCCGTGGTTTGTGTCCGCGGGCCTGTGGCTGCGAGTGGCCGGCTGGCTCCTGAAAATCCACGATACGCAGGATGGTTCCCAGATGAAAGGTGGCACCAGTACAGAGTCGGGCTGGTTTGATAGAGGCAAGTGGCTCCTCCAATCTGACAGCCAGATGACGGGCAGGTCAGTTTTACTTCCAGGGAAAAGGGCCGTAGTTTGTGTTCGGGGACCTGTGGCTGGGAGTGGCCGGCTGGCTCATGAAAATCCATGATACACAGGATGGTTCCCAGATGAAAGGTGGCACCTGTGCCGAGTCAGGCTGGTTTGATAGAGGGAAGTGGCTCCTGCAATCTGCCAGCCAGAAGCGGGGCGGGTGAGTTTTGTTTGCCAGGGAAAAGGGCCGTAGTTGGTGTTTGGGGGCCTGTGGCTGGGAGTGGCCGGCTGGCTCCTGAAAATCCACGATACGCAGGATGGTTCCCAGATGAAAGGTGGCACCAGTGCCACGTCGGGCTGGTTTGATAGAGGCAAGAGGGTCCTGCAATCTGCCAGCCAGGTGACGGGCAGGTCAGTTTTACTTCCAGGGAAAAGGGCCGTAGTTTGTGTTTGGGGGCCTGTGGCTGGGAGTGGCCGGCTGGCCCCTGAAAATCCACGATACGCAGGATGGTTCCCAGATGAAAGGTTGCACCAGTGTCGAGTCGGGCTGGTTTGATAGAGGCAAGTGGCTCCTGCAATCTGCCAGCCAGAAGCGGGGTGGGTGAGTTTTCTTTGCCAGGGAAAAGAGCCGTGGTTTGTGTTCGGGGGCCTGTGGCTGGGAGTGGCCGGCTGGCTCCTGAAAATCCACGATACGCAGGATGGTTCCCAGATGAAAGGTGGCACCAGTGCCGACTCGGGCTGGTTTGATAGAGGCAAGTGGCTCCTGCAATCTGCCAGCCCCATGACGGGCAGGTCAGTTTCAATTCCAGGGAAAAGGGCCGTAGTATTTTTTTGGAGACCAGTGGCTGGGAGTGGCCGCCTGGCGCCTGAAAATCCACAATGCACAGGGTGGTTCCCAGATGAAAGGTGGCACCAGTGCCGAGTCAGGCTGGTTTGATAGAGGGAAGTGGCTCCTGCAATCTGCCAGCCAGAAGCGGGGCGGGTGAGTATTGTTTGCCAGGGAAAAGGGCCGTGGTTTGTGTTCGATGGCCTGTGGCTGGGAGTGGCCGGCTGGCTCCTGAAAATCTACGATACGCAGGATGGTTCCCAGAAGAAAGGTGGCACCAGTGCCATGTCGGGCTGGTTTGATAGTACCAAGTGGCTCCTGCAATCTGCCAGCCAGAAGATGGGCAGGTCTGTTTTAATTCCAGGGAAAAGGGCCGTAGTATTTGTTTGGGGACCTTTGGCTGGGAGTGGCCGGCTGGCTCCTGGAAATCCACAATACGCAGGATGGTTCCCAGATGAAAGGTGGCACCAGTGCCGAGTCGGGCTGGATTGATAGAGGCAAGTGGCTCCTGCAATCTGCCAGCCAGAAACGGGGCGGGTGAGTTTTGTTTGCCAGGGAAAAGGGCCGTGGTTTGTGTTCGGGGGCCTGTGGCTGAGAGTGGCCGGCTGGTTCCTGAAAATCCACGATACGCAGGATGGTTCCCAGATGAAAGGTGGCACCAGTTCCAAGTCGGCAGGTTTGATATTACCAAGTGGCTGCTGCAATGTGCCAGCCAGATTATGGGCAGCTCAGTTTTACTTCCAGGGAAAAGGGCCGTAGATATTTTTTGGGGACTTGTGGCTGGGACTGGCAGGCTGGCCCCTGAAAATCCACAATACGTTGGATGGCTCCCAGACCCAAGGTGGCACCAGTGCCAAGTCGGGCTCGTTTGATAGAGCCATGTGGCTCCTGCAGTCTGCCAGCCAGATGATGGGCAGGTCAGTTTTACTTCCAGGGAAAAGGGCCGTAGATTGCATTTGGGGACTTGTGGCTGGGAGTGGCCGGCTGGCTCCTGAAAATCCACGATACGCAGGATGGTTCCCAGATGAAAGGTGGCACCAGTGCCGAGTTGGGCTGGAGAGGCAAGTGGCTCCTGCAATCGGCCAGCCAGATGACGGGCAGGTCAGTTTTACTTCCAGGGAAAAGGGCCGTGGTTTGTGTTCGGGGGCCTGTGGCTGGGAGTGTCCGGCTGGCTCCTGAAAATCCACGATACGCCGGATGGTTCCCAGATGAAAGGTGGCACCAGTGCCAAGTTGGGCATGTTTGATATTACCAAGTGGCTGCTGCAATCTGCCAGCCAGATGATGGGCAGGTCAGTTTTACTTCCAGGGAAAAGGGCCGTACATTGTTTTTGGGGACTTGTGGCTGGGAGTCGCCGGCTGGCTCGTGAAAATCCACAATACGCTGGATGGCTCCCAGACCCAAGGTGGCACCAGTGCCGAGTTGGGCTGGATTGATAGAGGCAAGTGGCTCCTGCAATCTGCCAGCCAGATGATGGGCAGGTCAGTTTTAATTCCAGGGAAAAGGGCCGTAGTATTTGTTTGGGGACCTGTGGCTGGGAGTGGCCGGCTGGCTCGTGAAAATCCATGATACACAGGATGGTTCCCAGATGAAAGGTGGCACCAGTGCCGAGTCGGGCTGGATTGATAGAGGCAAGTGGCTCCTGCAATCTGCCAGCCAGATGACGGGCAGGTCAGTATTACTTCCAGGGAAAAGGGCCGGAGTTTGTGTTTGGGGGCCTGTGGGTGGGAGTGGCGGGTTGGCTCCTGAAAATCCACGATACGCAGGATGGTTCCCAGATAAAAGGTGGCACCAGTACCGAGTCGGTCTGGTTTGATAGAGGGAAGTGTCTCCTGCAATCTGCCAGCCAGAAGCGGGGCGGGTGAGTTTTGTTTGCCAGGGAAAAGGGCCGTGGTTTGTGTCCGCGGGCCTGTGGCTGCGAGTGGCCGGCTGGCTCCTGAAAATCCACGATACGCAGGATGGTTCCCAGATGAAAGGTGGCACCAGTACAGAGTCGGGCTGGTTTGATAGAGGCAAGTGGCTCCTCCAATCTGACAGCCAGATGACGGGCAGGTCAGTTTTACTTCCAGGGAAAAGGGCCGTAGTTTGTGTTCGGGGACCTGTGGCTGGGAGTGGCCGGCTGGCTCATGAAAATCCATGATACACAGGATGGTTCCCAGATGAAAGGTGGCACCTGTGCCGAGTCAGGCTGGTTTGATAGAGGGAAGTGGCTCCTGCAATCTGCCAGCCAGAAGCGGGGCGGGTGAGTTTTGTTTGCCAGGGAAAAGGGCCGTAGTTGGTGTTTGGGGGCCTGTGGCTGGGAGTGGCCGGCTGGCTCCTGAAAATCCACGATACGCAGGATGGTTCCCAGATGAAAGGTGGCACCAGTGCCACGTCGGGCTGGTTTGATAGAGGCAAGAGGGTCCTGCAATCTGCCAGCCAGGTGACGGGCAGGTCAGTTTTACTTCCAGGGAAAAGGGCCGTAGTTTGTGTTTGGGGGCCTGTGGCTGGGAGTGGCCGGCTGGCCCCTGAAAATCCACGATACGCAGGATGGTTCCCAGATGAAAGGTTGCACCAGTGTCGAGTCGGGCTGGTTTGATAGAGGCAAGTGGCTCCTGCAATCTGCCAGCCAGAAGCGGGGTGGGTGAGTTTTCTTTGCCAGGGAAAAGAGCCGTGGTTTGTGTTCGGGGGCCTGTGGCTGGGAGTGGCCGGCTGGCTCCTGAAAATCCACGATACGCAGGATGGTTCCCAGATGAAAGGTGGCACCAGTGCCGACTCGGGCTGGTTTGATAGAGGCAAGTGGCTCCTGCAATCTGCCAGCCCCATGACGGGCAGGTCAGTTTCAATTCCAGGGAAAAGGGCCGTAGTATTTTTTTGGAGACCAGTGGCTGGGAGTGGCCGCCTGGCGCCTGAAAATCCACAATGCACAGGGTGGTTCCCAGATGAAAGGTGGCACCAGTGCCGAGTCAGGCTGGTTTGATAGAGGGAAGTGGCTCCTGCAATCTGCCAGCCAGAAGCGGGGCGGGTGAGTATTGTTTGCCAGGGAAAAGGGCCGTGGTTTGTGTTCGATGGCCTGTGGCTGGGAGTGGCCGGCTGGCTCCTGAAAATCTACGATACGCAGGATGGTTCCCAGAAGAAAGGTGGCACCAGTGCCATGTCGGGCTGGTTTGATAGTACCAAGTGGCTCCTGCAATCTGCCAGCCAGAAGATGGGCAGGTCTGTTTTAATTCCAGGGAAAAGGGCCGTAGTATTTGTTTGGGGACCTTTGGCTGGGAGTGGCCGGCTGGCTCCTGGAAATCCACAATACGCAGGATGGTTCCCAGATGAAAGGTGGCACCAGTGCCGAGTCGGGCTGGATTGATAGAGGCAAGTGGCTCCTGCAATCTGCCAGCCAGAAACGGGGCGGGTGAGTTTTGTTTGCCAGGGAAAAGGGCCGTGGTTTGTGTTCGGGGGCCTGTGGCTGAGAGTGGCCGGCTGGTTCCTGAAAATCCACGATACGCAGGATGGTTCCCAGATGAAAGGTGGCACCAGTTCCAAGTCGGCAGGTTTGATATTACCAAGTGGCTGCTGCAATGTGCCAGCCAGATTATGGGCAGCTCAGTTTTACTTCCAGGGAAAAGGGCCGTAGATATTTTTTGGGGACTTGTGGCTGGGACTGGCAGGCTGGCCCCTGAAAATCCACAATACGCTGGATGGCTCCCAGACCCAAGGTGGCACCAGTGCCAAGTCGGGCTCGTTTGATAGAGCCATGTGGCTCCTGCAGTCTGCCAGCCAGATGATGGGCAGGTCAGTTTTACTTCCAGGGAAAAGGGCCGTGGTTTGTGTTTGGGGACCTGTGGCTGGGTGTGGCCGGCTGGCTCCTGAAAATCCACGATACGCAGGATGGTTCCCAGATGAAAGGTGGCACCAGTACCGAGTCGGGCTCGTTTGAGAGAGGAAAGTGTCTCCTGAAATCTGCCAGCCAGAAGCGGGGCGGGTGAGTTTTCTTTGTCAGGGAAAAGGGCCGTGGTTTGTGTCAGGGGCCTGTGGCTGGGAGTGGCCGGCTGGCTCCTGAAAATCCACGATACGCAGGATGGTTCCCAGATGAAAGGTGGCACTAGTGCCAAGACAGGCTGGATTGATAGAGGCAAGTGGCTCCTGCAATCTGCCAGCCAGAAGACGCGCAGGTCAGTTTTACTTCCAGGGAAAAGGGCCGTGGTTTGTGTTCGGGGGCCTGTGGCTGGGAGTGTCCGGCTGGCTCCTGAAAATCCACGATACGCAGGATGGTTCCCAGATGAAAGGTTGCACCAGTGCCAAGTTGGGCATGTTTGATATTACCAAGTGGCTGCTGCAATCTGCCAGACAGATGATGGGCAGGTCAGTTTTACTTCCAGGGAAAAGGGCCGTAGATTGTTTTTGGGGACTTGTGGCTGGGAGTGGCCGGCTGGCACGTGAAAATCCACAATACGCTGGATGGCTCCCAGACCCAAGGTGGCACCAGTGCCGAGTTGGGCTGGATTGATAGAGGCAAGTGGCTCCTGCAATCTGCCAGCCAGATGATGGGCAGGTCAGTTTTAATTCCAGGGAAAAGGGCCGTAGTATTTGTTTGGGGACCTGTGGCTGGGAGTGGCCGGCTGGCTCGTGAAAATCCATGATACACAGGATGGTTCCCAGATGAAAGGTGGCACCAGTGCCGAGTCGGGCTGGATTGATAGAGGCAAGTGGCTCCTGCAATCTGCCAGCCAGATGACGGGCAGGTCAGTATTACTTCCAGGGAAAAGGGCCGTAGTTTGTGTTTGGGGGCCTGTGGCTGGGAGTGGCCGGCTGGCTCCTGAAAATCCACGATACGCAGGATGGTTCCCAGATGAAAGGTGGCACCAGTGCCGAGTCGGGCTGGTTTGATAGAGGCAAGTGGCTCCTGCAATCTGCCAGCCAGAAGCGGGGCGGGTGAGTTTTCTTTGTCAGGGAAAAGGGCCGTGGTTTGTGTTCGGGGGCCCGTGGCTGGGAGTGGCCGGATGGCTCCTGAAAATTCACGATACGCAGGATGTTTCCCAGATGAAAGGTGGCACCAGTGCCGAGTCGGACTGGATTGATAGAGGCAAGTGGCTGCTGCAATCTGCCAGCCAGATGACGGGCAGGTCAGTTTTATTTCAAGGGAAAAGGGCCGTAGTTTTTGTTTGGGGACCTGTGGCTGGGAGTGGCCAGCTGGCTCCTGAAAATCCACGATACGCAGGATGGTTCCCAGATAAAAGGTGGCACCAGTACCGAGTCGGTCTGGTTTGATAGAGGGAAGTGTCTCCTGCAATCTGCCAGCCAGAAGCGGGGCGGGTGAGTTTTGTTTGCCAGGGAGAAGTGCCGTGGTTTGTGTTCGCGGGCCTGTGGCTGCGAGTGGCCGGCTGGTTCCTGAAAATCCACGATACGCAGGATGGTTCCCAGATGAAAGGTGGCACCAGTACAGAGTCGGGCTGGTTTGATAGAGGCAAGTGGCTCCTGCAATCTGCCAGCCAGATGACGGGCAGGTCAGTTTTACTTCCAGGGAAAAGGGCCGTAGTTTGTGTTCGGGGACCTGTGGCTGGGAGTGGCCGGCTGGCTCGTGAAAATCCATGATACACAGGATGGTTCCCAGATGAAAGGTGGCACCAGTACCGAGTCAGGCTGGTTTGATAGAGGGAAGTGGCTCCTGCAATCTGCCAGCCAGAAGCGGGGCGGGTGAGGTTTTTTGCCAAGGAAAAGGGCCGTAGTTGGTGTTTGGGGGCCTGTGGCTGGGAGTGGCCGGCTGGCTCCTGAAAATCCACGATACGCAGGATGGTTCCCAGATGAAAGGTGGCACCAGTGCCACGTCGGGCTGGTTTGATAGAGGCAAGTGGCTCCTGCAATCTGCCAGCCAGATGACGGGCAGGTCAGTTTTACTTCCAGGGGGAAGGGCCGTAGTTTGTGTTTGGGGGCCTGTGGCTGGGAGTGGCCGGCTGGCTCCTGAAAATCCACGATACGCAGGATGGTTCCCAGATGAAAGGTTGCACCAGTGCCAAGTCGGGCTGGTTTGATATGGGGGAGTGCCTCCTGCAATCTGCCAGCCAGAAGCGGGGCGGGTGAGTTTTGTTTACCAGGGAAAAGGGCCGTGGTTTGTGTTCGGGGGCCTGTGGCTGGGAGTGGCCGGCTGGCTCCTGAAAATCCACGATATGCAGGATGGTTCCCAGATGAAAGGTGGCACCAGTGCCGAGTCGGGCTGGATTGATAGAGGCAAGAGGGTCCTGCAATCTGCCAGCCAGGTGACGGGCAGGTCAGTTTTACTTCCAGGGAAAAGGGCCGTAGTTTGTGTTTGGGGGCCTGTGGCTGGGAGTGGCCGGCTGGCCCCTGAAAATCCACGATACGCAGGATGGTTCCCAGATGAAAGGTTGCACCAGTGTCGAGTCGGGCTGGTTTGATAGAGGCAAGTGGCTCCTGCAATCTGCCAGCCAGAAGCGGGGTGGGTGAGTTTTCTTTGCCAGGGAAAAGAGCCGTGGTTTGTGTTCGGGGGCCTGTGGCTGGGAGTGGCCGGCTGGCTCCTGAAAATCCACGATACGCAGGATGGTTCCCAGATGAAAGGTGGCACCAGTGCCGACTCGGGCTGGTTTGATAGAGGCAAGTGGCTCCTGCAATCTGCCAGCCCCATGACGGGCAGGTCAGTTTCAATTCCAGGGAAAAGGGCCGTAGTATTTTTTTGGAGACCAGTGGCTGGGAGTGGCCGCCTGGCGCCTGAAAATCCACAATGCACAGGGTGGTTCCCAGATGAAAGGTGGCACCAGTGCCGAGTCAGGCTGGTTTGATAGAGGGAAGTGGCTCCTGCAATCTGCCAGCCAGAAGCGGGGCGGGTGAGTATTGTTTGCCAGGGAAAAGGGCCGTGGTTTGTGTTCGATGGCCTGTGGCTGGGAGTGGCCGGCTGGCTCCTGAAAATCTACGATACGCAGGATGGTTCCCAGAAGAAAGGTGGCACCAGTGCCATGTCGGGCTGGTTTGATAGTACCAAGTGGCTCCTGCAATCTGCCAGCCAGAAGATGGGCAGGTCTGTTTTAATTCCAGGGAAAAGGGCCGTAGTATTTGTTTGGGGACCTTTGGCTGGGAGTGGCCGGCTGGCTCCTGGAAATCCACAATACGCAGGATGGTTCCCAGATGAAAGGTGGCACCAGTGCCGAGTCGGGCTGGATTGATAGAGGCAAGTGGCTCCTGCAATCTGCCAGCCAGAAACGGGGCGGGTGAGTTTTGTTTGCCAGGGAAAAGGGCCGTGGTTTGTGTTCGGGGGCCTGTGGCTGAGAGTGGCCGGCTGGTTCCTGAAAATCCACGATACGCAGGATGGTTCCCAGATGAAAGGTGGCACCAGTTCCAAGTCGGCAGGTTTGATATTACCAAGTGGCTGCTGCAATGTGCCAGCCAGATTATGGGCAGCTCAGTTTTACTTCCAGGGAAAAGGGCCGTAGATATATTTTGGGGACTTGTGGCTGGGACTGGCAGGCTGGCCGCTGAAAATCCACAATACGCTGGATGGCTCCCAGACCCAAGGTGGCACCAGTGCCAAGTCGGGCTCGTTTGATAGAGCCATGTGGCTCCTGCAGTCTGCCAGCCAGATGATGGGCAGGTCAGTTTTACTTCCAGGGAAAAGGGCCGTGGTTTGTGTTTGGGGACCTGTGGCTGGGTGTGGCCGGCTGGCTCCTGAAAATCCACGATACGCAGGATGGTTCCCAGATGAAAGGTGGCACCAGTACCGAGTCGGGCTCGTTTGAGAGAGGAAAGTGTCTCCTGAAATCTGCCAGCCAGAAGCGGGGCGGGTGAGTTTTCTTTGTCAGGGAAAAGGGCCGTGGTTTGTGTCAGGGGCCTGTGGCTGGGAGTGGCCGGCTGGCTCCTGAAAATCCACGATACGCAGGATGGTTCCCAGATGAAAGGTGGCACTAGTGCCAAGACAGGCTGGATTGATAGAGGCAAGTGGCTCCTGCAATCTGCCAGCCAGAAGACGCGCAGGTCAGTTTTACTTCCAGGGAAAAGGGCCGTGGTTTGTGTTCGGGGGCCTGTGGCTGGGAGTGTCCGGCTGGCTCCTGAAAATCCACGATACGCAGGATGGTTCCCAGATGAAAGGTTGCACCAGTGCCAAGTTGGGCATGTTTGATATTACCAAGTGGCTGCTGCAATCTGCCAGACAGATGATGGGCAGGTCAGTTTTACTTCCAGGGAAAAGGGCCGTAGATTGTTTTTGGGGACTTGTGGCTGGGAGTGGCCGGCTGGCACGTGAAAATCCACAATACGCTGGATGGCTCCCAGACCCAAGGTGGCACCAGTGCCGAGTTGGGCTGGATTGATAGAGGCAAGTGGCTCCTGCAATCTGCCAGCCAGATGATGGGCAGGTCAGTTTTAATTCCAGGGAAAAGGGCCGTAGTATTTGTTTGGGGACCTGTGGCTGGGAGTGGCCGGCTGGCTCGTGAAAATCCATGATACACAGGATGGTTCCCAGATGAAAGGTGGCACCAGTGCCGAGTCGGGCTGGATTGATAGAGGCAAGTGGCTCCTGCAATCTGCCAGCCAGATGACGGGCAGGTCAGTATTACTTCCAGGGAAAAGGGCCGTAGTTTGTGTTTGGGGGCCTGTGGCTGGGAGTGGCCGGCTGGCTCCTGAAAATCCACGATACGCAGGATGGTTCCCAGATGAAAGGTGGCACCAGTGCCGAGTCGGGCTGGTTTGATAGAGGCAAGTGGCTCCTGCAATCTGCCAGCCAGAAGCGGGGCGGGTGAGTTTTCTTTGTCAGGGAAAAGGGCCGTGGTTTGTGTTCGGGGGCCCGTGGCTGGGAGTGGCCGGATGGCTCCTGAAAATTCACGATACGCAGGATGTTTCCCAGATGAAAGGTGGCACCAGTGCCGAGTCGGACTGGATTGATAGAGGCAAGTGGCTGCTGCAATCTGCCAGCCAGATGACGGGCAGGTCAGTTTTATTTCAAGGGAAAAGGGCCGTAGTTTTTGTTTGGGGACCTGTGGCTGGGAGTGGCCAGCTGGCTCCTGAAAATCCACGATACGCAGGATGGTTCCCAGATAAAAGGTGGCACCAGTACCGAGTCGGTCTGGTTTGATAGAGGGAAGTGTCTCCTGCAATCTGCCAGCCAGAAGCGGGGCGGGTGAGTTTTGTTTGCCAGGGAGAAGTGCCGTGGTTTGTGTTCGCGGGCCTGTGGCTGCGAGTGGCCGGCTGGTTCCTGAAAATCCACGATACGCAGGATGGTTCCCAGATGAAAGGTGGCACCAGTACAGAGTCGGGCTGGTTTGATAGAGGCAAGTGGCTCCTGCAATCTGCCAGCCAGATGACGGGCAGGTCAGTTTTACTTCCAGGGAAAAGGGCCGTAGTTTGTGTTCGGGGACCTGTGGCTGGGAGTGGCCGGCTGGCTCGTGAAAATCCATGATACACAGGATGGTTCCCAGATGAAAGGTGGCACCAGTGCCGAGTCAGGCTGGTTTGATAGAGGGAAGTGGCTCCTGCAATCTGCCAGCCAGAAGCGGGGCGGGTGAGGTTTTTTGCCAAGGAAAAGGGCCGTAGTTGGTGTTTGGGGGCCTGTGGCTGGGAGTGGCCGGCTGGCTCCTGAAAATCCACGATACGCAGGATGGTTCCCAGATGAAAGGTGGCACCAGTGCCACGTCGGGCTGGTTTGATAGAGGCAAGTGGCTCCTGCAATCTGCCAGCCAGATGACGGGCAGGTCAGTTTTACTTCCAGGGGGAAGGGCCGTAGTTTGTGTTTGGGGGCCTGTGGCTGGGAGTGGCCGGCTGGCTCCTGAAAATCCACGATACGCAGGATGGTTCCCAGATGAAAGGTTGCACCAGTGCCAAGTCGGGCTGGTTTGATATGGGGGAGTGCCTCCTGCAATCTGCCACCCAGAAGCGGGGCGGGTGAGTTTTGTTTACCAGGGAAAAGGGCCGTGGTTTGTGTTCGGGGGCCTGTGGCTGGGAGTGGCCGGCTGGCTCCTGAAAATCCACGATATGCAGGATGGTTCCCAGATGAAAGGTGGCACCAGTGCCGAGTCGGGCTGGATTGATAGAGGCAAGTGGCTCCTGCAATCTGCCAGCCAGATGACGGGCAGGTCAGTTTTACTTCCAGGTAAATGGGCCGTAGTTTGTGTTTGGGGGCCTGTGGCTGGGAGTGGCCGGCTGGCTCCTGAAAATCCACGATACGCAGGATGGTTCCCATATGAAAAGTGGCAGCAGTGCCAAAGCAGGCTGGTTTGATAGTACCAAGTGGCTCCTGCAATCTGCCAGCCAGAAGATGGGTAGGTCTGTTTTAATTCCAGGGAAAAGGGCCATAGTATTTGTTAGGGACCTGTGGCTGGGAGTGGCCGGCTGGCTCCTGAAAATCCACGATACGCAGGATGGTTCCCAGATGAAAGGTGGCACCAGTGCCGAGTCGGGCTGGATTGATAGAGGCAAGTGGTTCCTGCTATCTGCTAGCCAGATGACGGGCAGGTCAGTTTTACTTCCAGGGAAAAAGGCCGTAGTTTTTGTTCGGCGGCCTGTGGCTGGGAGTGCCTGGCTGGCTCCTGAAAATCCACGATACGCAGGATGGTTCCCAGATGAAAGGTTGCACCAGTGCCGAGTGTGGCTGCTTTGATATGGGGAATTGGCTCCTGCAATCTGCCAGCCAGAAGGGGGGCGGGTGAGTTTTCTTTCCCAGGGAAAAGGGCCGTGGTTTGTGTTCTGGGGGCCTGGGGCTGGGAGTGGCCGGCTAGCTCCTTAAAATCCACGATACGCAGGATGGTTCCCAGATGAAAGGTGGCACCAGTGCCGAGTCAGGCTGGATTGATAGAGGCATGTGGCTCCTGCAATCTGCCAGCCAGATGACAGGCAGGTCAGTTTTACTTCCAGGGAAAAGGGCCGTAGATTGCATTTGGGGACTTGTGGCTGGGAGTGGCCGGCTGGCTCCTGAGAATCCACGATACGCAGGATGGTTCCCAGATGAAAGGTGGCACCAGTGCCGAGTTGGGCTGGAGAGGCAAGTGGCTCCTGCAATCGGCCAGCCAGATGACGGGCAGGTCAGTTTTACTTCCAGGGAAAAGGGCCGTAGTTTGTGTTCGGGGGCCTGTGGCTGGGAGTGTCCGGCTGGCTCCTGAAAATCCACGATACGCCGGATGGTTCCCAGATGAAAGGTGGCACCAGTGCCAAGTTGGGCATGTTTGATATTACCAAGTGGCTGCTGCAATCTGCCAGCCAGATGATGGGCAGGTCAGTTTTACTTCCAGGGAAAAGGGCCGTAGATTGTTTTTGGGGACTTGTGGCTGGGAGTGGCCGGCTGGCTCGTGAAAATCCACAATACGCTGGATGGCTCCCAGACCCAAGGTGGCACCAGTGCCGAGTTGGGCTGGATTGATAGAGGCAAGTGGCTCCTGCAATCTGCCAGCCAGATGATGGGCAGGTCAGTTTTAATTCCAGGGAAAAGGGCCGTAGTATTTGTTTGGGGACCTGTGGCTGGGAGTGGCCGGCTGGCTCCTGAAAATCCATGATACACAGGATGGTTCCCAGATGAAAGGTGGCACCAGTGCCACGTCGGGCTGGTTTGATAGAGGCAAGTGGCTCCTGCAATCTGCCAGCCAGATGACGGGCAGGTCAGTTTTACTTCCAGGGAGAAGGGCCGTAGTTTGTGTTTGGGGGCCTGTGGCTGGGAGTGGCCGGCTGGCTCCTGAAAATCCACGATACGCAGGATGGTTCCCAGATGAAAGGTTGCACCAGTGCCAAGTCGGGCTGGTTTGATATGGGGGAGTGGCTCCTGCAATCTGCCAGCCAGATGCGGGGCGGGTGAGTTTTGTTTGACAGGGAAAAGGGCCGTGGTTTGTGTTCGGGGGCCTGTGGCTGGGAGTGGCCGGCTGGCTCCTGAAAATCCACAATACGCAGGATGGTTCCCAGATGAAAGGTGGCACCAGTGTCGAGTCGGGCTGGTTTGATAGAGTCAAGTGGCTCCTGCAATCTGCCAGCCAGAAGCGGGGTGGGTTAGTTTTGTTTCCAGGGAAAAGGGCCGTGGTTTGTGTTCGGGGGCCTGTGGCTGGGAGTGACGGGCTGGCTCCTGAAAATCCACGATACGTAGGATGGTTTCCAGATGAAAGGTGGCACCAGTGCCACGTCGGGCTGGATTGATAGAGGCAAGTGGCTCCTGCAATCTGCCAGCCAGATGACGGGCAGGTCAGTTTTACTTCCAGGGAAAAGGGCCGTGGTTTTCTGTTCGGGGGGCCTGTGGCTGGGAGTGGCTGGCTGGCTCCTGAAAATCCACGATACGCAGGATGGTTCCCAGATGAAGGGTGTCACCAGTGCCGAGTCCGGCTGGATTGATAGAGGGAAGTGGCTCCTGCAATCGGCCAGCCAGAAGCAGGGTGGGTGAGTTTTCTTTGCCAGGGAAAAGAGCCGTGGTTTGTGTTCGGGGGCCTGTGGCTGGGAGTGGCCGGCTGGCTCCTGAAAATCCACGATGCACAGGGTGGTTCCCACATGAAAGGTGGCACCAGTGCCGAGTCAGGCTGGTTTGATAGAGGGAAGTGGCTCCTGCAATCTGCCAGCCAGAAGCGGGGCGGGTGAGTATTGTTTGCCAGGGAAAAGGGCCGTGGTTTGTGTTCGATGGCCTGTGGCTGGGAGTGGCCGGCTGGCTCCTGAAAATCCACGATACGCAGGATGGTTCCCAGATGAAAGGTGGCACCAGTGCCGAGTCGGGCTGGTTTGATAGTACCAAGTGGCTCCTGCAATCTGCCAGCCAGAAGATGGGCAGGTCTGTTTTAATTCCAGGGAAAAGGGCCGTAGTATTTGTTTGGGGACCTTTTGCTGGGAGTGTCCGGCTGGCTCCTGGAAATCCACAATACGCAGGATGGTTCCCAGATGAAAGGTGGCACCAGTGTCGAGTCGGGCTGGATTGATAGAGGCAAGTGGCTCCTGCAATCTGCCAGCCAGAAACGGGGCGGTTGAGTTTTGTTTGCCAGGGAAAATGGCCGTGGTTTGTGTTCGGGGGCCTGTGGCTGAGAGTGGTCGGCTGGTTCCTGAAAATCCACGATACGCAG
Organism: Zonotrichia albicollis; assembly: GCF_047830755.1. NCBI lineage: Eukaryota > Metazoa > Chordata > Aves > Passeriformes > Passerellidae > Zonotrichia > Zonotrichia albicollis. The sequence continues at coordinate 5,340,368 of NC_133851.1, forward strand.
GATGGTTCCCAGATGAAAGGGGGCACCAGTTCCAAGTCGGGCAGGTTTGATATTACCAAGTCGCTGCTGCAATGTGCCAGCCAGATTATGGGCAGGTCAGTTTTACTTCCAGGGAAAAGGGCCGTAGATATTTTTTGGGGACTTGTGGCTGGGACTGGCAGGCTGGCCCCTGAAAATCCACAATACGCTGGATGGCTCCCAGACCCAAGGTGGCACCAGTGCCAAGTCGGGCTGGTTTGATAGAGGCAAGTGGCTCCTGCAATCTGCCAGCCAGATGATGGGCAGGTCAGTTTTACTTCCAGGGAAAAAGGCCGTAGTTTGTGTTTGGGGGCCTGTGGCTGGGAGTGGCCGGCTGGCTCCTGAAAATCCACGATACGCAGGATGGTTCCCAGATGAAAGGTGGCACCAGTACCGAGTCGGGCTGGTTTGAGAGAGGGAAGTGTCTCCTGAAATCTGCCAGCCAGAAGCGGGGGGGGTGAGTTTTCTTGGTCAGGGAAAAGGGCCGTGGTTTGTGTCAGGGGCCTGTGGCTGGGAGTGGCCGGCTGGCTCCTGAAAATCCACGATATGCAGGATGGTTCCCAGATGAAAGGTGGCACTAGTGCCAAGACAGGCTGGATTGATAGAGGCAAGTGGCTCCTGCAATCTGCCAGCCAGATGACGGGCAGGTCAGTTTTACTTCCAGGGAAAAGGGCCGTGGTTTTTGTTCGGGGGGCTGTGGCTGGGAGTGGCCGGCTGGCTCCTGAAAATCCACGATACGCAGGATGGTTCCCAGATGAAAGGTGGCACCAGTGCCGAGTCGGGCTGGTTTGATATGGGGACGTGGCTCCTGCAATTTGCCAGCCAGAAGCGGGGCGGGTGAGTTTTGTTTGGCAGGGAAAAGGGCCGTGGTTTGTGTTCGGGGGCCTGTGGCTGGGAGTGGCCGGCTGGCTCCTGAAAATCCACGATACGCAGGATGGTTCCCAGATGAAAGGTGGCACCAGTGCCAAGTCGGGCTGGATTGATAGAGGCAAGTGGCTGCTGCAATCTGCCAGCCAGATGACGGGCAGGTCAGTTTTACTTCCAGGGAAAAGGGCGGTAGTTTGTGTCCGGGGCCCTGTGGCTGGGAGTGGCCGGCTGGCTCCAGAAAATCCACGATACGCAGGATGGTTCCCAGATGAAAGGTGGCACCAGTGTCGAGTCGGGCTGGTTTGATAGAGGCAAGTGGCTCCTGCAATCTGCCAGCCAGATGACGGGCAGGTCAGTTTTACTTCCAGGGAAAAGGGCCGTAGTTTGTGTTCCGGGGCCTGTGGCTGAGAGTGGCCGGCTGGCTCCTGAAAATCCACGATACGCAGGATGGTTCCCACATGAAAGGTGGCAACAGTGCCGAGTCGGGCTGGATTGATAGAGGCAAGTGGCTCCTGCAATCTGCCAGCCAGATGACGGGCAGGTCAGTTTTACTTCCAGGGAAAAGGGCCGTGGTTTGTGTTTGGGGGCCTGTGGCTGGGAGTGGCCGGCTGGCTCCTGAAAATCCACGATACGCAGGATGGTTCCCAGATGAAAGGTGGCACCAGTGCCGAGTCGGGCTGGATTGATAGAGGCAAGTGGCTCCTGCAATCTGCCAGCCAGAAGCGGGGTGGTTAAGTTTTGTTTGCCAGGGAAAAGGGCCGTGGTTTGTGTTTGGGGGCCTGTGGCTGGGAGTGGCCGGCTGGCTCCTGAAAATCCATCATACGCTGGATGGCTCCCAGATGAAAGGTGGCACCAGTGCCAAGTCGGGCTGGTTTGATAGAGCCAAGTGCCTCCTGCAATCTGCCAGCCAAAAGCGGGGCGGGTTAGTTTTCTTTGCCAGGGAAAAGGGCCGTGGTTGGTGTTCGGGGGCCTGTGGCTGGGAGTGGCCGGCTGGCTCCTGAAAATCCACGATACGCAGGATGGTTCCCAGATGAAAGGTGGCACCAGTACCGAGACGGACTGGTTTGATAGAGGGAAGTGTCTCCTTCATTCTGCCAGGCAGAAGCGGGGCGGGTCAGTTTTACTTCCAGGGTAAAGGGCCGTGGTTTTTGTTCGGGGGCCTGTGGCTGGGAGTGGCCGGCTGGCTCCTGAAAATCCACGATACGCAGGATGGTTCCCACATGAAAGGTCGCACCAGTGCCAAGTCGGGCTGGATTGGTAGAGGCAAGTGGCTCCTGCAATCTGCCAGCCAGATGACGGGCAGGTCAGTTTTACTTCCAGGGAAAAGGGCCGTAGTTTGTGTTCGGGGGCCTGTGGCTGGGAGTGGCCGGCTGGCTCCTGAAAATCCACGATTCGCTGGATGGTTCCCAGATTAAAGGTGGCACCAGTGCCGTGTCGGGCTGGATTGATAGAGGCAAGTGGCTCCTGCAATCTGCCAGCCAGAAGCGGGGTGGTTAAGTTTTGTTTGCCAGGGAAAAGGGCCGTGGTTTGTGTTCGGGGGCCTGTGGCTGATAGTGCCCGGCTGGCTCCTGAAAATCCACGATACGCAGGATGGTTCCCAGATGAAAGGTGGCACCAGTGCCAAGTTGGGCTGGTTTGAGGGAGCCAAGTGGTTCCAGCATTCTGCCAGCCAGAAGATGGGCAGGTCAGTTTTAATTCCAGGGAAAGGGGCCGTAGTTTGTGTTTGGGGGCCTGTGGCTGGGAGTGGCCGGCTGGCTCCTGAAAATCCACGATAGGCAGGATGGTTCCCAGATGAAAAGTGGCAGCAGTGCCAAGTCCGGCTGGTTTGATAGTACCAAGTGGCTCCTGCAATCTGCCAGCCAGAAGATGGGCAGGTCTGTTTTAATTCCAGGGAAAAGGGCCGTAGTATTTGCTGGGGAATCTGTGGCTGGGAGTGGCCGGCTGGCTCCTGAAAATCCACGATTCGCAGGATGGTTCCCAGATGAAAGGTGGCACCAGTGTCGAGTCGGGCTGGTTTGATAGAGGCAAGTGGCTCCTGCAATCTGCCAGCCAGATGACGGGCAGGTCACTTTTACTTCCAGGGAAAAGGGCCGTAGTTTGTGTTCTGGGGCCTGTGGCTGAGAGTGGCCGGCTGGCTCCTGAAAATCCACGATACGCAGGATGGTTCCCACATGAAAGGTGGCAACAGTGCCGAGTCGGGCTGGATTGATAGAGGCAAGTGGCTCCTGCAATCTGCCAGCCAGAAGCGGGGTGGTTAAGTTTTGTTGGCCAGGGAAAAGGGCCGTGGTTTGTGTTCGGGGGCCTGTGGCTGGGAGTGGCCGGCTGGCTCCTGAAAATCCACGATACGCAGGATGGTTCCCAGATGAAAGGTGGCACCAGTGCCAAGTCGGGCTGGATTGATAGAGGCAAGTGGTTCTTGCAATCTGCCTCCCAGATTATGGGCAGGTCACTTTTAATTCCAGGGAAAACGGCCGTAGATTGTTTTTGGGGACTTGTGGCTGGGAGTGGCCGGCTGGCCCCTGAAAATCCACAATACGCTGCATGGCTCCCAGACCCAAGGTGGCACCAGTGCCAAGTCGGGCTGGTTTGATAGAGCCAAGTGCCTCCTGCAATCTGCCAGCCAAAAGCGGGGTGGTTAAGTTTTGTTTGCCAGGGAAAAGGGCCGTGGTTTGTGTTTGGGGGCCTGTGGCTGGGAGTGGCCGGCTGGCTCCTGAAAATCCACGATACGCAGGATGGTTCCCAGATGAACGGTGGCACCAGTGCCAAGTCGGGCTGGATTGATAGAGGCAAGTGGCTCCTGCAATCTGCCAGCCAGATGACGGGCAGGTCAGTTTTGCTTCCAGGGAAAAGGGCCGTAGTTTGTGTTTGGGGTCCTGTGGCTGAGAATGGCCGGCTGGCTCCTGAAAATCCACGATATGCAGGATGGTTCCCAGATGAAAGGTGGCACCAGTGCCGAGTCGGGCTGGATTGACAGAGGCAAGTGGCTCCTGCAATCTGCCAGACGGATGACGGGCAAGTCAATTTTACTTCCAGGGAAAAGGGCCGTGGTTTGTGTTCGGGGGCCTGTGGCTGGGAGTGGCCGGCTGGCTCCTGAAAATCCACGATACGCAGGATGGTTATCAGATGAAAGGTGGCACCAGTGCCAAGTTGGGCAGGTTTGATATTATCAAGTGGCTGCTGCAATGTCCAAGCCAGATGAGGGGCAGGTCAGTTTTACTTCCAGGGAAAAGGGCCGTAGATTGTTTTTGGGGACTTGTGGCTGGGAGTGGCAGGCTGGCCCCTGAAAATCCACAATACGCAGGATGGCTCCCAGATGAAAGGTGGCACCAGTGCCAAGTTGGGCAGGTTTGATATTACCAAGTGGCTGCTGCAATGTGCCAGCCAGATGATGTGCAGGTCAGTTTTACTTCCAGGGAAAAGGGCCGTAGATTGTTTTTGGGGACTTGTGGCTGGGAGTGGCCGGCTGGCTCCTGAAAATCCACAATACGCTGGATGGTTCCCAGATGAAAGGTGGCACCAGTGCCAAATTGGGCAGGTTTGATAGAGTCAAGTGGCTCCTGCAATCTTCCTGCCAGAAGCGTGGTGGGTTAGTTTTGTCTGCAAGGGAAAAGGGCCGTGGTTTGTGTTCGGGGGCATGTGGCTGGGAGTGGCCGGCTGGCTCCTGAAAATCCACGATACGCAGGATGGTTCCCAGATGAAAGGTGGCACCAGTGACGAGTCGGGCTGGATTGATAGAGGCAAGTGGCTCTGCAATCTGCCAGCCAGAAGCGGGGCGGGTTAGTTTTCTTTGCCAGGGAAAAGGGCCGTGGTTGGTGTTCGGGGGCCTGTGGCTGGGAGTGGCCGGCTGGCTCCTGAAAATCCACGATACGCAGGATGGTTCCCAGATGAAAGGTGGCACCAGTACCGAGACGGACTGGTTTGATAGAGGGAAGTGTCTCCTTCATTCTGCCAGGCAGAAGCGGGGCGGGTGAGTTTTCTTTGCCAGGGAAAGGGCTGTGGTTTGTGTTCGGGGGCCTGTGGCTGGGAGTGGCCGGCTGGCTCCTGAAAATCCACAATACGCAGGATGGTTCCCACATGAAAGGTCGCACCAGTGCCAAGTCGGGGTGGATTGATAGAGGCAAGTGGCTCCTGCAATTTGCCAGCCAGATGACGGGCAGGTCAGTTTTACTTCCAGGGAAAAGGGCCGTAGTTTGTCTTCAGGGGCCTGTGGCTGGGAGTGGCCGGCTGGCTCCTTAAAATCCACGATTCGCAGGATGATTCCCAGATAAAGGTGGCAACAGTGCCGAGTCGGGCTGGATTGATAGAGGCAAGTGGCTCCTGCAATCTGCCAGCCAGAAGATGGGCAGGTCAGTTTTACTTCCAGGGAAAAGGGCCGTGGTTTGTGTTCGGGGGCCTGTGGCTGGGAGTGGCCGGCTGGCTCCTGAAAATCCACGATACGCAGGATGGTTCCCAGATGAAAGGTGGCACCAGTGCCAAGTTGAGCAGGTTTGATATTACCAAGTGGCTGCTGCAATGTGCCAGCCAGATGATGGGCAGGTCAGTTTTACTTCCAGGGAAAAGGGCCGTAGATTATTTTTGGGGACTTGTGCCTGGGAGTGGCCGGCTGGCTCCTGAAAATCCACGATACGCAGGATGGTTCCCAGTTGAAAGGTGGCACCAATGTCGAGTCGGGCTGGTTTGATAGAGTCAAGTGGCTCCTGCAATCTTCCAGCCAGAAGCGAGGTGGTTTAGTTTTGTTTGCCAGGGAAAAGGGCCGTGGTTTGTGTTCGAGGGCATGTGGCTGGGAGTGGCCGGCTGGCTCCTGAAAATCCACGATATGCAGGATGGTTCCCAGATGAAAGGTGGCACCAGTGCCGAGTCGGGCTGGATTGATAGAGGCAAGTGGCTCGGCAATCTGCCAGCCAGAAGCGGGGCGGGTTAGTTTTCTTTGCCAGGGAAAACGGCCGTGGTTTGTGTTCGGGGGCCTGTGGCTGGCAGTGGCCGGCTGGCTCCTGAAAATCCACGATATGCAGGATGGTTCCCAGATGAAAGGTGGCACCAGTGCCAAGTCGGGCTGGATTGATAGAGGCAAGTGGCTCCTGCAATCTGCCAGCCAGATGACGGGCAGGTCAATTTTACTTTCAGGGAAAAGGGCCGTGGTTTGTGTTCGGGGGCCTGTGGCTGGGAGTGGCCGGCTGGCTCCTGAAAATCCACGATACGCAGGATGGTTCCCAGATGAAAGGTGGCACCAGTGCCAAGTTGGGCAGGTTTGATATTACCAAGTGGCTACTGCAAGTTGCCAGCCAGATGATGGGCAGGTCTGTTTTAATTCCAGGGAAAATGGCCCTAGTATTTGTTTGGGGACCTGTGGCTGGGAGTGGCCGGCTGGCTCCTGAAAATCCACAATACGCAGGATGGTTCCCAGATGAAAGGCAGCACCAATGTCGAGTCGGGCTGGTTTGATAGAGTCAAGTGGCTCCTGCAATCTTCCAGCCAGAAGCGTGGTGGGTTAGTTTTGTTTGCAAGGGAAAAGGGCCGTGGTTTGTTTTCGGGGGCATGTGGCTGGGAGTGGCCGGCTGGCTCCTGAAAATCCACGATATGCAGGATGGTTCCCACATGAAAGGTGGCACCAGTGCCAAGTCGGGCTGGATTGGTAGAGGCAAGTGGCTCCTGCAATCTGCCAGCCAGATGACGGGCAGGTCAGTTTTACTTCCAGGGAAAAGGGCCGTAGTTTGTGTTCGGGGGCCTGTGGCTGAGAGTGGCCGGCTGGCTCCTGAAAATCCACGATTCGCAGGATGATTCCCAGATGAAAGGTGGCAACAGTGCCGAGTCGGGCTGGATTGATAGAGGCAAGTGGCTCCTGCAATCTGCCAGCCAGAAGATGGGCAGGTCAGTTTTACTTCCAGGGAAAAGGGCCGTGGTTTGTGTTCGGGGGCCTGTGGCTGGGAGTGGCCGGCTGGCTCCTGAAAATCCACAATACGCAGGATGGTTCCCAGATGAAAGGTGGCACCAGTGCCAAGTTGGGCAGGTTTGATATTACCAAGTGGCTGCTGCAATGTGCCAGCCAGATGATGGGCAGGTCAGTTTTACTTCCAGGGAAAAGGGCCGTAGATTTTTTTTGGGGACTTGTGGCTGGGAGTGGCCGGCTGGCCCCTGAAAATCCACAATACGCTGGATGGCTCCCAGACCCAAGGTGGCACCAGTGCCAAGTCGGGCTGGATTGATAGAGGCAAGTGGCTCCTGCAATCTGCCAGCCAGATGACGGGCAGGTCAGTTTTACTTCCAGGGAAAAGGGCCGTGGTTTTTGTTCGGGGGCCTGTGGCTGAGAGTGGCCGGCTGGCTCCTGAAAATCCACGATACGCAGGATGGTTCCCAGATGAAAGGTGGAACCAGTGCCAAGTTGGGCAGGTTTGATATTACAAAGTGGCTGATGCAATGTGCCAGCCAGATGATGGGCAGTTCTGTTTTAATTCCAGGGAAAAGGGTCCTAGTATTTGTTTGGGGACCTGTGGCTGGGAGTGGCCGGCTGGCTCCTGAAAATCCACAATACGCAGGATGGTTCCCACATGAAAGGTGGCACCAATGTCGAGTCGGGCTGGTTTGATGGAGTCAAGTGGCTCCTGCAATCTTCCAGCCAGAAGCGTGGTGGGTGAGTTTTGTTTGCAAGGGAAAAGGGCCGTAGTTTGTGTTCGGGGGCCTGTGGCTGGGAGTGGCCGGCTGGCTCCTGAAAATCCACGATACGCAGGATGGTTCCCAGATGAAAGGTGGCACCAGTGACGAGTCGGGCTGGATTGATAGAGGCAAGTGGCTCTGCAATCTGCCAGCCAGAAGCGGGGCGGGTTAGTTTTCTTTGCCAGGGAAAAGGGCCGTGGTTTGTGTTCGGGGGCCTGTGGCTGGGAGTGGCCGGCTGGCTCCTGAAAATCCACGATACGCAGGATGGTTCCCAGATGAAAGGTGGCACCAGTACCGAGACGGACTGGTTTGATAGAGGGAAGTGTCTCCTTCATTCTGCCAGGCAGAAGCGGGGCGGGTGAGTTTTCTTTGCCAGGGAAAGGGCTGTGGTTTGTGTTCGGGGGCCTGTGGCTGGGAGTGGCCGGCTGGCTCCTGAAAATCCACGATACGCAGGATGGTTCCCAGATGAAAGGTGGCACCAGTGCCAAGTCGGGCTGGATTGATAGAGGCAAGTGGCTGCTGCAATCTGCCAGCCAGATGACGGGCAGGTCAGTTTTACTTCCAGGGAAAAGGGCGGTAGTTTGTGTCCGGGGCCCTGTGGCTGGGAGTGGCCGGCTGGCTCCAGAAAATCCACGATACGCAGGATGGTTCCCAGATGAAAGGTGGCACCAGTGTCGAGTCGGGCTGGTTTGATAGAGGCAAGTGGCTCCTGCAATCTGCCAGCCAGATGACGGGCAGGTCAGTTTTACTTCCAGGGAAAAGGGCCGTAGTTTGTGTTCCGGGGCCTGTGGCTGAGAGTGGCCGGCTGGCTCCTGAAAATCCACGATACGCAGGATGGTTCCCACATGAAAGGTGGCAACAGTGCCGAGTCGGGCTGGATTGATAGAGGCAAGTGGCTCCTGCAATCTGCCAGCCAGATGACGGGCAGGTCAGTTTTACTTCCAGGGAAAAGGGCCGTGGTTTGTGTTCGGGGGCCTGTGGCTGGGAGTGGCCGGCTGGCTCCTGAAAATCCACGATACGCAGGATGGTTCCCAGATGAAAGGTGGCACCAGTGCCGAGTCGGGCTTGTTTGATAGAGGCAAGTGGCTCCTGCAATCTGCCAGCCAGAAGCGGGGTGGTTAAGTTTTGTTTGCCAGGGAAAAGGGCCGTGGTTTGTGTTTGGGGGCCTGTGGCTGGGAGTGGCCGGCTGGCTCCTGAAAATCCATCATACGCTGGATGGCTCCCAGATGAAAGGTGGCACCAGTGACGAGTCGGGCTGGATTGATAGAGCCAAGTGCCTCCTGCAATCTGCCAGCCAAAAGCGGGGCGGGTTAGTTTTCTTTGCCAGGGAAAAGGGCCGTGGTTGGTGTTCGGGGGCCTGTGGCTGGGAGTGGCCGGCTGGCTCCTGAAAATCCACGATACGCAGGATGGTTCCCAGATGAAAGGTGGCACCAGTACCGAGACGGACTGGTTTGATAGAGGGAAGTGTCTCCTTCATTCTGCCAGGCAGAAGCGGGGCGGGTCAGTTTTACTTCCAGGGTAAAGGGCCGTGGTTTCTGTTCGGGGGCCTGTGGCTGGGAGTGGCCGGCTGGCTCCTGAAAATCCACGATACGCAGGATGGTTCCCACATGAAAGGTCGCACCAGTGCCAAGTTGGGCTGGATTGGTAGAGGCAAGTGGCTCCTGCAATCTGCCAGCCAGATGACGGGCAGGTCAGTTTTACTTCCAGGGAAAAGGGCCGTAGTTTGTGTTCGGGGGCCTGTGGCTGGGAGTGGCCGGCTGGCTCCTGAAAATCCACGATTCGCTGGATGGTTCCCAGATTAAAGGTGGCACCAGTGCCGTGTCGGGCTGGATTGATAGAGGCAAGTGGCTCCTGCAATCTGCCAGCCAGAAGCGGGGTGGTTAAGTTTTGTTTGCCAGGGAAAAGGGCCGTGGTTTGTGTTCGGGGGCCTGTGGCTGATAGTGGCCGGCTGGCTCCTGAAAATCCACGATACGCAGGATGGTTCCCAGATGAAAGGTGGCACCAGTGCCAAGTTGGGCTGGTTTTAGGGAGCCAAGTGGTTCCAGCATTCTGCCAGCCAGAAGATGGGCAGGTCAGTTTTAATTCCAGGGAAAGGGGCCGTAGTTTGTGTTTGGGGGCCTGTGGCTGGGAATGGCCGGCTGGCTCCTGAAAATCCACGATAGGCAGGATGGTTCCCAGATGAAAAGTGGCAGCAGTGCCAAGTCCGGCTGGTTTGATAGTACCAAGTGGCTCCTGCAATCTGCCAGCCAGAAGATGGGCAGGTCTGTTTTAATTCCAGGGAAAAGGGCCATAGTATTTGTTAGGGACCTGTGGCTGGGAGTGGCCGGCTGGCTCCTGAAAATCCACGATTCGCAGGATGGTTCCCAGATGAAAGGTGGCACCAGTGTCGAGTCGGGCTGGTTTGATAGAGGCAAGTGGCTCCTGCAATCTGCCAGCCAGATGACGGGCAGGTCACTTTTACTTCCAGGGAAAAGGGCCGTAGTTTGTGTTCCGGGGCCTGTGGCTGAGAGTGGCCGGCTGGCTCCTGAAAATCCACGATACGCAGGATGTTTCCCACATGAAAGGTGGCAACAGTGCCGAGTCGGGCTGGATTGATAGAGGCAAGTGGCTCCTGCAATCTGCCAGCCAGATGACGGGCAGGTCAGTTTTACTTCCAGGGAAAAGGGCCGTGGTTTGTGTTTGGGGGCCTGTGGCTGGGAGTGGCCGGCTGGCTCCTGAAAATCCACGATACGCAGGATGGTTCCCAGATTAAAGGTGGCACCAGTGCCGAGTCGGGCTTGTTTGATAGAGGCAAGTGGCTCCTGCAATCTGCCAGCCAAAAGCGGGGTGGTTAAGTTTTGTTTGCCAGGGAAAAGGGCCGTGGTTTGTGTTTGGGGGCCTGTGGCTGGGAGTGGCCGGCTGGCTCCTGAAAATCCACGATACGCAGGATGGTTCCCAGATGAAAGGTGGCACCAGTGCCAAGTCGGGCTGGATTGATAGAGGCAAGTGGTTCTTGCAATCTGCCTCCCAGATTATGGGCAGGTCACTTTTAATTCCAGGGAAAACGGCCGTAGATTGTTTTTGGGGACTTGTGGCTGGGAGTGGCCGGCTGGCCCCTGAAAATCCACAATACGCTGTATGGCTCCCAGACCCAAGGTGGCACCAGTGCCAAGTCGGGCTGGTTTGATAGAGCCAAGTGCCTCCTGCAATCTGCCAGCCAAAAGCGGGGTGGTTAAGTTTTGTTTGCCAGGGAAAAGGGCCGTGGTTTGTGTTTGGGGGCCTGTGGCTGGGAGTGGCCGGCTGGCTCCTGAAAATCCACGATACGCAGGATGGTTCCCAGATGAAAGGTGGCACCAGTGCCAAGTCGGGCTGGATTGATAGAGGCAAGTGGCTCCTGCAATCTGCCAGCCAGATGACGGGCAGGTCAGTTTTGCTTCCAGGGAAAAGGGCCGTAGTTTGTGTTTGGGGTCCTGTGGCTGAGAATGGCCGGCTGGCTCCTGAAAATCCACGATATGCAGGATGGTTCCCAGATGAAAGGTGGCACCAGTGCCGAGTCGGGCTGGATTGACAGAGGCAAGTGGCTCCTGCAATCTGCCAGACAGATGACGGGCAAGTCAATTTTACTTCCAGGGAAAAGGGCCGTGGTTTGTGTTCGGGGGCCTGTGGCTGGGAGTGGCCGGCTGGCTCCTGAAAATCCACGATACGCAGGATGGTTATCAGATGAAAGGTGGCACCAGTGCCAAGTTGGGCAGGTTTGATATTATCAAGTGGCTGCTGCAATGTCCAAGCCAGATGAGGGGCAGGTCAGTTTTACTTCCAGGGAAAAGGGCCGTAGATTGTTTTTGGGGACTTGTGGCTGGGAGTGGCAGGCTGGCCCCTGAAAATCCACAATACGCAGGATGGCTCCCAGATGAAAGGTGGCACCAGTGCCAAGTTGGGCAGGTTTGATATTACCAAGTGGCTGCTGCAATGTGCCAGCCAGATGATGTGCAGGTCAGTTTTACTTCCAGGGAAAAGGGCCGTAGATTGTTTTTGGGGACTTGTGGCTGGGAGTGGCCGGCTGGCTCCTGAAAATCCACAATACGCTGGATGGTTCCCAGATGAAAGGTGGCACCAGTGCCAAGTTGGGCAGGTTTGATAGAGTCAAGTGGCTCCTGCAATCTTCCTGCCAGAAGCGTGGTGGGTTAGTTTTGTCTGCAAGGGAAAAGGGCCGTGGTTTGTGTTCGGGGGCATGTGGCTGGGAGTGGCCGGCTGGCTCCTGAAAATCCACGATACGCAGGATGGTTCCCAGATGAAAGGTGGCACCAGTGACGAGTCGGGCTGGATTGATAGAGGCAAGTGGCTCTGCAATCTGCCAGCCAGAAGCGGGGCGGGTTAGTTTTCTTTGCCAGGGAAAAGGGCCGTGGTTGGTGTTCGGGGGCCTGTGGCTGGGAGTGGCCGGCTGGCTCCTGAAAATCCACAATACGCAGGATGGTTCCCAGATGAAAGGTGGCACCAGTACCGAGACGGACTGGTTTGATAGAGGGAAGTGTCTCCTTCATTCTGCCAGGCAGAAGCGGGGCGGGTGAGTTTTCTTTGCCAGGGAAAGGGCTGTGGTTTGTGTTCGGGGGCCTGTGGCTGGGAGTGGCCGGCCGGGTCCTGAAAATCCACAATACGCAGGATGGTTCCCACATGAAAGGTCGCACCAGTGCCAAGTCGGGGTGGATTGATAGAGGCAAGTGGCTCCTGCAATTTGCCAGCCAGATGACGGGCAGGTCAGTTTTACTTCCAGGGAAAAGGGCCGTAGTTTGTGTTCCGGGGCCTGTGGCTGGGAGTGGCCGGCTGGCTCCTTAAAATCCACGATATGCAGGATGGTTCCCAGATGAAAGGTGGCACCAGTGCCAAGTCGGGCTGGATTGATAGAGGCAAGTGGCTCCTGCAATCTGCCAGCCAGATGACGGGCAGGTCAATTTTACTTTCAGGGAAAAGGGCCGTGGTTTGTGTTCGGGGGCCTGTGGCTGAGAGTGGCCGGCTGGCTCCTGAAAATCCACGATACGCAGGATGGTTCCCAGATGAAAGGTGGCACCAGTGCCAAGTTGGGCAGGTTTGATATTACCAAGTGGCTACTGCAAGTTGCCAGCCAGATGATGGGCAGGTCTGTTTTAATTCCAGGGAAAAGGGCCCTAGTATTTGTTTGGGGACCTGTGGCTGGGAGTGGCCGGCTGGCTCCTGAAAATCCACAATACGCAGGATGGTTCCCAGATGAAAGGCAGCACCAATGTCGAGTCGGGCTGGTTTGATAGAGTCAAGTGGCTCCTGCAATCTTCCAGCCAGAAGCGTGGTGGGTTAGTTTTGTTTGCAAGGGAAAAGGGCCGTGGTTTGTGTTCGGGGGCATGTGGCTGGGAGTGGCCGGCTGGCTCCTGAAAATCCACGATATGCAGGATGGTTCCCAGATGAAAGGTGGCACCAGTGCGGAGTCGGGCTGGTTTGATAGAGCCAAGTGGCTCTGCAATCTGACAGCCAGAAGCGGGGCGGGTTAGTTTTCTTTGCCAGGGAAAAGGGCCGTGGTTTGTGTTTGGGTGCCTGTGGCTGGGAGTGGCCGGCTGGCTCCTGAAAATCCACGATACGCAGGATGGTTCCCAGATGAAAGGTGGCACCAGTACCGAGTCGGACTGGTTTGATAGAGGGAAGTGTCTCCTGCATTCTGCAGCCAGAAGCGTGGCGGGAGAGTTTTCTTTGCCAGGGAAAGGGCCGTGGTTTGTGTTCGGGGGCCTGTGGCTGGGAGTGGCCGGCTGGCTCCTGAAAATCCACGATACGCAGGATGGTTCCCAGATGAAAGGTGGCACCAGTGCCAAGTTGGGCAGGTTTGATATTACCAAGTGGCTGCTGCAATGTGCCAGCCAGATGAGGGGCAGGTCAGTTTTACTTCCAGGGAAAAGGGCCGTAGTTTGTCTTCAGGGGCCTGTGGCTGGGAGTGGCCGGCTGGCTCCTGAAAATCCACGATTCGCAGGATGATTCCCAGATAAAGGTGGCAACAGTGCCGAGTCGGGCTGGATTGATAGAGGCAAGTGGCTCCTGCAATCTGCCAGCCAGAAGATGGGCAGGTCAGTTTTACTTCCAGGGAAAAGGGCCGTGGTTTGTGTTCGGGGGCCTGTGGCTGGGAGTGGCCGGCTGGCTCCTGAAAATCCACGATACGCAGGATGGTTCCCAGATGAAAGGTGGCACCAGTGCCAAGTTGAGCAGGTTTGATATTACCAAGTGGCTGCTGCAATGTGCCAGCCAGATGATGGGCAGGTCAGTTTTACTTCCAGGGAAAAGGGCCGTAGATTATTTTTGGGGACTTGTGCCTGGGAGTGGCCGGCTGGCTCCTGAAAATCCACGATACGCAGGATGGTTCCCAGTTGAAAGGTGGCACCAATGTCGAGTCGGGCTGGTTTGATAGAGTCAAGTGGCTCCTGCAATCTTCCAGCCAGAAGCGTGGTGGTTTAGTTTTGTTTGCCAGGGAAAAGGGCCGTGGTTTGTGTTCGAGGGCATGTGGCTGGGAGTGGCCGGCTGGCTCCTGAAAATCCACGATATGCAGGATGGTTCCCAGATGAAAGGTGGCACCAGTGCCGAGTCGGGCTGGATTGATAGAGGCAAGTGGCTCGGCAATCTGCCAGCCAGAAGCGGGGCGGGTTAGTTTTCTTTGCCAGGGAAAACGGCCGTGGTTTGTGTTCGGGGGCCTGTGGCTGGCAGTGGCCGGCTGGCTCCTGAAAATCCACGATATGCAGGATGGTTCCCAGATGAAAGGTGGCACCAGTGCCAAGTCGGGCTGGATTGATAGAGGCAAGTGGCTCCTGCAATCTGCCAGCCAGATGACGGGCAGGTCAATTTTACTTTCAGGGAAAAGGGCCGTGGTTTGTGTTCGGGGGCCTGTGGCTGGGAGTGGCCGGCTGGCTCCTGAAAATCCACGATACGCAGGATGGTTCCCAGATGAAAGGTGGCACCAGTGCCAAGTTGGGCAGGTTTGATATTACCAAGTGGCTACTGCAAGTTGCCAGCCAGATGATGGGCAGGTCTGTTTTAATTCCAGGGAAAAGGGCCCTAGTATTTGTTTGGGGACCTGTGGCTGGGAGTGGCCGGCTGGCTCCTGAAAATCCACAATACGCAGGATGGTTCCCAGATGAAAGGCAGCACCAATGTCGAGTCGGGCTGGTTTGATAGAGTCAAGTGGCTCCTGCAATCTTCCAGCCAGAAGCGTGGTGGGTTAGTTTTGTTTGCAAGGGAAAAGGGCCGTGGTTTGTTTTCGGGGGCATGTGGCTGGGAGTGGCCGGCTGGCTCCTGAAAATCCACGATATGCAGGATGGTTCCCACATGAAAGGTGGCACCAGTGCCAAGTCGGGCTGGATTGATAGAGGCAAGTGGCTCCTGCAATCTGCCAGCCAGATGACGGGCAGGTCAGTTTTACTTCCAGGGAAAAGGGCCGTAGTTTGTGTTCGGGGGCCTGTGGCTGAGAGTGGCCGGCTGGCTCCTGAAAATCCACGATTCGCAGGATGATTCCCAGATGAAAGGTGGCAACAGTGCCGAGTCGGGCTGGATTGATAGAGGCAAGTGGCTCCTGCAATCTGCCAGCCAGAAGATGGGCAGGTCAGTTTTACTTCCAGGGAAAAGGGCCGTGGTTTGTGTTCGGGGGCCTGTGGCTGGGAGTGGCCGGCTGGCTCCTGAAAATCCACAATACGCAGGATGGTTCCCAGATGAAAGGTGGCACCAGTGCCAAGTTGGGCAGGTTTGATATTACCAAGTGGCTGCTGCAATGTGCCAGCCAGATGATGGGCAGGTCAGTTTTACTTCCAGGGAAAAGGGCCGTAGATTTTTTTTGGGGACTTGTGGCTGGGAGTGGCCGGCTGGCCCCTGAAAATCCACAATACGCTGGATGGCTCCCAGACCCAAGGTGGCACCAGTGCCAAGTCGGGCTGGATTGATAGAGGCAAGTGGCTCCTGCAATCTGCCAGCCAGATGACGGGCAGGTCAGTTTTACTTCCAGGGAAAAGGGCCGTGGTTTTTGTTCGGGGGCCTGTGGCTGAGAGTGGCCGGCTGGCTCCTGAAAATCCACGATACGCAGGATGGTTCCCAGATGAAAGGTGGAACCAGTGCCAAGTTGGGCAGGTTTGATATTACAAAGTGGCTGATGCAATGTGCCAGCCAGATGATGGGCAGTTCTGTTTTAATTCCAGGGAAAAGGGTCCTAGTATTTGTTTGGGGACCTGTGGCTGGGAGTGGCCGGCTGGCTCCTGAAAATCCACAATACGCAGGATGGTTCCCACATGAAAGGTGGCACCAATGTCGAGTCGGGCTGGTTTGATGGAGTCAAGTGGCTCCTGCAATCTTCCAGCCAGAAGCGTGGTGGGTGAGTTTTGTTTGCAAGGGAAAAGGGCCGTAGTTTGTGTTCGGGGGCCTGTGGCTGGGAGTGGCCGGCTGGCTCCTGAAAATCCACGATACGCAGGATGGTTCCCAGATGAAAGGTGGCACCAGTGACGAGTCGGGCTGGATTGATAGAGGCAAGTGGCTCTGCAATCTGCCAGCCAGAAGCGGGGCGGGTTAGTTTTCTTTGCCAGGGAAAAGGGCCGTGGTTTGTGTTCGGGGGCCTGTGGCTGGGAGTGGCCGGCTGGCTCCTGAAAATCCACGATACGCAGGATGGTTCCCAGATGAAAGGTGGCACCAGTACCGAGACGGACTGGTTTGATAGAGGGAAGTGTCTCCTTCATTCTGCCAGGCAGAAGCGGGGCGGGTGAGTTTTCTTTGCCAGGGAAAGGGCTGTGGTTTGTGTTCGGGGGCCTGTGGCTGGGAGTGGCCGGCTGGCTCCTGAAAATCCACGATACGCAGGATGGTTCCCAGATGAAAGGTGGCACCAGTGCCAAGTCGGGCTGGATTGATAGAGGCAAGTGGCTGCTGCAATCTGCCAGCCAGATGACGGGCAGGTCAGTTTTACTTCCAGGGAAAAGGGCGGTAGTTTGTGTCCGGGGCCCTGTGGCTGGGAGTGGCCGGCTGGCTCCAGAAAATCCACGATACGCAGGATGGTTCCCAGATGAAAGGTGGCACCAGTGTCGAGTCGGGCTGGTTTGATAGAGGCAAGTGGCTCCTGCAATCTGCCAGCCAGATGACGGGCAGGTCAGTTTTACTTCCAGGGAAAAGGGCCGTAGTTTGTGTTCCGGGGCCTGTGGCTGAGAGTGGCCGGCTGGCTCCTGAAAATCCACGATACGCAGGATGGTTCCCACATGAAAGGTGGCAACAGTGCCGAGTCGGGCTGGATTGATAGAGGCAAGTGGCTCCTGCAATCTGCCAGCCAGATGACGGGCAGGTCAGTTTTACTTCCAGGGAAAAGGGCCGTGGTTTGTGTTCGGGGGCCTGTGGCTGGGAGTGGCCGGCTGGCTCCTGAAAATCCACGATACGCAGGATGGTTCCCAGATGAAAGGTGGCACCAGTGCCGAGTCGGGCTTGTTTGATAGAGGCAAGTGGCTCCTGCAATCTGCCAGCCAGAAGCGGGGTGGTTAAGTTTTGTTTGCCAGGGAAAAGGGCCGTGGTTTGTGTTTGGGGGCCTGTGGCTGGGAGTGGCCGGCTGGCTCCTGAAAATCCATCATACGCTGGATGGCTCCCAGATGAAAGGTGGCACCAGTGCCAAGTCGGGCTGGTTTGATAGAGCCAAGTGCCTCCTGCAATCTGCCAGCCAAAAGCGGGGCGGGTTAGTTTTCTTTGCCAGGGAAAAGGGCCGTGGTTGGTGTTCGGGGGCCTGTGGCTGGGAGTGGCCGGCTGGCTCCTGAAAATCCACGATACGCAGGATGGTTCCCAGATGAAAGGTGGCACCAGTACCGAGACGGACTGGTTTGATAGAGGGAAGTGTCTCCTTCATTCTGCCAGGCAGAAGCGGGGCGGGTCAGTTTTACTTCCAGGGTAAAGGGCCGTGGTTTCTGTTCGGGGGCCTGTGGCTGGGAGTGGCCGGCTGGCTCCTGAAAATCCACGATACGCAGGATGGTTCCCACATGAAAGGTCGCACCAGTGCCAAGTTGGGCTGGATTGGTAGAGGCAAGTGGCTCCTGCAATCTGCCAGCCAGATGACGGGCAGGTCAGTTTTACTTCCAGGGAAAAGGGCCGTAGTTTGTGTTCGGGGGCCTGTGGCTGGGAGTGGCCGGCTGGCTCCTGAAAATCCACGATTCGCTGGATGGTTCCCAGATTAAAGGTGGCACCAGTGCCGTGTCGGGCTGGATTGATAGAGGCAAGTGGCTCCTGCAATCTGCCAGCCAGAAGCGGGGTGGTTAAGTTTTGTTTGCCAGGGAAAAGGGCCGTGGTTTGTGTTCGGGGGCCTGTGGCTGATAGTGGCCGGCTGGCTCCTGAAAATCCACGATACGCAGGATGGTTCCCAGATGAAAGGTGGCACCAGTGCCAAGTTGGGCTGGTTTTAGGGAGCCAAGTGGTTCCAGCATTCTGCCAGCCAGAAGATGGGCAGGTCAGTTTTAATTCCAGGGAAAGGGGCCGTAGTTTGTGTTTGGGGGCCTGTGGCTGGGAGTGGCCGGCTGGCTCCTGAAAATCCACGATAGGCAGGATGGTTCCCAGATGAAAAGTGGCAGCAGTGCCAAGTCCGGCTGGTTTGATAGTACCAAGTGGCTCCTGCAATCTGCCAGCCAGAAGATGGGCAGGTCTGTTTTAATTCCAGGGAAAAGGGCCATAGTATTTGTTAGGGACCTGTGGCTGGGAGTGGCCGGCTGGCTCCTGAAAATCCACGATTCGCAGGATGGTTCCCAGATGAAAGGTGGCACCAGTGTCGAGTCGGGCTGGTTTGATAGAGGCAAGTGGCTCCTGCAATCTGCCAGTCAGATGACGGGCAGGTCACTTTTACTTCCAGGGAAAAGGGCCGTAGTTTGTGTTCCGGGGCCTGTGGCTGAGAGTGGCCGGCTGGCTCCTGAAAATCCACGATACGCAGGATGTTTCCCACATGAAAGGTGGCAACAGTGCCGAGTCGGGCTGGATTGATAGAGGCAAGTGGCTCCTGCAATCTGCCAGCCAGATGACGGGCAGGTCAGTTTTACTTCCAGGGAAAAGGGCCGTGGTTTGTGTTTGGGGGCCTGTGGCTGGGAGTGGCCGGCTGGCTCCTGAAAATCCACGATACGCAGGATGGTTCCCAGATTAAAGGTGGCACCAGTGCCGAGTCGGGCTTGTTTGATAGAGGCAAGTGGCTCCTGCAATCTGCCAGCCAAAAGCGGGGTGGTTAAGTTTTGTTTGCCAGGGAAAAGGGCCGTGGTTTGTGTTTGGGGGCCTGTGGCTGGGAGTGGCCGGCTGGCTCCTGAAAATCCACGATACGCAGGATGGTTCCCAGATGAAAGGTGGCACCAGTGCCAAGTCGGGCTGGATTGATAGAGGCAAGTGGTTCTTGCAATCTGCCTCCCAGATTATGGGCAGGTCACTTTTAATTCCAGGGAAAACGGCCGTAGATTGTTTTTGGGGACTTGTGGCTGGGAGTGGCCGGCTGGCCCCTGAAAATCCACAATACGCTGTATGGCTCCCAGACCCAAGGTGGCACCAGTGCCAAGTCGGGCTGGTTTGATAGAGCCAAGTGCCTCCTGCAATCTGCCAGCCAAAAGCGGGGTGGTTAAGTTTTGTTTGCCAGGGAAAAGGGCCGTGGTTTGTGTTTGGGGGCCTGTGGCTGGGAGTGGCCGGCTGGCTCCTGAAAATCCACGATACGCAGGATGGTTCCCAGATGAAAGGTGGCACCAGTGCCAAGTCGGGCTGGATTGATAGAGGCAAGTGGCTCCTGCAATCTGCCAGCCAGATGACGGGCAGGTCAGTTTTGCTTCCAGGGAAAAGGGCCGTAGTTTGTGTTTGGGGTCCTGTGGCTGAGAATGGCCGGCTGGCTCCTGAAAATCCACGATATGCAGGATGGTTCCCAGATGAAAGGTGGCACCAGTGCCGAGTCGGGCTGGATTGACAGAGGCAAGTGGCTCCTGCAATCTGCCAGACAGATGACGGGCAAGTCAATTTTACTTCCAGGGAAAAGGGCCGTGGTTTGTGTTCGGGGGCCTGTGGCTGGGAGTGGCCGGCTGGCTCCTGAAAATCCACGATACGCAGGATGGTTATCAGATGAAAGGTGGCACCAGTGCCAAGTTGGGCAGGTTTGATATTATCAAGTGGCTGCTGCAATGTCCAAGCCAGATGAGGGGCAGGTCAGTTTTACTTCCAGGGAAAAGG
The DNA here is from genome assembly GCF_047830755.1 of Zonotrichia albicollis. NCBI lineage: Eukaryota > Metazoa > Chordata > Aves > Passeriformes > Passerellidae > Zonotrichia > Zonotrichia albicollis. The sequence continues at coordinate 5,360,078 of NC_133851.1, forward strand.
GCCGTAGATTGTTTTTGGGGACTTGTGGCTGGGAGTGGCAGGCTGGCCCCTGAAAATCCACAATACGCAGGATGGCTCCCAGATGAAAGGTGGCACCAGTGCCAAGTTGGGCAGGTTTGATATTACCAAGTGGCTGCTGCAATGTGCCAGCCAGATGATGTGCAGGTCAGTTTTACTTCCAGGGAAAAGGGCCGTAGATTGTTTTTGGGGACTTGTGGCTGGGAGTGGCCGGCTGGCTCCTGAAAATCCACAATACGCTGGATGGTTCCCAGATGAAAGGTGGCACCAGTGCCAAGTTGGGCAGGTTTGATAGAGTCAAGTGGCTCCTGCAATCTTCCTGCCAGAAGCGTGGTGGGTTAGTTTTGTCTGCAAGGGAAAAGGGCCGTGGTTTGTGTTCGGGGGCATGTGGCTGGGAGTGGCCGGCTGGCTCCTGAAAATCCACGATACGCAGGATGGTTCCCAGATGAAAGGTGGCACCAGTGACGAGTCGGGCTGGATTGATAGAGGCAAGTGGCTCTGCAATCTGCCAGCCAGAAGCGGGGCGGGTTAGTTTTCTTTGCCAGGGAAAAGGGCCGTGGTTGGTGTTCGGGGGCCTGTGGCTGGGAGTGGCCGGCTGGCTCCTGAAAATCCACGATACGCAGGATGGTTCCCAGATGAAAGGTGGCACCAGTACCGAGACGGACTGGTTTGATAGAGGGAAGTGTCTCCTTCATTCTGCCAGGCAGAAGCGGGGCGGGTGAGTTTTCTTTGCCAGGGAAAGGGCTGTGGTTTGTGTTCGGGGGCCTGTGGCTGGGAGTGGCCGGCCGGCTCCTGAAAATCCACAATACGCAGGATGGTTCCCACATGAAAGGTCGCACCAGTGCCAAGTCGGGGTGGATTGATAGAGGCAAGTGGCTCCTGCAATTTGCCAGCCAGATGACGGGCAGGTCAGTTTTACTTCCAGGGAAAAGGGCCGTAGTTTGTGTTCCGGGGCCTGTGGCTGGGAGTGGCCGGCTGGCTCCTTAAAATCCACGATATGCAGGATGGTTCCCAGATGAAAGGTGGCACCAGTGCCAAGTCGGGCTGGATTGATAGAGGCAAGTGGCTCCTGCAATCTGCCAGCCAGATGACGGGCAGGTCAATTTTACTTTCAGGGAAAAGGGCCGTGGTTTGTGTTCGGGGGCCTGTGGCTGGGAGTGGCCGGCTGGCTCCTGAAAATCCACGATACGCAGGATGGTTCCCAGATGAAAGGTGGCACCAGTGCCAAGTTGGGCAGGTTTGATATTACCAAGTGGCTACTGCAAGTTGCCAGCCAGATGATGGGCAGGTCTGTTTTAATTCCAGGGAAAAGGGCCCTAGTATTTGTTTGGGGACCTGTGGCTGGGAGTGGCCGGCTGGCTCCTGAAAATCCACAATACGCAGGATGGTTCCCAGATGAAAGGCAGCACCAATGTCGAGTCGGGCTGGTTTGATAGAGTCAAGTGGCTCCTGCAATCTTCCAGCCAGAAGCGTGGTGGGTTAGTTTTGTTTGCAAGGGAAAAGGGCCGTGGTTTGTGTTCGGGGGCATGTGGCTGGGAGTGGCCGGCTGGCTCCTGAAAATCCACGATATGCAGGATGGTTCCCAGATGAAAGGTGGCACCAGTGCGGAGTCGGGCTGGTTTGATAGAGCCAAGTGGCTCTGCAATCTGACAGCCAGAAGCGGGGCGGGTTAGTTTTCTTTGCCAGGGAAAAGGGCCGTGGTTTGTGTTTGGGTGCCTGTGGCTGGGAGTGGCCGGCTGGCTCCTGAAAATCCACGATACGCAGGATGGTTCCCAGATGAAAGGTGGCACCAGTACCGAGTCGGACTGGTTTGATAGAGGGAAGTGTCTCCTGCATTCTGCAGCCAGAAGCGTGGCGGGAGAGTTTTCTTTGCCAGGGAAAGGGCCGTGGTTTGTGTTCGGGGGCCTGTGGCTGGGAGTGGCCGGCTGGCTCCTGAAAATCCACGATACGCAGGATGGTTCCCAGATGAAAGGTGGAACCAGTGCCAAGTTGGGCAGGTTTGATATTACCAAGTGGCTGCTGCAATGTGCCAGCCAGATGAGGGGCAGGTCAGTTTTACTTCCATGGAAAAGGGCCGTAGATTGTTTTTGGGGACTTGTGGCTGGGAGTGGCAGGCTGGCCCCTGAAAATCCACAGTACGCTGGATGGCTCCCAGACCCAAGGTGGCACCAGTGCCAAGTCGGGCTGGTTTGATAGAGGCAAGTGGCTCCTGCAATCTGCCAGCCAGAAGCGGGGTGGTTAAGATTTGTTTGCCAGAGAAAAGGGCCGTGGTTTGTGTTCGGGGGCCTGTGGCTGGCAGTGGACGGCTGGCTCCTGAAAATCCACGATATGCAGGATGGTTCCCAGATGAAAGGTGGCACCAGTGCGGAGTCGGGCTGGTTTGATAGAGCCAAGTGGCTCTGCAATCTGACAGCCAGAAGCGGGGCGGGTTAGTTTTCTTTGCCAGGGAAAAGGGCCGTGGTTTGTGTTTGGGTGCCTGTGGCTGGGAGTGGCCGGCTGGCTCCTGAAAATCCACGATACGCAGGATGGTTCCCAGATGAAAGGTGGCACCAGTACCGAGTCGGACTGGTTTGATAGAGGGAAGTGTCTCCTGCATTCTGCAGCCAGAAGCGTGGCGGGAGAGTTTTCTTTGCCAGGGAAAGGGCCGTGGTTTGTGTTCGGGGGCCTGTGGCTGGGAGTGGCCGGCTGGCTCCTGAAAATCCACGATACGCAGGATGGTTCCCAGATGAAAGGTGGCACCAGTGCCAAGTTGGGCAGGTTTGATATTACCAAGTGGCTGCTGCAATGTGCCAGCCAGATGAGGGGCAGGTCAGTTTTACTTCCAGGGAAAAGGGCCGTAGATTGTTTTTGGGGACTTGTGGCTGGGAGTGGCAGGCTGGCCCCTGAAAATCCACAGTACGCTGGATGGCTCCCAGACCCAAGGTGGCACCAGTGCCAAGTCGGGCTGGTTTGATAGAGGCAAGTGGCTCCTGCAATCTGCCAGCCAGAAGCGGGGTGGTTAAGTTTTGTTTGCCAGAGAAAAGGGCCGTGGTTTGTGTTCGGGGGCCTGTGGCTGGCAGTGGCCGGCTGGCTCCTGAAAATCCACGATATGCAGGATGGTTCCCAGATGAAAGGTGGCACCAGTGCCAAGTCGGGCTGGATTGATAGAGGCAAGTGGCTCCTGCAATCTGCCAGCCAGATGACGGGCAGGTCAATTTTACTTTCAGGGAAAAGGGCCGTGGTTTGTGTTCGGGGGCCTGTGGCTGGGAGTGGCCGGCTGGCTCCTGAAAATCCACGATACGCAGGATGGTTCCCAGATGAAAGGTGGCACCAGTGCCAAGTTGGGCAGGTTTGATATTACCAAGTGGCTACTGCAAGTTGCCAGCCAGATGATGGGCAGGTCTGTTTTAATTCCAGGGAAAAGGGCCCTAGTATTTGTTTGGGGACCTGTGGCTGGGAGTGGCCGGCTGGCTCCTGAAAATCCACAATACGCAGGATGGTTCCCAGATGAAAGGCAGCACCAATGTCGAGTCGGGCTGGTTTGATAGAGTCAAGTGGCTCCTGCAATCTTCCAGCCAGAAGCGTGGTGGGTTAGTTTTGTTTGCAAGGGAAAAGGGCCGTGGTTTGTGTTCGGGGGCATGTGGCTGGGAGTGGCCGGCTGGCTCCTGAAAATCCACGATATGCAGGATGGTTCCCAGATGAAAGGTGGCACCAGTGCGGAGTCGGGCTGGTTTGATAGAGCCAAGTGGCTCTGCAATCTGACAGCCAGAAGCGGGGCGGGTTAGTTTTCTTTGCCAGGGAAAAGGGCCGTGGTTTGTGTTTGGGTGCCTGTGGCTGGGAGTGGCCGGCTGGCTCCTGAAAATCCACGATACGCAGGATGGTTCCCAGATGAAAGGTGGCACCAGTACCGAGTCGGACTGGTTTGATAGAGGGAAGTGTCTCCTGCATTCTGCAGCCAGAAGCGTGGCGGGAGAGTTTTCTTTGCCAGGGAAAGTGCCGTGGTTTGTGTTCGGGGGCCTGTGGCTGGGAGTGGCCGGCTGGCTCCTGAAAATCCACAATACGCAGGATGGTTCCCACATGAAAGGTGGCACCAGTGCCAAGTCGGGCTGGATTGATAGAGGCAAGTGGCTCCTGCAATCTGCCAGCCAGATGACGGGCAGGTCAGTTTTACTTCCAGGGAAAAGGGCCGTAGTTTGTGTTCGGGGGCCTGTGGCTGAGAGTGGCCGGCTGGCTCCTGAAAATCCACGATTCGCAGGATGATTCCCAGATGAAAGGTGGCAACAGTGCCGAGTCGGGCTGGATTGATAGAGGCAAGTGGCTCCTGCAATCTGCCAGCCAGAAGATGGGCAGGTCAGTTTTACTTCCAGGGAAAAGGGCCGTGGTTTGTGTTCGGGGGCCTGTGGCTGGGAGTGGCCGGCTGGCTCCTGAAAATCCACAATACGCAGGATGGTTCCCAGATGAAAGGTGGCACCAGTGCCAAGTTGGGCAGGTTTGATATTACCAAGTGGCTGCTGCAATGTGCCAGCCAGATGATGGGCAGGTCAGTTTTACTTCCAGGGAAAAGGGCCGTAGATTTTTTTTGGGGACTTGTGGCTGGGAGTGGCCGGCTGGCCCCTGAAAATCCACAATACGCTGGATGGCTCCCAGACCCAAGGTGGCACCAGTGCCAAGTCGGGCTGGATTGATAGAGGCAAGTGGCTCCTGCAATCTGCCAGCCAGATGACGGGCAGGTCAGTTTTACTTCCAGGGAAAAGGGCCGTGGTTTTTGTTCGGGGGCCTGTGGCTGAGAGTGGCCGGCTGGCTCCTGAAAATCCACGATACGCAGGATGGTTCCCAGATGAAAGGTGGAACCAGTGCCAAGTTGGGCAGGTTTGATATTACAAAGTGGCTGATGCAATGTGCCAGCCAGATGATGGGCAGTTCTGTTTTAATTCCAGGGAAAAGGGTCCTAGTATTTGTTTGGGGACCTGTGGCTGGGAGTGGCCGGCTGGCTCCTGAAAATCCACAATACGCACGATGGTTCCCACATGAAAGGTGGCACCAATGTCGAGTCGGGCTGGTTTGATGGAGTCAAGTGGCTCCTGCAATCTTCCAGCCAGAAGCGTGGTGGGTGAGTTTTGTTTGCAAGGGAAAAGGGCCGTAGTTTGTGTTCGGGGGCCTGTGGCTGGGAGTGGCCGGCTGGCTCCTGAAAATCCACGATACGCAGGATGGTTCCCAGATGAAAGGTGGCACCAGTGACGAGTCGGGCTGGATTGATAGAGGCAAGTGGCTCTGCAATCTGCCAGCCAGAAGCGGGGCGGGTTAGTTTTCTTTGCCAGGGAAAAGGGCCGTGGTTTGTGTTCGGGGGCCTGTGGCTGGGAGTGGCCGGCTGGCTCCTGAAAATCCACGATACGCAGGATGGTTCCCAGATGAAAGGTGGCACCAGTACCGAGACGGACTGGTTTGATAGAGGGAAGTGTCTCCTTCATTCTGCCAGGCAGAAGCGGGGCGGGTGAGTTTTCTTTGCCAGGGAAAGGGCTGTGGTTTGTGTTCGGGGGCCTGTGGCTGGGAGTGGCCGGCTGGCTCCTGAAAATCCACAATACGCAGGATGGTTCCCACATGAAAGGTCGCACCAGTGCCAAGTCGGGGTGGATTGATAGAGGCAAGTGGCTCCTGCAATCTGCCAGCCAGATGACGGGCAGGTCAGTTTTACTTCCAGGGAAAAGGGCCGTAGTTTGTGTTCCGGGGCCTGTGGCTGACAGTGGCCGGCTGGCTCCTTAAAATCCACGATTCGCAGGAGGATTCCCAGATGAAAGGTGGCAACAGTGCCGAGTCGGGCTGGATTGATAGAGGCAAGTGGCTCCTGCAATCTGCCAGCCAGAAGATGGGCAGGTCAGTTTTACTTCCAGGGAAAAGGGCCGTGGTTTGTGTTCGGGGGCCTGTGGCTGGGAGTGGCCGGCTGGCTCCTGAAAATCCACGATACGCAGGATGGTTCCCAGATGAAAGGTGGCACCAGTGCCAAGTTGAGCAGGTTTGATATTACCAAGTGGCTGCTGCAATGTGCCAGCCAGATGATGGGCAGGTCAGTTTTACTTCCAGGGAAAAGGGCCGTAGATTATTTTTGGGGACTTGTGCCTGGGAGTGGCCGGCTGGCTCCTGAAAATCCACGATACGCAGGATGGTTCCCAGTTGAAAGGTGGCACCAATGTCGAGTCGGGCTGGTTTGATAGAGTCAAGTGGCTCCTGCAATCTTCCAGCCAGAAGCGTGGTGGTTTAGTTTTGTTTGCCAGGGAAAAGGGCCGTGGTTTGTGTTCGAGGGTATGTGGCTGGGAGTGGCCGGCTGGCTCCTGAAAATCCACGATACGCAGGATGGTTCCCAGATGAAAGGTGGCACCAGTGCCGAGTCGGGCTGGATTGATAGAGGCAAGTGGCTCGGCAATCTGCCAGCCAGAAGCGGGGCGGGTTAGTTTTCTTTGCCAGGGAAAAGGGCCGTGGTTTGTGTTCGGGGGCCTGTGGCTGGGAGTGGCCGGCTGGCTCCTGAAAATCCACGATACGCAGGATGGTTCCCAGATGAAAGGTGGCACCAGTGCCAAGTTGGGCAGGTTTGATATTACCAAGTGGCTGCTGCAATGTGCCAGCCAGATGAGGGGCAGGTCAGTTTTACTTCCAGGGAAAAGGGCCGTAGATTGTTTTTGGGGACTTGTGGCTGGGAGTGGCAGGCTGGCCCCTGAAAATCCACAGTACGCTGGATGGCTCCCAGACCCAAGGTGGCACCAGTGCCAAGTCGGGCTGGTTTGATAGAGGCAAGTGGCTCCTGCAATCTGCCAGCCAGAAGCGGGGTGGTTAAGTTTTGTTTGCCAGAGAAAAGGGCCGTGGTTTGTGTTCGGGGGCCTGTGGCTGGCAGTGGCCGGCTGGCTCCTGAAAATCCACGATATGCAGGATGGTTCCCAGATGAAAGGTGGCACCAGTGCCAAGTCGGGCTGGATTGATAGAGGCAAGTGGCTCCTGCAATCTGCCAGCCAGATGACGGGCAGGTCAATTTTACTTTCAGGGAAAAGGGCCGTGGTTTGTGTTCGGGGGCCTGTGGCTGGGAGTGGCCGGCTGGCTCCTGAAAATCCACGATACGCAGGATGGTTCCCAGATGAAAGGTGGCACCAGTGCCAAGTTGGGCAGGTTTGATATTACCAAGTGGCTACTGCAAGTTGCCAGCCAGATGATGGGCAGGTCTGTTTTAATTCCAGGGAAAATGGCCCTAGTATTTGTTTGGGGACCTGTGGCTGGGAGTGGCCGGCTGGCTCCTGAAAATCCACAATACGCAGGATGGTTCCCAGATGAAAGGCAGCACCAATGTCGAGTCGGGCTGGTTTGATACAGTCAAGTGGCTCCTGCAATCTTCCCGCCAAAAGCATGGTGGGTTAGTTTTGTTTGCAAGGGAAAAGGGCCGTGGTTTGTGTTCGGGGGCATGTGGCTGGGAGTGGCCGGCTGGCTCCTGAAAATCCACGATACGCAGGATGGTTCCCAGATGAAAGGTGGCACCAGTGCGGAGTCGGGCTGGTTTGATAGAGCCAAGTGGCTCTGCAACCTGACAGCCAGAAGCGGGGCGGGTTAGTTTTCTTTGCCAGGGAAAAGGGCCGTGGTTTTTGTTTGGGTGCCTGTGGCTGGGAGTGGCCGGCTGGCTCCTGAAAATCCACGATACGCAGGATGGTTCCCAGATGAAAGGTGGCTCCAGTACCGAGTCGGACTGGTTTGATAGACGGAAGTGTCTCCTGCAATCTGCCAGCCAGAAGCGGGGCGGGTGAGTTTTCTTTGCCAGGGAAAGGGCCGTGGTTTGTGTTCGGGGGCCTGTGGCTGGGAGTGGCCGGCTGGCTCCTGAAAATCCACGATACGCAGGATGGTTCCCAGATGAAAGGTGGCACCAGTGCCAAGTTGGGCAGGTTTGATATTACCAAGTGGCTGCTGCAATGTGCCAGCCAGATGAGGGGCAGGTCAGTTTTACTTCCAGGGAAAAGGGCCGTAGATTGTTTTTGGGGACTTGTGGCTGGGAGTGGCAGGCTGGCCCCTGAAAATCCACAGTACGCTGGATGGCTCCCAGACCCAAGGTGGCACCAGTGCCAAGTCGGGCTGGTTTGATAGAGGCAAGTGGCTCCTGCAATCGGCCAGCCAGAAGCGGGGTGGTTAAGTTTTGTTTGCCAGAGAAAAGGGCCGTGGTTTGTGTTTGGGGGCCTGTGGCTGGCAGTGGCCGGCTGGCTCCTGAAAATCCACGATATGCAGGATGGTTCCCAGATGAAAGGTGGCACCAGTGCCAAGTCGGGCTGGATTGATAGAGGCAAGTGGCTCCTGCAATCTGCCAGCCAGATGACGGGCAGGTCAATTTTACTTTCAGGGAAAAGGGCCGTGGTTTGTGTTCGGGGGCCTGTGGCTGGGAGTGGCCGGCTGGCTCCTGAAAATCCACGATACGCAGGATGGTTCCCAGATGAAAGGTGGCACCAGTGCCAAGTTGGGCAGGTTTGATATTACCAAGTGGCTACTGCAAGTTGCCAGCCAGATGATGGGCAGGTCTGTTTTAATTCCAGGGAAAAGGGCCCTAGTATTTGTTTGGGGACCTGTGGCTGGGAGTGGCCGGCTGGCTCCTGAAAATCCACAATACGCAGGATGGTTCCCAGATGAAAGGCAGCACCAATGTCGAGTCGGGCTGGTTTGATAGAGTCAAGTGGCTCCTGCAATCTTCCTGCCAGAAGCGTGGTGGGTTAGTTTTGTTTGCAAGGGAAAAGGGCCGTGGTTTGTGTTCGGGGGCATGTGGCTGGGGATGGCCGGCTGGCTCCTGAAAATCCACGCCGCGCAGGATGGTTTCCAGATGAATGGTGGCACCAATACCATGTCGTGTATTACCATGTGACTCCTGCAATCTGCCATCCAGAAGCGGGGCAGCTGAGTTTTTTTTCAGGGAAAAGGGCCGTCGTTTGTGTTTGGGGTACTGTAGCTGGTAGGGGCTGCTGGCTCCTGAAAATCCACGATATGCAGGATGGTTCCCAGATTAAAGGTGGCACCACTGCCAAGTCAGGCTGGTTTGATAGAGCCAAGTGGCTCTGCAATCTGACAGCCAGAAGCGGGGCGGGTTAGTTTTCTTTGCCAGGGAAAAGGGCCGTGGTTTGTGTTTGGGTGCCTGTGGCTGGGAGTGGCCGGCTGGCTCCTGAAAATCCACGATACGCAGGATGGTTCCCAGATGAAAGGTGGCACCAGTACCGAGTCGGACTGGTTTGATAGAGGGAAGTGTCTCCTGCATTCTGCAGCCAGAAGCGTGGCGGGAGAGTTTTCTTTGCCAGGGAAAGGGCCGTGGTTTGTGTTCGGGGGCCTGTGGCTGGGAGTGGCCGGCTGGCTCCTGAAAATCCACAATACGCAGGATGGTTCCCACATGAAAGGTGGCACCAGTGCCAAGTCGGGCTGGATTGATAGAGGCAAGTGGCTCCTGCAATCTGCCAGCCAGATGACGGGCAGGTCAGTTTTACTTCCAGGGAAAAGGGCCGTAGTTTGTGTTCGGGGGCCTGTGGCTGAGAGTGGCCGGCTGGCTCCTGAAAATCCACGATTCGCAGGATGATTCCCAGATGAAAGGTGGCAACAGTGCCGAGTCGGGCTGGATTGATAGAGGCAAGTGGCTCCTGCAATCTGCCAGCCAGAAGATGGGCAGGTCAGTTTTACTTCCAGGGAAAAGGGCCGTGGTTTGTGTTCGGGGGCCTGTGGCTGGGAGTGGCCGGCTGGCTCCTGAAAATCCACAATACGCAGGATGGTTCCCAGATGAAAGGTGGCACCAGTGCCAAGTTGGGCAGGTTTGATATTACCAAGTGGCTGCTGCAATGTGCCAGCCAGATGATGGGCAGGTCAGTTTTACTTCCAGGGAAAAGGGCCGTAGATTTTTTTTGGGGACTTGTGGCTGGGAGTGGCCGGCTGGCCCCTGAAAATCCACAATACGCTGGATGGCTCCCAGACCCAAGGTGGCACCAGTGCCAAGTCGGGCTGGTTTGATACAGTCAAGTGGCTCCTGCAATCTTCCCGCCAAAAGCGTGGTGGGTTAGTTTTGTTTGCAAGGGAAAAGGGCCGTGGTTTGTGTTCGGGGGCATGTGGCTGGGAGTGGCCGGCTGGCTCCTGAAAATCCACGATACGCAGGATGGTTCCCAGATGAAAGGTGGCACCAGTGCGGAGTCGGGCTGGTTTGATAGAGCCAAGTGGCTCTGCAACCTGACAGCCAGAAGCGGGGCGGGTTAGTTTTCTTTACCAGGGAAAAGGGCCGTGGTTTGTGTTTGGGTGCCTGTGGCTGGGAGTGGCCGGCTGGCTCCTGAAAATCCACGATACGCAGGATGGTTCCCAGATGAAAGGTGGCACCAGTACCGAGTCGGACTGGTTTGATAGAGGGAAGTGTCTCCTGCATTCTGCAGCCAGAAGCGTGGCGGGTGAGTTTTCTTTGCCAGGGAAAGGGCCGTGGTTTGTGTTCGGGGGCCTGTGGCTGGGAGTGGCCGGCTGGCTCCTGAAAATCCACAATACGCAGGATGGTTCCCACATGAAAGGTGGCACCAGTGCCAAGTCGGGCTGGATTGATAGAGGCAAGTGGCTCCTGCAATCTGCCAGCCAGATGACGGGCAGGTCAGTTTTACTTCCAGGGAAAAGGGCCGTAGTTTGTGTTCGGGGGCCTGTGGCTGAGAGTGGCCGGCTGGCTCCTGAAAATCCACGATTCGCAGGATGGTTCCCAGATGAAAGGTGGCAACAGTGCCGAGTCGGGCTGGATTGATAGAGGCAAGTGGCTCCTGCAATCTGCCAGCCAGAAGATGGGCAGGTCAGTTTTACTTCCAGGGAAAAGGGCCGTGGTTTGTGTTCGGGGGCCTGTGGCTGGGAGTGGCCGGCTGGCTCCTGAAAATCCACAATACGCAGGATGGTTCCCAGATGAAAGGTGGCACCAGTGCCAAGTTGGGCAGGTTTGATATTACCAAGTGGCTGCTGCAATGTGCCAGCCAGATGATGGGCAGGTCAGTTTTACTTCCAGGGAAAAGGGCCGTAGATTTTTTTTGGGGACTTGTGGCTGGGAGTGGCCGGCTGGCTCCTGAAAATCCACAATACGCGGGTTGGTTCCCAGATGAAAGGTGGCACCAATGTCGAGTCGGGCTGGTTTGATAGAGTCAAGTGGCTCCTGCAATCTTCCAGCCAGAAGCGTGGTGGTTTAGTTTTGTTTGCCAGGGAAAAGGGCCGTGGTTTGTGTTCGGGGGCCTGTGGCTGGGAGTGGCCGGCTGGCTCCTGAAAATCCACGCTACGCAGGATGGTTCCCAGATGAAAGGTGGCACCAGTGCCAAGTCGGGCTGGATTGGTAGAGGCAAGTGGCTCCTGCAATCTGCCAGCCAGATGACGGGCAGGTCAGTTTTACTTCCAGGGAAAAGGGCCGTAGTTTGTGTTCGGGGGCCTGTGGCTGGGAGTGGCCGGCTGGCTCCTGAAAATCCACGATACGCAGGATGGTTCCCACATGAAAGGTGGCACAAGTGCCGTGTCGGGCTGGATTGATAGAGGCAAGTGGCTCCTGCAATCTGCCAGCCAGATGACGGGCAGGTCAGTTTTACTTCCAGGGAAAAGGGCCGTGGTTTGTGTTCGGGGGCCTGTGGCTGGGAGTGGCCGGCTGGCTCCTGAAAATCCACAATATGCAGGATGGTTCCCAGATGAAAGGTGGCACCAGTGCCAAGTTGGGCAGGTTTGATATTACCAAGTGGCTGCTGCAATGTGCCAGCCAGATGATGGGCAGGTCAGTTTTACTTCCAGGGAAAACGGCCGTAGATTTTTTTTGGGGACTTGTAGCTGGGAGTGGCCGGCTGGCCCCTGAAAATCCACAATACGCTGGATGGCTCCCAGACCCAAGGTGGCACCAGTGCCAAGTCGGGCTGGATTGATAGAGGCAAGTGGCTCCTGCAATCTGCCAGCCAGGTGACGGGCAGGTCTATTTTACTTCCAGGGAAAAGGGCCGTGGTTTTTGTTCGGGGGCCTGTGGCTGGGAGTGGCCGGCTGGCTCCTGAAAATCCACGATACGCAGGATGGTTCCCAGATGAAAGGTGGAACCAGTGCCAAGTTGGGCAGGTTTGATATTACAAAGTGGATGCTGCAATGTGCCAGCCAGATGATGGCAGTTCTGTTTTAATTCCAGGGAAAAGGGTCCTAGTATTTGTTTGGGGACCTGTGGCTGGGAGTGGCCGGCTGGCTCCTGAAAATCCACAATACGCAGGATGGTTCCCACATGAAAGGTGGCACCAATGTCGAGTCGGGCTGGTTTGATGGAGTCAAGTGGCTCCTGCAATCTTCCAGCCAGAAGCGTGGTGGGTGAGTTTTGTTTGCAAGGGAAAAGGGCCGTAGTTTGTGTTCGGGGGCCTGTGGCTGGGAGTGGCCGGCTGGCTCCTGAAAATCCACGATACGCAGGATGGTTCCCAGATGAAAGGTGGCTCCAGTACCGAGTCAGGCTGGATTGATAGACGGAAGTGTCTCCTGCAATCTGCCAGCCAGAAGCGGGGCGGGTGAGTTTTCTTTGCCAGGGAAAGGGCCGTGGTTTGTGTTCGGGGGCCTGTGGCTGGGAGTGGCCGGCTGGCTCCTGAAAATCCACAATACGCAGGATGGTTCCCACATGAAAGGTGGCACCAGTGCCAAGTCGGGCTGGATTGATAGAGGCAAGTGGCTCCTGCAATCTGCCAGCCAGATGACGGGCAGGTCAGTTTTACTTCCAGGGAAAAGGGTCGTAGTTTGTGTTCGGTGGACTGTGGCTGGGAGTGGCCGGCTGGCTCCTGAAAATCCACGATTCGCTGGATGGTTCCCAGATGAAAAGTGGCAACAGTGCCGAGTCGGGCTGGATTGATAGAGGCAAGTGGCTCCTGCAATCTGCCAGCCAGAAGATGGGCAGGTCAGTTTTACTTCCAGGGAAAAGGGCCGTGGTTTGTGTTCGGGGGCCTGTGGCTGGGAGTGGCCGGCTGGCTCCTGAAAATCCACGATACGCAGGATGGTTCCCAGATGAAAGGTGGCACCAGTGCCAAGTTGGGCAGGTTTGATATTGCCAAGTGGCTGCTGCAATGTGCCAGCCAGATGAGGGGCAGGTCAGTTTTACTTCCAGGGAAAAGGGCCGTAGATTGTTTTTGGGGACTTATGGCTGGGAGGGGCAGGCTGGCCCCTGAAAATCCACAATACGCTGGATGGCTCCCAGACCCTAGGTGGCACCAGTGCCAAGTCGGGCTGGTTTGATAGAGCCAAGTGGCTCTGCAACCTGACAGCCAGAAGCGGGGCGGGTTAGTTTTCTTTGCCAGGGAAAAGGGCCGTGGTTTGTGTTTGGGTGCCTGTGGCTGGGAGTGGCCGGCTGTCTCCTGAAAATCCACGATACGCAGGATGGTTCCCAGATGAAAGGTGGCACCAGTACCGAGTCGGACTGGTTTGATAGAGGGAAGTGTCTCCTGCATTCTGCAGCCAGAAGCGTGGCGGGTGAGTTTTCTTTGCCAGGGAAAGGGCCGTGGTTTGTGTTCGGGGGCCTGTGGCTGGGAGTGGCCGGCTGGCTCCTGAAAATCCACAATACGCAGGATGGTTCCCACATGAAAGGTGGCACCAGTGCCAAGTCGGGCTGGATTGATAGAGGCAAGTGGCTCCTGCAATCTGCCAGCCAGATGACGGGCAGGTCAGTTTTACTTCCAGGGAAAAGGGCCGTAGTTTGTGTTCGGGGGCCTGTGGCTGAGAGTGGCCGGCTGGCTCCTGAAAATCCACGATTCGCAGGATGATTCCCAGATGAAAGGTGGCAACAGTGCCGAGTCGGGCTGGATTGATAGAGGCAAGTGGCTCCTGCAATCTGCCAGCCAGAAGATGGGCAGGTCAGTTTTACTTCCAGGGAAAAGGGCCGTGGTTTGTGTTCGGGGGCCTGTGGCTGGGAGTGGCCGGCTGGCTCCTGAAAATCCACAATATGCAGGATGGTTCCCAGATGAAAGGTGGCACCAGTGCCAAGTTGGGCAGGTTTGATATTACCAAGTGGCTGCTGCAATGTGCCAGCCAGATGATGGGCAGGTCAGTTTTACTTCCAGGGAAAACGGCCGTAGATTTTTTTTGGGGACTTGTAGCTGGGAGTGGCCGGCTGGCCCCTGAAAATCCACAATACGCTGGATGGCTCCCAGACCCAAGGTGGCACCAGTGCCAAGTCGGGCTGGATTGATAGAGGCAAGTGGCTCCTGCAATCTGCCAGCCAGATGACGGGCAGGTCTATTTTACTTCCAGGGAAAAGGGCCGTGGTTTTTGTTCGGGGGCCTGTGGCTGAGAGTGGCCGGCTGGCTCCTGAAAATCCACGATACGCAGGATGGTTCCCAGATGAAAGGTGGAACCAGTGCCAAGTTGGGCAGGTTTGATATTACAAAGTGGCTGCTGCAATGTGCCAGCCAGATGATGGGCAGTTCTGTTTTAATTCCAGGGAAAAGGGTCCTAGTATTTGTTTGGGGACCTGTGGCTGGGAGTGGCCGGCTGGCTCCTGAAAATCCACAATACGCAGGATGGTTCCCACATGAAATGTGGCACCAATGTCGAGTCGGGCTGGTTTGATGGAGTCAAGTGGCTCCTGCAATCTTCCAGCCAGAAGCGTGGTGGGTGAGTTTTGTTTGCAAGGGAAAAGGGCCGTAGTTTGTGTTCGGGGGCCTGTGGCTGGGAGTGGCCGGCTGGCTCCTGAAAATCCACGATACGCAGGATGGTTCCCAGATGAAAGGTGGCTCCAGTACCGAGTCAGGCTGGATTGATAGACGGAAGTGTCTCCTGAAATCTGCCAGCCAGAAGCGGGGCGGGTGAGTTTTCTTTGCCAGGGAAAGGGCCGTGGTTTGTGTTCGGGGGCCTGTGGCTGGGAGTGGCCGGCTGGCTCCTGAAAATCCACAATACGCAGGATGGTTCCCACATGAAAGGTGGCACCAGTGCCAAGTCGGGCTGGATTGATAGAGGCAAGTGGCTCCTGCAATCTGCCAGCCAGATGACGGGCAGGTCAGTTTTACTTCCAGGGAAAAGGGCCGTAGTTTGTGTTCCGGGCCCTGTGGCTGGCAGTGGCCGGCTGGCTCCTGAAAATCCACGATTCGCAGGATGGTTCCCAGATGAAAGGTGGCAACAGTGCCGAGTCGGGCTGGATTGATAGAGGCAAGTGGCTCCTGCAATCTGCCAGCCAGAAGATGGGCAGGTCAGTTTTACTTCCAGGGAAAAGGGCCGTGGTTTGTGTTCGGGGGCCTGTGGCTGGGAGTGGCCGGCTGGCTCCTGAAAATCCACGATACGCAGGATGGTTCCCAGATGAAAGGTGGCACCAGTGCCAAGTTGGGGAGGTTTGATATTAACAAGTGGCTGCTGCAATGTGCAAGCCAGATGATGGGCAGGTCAGTTTTACTTCCAGGGAAAAGGGCCGTAGATTTTTTTTGGGGACTTGTAGCTGGGAGTAGCAGGCTGGCCCCTGAAAATCCACAATACGCTGTATGGCTCCCAGACCCAAGGTGGCACCAGTACCAAGCCGGGCTGGTTTGATAGAGGCAAGTGGCTCCTGCAATCTGCCAGCCAGAAGTGGGGTGGTAAAGTATTTTTTGCCAGGGAAAAGGGCCGTGGTTTGTGTTCGGGGGCCTGTGGCTGGGAGTGGCCGGCTGGCTCCTGAAAATCCACGATACGCAGGATGGTTCCCACATGAAAGGTGGCACCAGTGCCAAGTCGGGCTGGATTGATAGAGGCAAGTGGCTCCTGCAATCTGCCAGCCAGATGACGGGCAGGTCTATTTTACTTCCAGGGAAAAGGGCCGTGGTTTGTGTTCGGGGGCCTGTGGCTAAGAGTGGCCAGCTGGCTCCTGAAAATCCACGATACGCAGGATGATTCCCAGATGAAAGGTGGCACCAGTGCCGAGTCGGGCTGGATTGATAGAGGGAAGTGGCTCCTGCAATCTGCCAGCCAGATGACGGGCAGGTCAGTTTTACTTCCAGGGAAAAGGGCCGTGGTTTGTGTTCGGGGCCTGTGGCTGGGAGTGGCCGGCTGGCTCCTGAAAATCCACGATACGCAGGATGGTTCCCAGATGAAAGGTGGAACCAGTGCCAAGTTCTGCAGGTTTGATATTACAAAGTGGCTGCTGCAATGTGCCAGCCAGATGATGGGCAGGTCTGTTTTAATTCCAGGGAAAAGGGCCCTAGTATTTGTTTGGGGACCTGTGGCTGGGAGTGGCCGGCTGGCTCCTGAAAATCCACAATACGCTGGATGGTTCCCAGATGAAAGGTGGCACCAGTGTCGAGTCGGGCTGGTTTGATAGAGTCAAGTGGCTCCTGCAATCTTCCAGCCAGAAGCGTGGTGGGTGAGTTTTGTTTGCAAGGGAAAAGGGCCGTGGTTTGTGTTCGAGGGCATGAGCTGGGAGTGGCCGGCTGGCTCCTGAAAATCCACGATACGCAGGATGGTTCCCAGATGAAAGGTGGCTCCAGTACCGAGTCGGACTGGTTTGATAGACGGAAGTGTCTCCTGCAATCTGCCAGCCAGAAGCGGGGCGGGTGAGTTTTCTTTGCCAGGGAAAGGGCCGTGGTTTGTGTTCGGGGGCCTGTGGCTGGGAGTGGCCGGCTGGCTCCTGAAAATCCACGATACGCAGGATGGTTCCCACATGAAAGGTGGCACCAGTGCCAAGTCGGGCTGGATTGATAGAGGCAAGTGGCTCCTGCAATCTGCCAGCCAGATGACGGGCAGGTCAGTTTTACTTCCAGGGAAAAGGGCCGTAGTTTGTGTTCGGTGGCCTGTGGCTGAAAGTGGCCGGCTGGCTCCTGAAAATCCACGATTCGCTGGATGGTTCCCAGATGAAAAGTGGCAACAGTGCCGAGTCGGGCTGGATTGATAGAGGCAAGTGGCTCCTGCAATCTGCCAGCCAGAAGATGGGCAGGTCAGTTTTACTTCCAGGGAAAAGGGCCGTAGTTTGTGTTCGGGGGCCTGTGGCTGGGAGTGGCCGGCTGGCTCCTGAAAATCCACGATACGCAGGATGGTTCCCAGATGAAAGGTGGCACCAGTGCCAAGTTGGGCAGGTTTGATATTACCAAGTGGCTGCTGCAATATGCCAGCCAGATGAGGGGCAGGTCAGTTTTACTTCCAGGGAAAAGGGCCGTAGATTGTTTTTGGGGACTTGTGGCTTGGAGTGGCAGGCTGGCCCCTGAAAATCCACAATACGCTGGATGGCTCCCAGACCCAAGGTGGCACCAGTGCCAAGTCGGGCTGGTTTGATAGAGGCAAGTGGCTCCTGCAATCTGCCAGCCAGAAGCGGGGTGGTTAAGTTTTGTTTGCCAGAGAAAAGGGCCGTGGTTTGTGTTCGGGGGCCTGTGGCTGGGAGTGGCCGGCTGGCTCCTGAAAATCCACGATATGCAGGATGGTTCCCAGATGAAAGGTGGCACCAGTGCCAAGTCGGGCTGGATTGATAGAGGCAAGTGGCTCCTGCAATCTGCCAGCCAGATGACGGGCAGGTCAATTTTACTTCCAGGGAAAAGGGCCGTGGTTTTTGTTCGGGGGCCTGTGGCTGGGAGTGGCCGGCTGGCTCCTGAAAATCCACGATACGCAGGATGGTTCCCAGATGAAAGGTGGCACCAGTGCCAAGTTCTGCAGGTTTGATATTACCAAGTGGCTGCTGCAAGTTGCCAGCCAGATGATGGGCAGGTATATTTTACTTCCAGGGAAAAGGGCCCTAGTATTTGTTTGGGGACCTGTGGCTGGGAGTGGCCGGCTGGCTCCTGAAAATCCACGATACGCAGGATGGTTCCCACATGAAAGGTGGCACCAGTGCCAAGTCGGGCTGGATTGATAGAGGCAAGTGGCTCCTGCAATCTGCCAGCCAGATGACGGGCAGGTCAGTTTTACTTCCAGGGAAAAGGGCCGTGGTTTGTGTTCGGGGGCCTGTGGCTGAGAGTGGCCAGCTGGCTCCTGAAAATCCACGATACGCAGGATGGTTCCCAGATGAAAGGTGGCACCAGTGCCGAGTCGGGCTGGATTGATAGAGGGAAGTGGCTCCTGCAATCTGCCAGCCAGATGACGGGCAGGTCAGTTTCACTTCCAGGGAAAAGGGCCGTGGTTTGTGTTCGGGGCCTGTGGCTGGGAGTGGCCGGCTGGCTCCTGAAAATCCACGATACGCAGGATGGTTCCCAGATGAAAGGTGGAACCAGTGCCAAGTTGGGCAGGTTTGATATTACAAAGTGGCTGCTGCAATGTGCCAGCCAGATGATGGGCAGGTCTGTTTTAATTCCAGGGAAAAGGGCCCTAGTATTTGTTTGGGGACCTGTGGCTGGGAGTGGCCGGCTGGCTCCTGAAAATCCACAATACGCTGGATGGTTCCCAGATGAAAGGTGGCACCAGTGTCGAGTCGGGCTGGTTTGATAGAGTCAAGTGGCTCCTGCAATCTTCCAGCCAGAAGCGTGGTGGGTGAGTTTTGTTTGCAAGGGAAAAGGGCCGTGGTTTGTGTTCGAGGGCATGAGCTGGGAGTGGGCGGCTGGCTCCTGAAAATCCACGATACGCAGGATGGTTCCCAGATGAAAGGTGGCTCCAGTACCGAGTCGGACTGGTTTGATAGACGGAAGTGTCTCCTGCAATCTGCCAGCCAGAAGCGGGGCGGGTGAGTTTTCTTTGCCAGGGAAAGAGCCGTGGTTTTTGTTCGGGGGCCTGTGGCTGGGAGTGGCCGGCTGGCTCCTGAAAATCCACGATACGCAGGATGGTTCCCAGATGAAAGGTGGCACCAGTGCCAAGTCGGGCTGGATTGATAGAGGCAAGTGGCTCCTGCAATCTGCCAGCCAGATGACGGGCAGGTCAGTTTTACTTCCAGGGAAAAGGGCCGTAGTTTGTGTTCGGTGGCCTGTGGCTGAAAGTGGCCGGCTGGCTCCTGAAAATCCACGATTCGCTGGATGGTTCCCAGATGAAAAGTGGCAACAGTGCCGAGTCGGGCTGGATTGATAGAGGCAAGTGGCTCCTGCAATCTGCCAGCCAGAAGATGGGCAGGTCAGTTTTACTTCCAGGGAAAAGGGCCGTGGTTTGTGTTCAGGGGCCTGTGGCTGGGAGTGGCCGGCTGGCTCCTGAAAATCCACGATACGCAGGATGGTTCCCAGATGAAAGGTGGCACCAGTGCCAAGTTGGGCAGGTTTGATATTACCAAGTGGCTGCTGCAATGTGCCAGCCAGATGAGGGGCAGGTCAGTTTTACTTCCAGGGAAAAGGGCCGTAGATTGTTTTTGGGGACTTGTGGCTTGGAGTGGCAGGCTGGCCCCTGAAAATCCACAATACGCTGGATGGCTCCCAGACCCAAGGTGGCACCAGTGTCGAGTCGGGCTGGTTTGATAGTACTGAGTGGCTCCTGCAATCTGCCAGCCAGAAGCGGGGTGGTTAAGTTTTGTTTCCCAGAGGAAAGGGCCGTGGTTTGTGTTCGGGGGCCTGTGGCTGGCAGTGGCCGGCTGGCTCCTGAAAATCCACGATATGCAGGATGGTTCCCACATGAAAGGTGGCACCAGTGCCAAGTCGGGCTGGATTGATAGAGGAAAGTGGCTCCTGCAATCTGCCAGCCAGATGACGGGCAGGTCAATTTTACTTCCAGGGAAAAGAGCCGTGGTTTGTGTTCAGGGGCCTGTGGCTGGGAGTGGCCGGCTGGCTCCTGAAAATCCACGATACGCAGGATGGTTCCCAGATGAAAGGTGGCACCAGTGCCAAGTTCTGCAGGTTTGATATTACCAAGTGGCTGCTGCAAGTTGCCAGCCAGATGATGGGCAGGTATGTTTTACTTCCAGGGAAAAGGGCCCTAGTATTTGTTTGGGGACCTGTGGCTGGGAGTGGCCGGCTGGCTCCTGAAAATCCACAATACGCAGGATGGTTCCCAGATGAAAGGCAGCACCAATGTCGAGTCGGGCTGGGTTGATAGAGTCAAGTGGCTCCTGCAATCTTCCAGCCAGATGACAGGCAGGTCAGTTTTACTTCCAGGGAAAAGGGCCGTAGTTTGTGTTCGGGGGCATGTGGCTGGGAGTGGCCGGCTGGCTCCTGAAAATCCACGATGCACAGTATGATTCCCAGATGAAAGGTGGCACCAGTGCCGAGTCGGGCTGGATTGATACAGGCAAGTGGCTCCTGCAATCTGCCAGCCAGAAGCGGGGCGGGATAGTTTTCTTTGCCAGGGAAAAGGGCCGTGGTTTGTGTTCGGGGGCCTGTGGCTGGCTGTGGCCGGCAGGCTCCTGAAAATCCACCATACGCAGGATGGTTCCCAGATGAAAGGTGGCACCAGTACCGAGTCGGACTGGTTTGATAGAGGGAACTGTCTCCTGAAATCTGCCAGCCAGAAGCAGGGCGGGTGAGTTTTCTTTGCCAGGGAAAGGGCCGTGGTTTTTGTTTGGGGGCCAGTGGCTGGGAGTGGCCGGCTGGCTCCTGAAAATCCACGATACGCTGGATGGTTCCCAGATGAAAGGTGGCACCAGTGTCGAGTCGGGCTGGTTTGATAGAGTCAAGTGGCTCCTGCAATCTTCCAGCCAGAAGCGTGGTGGGTGAGTTTTGTTTGCAAGGGAAAAGGGCCGTGGTTTGTGTTCGAGGGCATGAGCTGGGAGTGGGCGGCTGGCTCCTGAAAATCCACGATACGCAGGATGGTTCCCAGATGAAAGGTGGCTCCAGTACCGAGTCGGACTGGTTTGATAGACGGAAGTGTCTCCTGCAATCTGCCAGCCAGAAGCGGGGCGGGTGAGTTTTCTTTGCCAGGGAAAGGGCCGTGGTTTGTGTTCGGGGGCCTGTGGCTGGGAGTGGCCGGCTGGCTCCTGAAAATCCACGATACGCAGGATGGTTCCCACATGAAAGGTGGCACCAGTGCCAAGTCGGGCTGGATTGATAGAGGCAAGTGGCTCCTGCAATCTGCCAGCCAGATGACGGGCAGGTCAGTTTTACTTCCAGGGAAAAGGGCCGTAGTTTGTGTTCGGTGGCCTGTGGCTGAAAGTGGCCGGCTGGCTCCTGAAAATCCACGATTCGCTGGATGGTTCCCAGATGAAAAGTGGCAACAGTGCCGAGTCGGGCTGGATTGATAGAGGCAAGTGGCTCCTGCAATCTGCCAGCCAGAAGATGGGCAGGTCAGTTTTACTTCCAGGGAAAAGGGCCGTAGTTTGTGTTCGGGGGCCTGTGGCTGGGAGTGGCCGGCTGGCTCCTGAAAATCCACGATACGCAGGATGGTTCCCAGATGAAAGGTGGCACCAGTGCCAAGTTGGGCAGGTTTGATATTACCAAGTGGCTGCTGCAATATGCCAGCCAGATGAGGGGCAGGTCAGTTTTACTTCCAGGGAAAAGGGCCGTAGATTGTTTTTGGGGACTTGTGGCTTGGAGTGGCAGGCTGGCCCCTGAAAATCCACAATACGCTGGATGGCTCCCAGACCCAAGGTGGCACCAGTGCCAAGTCGGGCTGGTTTGATAGAGGCAAGTGGCTCCTGCAATCTGCCAGCCAGAAGCGGGGTGGTTAAGTTTTGTTTGCCAGAGAAAAGGGCCGTGGTTTGTGTTCGGGGGCCTGTGGCTGGGAGTGGCCGGCTGGCTCCTGAAAATCCACGATATGCAGGATGGTTCCCAGATGAAAGGTGGCACCAGTGCCAAGTCGGGCTGGATTGATAGAGGCAAGTGGCTCCTGCAATCTGCCAGCCAGATGACGGGCAGGTCAATTTTACTTCCAGGGAAAAGGGCCGTGGTTTTTGTTCGGGGGCCTGTGGCTGGGAGTGGCCGGCTGGCTCCTGAAAATCCACGATACGCAGGATGGTTCCCAGATGAAAGGTGGCACCAGTGCCAAGTTCTGCAGGTTTGATATTACCAAGTGGCTGCTGCAAGTTGCCAGCCAGATGATGGGCAGGTATATTTTACTTCCAGGGAAAAGGGCCCTAGTATTTGTTTGGGGACCTGTGGCTGGGAGTGGCCGGCTGGCTCCTGAAAATCCACGATACGCAGGATGGTTCCCACATGAAAGGTGGCACCAGTGCCAAGTCGGGCTGGATTGATAGAGGCAAGTGGCTCCTGCAATCTGCCAGCCAGATGACGGGCAGGTCAGTTTTACTTCCAGGGAAAAGGGCCGTGGTTTGTGTTCGGGGGCCTGTGGCTGAGAGTGGCCAGCTGGCTCCTGAAAATCCACGATACGCAGGATGGTTCCCAGATGAAAGGTGGCACCAGTGCCGAGTCGGGCTGGATTGATAGAGGGAAGTGGCTCCTGCAATCTGCCAGCCAGATGACGGGCAGGTCAGTTTCACTTCCAGGGAAAAGGGCCGTGGTTTGTGTTCGGGGCCTGTGGCTGGGAGTGGCCGGCTGGCTCCTGAAAATCCACGATACGCAGGATGGTTCCCAGATGAAAGGTGGAACCAGTGCCAAGTTGGGCAGGTTTGATATTACAAAGTGGCTGCTGCAATGTGCCAGCCAGATGATGGGCAGGTCTGTTTTAATTCCAGGGAAAAGGGCCCTAGTATTTGTTTGGGGACCTGTGGCTGGGAGTGGCCGGCTGGCTCCTGAAAATCCACAATACGCTGGATGGTTCCCAGATGAAAGGTGGCACCAGTGTCGAGTCGGGCTGGTTTGATAGAGTCAAGTGGCTCCTGCAATCTTCCAGCCAGAAGCGTGGTGGGTGAGTTTTGTTTGCAAGGGAAAAGGGCCGTGGTTTGTGTTCGAGGGCATGAGCTGGGAGTGGGCGGCTGGCTCCTGAAAATCCACGATACGCAGGATGGTTCCCAGATGAAAGGTGGCTCCAGTACCGAGTCGGACTGGTTTGATAGACGGAAGTGTCTCCTGCAATCTGCCAGCCAGAAGCGGGGCGGGTGAGTTTTCTTTGCCAGGGAAAGGGCCGTGGTTTTTGTTCGGGGGCCTGTGGCTGGGAGTGGCCGGCTGGCTCCTGAAAATCCACGATACGCAGTATGGTTCCCAGATGAAAGGTGGCACCAGTGCCAAGTCGGGCTGGATTGATAGAGGCAAGTGGCTCCTGCAATCTGCCAGCCAGATGACGGGCAGGTCAGTTTTACTTCCAGGGAAAAGGGCCGTAGTTTGTGTTCGGTGGCCTGTGGCTGAAAGTGGCCGGCTGGCTCCTGAAAATCCACGATTCGCTGGATGGTTCCCAGATGAAAAGTGGCAACAGTGCCGAGTCGGGCTGGATTGATAGAGGCAAGTGGCTCCTGCAATCTGCCAGCCAGAAGATGGGCAGGTCAGTTTTACTTGCAGGGAAAAGGCCCACAGTTTGTGTTTGGGGGCCTGTGGCTGGGAGTGCCTGGCTGGCTCCTGAAAATCCACGATACGTAGGATGGTTTCCAGAACCAAAGGGCCCCAGTGCCGAGTCGGGCTGGTTTGATAGAGCCAAGTGGCTCCTGCAATCTGCCAGCCAGAAGATGGGCAGGTCAGTTTTACTTCCAGGGAAAAGGGCTGTAGTGTTTGTTTGGGTGCCTGTGGCTGGGAGTGGCCGGCTGGCTCCTGAAAATCCACGATACGCAGGACGTTTCCCAGATGAATGGTGGCACCAGTGCCAAGCCGGCTGGTTTGCTAGGGCTATGTATCTCCTGCAACCTGCCAGCCAGGAGCGGGGTGCCTGAGTTTTGTATGCCAGGGAAATGGGCCGTGGTTTGTTTTCGGGAGCCTGTGGCTCGGAATGGCCTGCTGGCTCCTGAAAATCCACGATACGCAGGATGGTTCCCACATGAAAGGTGGCACCAGTGCCGAGTCGGGCTGGTTTGATAGAGCCAAGTAGCTCCTGCAATCTGGCAGCCAGAAGATGGGCAGATCAGTTTTACTTGCAGGGAAAAGGCCCACAGTTTGTGTTTGGGGGCCTGTGGCTGGGAGTGGCCTGCTGGCTCCTGAAAATCCACGATAGGCAGGATGATTCCCAGACCAAAGGGGCACCAGTGCCGACTCGGGCTGGTTTGATAGAGCCAAGTAGCTCCTGCAATCTGGCAGCCAGAAGATGGGCAGGTCAGTTTTCCTTCCAGGGAAAAGGGCCGTAGTTTTTGTTTGGGGTCCTGTGGCTGGGAGTGGCCTACTGGCTCCTGAAAATCCACGATACGCAGGATGGTTTCCAGACCCAAGGCGCCCCAGTGCCAAATCGGGCTGGTTTGATAGAGCCAAGTGGCTCCTGCAATCTGACAGCCAGAAGATGGGCAGGTCAGTTTTACTTCCAGGGAAAAGGGCCGTAGTTTGTGTTTGGGGGCCTGTGGCTGGGAGTGGCCTGCTGGCTCCTGAAAATCCACGCCGCGCATAATGGTTCCCAGCCCCAAGGTGGCACCAGTGCCGAGTTGGGCTGGTGTGATAGAGCCATGTGGCTCCTGCAATCAGTCAGCCAGAAGCGGGTTGGCTGAGTTTTATTTTCCAGGGAAAAAGGCTGTGGTTTTTTTTCCGGGGCCTGTGGCCTTGAATGGTCGGCTGGTTCCTTAAAATCCACGCCGCGCAAGATGGTTCCCAGATGAAAGGTGGCACCAGGGCTAAGTCAGGCTGGTTTGATAGTACCAAGTGTCTCCCGCAATCTGCCAGCCAGACGATGGGCAGGTCAGTTTTACTTCCAGGGAAAAGGGCCGTGGTATGTGTTTGGGGGCCTGTGGTTGGGAATGGCCGGCTGGCACCTGAAAATCCACGATACGCAGGATGGCTCCCATATGAAAAGTGGCACCAGTGCCGAGTCGGGCTGCTTTGATAGAGCCAAGTGGCTCCTGCAATCGGCCAGCCAGATAATGGGCAGGTCTATTTTACTTCCAGGGAAAAGGGCCGTAGTTTGTTTTTGGGGACCTGTGGCTGGCTGTGGCCGGCTGCCTCCTGAAAATCCACGATACGCAGGATGGTTCCCAGATGAAAGGTGGCACCAGTGCCAAGTCGGGCTGGTTTGATAGTACGGAGTGGCTCCTGCAATCTGCCAGCCAGAAGGCGGGCCGCTGAGATTTTCTTCCAGGGAAAATGGCCGTGGTATGTGTTTGGGGCCCTGTGGCTGAGAGTGGCTGGCAGCCTCCTGAAAATCCACGACACGCAGGAGGGTTCACAGATGAAAGGTGGCACCAGTGCCGAGTCGGGCTGGTTTGATAGAGCTAAGTGGCTCCTGCAATCTGCCAGCCAGGAGATGGACAGGTCAGTTTTACTTCCGGGGAAAAGGGCCGGTAGTTTGTGTTTGGGGGCCTGAGGCAGGGAGTGGCCGTCTGGCTCCTGAAAATGCACGATACTCAGGATCATTGCCAGACCCAAGTTGGCACCACTGCCAAGTCGGGCTGGTTTGATAGAGCCATGTGGCTCCTGCAATCTGACAGCCAGAAGATGGGCAGGTCAGTTTTACTTCAAGGGTAAAGGGCCGTAGTTTGTGTTTGGGGGCCAGTGGCTGGAATGACCGGCTGGCTCCTGAAAATCCACGATACGCAGGATGGTTCCCAGATGAAAGGTGGCACCAGGGCTAAGTCAGGCTGGTTTGATAGTACCAAGTGTCTCCCACAATCTGCCAGCCAGACGATGGGCAGGTCAGTTTTACTTCCAGGGAAAAGGGCCGTGGTATGTGTTTGCGGGCCTGTGGCTGGGAGTGGCCGGCTGGCACCTGAAAATCCACGATACGCAGGATGGCTCCCATATGAAAAGAGGCACCAGTGCCGAGTCGGGCTTGTTTGATAGAGCCAAGTGGCTCCTGCAATCGGCCAGCCAGAAGATGGGAAGGTCAGTTTTACTTCCAGGGAAAAGGGCCGTAGTTTGTGTTTGGGGGCCAGTGGCTGGAATGACCGGCTGGCTCCTGATAATCCACGATACGCAGGATGGTTCCCAGATGAAAGGTGGCACCAGTGCCGAGTCGGACTGGTTTGATAGAGCCAAGTGGCTCCTGATGTCTGCCAGCCAGAAGCGGGGCGGGTCAGTTTTGCTTGCCAGGGAAAAGGGCCGTTGTTTGTGTTGGGGGCCTGTGTCTGGGAGTGGCCGGCTGGCTCCTGAAAATCCACGATACGCAGGATGGTTCCCAGATGAAAGGCGGCACCAGTGCCAACTTGGGCAGGTTTGATATTACCAAGTGGCTGCTGCAATGTGCCAGCCAGATGAGGGGCAGGTCAGTTTTACTTCCAGGGAAAAGAGCCGTAGATTTTTTTTGGGGACTGGTGGCTGGGAGTGGCAGGCTGGCCCCTGAAAATCCACAATACGTGGGATGGCTCCCAGACCCAAGGTGGCACCAGTGCCAAGTCGGGCTGGTTTGATAGAGGCAAGTGGCTCCTGCAATCTGCCAGCCAGATGACGGGCAGGTCAGTTTTACTTCCAGGGTAAAGGGCCGTAGTTTGTGTTCCGGGGCCTGTGGCTGAGAGTGGCCGGCTGGCTCCTTAAAATCCACCATACGCAGGATGGTTCCCAGATGAAAGGTGGCACCAGTGCCGAGTCGGGCTGGATTGATGGAGGCAAGTGGCTCCTGCAATCTGCCAGCCAGATGACGGGCAGGTCAGTTTTACTTCCAGGGAAAAGGGCCGTGGTTTGTGTTCGGGGGCCTGTGGCTGGGAGTGGCCGGCTGGCTCCTGAAAATCCACGATACGCAGGATGGTTCCCAGATGAAAGGTGGCACCAGTGCCCAGTTGGGCAGGTTTGATATTACCAAGTGGCTGCAGCAATGTGCCAGCCAGATGATTGGCAGGTCAGTTTTACTTCCAGGGAAAAGGGCCGTAGATTATTTTTGGGGACTTGTGGCTGGGAGTGGCCGGCTGGCCCATGAAAATCCACAATACGTAGGATGGTTCCCAGATGAAAGGTGGCACCAGTGCCGTGTCGGGCTGGATTGATAGAGCCAAGTGGCTCCTGCAATCTGCCAGCCAGATGACGGGCAGGTCAGTTTTACTTCAAGGAAAAGGGCCGTGGTGTGCGTTCGGGGGCCTGTGGCTGGGAGTGGCCGGCTGGCTCCTGAAAATCCACGATACGCAGGATGGTTCCCAGATGAAAGGTGACACCAGTGCGGAGTCAGGCTGGATTGATAGAGGCAAGTGGCTCCTGCAATGTGCCAGCCAGATGACGGGCAGGTCAGTTTTACTTCCAAGGAAAAGGGCCGTAGATTTTTTTGGGGGACTTTTGGCTGGGAGTGTCAGGCTGGCCCCTGAAAATCCACAATACGCTGGATGGCTCCCAGACCCAAGGTGGCACCAGTGCCAAGTCGGGCTGGTTTGATAGAGGCAAGTGGCTCCTGCAATCTGCCAGCCAGAAGCGGGGCGGTTAAGTTTTGTTTGCAAGGGAAAAGGGCCGTGGTTTGTGTTCGGGGGCCTGTGGCTGAGAGTGGCCGGCTGGCTCCTGAAAATCCACGATACGCAGGATGGTTCCCACATGAAAGGTGGCACCAGTGCCAAGTCGGTCTGGATTGATAGAGGCAAGTGGCTCCTGCAATCTGCCAGCCAGATGACGGGCAGGTCAGTTTTACTTCCAGGGAAAAGGGCCGTGGTTTGTGTTCGGGGGCCTGTGGCTGGGAGTGGCCGGCTGGCTCCTGAAAATCCACGATACGCAGGATGGTTCCCAGATGAAAGGTGGCACCAGTGCCCAGTTGGGCAGGTTTGATATTACCAAGTGGCTCCTGCAATGTGCCAGCCAGATGATGGGCAGATCAGTTTTACTTCCAGGGAAAAGGGCCGTAGATTATTTTTGGGCACTTGTGGCTGGGAGTGGCCGGCTGGCCCATGAAAATCCACAATACGCTGGTTGGCTCCCAGACCCAAAGTGGCACCAGTGCCAAGTAGGGCTGGTTTGATAGAGGCAATTGGCTCCTGCAATCTGCCAGCCAGAAGCGGGGTGGTTAAGTTTTGTTTGCCAGGGAAAAGGGCCGTAGTTTGTGTTCGGGGGCCTGTGGCTGGCTGTGGACGGCTGGCTCCTGAAAATCCACAATACGCAGGATGGTTCCCAGATGAAAGGTGGCACCAGTGCCGTGTTGGGCTGGATTGATAGAGGCAAGTGCCTCCTGCAATCTGCCAGCCAGATGACGGGCAGGTCAGTTTTCCTTCCAGGGAAAAGGGCCGTAGTTTTTGTTTGGGGTCCTGTGGCTGGCAGTGGCCGGCTGGCTCCTGAAAATCCACGATACGCAGGATGGTTTCCAGACCCAAGGGGCCCCAGTGCCAAATCGGGCTGGTTTGATAGTACCAAGTAGCTCCTGAATTCTGACAGCCAGAAGATGGGCAGGTCTGTTTTACCTCTAGGGAAAAGGGCCGTAGTTTGTGTTTGGGGGCCTGTGGCTGGGAATGGCCGGCTGGCTCCTGAAAATCCACGCCGCGCCTGATGGTTCCCAGACCCAAGGTGGCACCAGGTCCGAGTTGGGCTGGTTTGATAGAGCCAAGTTGCCCCTGCAATCTGCCAGCCTGAAGATGGGCCGGTCAATTTTACTTCCAGGGAAAAGGGCCGTAGTTTGTGTTTGGGGGCCTGTGGCTGGGAGTGGGCGGCTGCCTCCTGAAAATCCACGACACGCAGGATGGTTCCCAGATGAAAGGTGGCACCAGTGCCGAGTTGGGCTGGTGTGATAGAGGCAAGTGGCTCCTGCAATCTGCCAGCCAGAAGCGGGGCGGGTCAGTTTTGTTTGCCAGGGAAAACGGCCGTGGTTAGTGTTGGGGGCCTGTGGCTGGGAGTGGCCGGCTGCCTCCTTAAAATCCACGATACGTAGGATGGTTTCCAGAACCAAAGGGCCCCAGTGCCGAGTCGGGCTGGTTTGATAGAGCCAAGTGGCTCCTGCAATCTGCCAGCCAGAAGATGGGCAGGTCAGTTTTACTTCCAGGGAAAAGGGCTGTAGTGTTTGTTTGGGTGCCTGTGGCTGGGAGTGGCCGGCTGGCTCCTGAAAATCCACGATACGCAGGACGTTTCCCAGATGAATGGTGGCACCAGTGCCAAGACGGCTGGTTTGATAGGGCCAAGTGTCTCCTGCAATCTGCCAGCCAGGAGCGGGGTGTGTGAGTTTTGTTTGCCAGGGAAAAGGGCCGTGGTGTGTTTTCGGGAGCCTGTGGCTCGGAATGGCCTGCTGGCTCCTGAAAATCCACGATACGCAGGATGGTTCCCACATGAAAGGTGGCACCAGTGCCGAGTCGGGCTGGTTTGATAGAGCCAAGTAGCTCCTGCAATCTGGCAGCCAGAAGATGGGCAGATCAGTTTTACTTGCAGGGAAAAGGCCCACAGTTTGTGTTTGGGGGCCTGTGGCTGGGAGTGGCCTGCTGGCTCCTGAAAATCCACGATAGGCAGGATGATTCCCAGACCAAAGGGGCACCAGTGCCGACTCGGGCTGGTTTGATAGAGCCAAGTAGCTCCTGCAATCTGGCAGCCAGAAGATGGGCAGGTCAGTTTTCCTTCCAGGGAAAAGGGCCGTAGTTTTTGTTTGGGGTCCTGTGGCTGGGAGTGGCCTACTGGCTCCTGAAAATCCACGATACGCAGGATGGTTTCCAGACCCAAGGCGCCCCAGTGCCAAATCGGGCTGGTTTGATAGAGCCAAGTGGCTCCTGCAATCTGACAGCCAGAAGATGGGCAGGTCAGTTTTACTTCCAGGGAAAAGGGCCGTAGTTTGTGTTTGGGGGCCTGTGGCTGGGAGTGGCCTGCTGGCTCCTGAAAATCCACGCCGCGCATAATGGTTCCCAGCCCCAAGGTGGCACCAGTGCCGAGTTGGGCTGGTGTGATAGAGCCATGTGGCTCCTGCAATCAGTCAGCCAGAAGCGGGTTGGCTGAGTTTTATTTTCCAGGGAAAAAGGCTGTGGTTTTTTTTCCGGGGCCTGTGGCCTTGAATGGTCGGCTTGTTCCTTAAAATCCACGCCGCGCAAGATGGTTCCCAGATGAAAGGTGGCACCAGGGCTAAGTCAGGCTGGTTTGATAGTACCAAGTGTCTCCCGCAATCTGCCAGCCAGACGATGGGCAGGTCAGTTTTACTTCCAGGGAAAAGGGCCGTGGTATGTGTTTGGGGGCCTGTGGTTGGGAATGGCCGGCTGGCACCTGAAAATCCACGATACGCAGGATGGCTCCCATATGAAAAGTGGCACCAGTGCCGAGTCGGGCTGCTTTGATAGAGCCAAGTGGCTCCTGCAATCGGCCAGCCAGATAATGGGAAGGTCAGTTTTACTTCCAGGGAAAAGGGCCGTAGTTTGTGTTTGGGGGCCAGTGGCTGGAATGACCGGCTGGCTCCTGATAATCCACGATACGCAGGATGGTTCCCAGATGAAAGGTGGCACCAGTGCCGAGTCGGACTGGTTTGATAGAGCCAAGTGGCTCCTGATGTCTGCCAGCCAGAAGCGGGGCGGGTCAGTTTTGCTTGCCAGGGAAAAGGGCCGTTGTTTGTGTTGGGGGCCTGTGTCTGGGAGTGGCCGGCTGGCTCCTGAAAATCCACGATACGCAGGATGGTTCCCAGATGAAAGGCGGCACCAGTGCCAACTTGGGCAGGTTTGATATTACCAAGTGGCTGCTGCAATGTGCCAGCCAGATGAGGGGCAGGTCAGTTTTACTTCCAGGGAAAAGAGCCGTAGATTTTTTTTGGGGACTGGTGGCTGGGAGTGGCAGGCTGGCCCCTGAAAATCCACAATACGTGGGATGGCTCCCAGACCCAAGGTGGCACCAGTGCCAAGTCGGGCTGGTTTGATAGAGGCAAGTGGCTCCTGCAATCTGCCAGCCAGATGACGGGCAGGTCAGTTTTACTTCCAGGGTAAAGGGCCGTAGTTTGTGTTCCGGGGCCTGTGGCTGAGAGTGGCCGGCTGGCTCCTTAAAATCCACCATACGCAGGATGGTTCCCAGATGAAAGGTGGCACCAGTGCCGAGTCGGGCTGGATTGATGGAGGCAAGTGGCTCCTGCAATCTGCCAGCCAGATGACGGGCAGGTCAGTTTTACTTCCAGGGAAAAGGGCCGTGGTTTGTGTTCGGGGGCCTGTGGCTGGGAGTGGCCGGCTGGCTCCTGAAA
Organism: Zonotrichia albicollis; assembly: GCF_047830755.1. Taxonomy (NCBI): domain Eukaryota; kingdom Metazoa; phylum Chordata; class Aves; order Passeriformes; family Passerellidae; genus Zonotrichia; species Zonotrichia albicollis. Next base: position 5,390,906 of record NC_133851.1, read on the forward strand.
ATCCACGATACGCAGGATGGTTCCCAGATGAAAGGTGGCACCAGTGCCCAGTTGGGCAGGTTTGATATTACCAAGTGGCTGCAGCAATGTGCCAGCCAGATGATTGGCAGGTCAGTTTTACTTCCAGGGAAAAGGGCCGTAGATTATTTTTGGGGACTTGTGGCTGGGAGTGGCCGGCTGGCCCATGAAAATCCACAATACGTAGGATGGTTCCCAGATGAAAGGTGGCACCAGTGCCGTGTCGGGCTGGATTGATAGAGCCAAGTGGCTCCTGCAATCTGCCAGCCAGATGACGGGCAGGTCAGTTTTACTTCAAGGAAAAGGGCCGTGGTGTGCGTTCGGGGGCCTGTGGCTGGGAGTGGCCGGCTGGCTCCTGAAAATCCACGATACGCAGGATGGTTCCCAGATGAAAGGTGGCACCAGTGCCCAGTTGGGCAGGTTTGATATTACCAAGTGGCTCCTGCAATGTGCCAGCCAGATGATGGGCAGATCAGTTTTACTTCCAGGGAAAAGGGCCGTAGATTATTTTTGGGCACTTGTGGCTGGGAGTGGCCGGCTGGCCCATGAAAATCCACAATACGCTGGTTGGCTCCCAGACCCAAAGTGGCACCAGTGCCAAGTAGGGCTGGTTTGATAGAGGCAATTGGCTCCTGCAATCTGCCAGCCAGAAGCGGGGTGGTTAAGTTTTGTTTGCCAGGGAAAAGGGCCGTAGTTTGTGTTCGGGGGCCTGTGGCTGGCTGTGGACGGCTGGCTCCTGAAAATCCACAATACGCAGGATGGTTCCCAGATGAAAGGTGGCACCAGTGCCGTGTTGGGCTGGATTGATAGAGGCAAGTGCCTCCTGCAATCTGCCAGCCAGATGACGGGCAGGTCAGTTTTCCTTCCAGGGAAAAGGGCCGTAGTTTTTGTTTGGGGTCCTGTGGCTGGCAGTGGCCGGCTGGCTCCTGAAAATCCACGATACGCAGGATGGTTTCCAGACCCAAGGGGCCCCAGTGCCAAATCGGGCTGGTTTGATAGTACCAAGTAGCTCCTGAATTCTGACAGCCAGAAGATGGGCAGGTCTGTTTTACCTCTAGGGAAAAGGGCCGTAGTTTGTGTTTGGGGGCCTGTGGCTGGGAATGGCCGGCTGGCTCCTGAAAATCCACGCCGCGCCTGATGGTTCCCAGACCCAAGGTGGCACCAGGTCCGAGTTGGGCTGGTTTGATAGAGCCAAGTTGCCCCTGCAATCTGCCAGCCTGAAGATGGGCCGGTCAATTTTACTTCCAGGGAAAAGGGCCGTAGTTTGTGTTTGGGGGCCTGTGGCTGGGAGTGGGCGGCTGCCTCCTGAAAATCCACGACACGCAGGATGGTTCCCAGATGAAAGGTGGCACCAGTGCCGAGTTGGGCTGGTGTGATAGAGGCAAGTGGCTCCTGCAATCTGCCAGCCAGAAGCGGGGCGGGTCAGTTTTGTTTGCCAGGGAAAACGGCCGTGGTTAGTGTTGGGGGCCTGTGGCTGGGAGTGGCCGGCTGCCTCCTTAAAATCCACGATACGTAGGATGGTTTCCAGAACCAAAGGGCCCCAGTGCCGAGTCGGGCTGGTTTGATAGAGCCAAGTGGCTCCTGCAATCTGCCAGCCAGAAGATGGGCAGGTCAGTTTTACTTCCAGGGAAAAGGGCTGTAGTGTTTGTTTGGGTGCCTGTGGCTGGGAGTGGCCGGCTGGCTCCTGAAAATCCACGATACGCAGGACGTTTCCCAGATGAATGGTGGCACCAGTGCCAAGCCGGCTGGTTTGCTAGGGCTATGTATCTCCTGCAACCTGCCAGCCAGGAGCGGGGTGCCTGAGTTTTGTATGCCAGGGAAATGGGCCGTGGTTTGTTTTCGGGAGCCTGTGGCTCGGAATGGCCTGCTGGCTCCTGAAAATCCACGATACGCAGGATGGTTCCCAGATGAAAGGTGGCACCAGTGCCGAGTCGGGCTGGTTTGATAGAGCCAAGTAGCTCCTGCAATCTGGCAGCCAGAAGATGGGCAGATCAGTTTTACTTGCAGGGAAAAGGCCCACAGTTTGTGTTTGGGGGCCTGTGGCTGGGAGTGGCCTGCTGGCTCCTGAAAATCCACGATAGGCAGGATGATTCCCAGACCAAAGGGGCACCAGTGCCGACTCGGGCTGGTTTGATAGAGCCAAGTAGCTCCTGCAATCTGGCAGCCAGAAGATGGGCAGGTCAGTTTTCCTTCCAGGGAAAAGGGCCGTAGTTTTTGTTTGGGGTCCTGTGGCTGGGAGTGGCCTACTGGCTCCTGAAAATCCACGATACGCAGGATGGTTTCCAGACCCAAGGCGCCCCAGTGCCAAATCGGGCTGGTTTGATAGAGCCAAGTGGCTCCTGCAATCTGACAGCCAGAAGATGGGCAGGTCAGTTTTACTTCCAGGGAAAAGGGCCGTAGTTTGTGTTTGGGGGCCTGTGGCTGGGAGTGGCCTGCTGGCTCCTGAAAATCCACGCCGCGCATAATGGTTCCCAGCCCCAAGGTGGCACCAGTGCCGAGTTGGGCTGGTGTGATAGAGCCATGTGGCTCCTGCAATCAGTCAGCCAGAAGCGGGTTGGCTGAGTTTTATTTTCCAGGGAAAAAGGCTGTGGTTTTTTTTCCGGGGCCTGTGGCCTTGAATGGTCGGCTTGTTCCTTAAAATCCACGCCGCGCAAGATGGTTCCCAGATGAAAGGTGGCACCAGGGCTAAGTCAGGCTGGTTTGATAGTACCAAGTGTCTCCCGCAATCTGCCAGCCAGACGATGGGCAGGTCAGTTTTACTTCCAGGGAAAAGGGCCGTGGTATGTGTTTGGGGGCCTGTGGTTGGGAATGGCCGGCTGGCACCTGAAAATCCACGATACGCAGGATGGCTCCCATATGAAAAGTGGCACCAGTGCCGAGTCGGGCTGCTTTGATAGAGCCAAGTGGCTCCTGCAATCGGCCAGCCAGATAATGGGCAGGTCTATTTTACTTCCAGGGAAAAGGGCCGTAGTTTGTTTTTGGGGACCTGTGGCTGGCTGTGGCCGGCTGCCTCCTGAAAATCCACGATACGCAGGATGGTTCCCAGATGAAAGGTGGCACCAGTGCCAAGTCGGGCTGGTTTGATAGTACGGAGTGGCTCCTGCAATCTGCCAGCCAGAAGGCGGGCCGCTGAGATTTTCTTCCAGGGAAAATGGCCGTGGTATGTGTTTGGGGCCCTGTGGCTGAGAGTGGCTGGCAGCCTCCTGAAAATCCACGACACGCAGGAGGGTTCACAGATGAAAGGTGGCACCAGTGCCGAGTCGGGCTGGTTTGATAGAGCTAAGTGGCTCCTGCAATCTGCCAGCCAGGAGATGGACAGGTCAGTTTTACTTCCGGGGAAAAGGGCCGGTAGTTTGTGTTTGGGGGCCTGAGGCAGGGAGTGGCCGTCTGGCTCCTGAAAATGCACGATACTCAGGATCATTGCCAGACCCAAGTTGGCACCACTGCCAAGTCGGGCTGGTTTGATAGAGCCATGTGGCTCCTGCAATCTGACAGCCAGAAGATGGGCAGGTCAGTTTTACTTCAAGGGTAAAGGGCCGTAGTTTGTGTTTGGGGGCCAGTGGCTGGAATGACCGGCTGGCTCCTGAAAATCCACGATACGCAGGATGGTTCCCAGATGAAAGGTGGCACCAGGGCTAAGTCAGGCTGGTTTGATAGTACCAAGTGTCTCCCACAATCTGCCAGCCAGACGATGGGCAGGTCAGTTTTACTTCCAGGGAAAAGGGCCGTGGTATGTGTTTGCGGGCCTGTGGCTGGGAGTGGCCGGCTGGCACCTGAAAATCCACGATACGCAGGATGGCTCCCATATGAAAAGAGGCACCAGTGCCGAGTCGGGCTTGTTTGATAGAGCCAAGTGGCTCCTGCAATCGGCCAGCCAGAAGATGGGAAGGTCAGTTTTACTTCCAGGGAAAAGGGCCGTAGTTTGTGTTTGGGGGCCAGTGGCTGGAATGACCGGCTGGCTCCTGATAATCCACGATACGCAGGATGGTTCCCAGATGAAAGGTGGCACCAGTGCCGAGTCGGACTGGTTTGATAGAGCCAAGTGGCTCCTGATGTCTGCCAGCCAGAAGCGGGGCGGGTCAGTTTTGCTTGCCAGGGAAAAGGGCCGTTGTTTGTGTTGGGGGCCTGTGTCTGGGAGTGGCCGGCTGGCTCCTGAAAATCCACGATATGTAGGATGGTTTCCAGAACCAAGGGGCCCCAGTGCCGAGTCGGGCTGGTTTGATAGAGCCAAGTGGCTCCTGCAATCTGCCCGCCAGAAGATGGGCAGGTCAGTTATACTTCCAGGGAAAAGGGCCGTAGATTTTATTTGGGTGCCTGTGGCTGGGAGTGTCCGGCTGGCTCCTGAAAATCCACGATACGCAGGATGGTTCCCAGATGAATGGTGGAACCAGTGCCAAGACGGCTGGTTTGATAGGGCCAAGTGTCTCCTGCAATCTGCCAGCCAGGAGCGGGGTGTGTGAGTTTTGTTTGCCAGGGAAAAGGGCCGTGGTGTGTTTTCGGGAGCCTGTGGCTCGGAATGGCCTGCTGGCTCCTTAAAATCCACGATACGCAGGATGGTTCCCAGATGAAAGGTGGCACCAGTGCCGGGTCGGGCTGGTTTGATAGAGCCAAGTGGCTCCTGCAATCTGCCAGCCAGAAGCGGGTTGGGTGAGTTTTGTTTGAAAGGGAAAAGGCCCACAGTTTGTGTTTGGGGGCCTGTGGCTGGGAGTGGCCTGCTGGCTCCTGAAAATCCACGATAGGCAGTACGATTCCCAGACCAAAGGGGCACCAGTGCCGAGTCGGGCTGGTTTGATAGAGCCAAGTGGCTCCTGCAATCTGCCAGCCAGAAGATGGGCAGGTCAGTTTTCCTTCCAGGGAAAAGGGCCGTAGTTTTTGTTTGGGGTCCTGTGGCTGGGAGTGGCCGGCTGGCTCCTGAAAATCCACGATACGCAGGATGTTTTCCAGACCCAAGGGGCCCCAGTGCCAAATCGGGCTGGTTTGATAGAGCCAAGTGGCTCCTGCAATCTGCCAGCCAGAAGCGTGGCGGGAGAGTTTTCTTTGCCAGGGAAAGGGCCGTGGTTTGTGTTCGGGGGCCTGTGGCTGGGAGTGGCCGGCTGGCTCCTGAAAATCCACAATACGCAGGATGGTTCCCACATGAAAGGTGGCACCAGTGCCAAGTCGGGCTGGATTGATAGAGGCAAGTGGCTCCTGCAATCTGCCAGCCAGATGACGGGCAGGTCAGTTTTACTTCCAGGGAAAAGGGCCGTAGTTTGTGTTCGGGGGCCTGTGGCTGAGAGTGGCCGGCTGGCTCCTGAAAATCCACGATTCGCAGGATGATTCCCAGATGAAAGGTGGCAACAGTGCCGAGTCGGGCTGGATTGATAGAGGCAAGTGGCTCCTGCAATCTGCCAGCCAGAAGATGGGCAGGTCAGTTTTACTTCCAGGGAAAAGGGCCGTGGTTTGTGTTCGGGGGCCTGTGGCTGGGAGTGGCCGGCTGGCTCCTGAAAATCCACAATACGCAGGATGGTTCCCAGATGAAAGGTGGCACCAGTGCCAAGTTGGGCAGGTTTGATATTACCAAGTGGCTGCTGCAATGTGCCAGCCAGATGATGGGCAGGTCAGTTTTACTTCCAGGGAAAAGGGCCGTAGATTTTTTTTGGGGACTTGTGGCTGGGAGTGGCCGGCTGGCCCCTGAAAATCCACAATACGCTGGATGGCTCCCAGACCCAAGGTGGCACCAGTGCCAAGTCGGGCTGGATTGATAGAGGCAAGTGGCTCCTGCAATCTGCCAGCCAGATGACGGGCAGGTCAGTTTTACTTCCAGGGAAAAGGGCCGTGGTTTTTGTTCGGGGGCCTGTGGCTGAGAGTGGCCGGCTGGCTCCTGAAAATCCACGATACGCAGGATGGTTCCCAGATGAAAGGTGGAACCAGTGCCAAGTTGGGCAGGTTTGATATTACAAAGTGGCTGATGCAATGTGCCAGCCAGATGATGGGCAGTTCTGTTTTAATTCCAGGGAAAAGGGTCCTAGTATTTGTTTGGGGACCTGTGGCTGGGAGTGGCCGGCTGGCTCCTGAAAATCCACAATACGCAGGATGGTTCCCACATGAAAGGTGGCACCAATGTCGAGTCGGGCTGGTTTGATGGAGTCAAGTGGCTCCTGCAATCTTCCAGCCAGAAGCGTGGTGGGTGAGTTTTGTTTGCAAGGGAAAAGGGCCGTAGTTTGTGTTCGGGGGCCTGTGGCTGGGAGTGGCCGGCTGGCTCCTGAAAATCCACGATACGCAGGATGGTTCCCAGATGAAAGGTGGCACCAGTGCCGAGTTGGGCTAGTTTGATAGAGCCAAGTTGCTCCTGCAATCTGCTAGCCAGAAGATGGGCAGGTCAATTTTACTTCCAGGGAAAAGGGCCGTAGATTTTGTTTGGGGGCCTGTGGCTGGGAGTGGCCGGCTGGCTCCTGAAAATCCACGCCGCGCATGATGGTTCCCAGACCCAAGGTGGCACCAGTGCCGAGTTGGGCTGGTTTGATAGAGCCATGTGGCTCCTGCAATCTGCCAGCCAGAAGATGGGCAGGTCAGTTTTACTTCCAGGGAAAAGGGCCGTAGTTTGTGTTTGGGGGCCTGTGGCTGGGAGTGGCCTGCTGGCTCCTGAAAATCCACGATAGGCAGGATGATTCCCAGACCAAAGGGGCACCAGTGCCAAATCGGGCTGGTTTGATAGAGCCAAGTGGCTCCTGCAATCTGCCAGCCAGAAGCGGGGTGGCTGAGTTTTGTTTGCCAGGGAAAAGGGCCGTGATTTGTTTTCGGGGGCCTGTGGCTGGGAATGGCCGGCTGGCTCCTGAAAATCCATGCCGCGCTGGATGGTTCCCAAATGAAAAAAATGGCACCAGTGCCAAGTCGGGCTGGTTTGATAGTACCGCGTGGCTCCTGCAATCTGACAGCCAGAAGATGGGCATGTCTGTTTTACTTCCAGGGAAAAGGGCCGCAGTTTGTGTTTGGGGCCCTGTGGCTGGGAATGGCCGGCTGGCTCCTTAAAATCCACGCCGGGCATGATGCTTCCCAGACCCAAGGTGGCACCAGTGCCGAGTTGGGCTGGTGTGATAGAGCCATGTGGCTCCTGCAATCTGCCAGTCAGATGATGGGCAGGTCTATTTTACTTCCAGGGAAAAGGGCCGTAGTTTTTTTTGGGGACTTGTGGCTGGCTGTGGCCGGCTGGCTCCTGAAAATCCACGATACGCAGGATGGTTCCCACATGAAAGGTGGCACCAGTGCCAAGTCGGGCTGGTTTCATAGAGCCATGTGGCTCCTGCAATCTGCCAGCCAGAAGGCGGGCCGCTAAGGTTTTCTTCCAGGGAAAAGGGCCGTGGTATATGTTTGGGGCCCTGTGGCTGAGAGTGGCTGGCTGGCTCCTGAAAATCCACGACACGCAGGATGTTTCCCAGATGAAAGGTGGCACCAGTGCCGAGTCGGGCTGGTTTGATAGAGCTAAGTGGCTCCTGCAATCTGGCAGCCAGACGATGGGCAGGTCTATTTTACTTCCAGGGAAAAGGGCCGTAGTTTGTTTTCGGGGGACGGTGGCTGGGAGTGGCCGGATGGCTCCTGAAAATCCACGCCGCGCAGGATGGTTCCCAGACCCAAGGGGGCACCAGTGCCGAGTTGGGCTGGTTTGATAGAGCCAAGTGGCTCCTGCAATCTGCCACCCAGAAACGGGGCGGCTGAGTTTTGTTTGCCAGGGTTAAGTGCCGTGGTTTGTGTTGGGGGCCTGTGGCTGGGAATGGCCGGCAGGCTCCTGAAAATCCACCATACGCTGGATGGTTCCCAGATGAAAGGTGGCACCAGTGCCAAGTCGGGCTGGTTTGATAGAGCCAAGTGGCTCCTGCAATCTGCCAGCCAGAAACGGGGCGGGTGAGTTTTGTTTGCCAGGGAAAAGGGCCGTGGTTTGTGTTGGGGGCCTGTGGCTGGGAATGGCCGGCTGGCTCCTGAAAATCCACGATACGCAGGATGGTTCCCAGATGAAAGGTGGCACCACTGCCAAGTCAGGCTTGTTTGATAGAGCCAAGTGGCTCCTGCAATCCGCCAGCCAGACGATGGGCAGGTCAGTTTTACTTCCAGGGAAAAGGGCTGTAGTGTGTGTTCGGGGGCCTGATGCTGGGAGTGGCCGGCTGGCTCCTGAAAATCCACTTTACGCAGGATGATTCCCAGACCGAATTTGGCACCACTGTTAAGTCGGGCTGGTTTGATAGAGCCATGTGCCTCCTGCAATCTGCCAGCCAGAAACGGGGTGGGTGAGTTTTGCTTGCCTGGGAAAAGGGCCGTAGTTTGAGTTTGGGGGCCTGAGGCTGGGGATGGCCGGCTGGCTCCTGAAAATCCACGCCGCGCAGGATGGTTTCCAGATGAATGGTGGCACCAATACCATGTCGTGTATTACCATGTGACTCCTGCAATCTGCCATCCAGAAGCGGGGCAGCTGAGTTTTTTTTCAGGGAAAAGGGCCGTCGTTTGTGTTTGGGGTACTGTAGCTGGTAGGGGCTGCTGGCTCCTGAAAATCCACGATATGCAGGATGGTTCCCAGATTAAAGGTGGCACCACTGCCAAGTCAGGCTGGTTTGATAGAGCCAAGTGGCTCCTGCAATCTGCCAGCCAGAAACGGGGCGGGTGAGTTTTGTTTGCCAAGGAACAGGGCCGTGGTTTGTGTTGGGGGCCTGTGGCTGGGAATGCCTGGCTGGCTCCTGAAAATCCACGATACGCAGGATGGTTCCCAGATTAAAGGTGGCACCACTGCCAAGTCAGGCTGGTTTGATAGAGCCAAGTGGCTCCTGCAATCTGCCAGCCAGAAGCGGGGCAGCTGAGTTTTTTTTCAGGGAAAAGGGCCGTCGTTTGTGTTTGGGGTACTGTAGCTGGTAGGCGCTGCTGGCTCCTGAAAATCCACGAGACGCAGGATGGTTTCCACGCCCGTGCTGGCTCCAGTGCAATGTCGGCCTGATTTGACTGCGTCAAATATCCCCTGCGTTGCTCACTTCAAAGAAATCTTGTGTCCTAATGTTCTCACAGAAGACTGTTAAAATTTGTCTATTTTTCTGGATTTGTTTTGTTCTTTTTTCTCTACCTTCTACTTCTCTCCACTCTCTGAGAACTTTGACCATTATGTAAGTTGGCCTAATGTAAAATTCTCGTAGTAAAGTAAGAGAAGCCGGTAAAGAAAGGCAAATTTGTTAATTGGAGGTGGAAAGAGGGAGGCCAACGAAAGAAAACAAAGGAACAATAATAATGAAATGCTCCCCTGTCTTCTGTGAAAAGTAGAGGCGCAGACAAGAAAGAGCAAGTGCAAAATTCTCACTAGAGAAACTCACTTTATCTGACTAAAGTAATTTCCGGTGCATTTCTTGCGTTTTTCTCATGCCAAACATATTAATCATTGAAGGTGTCCCTTTCCTCTTTCTGGAATACAGCTAGGAAGATGGCTGTGTCATTGCTGACAAGCTGCTATTCTCAGAGGTGTCCAGCTGAAAGTCCTAGATCAATGGATTTCCTCTGTCACTTTGATATGGCATGACTTACAGTTTCAGCAACTGAACTTGCCAGCCTTACAATTCTTTGCCCCTTGAATGGTCAGATAGGCTCCTTGGCAACTGGCATTTGTAAGGACACGAAACTATGCAGAATTTGTACCATGAGATGATGCCAAATGAGTCACGCCGGTAGATTAACTAGGACATGCAAGGCATGAGAGCACAAGAAGAGAGTACACAAGAAGACAGTACAATCTCCTTTTTTCTGAAACACTGTAGAGATCAAATTGAACACAAATCCTCCTGGGCTAGTTCTTGCAAAAGCCTAGGAGTTCTTTTTGTGTTCACACGCCTGGAATATTTAGCTTTGGATCACAGCAGAATGCAGATGACAAAACGAGGCCTTTAAGTCACATCCAGTATGAAGCAGCATGAAAGAAGAAAGCAGCTGAGAGTGCCAACCCTGCTAGGTAATCTCAGTATTGGTCTTGACATTAGCAGAAATTTGAAATGAGTCTCTGAAAATGACAAAGGAGGCTGAAGAAAAGGGAGCGATGACTCCTCTTGCATAGTGTTTCCTAACAGGGATCTTCAAAATGGAAAGATTGTATCATCCTTTCAACTGAAGGAAGGTATGAAAACAACAGGAAGGAAACGGCATCACATGCTAGAAAGACTAGGAAAGTACACTGGGCAGTGTACTTCTAGACAGAAAGGCCACTGATGGAAAACCAACTAAACTGGCACCAATGCAGCAGCATTGTACTAAAGCCAGAAATGTCCAGCGCTTCACTCTCTGCCGTTCCATTCAGATGCACACAGCAGCTCTGCAACAGTCCTACTGATCATCTCCTTGGTGAACTTGGAGTTGAGGGTCCGTGGTGAAGCAGAGTCCCCAGCAAGATGCAAAGGAGAGCTGCTTTCTTGCAACTTTGCCTTTATCAGTTCCATAGCTTTAAGCCATAACAAACACCATTCAACCAACCACCATACACCAGGCTTTGAACACACGACCGTTCTAGAACTTGTTGATCTACCTCTAATTCAGCTGCCTCACCTTCCCACAGTCCTTTTCTACTTAGCCAATGGAATGGGCCTCAGCCCAAGGCCTTCCTTTTGTGAGCTTCTAGCTAGATGCAGCAGCAAGCCACTACTTTCTTCTGTGCCAAGACTTCAGGTAGACGATTTGCATCTGCCCTTCCAGTGAAACCTAACGGGGAGAGAAAAGCCTCTCACAGATGTTCAGTCATTCCATTAGCTACACAGGCCAAATCAAAAGAAAAGCCAGCTATGGGTTTGTGTACTTGCTCCTACACAACACCCGCTGCCCTCTGACAATCAACTAGCAGAGAACCAGCAAAACTGAGACTTGAGGCAAACAACCCTTTGAAGGGAATAATGATGTCAGCAATTAAGACAACACATTTCCAGGCCACCGAGATGCTTGAAATGTCAGCAAAGGCTGGAGACCAAAGGCTGAACTAATAGGGAAAGGGTAAAAGAATCCCAAGAAAAACATGACCGAAGGTTAAAACAATTCCAAGAAAAACATAGGCAACTGACCTGTTGAAGCCTTCAGGAAATCAGCGGCCGCTGATTTACATAGGCCATTCAAGTTAGTTGACCCGTGCACCTTCCACCCCTTTTTCACCTTTCGGCACCATAGGGTGAATTGTGAGCATGAAATCACAATTCCTTGGATTCTCTTCTTAACTTGACAAGAAAAAATCAGCAACTGAAGTACCTGTTACTGATGTGATACCCAGGAACACCGAGTTGACACATTTCATTTTGTTCAAACACAGCTAGCAAATCTAAGGGCACAAGGCTGGCTTCTTTTCATGACAATTTTTCTGTTTTACAACCTGCTCTGATCCTGGTGAAACTTTTTCATTAGCTTCTCTCTAAAAGCAAAAAGTCCAGTTCACTGTCCCATCCTACTGCTGCAAGTAAACCATTTGTATTGCCAAGACCAAAAACGGAATTGGAAGGTACAGAGACGCCCGGAGCTATGAGCAGATACGGGGCACATTTTGGTAGAAGCCGCCGTCTGCAGTGCACTGTGACCAGCACAATCGCCTTTGCGCGAAGAAGCCGCTTCTTCGCCTCTGGAAGCCGGAGAGAGCGGCTACCTCTGAAAGCTGAAGAATGAAGCAGCACAACACTGGGATAGTGTGCACAGATGCACACTGATCCAAAACAGTACCTTACCACTCTCAAACTTTTCCAAACACATGAACATTCTGTTGGAAAGTGTTTTGGACAACTTTTTTTTTCTTCCTGCAAAACACACAGCAGACTTCTCTGCAAAATGTAAAATCCGATGGGAGATGTTTTCTATGCTGGCACAGTTTTTCCTTGCCAGACATGGTGGAAAAGATTTTTGCAATGATGTAGACCACAAAAGACGCTAAAAACGAAGGTACGCAGCTCCCCGGAGCTATGCCCCGGTCCCGGGCAAATTTCGGCAGATGCCGCCGCACTGGAGTGCGCTGTGACCGGTACAATCGCCTTTGCGCGAAGAAGTCGATTCTTCGCCTCCAGGAGCCGGAGAGAGCGGCTGCTTTCAAAAGGTGAAGAATGAAGCTGCACAACACTGGGTTAGTGTGTGCAGCTTGCCAACTGATAAAAAACAGTACCTTACCACTTTCCTACCTTTTCCAAACATATGAATATTAGGTTAGAAGGTGTTTTGGAAAACTTTCTTATTCTTGGTGCAAAACAGTCAGCAGAGCTCTCTGCAACATGTAAAACACCATGAGAGATGTTTTCTGTGCAGGCACAGTTTCTCATTACCAGACATAGTGGAAAAGCGTTTTGCAGTGATGTTGACCACAAAAGTACCGAAAGAAGAAGGTACGGATGTCCCCGGAGCTAAGCGTCGGTCCCGGGCACATTTCGGAAGAAGCCGCCGCACTGGAGTGCACTGTGACCGGCACAATCGCCTTTGCGCAAAGAAGCCGCCTCTTCGTCTCCGGGGGCCGGAGTGAGCGGCTGCTTCGGAAAGGTGATGAATGAAGCTGCACAAGACTGGGATAGTGTGCGCAGCTTGCAAACTGATAGAAAACAGTACCTTACCACTCTCCTACCTTTTCCAAACATATGAATATTGGGTTGGAAGGTGTTTCCAACAACTTTATTTTCTTCGTGCAAAACACTCAGCAGACCTCTCTGCAACATGTACAACACCATAAGAGTTGTTTTCTGTGCTGGCACAGTTTCTCCATGCCAGACACAGTGGAAAGTATTTTTCCAATGATGTAGACCACAAAAGACGCTAAAGACGAAATATGGAGCTCCCCGGAGCTAAGCGCCGGTCCCGGGCACATTTCGGCCGAAGCCGCCGCACTGGAGTGCACTGTGACCGGCACAATCGCCTTTGCGCGAAGAAGCCGCTTCCTTGCCTCCGCGAGCCGGACAGAGCGGCTGCTTCGGAATGTGAAGAATGAAGCTGCACAACACGGGGATAGTGTGCGCAGCTTGCAAACTGATAGAAAACACAACCTTAAAACTTTCCTACCTTGCCAAACATATGAACATTCGATTGGAAGGTGTTTTGGAAAACTTTCTTTTACTCCTGCAAAACACTCAGCAGACCTCTCTGCAACATGTAAAACACCACGGGAGATGTTTTCTGTGCAGGCACAGTTTCTCCATGCCAGACATAGTGGAAAAGCTTTTTGCAGTGATGTAGACCACAGAAAACGCTAAAGTCGAAATAAGGAGTTCCCCGGAGCTAAGCGTCGGTCCCGGGCACATTTCGGAAGAAGTCGCCGCACTGGAGTGCACTGTGACCGGCACAATCGCCTTTGCGCAAAGAAGCCGCCTCTTCGTCTCCGGGGGCCGGAGTGAGCGGCTGCTTCGGAAAGGTGATGAATGAAGCTGCACAAGACTGGGATAGTGTGCGCAGCTTGCAAACTGATAGAAAACAGTACCTTACCACTCTCCTACATTTTCCAAACATATGAATATTGGGTTGGAAGGTGTTTCCAACAACTTTATTTCCTTCGTGCAAAACACTCAGCAGACCTCTCTGCAACATGTACAACACAATAAGAGTTGTTTTCTGTGCTGGCACAGTTTCTCCTTGCCTAACATAGTGGAAAACCTTTCTGCAATGATGTAGACCACAAAAGTCCCGAAAGACGAAGGTACGCAGCTCCCCGGAGCTATGCCTCGGTCCCGGGCAAATTTCGGCAGATGCCACCGCACTGGAGTGCACTATAACCGGTACAATCGCCTTTGCGCGAAGAAGCCGATTCTTCGTCTCCGGCAGCCGGAGAGAGCGGCTGCTTCGGAATGTGAAGAATGAAGCTGCACAACACGGGGATAGTGTGCGCAGCTTGCAAACTGATAGAAAACAGTACCTTACAACTTTCCTACCTTGCCAAACACATGAACATTCGATAGGAAGGTGTTTTGGAAAACTTTCTTTTTCTTCCTGCAAAACACTCAGCAGACCTCTCTGCAACATGTAAAACACCACGGGAGATGTTTTTGTGCAGGCACAATTTCTCCATGCCAGACATAGTGGAAAAGCTTTTTGCAGTGATGTAGACCACAGAAAACGCTAAAGTCGAAATACGGAGTTCCCCGGAGCTAAGCGTCGGTCCCGGGCACATTTCGGAAGAAGCCGCCGCACTGGAGTGCACTGTGACCGGCACAATCGCCTTTGCGCAAAGAAGCCGCCTCTTCGTCTCCGGGGGCCGGAGTGAGCGGCTGCTTCGGAAAGGTGATGAATGAAGCTGCACAAGACTGGGATAGTGTGCGCAGCTTGCAAACTGATAGAAAACAGTACCATACCACTCTCCTACCTTTTCAAAACATATGAATATTGGGTTGGAAGGTGTTTCCAACAACTTTATTTTCTTCGTGCAAAACACTCAGCAGACCTCTATGCAACATGTACAACACCATAAGAGTTGTTTTCTGTGCTGGCACAGTTTCTCCATGCCAGACACAGTGGAAAGTATTTTTCCAATGATGTAGACCACAAAAGACGCTAAAGACGAAATATGGAGCTCCCCGGAGCTAAGCGCCGGTCCCGGGCACATTTCGGCCGAAGCCGCCGCACTGGAGTGCACTGTGACCGGCACAATCGCCTTTGCGCGAAGAAGCCGCTTCCTTGCCTCCGCGAGCCGGACAGAGCGGCTGCTTCGGAAAGGTGAAGAATGAAGCTACACAACATGGGGATAGTGTGCGCAGGTTGCAAACTGATAGAAAACAGTACCTTACCACCTTCCTAACTTTTCCAAACATATGAATATTCGGTTAGACGGTGTTTTCAACAACTTTATTTTCTTCGTGCAAAACACTCAGCAGAGCTCTGTGCAACATGTAAAACACGATGGGAGATGTTTTCTGTGCAGGCACCGTTTCCCCTTGCCAGACAAGCGGAAAAGCTTTTTGCAGTGATGTAGACCACAAAAGTCCCGAAAGAAGCAGGTACGGATTTCCCCGGAGCTAAGCGCCGGGCCCGGGCACATTTCGGAAGAAGCCGCCGCACTGGAGTGCACTGTGACCGGCACAATCGCCTTTGCGCGAAGAAGCCGATTCTTCGCCTCCGGGAGCCGGAGAGAGCGGCTGCTTCGGAAAGGTGCTTAATGAAGCTGCACAAGACTGGGATAGTGTGCGCAGCTTGCAAACTGATAGAAAACACTACCTTACCACTCTCCCACCTTTTCCAAACACATGAACATTCGGTTGGAAGGTGTTTTGGAAAACTTTCTTTTTCTTCTTGCATAAACTTCTGCAGAGCTCTCTGCAACATGTAAAACACCACGGGAGATGTTTTCTGTTCTGGCACAGTTTCTCCTTGCCTAACATAGTGGAAAACCTTTCTGCAATGATGTAGACCACAAAAGTCCCGAAAGACGAAGGTACGCAGCTCCCCGGAGCTATGCCTCGGTCCCGGGCAAATTTCGGCAGATGCCACCGTA
The DNA here is from genome assembly GCF_047830755.1 of Zonotrichia albicollis. NCBI lineage: Eukaryota > Metazoa > Chordata > Aves > Passeriformes > Passerellidae > Zonotrichia > Zonotrichia albicollis. The sequence continues at coordinate 5,406,345 of NC_133851.1, forward strand.
CTGGAGTGCACTATAACCGGTACAATCGCCTTTGCGCGAAGAAGCCGATTCTTCGTCTCCGGCAGCCGGAGAGAGCGGCTGCTTCGGAATGTGAAGAATGAAGCTGCACAACACGGGGATAGTGTGCGCAGCTTGCAAACTGATAGAAAACAGTACCTTACAACTTTCCTACCTTGCCAAACACATGAACATTCGATAGGAAGGTGTTTTGGAAAACTTTCTTTTTCTTCCTGCAAAACACTCAGCAGACCTCTCTGCAACATGTAAAACACCACGGGAGATGTTTTTGTGCAGGCACAATTTCTCCATGCCAGACATAGTGGAAAAGCTTTTTGCAGTGATGTAGACCACAGAAAACGCTAAAGTCGAAATAAGGAGTTCCCCGGAGCTAAGCGTCGGTCCCGGGCACATTTCGGAAGAAGCCGCCGCACTGGAGTGCACTGTGACCGGCACAATCGCCTTTGCGCAAAGAAGCCGCCTCTTCGTCTCCGGGGGCCGGAGTGAGCGGCTGCTTCGGAAAGGTGATGAATGAAGCTGCACAAGACTGGGATAGTGTGCGCAGCTTGCAAACTGATAGAAAACAGTACCATACCACTCTCCTACCTTTTCAAAACATATGAATATTGGGTTGGAAGGTGTTTCCAACAACTTTATTTTCTTCGTGCAAAACACTCAGCAGACCTCTATGCAACATGTACAACACCATAAGAGTTGTTTTCTGTGCTGGCACAGTTTCTCCATGCCAGACACAGTGGAAAGTATTTTTCCAATGATGTAGACCACAAAAGACGCTAAAGACGAAATATGGAGCTCCCCGGAGCTAAGCGCCGGTCCCGGGCACATTTCGGCCGAAGCCGCCGCACTGGAGTGCACTGTGACCGGCACAATCGCCTTTGCGCGAAGAAGCCGCTTCCTTGCCTCCGCGAGCCGGACAGAGCGGCTGCTTCGGAAAGGTGAAGAATGAAGCTACACAACATGGGGATAGTGTGCGCAGGTTGCAAACTGATAGAAAACAGTACCTTACCACCTTCCTAACTTTTCCAAACATATGAATATTCGGTTAGACGGTGTTTTCAACAACTTTATTTTCTTCGTGCAAAACACTCAGCAGAGCTCTGTGCAACATGTAAAACACGATGGGAGATGTTTTCTGTGCAGGCACCGTTTCCCCTTGCCAGACAAGCGGAAAAGCTTTTTGCAGTGATGTAGACCACAAAAGTCCCGAAAGAAGCAGGTACGGATTTCCCCGGAGCTAAGCGCCGGGCCCGGGCACATTTCGGAAGAAGCCGCCGCACTGGAGTGCACTGTGACCGGCACAATCGCCTTTGCGCGAAGAAGCCGATTCTTCGCCTCCGGGAGCCGGAGAGAGCGGCTGCTTCGGAAAGGTGATGAATGAAGCTGCACAAGACTGGGATAGTGTGCGCAGCTTGCAAACTGATAGAAAACACTACCTTACCACTCTCCCACCTTTTCCAAACACATGAACATTCGGTTGGAAGGTGTTTTGGAAAACTTTCTTTTTCTTCTTGCATAAACTTCTGCAGAGCTCTCTGCAACATGTAAAACACCACGGGAGATGTTTTCTGTTCTGGCACAGTTTCTCCTTGCCTAACATAGTGGAAAACCTTTCTGCAATGATGTAGACCACAAAAGTCCCGAAAGACGAAGGTACGCAGCTCCCCGAAGCTATGCCCCGGTCCCGGGCAAATTTCGGCAGATGCCACCGCACTGGAGTGCACTATAACCGGTACAATCGCCTTTGCGCGAAGAAGCCGATTCTTCGTCTCCGGGAGCCGGAGAGAGCGGCTGCTTCGGAATGTGAAGAATGAAGCTGCACAACACGGGGATAGTGTGCGCAGCTTGCAAACTGATAGAAAACACAACTTTAAAACTTTCCTACCTTGCCAAACATATGAACATTCGATTGGAAGGTGTTTTGGAAAACTTTCTTTTTCTTCCTGCAAAACACTCAGCAGACCTCTCTGCAACATGTAAAACACCCCGGGAGATGTTTTTGTGCAGGCACAGTTTCTCCATGCCAGACATAGTGGAAAAGCTTTTTGCAGTGATGTAGACCACAGAAAACGCTAAAGTCGAAATAAGGAGTTCCCCGGAGCTAAGCGTCGGTCCCGGGCACATTTCGGAAGAAGTCGCCGCACTGGAGTGCACTGTGACCGGCACAATCGCCTTTGCGCAAAGAAGCCGCCTCTTCGTCTCCGGGGGCCGGAGTGAGCGGCTGCTTCGGAAAGGTGCTGAATGAAGCTGCACAAGACTGGGATAGTGTGCGCAGCTTGCAAACTGATAGAAAACAGTACCTTACCACTCTCCTACCTTTTCCAAACATATGAATATTGGGTTGGAAGGTGTTTCCAACAACTTTATTTTCTTCGTGCAAAACACTCAGCAGACCTCTCTGCAACATGTACAACACCATAAGAGTTGTTTTCTGTGCTGGCACAGTTTCTCCATGCCAGACACAGTGGAAAGTATTTTTCCAATGATGTAGACCACAAAAGACGCTAAAGACGAAATATGGAGCTCCCCGGAGCTAAGCGCCGGTCCCGGGCACATTTCGGCCGAAGCCGCCGCACTGGAGTGCACTGTGACCGGCACAATCGCCTTTGCGCGAAGAAGCCGCTTCCTTGCCTCCGCGAGCCGGACAGAGCGGCTGCTTCGGAAAGGTGAAGAATGAAGCTACACAACATGGGGATAGTGTGCGCAGGTTGCAAACTGATAGAAAACAGTACCTTACCACCTTCCTAACTTTTCCAAACATATGAATATTCGGTTAGAAGGTGTTTTCAACAACTTTATTTTCTTCGTGCAAAACACTCAGCAGAGCTCTGTGCAACATGTAAAACACGATGGGAGATGTTTTCTGTGCAGGCACCGTTTCCCCTTGCCAGACAAGCGGAAAAGCTTTTTGCAGTGATGTAGACCACAAAAGTCCCGAAAGAAGCAGGTACGGATTTCCCCGGAGCTAAGCGCCGGGCCCGGGCACATTTCGGAAGAAGCCGCCGCACTGGAGTGCACTGTGACCGGCACAATCGCCTTTGCGCGAAGAAGCCGATTCTTCGCCTCCGGGAGCCGGAGAGAGCGGCTGCTTCGGAAAGGTGATGAATGAAGCTGCACAAGACTGGGATAGTGTGCGCAGCTTGCAAACTGATAGAAAACACTACCTTACCACTCTCCCACCTTTTCCAAACACATGAACATTCGGTTGGAAGGTGTTTTGGAAAACTTTCTTTTTCTTCTTGCATAAACTTCTGCAGAGCTCTCTGCAACATGTAAAACACCACGGGAGATGTTTTCTGTTCTGGCACAGTTTCTCCTTGCCTAACATAGTGGAAAACCTTTCTGCAATGATGTAGACCACAAAAGTCCCGAAAGACGAAGGTACGCAGCTCCCCGAAGCTATGCCCCGGTCCCGGGCAAATTTCGGCAGATGCCACCGCACTGGAGTGCACTATAACCGGTACAATCGCCTTTGCGCGAAGAAGCCGATTCTTCGTCTCCGGGAGCCGGAGAGAGCGGCTGCTTCGGAATGTGAAGAATGAAGCTGCACAACACGGGGATAGTGTGCGCAGCTTGCAAACTGATAGAAAACACAACTTTAAAACTTTCCTACCTTGCCAAACATATGAACATTCGATTGGAAGGTGTTTTGGAAAACTTTCTTTTTCTTCCTGCAAAACACTCAGCAGACCTCTCTGCAACATGTAAAACACCCCGGGAGATGTTTTTGTGCAGGCACAGTTTCTCCATGCCAGACATAGTGGAAAAGCTTTTTGCAGTGATGTAGACCACAGAAAACGCTAAAGTCGAAATAAGGAGTTCCCCGGAGCTAAGCGTCGGTCCCGGGCACATTTCGGAAGAAGTCGCCGCACTGGAGTGCTCTGTGACCGGCACAATCGCCTTTGCGCAAAGAAGCCGCCTCTTCGTCTCCGGGGGCCGGAGTGAGCGGCTGCTTCGGAAAGGTGCTGAATGAAGCTGCACAAGACTGGGATAGTGTGCGCAGCTTGCAAACTGATAGAAAACAGTACCTTACCACTCTCCTACCTTTTCCAAACATATGAATATTGGGTTGGAAGGTGTTTCCAACAACTTTATTTTCTTCGTGCAAAACACTCAGCAGACCTCTCTGCAACATGTACAACACCATAAGAGTTGTTTTCTGTGCTGGCACAGTTTCTCCATGCCAGACACAGTGGAAAGGATTTTTCCAATGATGTAGACCACAAAAGACGCTAAAGACGAAATATGGAGCTCCCCGGAGCTAAGCGCCGGTCCCGGGCACATTTCGGCCGAAGCCGCCGCACTGGAGTGCACTGTGACCGGCACAATCGCCTTTGCGCGAAGAAGCCGCTTCCTTGCCTCCGCGAGCCGGACAGAGCGGCTGCTTCGGAAAGGTGAAGAATGAAGCTACACAACATGGGGATAGTGTGCGCAGGTTGCAAACTGATAGGAAACAGTACCTTACCACCTTCCTAACTTTTCCAAACATATGAATATTCGGTTAGAAGGTGTTTTCAACAACTTTATTTTCTTCGTGCAAAACACTCAGCAGAGCTCTGTGCAACATGTAAAACACGATGGGAGATGTTTTCTGTGCAGGCACCGTTTCCCCTTGCCAGACAAGCGGAAAAGCTTTTTGCAGTGATGTAGACCACAAAAGTCCCGAAAGAAGCAGGTACGGATTTCCCCGGAGCTAAGCGCCGGGCCCGGGCACATTTCGGAAGAAGCCGCGGCACTGGAGTGCACTGTGACCGGCACAATCGCCTTTGCGCGAAGAAGCCGATTCTTTGCCTCCGGGAGCCGGAGAGAGCGGCTGCTTTCAAAAGGTGAAGAATGAAGCTGCACAACAATGGGATAGTGTGCGCAGCTTGCAAACTGATATAAAACACTACCTTACCAATCCCCTACCTTTTCCAAACACATGAACATTCGATTGGAAGGTGTTTTGGAAAACTTTCTTTTTCTTCTTGCATAAACTTCTGCAGAGCTCTCTGCAACATGTAAAACACGATGGGAGATATTTTCTGTGAGGCACAGTTTCTCATTACCAGACATAGTGGAAAAGCGTTTTGCAGTGATGTAGACCACAAAAGACGCTAAAGACGAAATATGGAGCTCCCCGGAGCTAAGCGCCGGTCCCGGGCACATTTCGGCCGAAGCCGCCGCACTGGAGTGCACTGTGACCGGCACAATCGCCTTTGCGCAAAGAAGCTGCTTCCTTGCCTCCGCGAGCCGGACAGAGCGGCTGCTTCGGAAAGGTGAAGAATGAAGCTACACAACATGGGGATAGTGTGCGCAGGTTGCAAACTGATAGAAAACAGTACCTTACCACCTTCCTAACTTTTCCAAACATATGAATATTCGGTTAGAAGGTGTTTTCAACAACTTTATTTTCTTCGTGCAAAACACTCAGCAGAGCTCTGTGCAACATGTAAAACACGATGGGAGATGTTTTCTGTGCAGGCACCGTTTCCCCTTGCCAGACAAGCGGAAAAGTTTTTTGCAGTGATGTAGACCACAAAAGTCCCGAAAGAAGCAGGTACGGATTTCCCCGGAGCTAAGCGCCGGGCCCGGGCACATTTCGGAAGAAGCCGCCGCACTGGAGTGCACTGTGACCGGCACAATCGCCTTTGCGCGAAAAAGCCGATTTTTCGCCTCCGGGAGCCGGAGAGAGCGGCTGCTTCGGAAAGGTGCTGAATGAAGCTGCACAAGACTGGGATAGTGTGCGCAGCTTGCAAACTGATAGAAAACACTACCTTACCACTCTCCTACCTTTTCCAAACACATGAACATTCGGTTGGAAGGTGTTTTGGAAAACTTTCTTTTTCTTCTTGCATAAACTTCTGCAGAGCTCTCTGCAACATGTAAAACACCACGGGAGATGTTTTCTGTTCTGGCACAGTTTCTCCTTGCCTAACATAGTGGAAAACCTTTCTGCAATGATGTAGACCACAAAAGTCCCGAAAGACGAAGGTACGCAGCTCCCCGGAGCTATGCCCCGGTCCCGGGCAAATTTCGGCAGATGCCACCGCACTGGAGTGCACTATAACCGGTACAATCGCCTTTGCGCGAAGAAGCCGATTCTTCGTCTCCGGCAGCCGGAGAGAGCGGCTGCTTCGGAATGTGAAGAATGAAGCTGCACAACACGGGGATAGTGTGCGCAGCTTGCAAACTGATAGAAAACAGTACCTTACAACTTTCCTACCTTGCCAAACACATGAACATTCGATTGGAAGGTGTTTTGGACAACTTTCTTTTTCTTCCTGCAAAACACTCAGCAGACCTCTCTGCAACATGTAAAACACCCCGGGAGATGTTTTTGTGCAGGCACAGTTTCTCCATGCCAGACATAGTGGAGAAGCATTTTGCAGTGATTTAAACCACAGAAAACGCTAAAGTGGAAATAAGGAGTTCCCCGGAGCTAAGCGTCGGTCCCGGGCACATTTCGGAAGAAGTCGCCGCACTGGAGTGCACTGTGACCGGCACAATCGCCTTTGCGCAAAGAAGCCGCCTCTTCGTCTCCGGGGGCCGGAATGAGCGGCTGCTTCGGAAAGGTGATGAATGAAGCTGCACAAGACTGGGATAGTGTGCGCAGCTTGCAAACTGATAGAAAACAGTACCTTACCACTCTCCTACCTTTTCCAAACATATGAATATTGGGTTGGAAGGTGTTTCCAACAACTTTATTTTCTTCGTGCAAAACACTCAGCAGACCTCTCTGCAACATGTACAACACCATAAGAGTTGTTTTCTGTGCTGGCACAGTTTCTCCATGCCAGACACAGTGGAAAGTATTTTTCCAATGATGTAGACCACAAAAGACGCTAAAGACGAAATATGGAGCTCCCCGGAGCTAAGCGCCGGTCCCGGGCACATTTCGGCCGAAGCCGCCGCACTGGAGTGCACTGTGACCGGCACAATCGCCTTTGCGCGAAGAAGCCGCTTCCTTGCCTCCGCGAGCCGGACAGAGCGGCTGCTTCGGAAAGGTGAAGAATGAAGCTACACAACATGGGAATAGTGTGCGCAGGTTGCAAACTGATAGAAAACAGTACCTTACCACCTTCCTAACTTTTCCAAACATATGAATATTCGGTTAGAAGGTGTTTTCAACAACTTTATTTTCTTCGTGCAAAACACTCAGCAGAGCTCTGTGCAACATGTAAAACACGATGGGAGATGTTTTCTGTGCAGGCACCGTTTCCCCTTGCCAGACAAGCGGAAAAGCTTTTTGCAGTGATGTAGACCACAAAAGTCCCGAAAGAAGCAGGTACGGATTTCCCCGGAGCTAAGCGCCGGGCCCGGGCACATTTCGGAAGAAGCCGCGGCACTGGAGTGCACTGTGACCGGCACAATCGCCTTTGCGCGAAGAAGCCGATTCTTTGCCTCCGGGAGCCGGAGAGAGCGGCTGCTTTCAAAAGGTGAAGAATGAAGCTGCACAACAATGGGATAGTGTGCGCAGCTTGCAAACTGATATAAAACACTACCTTACCAATCCCCTACCTTTTCCAAACACATGAACATTCGATTGGAAGGTGTTTTGGAAAACTTTCTTTTTCTTCTTGCATAAACTTCTGCAGAGCTCTCTGCAACATGTAAAACACGATGGGAGATATTTTCTGTGAGGCACAGTTTCTCATTACCAGACATAGTGGAAAAGCGTTTTGCAGTGATGTAGACCACAAAAGACGCTAAAGACGAAATATGGAGCTCCCCGGAGCTAAGCGCCGGTCCCGGGCACATTTCGGCCGAAGCCGCCGCACTGGAGTGCACTGTGACCGGCACAATCGCCTTTGCGCGAAGAAGCCGCTTCCTTGCCTCCGCGAGCCGGACAGAGCGGCTGCTTCGGAAAGGTGAAGAATGAAGCTACACAACATGGGGATAGTGTGCGCAGGTTGCAAACTGATAGAAAACAGTACCTTACCACCTTCCTAACTTTTCCAAACATATGAATATTCGGTTAGAAGGTGTTTTCAACAACTTTATTTTCTTCGTGCAAAACACTCAGCAGAGCTCTGTGCAACATGTAAAACACGATGGGAGATGTTTTCTGTGCAGGCACCGTTTCCCCTTGCCAGACAAGCGGAAAAGTTTTTTGCAGTGATGTAGACCACAAAAGTCCCGAAAGAAGCAGGTACGGATTTCCCCGGAGCTAAGCGCCGGGCCCGGGCACATTTCGGAAGAAGCCGCCGCACTGGAGTGCACTGTGACCGGCACAATCGCCTTTGCGCGAAAAAGCCGATTTTTCGCCTCCGGGAGCCGGAGAGAGCGGCTGCTTCGGAAAGGTGCTGAATGAAGCTGCACAAGACTGGGATAGTGTGCGCAGCTTGCAAACTGATAGAAAACACTACCTTACCACTCTCCTACCTTTTCCAAACACATGAACATTCGGTTGGAAGGTGTTTTGGAAAACTTTCTTTTTCTTCTTGCATAAACTTCTGCAGAGCTCTCTGCAACATGTAAAACACCACGGGAGATGTTTTCTGTTCTGGCACAGTTTCTCCTTGCCTAACATAGTGGAAAACCTTTCTGCAATGATGTAGACCACAAAAGTCCCGAAAGACGAAGGTACGCAGCTCCCCGGAGCTATGCCCCGGTCCCGGGCAAATTTCGGCAGATGCCACCGCACTGGAGTGCACTATAACCGGTACAATCGCCTTTGCGCGAAGAAGCCGATTCTTCGTCTCCGGCAGCCGGAGAGAGCGGCTGCTTCGGAATGTGAAGAATGAAGCTGCACAACACGGGGATAGTGTGCGCAGCTTGCAAACTGATAGAAAACAGTACCTTACAACTTTCCTACCTTGCCAAACACATGAACATTCGATTGGAAGGTGTTTTGGACAACTTTCTTTTTCTTCCTGCAAAACACTCAGCAGACCTCTCTGCAACATGTAAAACACCCCGGGAGATGTTTTTGTGCAGGCACAGTTTCTCCATGCCAGACATAGTGGAAAAGCTTTTTGCAGTGATTTAAACCACAGAAAACGCTAAAGTGGAAATAAGGAGTTCCCCGGAGCTAAGCGTCGGTCCCGGGCACATTTCGGAAGAAGTCGCCGCACTGGAGTGCACTGTGACCGGCACAATCGCCTTTGCGCAAAGAAGCCGCCTCTTCGTCTCCGGGGGCCGGAGTGAGCGGCTGCTTCGGAAAGGTGATGAATGAAGCTGCACAAGACTGGGATAGTGTGCGCAGCTTGCAAACTGATAGAAAACAGTACCATACCACTCTCCTACCTTTTCAAAACATATGAATATTGGGTTGGAAGGTGTTTCCAACAACTTTATTTTCTTCGTGCAAAACACTCAGCAGACCTCTATGCAACATGTACAACACCATAAGAGTTGTTTTCTGTGCTGGCACAGTTTCTCCATGCCAGACACAGTGGAAAGTATTTTTCCAATGATGTAGACCACAAAAGACGCTAAAGACGAAATATGGAGCTCCCCGGAGCTAAGCGCCGGTCCCGGGCACATTTCGGCCGAAGCCGCCGCACTGGAGTGCACTGTGACCGGCACAATCGCCTTTGCGCGAAGAAGCCGCTTCCTTGCCTCCGCGAGCCGGACAGAGCGGCTGCTTCGGAAAGGTGAAGAATGAAGCTACACAACATGGGAATAGTGTGCGCAGGTTGCAAACTGATAGAAAACAGTACCTTACCACCTTCCTAACTTTTCCAAACATATGAATATTCGGTTAGAAGGTGTTTTCAACAACTTTATTTTCTTCGTGCAAAACACTCAGCAGAGCTCTGTGCAACATGTAAAACACGATGGGAGATGTTTTCTGTGCAGGCACCGTTTCCCCTTGCCAGACAAGCGGAAAAGCTTTTTGCAGTGATGTAGACCACAAAAGTCCCGAAAGAAGCAGGTACGGATTTCCCCGGAGCTAAGCGCCGGGCCCGGGCACATTTCGGAAGAAGCCGCGGCACTGGAGTGCACTGTGACCGGCACAATCGCCTTTGCGCGAAGAAGCCGATTCTTTGCCTCCGGGAGCCGGAGAGAGCGGCTGCTTTCAAAAGGTGAAGAATGAAGCTGCACAACAATGGGATAGTGTGCGCAGCTTGCAAACTGATATAAAACACTACCTTACCAATCCCCTACCTTTTCCAAACACATGAACATTCGATTGGAAGGTGTTTTGGAAAACTTTCTTTTTCTTCTTGCATAAACTTCTGCAGAGCTCTCTGCAACATGTAAAACACGATGGGAGATATTTTCTGTGAGGCACAGTTTCTCATTACCAGACATAGTGGAAAAGCGTTTTGCAGTGATGTAGACCACAAAAGACGCTAAAGACGAAATATGGAGCTCCCCGGAGCTAAGCGCCGGTCCCGGGCACATTTCGGCCGAAGCCGCCGCACTGGAGTGCACTGTGACCGGCACAATCGCCTTTGCGCAAAGAAGCGGCTTCCTTGCCTCCGCGAGCCGGACAGAGCGGCTGCTTCGGAAAGGTGAAGAATGAAGCTACACAACATGGGGATAGTGTGCGCAGGTTGCAAACTGATAGAAAACAGTACCTTACCACCTTCCTAACTTTTCCAAACATATGAATATTCGGTTAGAAGGTGTTTTCAACAACTTTATTTTCTTCGTGCAAAACACTCAGCAGAGCTCTGTGCAACATGTAAAACACGATGGGAGATGTTTTCTGTGCAGGCACCGTTTCCCCTTGCCAGACAAGCGGAAAAGTTTTTTGCAGTGATGTAGACCACAAAAGTCCCGAAAGAAGCAGGTACGGATTTCCCCGGAGCTAAGCGCCGGGCCCGGGCACATTTCGGAAGAAGCCGCCGCACTGGAGTGCACTGTGACCGGCACAATCGCCTTTGCGCGAAAAAGCCGATTTTTCGCCTCCGGGAGCCGGAGAGAGCGGCTGCTTCGGAAAGGTGCTGAATGAAGCTGCACAAGACTGGGATAGTGTGCGCAGCTTGCAAACTGATAGAAAACACTACCTTACCACTCTCCTACCTTTTCCAAACACATGAACATTCGGTTGGAAGGTGTTTTGGAAAACTTTCTTTTTCTTCTTGCATAAACTTCTGCAGAGCTCTCTGCAACATGTAAAACACCACGGGAGATGTTTTCTGTTCTGGCACAGTTTCTCCTTGCCTAACATAGTGGAAAACCTTTCTGCAATGATGTAGACCACAAAAGTCCCGAAAGACGAAGGTACGCAGCTCCCCGGAGCTATGCCCCGGTCCCGGGCAAATTTCGGCAGATGCCACCGCACTGGAGTGCACTATAACCGGTACAATCGCCTTTGCGCGAAGAAGCCGATTCTTCGTCTCCGGCAGCCGGAGAGAGCGGCTGCTTCGGAATGTGAAGAATGAAGCTGCACAACACGGGGATAGTGTGCGCAGCTTGCAAACTGATAGAAAACAGTACCTTACAACTTTCCTACCTTGCCAAACACATGAACATTCGATTGGAAGGTGTTTTGGACAACTTTCTTTTTCTTCCTGCAAAACACTCAGCAGACCTCTCTGCAACATGTAAAACACCCCGGGAGATGTTTTTGTGCAGGCACAGTTTCTCCATGCCAGACATAGTGGAAAAGCTTTTTGCAGTGATTTAAACCACAGAAAACGCTAAAGTGGAAATAAGGAGTTCCCCGGAGCTAAGCGTCGGTCCCGGGCACATTTCGGAAGAAGTCGCCGCACTGGAGTGCACTGTGACCGGCACAATCGCCTTTGCGCAAAGAAGCCGCCTCTTCGTCTCCGGGGGCCGGAGTGAGCGGCTGCTTCGGAAAGGTGATGAATGAAGCTGCACAAGACTGGGATAGTGTGCGCAGCTTGCAAACTGATAGAAAACAGTACCTTACCACTCTCCTACCTTTTCCAAACATATGAATATTGGGTTGGAAGGTGTTTCCAACAACCTTATTTTCTTCGTGCAAAACACTCAGCAGACCTCTCTGCAACATGTACAACACCATAAGAGTTGTTTTCTGTGCTGGCACAGTTTCTCCATGCCAGACACAGTGGAAAGTATTTTTCCAATGATGTAGACCACAAAAGACGCTAAAGACGAAATATGGAGCTCCCCGGAGCTAAGCGCCGGTCCCGGGCACATTTCGGCCGAAGCCGCCGCACTGGAGTGCACTGTGACCGGCACAATCGCCTTTGCGCGAAGAAGCCGCTTCCTTGCCTCCGCGAGCCGGACAGAGCGGCTGCTTCGGAAAGGTGAAGAATGAAGCTACACAACATGGGGATAGTGTGCGCAGGTTGCAAACTGATAGAAAACAGTACCTTACCACCTTCCTAACTTTTCCAAACATATGAATATTCGGTTAGAAGGTGTTTTCAACAACTTTATTTTCTTCGTGCAAAACACTCAGCAGAGCTCTGTGCAACATGTAAAACACGATGGGAGATGTTTTCTGTGCAGGCACCGTTTCCCCTTGCCAGACAAGCGGAAAAGCTTTTTGCAGTGATGTAGACCACAAAAGTCCCGAAAGAAGCAGGTACGGATTTCCCCGGAGCTAAGCGCCGGGCCCGGGCACATTTCGGAAGAAGCCGCCGCACTGGAGTGCACTGTGACCGGCACAATCGCCTTTGCGCGAAGAAGCCGATTCTTCGCCTCCGGGAGCCGGAGAGAGCGGCTGCTTCGGAAAGGTGATGAATGAAGCTGCACAAGACTGGGATAGTGTGCGCAGCTTGCAAACTGATAGAAAACACTACCTTACCACTCTCCCACCTTTTCCAAACACATGAACATTCGGTTGGAAGGTGTTTTGGAAAACTTTCTTTTTCTTCTTGCATAAACTTCTGCAGAGCTCTCTGCAACATGTAAAACACCACGGGAGATGTTTTCTGTTCTGGCACAGTTTCTCCTTGCCTAACATAGTGGAAAACCTTTCTGCAATGATGTAGACCACAAAAGTCCCGAAAGACGAAGGTACGCAGCTCCCCGAAGCTATGCCCCGGTCCCGGGCAAATTTCGGCAGATGCCACCGCACTGGAGTGCACTATAACCGGTACAATCGCCTTTGCGCGAAGAAGCCGATTCTTCGTCTCCGGGAGCCGGAGAGAGCGGCTGCTTCGGAATGTGAAGAATGAAGCTGCACAACACGGGGATAGTGTGCGCAGCTTGCAAACTGATAGAAAACACAACTTTAAAACTTTCCTACCTTGCCAAACATATGAACATTCGATTGGAAGGTGTTTTGGAAAACTTTCTTTTTCTTCCTGCAAAACACTCAGCAGACCTCTCTGCAACATGTAAAACACCCCGGGAGATGTTTTTGTGCAGGCACAGTTTCTCCATGCCAGACATAGTGGAAAAGCTTTTTGCAGTGATGTAGACCACAGAAAACGCTAAAGTCGAAATAAGGAGTTCCCCGGAGCTAAGCGTCGGTCCCGGGCACATTTCGGAAGAAGTCGCCGCACTGGAGTGCACTGTGACCGGCACAATCGCCTTTGCGCAAAGAAGCCGCCTCTTCGTCTCCGGGGGCCGGAGTGAGCGGCTGCTTCGGAAAGGTGCTGAATGAAGCTGCACAAGACTGGGATAGTGTGCGCAGCTTGCAAACTGATAGAAAACAGTACCTTACCACTCTCCTACCTTTTCCAAACATATGAATATTGGGTTGGAAGGTGTTTCCAACAACTTTATTTTCTTCGTGCAAAACACTCAGCAGACCTCTCTGCAACATGTACAACACCATAAGAGTTGTTTTCTGTGCTGGCACAGTTTCTCCATGCCAGACACAGTGGAAAGGATTTTTCCAATGATGTAGACCACAAAAGACGCTAAAGACGAAATATGGAGCTCCCCGGAGCTAAGCGCCGGTCCCGGGCACATTTCGGCCGAAGCCGCCGCACTGGAGTGCACTGTGACCGGCACAATCGCCTTTGCGCGAAGAAGCCGCTTCCTTGCCTCCGCGAGCCGGACAGAGCGGCTGCTTCGGAAAGGTGAAGAATGAAGCTACACAACATGGGGATAGTGTGCGCAGGTTGCAAACTGATAGAAAACAGTACCTTACCACCTTCCTAACTTTTCCAAACATATGAATATTCGGTTAGAAGGTGTTTTCAACAACTTTATTTTCTTCGTGCAAAACACTCAGCAGAGCTCTGTGCAACATGTAAAACACGATGGGAGATGTTTTCTGTGCAGGCACCGTTTCCCCTTGCCAGACAAGCGGAAAAGCTTTTTGCAGTGATGTAGACCACAAAAGTCCCGAAAGAAGCAGGTACGGATTTCCCCGGAGCTAAGCGCCGGGCCCGGGCACATTTCGGAAGAAGCCGCGGCACTGGAGTGCACTGTGACCGGCACAATCGCCTTTGCGCAAAGAAGCCGATTCTTTGCCTCCGGGAGCCGGAGAGAGCGGCTGCTTTCAAAAGGTGAAGAATGAAGCTGCACAACAATGGGATAGTGTGCGCAGCTTGCAAACTGATATAAAACACTACCTTACCAATCCCCTACCTTTTCCAAACACATGAACATTCGATTGGAAGGTGTTTTGGAAAACTTTCTTTTTCTTCTTGCATAAACTTCTGCAGAGCTCTCTGCAACATGTAAAACACGATGGGAGATATTTTCTGTGAGGCACAGTTTCTCATTACCAGACATAGTGGAAAAGCGTTTTGCAGTGATGTAGACCACAAAAGACGCTAAAGACGAAATATGGAGCTCCCCGGAGCTAAGCGCCGGTCCCGGGCACATTTCGGCCGAAGCCGCCGCACTGGAGTGCACTGTGACCGGCACAATCGCCTTTGCGCAAAGAAGCTGCTTCCTTGCCTCCGCGAGCCGGACAGAGCGGCTGCTTCGGAAAGGTGAAGAATGAAGCTACACAACATGGGGATAGTGTGCGCAGGTTGCAAACTGATAGAAAACAGTACCTTACCACCTTCCTAACTTTTCCAAACATATGAATATTCGGTTAGAAGGTGTTTTCAACAACTTTATTTTCTTCGTGCAAAACACTCAGCAGAGCTCTGTGCAACATGTAAAACACGATGGGAGATGTTTTCTGTGCAGGCACCGTTTCCCCTTGCCAGACAAGCGGAAAAGTTTTTTGCAGTGATGTAGACCACAAAAGTCCCGAAAGAAGCAGGTACGGATTTCCCCGGAGCTAAGCGCCGGGCCCGGGCACATTTCGGAAGAAGCCGCCGCACTGGAGTGCACTGTGACCGGCACAATCGCCTTTGCGCGAAAAAGCCGATTTTTCGCCTCCGGGAGCCGGAGAGAGCGGCTGCTTCGGAAAGGTGCTGAATGAAGCTGCACAAGACTGGGATAGTGTGCGCAGCTTGCAAACTGATAGAAAACACTACCTTACCACTCTCCTACCTTTTCCAAACACATGAACATTCGGTTGGAAGGTGTTTTGGAAAACTTTCTTTTTCTTCTTGCATAAACTTCTGCAGAGCTCTCTGCAACATGTAAAACACCACGGGAGATGTTTTCTGTTCTGGCACAGTTTCTCCTTGCCTAACATAGTGGAAAACCTTTCTGCAATGATGTAGACCACAAAAGTCCCGAAAGACGAAGGTACGCAGCTCCCCGGAGCTATGCCCCGGTCCCGGGCAAATTTCGGCAGATGCCACCGCACTGGAGTGCACTATAACCGGTACAATCGCCTTTGCGCGAAGAAGCCGATTCTTCGTCTCCGGCAGCCGGAGAGAGCGGCTGCTTCGGAATGTGAAGAATGAAGCTGCACAACACGGGGATAGTGTGCGCAGCTTGCAAACTGATAGAAAACAGTACCTTACAACTTTCCTACCTTGCCAAACACATGAACATTCGATTGGAAGGTGTTTTGGAAAACTTTCTTTTTCTTCCTGCAAAACACTCAGCAGACCTCTCTGCAACATGTAAAACACCCCGGGAGATGTTTTTGTGCAGGCACAGTTTCTCCATGCCAGACATAGTGGAAAAGCTTTTTGCAGTGATTTAAACCACAGAAAACGCTAAAGTGGAAATAAGGAGTTCCCCGGAGCTAATCGTCGGTCCCGGGCACATTTCGGAAGAAGTCGCCGCACTGGAGTGCACTGTGACCGGCACAATCGCCTTTGCGCAAAGAAGCCGCCTCTTCGTCTCCGGGGGCCGGAGTGAGCGGCTGCTTCGGAAAGGTGATGAATGAAGCTGCACAAGACTGGGATAGTGTGCGCAGCTTGCAAACTGATAGAAAACAGTACCTTACCACTCTCCTACCTTTTCCAAACATATGAATATTGGGTTGGAAGGTGTTTCCAACAACATTTTATTTTCTTCGTGCAAAACACTCAGCAGACCTCTCTGCAACATGTACAACACCATAAGAGTTGTTTTCTGTGCTGGCACAGTTTCTCCATGCCAGACACAGTGGAAAGTATTTTTCCAATGATGTAGACCACAAAAGACGCTAAAGACGAAATATGGAGCTCCCCGGAGCTAAGCGCCGGTCCCGGGCACATTTCGGCCGAAGCCGCCGCACTGGAGTGCACTGTGACCGGCACAATCGCCTTTGCGCGAAGAAGCCGCTTCCTTGCCTCCGCGAGCCGGACAGAGCGGCTGCTTCGGAAAGGTGAAGAATGAAGCTACACAACATGGGGATAGTGTGCGCAGGTTGCAAACTGATAGAAAACAGTACCTTACCACCTTCCTAACTTTTCCAAACATATGAATATTCGGTTAGAAGGTGTTTTCAACAACTTTATTTTCTTCGTGCAAAACACTCAGCAGAGCTCTGTGCAACATGTAAAACACGATGGGAGATGTTTTCTGTGCAGGCACCGTTTCCCCTTGCCAGACAAGCGGAAAAGCTTTTTGCAGTGATGTAGACCACAAAAGTCCCGAAAGAAGCAGGTACGGATTTCCCCGGAGCTAAGCGCCGGGCCCGGGCACATTTCGGAAGAAGCCGCGGCACTGGAGTGCACTGTGACCGGCACAATCGCCTTTGCGCGAAGAAGCCGATTCTTTGCCTCCGGGAGCCGGAGAGAGCGGCTGCTTTCAAAAGGTGAAGAATGAAGCTGCACAACAATGGGATAGTGTGCGCAGCTTGCAAACTGATATAAAACACTACCTTACCAATCCCCTACCTTTTCCAAACACATGAACATTCGATTGGAAGGTGTTTTGGAAAACTTTCTTTTTCTTCTTGCATAAACTTCTGCAGAGCTCTCTGCAACATGTAAAACACGATGGGAGATATTTTCTGTGAGGCACAGTTTCTCATTACCAGACATAGTGGAAAAGCGTTTTGCAGTGATGTAGACCACAAAAGACGCTAAAGACGAAATATGGAGCTCCCCGGAGCTAAGCGCCGGTCCCGGGCACATTTCGGCCGAAGCCGCCGCACTGGAGTGCACTGTGACCGGCACAATCGCCTTTGCGCAAAGAAGCTGCTTCCTTGCCTCCGCGAGCCGGACAGAGCGGCTGCTTCGGAAAGGTGAAGAATGAAGCTACACAACATGGGGATAATGTGCGCAGGTTGCAAACTGATAGAAAACAGTACCTTACCACCTTCCTAACTTTTCCAAACATATGAATATTCGGTTAGAAGGTGTTTTCAACAACTTTATTTTCTTCGTGCAAAACACTCAGCAGAGCTCTGTGCAACATGTAAAACACGATGGGAGATGTTTTCTGTGCAGGCACCGTTTCCCCTTGCCAGACAAGCGGAAAAGTTTTTTGCAGTGATGTAGACCACAAAAGTCCCGAAAGAAGCAGGTACGGATTTCCCCGGAGCTAAGCGCCGGGCCCGGGCACATTTCGGAAGAAGCCGCCGCACTGGAGTGCACTGTGACCGGCACAATCGCCTTTGCGCGAAAAAGCCGATTTTTCGCCTCCGGGAGCCGGAGAGAGCGGCTGCTTCGGAAAGGTGCTGAATGAAGCTGCACAAGACTGGGATAGTGTGCGCAGCTTGCAAACTGATAGAAAACACTACCTTACCACTCTCCTACCTTTTCCAAACACATGAACATTCGGTTGGAAGGTGTTTTGGAAAACTTTCTTTTTCTTCTTGCATAAACTTCTGCAGAGCTCTCTGCAACATGTAAAACACCACGGGAGATGTTTTCTGTTCTGGCACAGTTTCTCCTTGCCTAACATAGTGGAAAACCTTTCTGCAATGATGTAGACCACAAAAGTCCCGAAAGACGAAGGTACGCAGCTCCCCGGAGCTATGCCCCGGTCCCGGGCAAATTTCGGCAGATGCCACCGCACTGGAGTGCACTATAACCGGTACAATCGCCTTTGCGCGAAGAAGCCGATTCTTCGTCTCCGGCAGCCGGAGAGAGCGGCTGCTTCGGAATGTGAAGAATGAAGCTGCACAACACGGGGATAGTGTGCGCAGCTTGCAAACTGATAGAAAACAGTACCTTACAACTTTCCTACCTTGCCAAACACATGAACATTCGATTGGAAGGTGTTTTGGACAACTTTCTTTTTCTTCCTGCAAAACACTCAGCAGACCTCTCTGCAACATGTAAAACACCCCGGGAGATGTTTTTGTGCAGGCACAGTTTCTCCATGCCAGACATAGTGGAAAAGCTTTTTGCAGTGATTTAAACCACAGAAAACGCTAAAGTGGAAATAAGGAGTTCCCCGGAGCTAAGCGTCGGTCCCGGGCACATTTCGGAAGAAGTCGCCGCACTGGAGTGCACTGTGACCGGCACAATCGCCTTTGCGCAAAGAAGCCGCCTCTTCGTCTCCGGGGGCCGGAGTGAGCGGCTGCTTCGGAAAGGTGATGAATGAAGCTGCACAAGACTGGGATAGTGTGCGCAGCTTGCAAACTGATAGAAAACAGTACCTTACCACTCTCCTACCTTTTCCAAACATATGAATATTGGGTTGGAAGGTGTTTCCAACAACCTTATTTTCTTCGTGCAAAACACTCAGCAGACCTCTCTGCAACATGTACAACACCATAAGAGTTGTTTTCTGTGCTGGCACAGTTTCTCCATGCCAGACACAGTGGAAAGTATTTTTCCAATGATGTAGACCACAAAAGACGCTAAAGACGAAATATGGAGCTCCCCGGAGCTAAGCGCCGGTCCCGGGCACATTTCGGCCGAAGCCGCCGCACTGGAGTGCACTGTGACCGGCACAATCGCCTTTGCGCGAAGAAGCCGCTTCCTTGCCTCCGCGAGCCGGACAGAGCGGCTGCTTCGGAAAGGTGAAGAATGAAGCTACACAACATGGGGATAGTGTGCGCAGGTTGCAAACTGATAGAAAACAGTACCTTACCACCTTCCTAACTTTTCCAAACATATGAATATTCGGTTAGAAGGTGTTTTCAACAACTTTATTTTCTTCGTGCAAAACACTCAGCAGAGCTCTGTGCAACATGTAAAACACGATGGGAGATGTTTTCTGTGCAGGCACCGTTTCCCCTTGCCAGACAAGCGGAAAAGCTTTTTGCAGTGATGTAGACCACAAAAGTCCCGAAAGAAGCAGGTACGGATTTCCCCGGAGCTAAGCGCCGGGCCCGGGCACATTTCGGAAGAAGCCGCCGCACTGGAGTGCACTGTGACCGGCACAATCGCCTTTGCGCGAAGAAGCCGATTCTTCGCCTCCGGGAGCCGGAGAGAGCGGCTGCTTCGGAAAGGTGATGAATGAAGCTGCACAAGACTGGGATAGTGTGCGCAGCTTGCAAACTGATAGAAAACACTACCTTACCACTCTCCCACCTTTTCCAAACACATGAACATTCGGTTGGAAGGTGTTTTGGAAAACTTTCTTTTTCTTCTTGCATAAACTTCTGCAGAGCTCTCTGCAACATGTAAAACACCACGGGAGATGTTTTCTGTTCTGGCACAGTTTCTCCTTGCCTAACATAGTGGAAAACCTTTCTGCAATGATGTAGACCACAAAAGTCCCGAAAGACGAAGGTACGCAGCTCCCCGAAGCTATGCCCCGGTCCCGGGCAAATTTCGGCAGATGCCACCGCACTGGAGTGCACTATAACCGGTACAATCGCCTTTGCGCGAAGAAGCCGATTCTTCGTCTCCGGGAGCCGGAGAGAGCGGCTGCTTCGGAATGTGAAGAATGAAGCTGCACAACACGGGGATAGTGTGCGCAGCTTGCAAACTGATAGAAAACACAACTTTAAAACTTTCCTACCTTGCCAAACATATGAACATTCGATTGGAAGGTGTTTTGGAAAACTTTCTTTTTCTTCCTGCAAAACACTCAGCAGACCTCTCTGCAACATGTAAAACACCCCGGGAGATGTTTTTGTGCAGGCACAGTTTCTCCATGCCAGACATAGTGGAAAAGCTTTTTGCAGTGATGTAGACCACAGAAAACGCTAAAGTCGAAATAAGGAGTTCCCCGGAGCTAAGCGTCGGTCCCGGGCACATTTCGGAAGAAGTCGCCGCACTGGAGTGCACTGTGACCGGCACAATCGCCTTTGCGCAAAGAAGCCGCCTCTTCGTCTCCGGGGGCCGGAGTGAGCGGCTGCTTCGGAAAGGTGCTGAATGAAGCTGCACAAGACTGGGATAGTGTGCGCAGCTTGCAAACTGATAGAAAACAGTACCTTACCACTCTCCTACCTTTTCCAAACATATGAATATTGGGTTGGAAGGTGTTTCCAACAACTTTATTTTCTTCGTGCAAAACACTCAGCAGACCTCTCTGCAACATGTACAACACCATAAGAGTTGTTTTCTGTGCTGGCACAGTTTCTCCATGCCAGACACAGTGGAAAGGATTTTTCCAATGATGTAGACCACAAAAGACGCTAAAGACGAAATATGGAGCTCCCCGGAGCTAAGCGCCGGTCCCGGGCACATTTCGGCCGAAGCCGCCGCACTGGAGTGCACTGTGACCGGCACAATCGCCTTTGCGCGAAGAAGCCGCTTCCTTGCCTCCGCGAGCCGGACAGAGCGGCTGCTTCGGAAAGGTGAAGAATGAAGCTACACAACATGGGGATAGTGTGCGCAGGTTGCAAACTGATAGAAAACAGTACCTTACCACCTTCCTAACTTTTCCAAACATATGAATATTCGGTTAGAAGGTGTTTTCAACAACTTTATTTTCTTCGTGCAAAACACTCAGCAGAGCTCTGTGCAACATGTAAAACACGATGGGAGATGTTTTCTGTGCAGGCACCGTTTCCCCTTGCCAGACAAGCGGAAAAGCTTTTTGCAGTGATGTAGACCACAAAAGTCCCGAAAGAAGCAGGTACGGATTTCCCCGGAGCTAAGCGCCGGGCCCGGGCACATTTCGGAAGAAGCCGCGGCACTGGAGTGCACTGTGACCGGCACAATCGCCTTTGCGCGAAGAAGCCGATTCTTTGCCTCCGGGAGCCGGAGAGAGCGGCTGCTTTCAAAAGGTGAAGAATGAAGCTGCACAACAATGGGATAGTGTGCGCAGCTTGCAAACTGATATAAAACACTACCTTACCAATCCCCTACCTTTTCCAAACACATGAACATTCGATTGGAAGGTGTTTTGGAAAACTTTCTTTTTCTTCTTGCATAAACTTCTGCAGAGCTCTCTGCAACATGTAAAACACGATGGGAGATATTTTCTGTGAGGCACAGTTTCTCATTACCAGACATAGTGGAAAAGCGTTTTGCAGTGATGTAGACCACAAAAGACGCTAAAGACGAAATATGGAGCTCCCCGGAGCTAAGCGCCGGTCCCGGGCACATTTCGGCCGAAGCCGCCGCACTGGAGTGCACTGTGACCGGCACAATCGCCTTTGCGCAAAGAAGCTGCTTCCTTGCCTCCGCGAGCCGGACAGAGCGGCTGCTTCGGAAAGGTGAAGAATGAAGCTACACAACATGGGGATAGTGTGCGCAGGTTGCAAACTGATAGAAAACAGTACCTTACCACCTTCCTAACTTTTCCAAACATATGAATATTCGGTTAGAAGGTGTTTTCAACAACTTTATTTTCTTCGTGCAAAACACTCAGCAGAGCTCTGTGCAACATGTAAAACACGATGGGAGATGTTTTCTGTGCAGGCACCGTTTCCCCTTGCCAGACAAGCGGAAAAGTTTTTTGCAGTGATGTAGACCACAAAAGTCCCGAAAGAAGCAGGTACGGATTTCCCCGGAGCTAAGCGCCGGGCCCGGGCACATTTCGGAAGAAGCCGCCGCACTGGAGTGCACTGTGACCGGCACAATCGCCTTTGCGCGAAAAAGCCGATTTTTCGCCTCCGGGAGCCGGAGAGAGCGGCTGCTTCGGAAAGGTGCTGAATGAAGCTGCACAAGACTGGGATAGTGTGCGCAGCTTGCAAACTGATAGAAAACACTACCTTACCACTCTCCTACCTTTTCCAAACACATGAACATTCGGTTGGAAGGTGTTTTGGAAAACTTTCTTTTTCTTCTTGCATAAACTTCTGCAGAGCTCTCTGCAACATGTAAAACACCACGGGGGATGTTTTCTGTTCTGGCACAGTTTCTCCTTGCCTAACATAGTGGAAAACCTTTCTGCAATGATGTAGACCACAAAAGTCCCGAAAGACGAAGGTACGCAGCTCCCCGGAGCTATGCCCCGGTCCCGGGCAAATTTCGGCAGATGCCACCGCACTGGAGTGCACTATAACCGGTACAATCGCCTTTGCGCGAAGAAGCCGATTCTTCGTCTCCGGCAGCCGGAGAGAGCGGCTGCTTCGGAATGTGAAGAATGAAGCTGCACAACACGGGGATAGTGTGCGCAGCTTGCAAACTGATAGAAAACAGTACCTTACAACTTTCCTACCTTGCCAAACACATGAACATTCGATTGGAAGGTGTTTTGGAAAACTTTCTTTTTCTTCCTGCAAAACACTCAGCAGACCTCTCTGCAACATGTAAAACACCCCGGGAGATGTTTTTGTGCAGGCACAGTTTCTCCATGCCAGACATAGTGGAAAAGCTTTTTGCAGTGATTTAAACCACAGAAAACGCTAAAGTGGAAATAAGGAGTTCCCCGGAGCTAATCGTCGGTCCCGGGCACATTTCGGAAGAAGTCGCCGCACTGGAGTGCACTGTGACCGGCACAATCGCCTTTGCGCAAAGAAGCCGCCTCTTCGTCTCCGGGGGCCGGAGTGAGCGGCTGCTTCGGAAAGGTGATGAATGAAGCTGCACAAGACTGGGATAGTGTGCGCAGCTTGCAAACTGATAGAAAACAGTACCTTACCACTCTCCTACCTTTTCCAAACATATGAATATTGGGTTGGAAGGTGTTTCCAACAACTTTATTTTCTTCGTGCAAAACACTCAGCAGACCTCTCTGCAACATGTACAACACCATAAGAGTTGTTTTCTGTGCTGGCACAGTTTCTCCATGCCAGACACAGTGGAAAGTATTTTTCCAATGATGTAGACCACAAAAGACGCTAAAGACGAAATATGGAGCTCCCCGGAGCTAAGCGCCGGTCCCGGGCACATTTCGGCCGAAGCCGCCGCACTGGAGTGCACTGTGACCGGCACAATCGCCTTTGCGCGAAGAAGCCGCTTCCTTGCCTCCGCGAGCCGGACAGAGCGGCTGCTTCGGAAAGGTGAAGAATGAAGCTACACAACATGGGAATAGTGTGCGCAGGTTGCAAACTGATAGAAAACAGTACCTTACCACCTTCCTAACTTTTCCAAACATATGAATATTCGGTTAGAAGGTGTTTTCAACAACTTTATTTTCTTCGTGCAAAACACTCAGCAGAGCTCTGTGCAACATGTAAAACACGATGGGAGATGTTTTCTGTGCAGGCACCGTTTCCCCTTGCCAGACAAGCGGAAAAGCTTTTTGCAGTGATGTAGACCACAAAAGTCCCGAAAGAAGCAGGTACGGATTTCCCCGGAGCTAAGCGCCGGGCCCGGGCACATTTCGGAAGAAGCCGCGGCACTGGAGTGCACTGTGACCGGCACAATCGCCTTTGCGCGAAGAAGCCGATTCTTTGCCTCCGGGAGCCGGAGAGAGCGGCTGCTTTCAAAAGGTGAAGAATGAAGCTGCACAACAATGGGATAGTGTGCGCAGCTTGCAAACTGATATAAAACACTACCTTACCAATCCCCTACCTTTTCCAAACACATGAACATTCGATTGGAAGGTGTTTTGGAAAACTTTCTTTTTCTTCTTGCATAAACTTCTGCAGAGCTCTCTGCAACATGTAAAACACGATGGGAGATATTTTCTGTGAGGCACAGTTTCTCATTACCAGACATAGTGGAAAAGCGTTTTGCAGTGATGTAGACCACAAAAGACGCTAAAGACGAAATATGGAGCTCCCCGGAGCTAAGCGCCGGTCCCGGGCACATTTCGGCCGAAGCCGCCGCACTGGAGTGCACTGTGACCGGCACAATCGCCTTTGCGCAAAGAAGCTGCTTCCTTGCCTCCGCGAGCCGGACAGAGCGGCTGCTTCGGAAAGGTGAAGAATGAAGCTACACAACATGGGGATAGTGTGCGCAGGTTGCAAACTGATAGAAAACAGTACCTTACCACCTTCCTAACTTTTCCAAACATATGAATATTCGGTTAGAAGGTGTTTTCAACAACTTTATTTTCTTCGTGCAAAACACTCAGCAGAGCTCTGTGCAACATGTAAAACACGATGGGAGATGTTTTCTGTGCAGGCACCGTTTCCCCTTGCCAGACAAGCGGAAAAGTTTTTTGCAGTGATGTAGACCACAAAAGTCCCGAAAGAAGCAGGTACGGATTTCCCCGGAGCTAAGCGCCGGGCCCGGGCACATTTCGGAAGAAGCCGCCGCACTGGAGTGCACTGTGACCGGCACAATCGCCTTTGCGCGAAAAAGCCGATTTTTCGCCTCCGGGAGCCGGAGAGAGCGGCTGCTTCGGAAAGGTGCTGAATGAAGCTGCACAAGACTGGGATAGTGTGCGCAGCTTGCAAACTGATAGAAAACACTACCTTACCACTCTCCTACCTTTTCCAAACACATGAACATTCGGTTGGAAGGTGTTTTGGAAAACTTTCTTTTTCTTCTTGCATAAACTTCTGCAGAGCTCTCTGCAACATGTAAAACACCACGGGAGATGTTTTCTGTTCTGGCACAGTTTCTCCTTGCCTAACATAGTGGAAAACCTTTCTGCAATGATGTAGACCACAAAAGTCCCGAAAGACGAAGGTACGCAGCTCCCCGGAGCTATGCCCCGGTCCCGGGCAAATTTCGGCAGATGCCACCGCACTGGAGTGCACTATAACCGGTACAATCGCCTTTGCGCGAAGAAGCCGATTCTTCGTCTCCGGCAGCCGGAGAGAGCGGCTGCTTCGGAATGTGAAGAATGAAGCTGCACAACACGGGGATAGTGTGCGCAGCTTGCAAACTGATAGAAAACAGTACCTTACAACTTTCCTACCTTGCCAAACACATGAACATTCGATTGGAAGGTGTTTTGGACAACTTTCTTTTTCTTCCTGCAAAACACTCAGCAGACCTCTCTGCAACATGTAAAACACCCCGGGAGATGTTTTTGTGCAGGCACAGTTTCTCCATGCCAGACATAGTGGAAAAGCTTTTTGCAGTGATTTAAACCACAGAAAACGCTAAAGTGGAAATAAGGAGTTCCCCGGAGCTAAGCGTCGGTCCCGGGCACATTTCGGAAGAAGTCGCCGCACTGGAGTGCACTGTGACCGGCACAATCGCCTTTGCGCAAAGAAGCCGCCTCTTCGTCTCCGGGGGCCGGAGTGAGCGGCTGCTTCGGAAAGGTGATGAATGAAGCTGCACAAGACTGGGATAGTGTGCGCAGCTTGCAAACTGATAGAAAACAGTACCTTACCACTCTCCTACCTTTTCCAAACATATGAATATTGGGTTGGAAGGTGTTTCCAACAACTTTATTTTCTTCGTGCAAAACACTCAGCAGACCTCTCTGCAACATGTACAACACCATAAGAGTTGTTTTCTGTGCTGGCACAGTTTCTCCATGCCAGACACAGTGGAAAGTATTTTTCCAATGATGTAGACCACAAAAGACGCTAAAGACGAAATATGGAGCTCCCCGGAGCTAAGCGCCGGTCCCGGGCACATTTCGGCCGAAGCCGCCGCACTGGAGTGCACTGTGACCGGCACAATCGCCTTTGCGCGAAGAAGCCGCTTCCTTGCCTCCGCGAGCCGGACAGAGCGGCTGCTTCGGAAAGGTGAAGAATGAAGCTACACAACATGGGAATAGTGTGCGCAGGTTGCAAACTGATAGAAAACAGTACCTTACCACCTTCCTAACTTTTCCAAACATATGAATATTCGGTTAGAAGGTGTTTTCAACAACTTTATTTTCTTCGTGCAAAACACTCAGCAGAGCTCTGTGCAACATGTAAAACACGATGGGAGATGTTTTCTGTGCAGGCACCGTTTCCCCTTGCCAGACAAGCGGAAAAGCTTTTTGCAGTGATGTAGACCACAAAAGTCCCGAAAGAAGCAGGTACGGATTTCCCCGGAGCTAAGCGCCGGGCCCGGGCACATTTCGGAAGAAGCCGCGGCACTGGAGTGCACTGTGACCGGCACAATCGCCTTTGCGCGAAGAAGCCGATTCTTTGCCTCCGGGAGCCGGAGAGAGCGGCTGCTTTCAAAAGGTGAAGAATGAAGCTGCACAACAATGGGATAGTGTGCGCAGCTTGCAAACTGATATAAAACACTACCTTACCAATCCCCTACCTTTTCCAAACACATGAACATTCGATTGGAAGGTGTTTTGGAAAACTTTCTTTTTCTTCTTGCATAAACTTCTGCAGAGCTCTCTGCAACATGTAAAACACGATGGGAGATATTTTCTGTGAGGCACAGTTTCTCATTACCAGACATAGTGGAAAAGCGTTTTGCAGTGATGTAGACCACAAAAGACGCTAAAGACGAAATATGGAGCTCCCCGGAGCTAAGCGCCGGTCCCGGGCACATTTCGGCCGAAGCCGCCGCACTGGAGTGCACTGTGACCGGCACAATCGCCTTTGCGCAAAGAAGCTGCTTCCTTGCCTCCGCGAGCCGGACAGAGCGGCTGCTTCGGAAAGGTGAAGAATGAAGCTACACAACATGGGGATAGTGTGCGCAGGTTGCAAACTGATAGAAAACAGTACCTTACCACCTTCCTAACTTTTCCAAACATATGAATATTCGGTTAGAAGGTGTTTTCAACAACTTTATTTTCTTCGTGCAAAACACTCAGCAGAGCTCTGTGCAACATGTAAAACACGATGGGAGATGTTTTCTGTGCAGGCACCGTTTCCCCTTGCCAGACAAGCGGAAAAGTTTTTTGCAGTGATGTAGACCACAAAAGTCCCGAAAGAAGCAGGTACGGATTTCCCCGGAGCTAAGCGCCGGGCCCGGGCACATTTCGGAAGAAGCCGCCGCACTGGAGTGCACTGTGACCGGCACAATCGCCTTTGCGCGAAAAAGCCGATTTTTCGCCTCCGGGAGCCGGAGAGAGCGGCTGCTTCGGAAAGGTGCTGAATGAAGCTGCACAAGACTGGGATAGTGTGCGCAGCTTGCAAACTGATAGAAAACACTACCTTACCACTCTCCTACCTTTTCCAAACACATGAACATTCGGTTGGAAGGTGTTTTGGAAAACTTTCTTTTTCTTCTTGCATAAACTTCTGCAGAGCTCTCTGCAACATGTAAAACACCACGGGAGATGTTTTCTGTTCTGGCACAGTTTCTCCTTGCCTAACATAGTGGAAAACCTTTCTGCAATGATGTAGACCACAAAAGTCCCGAAAGACGAAGGTACGCAGCTCCCCGGAGCTATGCCCCGGTCCCGGGCAAATTTCGGCAGATGCCACCGCACTGGAGTGCACTATAACCGGTACAATCGCCTTTGCGCGAAGAAGCCGATTCTTCGTCTCCGGCAGCCGGAGAGAGCGGCTGCTTCGGAATGTGAAGAATGAAGCTGCACAACACGGGGATAGTGTGCGCAGCTTGCAAACTGATAGAAAACAGTACCTTACAACTTTCCTACCTTGCCAAACACATGAACATTCGATTGGAAGGTGTTTTGGACAACTTTCTTTTTCTTCCTGCAAAACACTCAGCAGACCTCTCTGCAACATGTAAAACACCCCGGGAGATGTTTTTGTGCAGGCACAGTTTCTCCATGCCAGACATAGTGGAAAAGCTTTTTGCAGTGATTTAAACCACAGAAAACGCTAAAGTGGAAATAAGGAGTTCCCCGGAGGTAAGCGTCGGTCCCGGGCACATTTCGGAAGAAGTCGCCGCACTGGAGTGCACTGTGACCGGCACAATCGCCTTTGCGCAAAGAAGCCGCCTCTTCGTCTCCGGGGGCCGGAGTGAGCGGCTGCTTCGGAAAGGTGATGAATGAAGCTGCACAAGACTGGGATAGTGTGCGCAGCTTGCAAACTGATAGAAAACAGTACCTTACCACTCTCCTACCTTTTCCAAACATATGAATATTGGGTTGGAAGGTGTTTCCAACAACCTTATTTTCTTCGTGCAAAACACTCAGCAGACCTCTCTGCAACATGTACAACACCATAAGAGTTGTTTTCTGTGCTGGCACAGTTTCTCCATGCCAGACACAGTGGAAAGTATTTTTCCAATGATGTAGACCACAAAAGACGCTAAAGACGAAATATGGAGCTCCCCGGAGCTAAGCGCCGGTCCCGGGCACATTTCGGCCGAAGCCGCCGCACTGGAGTGCACTGTGACCGGCACAATCGCCTTTGCGCGAAGAAGCCGCTTCCTTGCCTCCGCGAGCCGGACAGAGCGGCTGCTTCGGAAAGGTGAAGAATGAAGCTACACAACATGGGGATAGTGTGCGCAGGTTGCAAACTGATAGAAAACAGTACCTTACCACCTTCCTAACTTTTCCAAACATATGAATATTCGGTTAGAAGGTGTTTTCAACAACTTTATTTTCTTCGTGCAAAACACTCAGCAGAGCTCTGTGCAACATGTAAAACACGATGGGAGATGTTTTCTGTGCAGGCACCGTTTCCCCTTGCCAGACAAGCGGAAAAGCTTTTTGCAGTGATGTAGACCACAAAAGTCCCGAAAGAAGCAGGTACGGATTTCCCCGGAGCTAAGCGCCGGGCCCGGGCACATTTCGGAAGAAGCCGCCGCACTGGAGTGCACTGTGACCGGCACAATCGCCTTTGCGCGAAGAAGCCGATTCTTCGCCTCCGGGAGCCGGAGAGAGCGGCTGCTTCGGAAAGGTGATGAATGAAGCTGCACAAGACTGGGATAGTGTGCGCAGCTTGCAAACTGATAGAAAACACTACCTTACCACTCTCCCACCTTTTCCAAACACATGAACATTCGGTTGGAAGGTGTTTTGGAAAACTTTCTTTTTCTTCTTGCATAAACTTCTGCAGAGCTCTCTGCAACATGTAAAACACCACGGGAGATGTTTTCTGTTCTGGCACAGTTTCTCCTTGCCTAACATAGTGGAAAACCTTTCTGCAATGATGTAGACCACAAAAGTCCCGAAAGACGAAGGTACGCAGCTCCCCGGAGCTATGCCCCGGTCCCGGGCAAATTTCGGCAGATGCCACCGCACTGGAGTGCACTATAACCGGTACAATCGCCTTTGCGCGAAGAAGCCGATTCTTCGTCTCCGGCAGCCGGAGAGAGCGGCTGCTTCGGAATGTGAAGAATGAAGCTGCACAACACGGGGATAGTGTGCGCAGCTTGCAAACTGATAGAAAACACAACTTTAAAACTTTCCTACCTTGCCAAACATATGAACATTCGATTGGAAGGTGTTTTGGAAAACTTTCTTTTTCTTCCTGCAAAACACTCAGCAGACCTCTCTGCAACATGTAAAACACCCCGGGAGATGTTTTTGTGCAGGCACAGTTTCTCCATGCCAGACATAGTGGAAAAGCTTTTTGCAGTGATGTAGACCACAGAAAACGCTAAAGTCGAAATAAGGAGTTCCCCGGAGCTAAGCGTCGGTCCCGGGCACATTTCGGAAGAAGTCGCCGCACTGGAGTGCACTGTGACCGGCACAATCGCCTTTGCGCAAAGAAGCCGCCTCTTCGTCTCCGGGGGCCGGAGTGAGCGGCTGCTTCGGAAAGGTGCTGAATGAAGCTGCACAAGACTGGGATAGTGTGCGCAGCTTGCAAACTGATAGAAAACAGTACCTTACCACTCTCCTACCTTTTCCAAACATATGAATATTGGGTTGGAAGGTGTTTCCAACAACTTTATTTTCTTCGTGCAAAACACTCAGCAGACCTCTCTGCAACATGTACAACACCATAAGAGTTGTTTTCTGTGCTGGCACAGTTTCTCCATGCCAGACACAGTGGAAAGTATTTTTCCAATGATGTAGACCACAAAAGACGCTAAAGACGAAATATGGAGCTCCCCGGAGCTAAGCGCCGGTCCCGGGCACATTTCGGCCGAAGCCGCCGCACTGGAGTGCACTGTGACCGGCACAATCGCCTTTGCGCGAAGAAGCCGCTTCCTTGCCTCCGCGAGCCGGACAGAGCGGCTGCTTCGGAAAGGTGAAGAATGAAGCTACACAACATGGGGATAGTGTGCGCAGGTTGCAAACTGATAGAAAACAGTACCTTACCACCTTCCTAACTTTTCCAAACATATGAATATTCGGTTAGAAGGTGTTTTCAACAACTTTATTTTCTTCGTGCAAAACACTCAGCAGAGCTCTGTGCAACATGTAAAACACGATGGGAGATGTTTTCTGTGCAGGCACCGTTTCCCCTTGCCAGACAAGCGGAAAAGCTTTTTGCAGTGATGTAGACCACAAAAGTCCCGAAAGAAGCAGGTACGGATTTCCCCGGAGCTAAGCGCCGGGCCCGGGCACATTTCGGAAGAAGCCGCGGCACTGGAGTGCACTGTGACCGGCACAATCGCCTTTGCGCGAAGAAGCCGATTCTTTGCCTCCGGGAGCCGGAGAGAGCCGCTGCTTTCAAAAGGTGAAGAATGAAGCTGCACAAGACTGGGATAGTGTGCGCAGCTTGCAAACTGATATAAAACACTACCTTACCAATCCCCTACCTTTTCCAAACACATGAACATTCGATTGGAAGGTGTTTTGGAAAACTTTCTTTTTCTTCTTGCATAAACTTCTGCAGAGCTCTCTGCAACATGTAAAACACGATGGGAGATATTTTCTGTGAGGCACAGTTTCTCATTACCAGACATAGTGGAAAAGCGTTTTGCAGTGATGTAGACCACAAAAGACGCTAAAGACGAAATATGGAGCTCCCCGGAGCTAAGCGCCGGTCCCGGGCACATTTCGGCCGAAGCCGCCGCACTGGAGTGCACTGTGACCGGCACAATCGCCTTTGCGCAAAGAAGCTGCTTCCTTGCCTCCGCGAGCCGGACAGAGCGGCTGCTTCGGAAAGGTGAAGAATGAAGCTACACAACATGGGGATAGTGTGCGCAGGTTGCAAACTGATAGAAAACAGTACCTTACCACCTTCCTAACTTTTCCAAACATATGAATATTCGGTTAGAAGGTGTTTTCAACAACTTTATTTTCTTCGTGCAAAACACTCAGCAGAGCTCTGTGCAACATGTAAAACACGATGGGAGATGTTTTCTGTGCAGGCACCGTTTCCCCTTGCCAGACAAGCGGAAAAGTTTTTTGCAGTGATGTAGACCACAAAAGTCCCGAAAGAAGCAGGTACGGATTTCCCCGGAGCTAAGCGCCGGGCCCGGGCACATTTCGGAAGAAGCCGCCGCACTGGAGTGCACTGTGACCGGCACAATCGCCTTTGCGCGAAAAAGCCGATTTTTCGCCTCCGGGAGCCGGAGAGAGCGGCTGCTTCGGAAAGGTGCTGAATGAAGCTGCACAAGACTGGGATAGTGTGCGCAGCTTGCAAACTGATAGAAAACACTACCTTACCACTCTCCTACCTTTTCCAAACACATGAACATTCGGTTGGAAGGTGTTTTGGAAAACTTTCTTTTTCTTCTTGCATAAACTTCTGCAGAGCTCTCTGCAACATGTAAAACACCACGGGAGATGTTTTCTGTTCTGGCACAGTTTCTCCTTGCCTAACATAGTGGAAAACCTTTCTGCAATGATGTAGACCACAAAAGTCCCGAAAGACGAAGGTACGCAGCTCCCCGGAGCTATGCCCCGGTCCCGGGCAAATTTCGGCAGATGCCACCGCACTGGAGTGCACTATAACCGGTACAATCGCCTTTGCGCGAAGAAGCCGATTCTTCGTCTCCGGCAGCCGGAGAGAGCGGCTGCTTCGGAATGTGAAGAATGAAGCTGCACAACACGGGGATAGTGTGCGCAGCTTGCAAACTGATAGAAAACAGTACCTTACAACTTTCCTACCTTGCCAAACACATGAACATTCGATTGGAAGGTGTTTTGGACAACTTTCTTTTTCTTCCTGCAAAACACTCAGCAGACCTCTCTGCAACATGTAAAACACCCCGGGAGATGTTTTTGTGCAGGCACAGTTTCTCCATGCCAGACATAGTGGAAAAGCTTTTTGCAGTGATTTAAACCACAGAAAACGCTAAAGTGGAAATAAGGAGTTCCCCGGAGCTAAGCGTCGGTCCCGGGCACATTTCGGAAGAAGTCGCCGCACTGGAGTGCACTGTGACCGGCACAATCGCCTTTGCGCAAAGAAGCCGCCTCTTCGTCTCCGGGGGCCGGAGTGAGCGGCTGCTTCGGAAAGGTGATGAATGAAGCTGCACAAGACTGGGATAGTGTGCGCAGCTTGCAAACTGATAGAAAACAGTACCTTACCACTCTCCTACCTTTTCCAAACATATGAATATTGGGTTGGAAGGTGTTTCCAACAACTTTATTTTCTTCGTGCAAAACACTCAGCAGACCTCTCTGCAACATGTACAACACCATAAGAGTTGTTTTCTGTGCTGGCACAGTTTCTCCATGCCAGACACAGTGGAAAGTATTTTTCCAATGATGTAGACCACAAAAGACGCTAAAGACGAAATATGGAGCTCCCCGGAGCTAAGCGCCGGTCCCGGGCACATTTCGGCCGAAGCCGCCGCACTGGAGTGCACTGTGACCGGCACAATCGCCTTTGCGCGAAGAAGCCGCTTCCTTGCCTCCGCGAGCCGGACAGAGCGGCTGCTTCGGAAAGGTGAAGAATGAAGCTACACAACATGGGAATAGTGTGCGCAGGTTGCAAACTGATAGAAAACAGTACCTTACCACCTTCCTAACTTTTCCAAACATATGAATATTCGGTTAGAAGGTGTTTTCAACAACTTTATTTTCTTCGTGCAAAACACTCAGCAGAGCTCTGTGCAACATGTAAAACACGATGGGAGATGTTTTCTGTGCAGGCACCGTTTCCCCTTGCCAGACAAGCGGAAAAGCTTTTTGCAGTGATGTAGACCACAAAAGTCCCGAAAGAAGCAGGTACGGATTTCCCCGGAGCTAAGCGCCGGGCCCGGGCACATTTCGGAAGAAGCCGCGGCACTGGAGTGCACTGTGACCGGCACAATCGCCTTTGCGCGAAGAAGCCGATTCTTTGCCTCCGGGAGCCGGAGAGAGCGGCTGCTTTCAAAAGGTGAAGAATGAAGCTGCACAACAATGGGATAGTGTGCGCAGCTTGCAAACTGATATAAAACACTACCTTACCAATCCCCTACCTTTTCCAAACACATGAACATTCGATTGGAAGGTGTTTTGGAAAACTTTCTTTTTCTTCTTGCATAAACTTCTGCAGAGCTCTCTGCAACATGTAAAACACGATGGGAGATATTTTCTGTGAGGCACAGTTTCTCATTACCAGACATAGTGGAAAAGCGTTTTGCAGTGATGTAGACCACAAAAGACGCTAAAGACGAAATATGGAGCTCCCCGGAGCTAAGCGCCGGTCCCGGGCACATTTCGGCCGAAGCCGCCGCACTGGAGTGCACTGTGACCGGCACAATCGCCTTTGCGCAAAGAAGCTGCTTCCTTGCCTCCGCGAGCCGGACAGAGCGGCTGCTTCGGAAAGGTGAAGAATGAAGCTACACAACATGGGGATAGTGTGCGCAGGTTGCAAACTGATAGAAAACAGTACCTTACCACCTTCCTAACTTTTCCAAACATATGAATATTCGGTTAGAAGGTGTTTTCAACAACTTTATTTTCTTCGTGCAAAACACTCAGCAGAGCTCTGTGCAACATGTAAAACACGATGGGAGATGTTTTCTGTGCAGGCACCGTTTCCCCTTGCCAGACAAGCGGAAAAGTTTTTTGCAGTGATGTAGACCACAAAAGTCCCGAAAGAAGCAGGTACGGATTTCCCCGGAGCTAAGCGCCGGGCCCGGGCACATTTCGGAAGAAGCCGCCGCACTGGAGTGCACTGTGACCGGCACAATCGCCTTTGCGCGAAAAAGCCGATTTTTCGCCTCCGGGAGCCGGAGAGAGCGGCTGCTTCGGAAAGGTGCTGAATGAAGCTGCACAAGACTGGGATAGTGTGCGCAGCTTGCAAACTGATAGAAAACACTACCTTACCACTCTCCTACCTTTTCCAAACACATGAACATTCGGTTGGAAGGTGTTTTGGAAAACTTTCTTTTTCTTCTTGCATAAACTTCTGCAGAGCTCTCTGCAACATGTAAAACACCACGGGAGATGTTTTCTGTTCTGGCACAGTTTCTCCTTGCCTAACATAGTGGAAAACCTTTCTGCAATGATGTAGACCACAAAAGTCCCGAAAGACGAAGGTACGCAGCTCCCCGGAGCTATGCCCCGGTCCCGGGCAAATTTCGGCAGATGCCACCGCACTGGAGTGCACTATAACCGGTACAATCGCCTTTGCGCGAAGAAGCCGATTCTTCGTCTCCGGCAGCCGGAGAGAGCGGCTGCTTCGGAATGTGAAGAATGAAGCTGCACAACACGGGGATAGTGTGCGCAGCTTGCAAACTGATAGAAAACAGTACCTTACAACTTTCCTACCTTGCCAAACACATGAACATTCGATTGGAAGGTGTTTTGGAAAACTTTCTTTTTCTTCCTGCAAAACACTCAGCAGACCTCTCTGCAACATGTAAAACACCCCGGGAGATGTTTTTGTGCAGGCACAGTTTCTCCATGCCAGACATAGTGGAAAAGCTTTTTGCAGTGATGTAGACCACAGAAAACGCTAAAGTGGAAATAAGGAGTTCCCCGGAGCTAATCGTCGGTCCCGGGCACATTTCGGAAGAAGTCGCCGCACTGGAGTGCACTGTGACCGGCACAATCGCCTTTGCGCAAAGAAGCCGCCTCTTCGTCTCCGGGGGCCGGAGTGAGCGGCTGCTTCGGAAAGGTGATGAATGAAGCTGCACAAGACTGGGATAGTGTGCGCAGCTTGCAAACTGATAGAAAACAGTACCTTACCACTCTCCTACCTTTTCCAAACATATGAATATTGGGTTGGAAGGTGTTTCCAACAACTTTATTTTCTTCGTGCAAAACACTCAGCAGACCTCTCTGCAACATGTACAACACCATAAGAGTTGTTTTCTGTGCTGGCACAGTTTCTCCATGCCAGACACAGTGGAAAGTATTTTTCCAATGATGTAGACCACAAAAGACGCTAAAGACGAAATATGGAGCTCCCCGGAGCTAAGCGCCGGTCCCGGGCACATTTCGGCCGAAGCCGCCGCACTGGAGTGCACTGTGACCGGCACAATCGCCTTTGCGCGAAGAAGCCGCTTCCTTGCCTCCGCGAGCCGGACAGAGCGGCTGCTTCGGAAAGGTGAAGAATGAAGCTACACAACATGGGAATAGTGTGCGCAGGTTGCAAACTGATAGAAAACAGTACCTTACCACCTTCCTAACTTTTCCAAACATATGAATATTCGGTTAGAAGGTGTTTTCAACAACTTTATTTTCTTCGTGCAAAACACTCAGCAGAGCTCTGTGCAACATGTAAAACACGATGGGAGATGTTTTCTGTGCAGGCACCGTTTCCCCTTGCCAGACAAGCGGAAAAGCTTTTTGCAGTGATGTAGACCACAAAAGTCCCGAAAGAAGCAGGTACGGATTTCCCCGGAGCTAAGCGCCGGGCCCGGGCACATTTCGGAAGAAGCCGCGGCACTGGAGTGCACTGTGACCGGCACAATCGCCTTTGCGCGAAGAAGCCGATTCTTTGCCTCCGGGAGCCGGAGAGAGCGGCTGCTTTCAAAAGGTGAAGAATGAAGCTGCACAACAATGGGATAGTGTGCGCAGCTTGCAAACTGATATAAAACACTACCTTACCAATCCCCTACCTTTTCCAAACACATGAACATTCGATTGGAAGGTGTTTTGGAAAACTTTCTTTTTCTTCTTGCATAAACTTCTGCAGAGCTCTCTGCAACATGTAAAACACGATGGGAGATATTTTCTGTGAGGCACAGTTTCTCATTACCAGACATAGTGGAAAAGCGTTTTGCAGTGATGTAGACCACAAAAGACGCTAAAGACGAAATATGGAGCTCCCCGGAGCTAAGCGCCGGTCCCGGGCACATTTCGGCCGAAGCCGCCGCACTGGAGTGCACTGTGACCGGCACAATCGCCTTTGCGCAAAGAAGCTGCTTCCTTGCCTCCGCGAGCCGGACAGAGCGGCTGCTTCGGAAAGGTGAAGAATGAAGCTACACAACATGGGGATAGTGTGCGCAGGTTGCAAACTGATAGAAAACAGTACCTTACCACCTTCCTAACTTTTCCAAACATATGAATATTCGGTTAGAAGGTGTTTTCAACAACTTTATTTTCTTCGTGCAAAACACTCAGCAGAGCTCTGTGCAACATGTAAAACACGATGGGAGATGTTTTCTGTGCAGGCACCGTTTCCCCTTGCCAGACAAGCGGAAAAGTTTTTTGCAGTGATGTAGACCACAAAAGTCCCGAAAGAAGCAGGTACGGATTTCCCCGGAGCTAAGCGCCGGGCCCGGGCACATTTCGGAAGAAGCCGCCGCACTGGAGTGCACTGTGACCGGCACAATCGCCTTTGCGCGAAAAAGCCGATTTTTCGCCTCCGGGAGCCGGAGAGAGCGGCTGCTTCGGAAAGGTGCTGAATGAAGCTGCACAAGACTGGGATAGTGTGCGCAGCTTGCAAACTGATAGAAAACACTACCTTACCACTCTCCTACCTTTTCCAAACACATGAACATTCGGTTGGAAGGTGTTTTGGAAAACTTTCTTTTTCTTCTTGCATAAACTTCTGCAGAGCTCTCTGCAACATGTAAAACACCACGGGAGATGTTTTCTGTTCTGGCACAGTTTCTCCTTGCCTAACATAGTGGAAAACCTTTCTGCAATGATGTAGACCACAAAAGTCCCGAAAGACGAAGGTACGCAGCTCCCCGGAGCTATGCCCCGGTCCCGGGCAAATTTCGGCAGATGCCACCGCACTGGAGTGCACTATAACCGGTACAATCGCCTTTGCGCGAAGAAGCCGATTCTTCGTCTCCGGCAGCCGGAGAGAGCGGCTGCTTCGGAATGTGAAGAATGAAGCTGCACAACACGGGGATAGTGTGCGCAGCTTGCAAACTGATAGAAAACAGTACCTTACAACTTTCCTACCTTGCCAAACACATGAACATTCGATTGGAAGGTGTTTTGGACAACTTTCTTTTTCTTCCTGCAAAACACTCAGCAGACCTCTCTGCAACATGTAAAACACCCCGGGAGATGTTTTTGTGCAGGCACAGTTTCTCCATGCCAGACATAGTGGAAAAGCTTTTTGCAGTGATTTAAACCACAGAAAACGCTAAAGTGGAAATAAGGAGTTCCCCGGAGCTAAGCGTCGGTCCCGGGCACATTTCGGAAGAAGTCGCCGCACTGGAGTGCACTGTGACCGGCACAATCGCCTTTGCGCAAAGAAGCCGCCTCTTCGTCTCCGGGGGCCGGAGTGAGCGGCTGCTTCGGAAAGGTGATGAATGAAGCTGCACAAGACTGGGATAGTGTGCGCAGCTTGCAAACTGATAGAAAACAGTACCTTACCACTCTCCTACCTTTTCCAAACATATGAATATTGGGTTGGAAGGTGTTTCCAACAACTTTATTTTCTTCGTGCAAAACACTCAGCAGACCTCTCTGCAACATGTACAACACCATAAGAGTTGTTTTCTGTGCTGGCACAGTTTCTCCATGCCAGACACAGTGGAAAGTATTTTTCCAATGATGTAGACCACAAAAGACGCTAAAGACGAAATATGGAGCTCCCCGGAGCTAAGCGCCGGTCCCGGGCACATTTCGGCCGAAGCCGCCGCACTGGAGTGCACTGTGACCGGCACAATCGCCTTTGCGCGAAGAAGCCGCTTCCTTGCCTCCGCGAGCCGGACAGAGCGGCTGCTTCGGAAAGGTGAAGAATGAAGCTACACAACATGGGAATAGTGTGCGCAGGTTGCAAACTGATAGAAAACAGTACCTTACCACCTTCCTAACTTTTCCAAACATATGAATATTCGGTTAGAAGGTGTTTTCAACAACTTTATTTTCTTCGTGCAAAACACTCAGCAGAGCTCTGTGCAACATGTAAAACACGATGGGAGATGTTTTCTGTGCAGGCACCGTTTCCCCTTGCCAGACAAGCGGAAAAGCTTTTTGCAGTGATGTAGACCACAAAAGTCCCGAAAGAAGCAGGTACGGATTTCCCCGGAGCTAAGCGCCGGGCCCGGGCACATTTCGGAAGAAGCCGCGGCACTGGAGTGCACTGTGACCGGCACAATCGCCTTTGCGCGAAGAAGCCGATTCTTTGCCTCCGGGAGCCGGAGAGAGCGGCTGCTTTCAAAAGGTGAAGAATGAAGCTGCACAACAATGGGATAGTGTGCGCAGCTTGCAAACTGATATAAAACACTACCTTACCAATCCCCTACCTTTTCCAAACACATGAACATTCGATTGGAAGGTGTTTTGGAAAACTTTCTTTTTCTTCTTGCATAAACTTCTGCAGAGCTCTCTGCAACATGTAAAACACGATGGGAGATATTTTCTGTGAGGCACAGTTTCTCATTACCAGACATAGTGGAAAAGCGTTTTGCAGTGATGTAGACCACAAAAGACGCTAAAGACGAAATATGGAGCTCCCCGGAGCTAAGCGCCGGTCCCGGGCACATTTCGGCCGAAGCCGCCGCACTGGAGTGCACTGTGACCGGCACAATCGCCTTTGCGCAAAGAAGCTGCTTCCTTGCCTCCGCGAGCCGGACAGAGCGGCTGCTTCGGAAAGGTGAAGAATGAAGCTACACAACATGGGGATAGTGTGCGCAGGTTGCAAACTGATAGAAAACAGTACCTTACCACCTTCCTAACTTTTCCAAACATATGAATATTCGGTTAGAAGGTGTTTTCAACAACTTTATTTTCTTCGTGCAAAACACTCAGCAGAGCTCTGTGCAACATGTAAAACACGATGGGAGATGTTTTCTGTGCAGGCACCGTTTCCCCTTGCCAGACAAGCGGAAAAGTTTTTTGCAGTGATGTAGACCACAAAAGTCCCGAAAGAAGCAGGTACGGATTTCCCCGGAGCTAAGCGCCGGGCCCGGGCACATTTCGGAAGAAGCCGCCGCACTGGAGTGCACTGTGACCGGCACAATCGCCTTTGCGCGAAAAAGCCGATTTTTCGCCTCCGGGAGCCGGAGAGAGCGGCTGCTTCGGAAAGGTGCTGAATGAAGCTGCACAAGACTGGGATAGTGTGCGCAGCTTGCAAACTGATAGAAAACACTACCTTACCACTCTCCTACCTTTTCCAAACACATGAACATTCGGTTGGAAGGTGTTTTGGAAAACTTTCTTTTTCTTCTTGCATAAACTTCTGCAGAGCTCTCTGCAACATGTAAAACACCACGGGAGATGTTTTCTGTTCTGGCACAGTTTCTCCTTGCCTAACATAGTGGAAAACCTTTCTGCAATGATGTAGACCACAAAAGTCCCGAAAGACGAAGGTACGCAGCTCCCCGGAGCTATGCCCCGGTCCCGGGCAAATTTCGGCAGATGCCACCGCACTGGAGTGCACTATAACCGGTACAATCGCCTTTGCGCGAAGAAGCCGATTCTTCGTCTCCGGCAGCCGGAGAGAGCGGCTGCTTCGGAATATGAAGAATGAAGCTGCACAACACGGGGATAGTGTGCGCAGCTTGCAAACTGATAGAAAACAGTACCTTACAACTTTCCTACCTTGCCAAACACATGAACATTCGATAGGAAGGTGTTTTGGACAACTTTCTTTTTCTTCCTGCAAAACACTCAGCAGACCTCTCTGCAACATGTAAAACACCCCGGGAGATGTTTTTGTGCAGGCACAGTTTCTCCATGCCAGACATAGTGGAAAAGCTTTTTGCAGTGATTTAAACCACAGAAAACGCTAAAGTGGAAATAAGGAGTTCCCCGGAGCTAAGCGTCGGTCCCGGGCACATTTCGGAAGAAGTCGCCGCACTGGAGTGCACTGTGACCGGCACAATCGCCTTTGCGCAAAGAAGCCGCCTCTTCGTCTCCGGGGGCCGGAGTGAGCGGCTGCTTCGGAAAGGTGATGAATGAAGCTGCACAAGACTGGGATAGTGTGCGCAGCTTGCAAACTGATAGAAAACAGTACCTTACCACTCTCCTACCTTTTCCAAACATATGAATATTGGGTTGGAAGGTGTTTCCAACAACCTTATTTTCTTCGTGCAAAACACTCAGCAGACCTCTCTGCAACATGTACAACACCATAAGAGTTGTTTTCTGTGCTGGCACAGTTTCTCCATGCCAGACACAGTGGAAAGTATTTTTCCAATGATGTAGACCACAAAAGACGCTAAAGACGAAATATGGAGCTCCCCGGAGCTAAGCGCCGGTCCCGGGCACATTTCGGCCGAAGCCGCCGCACTGGAGTGCACTGTGACCGGCACAATCGCCTTTGCGCGAAGAAGCCGCTTCCTTGCCTCCGCGAGCCGGACAGAGCGGCTGCTTCGGAAAGGTGAAGAATGAAGCTACACAACATGGGAATAGTGTGCGCAGGTTGCAAACTGATAGAAAACAGTACCTTACCACCTTCCTAACTTTTCCAAACATATGAATATTCGGTTAGAAGGTGTTTTCAACAACTTTATTTTCTTCGTGCAAAACACTCAGCAGAGCTCTGTGCAACATGTAAAACACGATGGGAGATGTTTTCTGTGCAGGCACCGTTTCCCCTTGCCAGACAAGCGGAAAAGTTTTTTGCAGTGATGTAGACCACAAAAGTCCCGAAAGAAGCAGGTACGGATTTCCCCGGAGCTAAGCGCCGGGCCCGGGCACATTTCGGAAGAAGCCGCCGCACTGGAGTGCACTGTGACCGGCACAATCGCCTTTGCGCGAAGAAGCCGATTCTTCGCCTCCGGGAGCCGGAGAGAGCGGCTGCTTCGGAAAGGTGCTTAATGAAGCTGCACAAGACTGGGATAGTGTGCGCAGCTTGCAAACTGATAGAAAACACTACCTTACCACTCTCCTACCTTTTCCAAACACATGAACATTCGGTTGGAAGGTGTTTTGGACAACTTCCTTTTTCTTTTTGCATAAACTTCTGCAGAGCTCTCTGCAACATGTAAAACACCACGGGAGATGTTTTCTGTGCTGGCACAGTTTCTCCTTGCCTAACATAGTGGAAAACCTTTCTGCAATGATGTAGACCACAAAAGTCCCGAAAGACGAAGGTACGCAGCTCCCCGGAGCTATGCCCCGGTCCCGGGCAAATTTCGGCAGATGCCACCGCACTGGAGTGCACTATAACCGGTACAATCGCCTTTGCGCGAAGAAGCCGATTCTTCGTCTCCGGGAGCCGGAGAGAGCGGCTGCTTCGGAATGTGAAGAATGAAGCTGCACAACACGGGGATAGTGTGCGCAGCTTGCAAACTGATAGAAAACAGTACCTTACAACTTTCCTACCTTGCCAAACACATGAACATTCGATTGGAAGGTGTTTTGGAAAACTTTCTTTTTCTTCCTGCAAAACACTCAGCAGACCTCTCTGCAACATGTAAAACACCACGGGAGATGTTTTTGTGCAGGCACAGTTTCTCCATGCCAGACATAGTGGAAAAGCTTTTTGCAGTGATGTAGACCACAGAAAACGCTAAAGTCGAAATACGGAGTTCCCCGGAGCTAAGCGTCGGTCCCGGGCACATTTCGGAAGAAGCCGCCGCACTGGAGTGCACTGTGACCGGCACAATCGCCTTTGTGCGAAGAAGCCGCCTCTTCGTCTCCGGGGGCCGGAGTGAGCGGCTGCTTCGGAAAGGTGATGAATGAAGCTGCACAAGACTGGGATAGTGTGCGCAGCTTGCAAACTGATAGAAAACAGTACCTTACCACTCTCCTACCTTTTCCAAACATATGAATATTGGGTTGGAAGGTGTTTCCAACAACTTTATTTTCTTCGTGCAAAACACTCAGCAGACCTCTCTGCAACATGTACAACACCATGAGAGTTGTTTTCTGTGCTGGCACAGTTTCTCCATGCCAGACATAGTGGAAAGGATTTTTCCAATGATGTAGACCACAAAAGACGCTAAAGACGAAATATGGAGCTCCCCGGAGCTAAGCGCCGGTCCCGGGCACATTTCGGCCGAAGCCGCCGCACTGGAGTGCACTGTGACCGGCACAATCGCCTTTGCGCGAAAAAGCCGATTTTTCGCCTCCGGGAGCCGGAGAGAGCGGCTGCTTCGGAAAGGTGCTGAATGAAGCTGCACAAGACTGGGATAGTGTGCGCAGCTTGCAAACTGATAGAAAACACTACCTTACCACTCTCCTACCTTTTCCAAACACATGAACATTCGGTTGGAAGGTGTTTTGGAAAACTTTCTTTTTCTTCTTGCATAAACTTCTGCAGAGCTCTCTGCAACATGTAAAACACCACGGGAGATGTTTTCTGTTCTGGCACAGTTTCTCCTTGCCTAACATAGTGGAAAACCTTTCTGCAATGATGTAGACCACAAAAGTCCCGAAAGACGAAGGTACGCAGCTCCCCGGAGCTATGCCCCGGTCCCGGGCAAATTTCGGCAGATGCCACCGCACTGGAGTGCACTATAACCGGTACAATCGCCTTTGCGCGAAGAAGCCGATTCTTCGTCTCCGGCAGCCGGAGAGAGCGGCTGCTTCGGAATGTGAAGAATGAAGCTGCACAACACGGGGATAGTGTGCGCAGCTTGCAAACTGATAGAAAACAGTACCTTACAACTTTCCTACCTTGCCAAACACATG
This sequence comes from Zonotrichia albicollis, assembly GCF_047830755.1. Taxonomy (NCBI): domain Eukaryota; kingdom Metazoa; phylum Chordata; class Aves; order Passeriformes; family Passerellidae; genus Zonotrichia; species Zonotrichia albicollis. The sequence continues at coordinate 5,449,302 of NC_133851.1, forward strand.
AACATTCGATTGGAAGGTGTTTTGGACAACTTTCTTTTTCTTCCTGCAAAACACTCAGCAGACCTCTCTGCAACATGTAAAACACCACGGGAGATGTTTTTGTGCAGGCACAGTTTCTCCATGCCAGACATAGTGGAAAAGCTTTTTGCAGTGATTTAAACCACAGAAAACGCTAAAGTGGAAATAAGGAGTTCCCCGGAGCTAAGCGTCGGTCCCGGGCACATTTCGGAAGAAGTCGCCGCACTGGAGTGCACTGTGACCGGCACAATCGCCTTTGCGCAAAGAAGCCGCCTCTTCGTCTCCGGGGGCCGGAGTGAGCGGCTGCTTCGGAAAGGTGATGAATGAAGCTGCACAAGACTGGGATAGTGTGCGCAGCTTGCAAACTGATAGAAAACAGTACCTTACCACTCTCCTACCTTTTCCAAACATATGAATATTGGGTTGGAAGGTGTTTCCAACAACCTTATTTTCTTCGTGCAAAACACTCAGCAGACCTCTCTGCAACATGTACAACACCATAAGAGTTGTTTTCTGTGCTGGCACAGTTTCTCCATGCCAGACACAGTGGAAAGGATTTTTCCAATGATGTAGACCACAAAAGACGCTAAAGACGAAATATGGAGCTCCCCGGAGCTAAGCGCCGGTCCCGGGCACATTTCGGCCGAAGCCGCCGCACTGGAGTGCACTGTGACCGGCACAATCGCCTTTGCGCGAAGAAGCCGCTTCCTTGCCTCCGCGAGCCGGACAGAGCGGCTGCTTCGGAAAGGTGAAGAATGAAGCTACACAACATGGGGATAGTGTGCGCAGGTTGCAAACTGATAGAAAACAGTACCTTACCACCTTCCTAACTTTTCCAAACATATGAATATTCGGTTAGAAGGTGTTTTCAACAACTTTATTTTCTTCGTGCAAAACACTCAGCAGAGCTCTGTGCAACATGTAAAACACGATGGGAGATGTTTTCTGTGCAGGCACCGTTTCCCCTTGCCAGACAAGCGGAAAAGCTTTTTGCAGTGATGTAGACCACAAAAGTCCCGAAAGAAGCAGGTACGGATTTCCCCGGAGCTAAGCGCCGGGCCCGGGCACATTTCGGAAGAAGCCGCGGCACTGGAGTGCACTGTGACCGGCACAATCGCCTTTGCGCGAAGAAGCCGATTCTTTGCCTCCGGGAGCCGGAGAGAGCGGCTGCTTTCAAAAGGTGAAGAATGAAGCTGCACAACAATGGGATAGTGTGCGCAGCTTGCAAACTGATATAAAACACTACCTTACCAATCCCCTACCTTTTCCAAACACATGAACATTCGATTGGAAGGTGTTTTGGAAAACTTTCTTTTTCTTCTTGCATAAACTTCTGCAGAGCTCTCTGCAACATGTAAAACACGATGGGAGATATTTTCTGTGAGGCACAGTTTCTCATTACCAGACATAGTGGAAAAGCGTTTTGCAGTGATGTAGACCACAAAAGACGCTAAAGACGAAATATGGAGCTCCCCGGAGCTAAGCGCCGGTCCCGGGCACATTTCGGCCGAAGCCGCCGCACTGGAGTGCACTGTGACCGGCACAATCGCCTTTGCGCAAAGAAGCTGCTTCCTTGCCTCCGCGAGCCGGACAGAGCGGCTGCTTCGGAAAGGTGAAGAATGAAGCTACACAACATGGGGATAGTGTGCGCAGGTTGCAAACTGATAGAAAACAGTACCTTACCACCTTCCTAACTTTTCCAAACATATGAATATTCGGTTAGAAGGTGTTTTCAACAACTTTATTTTCTTCGTGCAAAACACTCAGCAGAGCTCTGTGCAACATGTAAAACACGATGGGAGATGTTTTCTGTGCAGGCACCGTTTCCCCTTGCCAGACAAGCGGAAAAGTTTTTTGCAGTGATGTAGACCACAAAAGTCCCGAAAGAAGCAGGTACGGATTTCCCCGGAGCTAAGCGCCGGGCCCGGGCACATTTCGGAAGAAGCCGCCGCACTGGAGTGCACTGTGACCGGCACAATCGCCTTTGCGCGAAAAAGCCGATTTTTCGCCTCCGGGAGCCGGAGAGAGCGGCTGCTTCGGAAAGGTGCTGAATGAAGCTGCACAAGACTGGGATAGTGTGCGCAGCTTGCAAACTGATAGAAAACACTACCTTACCACTCTCCTACCTTTTCCAAACACATGAACATTCGGTTGGAAGGTGTTTTGGAAAACTTTCTTTTTCTTCTTGCATAAACTTCTGCAGAGCTCTCTGCAACATGTAAAACACCACGGGAGATGTTTTCTGTTCTGGCACAGTTTCTCCTTGCCTAACATAGTGGAAAACCTTTCTGCAATGATGTAGACCACAAAAGTCCCGAAAGACGAAGGTACGCAGCTCCCCGGAGCTATGCCCCGGTCCCGGGCAAATTTCGGCAGATGCCACCGCACTGGAGTGCACTATAACCGGTACAATCGCCTTTGCGCGAAGAAGCCGATTCTTCGTCTCCGGCAGCCGGAGAGAGCGGCTGCTTCGGAATGTGAAGAATGAAGCTGCACAACACGGGGATAGTGTGCGCAGCTTGCAAACTGATAGAAAACAGTACCTTACAACTTTCCTACCTTGCCAAACACATGAACATTCGATTGGAAGGTGTTTTGGAAAACTTTCTTTTTCTTCCTGCAAAACACTCAGCAGACCTCTCTGCAACATGTAAAACACCCCGGGAGATGTTTTTGTGCAGGCACAGTTTCTCCATGCCAGACATAGTGGAAAAGCTTTTTGCAGTGATGTAGACCACAGAAAACGCTAAAGTGGAAATAAGGAGTTCCCCGGAGCTAATCGTCGGTCCCGGGCACATTTCGGAAGAAGTCGCCGCACTGGAGTGCACTGTGACCGGCACAATCGCCTTTGCGCAAAGAAGCCGCCTCTTCGTCTCCGGGGGCCGGAGTGAGCGGCTGCTTCGGAAAGGTGATGAATGAAGCTGCACAAGACTGGGATAGTGTGCGCAGCTTGCAAACTGATAGAAAACAGTACCTTACCACTCTCCTACCTTTTCCAAACATATGAATATTGGGTTGGAAGGTGTTTCCAACAACTTTATTTTCTTCGTGCAAAACACTCAGCAGACCTCTCTGCAACATGTACAACACCATAAGAGTTGTTTTCTGTGCTGGCACAGTTTCTCCATGCCAGACACAGTGGAAAGTATTTTTCCAATGATGTAGACCACAAAAGACGCTAAAGACGAAATATGGAGCTCCCCGGAGCTAAGCGCCGGTCCCGGGCACATTTCGGCCGAAGCCGCCGCACTGGAGTGCACTGTGACCGGCACAATCGCCTTTGCGCGAAGAAGCCGCTTCCTTGCCTCCGCGAGCCGGACAGAGCGGCTGCTTCGGAAAGGTGAAGAATGAAGCTACACAACATGGGAATAGTGTGCGCAGGTTGCAAACTGATAGAAAACAGTACCTTACCACCTTCCTAACTTTTCCAAACATATGAATATTCGGTTAGAAGGTGTTTTCAACAACTTTATTTTCTTCGTGCAAAACACTCAGCAGAGCTCTGTGCAACATGTAAAACACGATGGGAGATGTTTTCTGTGCAGGCACCGTTTCCCCTTGCCAGACAAGCGGAAAAGCTTTTTGCAGTGATGTAGACCACAAAAGTCCCGAAAGAAGCAGGTACGGATTTCCCCGGAGCTAAGCGCCGGGCCCGGGCACATTTCGGAAGAAGCCGCGGCACTGGAGTGCACTGTGACCGGCACAATCGCCTTTGCGCGAAGAAGCCGATTCTTTGCCTCCGGGAGCCGGAGAGAGCGGCTGCTTTCAAAAGGTGAAGAATGAAGCTGCACAACAATGGGATAGTGTGCGCAGCTTGCAAACTGATATAAAACACTACCTTACCAATCCCCTACCTTTTCCAAACACATGAACATTCGATTGGAAGGTGTTTTGGAAAACTTTCTTTTTCTTCTTGCATAAACTTCTGCAGAGCTCTCTGCAACATGTAAAACACGATGGGAGATATTTTCTGTGAGGCACAGTTTCTCATTACCAGACATAGTGGAAAAGCGTTTTGCAGTGATGTAGACCACAAAAGACGCTAAAGACGAAATATGGAGCTCCCCGGAGCTAAGCGCCGGTCCCGGGCACATTTCGGCCGAAGCCGCCGCACTGGAGTGCACTGTGACCGGCACAATCGCCTTTGCGCAAAGAAGCTGCTTCCTTGCCTCCGCGAGCCGGACAGAGCGGCTGCTTCGGAAAGGTGAAGAATGAAGCTACACAACATGGGGATAGTGTGCGCAGGTTGCAAACTGATAGAAAACAGTACCTTACCACCTTCCTAACTTTTCCAAACATATGAATATTCGGTTAGAAGGTGTTTTCAACAACTTTATTTTCTTCGTGCAAAACACTCAGCAGAGCTCTGTGCAACATGTAAAACACGATGGGAGATGTTTTCTGTGCAGGCACCGTTTCCCCTTGCCAGACAAGCGGAAAAGTTTTTTGCAGTGATGTAGACCACAAAAGTCCCGAAAGAAGCAGGTACGGATTTCCCCGGAGCTAAGCGCCGGGCCCGGGCACATTTCGGAAGAAGCCGCCGCACTGGAGTGCACTGTGACCGGCACAATCGCCTTTGCGCGAAAAAGCCGATTTTTCGCCTCCGGGAGCCGGAGAGAGCGGCTGCTTCGGAAAGGTGCTGAATGAAGCTGCACAAGACTGGGATAGTGTGCGCAGCTTGCAAACTGATAGAAAACACTACCTTACCACTCTCCTACCTTTTCCAAACACATGAACATTCGGTTGGAAGGTGTTTTGGAAAACTTTCTTTTTCTTCTTGCATAAACTTCTGCAGAGCTCTCTGCAACATGTAAAACACCACGGGAGATGTTTTCTGTTCTGGCACAGTTTCTCCTTGCCTAACATAGTGGAAAACCTTTCTGCAATGATGTAGACCACAAAAGTCCCGAAAGACGAAGGTACGCAGCTCCCCGGAGCTATGCCCCGGTCCCGGGCAAATTTCGGCAGATGCCACCGCACTGGAGTGCACTATAACCGGTACAATCGCCTTTGCGCGAAGAAGCCGATTCTTCGTCTCCGGCAGCCGGAGAGAGCGGCTGCTTCGGAATGTGAAGAATGAAGCTGCACAACACGGGGATAGTGTGCGCAGCTTGCAAACTGATAGAAAACAGTACCTTACAACTTTCCTACCTTGCCAAACACATGAACATTCGATTGGAAGGTGTTTTGGACAACTTTCTTTTTCTTCCTGCAAAACACTCAGCAGACCTCTCTGCAACATGTAAAACACCCCGGGAGATGTTTTTGTGCAGGCACAGTTTCTCCATGCCAGACATAGTGGAAAAGCTTTTTGCAGTGATTTAAACCACAGAAAACGCTAAAGTGGAAATAAGGAGTTCCCCGGAGCTAAGCGTCGGTCCCGGGCACATTTCGGAAGAAGTCGCCGCACTGGAGTGCACTGTGACCGGCACAATCGCCTTTGCGCAAAGAAGCCGCCTCTTCGTCTCCGGGGGCCGGAGTGAGCGGCTGCTTCGGAAAGGTGATGAATGAAGCTGCACAAGACTGGGATAGTGTGCGCAGCTTGCAAACTGATAGAAAACAGTACCTTACCACTCTCCTACCTTTTCCAAACATATGAATATTGGGTTGGAAGGTGTTTCCAACAACTTTATTTTCTTCGTGCAAAACACTCAGCAGACCTCTCTGCAACATGTACAACACCATAAGAGTTGTTTTCTGTGCTGGCACAGTTTCTCCATGCCAGACACAGTGGAAAGTATTTTTCCAATGATGTAGACCACAAAAGACGCTAAAGACGAAATATGGAGCTCCCCGGAGCTAAGCGCCGGTCCCGGGCACATTTCGGCCGAAGCCGCCGCACTGGAGTGCACTGTGACCGGCACAATCGCCTTTGCGCGAAGAAGCCGCTTCCTTGCCTCCGCGAGCCGGACAGAGCGGCTGCTTCGGAAAGGTGAAGAATGAAGCTACACAACATGGGAATAGTGTGCGCAGGTTGCAAACTGATAGAAAACAGTACCTTACCACCTTCCTAACTTTTCCAAACATATGAATATTCGGTTAGAAGGTGTTTTCAACAACTTTATTTTCTTCGTGCAAAACACTCAGCAGAGCTCTGTGCAACATGTAAAACACGATGGGAGATGTTTTCTGTGCAGGCACCGTTTCCCCTTGCCAGACAAGCGGAAAAGCTTTTTGCAGTGATGTAGACCACAAAAGTCCCGAAAGAAGCAGGTACGGATTTCCCCGGAGCTAAGCGCCGGGCCCGGGCACATTTCGGAAGAAGCCGCGGCACTGGAGTGCACTGTGACCGGCACAATCGCCTTTGCGCGAAGAAGCCGATTCTTTGCCTCCGGGAGCCGGAGAGAGCGGCTGCTTTCAAAAGGTGAAGAATGAAGCTGCACAACAATGGGATAGTGTGCGCAGCTTGCAAACTGATATAAAACAATACCTTACCAATCCCCTACCTTTTCCAAACACATGAACATTCGATTGGAAGGTGTTTTGGAAAACTTTCTTTTTCTTCTTGCATAAACTTCTGCAGAGCTCTCTGCAACATGTAAAACACGATGGGAGATATTTTCTGTGAGGCACAGTTTCTCATTACCAGACATAGTGGAAAAGCGTTTTGCAGTGATGTAGACCACAAAAGACGCTAAAGACGAAATATGGAGCTCCCCGGAGCTAAGCGCCGGTCCCGGGCACATTTCGGCCGAAGCCGCCGCACTGGAGTGCACTGTGACCGGCACAATCGCCTTTGCGCAAAGAAGCTGCTTCCTTGCCTCCGCGAGCCGGACAGAGCGGCTGCTTCGGAAAGGTGAAGAATGAAGCTACACAACATGGGGATAGTGTGCGCAGGTTGCAAACTGATAGAAAACAGTACCTTACCACCTTCCTAACTTTTCCAAACATATGAATATTCGGTTAGAAGGTGTTTTCAACAACTTTATTTTCTTCGTGCAAAACACTCAGCAGAGCTCTGTGCAACATGTAAAACACGATGGGAGATGTTTTCTGTGCAGGCACCGTTTCCCCTTGCCAGACAAGCGGAAAAGTTTTTTGCAGTGATGTAGACCACAAAAGTCCCGAAAGAAGCAGGTACGGATTTCCCCGGAGCTAAGCGCCGGGCCCGGGCACATTTCGGAAGAAGCCGCCGCACTGGAGTGCACTGTGACCGGCACAATCGCCTTTGCGCGAAAAAGCCGATTTTTCGCCTCCGGGAGCCGGAGAGAGCGGCTGCTTCGGAAAGGTGCTGAATGAAGCTGCACAAGACTGGGATAGTGTGCGCAGCTTGCAAACTGATAGAAAACACTACCTTACCACTCTCCTACCTTTTCCAAACACATGAACATTCGGTTGGAAGGTGTTTTGGAAAACTTTCTTTTTCTTCTTGCATAAACTTCTGCAGAGCTCTCTGCAACATGTAAAACACCACGGGAGATGTTTTCTGTTCTGGCACAGTTTCTCCTTGCCTAACATAGTGGAAAACCTTTCTGCAATGATGTAGACCACAAAAGTCCCGAAAGACGAAGGTACGCAGCTCCCCGGAGCTATGCCCCGGTCCCGGGCAAATTTCGGCAGATGCCACCGCACTGGAGTGCACTATAACCGGTACAATCGCCTTTGCGCGAAGAAGCCGATTCTTCGTCTCCGGCAGCCGGAGAGAGCGGCTGCTTCGGAATGTGAAGAATGAAGCTGCACAACACGGGGATAGTGTGCGCAGCTTGCAAACTGATAGAAAACAGTACCTTACAACTTTCCTACCTTGCCAAACACATGAACATTCGATTGGAAGGTGTTTTGGACAACTTTCTTTTTCTTCCTGCAAAACACTCAGCAGACCTCTCTGCAACATGTAAAACACCCCGGGAGATGTTTTTGTGCAGGCACAGTTTCTCCATGCCAGACATAGTGGAAAAGCTTTTTGCAGTGATGTAGACCACAGAAAACGCTAAAGTGGAAATAAGGAGTTCCCCGGAGCTAAGCGTCGGTCCCGGGCACATTTCGGAAGAAGTCGCCGCACTGGAGTGCACTGTGACCGGCACAATCGCCTTTGCGCAAAGAAGCCGCCTCTTCGTCTCCGGGGGCCGGAGTGAGCGGCTGCTTCGGAAAGGTGATGAATGAAGCTGCACAAGACTGGGATAGTGTGCGCAGCTTGCAAACTGATAGAAAACAGTACCTTACCACTCTCCTACCTTTTCCAAACATATGAATATTGGGTTGGAAGGTGTTTCCAACAACCTTATTTTCTTCGTGCAAAACACTCAGCAGACCTCTCTGCAACATGTACAACACCATAAGAGTTGTTTTCTGTGCTGGCACAGTTTCTCCATGCCAGACACAGTGGAAAGTATTTTTCCAATGATGTAGACCACAAAAGACGCTAAAGACGAAATATGGAGCTCCCCGGAGCTAAGCGCCGGTCCCGGGCACATTTCGGCCGAAGCCGCCGCACTGGAGTGCACTGTGACCGGCACAATCGCCTTTGCGCGAAGAAGCCGCTTCCTTGCCTCCGCGAGCCGGACAGAGCGGCTGCTTCGGAAAGGTGAAGAATGAAGCTACACAACATGGGGATAGTGTGCGCAGGTTGCAAACTGATAGAAAACAGTACCTTACCACCTTCCTAACTTTTCCAAACATATGAATATTCGGTTAGAAGGTGTTTTCAACAACTTTATTTTCTTCGTGCAAAACACTCAGCAGAGCTCTGTGCAACATGTAAAACACGATGGGAGATGTTTTCTGTGCAGGCACCGTTTCCCCTTGCCAGACAAGCGGAAAAGCTTTTTGCAGTGATGTAGACCACAAAAGTCCCGAAAGAAGCAGGTACGGATTTCCCCGGAGCTAAGCGCCGGGCCCGGGCACATTTCGGAAGAAGCCGCCGCACTGGAGTGCACTGTGACCGGCACAATCGCCTTTGCGCGAAGAAGCCGATTCTTCGCCTCCGGGAGCCGGAGAGAGCGGCTGCTTCGGAAAGGTGATGAATGAAGCTGCACAAGACTGGGATAGTGTGCGCAGCTTGCAAACTGATAGAAAACACTACCTTACCACTCTCCCACCTTTTCCAAACACATGAACATTCGGTTGGAAGGTGTTTTGGAAAACTTTCTTTTTCTTCTTGCATAAACTTCTGCAGAGCTCTCTGCAACATGTAAAACACCACGGGAGATGTTTTCTGTTCTGGCACAGTTTCTCCTTGCCTAACATAGTGGAAAACCTTTCTGCAATGATGTAGACCACAAAAGTCCCGAAAGACGAAGGTACGCAGCTCCCCGGAGCTATGCCCCGGTCCCGGGCAAATTTCGGCAGATGCCACCGCACTGGAGTGCACTATAACCGGTACAATCGCCTTTGCGCGAAGAAGCCGATTCTTCGTCTCCGGCAGCCGGAGAGAGCGGCTGCTTCGGAATGTGAAGAATGAAGCTGCACAACACGGGGATAGTGTGCGCAGCTTGCAAACTGATAGAAAACACAACTTTAAAACTTTCCTACCTTGCCAAACATATGAACATTCGATTGGAAGGTGTTTTGGAAAACTTTCTTTTTCTTCCTGCAAAACACTCAGCAGACCTCTCTGCAACATGTAAAACACCCCGGGAGATGTTTTTGTGCAGGCACAGTTTCTCCATGCCAGACATAGTGGAAAAGCTTTTTGCAGTGATGTAGACCACAGAAAACGCTAAAGTCGAAATAAGGAGTTCCCCGGAGCTAAGCGTCGGTCCCGGGCACATTTCGGAAGAAGTCGCCGCACTGGAGTGCACTGTGACCGGCACAATCGCCTTTGCGCAAAGAAGCCGCCTCTTCGTCTCCGGGGGCCGGAGTGAGCGGCTGCTTCGGAAAGGTGCTGAATGAAGCTGCACAAGACTGGGATAGTGTGCGCAGCTTGCAAACTGATAGAAAACAGTACCTTACCACTCTCCTACCTTTTCCAAACATATGAATATTGGGTTGGAAGGTGTTTCCAACAACTTTATTTTCTTCGTGCAAAACACTCAGCAGACCTCTCTGCAACATGTACAACACCATAAGAGTTGTTTTCTGTGCTGGCACAGTTTCTCCATGCCAGACACAGTGGAAAGTATTTTTCCAATGATGTAGACCACAAAAGACGCTAAAGACGAAATATGGAGCTCCCCGGAGCTAAGCGCCGGTCCCGGGCACATTTCGGCCGAAGCCGCCGCACTGGAGTGCACTGTGACCGGCACAATCGCCTTTGCGCAAAGAAGCCGCTTCCTTGCCTCCGCGAGCCGGACAGAGCGGCTGCTTCGGAAAGGTGAAGAATGAAGCTACACAACATGGGGATAGTGTGCGCAGGTTGCAAACTGATAGAAAACAGTACCTTACCACCTTCCTAACTTTTCCAAACATATGAATATTCGGTTAGAAGGTGTTTTCAACAACTTTATTTTCTTCGTGCAAAACACTCAGCAGAGCTCTGTGCAACATGTAAAACACGATGGGAGATGTTTTCTGTGCAGGCACCGTTTCCCCTTGCCAGACAAGCGGAAAAGCTTTTTGCAGTGATGTAGACCACAAAAGTCCCGAAAGAAGCAGGTACGGATTTCCCCGGAGCTAAGCGCCGGGCCCGGGCACATTTCGGAAGAAGCCGCGGCACTGGAGTGCACTGTGACCGGCACAATCGCCTTTGCGCGAAGAAGCCGATTCTTTGCCTCCGGGAGCCGGAGAGAGCCGCTGCTTTCAAAAGGTGAAGAATGAAGCTGCACAAGACTGGGATAGTGTGCGCAGCTTGCAAACTGATATAAAACACTACCTTACCAATCCCCTACCTTTTCCAAACACATGAACATTCGATTGGAAGGTGTTTTGGAAAACTTTCTTTTTCTTCTTGCATAAACTTCTGCAGAGCTCTCTGCAACATGTAAAACACGATGGGAGATATTTTCTGTGAGGCACAGTTTCTCATTACCAGACATAGTGGAAAAGCGTTTTGCAGTGATGTAGACCACAAAAGACGCTAAAGACGAAATATGGAGCTCCCCGGAGCTAAGCGCCGGTCCCGGGCACATTTCGGCCGAAGCCGCCGCACTGGAGTGCACTGTGACCGGCACAATCGCCTTTGCGCAAAGAAGCTGCTTCCTTGCCTCCGCGAGCCGGACAGAGCGGCTGCTTCGGAAAGGTGAAGAATGAAGCTACACAACATGGGGATAGTGTGCGCAGGTTGCAAACTGATAGAAAACAGTACCTTACCACCTTCCTAACTTTTCCAAACATATGAATATTCGGTTAGAAGGTGTTTTCAACAACTTTATTTTCTTCGTGCAAAACACTCAGCAGAGCTCTGTGCAACATGTAAAACACGATGGGAGATGTTTTCTGTGCAGGCACCGTTTCCCCTTGCCAGACAAGCGGAAAAGTTTTTTGCAGTGATGTAGACCACAAAAGTCCCGAAAGAAGCAGGTACGGATTTCCCCGGAGCTAAGCGCCGGGCCCGGGCACATTTCGGAAGAAGCCGCCGCACTGGAGTGCACTGTGACCGGCACAATCGCCTTTGCGCGAAAAAGCCGATTTTTCGCCTCCGGGAGCCGGAGAGAGCGGCTGCTTCGGAAAGGTGCTGAATGAAGCTGCACAAGACTGGGATAGTGTGCGCAGCTTGCAAACTGATAGAAAACACTACCTTACCACTCTCCTACCTTTTCCAAACACATGAACATTCGGTTGGAAGGTGTTTTGGAAAACTTTCTTTTTCTTCTTGCATAAACTTCTGCAGAGCTCTCTGCAACATGTAAAACACCACGGGAGATGTTTTCTGTTCTGGCACAGTTTCTCCTTGCCTAACATAGTGGAAAACCTTTCTGCAATGATGTAGACCACAAAAGTCCCGAAAGACGAAGGTACGCAGCTCCCCGGAGCTATGCCCCGGTCCCGGGCAAATTTCGGCAGATGCCACCGCACTGGAGTGCACTATAACCGGTACAATCGCCTTTGCGCGAAGAAGCCGATTCTTCGTCTCCGGCAGCCGGAGAGAGCGGCTGCTTCGGAATGTGAAGAATGAAGCTGCACAACACGGGGATAGTGTGCGCAGCTTGCAAACTGATAGAAAACAGTACCTTACAACTTTCCTACCTTGCCAAACACATGAACATTCGATTGGAAGGTGTTTTGGACAACTTTCTTTTTCTTCCTGCAAAACACTCAGCAGACCTCTCTGCAACATGTAAAACACCCCGGGAGATGTTTTTGTGCAGGCACAGTTTCTCCATGCCAGACATAGTGGAAAAGCTTTTTGCAGTGATTTAAACCACAGAAAACGCTAAAGTGGAAATAAGGAGTTCCCCGGAGCTAAGCGTCGGTCCCGGGCACATTTCGGAAGAAGTCGCCGCACTGGAGTGCACTGTGACCGGCACAATCGCCTTTGCGCAAAGAAGCCGCCTCTTCGTCTCCGGGGGCCGGAATGAGCGGCTGCTTCGGAAAGGTGATGAATGAAGCTGCACAAGACTGGGATAGTGTGCGCAGCTTGCAAACTGATAGAAAACAGTACCTTACCACTCTCCTACCTTTTCCAAACATATGAATATTGGGTTGGAAGGTGTTTCCAACAACTTTATTTTCTTCGTGCAAAACACTCAGCAGACCTCTCTGCAACATGTACAACACCATAAGAGTTGTTTTCTGTGCTGGCACAGTTTCTCCATGCCAGACACAGTGGAAAGTATTTTTCCAATGATGTAGACCACAAAAGACGCTAAAGACGAAATATGGAGCTCCCCGGAGCTAAGCGCCGGTCCCGGGCACATTTCGGCCGAAGCCGCCGCACTGGAGTGCACTGTGACCGGCACAATCGCCTTTGCGCGAAGAAGCCGCTTCCTTGCCTCCGCGAGCCGGACAGAGCGGCTGCTTCGGAAAGGTGAAGAATGAAGCTACACAACATGGGAATAGTGTGCGCAGGTTGCAAACTGATAGAAAACAGTACCTTACCACCTTCCTAACTTTTCCAAACATATGAATATTCGGTTAGAAGGTGTTTTCAACAACTTTATTTTCTTCGTGCAAAACACTCAGCAGAGCTCTGTGCAACATGTAAAACACGATGGGAGATGTTTTCTGTGCAGGCACCGTTTCCCCTTGCCAGACAAGCGGAAAAGCTTTTTGCAGTGATGTAGACCACAAAAGTCCCGAAAGAAGCAGGTACGGATTTCCCCGGAGCTAAGCGCCGGGCCCGGGCACATTTCGGAAGAAGCCGCGGCACTGGAGTGCACTGTGACCGGCACAATCGCCTTTGCGCGAAGAAGCCGATTCTTTGCCTCCGGGAGCCGGAGAGAGCGGCTGCTTTCAAAAGGTGAAGAATGAAGCTGCACAACAATGGGATAGTGTGCGCAGCTTGCAAACTGATATAAAACACTACCTTACCAATCCCCTACCTTTTCCAAACACATGAACATTCGATTGGAAGGTGTTTTGGAAAACTTTCTTTTTCTTCTTGCATAAACTTCTGCAGAGCTCTCTGCAACATGTAAAACACGATGGGAGATATTTTCTGTGAGGCACAGTTTCTCATTACCAGACATAGTGGAAAAGCGTTTTGCAGTGATGTAGACCACAAAAGACGCTAAAGACGAAATATGGAGCTCCCCGGAGCTAAGCGCCGGTCCCGGGCACATTTCGGCCGAAGCCGCCGCACTGGAGTGCACTGTGACCGGCACAATCGCCTTTGCGCAAAGAAGCTGCTTCCTTGCCTCCGCGAGCCGGACAGAGCGGCTGCTTCGGAAAGGTGAAGAATGAAGCTACACAACATGGGGATAGTGTGCGCAGGTTGCAAACTGATAGAAAACAGTACCTTACCACCTTCCTAACTTTTCCAAACATATGAATATTCGGTTAGAAGGTGTTTTCAACAACTTTATTTTCTTCGTGCAAAACACTCAGCAGAGCTCTGTGCAACATGTAAAACACGATGGGAGATGTTTTCTGTGCAGGCACCGTTTCCCCTTGCCAGACAAGCGGAAAAGTTTTTTGCAGTGATGTAGACCACAAAAGTCCCGAAAGAAGCAGGTACGGATTTCCCCGGAGCTAAGCGCCGGGCCCGGGCACATTTCGGAAGAAGCCGCCGCACTGGAGTGCACTGTGACCGGCACAATCGCCTTTGCGCGAAAAAGCCGATTTTTCGCCTCCGGGAGCCGGAGAGAGCGGCTGCTTCGGAAAGGTGCTGAATGAAGCTGCACAAGACTGGGATAGTGTGCGCAGCTTGCAAACTGATAGAAAACACTACCTTACCACTCTCCTACCTTTTCCAAACACATGAACATTCGGTTGGAAGGTGTTTTGGAAAACTTTCTTTTTCTTCTTGCATAAACTTCTGCAGAGCTCTCTGCAACATGTAAAACACCACGGGAGATGTTTTCTGTTCTGGCACAGTTTCTCCTTGCCTAACATAGTGGAAAACCTTTCTGCAATGATGTAGACCACAAAAGTCCCGAAAGACGAAGGTACGCAGCTCCCCGGAGCTATGCCCCGGTCCCGGGCAAATTTCGGCAGATGCCACCGCACTGGAGTGCACTATAACCGGTACAATCGCCTTTGCGCGAAGAAGCCGATTCTTCGTCTCCGGCAGCCGGAGAGAGCGGCTGCTTCGGAATATGAAGAATGAAGCTGCACAACACGGGGATAGTGTGCGCAGCTTGCAAACTGATAGAAAACAGTACCTTACAACTTTCCTACCTTGCCAAACACATGAACATTCGATAGGAAGGTGTTTTGGACAACTTTCTTTTTCTTCCTGCAAAACACTCAGCAGACCTCTCTGCAACATGTAAAACACCCCGGGAGATGTTTTTGTGCAGGCACAGTTTCTCCATGCCAGACATAGTGGAAAAGCTTTTTGCAGTGATTTAAACCACAGAAAACGCTAAAGTGGAAATAAGGAGTTCCCCGGAGCTAAGCGTCGGTCCCGGGCACATTTCGGAAGAAGTCGCCGCACTGGAGTGCACTGTGACCGGCACAATCGCCTTTGCGCAAAGAAGCCGCCTCTTCGTCTCCGGGGGCCGGAGTGAGCGGCTGCTTCGGAAAGGTGATGAATGAAGCTGCACAAGACTGGGATAGTGTGCGCAGCTTGCAAACTGATAGAAAACAGTACCTTACCACTCTCCTACCTTTTCCAAACATATGAATATTGGGTTGGAAGGTGTTTCCAACAACCTTATTTTCTTCGTGCAAAACACTCAGCAGACCTCTCTGCAACATGTACAACACCATAAGAGTTGTTTTCTGTGCTGGCACAGTTTCTCCATGCCAGACACAGTGGAAAGTATTTTTCCAATGATGTAGACCACAAAAGACGCTAAAGACGAAATATGGAGCTCCCCGGAGCTAAGCGCCGGTCCCGGGCACATTTCGGCCGAAGCCGCCGCACTGGAGTGCACTGTGACCGGCACAATCGCCTTTGCGCGAAGAAGCCGCTTCCTTGCCTCCGCGAGCCGGACAGAGCGGCTGCTTCGGAAAGGTGAAGAATGAAGCTACACAACATGGGAATAGTGTGCGCAGGTTGCAAACTGATAGAAAACAGTACCTTACCACCTTCCTAACTTTTCCAAACATATGAATATTCGGTTAGAAGGTGTTTTCAACAACTTTATTTTCTTCGTGCAAAACACTCAGCAGAGCTCTGTGCAACATGTAAAACACGATGGGAGATGTTTTCTGTGCAGGCACCGTTTCCCCTTGCCAGACAAGCGGAAAAGTTTTTTGCAGTGATGTAGACCACAAAAGTCCCGAAAGAAGCAGGTACGGATTTCCCCGGAGCTAAGCGCCGGGCCCGGGCACATTTCGGAAGAAGCCGCCGCACTGGAGTGCACTGTGACCGGCACAATCGCCTTTGCGCGAAGAAGCCGATTCTTCGCCTCCGGGAGCCGGAGAGAGCGGCTGCTTCGGAAAGGTGCTTAATGAAGCTGCACAAGACTGGGATAGTGTGCGCAGCTTGCAAACTGATAGAAAACACTACCTTACCACTCTCCTACCTTTTCCAAACACATGAACATTCGGTTGGAAGGTGTTTTGGACAACTTCCTTTTTCTTTTTGCATAAACTTCTGCAGAGCTCTCTGCAACATGTAAAACACCACGGGAGATGTTTTCTGTGCTGGCACAGTTTCTCCTTGCCTAACATAGTGGAAAACCTTTCTGCAATGATGTAGACCACAAAAGTCCCGAAAGACGAAGGTACGCAGCTCCCCGGAGCTATGCCCCGGTCCCGGGCAAATTTCGGCAGATGCCACCGCACTGGAGTGCACTATAACCGGTACAATCGCCTTTGCGCGAAGAAGCCGATTCTTCGTCTCCGGGAGCCGGAGAGAGCGGCTGCTTCGGAATGTGAAGAATGAAGCTGCACAACACGGGGATAGTGTGCGCAGCTTGCAAACTGATAGAAAACAGTACCTTACAACTTTCCTACCTTGCCAAACACATGAACATTCGATTGGAAGGTGTTTTGGAAAACTTTCTTTTTCTTCCTGCAAAACACTCAGCAGACCTCTCTGCAACATGTAAAACACCACGGGAGATGTTTTTGTGCAGGCACAGTTTCTCCATGCCAGACATAGTGGAAAAGCTTTTTGCAGTGATGTAGACCACAGAAAACGCTAAAGTCGAAATACGGAGTTCCCCGGAGCTAAGCGTCGGTCCCGGGCACATTTCGGAAGAAGCCGCCGCACTGGAGTGCACTGTGACCGGCACAATCGCCTTTGTGCGAAGAAGCCGCCTCTTCGTCTCCGGGGGCCGGAGTGAGCGGCTGCTTCGGAAAGGTGATGAATGAAGCTGCACAAGACTGGGATAGTGTGCGCAGCTTGCAAACTGATAGAAAACAGTACCTTACCACTCTCCTACCTTTTCCAAACATATGAATATTGGGTTGGAAGGTGTTTCCAACAACTTTATTTTCTTCGTGCAAAACACTCAGCAGACCTCTCTGCAACATGTACAACACCATGAGAGTTGTTTTCTGTGCTGGCACAGTTTCTCCATGCCAGACATAGTGGAAAGGATTTTTCCAATGATGTAGACCACAAAAGACGCTAAAGACGAAATATGGAGCTCCCCGGAGCTAAGCGCCGGTCCCGGGCACATTTCGGCCGAAGCCGCCGCACTGGAGTGCACTGTGACCGGCACAATCGCCTTTGCGCGAAAAAGCCGATTTTTCGCCTCCGGGAGCCGGAGAGAGCGGCTGCTTCGGAAAGGTGCTGAATGAAGCTGCACAAGACTGGGATAGTGTGCGCAGCTTGCAAACTGATAGAAAACACTACCTTACCACTCTCCTACCTTTTCCAAACACATGAACATTCGGTTGGAAGGTGTTTTGGAAAACTTTCTTTTTCTTCTTGCATAAACTTCTGCAGAGCTCTCTGCAACATGTAAAACACCACGGGAGATGTTTTCTGTTCTGGCACAGTTTCTCCTTGCCTAACATAGTGGAAAACCTTTCTGCAATGATGTAGACCACAAAAGTCCCGAAAGACGAAGGTACGCAGCTCCCCGGAGCTATGCCCCGGTCCCGGGCAAATTTCGGCAGATGCCACCGCACTGGAGTGCACTATAACCGGTACAATCGCCTTTGCGCGAAGAAGCCGATTCTTCGTCTCCGGCAGCCGGAGAGAGCGGCTGCTTCGGAATGTGAAGAATGAAGCTGCACAACACGGGGATAGTGTGCGCAGCTTGCAAACTGATAGAAAACAGTACCTTACAACTTTCCTACCTTGCCAAACACATGAACATTCGATTGGAAGGTGTTTTGGACAACTTTCTTTTTCTTCCTGCAAAACACTCAGCAGACCTCTCTGCAACATGTAAAACACCACGGGAGATGTTTTTGTGCAGGCACAGTTTCTCCATGCCAGACATAGTGGAAAAGCTTTTTGCAGTGATTTAAACCACAGAAAACGCTAAAGTGGAAATAAGGAGTTCCCCGGAGCTAAGCGTCGGTCCCGGGCACATTTCGGAAGAAGTCGCCGCACTGGAGTGCACTGTGACCGGCACAATCGCCTTTGCGCAAAGAAGCCGCCTCTTCGTCTCCGGGGGCCGGAGTGAGCGGCTGCTTCGGAAAGGTGATGAATGAAGCTGCACAAGACTGGGATAGTGTGCGCAGCTTGCAAACTGATAGAAAACAGTACCTTACCACTCTCCTACCTTTTCCAAACATATGAATATTGGGTTGGAAGGTGTTTCCAACAACCTTATTTTCTTCGTGCAAAACACTCAGCAGACCTCTCTGCAACATGTACAACACCATAAGAGTTGTTTTCTGTGCTGGCACAGTTTCTCCATGCCAGACACAGTGGAAAGTATTTTTCCAATGATGTAGACCACAAAAGACGCTAAAGACGAAATATGGAGCTCCCCGGAGCTAAGCGCCGGTCCCGGGCACATTTCGGCCGAAGCCGCCGCACTGGAGTGCACTGTGACCGGCACAATCGCCTTTGCGCGAAGAAGCCGCTTCCTTGCCTCCGCGAGCCGGACAGAGCGGCTGCTTCGGAAAGGTGAAGAATGAAGCTACACAACATGGGAATAGTGTGCGCAGGTTGCAAACTGATAGAAAACAGTACCTTACCACCTTCCTAACTTTTCCAAACATATGAATATTCGGTTAGAAGGTGTTTTCAACAACTTTATTTTCTTCGTGCAAAACACTCAGCAGAGCTCTGTGCAACATGTAAAACACGATGGGAGATGTTTTCTGTGCAGGCACCGTTTCCCCTTGCCAGACAAGCGGAAAAGTTTTTTGCAGTGATGTAGACCACAAAAGTCCCGAAAGAAGCAGGTACGGATTTCCCCGGAGCTAAGCGCCGGGCCCGGGCACATTTCGGAAGAAGCCGCCGCACTGGAGTGCACTGTGACCGGCACAATCGCCTTTGCGCGAAGAAGCCGATTCTTCGCCTCCGGGAGCCGGAGAGAGCGGCTGCTTCGGAAAGGTGCTTAATGAAGCTGCACAAGACTGGGATAGTGTGCGCAGCTTGCAAACTGATAGAAAACACTACCTTACCACTCTCCTACCTTTTCCAAACACATGAACATTCGGTTGGAAGGTGTTTTGGACAACTTCCTTTTTCTTTTTGCATAAACTTCTGCAGAGCTCTCTGCAACATGTAAAACACCACGGGAGATGTTTTCTGTGCTGGCACAGTTTCTCCTTGCCTAACATAGTGGAAAACCTTTCTGCAATGATGTAGACCACAAAAGTCCCGAAAGACGAAGGTACGCAGCTCCCCGGAGCTATGCCCCGGTCCCGGGCAAATTTCGGCAGATGCCACCGCACTGGAGTGCACTATAACCGGTACAATCGCCTTTGCGCGAAGAAGCCGATTCTTCGTCTCCGGGAGCCGGAGAGAGCGGCTGCTTCGGAATGTGAAGAATGAAGCTGCACAACACGGGGATAGTGTGCGCAGCTTGCAAACTGATAGAAAACAGTACCTTACAACTTTCCTACCTTGCCAAACACATGAACATTCGATTGGAAGGTGTTTTGGACAACTTTCTTTTTCTTCCTGCAAAACACTCAGCAGACCTCTCTGCAACATGTAAAACACCACGGGAGATGTTTTTGTGCAGGCACAGTTTCTCCATGCCAGACATAGTGGAAAAGCTTTTTGCAGTGATGTAGACCACAGAAAACGCTAAAGTCGAAATACGGAGTTCCCCGGAGCTAAGCGTCGGTCCCGGGCACATTTCGGAAGAAGCTGCCGCACTGGAGTGCACTGTGACCGGCACAATCACCTTTGAGCGAAGAAGCCGCATCTTCGTCTCCGGGAGCCAGAGAGAGCGGCTGCTTTCAAAAGGTGAAGAATGAAGCTGCACAACACTGGAATAGTGTGCGCAGCTTGCAAACTGATAGAAAACAGTACCTTACCACTTTCCTACCTTTTCCAAACATATGAATATTCGGTTAGAAGGTGTTTTCAACAACTTAATTTTCTTCGTGCAAAACACTCAGCAGAGCTCTCTGCAACATGTAAAACATGATGGGAGATGTTTTCTGTGCAGGCACAGTTTCTACTTGCCAGATATAGTGGAAATGCTTTTAGTAGTGATGTAGAACACAAGAGACGCTAAAGTCGAAATACCGAGTTCCCCGGAGGTAAGCGCCGGGCCCGGGCACATTTCGGAAGAAGCCGCCGCACTGGAGTGCACTGTGACCGGCACAATCGCCTTTGCGCGAAGAAGCCGATTCTTCGTCTCCGGGAGCCGGAGAGAGCGGCTGCTTTCAAAAGGTGCTGAATGAAGCTGCACAACACTGGGATAGTGTGCGCAGCTTGCAAACTGATAAAACACACTACCTTACCCCTCCTACCTTTTCCAAACACATGAACATTCGATTGGAAGGTGTTTTGGAAAACCTTCTTTTTCTTCGTGCAAAACAGTCAGCAGAGCTCTCTGCAACATGTAAAACACCATGAGAGATGTTTTCTGTGCAGGCACAGTTTCTCATTACCAGACATAGTGGAAAAGCGTTTTGCAGTGATGTAGACCACAAACGTCCCGAAAGAAGAAGGTACGGATGTCCCCGGAGGTAAGCGCCGGTCCCGGGCACATTTCGGAAGAAGCCGCCGCACTGGAGTGCACTGTGACCGGCACAATCGCCTTTGCGCGAAGAAGCCGCTTCCTTGCCTCCGCGAACCAGACAGAGCGGCTGCTTCGGAAAGGTGGGAATGACGCTGCACAAGACTGGGATAGTGTGCGCAGGTTGCAAACTGATAGAAAACATTACCTTACCACTTTCCTACCTTTTACAAACATATGAATATTGGGTTGGAAGGTGTTTTGGACAACTTTTTTTTTCTTCGTGCAAAACACTCAGCAGAGCTCTCTGCAACATGTAAATTTCTCCTTGCCAGACATAGTGGAAAAGCTTTTTGCAGTGATGTAGACCACAAAAGTCCCAAAAGAAGAAGGTACGGATGTCCCCGGAGGTAAGCGCCGGTCCCGGGCACATTTCGGAAGAAGACGCCGCACTTTAGAGCATTGGCGCCGGTACAATCCCATTTGCTCGACGAAACCTCGTCTTCGCCTCCGGAAGCCGTAGGGAGCAGTAGCTTCGGAAAGGTGGGAATGAAGCTGCACAAGACTGGGATAGTGTGCGCAGCTTGCAAACTGATAGAAAACAGTACCTTACAACTCTCCTTGCTTTTCCAAACACATGAACATTCGGTTGGAAGGTGTTTTGGACATCTTTCTTTTTCTTCCTGCAAAACACTCTGCAGACTTCTCTGCAACATGTACAACACCATGGGAGATGTTTTCAGCCCTGACCCAGATTCTCCTTGCCAGACATAGTGGAAAAACTTTTTGCAAAGCTGGAGAGGACAAGAAACGCTAAAGACGAAAGTATGGAGTTTTCCGTAGCTAAGAATGCATGAAAGCAAAAGACTGCCCTCTTCAAAAATGGCAATTAGGAAGACTCGGAAAAGTACAAATCAGCCAGCCTCTTTTTTATCCCCATGAAGTTGATGGGGCAGCTATTCCTGAAAGCCTTGCCTGGCATATGAAGGAGGACAAAGCAATGTACTCGGCGTGGATTTTCCTGGGGAATTTCATGCTGAACAACTTTTTCAACACCTCTGATGAATCAACTTGACTGGTAGATGAAGGGAATATTGTCTGCGTGGCCTTCAGGAAAGTTGTTTACATTTCTCTACTTGGCTGCAAACATACATACGGGAAGCAATAATGCAAAAGGGAGGGAACCAGTGTCTTTTAAGTGATGCTGAGTGAAAAGACAAGAGGCAGTGGGCACACACTGAAATACAGGAGATTGCCTATGAACATCACCAAATGATGTTTTACTGTGAGGGTGACTGAACCGCGGCACAGACTGCCCAGAAAGCTTCTGAAGCCTGGATCTTAGAAGACATTAAAAGTACACCCAGATAGAATCCCGGGCAAGAGGCTCTAGGTATCCTGCTTTAACAGGGGGGTTGGGCCTGGTGAGCCCCACTGAGCCCTACCACTCTCATTCATTCTGTGCAGTGAATTCTCTTCGAGATGCATTTCAAGCACTGGCATGACAAAGTTCTGTGCAGACAGAGATCCAAATGGACATGGGATCCATGTTCCTTAAGCAGTGTTCAAGAAGAATGTAAAACTCTGGGACAAGTGTCTCTTCCCTAACTGAATCCCTTTCATGGGAAAATTCCCAGCTATAGAAAGATCTTCTGATACGCATGCTTAGGACTGACACTGGCTGAGGAAATTTCCCCCTATGTGTATCTAAGACCAGTTAGGATCATCACCCAAGACTTGTCAACATAGTCACAGAATGTCTATTGTAAAGAAGTGACAACTTCCATCAGAATGGCAAATATTGGTCCACAAAATGGATTAATGAACGGGAATTAATGACTTGGGTTAAAAAGAAAAATAAAGAGTTGGTCTTTATTTAATAATTTCGTTGCAATATTGATATGGGAAGAAAAAGACCTCAATCCTGGACTTTCTCAACTCTAAGAAAGATTTTAAAAATTTCTTCTAGAAATCTATTATTATGACGAGACTATTCAAACAATTTTAGTCGGTAAAAAAGTCCCAGATTTGTCTAGTTTGTTTCCAAGGAAAAGAGCTGTGGTTTGTGTTTCCGGGCCTGGGGCTGGGAGTGGCCGGCTGGCTCCTGAAAATCCTCGATACGCAGGGTGGTTCCCAGATAAAAGGTGGCACCAGTGCCAAGTCGTGATGGTTTGATAATACAGAGTAGCTCCTACAATCTGCCAGCAAGAAGCTGGGTGGCTGAATTTTGTTTCCAGGGAATGGGGTGGTGGTTTCTGTTTGGGGGCCTGTGGCAGGCAGTGGCAGGCTGGCTCCTTAAAATCCACGATACGCAAGATGCTTCCAAAAGAAAGGTGGCACAAGTGCCGAGTCGGGCTGGTTTGATAGAGCCAAGTGTCTCCTGCAATCTGCCAGCCAGAAGCGGGGTGGGTGAGTTTTGTTTGCCAGGGAAAAAGGCCATGGTTTGTTTTCCGGGGCCTGTGGTCAAGAATGGCCGGATGGCTCCTTAAAAATCCACGCCGCGCCGGATGGTTCCCAGACCCAAGGGGGCACCAGTGCCGAGTCAGGCTGGTTTGATAAAGCCAAGTGGCTCCTGCAATCTGCCAGGCAGAAGATGGGCAGGTCAGTTTTACTTCCAGGGAAAAGGGCCGTAGTCTGTGTTTGGGGGCCTGTGGCTGGGAGTGGCCGGCTGGCACCTGAAAATCCACGATACGCAGGATGGTTCCCAGATGAAAGGTGGCACCAGTGCCGAGTCGGGCTGGTTTGATAGACCCAAGTGGCTCCTGCAATCGGCCAGCCAGAAGCGGGGCGGGTGAGTTTTGTTTGCCAGGGTAAAGGGCCGTGGTTTGTGCTGGGTGCCTGTGGATGGGAGTGGCTGGCTGGCTCCTGAAAATCCACGATACCCAAATTGCTTCCCAAAAGAAAGGTGGCACCAGTGCCGAGTCGGGCTGGTTTGATAGAGCCAAGTGTCTCCTGCAATCTGCCAGCCAGAAGCGGGGTAAGTGAGTTTTGTATGCCAGGGAAAAGGGCCATGGTTTGTTTTCCGGGGCCTGTGGCCAAGAATGGCCGGATGGCTCCTTAAAAATCCACGCCGCGCCGGATGGTTCCCAGACCCAAGGGGGCACCAGTGCCGAGTCAGGCTGGTTTGATAAAGCCAAGTGGCTCCTGCAATCTGCCAGCCAGAAGATGGGCAGGTCAGTTTTACTTCCAGGGAAAAGGGCCGTAGTCTGTGTTTGGGGGCCTGTGGCTGGGAGTGTCCGGCTGGCACCTGAAAATCCACGATACGCAGGATGGTTCCCAGATGAAAGGTGGCACCAGTACCGAGTCGGGCTGGTTTGATAGACCCAAGTGGCTGCTGCAATCGGCCAGCCAGAAGCGGGGCGGGTGAGTTTTGTTTGCCAGGGAAAAGGGCCGTGGTTTGTGCTGGGTGCCTGTGGATGGGAGTGGCTGGCTGGCTCCTGAAAATCCACGATACCCAAGATGCTTCCCAAAAGAAAGGTGGCACCAGTGCCGAGTCAGGCTGGCTTGATAGAGCCAAGTGGCTCCTGCAATCTGCCAGCCAGAAGATGGGCAGGTCAGTTTTACTTCCAGGGAAAAGGGCCGTGGTTAGTTTTCGGGGGCCTGTGGCTGGGAACGGCCGCCTGGCTTCTTAAAATCCACGCCCCGCAGGATGGTTCCCAGACCCAAGTTGGAACCACTGCCAAGTCGGGCTGGTTTGATAGAGTCATGTGGCTCCTGCAATCTGCCAGCCAGAAGATGGGCAGGTCAGTTTTACTTCCAGGGAAAAGGGCCGTAGTTTGTGTTTGGGGGCCTGTGGCTGGGAGTGGACGGCTGGCTCCTAAAAATCCACGATACGCAGGATGGTTCCCAGATGAAAGGTGGCACCAGTGCCGAGTCGGGCTGGATTGATAGAGGCAAGTGGCTCCTGCAATCTGCCAGCCAGATGACGGGCAGGTCAATTTTACTTTCAGGGAAAAGGGCCGTGGTTTGTGTTTGGGGGCCTGAGGCTGGGAGTGGCCAGCTGGTGGCTTAAAATCCACGACACGCAGGATGGCTCCTAGACCCAAGTTGGAACCACTGCCAAGTTGGGCTGGTTTGATAGAGCCAAGTGGCTCCTGCAATCTGCCAGCCAGAAGATGGGCAGGTCAGTTTTACTTCCAGGGAAAACGGCCGTAGTTTTTGTTTGGGGACCTGTGGCTGGCAGTGGCCGGCTGGCTCCTGAAAATCGACGTTACGCAGGATGGTTCCCAAATGAATAATGGCACCAGTGCCAAGTTGGGCTGGTTTGATAGTACCAAGTGGCTCCTGCAATCCGCCAGCCAGAAGATGGGCAGGTCTGTTTTACTTACAGGGAAAGGGCCATAGTTTTTGTTTGGGGGCCTGTGGCTGGGAGTGGCCGGCTGGCTCCTGAAAATCCACGATACGCAGGATGGTTCCCAGATGAAAGGTGGCACCAGTGCTGAGTCGGGCTGGTTTGATAGTACCAAGTGTCTCCTGCAATCTGCCAGACAGAAGCGGGGTGGGTGAGTTTTTTTTGCCAGGGTAAAGGGCCGTGGTTTGTTTTTGGGGGCCTGTGGCCTGTAATGTCCGGCTGGCTCCTTAAAATCCACACCGCGCAGGATGATTCCCTGACACAAGGGCGCAACATTGCCGAGTCGGGTTGGTTTGATAGAGCCAAGTGGCTCCTGCAATCTGCCAGCCAGAAGATGGGCAGGTCAGTTTTACTTCCAGGGAAAAGGGCCGTAGTTTGTGTTTGGGGGCCTGTGGCAGGGAGTGGCCGGCTGGCTCCTGAAAATCCACGATACGCAGGATGGCTCCCAAATGAAAAATTGCACCAGTGCCAAGTCGGACTGGTTTGATAGTACCAAGTGGCTCCTGCAATCTGCCAGCCAGAAGATGGGCAGGTCAGTATTACTTCCAGGGAAAAGTGCCATAGTTTCTGTTTGGGGGCCTGTGGCTGGCAGTAGCCGGCTGGCTCCTGAAAATCCACGATAAGCAGGATGGTTCCCAGATGAAAGGTGGCCCCAGTTCCGAGACGGGCTGGTTTGATAGAGCCATGTGGCTCCTGCAATCTGCCAGCCAGAAGCGGGGTGGGTGAGTTTTGTTTGCCAGGGAAAAAGGCCGTAGTTTTTTTTCCGGGCCTGTGGCCTTGAATGGCCGGCTGGTTCCTTAAAATCCAAGCCGCGCAGGAAGGTTCCCAGATAAAACGTGGCACCAGTGCCCAGTCGGGCTGTTTTCATAGAGCCAAGTGGCTCCTGCAATCGGCCAGCCAGAAGGCGGGCTGCTGAGATTTTCTTCCACGGATAAGGGCCGTGGTATTTGTTTGGGGCCCTGTTCCTGGGAGTGGCCGGCTGGCTCCTTAAAATCCACGACACGCATGATGGTTCCCAGATGAAAGCTGGCACAAGGGCCGAGTCGGGCTGGTTTGATAGAGCCAAGTGGCTCCTGCAATCTGCCAGCCAGAAGATGGGCAGGTCAGTTTTACGTCCAGGGAAAAGGGCCGGAAGTTTGTGTTTGGGGGCCTGAGGCTGGGAGTGGCCGGCTGGCTCCTGAAAATCCACGATACGCAGGGTGGTTCACAGACCCAAGTTGGAACCACTGCCACGTCGTGCTGGTTTGATAGAGCCATGTGGCTCCTGCAATCTGCCAGCCAGAAGATGGGCAGGTCAGTTTTACTTCCAGAGAAAAGGGCCATAAATTTGTTTGGGGGCCTGTGGCTGGGAGTGGCCATCTGGCTCCTGAAAATCCACGATACGCAAGATGGTTCCCAGATGAAAGGTGGCACCAGTGCCGAGTCGGGCTGGTTTGATAGAGCCAAGTGGCTCCTGCAATCTGCCAGCCAGAAGCGGGGTGGGTGAGTTTTGTTTGCAAGGGAAAACGGCCGTTGTATTTTTTCCGGAGCCTGTGGCCTGGAATGGCCGGCTGGTTCCTTAAAATCTACGCCCCGCAGGATGGTTCCCAGATGAATGGTGGCACCAGTGCCGAGTCGGGCTGTTTTGATAGAGCCAAGTGGCTCCTGCAATCTGCCAGCCAGAAGATGGGCAGGTCAGTTTTGTTTGCCGGGTAAAAGGGCCGTGGTTTGTGTTGGGGGCCTGTGGCTGGGAGTGGCGGGCTGGCTCCTAAAAATCCACGACACGCATGATGGTTCCCAGATGAAAGCTGGCACCAGGGCCGAGTCGGGCTGGTTTGATAGAGCCATGTGCCTCCTGCAATCTGCCAGCCAGAAGCGGGGTGGGTGAGTTTTGTTTGCAAGGGAAAACGGCCGTTGTATTTTTTCCGGGGCCTGTGGCCTGGAATGGCCGGCTGGTTCCTTAAAATCTACGCCCGGCTGGATGGTTCCCAGACCCAAGTTGGAACCACTGCCAAGTCGGGCTGGTTTGATAGAGTCATGTGGCTCCTGCAATCTGCCAGCCAGAAGATGGGCAGGTCAGTTTTACTTCCAGGAAAAAGGGCCATGGTTATTTTTCGGGGCCCTGTGGCTGGGAACGGCCGCCTGGCTTCTTAAAATCCACGCCCCGCAGGATGGTTCCCAGACCCAAGTTGGAACCACTGCCAAGTCGGGCTGGTTTGATAGAGTCATGTGGCTCCTGCAATCTGCCAGCCAGAAGATGGGCAGGTCAGTTTTACTTCCAGGAAAAATGGCCGTAGTTTGTGTTTGGGGGCCTGTGGCTGGGACTGGCCGGCTGGCTCCTAAAAATCCACGATACGCAGGATGGTTCCCAGATGAAATGTGGCACCAGTGCCGAGTCGAGCTGTTTTGATAGAGCCAAGTGGCTCCTGCAATCTGCCAGCCAGAAGATGGGCAGGTCAGTTTTACTTCCAGGGAAAAGTGCCGGTAGTTTGTGTTTGGGGGCCTGAGGGTGGGAGTGGCCGACTGGCGTCTTAAAATCCACGCTGCGCAGGATGGCTCCCAGACCAAAGTTGGAACCACTGCCAAGTCCGGCTGGTTTGATAGAGCCAAGTGGCTCCTGCAATCTGCCAGCCAGAAGATGGGCAGGTCAGTTTTACTTCCAGGGAAAAGGGCCGTAGTTTGTGTTTGAGGGCCTGTGGCTGGGAGTGGCCGGCTGGCTCCTGAAAATCGACGTTACGCAGGATGGCTCCCAAATGAAGAATTGCACCAGTGCCAAGTTGGGCTGGTTTGATAGTACCAAGTGGCTCCTGCAATCCGCCAGCCAGAAGATGGGCAAGTCTGTTTTACTTACAGGGAAAGGGCCATAGTTTTTGTTTGGGGGCCTGTGGCTGGCAGTGGCCGGCTGGCTCCTGAAAATCCACGACACGCAGGATGGTTCCCATATGAAAGTTGGCACCAGTGCCGAGTCGGGCTGGTTTGATAGTACCAAGTGTCTCCTGCAATCTGCCAGACAGAAGCGGGGTGGGTGAGTTTTTTTCGCCAGGGTAAGGGACCGTCGTTTGTTTTTGGGGGCCTGTGGCCTGTAATGTCCGGCTGGCTCCTTAAAAACCACGCAGCGCATGATGGTTCCCAGACCCAAGGTGGCACCAGTGCCGAGATAGGCTGGTTTGAAAGAGCCAAGTGACTCCTGCAATCTGCCAGCCAGAAGCGGGGTGGGTGAGTTTTGTTTGCCAGGGAAAAGGGCCGTGGTTTGTTTTCGGGGCCTGTGGCTGGGAGTGGCCGGCTGGCTCCTGAAAATCCACGATACGCAGGATGGTTCCCAGACCCAAGTGGGCACCAGTGCCAAATCGTGCTGGTGTGATAAAGCCAAGTGGCTCCTCCATTCTGCCAGCCAGAAGATGGACAGGTCAGTTTTATTCTAGGGAAAAGGACCATAGTTTTTTTTGGGGTCTGTGGCCTGGACTGGCCGGCTGGCTCCTGAAAATCCACGATACGCTAGATGGTTGCCAGATAAAAGCTGGCACCAGTGCCGAGTCGGGCTGGTTTGATAGAGCCAAGTGTCTCCTGCAATCTGCCAGCCAGAAGCGGGGTGTGTGAGTTTTTTTTGCCTGGGAAAAAGGCCGTAGTTTGTGTTTGGGGGCCTGTGGCTGGGAGTGCCCGGCTGGCTCCTGAAAATCCACGATACGCAGGATGGCTTCCAGACCCAAGGGGCCCCAGTGCCAAATCGGGCTGGTTTGATACAGCCAAGTGGCTCCTGCAATCTGCCAGCCAGAAGATGGGCAGGTCTGTTTTCCTTCCAGGGAAAAGGGCCGTAGTTTGTGTTTGGGGGCCTGTGGCGGGGAATGGCCGGCTGGCTCCTTAAAATCCACGCCGCACATTATTGTTCCCAGACCCAAGGTGGCACCAGTGCCGAGTTGGGCTGGTTTGATAGAGCCAAGTGTCTCCTGCAATCTGCCAGCCAGAAGCGGGGTGGGTGAGTTTTGTTTGCCAAGGAAAAGGGCCGTGGTTTGTTTTCGGGGCCTGTGGCTGGGAGTGGCCGGCTGGCTCCTGAAAATCCACGCCGCGCAGGATGGTTCCCAGACCCAAGGGGGCACCAGTGGCGAGTCGGGCTGGTTTGATAGAGCCATGTGGCTCCTGCAGTCTGCCAGCCAGAAGATGGGCAGGTCAGTTTTACTTCCAGGGAAAAGGGCCGTAGTGTGTGTTTTGGGGGCCTGTGGCTTGGAGTGGCCAGCTGGCTCCTTAAAATCCACGCCGCGCATGATGGTTACCAGACCCATGGTGGCACCAGTGCCGAGTTTGGCTGATTTGATAATGCCATGTGGCTCCTGCAATCTGCCAGCCAGAAGCGGGGTGTGTGAGTTTTGTTTGCCAGGGAAAAGGGCCGTAGTTTGTGTTTGGGGGCTTGTGGCTGGGAGTGGCCGGCTGGCTCCTGAAAATCCACGATACGCAGGATGAATCCCAGACCAAAGGGGCACCAGTGCCGAGTCGGGATGGTTTGATAGAGCCAAGTGGCTCCTGCAATCTGCCAGCCAGAAGATGGACAGGTCAGTTTTCCTTCCAGGGAAACAGGCCTTGGTATGTGTTTGGGGGCCTGTGGCCTGGAATGGCTGGCTGGCACCTTAAAATACACGATACGCAGGATGGTTCCCAGATGAAAGGTGGCACCAGTGCCGAGATGGGCTGGTGTGATAGAGCCATGTGGCTCCTGCAATCTCTCAGCCAGAGAGAAGATGGGCAGGTCAGTTTTACTTCGAGTGAAAAGGGCCGTAGTTTGTGTTTGGGGGCCTGTGGCTGGGAGTGGCCGGCTGGCTCCTGAAAATCTCCAATACACAGGATGGTTCCCAGATGAAAGGTGGCACCAGTGTCAAGCCGGGCTGGTTTGATAGTACCGAGTGGCTCCTGCAATCTGCCAGCCAGAAGGCGGGCCGCTGAGGTTTTCTTCCAGGGAAAATGGCCGTGGTATGTGTTTGGGGACCTGTGGCTGAGAGTGGCTGGCTGGCTCCTGAAAATCCACGACACGCAGGATGGTTCCCAGATGAAAGGTGGCACCAGTGCCGAGTCGGGCTGGTTTGATAGAGCCAAGTGGCTCCTGCAATCTGCCAGCCAGAAGATGGGCAGGTCAGTTTTACTTCCAGGGAAAAGAGCCGTAGTTTGTGTTTGGGGGCCTGTGGCTGGGAGTGGCCGGCTGGCTCCTGAAAACCCATGCCGCGCTGGATGGTTCCCAAATGAAAAAAATGGCACCAGTGCCAAGTCGGGCTGGTTTGATAGTACCGCGTGGGTCCTGCAATCTGCCAGCCAGAAGATGGGCAGGTCTGTTTTACTTCCAGGGAAAGGGGCCGCAGTTTTTGTTTGGGGCCCTGTGGCTGGGAATGGCCGGCTGGCTCCTTAAAATCCACGCCGCTCATGACGGTTCCCAGACCCAAGGTGGCACCAGTGCCGAGTTGGGCTGGTGTGATAGAGCCATGTGGCTCCTGCAATCTGTCAGCCAGAAGCGGGGTCGCTGAGTTTTGTTTGCCAGAGAAAAAGACCGTGATTTTTTTTCCGGGGCCTGTGGCCTTGAATGGCCGGTTAGTTCCTTAAAATCCACGCCGCGCAGGATGGTTCCAAGATGAAAGGTGGCACCAGTGCCGAGTCGGGCTGTTTTGATAGAGCCAAGTGGCTCCTGCAATCTGCCAGCCAGAAGATGGGCAGGTCTATTTTACATCCAGGGATTAGGGCCGTAGTTTGTTTTTGGGGACCTGTGGCTGGGAGTGGCCGGCTGGCTCCTGAAAATCCACGATACGCAGGGTGGTTCCCAGACCCAAGAGGGCACCAGTGCCAAATCGGGCTGGTTTGATAGAGCCAAGTGGCTCCTGCAATCTGCCAGCCAGAAGATGGGCAGGTCAGTTTTACTTCCAGGAAAAAGGGCCGTAGTTTGTGTTTGGGGGCCTGTGGCTGGGAGTGGCATCTGGCACCTGAAAA
Organism: Zonotrichia albicollis; assembly: GCF_047830755.1. Taxonomy (NCBI): domain Eukaryota; kingdom Metazoa; phylum Chordata; class Aves; order Passeriformes; family Passerellidae; genus Zonotrichia; species Zonotrichia albicollis. The sequence goes on from NC_133851.1 coordinate 5,480,088, forward strand.
TCCACGGCACGCCGGATGGTTCCCAGATGAAAGGTGGCACCACTGCCGGGTCGGGCGGGTTTGATAGAGCCAAGTGGCTCCTGCAGTCTGACAGCCAGAAGATGGGCAGGTCTGTTTTACTTCCAGGGAAAAGGGCCGTAGTTTTTTGTTTGGGGGCCTGTGGCTGAGAATGGCCGGCTGGCTCCTTAAAATCCACGCCGCGCATGATGGTTCCCAGACCCAAGGTGGCACCAGTGCCGAGTTGGGCTGGTTTGATAGAGCCATGTGGCTTCTGCAATCTGCCAGCCAGAAGCGGGGTGTGTGAGTTTTGTTTGCAGGGAAAAGGGCCGCAGTTTGTGTTTGGGGGCCTGTGGCTTGGAGTGGCTGGGTGGCTCCTGGAAATCCAGGATACGCAGGATGATTCCCAGACCAAAGGGGCACCAGAGCCGAGTCGGGCTGGTTTGATAGAGGCAAGTGGCTCCTGCAATCTGCCAGCCAGAAGATGGGCAGGTCAGTTTTACTTCCAGGGAAAAGGGCCATAGTTTTTGTTTGGGGGCCTGTGGCTGGGAGTGGCCGGCTGGCTCCTGAAAATCCACGATACGCAGGATGGTTCCCAGATGAAAGGTGGCACCAGTGCCAAGCCGGCTGGTTTGATAGGGCCAAGTGTCTCCTGCAAGCTGCCAGCCAGGAGCGGGGTGCGTGCGTTTTGTTTGCCAGGAAAATGGCCGTGGTTTCTTTTCAGGGCCTGTGGCAGGGAGTGGCCGGCTGGCTCCTGAAAATCCACGCCGCGCAGAATGGTTCCCAGACCCAAGGTGGCACCAGTGCCGAGTCGGGCTGGTTTGATAGAGCCAAGTGGCTCCTGCAATCTGCCAGCCAGAAGATGGGCAGGTCAGATTTACTTCGAGGGAAAAGGGCCGTAGTTTGTGTTTGGGGGCCTGTGGCTGGGAGTGGCCGGCTGGCTCCTGAAAATCCCCAATACACAGGATGGTTCCCAGATGAAAGGTGGCACCAGTGCCAAGTCGGGCTGGTTTGATACTACCGAGTGGCTCCTGCAATCTGCCAGCCAGAAGGCGGACCGCTGAGATTTTCTTCCAGGGAAAATGGCCGTGGTATGTGTTTGTGGCCCTGTGGCTGAGTGTGGCTGGCTGGCTCCTGAAAATCCACGACAGGCAGGATGGTTCCCAGATGAAAGGTGGCACCAGTGCCGAGTCGGGCCGGTTGGATAGAGCCAAGTGGCTCCTGCAATCTGCCAGCCAGAAGATGGGCAGGTCAGTTTTACTTCGAGGGAAAAGGGCCGTAGTTTGTGTTTGGGGGCCTGTGGCTGGGAGTGGACGGCTGGCTCCTGAAAATCCCCAATACACAGGATGGTTCCCAGATGAAAGGTGGCACCAGTGCTGAGTCGGGCTGGTTTGATGGAGCCAAGTGGCTCCTGCAATCTGCCAGCCATAAGCGGGGTGGGTGAGTTTTGCTTGCCAGGGAAAAGGGCCGTGGTTTTTTTTCGGGGGCCTGTGGCTGGGAATGGCCGGCTGGCTCCTGAAAATCCACGCCGCGCACTATGGTTCCCAGACCCAAGGTGGCACCAGTGCCGAGTCGGGCTGGTTTGATAGAGCCAAATGTCTCCTGCAATCTGCCAGCCAGAAGATGGGCAGGTCAGTTTTACTTCCAGGGAAAAGGGCCGTAGTTTGTGTTTGGGGGCCTGTGGCTGGGAGTTGCCGGCTGACTCCTGAAAACCCATGACGAGCTGGATGGTTCCGAAATGAAAAAAATGGCACCAGTGCCAAGTCGGGCTGCTTTGATAGTACCGCGTGGCTCCTGCAATCTGACAGCCAGAAGACGGGCATGTCTGTTTTACTTCCAGGGAAAAGGGCCGTAGTTTGTGTTTGGGGCCCTGTGCCTGGGAATGGCCGGCTGGCTCCTTAAAATCCACGCCGCGCATGATGGTTCCCAGACCCAAGGTGGCACCAGTGCCGAGTTGGGCTGCTGTGATAGAGCCACGTGGCTCCTGCAATCTGTCTGCCAGAAGCGGGGCCGCTGAGTTTTGTTTGCCAGGGAAAAAGGCCATGGTTTTTTATACGGGGCCTGTAGCCTTGAATGGCCGGCTGGTTCCTTAAAATCCACGCGGCGCAGGATGGTTACCAGACCCAAGGTGGCACCAGTGCCGAGTCGGGCTGTTTTGATAGAGCCAAGTGGCTCCTGCAATCTGCCAGCCAGATGATGGGCAGGTCAGTTTTACTTCCAGGGAAAAGGGTCGTAGTTTGTATTTGGGGACCTGTGGCTGGGTGTGGCCGGCTGGCTCCTGAAAATCCACGATACGCGGGATGGTTCCCAGATGAAAGGTGGCACCAGTGCCGAGTCGGGCTGGTTTGATAGTACCGAGTGGCTCCTGCAATCTGCCAGCCATTAGGCGGGCAGGTCAGTTTTCCTTCCAGGGAAAAGGGCCGTAGTTTTTGTTTGGGGGCCTGTGGCTGAGGGTGGCCGGCTGGCTCCTTAAAATCCACTCCGCGCATGATGGTTCCCAGACCCAAGGTGGCACCAGTACCGAGTTGGGATGGTGTGATAGAGCCAAGTGGCTCCTGCAATCTCTCAGCCAGAAGCGGGGTGGGTGAGATTTGTTTGGCAGGGAAAAGGCCCACAGTTTGTGTTTGGGGGCCTCTGGCTGGGAGTGGCCTGCTGGCTCCTGAAAATCCACGATACGCAGGATGATTCCCAGACCAAAGGGGCACCAGTGCCGAGTCGGGCTGGTTTGATAGAGCCAAGTGGCTCCTGCAATCTGCCAGCCAGAAGATGGGCAGGTCAGTTTTCCTTCCAGGGAAAAGGGAGGTAGATTTTTTTGGGGTCCTGTGGCTGGGAGTGGCCTACTGGCTCCTGAAAATCCACGATACGCAGGATGGTTTCCAGACCCAAGACGCCCCAGTGCCAAATCGGGCTGGTTTGATAGAGCCAAGTGGCTCCTGCAATCTGCCAGCCATAAGCGGGGTGGGTGAGTTTTGCTTGCCAGGGAAAAGGGCCGTGGTTTGTTTTCGGGGACCTGTGGCTGGGAATGGCCGACTGGCTCCTTAAAATCCACGCCGCGCAGGATGGTTCCCAGACCCAAGGTGGCACCAGTGCCGAGTCGGGCTGGTTTGATAGAGCCAAGTGGCTCCTGCAATCTGCCAGCCAGAAGATGGGCAGGTCAGTTTTACTTCCAGGGAAAAGGGCCGTAGGTTGTGTTTGGGGGCCTGTGGCTGGGAGTGGCCGGCTGGCACCTGAAAATCCACGACACGCAGGATGGTTCCCAGATGAAATTTGGCACCAGTGCCGAGTCGGGCTGGTTTGATAGAGCTAAGTGGCTCCTGCAATCTGCCAGCCAGAAGATGGGCAGGTCTGTTTTACTTCCAGGGAAAGGGGCCGCAGTTTTTGTTTGGGGCCCTGTGGCTGGGAATGGCCGGCTGGCTCCTTAAAATCCACGCCGCGCATGACGGTTCCCAGACCCAAGGTGGCACCAGTGCCGAGTTGGGCTGGTGTGATAGAGCCATGTGGCTCCTGCAATCTGTCAGCCAGAAGCGGGGTCGCTGAGTTTTGTTTGCCAGAGAAAAAGACCGTGATTTTTTTTCCGGGGCCTGTGGCCTTGAATGGCCGGCTAGTTCCTTAAAATCCACGCCGCACAGGATGGTTCCCAGATGAAAGGTGGCACCAGTGCCGAGTCGGGCTGTTTTGATAGAGCCAAGTGGCTCCTGCAATCTGCCAGCCAGAAGATGGGCAGGTCTATTTTACTTCCAGGGATTAGGGCCGTAGTTTGTTTTTGGGGACCTGTGGCTGGGAGTGGCCGGCTGGCTCCTGAAAATCCACGATACGCAGGGTGGTTCCCAGACCCAAGAGGGCACCAGTGCCAAATCGGGCTGGATTGATAGAGCCAAGTGGCTCCTGCAATCTGCCAGCCAGAAGATGGGCAGGTCAGTTTTACTTCCAGGAAAAAGGGCCGTAGTTTGTGTTTGGGGGCCTGTGGCTGGGAGAGGCCATCTGGCACCTGAAAATCCACGATACGCCGGATGGTTCCCAGATAAAAGGTGGCACCACTGCCGGGTCGGGCGGGTTTGATAGAGCCAAGTGGCTGCTGCAGTCTGACAGCCAGAAGATGGGCAGGTCTGTTTTACTTCCAGGGAAAAGGGCCGTAGTTTTTTGTTTGGGGGCCTGTGGCTGAGAATGGCCGGCTGGCTCCTTAAAATCCACGCCGCGCATGATGGTTCCCAGACCCAAGGTGGCACCAGTGCCGAGTTGGGCTGGTTTGATAGAGCCATGTGGCTTCTGCAATCTGCCAGCCAGAAGCGGGGTGTGTGAGTTTTGTTTGCAGGGAAAAGGGCCGCAGTTTGTGTTTGGGGGCCTGTGGCTTGGAGTGGCTGGGTGGCTCCTGGAAATCCAGGATACGCAGGATGATTCCCAGACCAAAGGGGCACCAGAGCCGAGTCGGGCTGGTTTGATAGAGGCAAGTGGCTCCTGCAATCTGCCAGCCAGAAGATGGGCAGGTCAGTTTTACTTCCAGGGAAAAGGGCCATAGTTTTTGTTTGGGGGCCTGTGGCTGGGAGTGGCCGGCTGGCTCCTGAAAATCCACGATACGCAGGATGGTTCCCAGATGAAAGGTGGCACCAGTGCTGAGTCGGGCTGGTTTGATAGTACCAAGTGTCTCCTTCAATCTGCCAGCCAGATGATGGGCAGGTCAGTTTTACTTCCAGGGAAAAGGGTCGTAGTTTGTATTTGGGGGCCTCTGGCAGGGAGTGGCCGGCTGGCTCCTGAAAATCCACGCCGCGCAGAATGGTTCCCAGACCCAAGGGGGCACCAGTGCCGAGTCGGGCTGGTTTGATAGAGCCAAGTGGCTCCTGCAATCTGCCAGCCAGAAGATGGGCAGGTCAGTTTTACTTCAGGGAAATGGGCCATAATTTGTGTTTGGGGGCCTGTGGCTGGGTGTGGCCGGCTGGCTCCTGAAAATCCCTGATACGCAGGATGGTTCCCAAATGAAAAAAATGGCACCAGTGCCAAGTCGGGCTGTTTTGATAGTATCGCGTGGCTCCTGCAATCTGACAGCCAGAAGATGGGCATGTCTGTTTTACTTCCAGGGAAAAGGGCCGCAGTTTGTGTTTGGGGCCCTGTGGCTGGGAATGGCCGGCTGGCTCCTTAAAATCCACGCCGCGCATGATGGTTCCCAGACCCAAGGTGGCACCAGTGCCGAGTTGGGCTGGTGTGATAGAGCCATGTGGCTCCTTCAATCTGTCAGCCAGCAGCGGGGTCGCTGAGTTTTGTTTGCCAGGGAAAAAGGCCGTGGTTTTTTTTCCGTGGCCTGGGGCCTTGAATAGTCGGCTGGTTCCTTAAAATCCACGCCGCGCATGATGGTTCCCAGATGAAAGGTGGCACCAGTGCCGAGTCGGGCTGTTTTGATAGAGCCAAGTGGCTCCTGCAATCTGCCAGCCAGATGATGGGCAGGTCTATTTTACTTCCAGCGAAAAGGGCTGTAGTTTGTTTTTGGGGACCTGTGGCTGGCTGTGGCCGGCTGGCTCCTGAAAATCCACGATACGCAGGATGGTTCCCAGATGAAAGGTGGCACCAGTGCCAAGTCGGGCTGGTTTGATAGTACCGAGTGACTCCTGCAATCGGCCAGCCAGAAGGCGGGCCGCTAAGGTTTTCTTCCAGGGAAAATGGCCGTGGTATGTGTTAGGGTCCCTGTGGCTGAGAGTGGCTGGCTGGCTACTGAAAATCCACGACACGCAGGATGGTTCCCAGATGAAAGGTGGCACCAGTGCCGAGTCGGGCTGGTTTGATAGAGCTAAGTGGCTCCTGGAATCTGCCAGCCAGAAGATGGACAGGTCAGTTTTACTTTTGGTGAAGAGGGCCGGTAGTTTGTGTTTCGGGGCCTGAGGCTGGGAGTGGCCAGCTGGCTCCTGAAAATCCACGATACTCAGGATGATTGCCAGACCAAAGTTGGCACCACTGACAAGTCGGGCTGGTTTGATAGAGCCAAGTGGCTCCTGCAATCTGCCAGCCAGAAGATGGGAAGGTCAGTTTTCCTTCCAGGGAAGAGGGCCGTAGTTTGTGTTTGGGGGCCTGTGGCTGGGAGTGGCCGGCTGGCTCCTGAAAATTCACGATATGCAGGATGGTTCCCAGATGAATGGTGGCACCAGTGCTTCGTCGGCTGGTTTGATAGTACCAAGTGGCTCCCGCAATCTGCCAGCCAGAAGATGGGCAGGTCTGTCTTACTTCCAGGGAAAAGGGACGTAGTTTGTGTTTGGGGGCCTGTGGCTGGGAGTGGCCGGCTGGCTTCTGAAAATCCACGATACGCAGGATGGTTCCCAGATGAAAGGTGGCACCAGTGCCGAGTCGGGCTGGTTTGATAGAGCCAAGTGGCTCCTGCAATATGACAGCCAGAAGATGGGCAGGTCAGTTTTACTTCCAGGGAAAATGTCCGTACTTTTTTGTTTGGGGGCCTGTGGCTGAGAATGGCCGGCTGGCTCCTTGAAAACCACGCCGCGCATGATGGTTCCCAGACCCAAGGTGGCACCAGTGCCAAGTCGGGCTGGCTTGATAGAGCCAAGTGGCTCCTGCAATCTGCCAGCCAGAAGATGGGCAGGTCAGTTTTACTTCCAGGGAAAAGGGCCGTAGTTTGTGTTTGGGGGCCTGTGGCCTGGAATGGCCGGATGGCTCCTGAAAATGCACGATATGCGGGATGGTTCCCAGATGAAAGGTAGCACCAGTGCCAAGTCGGGCTGGTTTGATAGAGCCAAGTGGCTCCTGCAGTCTGCCAGCCAGAAGCGGGGCGGGACAGTTTTACTTCCAGGGAAAAGGGCCGTAGTTTGTGTTTGGGGGCCTGTGGCTGGCAGTGGCCGGCTGGCTCATGAAAATCCACGATACGCAGGATGGTTCCCAGATGAAACGTGGCACCAGTGCCGAGTCGGGCTGGTTTGATAGAGCCAAGTGTCTCCTGCAATCTGCCAGCCAGGAGCGGGGTGGGTGAGTTTTGTTTGCCAGGGAAAAGGGCCGTGGTTTTTTTTCGGGAGCCTGTGGCTGGGAATGGCCTGCTGGCTCCTGAAAATCTACGATACGCAGGATGGTTCCCAGATGAAAGGTGGCACCAGTGCCGAGTCGGGCTTGTTTGATAGAGCCAAGTGGCTCCTGCAATCTGCCAGCCAGAAGCGGGGTTTGTGAGTTTTGTTTGCCAGGGAAAAGGCCCACAGTTTGTGTTTGGGGGCCTGTGGCTGAGAATGGCCGGCTGGCTCCTTAAAATCCACGCCGCGCATGATAGTTCCCAGACCCAAGGTGGCACCAGTGCCGAGTTGGGCTGGTTTGATAGAGCCATGTGGCTCCTGCAATCTGCCAGCCAGAAGCGGGGTGTGTGAGTTTTTTTTGCCAGGGAAAAGGCTCATAGATTGTGTGTGGGGGCCTGTGGCTGGGAATGGCCGGCTGGCTTCTGAAAATCCACGATACGCAGGATGGTTCGCAGATGAAAGGTGGCACCAGTGCCGAATCGGGCTAGTTTGATAGAGCCAACTGGCTCCGGCAATCTGCCAGCCAGAAGATGGGCAGGTCAGTTTTACCTCCAGGGAAAAAGGCCGTAGTGTGAGTTTTGGGGCCTGTGGCTGGCAGTGGCCGGCTGGCTTCTGAAAATCCACGATACGCAGGATGGTTCCCAGATGAATGGTGGCACCAGTGCCAAGTCGGGCTGGTTTGATAGAGCCAAGTGCCTCCTGCAATATGATAGCCAGAAGATGGGCAGGTCAGTTTTACTTCCAGGGAAAAAGGCCGTAGTTTGTGTTTGGGGGCCTGTGGCTGGGAATGGCCGGCTGGCATCTGAAAATCCACGATACGCAGGATGGTTCCCTGATGAAAGGTAGCACCAGTGCCAAGTCGGGCTGGTTTGATGGAGCCAAGTGGCTCCTGCAATCTGCCAGCCAGAAGCGGGGTTTGTGAGTTTTGTTTGCCAGGGAAAAGGCCACAGTTTTTGTTTGGGGGCCTGGGGCTGGGAGTGGCCAGCTGGCTCCTGAAATTCCACGATACGCAGGAGGATTCCCAGACCAAATAGGCACCAGTGCCGAGTCGGGCTGGTTTGATTGAGCCAAGTGGCTCCTGCAATCTGCCAGCCAGAAGCGGGGCGGGTGAGTTTTGTTTGCCAGGGTAGAGGGCCGTGGTGTGTGTTGGGGGCCTGTGGCTGGGAGTGGCCGGCTGGCTCCTGAAAATCCACGATACGCAGGATGGTTCCCAGACGCAAGTGGGCACCAGTGCCAAGACTTGCTGGTTTGACAAAGCCATGTGGCTCCTGCAATCTGCCAGCCAGAAGACGGGCAGGTCAGTTTTCCTTCAAGGGAAAAGGGCCATAATTTGTGTTTGGGGGCCTGTGGCTGGGTGTGGCCGGCTGGCTCCTGAAAATCCCCGATACGCAGGATGGTTCCCAAATGAATAATGGCACCAGTGCCAAGTCGGGCTGGTGTGATAATACCAAGTGGCTTCTGCAATCTGCCAGCCAGAAGATGGGCAGGTCTGTTTTACTTCCAGGGAAAACGGCCGTAGTTTTTGTTTGGGGGCCTGTGGCTGGGAGTGGCCGGCTGGCTTCTGAAAATCCACGATACGCAGGATGATTCCGCGATGAAAGGTGGCACCAGTGCCGAGTTGGGCTGGTGTGATAGAGCCATGTGGCTCCTGCAATCTGACAGCCAGAAGATGGGGAGGTCAGTTTTCCTTCCAGGGAAAAGGGCCGTAGATTGTGTTTGGGGGCCTGTGGCCTGGAATGGCCGGCTGGCTCCTGAAAATCCACGATAAGCGGGATGGTTCCCAGAAGAAAGGTAGCACCAGTGCCAAGTCGGGCTGGTTTGATGGAGCCAAGTGGCTCCTGCAATCTGCCAGCCAGAAGCGGGGCGGGTCAGTTTTACTTCCAGGGAAAAGGGCCGTAATTTTTGTTCGGGGGCCAGTGGCAGGCAGTGGCCGGCTGGCTCCTGAAAATCCACGATACGCAGGATGGTTCCCAGATGAAAGGTAGCACCAGTGCCGAGTCGGGCTGGTTTGATAGAGCCAAGTGGCTCCTGCAATCTGCCAGCCCGAAGCTGGGTTTGTGAGTTTTGTTTGCCAGGGAAAAGGCCCACAGATTGTGTTTGGGTGCCTGTGGCTGGGAGTGTCCAGCTGGCTCCTGAAAATACACGATACGCAGGATGATTCCCAGACCAATGGGGCACCAGTGCCGAGTTGGGCTGGTTTGATAGAGCCAAGTGGCTCCTGCAATCTGCCAGCCAGAAGCGGGGCGGGTCAGTTTTGTTTGCCAGGGTAGAGGGCCGTGGTGTGTGTTGGGTGCCTGTGGCTGGGAGTGGCCGGCTGGCTCCTGAAAATCCACGATACGCAGGATGGTTCCCAGACCCAAGTGGGCACCAGTGCCAAGTCGGGCTGGTTTGATAGAGCCAAGTGGCTCCTGCAATCTGCCAGCCAGAACATGGGCAGATCAGTTTTACTTCCAGGGAAAAGGGACATAATTTGTGTTTGGGGGCCTGTGGCTGGGTGTGGCCGGGGGGCTCCTGAAAATCCCCGATACGCAGGATGGTTCCCAAATGAATAATGGCACCAATGCCAAGTCGGGCTGGTGTGATAATACCAAGTGGCTACTGCAATCTGACAGCCAGAAGATGGGCAGGTCTGTTTTACTTCCAGGGAAAAAGGCCGTAGTTTGTGTTTGGGGGCCTGTGGCTGGGAATGGCCTGCTGGCTCCTTGAAAACCACGCCGCGCATGATGGTTCCCAGACCCAAGTTGGCACCAGTGCCGAGTTGGGCTGGTTTGATAGAGCCAAGTGGCTCCTGCAATCTGCCAGCCAGAAGCGGGGTGTGTGGGTTTTCTTTGCCAGGGAAAAGGCCCATAGTTTGTGTTTGGGGGCCTGTGGCCTGGAATGGCCGGCTGGCTCCTGAAAATCCACGATTAGCGGGATGGTTCCCAGATGAAAGGTGGCACCAGTCCCGAATCGGGCTCGTTTGATAGGGCCAAGTGTCTCCTGCAATCTGCCAGCCAGAAGCGGGGTGGGTTAGTTTTGTTTGCCAGGGAAAAGGGCCGTGGTTTGTTTTCGGGGGCCAGTGGCTGGGAATGGCGGGCTGGCTCGTGAAAATCCACGATACGCAGGATGGTTCCCAGATGAAAGGTAGCACCAGTGCCGAGTCGGGCTGGTTTGATGGAGCCAAGTGGCTCCTGCAATCTGCCAGCCAGAAGATGGGCAGGTCAGTTTTACTTCCAGGGAAAAGGGCCGTAGTTTGTGTTCGCGGGCCTGTGGCTGGGAGTGGCAAGCTGGCACCTGAAAATCCCCGATACACAGGATGGTTCCCAGATGAAAGGTGGCACCAGTGCCGAGTCGGGCTGGTTTGATAGAGCCAAGTGGCTTCTGCAATCTGCCAGCCAGGAGCGGGGTGGGTGAGTTTTTTTTGCCAGGGAAAAGGCCCATAGTTTGTGTTTGGGGGCCTGTGGCTGGGAATGGCCGCCTGGCTTCTGAAAATCCACGATACGCAGGATGGTTACCAGATGAAAGGTGGAAACAGTGCCGAGTCGGGCTGGTTTGATAGAGGCAAGTGGCTCCTGCAATCTGCCAGCCAGAAGCGGGGCGGGTCTGTTTTGTTTGCCAGGGTAAGGAGCCGTGGTTTGTGTTGGGGGCCTGTGGCTGGGAGTGGCCCGCTGGCTCCTGAAAATCCACGATACGTAGGATGGTTCCCAGATGAAAGGTGGCACCAATGCCGAGTCGGGCTGGTTTGATAGAGCCAAGTGGCTCCTGCAATCTGCCAGCCAGAAGATGGGCAGGTCTGTTTTACTTCCAGGGAAAAGGGCCGTAGTTTGTGTTTGGGGGCCTGTGGCTGGGAGTGGCCGGCTGGCTTCAGAAAATCCACGATACGCAGGATGATTCCCCGATGAAAGGTGGCACCAGTGCCGAGTCGGGCTGGTTTGATAGAGCCATGTGGCTCCTGCAATCTGCCAGCCAGAAGACGGGCAGGTCAGTTTTCCTTCAAGGGAAAAGGGCCGTAGTTTTTTTTGGGGGCCTGTGGCCTGCAATGGCTGGCTGGCTCCTGACAATCCACGATGAGCGGGATGGTTCCCAGATGAAAGGCGGCACCAGTGCCAAGTCGGGCTGGATTGATAGAGCCAAGTGGCTCCTGCAATCTGCCAGACAGAAGCGGGGTTTGTGAGTTTTGTTTGCCAGGGAAAAGGCCCACAGTTTGTGTTTGGGGGCCTGTGGCTTGGAGTGGCCAGCTGGCTCCTGAAAATCCACGATACGCAGGATAATTCCCAGACCAAAGGGGCACCAGTGCCGAGTCGGCCTAGTTTGATAGAGCCAAGTGGCTCCTGCAATCTGCCAGCCAGAAGCGGGACGGGTCATTTTGGTTTTCCAGGGTAAAGGGCCGTGGTTTTTGTTGCGGGCCTGTGGCAGGGAATGGCCAGCTGGCTCCTGAAATCCACGATACGCAGGATGGTTCCCAGACCGAAGGGGGCACCAGTGCGAAGTCGGGCTGGTTTGATAGAGCCAAGTGGCTCCTGCAATCTGCCAGCCAGAAGATGGGCAGGTCAGTTTTACTTCCAGGGAAAAGGGAGATAATTTTTGTTTGGGGGCGTGTGGCTGGGTATGGCCGGGGGGCTCCTGAAAATCCACGATACGCAGGATGGTTCCCAAATGAATAATGGCACCAATGCCAAGTCGGGCTGGTGTGATAATACCAAGTGGCTACTGCAATCTGACAGCCAGAAGATGGGCAGGTCAGTTTTACTTCCAGGGAAAAGGGCCGTAGTTTGTGTTTGGGGGCCTGTGTCTGGGAGTGTCCGGCTGGCTTCTGAAAATCCACGATTAGCGGGATGGTTCCCAGATGAAATGTAGCACCAGTGCCAAGTCGGGCTGGTTTGAAAGAGCCAAGTGGCTCCTGCAATCTGCCAGCCAGAAACGGGGCGGGTCAGTTTTACTTCCAGGGAAAAGGGCCGTAAATTTTGTTCGGGGACCTGTGGCAGGCAGTGGCCGGCTGGCTCCTGAAAATCCTCGATACGCAGGATGGTTCCCAGATGAAAGGTGGCACAAGTGCCGAGTCGGGCTGGTTTGATAGAGCCAAGTGGCTCCTGCAATCTGCCAGCCAGAAGCGTGGTTTGTTAGTTGTCTTTGCCAGGGAAAAGGCCCATAATTTGTGTTTGGGGGCCTGTGGCTGGGTGCGGCCGGCTGGCTCCTGAAAATCCCCGATACGCAGGATGGTTCCCAAATGAATAATGGCGCCAGTGCCAAGTCGGGCTGGTGTGATAATACCAAGTGGCTACATCAATCTGACAGCCAGAAGATGGGCAGGTCTGTTTTACTTCCAGGGAAAAGGGCCGTAGTTTTTGTTTGAGGGCCTGTGGCTGGGAGTGGCCGGCTGGCTCTTGAAAATCCACGCCGCGCATGATGGTTCCCAGACCCAAGGTGGCACTGGTGCAGAGTCGGGCTGGTTTGATAGAGCCAAGTGGCTCCTGCAATCTGCCAGCCAGAATCGGGGTGGGTCAGTTTTGTTTGCCAGGGAAAAGGGATGTGGTTTCTGTTGGGGGCCTGTGGCTGGGAGTGGCCGGCTGGCTCCTTAAAATCCACGATACATAGGATGGTTTCCAGACCCAATGGGCCCCAGTGCCAAATCTGGCTGGTTTGATAGAGCCAAGTGGCTCCTGCAATCTGCCAGCCAGAAGATGGGCAGGTCTGTTTTACTTCCAGGGAAAAGGGCCGTAGTTTGTGTTTGGGGGCCTGTGTCGGGGAATAGCCGGCTGGCTCCTGAAAATCCACGCCGCGCATGATGGTTCCCAGACCCAAGGTGGCACTGGTGCCGAGTCAGGCTGGTTTGATAGAGCCAAGTGGCTCCTGCAATCTGCCAGCCAGAAGATGGGCAGGTCAGTTTTACTTCCAGGGAAAAGGGCCGTAGGTTGTGTTTGGGGGCCTGTGGCTGGGAGTGGCCGGCTGGCTCCTGAAAATCCACGATACGCAGGATGGTTCCCAGATGAAAGGTGGCACAAGTGCCAAGTCGGGCTGGTTTGATAGTACCGAGTGGCTCCTGCAATCTGCCATCCAGAAGGCGGGCCGCTAAGATTTTCTTCCAGGGAAAATGGCCGTGGTATGTGTTTGCGGCCCTGTGGCTGAGAGTGGGTGGCTGGCACATGAAAATCCACGACACGCAGGATGGTTCCCAGATGAAAGGTGGCACCAGTGCCGAGTCGGGCTGGTTTGATAGAGCTAAGTGGCTCCTGCAATCTGCCAGCCAGAAGATGGACAGGTCAGTTTTACTTCCGGGGAAGAGGGCCGGTAGTTTGTGTTTAGGGGCCTGTGGCTGGGAGTGGCCGGCTGGCTCCGGAAAATCCACGATACGCAGGGTGGTTCCCAGACCCAAGGGGGCACCAGTGCCAAATCGGGCTGGTTTGATAGAGCCAAGTGGGTCCTGCATTCTGCTAGAAGATGGACAGGTCAGTTTTACTTCCAGGGAAAAGGACCATACCTTTTTTTTGGGGGCCTGTGGCTGGGAATGGCCGGCTGGCTCCTGAAAATCCACGACACGCAGGATGGTTTCCAGACCCAAGGTGGCACCAGTGCCGAGTTGGGCTGGTTTGATAGAGCCATGTGGCTTCTGCAATCTGCCAGCCAGAAGCGGGGTGTGTGAGTTTTGTTTCCAGGGAAAAGGGCCCTAGTTTTTGTTTGGGGGCCTGTGAGTTGGAGTGGCTGGGGGGCTCCTGAAATTCCACGATACGCAGGATGATTCCCAGACCAAAGGGGCACCAGTGCCGAGTCGGGATGGTTTGATAGAGCCAAGTGGCTCCTGCAATCTGCCATCCAGAAGCGGGGTGGTTGAGTTTTGTTTGCCAGAGAAAAGGGCCGTGGTTTGTTTTCAGGGCCTGTGGCTGGGAGTGGCCGGCGGGCTCCTGAAAATCCACGATACGCAGGATGGTTCCCAAATGAAAAATGGCACCAGTGCCAAGTCAGTCTGGTTTGATAGTAGCAGGTGGCTCCTGCAATCTGCCAGCCAGAAGATGGGCAGGTCAGTTTTACTTCCAGGGAAAAGGGCCGTAGTTAGTGTTTGGGGGCCTGTGGCTGGGAGTGGCCGGCTGGCTCCTGAAAATCCACGATACGCAGGATGGTTCCCAGATGAAAGGTGGCACCAGTGCTGAGTTGGGCTGGTGTGATAGAGCCATGTGGCTCCTTCAATCTGTCAGCCAGCAGCGGGGTCGCTGAGTTTTGTTTGCCAGGGAAAAGAGACGTGATTTGTTTTCGGGGGCCTGTGGCTGGGAATGGCCGGCTGGCTCCTGAAAATCCACGCCGCGCAGGATGGTTCCCAGACCCAAGTTGGCACCAGTGCCGAGTCGGGCTGTTTTGATAGAGCCAAGTGGCTCCTGCAATCTGCCAGCCAGAAGATGGGCAGGTCAGTTTTACTTCCAGGGTAAAGGGTCGTAGTTTGTATTTGGGGGCCTGTGGCTGGGTGTGGCCGGCTGGCTCCTGAAAATCCACGATACGCGGGATGGTTCCCAGATGAAAGGTGGCACCAGTGCCGAGTCGGGCTGGTTTGATAGTACCGAGTGGCTCCTGCAATCTGCCAGCCATTAGGCGGGCAGGTCAGTTTTCCTTCCAGGGAAAAGGGCCGTAGTTTTTGTTTGGGGGCCTGTGGCTGAGGGTGGCCGGCTGGCTCCTTAAAATCCACTCCGCGCATGATGGTTCCCAGACCCAAGGTGGCACCAGTACCGAGTTGGGATGGTGTGATAGAGCCAAGTGGCTCCTGCAATCTCTCAGCCAGAAGCGGGGTGGGTGAGATTTGTTTGGCAGGGAAAAGGCCCACAGTTTGTGTTTGGGGGCCTCTGGCTGGGAGTGGCCTGCTGGCTCCTGAAAATCCACGATACGCAGGATGATTCCCAGACCAAAGGGGCACCAGTGCCGAGTCGGGCTGGTTTGATAGAGCCAAGTGGCTCCTGCAATCTGCCAGCCAGAAGATGGGCAGGTCAGTTTTCCTTCCAGGGAAAAGGGAGGTAGATTTTTTTGGGGTCCTGTGGCTGGGAGTGGCCTACTGGCTCCTGAAAATCCACGATACGCAGGATGGTTTCCAGACCCAAGACGCCCCAGTGCCAAATCGGGCTGGTTTGATAGAGCCAAGTGGCTCCTGCAATCTGCCAGCCATAAGCGGGGTGGGTGAGTTTTGCTTGCCAGGGAAAAGGGCCGTGGTTTGTTTTCGGGGACCTGTGGCTGGGAATGGCCGACTGGCTCCTTAAAATCCACGCCGCGCAGGATGGTTCCCAGACCCAAGGTGGCACCAGTGCCGAGTCGGGCTGGTTTGATAGAGCCAAGTGGCTCCTGCAATCTGCCAGCCAGAAGATGGGCAGGTCTGTTTTACTTCCAGGGAAAGGGGCCGCAGTTTTTGTTTGGGGCCCTGTGGCTGGGAATGGCCGGCTGGCTCCTTAAAATCCACGCCGCGCATGACGGTTCCCAGACCCAAGGTGGCACCAGTGCCGAGTTGGGCTGGTGTGATAGAGCCATGTGGCTCCTGCAATCTGTCAGCCAGAAGCGGGGTCGCTGAGTTTTGTTTGCCAGAGAAAAAGACCGTGATTTTTTTTCCGGGGCCTGTGGCCTTGAATGGCCGGCTAGTTCCTTAAAATCCACGCCGCACAGGATGGTTCCCAGATGAAAGGTGGCACCAGTGCCGAGTCGGGCTGTTTTGATAGAGCCAAGTGGCTCCTGCAATCTGCCAGCCAGAAGATGGGCAGGTCTATTTTACTTCCAGGGATTAGGGCCGTAGTTTGTTTTTGGGGACCTGTGGCTGGGAGTGGCCGGCTGGCTCCTGAAAATCCACGATACGCAGGGTGGTTCCCAGACCCAAGAGGGCACAAGTGCCAAATCGGGCTGGATTGATAGAGCCAAGTGGCTCCTGCAATCTGCCAGCCAGAAGATGGGCAGGTCAGTTTTACTTCCAGGAAAAAGGGCCGTAGTTTGTGTTTGGGGGCCTGTGGCTGGGAGAGGCCATCTGGCACCTGAAAATCCACGATACGCCGGATGGTTCCCAGATAAAAGGTGGCACCACTGCCGGGTCGGGCGGGTTTGATAGAGCCAAGTGGCTGCTGCAGTCTGACAGCCAGAAGATGGGCAGGTCTGTTTTACTTCCAGGGAAAAGGGCCGTAGATTTTTGTTTGGGGGCCTGTGGCTGAGAATGGCCGGCTGGCTCCTTAAAATCCACGCCGCGCATGATGGTTCCCAGACCCAAGGTGGCACCAGTGCCGAGTTGGGCTGGTTTGATAGAGCCATGTGGCTTCTGCAATCTGCCAGCCAGAAGCGGGGTGTGTGAGTTTTGTTTGCAGGGAAAAGGGCCGCAGTTTGTGTTTGGGGGCCTGTGGCTTGGAGTGGCTGGGTGGCTCCTGGAAATCCAGGATACGCAGGATGATTCCCAGACCAAAGGGGCACCAGAGCCGAGTCGGGCTGGTTTGATAGAGGCAAGTGGCTCCTGCAATCTGCCAGCCAGAAGATGGGCAGGTCAGTTTTACTTCCAGGGAAAAGGGCCATAGTTTTTGTTTGGGGGCCTGTGGCTGGGAGTGGCCGGCTGGCTCCTGAAAATCCACGATACGCAGGATGGTTCCCAGATGAAAGGTGGCACCAGTGCTGAGTTGGGCTGGTGTGATAGAGCCATGTGGCTCCTTCAATCTGTCAGCCAGCAGCGGGGTCGCTGAGTTTTGTTTGCCAGGGAAAAAGGCCGTGGTTTTTTTTCCGGGGCCTGGGGCCTTGAATAGTCGGCTCGTTCCTTAAAATCCACGCCGCGCATGATGGTTCCCAGATGAAAGGTGGCACCAGTGCCGAGTCGGGCTGTTTTGATAGAGCCAAGTGGCTCCTGCAATCTGCCAGCCAGATGATGGGCAGGTCTATTTTACTTCCAGCGAAAAGGGCTGTAGTTTGTTTTTGGGGACCTGTGGCTGGCTGTGGCCGGCTGGCTCCTGAAAATCCACGATACGCAGGATGGTTCCCAGATGAAAGGTGGCACCAGTGCCAAGTCGGGCTGGTTTGATAGTACCGAGTGACTCCTGCAATCGGCCAGCCAGAAGGCGGGCCGCTAAGGTTTTCTTCCAGGGAAAATGGCCGTGGTATGTGTTAGGGTCCCTGTGGCTGAGAGTGGCTGGCTGGCTACTGAAAATCCACGACACGCAGGATGGTTCCCAGATGAAAGGTGGCACCAGTGCCGAGTCGGGCTGGTTTGATAGAGCTAAGTGGCTCCTGCAATCTGCCAGCCAGAAGATGGACAGGTCAGTTTTACTTTTGGTGAAGAGGGCCGGTAGTTTGTGTTTCGGGGCCTGAGGCTGGGAGTGGCCAGCTGGCTCCTGAAAATCCACGATACTCAGGATGATTGCCAGACCAAAGTTGGCACCACTGACAAGTCGGGCTGGTTTGATAGAGCCAAGTGGCTCCTGCAATCTGCCAGCCAGAAGATGGGAAGGTCAGTTTTCCTTCCAGGGAAGAGGGCCGTAGTTTGTGTTTGGGGGCCTGTGGCTGGGAGTGGCCGGCTGGCTCCTGAAAATTCACGATATGCAGGATGGTTCCCAGATGAATGGTGGCACCAGTGCTTCGTCGGCTGGTTTGATAGTACCAAGTGGCTCCCGCAATCTGCCAGCCAGAAGATGGGCAGGTCTGTCTTACTTCCAGGGAAAAGGGACGTAGTTTGTGTTTGGGGGCCTGTGGCTGGGAGTGGCCGGCTGGCTTCTGAAAATCCACGATACGCAGGATGGTTCCCAGATGAAAGGTGGCACCAGTGCCGAGTCGGGCTGGTTTGATAGAGCCAAGTGGCTCCTGCAATATGACAGCCAGAAGATGGGCAGGTCAGTTTTACTTCCAGGGAAAATGTCCGTACTTTTTTGTTTGGGGGCCTGTGGCTGAGAATGGCCGGCTGGCTCCTTGAAAACCACGCCGCGCATGATGGTTCCCAGACCCAAGGTGGCACCAGTGCCAAGTCGGGCTGGCTTGATAGAGCCAAGTGGCTCCTGCAATCTGCCAGCCAGAAGATGGGCAGGTCAGTTTTACTTCCAGGGAAAAGGGCCGTAGTTTGTGTTTGGGGGCCTGTGGCCTGGAATGGCCGGATGGCTCCTGAAAATGCACGATATGCGGGATGGTTCCCAGATGAAAGGTAGCACCAGTGCCAAGTCGGGCTGGTTTGATAGAGCCAAGTGGCTCCTGCAGTCTGCCAGCCAGAAGCGGGGCGGGACAGTTTTACTTCCAGGGAAAAGGGCCGTAGTTTGTGTTTGGGGGCCTGTGGCTGGCAGTGGCCGGCTGGCTCATGAAAATCCACGATACGCAGGATGGTTCCCAGATGAAACGTGGCACCAGTGCCGAGTCGGGCTGGTTTGATAGAGCCAAGTGTCTCCTGCAATCTGCCAGCCAGGAGCGGGGTGGGTGAGTTTTGTTTGCCAGGGAAAAGGGCCGTGGTTTTTTTTCGGGAGCCTGTGGCTGGGAATGGCCTGCTGGCTCCTGAAAATCTACGATACGCAGGATGGTTCCCAGATGAAAGGTGGCACCAGTGCCGAGTCGGGCTTGTTTGATAGAGCCAAGTGGCTCCTGCAATCTGCCAGCCAGAAGCGGGGTTTGTGAGTTTTGTTTGCCAGGGAAAAGGCCCACAGTTTGTGTTTGGGGGCCTGTGGCTGAGAATGGCCGGCTGGCTCCTTAAAATCCACGCCGCGCATGATAGTTCCCAGACCCAAGGTGGCACCAGTGCCGAGTTGGGCTGGTTTGATAGAGCCATGTGGCTCCTGCAATCTGCCAGCCAGAAGCGGGGTGTGTGAGTTTTTTTGCCAGGGAAAAGGCTCATAGATTGTGTGTGGGGGCCTGTGGCTGGGAATGGCCGGCTGGCTTCTGAAAATCCACGATACGCAGGATGGTTCGCAGATGAAAGGTGGCACCAGTGCCGAATCGGGCTAGTTTGATAGAGCCAACTGGCTCCGGCAATCTGCCAGCCAGAAGATGGGCAGGTCAGTTTTACCTCCAGGGAAAAAGGCCGTAGTGTGAGTTTTGGGGCCTGTGGCTGGCAGTGGCCGGCTGGCTTCTGAAAATCCACGATACGCAGGATGGTTCCCAGATGAATGGTGGCACCAGTGCCAAGTCGGGCTGGTTTGATAGAGCCAAGTGGCTCCTGCAATATGATAGCCAGAAGATGGGCAGGTCAGTTTTACTTCCAGGGAAAAAGGCCGTAGTTTGTGTTTGGGGGCCTGTGGCTGGGAATGGCCGGCTGGCATCTGAAAATCCACGATACGCAGGATGGTTCCCTGATGAAAGGTAGCACCAGTGCCAAGTCGGGCTGGTTTGATGGAGCCAAGTGGCTCCTGCAATCTGCCAGCCAGAAGCGGGGTTTGTGAGTTTTGTTTGCCAGGGAAAAGGCCACAGTTTTTGTTTGGGGGCCTGGGGCTGGGAGTGGCCAGCTGGCTCCTGAAATTCCACGATACGCAGGAGGATTCCCAGACCAAATAGGCACCAGTGCCGAGTCGGGCTGGTTTGATTGAGCCAAGTGGCTCCTGCAATCTGCCAGCCAGAAGCGGGGCGGGTGAGTTTTGTTTGCCAGGGTAGAGGGCCGTGGTGTGTGTTGGGGGCCTGTGGCTGGGAGTGGCCGGCTGGCTCCTGAAAATCCACGATACGCAGGATGGTTCCCAGACGCAAGTGGGCACCAGTGCCAAGACTTGCTGGTTTGACAAAGCCATGTGGCTCCTGCAATCTGCCAGCCAGAAGACGGGCAGGTCAGTTTTCCTTCAAGGGAAAAGGGCCATAATTTGTGTTTGGGGGCCTGTGGCTGGGTGTGGCCGGCTGGCTCCTGAAAATCCCCGATACGCAGGATGGTTCCCAAATGAATAATGGCACCAGTGCCAAGTCGGGCTGGTGTGATAATACCAAGTGGCTTCTGCAATCTGCCAGCCAGAAGATGGGCAGGTCTGTTTTACTTCCAGGGAAAACGGCCGTAGTTTTTGTTTGGGGGCCTGTGGCTGGGAGTGGCCGGCTGGCTTCTGAAAATCCACGATACGCAGGATGATTCCGCGATGAAAGGTGGCACCAGTGCCGAGTTGGGCTGGTGTGATAGAGCCATGTGGCTCCTGCAATCTGACAGCCAGAAGATGGGGAGGTCAGTTTTCCTTCCAGGGAAAAGGGCCGTAGATTGTGTTTGGGGGCCTGTGGCCTGGAATGGCCGGCTGGCTCCTGAAAATCCACGATAAGCGGGATGGTTCCCAGAAGAAACGTAGCACCAGTGCCAAGTCGGGCTGGTTTGATGGAGCCAAGTGGCTCCTGCAATCTGCCAGCCAGAAGCGGGGCGGGTCAGTTTTACTTCCAGGGAAAAGGGCCGTAATTTTTGTTCGGGGGCCAGTGGCAGGCAGTGGCCGGCTGGCTCCTGAAAATCCACGATACGCAGGATGGTTCCCAGATGAAAGGTAGCACCAGTGCCGAGTCGGGCTGGTTTGATAGAGCCAAGTGGCTCCTGCAATCTGCCAGCCCGAAGCTGGGTTTGTGAGTTTTGTTTGCCAGGGAAAAGGCCCACAGATTGTGTTTGGGTGCCTGTGGCTGGGAGTGTCCAGCTGGCTCCTGACAATCCACGATGAGCTGGATGGTTCCCAGATGAAAGGTGGCACCAGTGCCAAGTCGGGCTGGTTTGATAGAGCCAAGTGGCTCCTGCAATCTGCCAGACAGAAGCGGGGTTTGTGAGTTTTGTTTGCCAGGGAAAAGGCCCACAGTTTGTGTTTGGGGGCCTGTGGCTTGGAGTGGCCAGCTGGCTCCTGAAAATCCACGATACGCAGGATAATTCCCAGACCAAAGGGGCACCAGTGCCGAGTCGGCCTAGTTTGATAGAGCCAAGTGGCTCCTGCAATCTGCCAGCCAGAAGCGGGACGGGTCATTTTGGTTTTCCAGGGTAAAGGGCCGTGGTTTTTGTTGCGGGCCTGTGGCAGGGAATGGCCAGCTGGCTCCTGAAATCCACGATACGCAGGATGGTTCCCAGACCGAAGGGGGCACCAGTGCGAAGTCGGGCTGGTTTGATAGAGCCAAGTGGCTCCTGCAATCTGCCAGCCAGAAGATGGGCAGGTCAGTTTTACTTCCAGGGAAAAGGGAGATAATTTTTGTTTGGGGGCGTGTGGCTGGGTATGGCCGGGGGGCTCCTGAAAATCCACGATACGCAGGATGGTTCCCAAATGAATAATGGCACCAATGCCAAGTCGGGCTGGTGTGATAATACCAAGTGGCTACTGCAATCTGACAGCCAGAAGATGGGCAGGTCAGTTTTACTTCCAGGGAAAAGGGCCGTAGTTTGTGTTTGGGGGCCTGTGTCTGGGAGTGTCCGGCTGGCTTCTGAAAATCCACGATTAGCGGGATGGTTCCCAGATGAAATGTAGCACCAGTGCCAAGTCGGGCTGGTTTGAAAGAGCCAAGTGGCTCCTGCAATCTGCCAGCCAGAAACGGGGCGGGTCAGTTTTACTTCCAGGGAAAAGGGCCGTAAATTTTGTTCGGGGACCTGTGGCAGGCAGTGGCCGGCTGGCTCCTGAAAATCCTCGATACGCAGGATGGTTCCCAGATGAAAGGTGGCACAAGTGCCGAGTCGGGCTGGTTTGATAGAGCCAAGTGGCTCCTGCAATCTGCCAGCCAGAAGCGTGGTTTGTTAGTTGTCTTTGCCAGGGAAAAGGCCCATAATTTGTGTTTGGGGGCCTGTGGCTGGGTGCGGCCGGCTGGCTCCTGAAAATCCCCGATACGCAGGATGGTTCCCAAATGAATAATGGCGCCAGTGCCAAGTCGGGCTGGTGTGATAATACCAAGTGGCTACATCAATCTGACAGCCAGAAGATGGGCAGGTCTGTTTTACTTCCAGGGAAAAGGGCCGTAGTTTTTGTTTGAGGGCCTGTGGCTGGGAGTGGCCGGCTGGCTCTTGAAAATCCACGCCGCGCATGATGGTTCCCAGACCCAAGGTGGCACTGGTGCAGAGTCGGGCTGGTTTGATAGAGCCAAGTGGCTCCTGCAATCTGCCAGCCAGAATCGGGGTGGGTCAGTTTTGTTTGCCAGGGAAAAGGGATGTGGTTTCTGTTGGGGGCCTGTGGCTGGGAGTGGCCGGCTGGCTCCTGAAAATCCACGATACATAGGATGGTTTCCAGACCCAATGGGCCCCAGTGCCAAATCTGGCTGGTTTGATAGAGCCAAGTGGCTCCTGCAATCTGCCAGCCAGAAGATGGGCAGGTCTGTTTTACTTCCAGGGAAAAGGGCCGTAGTTTGTGTTTGGGGGCCTGTGTCGGGGAATAGCCGGCTGGCTCCTGAAAATCCACGCCGCGCATGATGGTTCCCAGACCCAAGGTGGCACTGGTGCCGAGTCAGCCTGGTTTGATAGAGCCAAGTGGCTCCTGCAATCTGCCAGCCAGAAGATGGGCAGGTCAGTTTTACTTCCAGGGAAAAGGGCCGTAGGTTGTGTTTGGGGGCCTGTGGCTGGGAGTGGCCGGCTGGCTCCTGAAAATCCACGATACGCAGGATGGTTCCCAGATGAAAGGTGGCACAAGTGCCAAGTCGGGCTGGTTTGATAGTACCGAGTGGCTCCTGCAATCTGCCATCCAGAAGGCGGGCCGCTAAGATTTTCTTCCAGGGAAAATGGCCGTGGTATGTGTTTGCGGCCCTGTGGCTGAGAGTGGGTGGCTGGCACATGAAAATCCACGACACGCAGGATGGTTCCCAGATGAAAGGTGGCACCAGTGCCGAGTCGGGCTGGTTTGATAGAGCTAAGTGGCTCCTGCAATCTGCCAGCCAGAAGATGGACAGGTTAGTTTTACTTCCGGGGAAGAGGGCCGGTAGTTTGTGTTTAGGGGCCTGTGGCTGGGAGTGGCCGGCTGGCTCCGGAAAATCCACGATACGCAGGGTGGTTCCCAGACCCAAGGGGGCACCAGTGCCAAATCGGGCTGGTTTGATAGAGCCAAGTGGGTCCTGCATTCTGCTAGAAGATGGACAGGTCAGTTTTACTTCCAGGGAAAAGGACCATACCTTTTTTTTGGGGGCCTGTGGCTGGGAATGGCCGGCTGGCTCCTGAAAATCCACGACACGCAGGATGGTTTCCAGACCCAAGGTGGCACCAGTGCCGAGTTGGGCTGGTTTGATAGAGCCATGTGGCTTCTGCAATCTGCCAGCCAGAAGCGGGGTTTGTGAGTTTTGTTTCCAGGGAAAAGGGCCCTAGTTTTTGTTTGGGGGCCTGTGAGTTGGAGTGGCTGGGGGGCTCCTGAAATTCCACGATACGCAGGATGATTCCCAGACCAAAGGGGCACCAGTGCCGAGTCGGGATGGTTTGATAGAGCCAAGTGGCTCCTGCAATCTGCCATCCAGAAGCGGGGTGGTTGAGTTTTGTTTGCCAGAGAAAAGGGCCGTGGTTTGTTTTCAGGGCCTGTGGCTGGGAGTGGCCGGCGGGCTCCTGAAAATCCACGATACGCAGGATGGTTCCCAAATGAAAAATGGCACCAGTGCCAAGTCGGTCTGGTTTGATAGTAGCAGGTGGCTCCTGCAATCTGACAGCCAGAAGATGGGCAGGTCAGTTTTACTTCCAGGGAAAAGGGCCGTAGTTAGTGTTTGGGGGCCTGTGGCTGGCAGTGGCCGGCTGGCTCCTGAAAATCCCCAATACACAGGATGGTTCCCAGATGAAAGGTGGCACCAGTGCTGAGTCGGGCTGGTTTGATAGAGCCAACTGGCTCCTGCAATCTGCCATCCATAAGCGGGGTGGGTGAGTTTTGTTTGCCAGGGAAAAGAGACGTGATTTGTTTTCGGGGGCCTGTGGCTGGGAATGGCCGGCTGGCTCCTGAAAATCCACGCCGCGCAGGATGGTTCCCAGACCCAAGTTGGCACCAGTGCCGAGTCGGGCTGGTTTGATAGAGCCAAGTGGCTCCTGCAATCTGCCAGCCAGAAGTTGGGCAGGTCAGTTTTACTTCCAGGGAAATGGGCCGCAGTTTTTTTTGGGGGCCTGTGGCTGGGAGTGGCCGGCTGGCTCCTGAAAATCCATGCCGCGCTGGATAGTTCCCAAATGAAAAAAATGGAACCAGTGCCAAGTCGGGCTGGTTTGATAGTGCCGCGTGGGTGCTGCAATCTGCCAGCCAGAAGATGGGCAGGTCTGTTTTACTTCCAGGGAAAAGGGCCGTAGGTTGTGTTTGGGGGCCTGTGTCGGGGAATACCTGGCTGGCTCCTGAAAATCCATGCCGCGCATGATGGTTCCCAGACCCGAGGTGGCACTGGTGCCGAGTCAGGCTGGTTTGATAGAGCCAAGTGGCTCCTGCAATCTGCCAGCCAGAAGATGGGCAGGTCAGTTTTACTTCCAGGGAAAAGGGCCGTAGGTTGTGTTTGGGGGCCTGTGGCTGGGAGTGGCCGGCTGGCTGCTGAAAATCCCCGACACGCAGGATGGTTCCCAGATGAAACATGGCACCAGTGCCAAGTCGGGCTGGTTTGATAGTACCGAGTAGCTCCTGCAATCTGACAGCCAGAAGGCGGGCAGGTCTGTTTTACTTCCAGGGAAAAGGGCCGTAGTTTGTGTTTGGGGGCCTGTGGCTGGGAAAGGACGGCTGGCTCCTGAAAATCCACGATACGCAGGATGGTTCCCAGATGAAAGGTGGCACCAGTGCCGAGTCGGGCTGGTTTGATAGAGCCATGTGGCTCCTGCAATCTGCCTGCCAGAAGCTGGGTGTGTCAGTTTTGTTTGGCAGGGAAAAGGCCCACAGTTTGTGATTGGGGGCCTCTGGCTGGGAGTGGCCTGCTGGCTCCTGAAAATGCACTATACGCAGGATGATTCCCAGACCAAATGGGCACCAGTGCCGAGTCGGGCTGGTTTGATAGAGCCAAGTTGCTCCTGCAATCTGCCAGCCAGAAGATGGGCAGGTCAGTTTTCCTTCCAGGGAAAAGGGCCGTAGTTTTTGTTTGGGGTCCTGTGGCTTGGAGTGGCCTACTGGCTCCTGAAAATCCGCGATACGCAGGATGGTTTCCAGACCCAAGGGGCCCCAGTGCCAAATCGGGCTGGTTTGGTAGAGCCAAGTGGCTCCTGCAATCTGCCAGCCAGAAGATGGGCAGGTCTGTCTTACTTCCAGGGAAAGCGGCCGCAGTTTTTGTTTGGGGTCCTGTGGCTTGGAGTGGCCTACTGGCTCCTGAAAATCCGCGATCCGCAGGATGGTTTCCAGACCCAAGGGGCCCCAGTGCCAAATCGGGCTGGTTTGATAGAGCCAAGTGGCTCCTGCAGTCTGACAGCCAGAAGATGGGCAGGTCTGTCTTACTTCCAGGGAAAGCGGCCGCAGTTTGTGTTTGGGGGCCTGTGTCGGGGAATGGCCGGCTGGCTCCTGAAAATCCACGCCGCGCATGATGGTTCCCAGACCCAAGGTGGCACCGGTGGCGAGTCGGGCTGGTTTGATAGAGCCAAGTGGCTCCTGCAATCTGCCAGCCAGAAGCGGGGTGGGTGAGTTTTGTTTGCCAGAGAAAAGGGCCGTGGTTTGTTTTCAGGGCCTGTGGCTGGGAGTGGCCGGCTGGCTCCTGAAAATCCACGATACGCAGGATGGTTCCCAAATGAAAAATGGCACCAGTGCCAAGTCGGGCTGGTTTGATAGTACCATGTAGCTCCTGCAATCTGACAGCCAGAAGATGGGCAGGTCAGTTTTACTTCCAGGGAAAAGGGCCGTAGTTTGTGTTTGGGGGCCTGTGGCGGGGAGTGGCCGGCTGGCTCCTGAAAATCCCCAATACACAGGATGGTTCCCAGATGAAAGGTGGGACCAGTGCTGAGTCGGGCTGGTTTGATAGACCCAAGTGGCTCCTGCAATCTGCCGTCCATAAGCGGGGTGGGTGAGTTTTGTTTGCCTGGGAAAAGGGCCGTGATTAGTTTTCGGGGGCCTGTGGCTGGGAATGGCCGGCTGGCTCCTGAAAATCCACGCCGCGCAGGATGGTTCCCAGACCCAAGGTGGCACCAGTGCCGAGTCGGGCTGGTTTGATAGAGCCAAGTGGCTCCTGCAATCTGCCAGCCAGAAGATGGGCAGGTCAGTTTTACTTCCAGGGAAAAGGGCCGTAGTTTGTGTTTGGGGGCCTGTGGCTGGGAGTGGACGGCTGGCTCCTGAAAATCCCCAATGCACAGGATGATTCCCAGATGAAAGGTGGCACCAGTGCTGAGTCGGGCTGGTTTGATAGAGCCAAGTGGCTCCTGCAATCTGCCAGCCATAAGCGGGGTGGGTGAGTTTTGCTTGCCAGGGAAAAGGGCCGTGGTTTTTTTTCGGGGGCCTGTGGCTGGGAATGGCCGGCTGGCTCCTGAAAATCCACGCCGCGCACTATGGTTCCCAGACCCAAGGTGGCACCAGTGCCGAGTCGGGCTGGTTTGATAGAGCCAAATGGCTCCTGCAATCTGCCAGCCAGAAGATGGGCAGGTCAGTTTTACTTCTAGGGAAAAGGGTCGTAGTTTGTATTTGGGGACCTGTGGCTGGGTGTGGCCGGCTGGCTCCTGAAAATCCACGATACACGGGATGGTTCCCAGATGAAAGGTGGCACCAGTGCCAAGTCGGGCTGGTTTGATAGTACCGAGTGGCTCCTGCAATCTGCCAGCCATTAGGCAAGCAGGTCAGTTTTACTTCCATTGAAAAGGGCCGTAGTTTTTGTTTGGGGGCCTGTGGCTGGGAATGGCCGGCTGGCTCCTTAAAATCCACTCCGCGCATGATGGTTCCCAGACCCAAGGTGGCACCAGTACCGAGTTGGGATGGTGTGATAGAGCCATGTGACTCCTGCAATCTCTCAGCCAGAAGCGGGGTGGGTGAGATTTGTTTGGCAGGGAAAAGGCCCACAGTTTGTGTTTGGGGGCCTGTGGCTGGGAGTGGCCTGCTGGCTCCTGAAAATCCACGATACGCAGGATGATTTCCAGACCAAAGGGGCACCAGTGCCGAGTCGGGCTGGTTTGATAGAGCCAAGTGGCTCCTGCAATCTGCCAGCCAGAAGATGGGCAGGTCAGTTTTCCTTCCAGGGAAAAGGGAGGTAGATTTTTTTGGGGTCCTGTGGCTGGGAGTGGCCTACTGGCTCCTGAAAATCCACGATACGCAGGATGGTTTCCAGACCCAAGACGCCCCAGTGCCAAATCGGGCTGGTTTGATAGAGCCAAGTGGCTCCTGCAATCTGCCAGCCATAAGCGGGGTGGGTGAGTTTTGCTTGCCAGGGAAAAGGGCCGTGATTTGTTTTCGGGGACCTGTGGCTGGGAATGGCCGACTGGCTCCTGAAAATCCACGACACGCAGGATGGTTCCCAGACCCAAGGTGGCACCAGTGCCGAGTCGGGCTGGTTTGATAGAGCCAAGTGGCTCCTGCAATCTGCCAGCCAGAAGATGGGCAGGTCTGTTTTACTTCCAGGGAAAGGGGCCGCAGTTTTTGTTTGGGGCCCTGTGGCTGGGAATGGCCGGCTGGCTCCTTAAAATCCACGCCGCTCATGACGGTTCCCAGACCCAAGGTGGCACCAGTGCCGAGTTGGGCTGGTGTGATAGAGCCATGTGGCTCCTGCAATCTGTCAGCCAGAAGCGGGGTCGCTGAGTTTTGTTTGCCAGAGAAAAAGACCGTGATTTTTTTTCCGGGGCCTGTGGCCTTGAATGGCCGGTTAGTTCCTTAAAATCCACGCCGCGCAGGATGGTTCCCAGATGAAAGGTGGCACCAGTGCCGAGTCGGGCTGTTTTGATAGAGCCAAGTGGCTCCTGCAATCTGCCAGCCAGAAGATGGGCAGGTCTATTTTACATCCAGGGATTAGGGCCGTAGTTTGTTTTTGGGGACCTGTGGCTGGGAGTGGCCGGCTGGCTCCTGAAAATCCACGATACGCAGGGTGGTTCCCAGACCCAAGAGGGCACCAGTGCCAAATCGGGCTGGTTTGATAGAGCCAAGTGGCTCCTGCAATCTGCCAGCCAGAAGATGGGCAGGTCAGTTTTACTTCCAGGAAAAAGGGCCGTAGTTTGTGTTTGGGGGCCTGTGGCTGGGAGTGGCATCTGGCACCTGAAAATCCACGACACGCCGGATGGTTCCCAGATGAAAGGTGGCACCACTGCCGGGTCGGGCGGGTTTGATAGAGCCAAGTGGCTCCTGCAGTCTGACAGCCAGAAGATGGGCAGGTCTGTTTTACTTCCAGGGAAAAGGGTCGTAGTTTTTTGTTTGGGGGCCTGTGGCTGAGAATGGCCGGCTGGCTCCTTAAAATCCACGCCGCGCATGATGGTTCCCAGACCCAAGGTGGCACCAGTGCCGAGTTGGGCTGGTTTGATAGAGCCATGTGGCTTCTGCAATCTGCCAGCCAGAAGCGGGGTGTGTGAGTTTTGTTTGCAGGGAAAAGGGCCGCAGTTTGTGTTTGGGGGCCTGTGGCTTGGAGTGGCTGGGTGGCTCCTGGAAATCCAGGATACGCAGGATGATTCCCAGACCAAAGGGGCACCAGAGCCGAGTCGGGCTGGTTTGATAGAGGCAAGTGGCTCCTGCAATCTGCCAGCCAGAAGATGGGCAGGTCAGTTTTACTTCCAGGGAAAAGGGCCATAGTTTTTGTTTGGGGGCCTGTGGCTGGGAGTGGCCGGGTGGCTCCTGAAAATCCACGATACGCAGGATGGTTCCCAGATGAAAGGTGGCGCCAGTGCTGAGTCGGGCGGGTTTGATAGTACCAAGTGTCTCCCGCAATCTGCCAGCCAGACGATGGGCAGGTCAGTTTCACTTCCAGGGAAAAGGCCGTGGTATGTGTTTGGGGGCCTGTGGCTGGGAGTGGCCGGCAGGCACCTGAAAATCCACGATACGCAGGATGGTTCGCAGATGAATGGTGGCATCAGTGCCAAGCCGGCTGGTTTGATAGGGCCAAGTGTCTCCTGCAAGCTGCCAGCCAGGAGCGGGGTGCGTGAGTTTTGTTTGCCAGGAAAATGGCCGTGGTTTCTTTTCAGGGCCTGTGGCAGGGAGTGGCCGGCTGGCTCCTGAAAATCCACGCCGCGCAGAATGGTTCCCAGACCCAAGGTGGCACCAGTGCCGAGTCGGGCTGGTTTGATAGAGCCAAGTGGCTCCTGCAATCTGCCAGCCAGAAGATGGGCAGGTCAGATTTACTTCGAGGGAAAAGGGCCGTAGTTTGTTTTTGGGGGCCTGTGGCTGGGAGTGGCCGGCTGGCTCCTGAAAATCCCCAATACACAGGATGGTTCCCAGATGAAAGGTGGCACCAGTGCCAAGTCGGGCTGGTTTGATACTACCGAGTGGCTCCTGCAATCTGCCAGCCAGAAGGCGGACCGCTGAGATTTTCTTCCAGGGAAAATGGCCGTGGTATGTGTTTGTGGCCCTGTGGCTGAGTGTGGCTGGCTGGCTCCTGAAAATCAACGACAGGCAGGATGGTTCCCAGATGAAAGGTGGCACCAGTGCCGAGTCGGGCCGGTTGGATAGAGCCAAGTGTCTCCTGCAATCTGCCAGAGAGAAGATGGGCAGGTCAGTTTTACTTCGAGGGAAAAGGGCCGTAGTTTGTGTTTGGGGGCCTGTGGCTGGGAGTGGACGGCTGGCTCCTGAAAATCCCCAATACACAGGATGGTTCCCAGATGAAAGGTGGCACCAGTGCTGAGTCGGGCTGGTTTGATGGAGCCAAGTGGCTCCTGCAATCTGCCAGCCATAAGCGGGGTGGGTGAGTTTTGCTTGCCAGGGAAAAGGGCCGTGGTTTTTTTTCGGGGGCCTGTGGCTGGGAATGGCCGGCTGGCTCCTGAAAATCCACGCCGCGCATGATGGTTCCCAGACCCAAGGTGGCACCAGTGCCGAGTTGGGCTGCTGTGATAGAGCCACGTGGCTCCTGCAATCTGTCTGCCAGAAGCGGGGCCGCTGAGTTTTGTTTGCCAGGGAAAAAGGCCATGGTTTTTTATACGGGGCCTGTAGCCTTGAATGGCCGGCTGGTTCCTTAAAATCCACGCCGCGCAGGATGGTTACCAGACCCAAGGTGGCACCAGTGCCGAGTCGGGCTGTTTTGATAGAGCCAAGTGGCTCCTGCAATCTGCCAGCCAGATGATGGGCAGGTCAGTTTTACTTCCAGGGAAAAGGGTCGTAGTTTGTATTTGGGGGCCTGTGGCTGGGTGTGGCCGGCTGGCTCCTGAAAATCCACGATACGCGGGATGGTTCCCAGATGAAAGGTGGCACCAGTGCCGAGTCGGGCTGGTTTGATAGTACCGAGTGGCTCCTGCAATCTGCCAGCCATTAGGCGGGCAGGTCAGTTTTCCTTCCAGGGAAAAGGGCCGTAGTTTTTGTTTGGGGGCCTGTGGCTGAGGGTGGCCGGCTGGCTCCTTAAAATCCACTCCGCGCATGATGGTTCCCAGACCCAAGGTGGCACCAGTACCGAGTTGGGATGGTGTGATAGAGCCATGTGGCTCCTGCAATCTCTCAGCCAGAAGCGGGGTGGGTGAGATTTGTTTGGCAGGGAAAAGGCCCACAGTTTGTGTTTGGGGGCCTGTGGCTGGGAGTGGCCTGCTGGCTCCTGAAAATCCACGATACGCAGGATGATTCCCAGACCAAAGGGGCACCAGTGCCGAGTCGGGCTGGTTTGATAGAGCCAAGTGGCTCCTGCAATCTGCCAGCCAGAAGATGGGCAGGTCAGTTTTCCTTCCAGGGAAAAGGGAGGTAGATTTTTTTGGGGTCCTGTGGCTGGGAGTGGCCTACTGGCTCCTGAAAATCCACGATACGCAGGATGGTTTCCAGACCCAAGACGCCCCAGTGCCAAATCGGGCTGGTTTGATAGAGCCAAGTGGCTCCTGCAATCTGCCAGCCATAAGCGGGGTGGGTGAGTTTTGCTTGCCAGGGAAAAGGGCCGTGGTTTGTTTTCGGGGACCTGTGGCTGGGAATGGCCGACTGGCTCCTTAAAATCCACGCCGCGCAGGATGGTTCCCAGACCCAAGGTGGCACCAGTGCCGAGTCGGGCTGGTTTGATAGAGCCAAGTGGCTCCTGCAATCTGCCAGCCAGAAGATGGGCAGGTCAGTTTTACTTCCAGGGAAAAGGGCCGTAGGTTGTGTTTGGGGGCCTGTGGCTGGGAGTGGCCGGCTGGCACCTGAAAATCCACGACACGCAGGATGGTTCCCAGATGAAATTTGGCACCAGTGCCGATTCGGGCTGGTTTGATAGAGCTAAGTGGCTCCTGCAATCTGCCAGCCAGAAGATGGGCAGGTCTGTTTTACTTCCAGGGAAAGGGGCCGCAGTTTTTGTTTGGGGCCCTGTGGCTGGGAATGGCCGGCTGGCTCCTTAAAATCCACGCCGCGCATGACGGTTCCCAGACCCAAGGTGGCACCAGTGCCGAGTTGGGCTGGTGTGATAGAGCCATGTGGCTCCTGCAATCTGTCAGCCAGAAGCGGGGTCGCTGAGTTTTGTTTGCCAGAGAAAAAGACCGTGATTTTTTTTCCGGGGCCTGTGGCCTTGAATGGCCGGCTAGTTCCTTAAAATCCACGCCGCACAGGATGGTTCCCAGATGAAAGGTGGCACCAGTGCCGAGTCGGGCTGTTTTGATAGAGCCAAGTGGCTCCTGCAATCTGCCAGCCAGAAGATGGGCAGGTCATTTTTACTTCCAGGGAAAAGGGCCGTAGTTTGTGTTTGGGGGCCTGTGGCCTGGAATGGCCGGATGGCTCCTGAAAATGCACGATATGCGGGATGGTTCCCAGATGAAAGGTAGCACCAGTGCCAAGTCGGGCTGGTTTGATAGAGCCAAGTGGCTCCTGCAGTCTGCCAGCCAGAAGCGGGGCGGGACAGTTTTACTTCCAGGGAAAAGGGCCGTAGTTTGTGTTTGGGGGCCTGTGGCTGGCAGTGGCCGGCTGGCTCATGAAAATCCACGATACGCAGGATGGTTCCCAGATGAAACGTGGCACCAGTGCCGAGTCGGGCTGGTTTGATAGAGCCAAGCGTCTCCTGCAATCTGCCAGCCAGGAGCGGGGTGGGTGAGTTTTGTTTGCCAGGGAAAAGGGCCGTGGTTTTTTTTCGGGAGCCTGTGGCTGGGAATGGCCTGCTGGCTCCTGAAAATCTACGATACGCAGGATGGTTCCCAGATGAAAGGTGGCACCAGTGCCGAGTCGGGCTTGTTTGATAGAGCCAAGTGGCTCCTGCAATCTGCCAGCCAGAAGCGGGGTTTGTGAGTTTTGTTTGCCAGGGAAAAGGCCCACAGTTTGTGTTTGGGGGCCTGTGGCTGAGAATGGCCGGCTGGCTCCTTAAAATCCACGCCGCGCATGATAGTTCCCAGACCCAAGGTGGCACCAGTGCCGAGTTGGGCTGGTTTGATAGAGCCATGTGGCTCCTGCAATCTGCCAGCCAGAAGCGGGGTGTGTGAGTTTTTTTTGCCAGGGAAAAGGCTCATAGATTGTGTGTGGGGGCCTGTGGCTGGGAATGGCCGGCTGGCTTCTGAAAATCCACGATACGCAGGATGGTTCGCAGATGAAAGGTGGCACCAGTGCCGAATCGGGCTAGTTTGATTGAGCCAACTGGCTCCGGCAATCTGCCAGCCAGAAGATGGGCAGGTCAGTTTTACCTCCAGGGAAAAAGGCCGTAGTGTGAGTTTTGGGGCCTGTGGCTGGCAGTGGCCGGCTGGCTTCTGAAAATCCACGATACGCAGGATGGTTCCCAGATGAATGGTGGCACCAGTGCCAAGTCGGGCTGGTTTGATAGAGCCAAGTGGCTCCTGCAATATGATAGCCAGAAGATGGGCAGGTCAGTTTTACTTCCAGGGAAAAAGGCCGTAGTTTGTGTTTGGGGGCCTGTGGCTGGGAATGGCCGGCTGGCATCTGAAAATCCACGATACGCAGGATGGTTCCCTGATGAAAGGTAGCACCAGTGCCAAGTCGGGCTGGTTTGATGGAGCCAAGTGGCTCCTGCAATCTGCCAGCCAGAAGCGGGGTTTGTGAGTTTTGTTTGCCAGGGAAAAGGCCACAGTTTTTGTTTGGGGGCCTGGGGCTGGGAGTGGCCAGCTGGCTCCTGAAATTCCACGATACGCAGGAGGATTCCCAGACCAAATAGGCACCAGTGCCGAGTCGGGCTGGTTTGATTGAGCCAAGTGGCTCCTGCAATCTGCCAGCCAGAAGCGGGGCGGGTGAGTTTTGTTTGCCAGGGTAGAGGGCCGTGGTGTGTGTTGGGGGCCTGTGGCTGGGAGTGGCCGGCTGGCTCCTGAAAATCCACGATACGCAGGATGGTTCCCAGACGCAAGTGGGCACCAGTGCCAAGACTTGCTGGTTTGACAAAGCCATGTGGCTCCTGCAATCTGCCAGCCAGAAGACGGGCAGGTCAGTTTTCCTTCAAGGGAAAAGGGCCATAATTTGTGTTTGGGGGCCTGTGGCTGGGTGTGGCCGGCTGGCTCCTGAAAATCCCCGATACGCAGGATGGTTCCCAAATGAATAATGGCACCAGTGCCAAGTCGGGCTGGTGTGATAATACCAAGTGGCTTCTGCAATCTGCCAGCCAGAAGATGGGCAGGTCTGTTTTACTTCCAGGGAAAACGGCCGTAGTTTTTGTTTGGGGGCCTGTGGCTGGGAGTGGCCGGCTGGCTTCTGAAAATCCACGATACGCAGGATGATTCCGCGATGAAAGGTGGCACCAGTGCCGAGTTGGGCTGGTGTGATAGAGCCATGTAGCTCCTGCAATCTGACAGCCAGAAGATGGGGAGGTCAGTTTTCCTTCCAGGGAAAAGGGCCGTAGATTGTGTTTGGGGGCCTGTGGCCTGGAATGGCCGGCTGGCTCCTGAAAATCCACGATAAGCGGGATGGTTCCCAGAAGAAAGGTAGCACCAGTGCCAAGTCGGGCTGGTTTGATGGAGCCAAGTGGCTCCTGCAATCTGCCAGCCAGAAGCGGGGCGGGTCAGTTTTACTTCCAGGGAAAAGGGCCGTAATTTTTTTTCGGGGGCCTGTGGCAGGCAGTGGCCGGCTGGCTCCTGAAAATCCACGATACGCAGGATGGTTCCCAGATGAAAGGTAGCACCAGTGCCGAGTCGGGCTGGTTTGATAGAGCCAAGTGGCTCCTGCAATCTGCCAGCCCGAAGCTGGGTTTGTGAGTTTTGTTTGCCAGGGAAAAGGCCCACAGATTGTGTTTGGGTGCCTGTGGCTGGGAGTGTCCAGCTGGCTCCTGAAAATACACGATACGCAGGATGATTCCCAGACCAATGGGGCACCAGTGCCGAGTTGGGCTGGTTTGATAGAGCCAAGTGGCTCCTGCAATCTGCCAGCCAGAAGCGGGGCGGGTCAGTTTTGTTTGCCAGGGTAGAGGGCCGTGGTGTGTGTTGGGTGCCTGTGGCTGGGAGTGGCCGGCTGGCTCCTGAAAATCCACGATACGCAGGATGGTTCCCAGACCCAAGTGGGCACCAGTGCCAAGTCGGGCTGGTTTGATAGAGCCAAGTGGCTCCTGCAATCTGCCAGCCAGAACATGGGCAGGTCAGTTTTACTTCCAGGGAAAAGGGACATAATTTGTGTTTGGGGGCCTGTGGCTGGGTGTGGCCGGGGGGCTCCTGAAAATCCCCGATACGCAGGATGGTTCCCAAATGAATAATGGCACCAGTGCCAAGTCGGGCTGGTGTGATAATACCAAGTGGCTACTGCAATCTGACAGCCAGAAGATGGGCAGGTCTGTTTTACTTCCAGGGAAAAAGGCCGTAGTTTGTGTTTGGGGGCCTGTGGCTGGGAATGGCCTGCTGGCTCCTTGAAAACCACGCCGCGCATGATGGTTCCCAGACCCAAGGTGGCACCAGTGCCGAGTTGGGCTGGTTTGATAGAGCCAAGTGGCTCCTGCAATCTGCCAGCCAGAAGCGGGGTGTGTGGGTTTTCTTTGCCAGGGAAAAGGCCCATAGTTTGTGTTTGGGGGCCTGTGGCCTGGAATGGCCGGCTGGCTCCTGAAAATCCACGATTAGCGGGATGGTTCCCAGATGAAAGGTGGCACCAGTCCCGAATCGGGCTAGTTTGATAGGGCCAAGTGTCTCCTGCAATCTGCCAGCCAGAAGCGGGGTGGGTTAGTTTTGTTTGCCAGGGAAAAGGGCCGTGGTTTGTTTTCGGGGGCCAGTGGCTGGGAATGGCGGGCTGGCTCGTGAAAATCCACGATACGCAGGATGGTTCCCAGATGAAAGGTAGCACCAGTGCCGAGTCGGGCTGGTTTGATGGAGCCAAGTGGCTCCTGCAATCTGCCAGCCAGAAGATGGGCAGGTCAGTTTTACTTCCAGGGAAAAGGGCCGTAGTTTGTGTTCGAGGGCCTGTGGCTGGGAGTGGCAAGCTGGC
Source organism: Zonotrichia albicollis (assembly GCF_047830755.1). Taxonomy (NCBI): domain Eukaryota; kingdom Metazoa; phylum Chordata; class Aves; order Passeriformes; family Passerellidae; genus Zonotrichia; species Zonotrichia albicollis. The sequence continues at coordinate 5,515,237 of NC_133851.1, forward strand.
ACCTGAAAATCCCCGATACACAGGATGGTTCCCAGATGAAAGGTGGCACCAGTGCCGAGTCGGGCTGGTTTGATAGAGCCAAGTGGCTTCTGCAATCTGCCAGCCAGGAGCGGGGTGGGTGAGTTTTTTTTGCCAGGGAAAAGGCCCATAGTTTGTGTTTGGGGGCCTGTGGCTGGGAATGGCCGCCTGGCTTCTGAAAATCCACGATACGCAGGATGGTTACCAGATGAAAGGTGGAAACAGTGCCGAGTCGGGCTGGTTTGATAGAGCCAAGTGGCTCCTGCAATCTGCCAGCCAGAAGCGGGGCGCGTCTGTTTTGTTTGCCAGGGTAAGGAGCCGTGGTTTGTGTTGGGGGCCTGTGGCTGGGAGTGGCCCGCTGGCTCCTGAAAATCCACGATACGTAGGATGGTTCCCAGATGAAAGGTGGCACCAATGCCGAGTCGGGCTGGTTTGATAGAGCCAAGTGGCTCCTGCAATCTGCCAGCCAGAAGATGGGCAGGTCTGTTTTACTTCCAGGGAAAAGGGCCGTAGTTTGTGTTTGGGGGCCTGTGGCTGGGAGTGGCCGGCTGGCTTCAGAAAATCCACGATACGCAGGATGATTCCCCGATGAAAGGTGGCACCAGTGCCGAGTCGGGCTGGTTTGATAGAGCCATGTGGCTCCTGCAATCTGCCAGCCAGAAGACGGGCAGGTCAGTTTTCCTTCAAGGGAAAAGGGCCGTAGTTTTTTTTGGGGGCCTGTGGCCTGCAATGGCTGGCTGGCTCCTGACAATCCACGATGAGCGGGATGGTTCCCAGATGAAAGGTGGCACCAGTGCCAAGTCGGGCTGGATTGATAGAGCCAAGTGGCTCCTGCAATCTGCCAGACAGAAGCGGGGTTTGTGAGTTTTGTTTGCCAGGGAAAAGGCCCACAGTTTGTGTTTGGGGGCCTGTGGCTTGGAGTGGCTGGGTGGCTCCTGAAAATCCACGATACGCAGGATAATTCCCAGACCAAAGGGGCACCAGTGCCGAGTCGGCCTAGTTTGATAGAGCCAAGTGGCTCCTGCAATCTGCCAGCCAGAAGCGGGGCGGGTCATTTTGGTTTGCCAGGGTAAAGGGCCGTGGTTTTTGTTGCGGGCCTGTGGCAGGGAATGGCCAGCTGGCTCCTGAAATCCACGATACGCAGGATGGTTCCCAGACCGAAGGGGGCACCAGTGCGAAGTCGGGATGGTTTGATAGAGCCAAGTGGCTCCTGCAATCTGCCAGCCAGAAGATGGGCAGGTCAGTTTTACTTCCAGGGAAAAGGGAGATAATTTTTGTTTGGGGGCGTGTGGCTGGGTATGGCCGGGGGGCTCCTGAAAATCCACGATACGCAGGATGGTTCCCAAATGAATAATGGCACCAATGCCAAGTCGGGCTGGTGTGATAATACCAAGTGGCTACTGCAATCTGACAGCCAGAAGATGGGCAGGTCAGTTTTACTTCCAGGGAAAAGGGCCGTAGTTTGTGTTTGGGGGCCTGTGTCTGGGAGTGTCCGGCTGGCTTCTGAAAATCCAAGATTAGCGGGATGGTTCCCAGATGAAATGTAGCACCAGTGCCAAGTCGGGCTGGTTTGAAAGAGCCAAGTGGCTCCTGCAATCTGCCAGCCAGAAACGGGGCGGGTCAGTTTTACTTCCAGGGAAAAGGGCCGTAAATTTTGTTCGGGGACCTGTGGCAGGCAGTGGCCGGCTGGCTCCTGAAAATCCTCGATACGCAGGATGGTTCCCAGATGAAAGGTGGCACAAGTGCCGAGTCGGGCTGGTTTGATAGAGCCAAGTGGCTCCTGCAATCTGCCAGCCAGAAGCGTGGTTTGTTAGTTGTCTTTGCCAGGGAAAAGGCCCATAATTTGTGTTTGGGGGCCTGTGGCTGGGTGCGGCCGGCTGGCTCCTGAAAATCCCCGATACGCAGGATGGTTCCCAAATGAATAATGGCGCCAGTGCCAAGTCGGGCTGGTGTGATAATACCAAGTGGCTACATCAATCTGACAGCCAGAAGATGGGCAGGTCTGTTTTACTTCCAGGGAAAAGGGCCGTAGTTTTTGTTTGAGGGCCTGTGGCTGGGAGTGGCCGGCTGGCTCTTGAAAATCCACGCCGCGCATGATGGTTCCCAGACCCAAGGTGGCACTGGTGCAGAGTCGGGCTGGTTTGATAGAGCCAAGTGGCTCCTGCAATCTGCCAGCCAGAATCGGGGTGGGTCAGTTTTGTTTGCCAGGGAAAAGGGATGTGGTTTCTGTTGGGGGCCTGTGGCTGGGAGTGGCCGGCTGGCTCCTGAAAATCCACGATACATAGGATGGTTTCCAGACCCAATGGGCCCCAGTGCCAAATCTGGCTGGTTTGATAGAGCCAAGTGGCTCCTGCAATCTGCCAGCCAGAAGATGGGCAGGTCTGTTTTACTTCCAGGGAAAAGGGCCGTAGTTTGTGTTTGGGGGCCTGTGTCGGGGAATAGCCGGCTGGCTCCTGAAAATCCACGCCGCGCATGATGGTTCCCAGACCCAAGGTGGCACTGGTGCCGAGTCAGGCTGGTTTGATAGAGCCAAGTGGCTCCTGCAATCTGCCAGCCAGAAGATGGGCAGGTCAGTTTTACTTCCAGGGAAAAGGGCCGTAGGTTGTGTTTGGGGGCCTGTGGCTGGGAGTGGCCGGCTGGCTCCTGAAAATCCACGATACGCAGGATGGTTCCCAGATGAAAGGTGGCACAAGTGCCAAGTCGGGCTGGTTTGATAGTACCGAGTGGCTCCTGCAATCTGCCATCCAGAAGGCGGGCCGCTAAGATTTTCTTCCAGGGAAAATGGCCGTGGTATGTGTTTGCGGCCCTGTGGCTGAGAGTGGGTGGCTGGCACATGAAAATCCACGACACGCAGGATGGTTCCCAGATGAAAGGTGGCACCAGTGCCGAGTCGGGCTGGTTTGATAGAGCTAAGTGGCTCCTGCAATCTGCCAGCCAGAAGATGGACAGGTCAGTTTTACTTCCGGGGAAGAGGGCCGGTAGTTTGTGTTTAGGGGCCTGTGGCTGGGAGTGGCCGGCTGGCTCCGGAAAATCCACGATACGCAGGGTGGTTCCCAGACCCAAGGGGGCACCAGTGCCAAATCGGGCTGGTTTGATAGAGCCAAGTGGGTCCTGCATTCTGCTAGAAGATGGACAGGTCAGTTTTACTTCCAGGGAAAAGGACCATACCTTTTTTTTGGGGGCCTGTGGCTGGGAATGGCCGGCTGGCTCCTGAAAATCCACGACACGCAGGATGGTTTCCAGACCCAAGGTGGCACCAGTGCCGAGTTGGGCTGGTTTGATAGAGCCATGTGGCTTCTGCAATCTGCCAGCCAGAAGCGGGGTTTGTGAGTTTTGTTTCCAGGGAAAAGGGCCCTAGTTTTTGTTTGGGGGCCTGTGAGTTGGAGTGGCTGGGGGGCTCCTGAAATTCCACGATACGCAGGATGATTCCCAGACCAAAGGGGCACCAGTGCCGAGTCGGGATGGTTTGATAGAGCCAAGTGGCTCCTGCAATCTGCCATCCAGAAGCGGGGTGGTTGAGTTTTGTTTGCCAGAGAAAAGGGCCGTGGTTTGTTTTCAGGGCCTGTGGCTGGGAGTGGCCGGCGGGCTCCTGAAAATCCACGATACGCAGGATGGTTCCCAAATGAAAAATGGCACCAGTGCCAAGTCGGTCTGGTTTGATAGTAGCAGGTGGCTCCTGCAATCTGACAGCCAGAAGATGGGCAGGTCAGTTTTACTTCCAGGGAACAGGGCCGTAGTTAGTGTTTGGGGGCCTGTGGCTGGCAGTGGCCGGCTGGCTCCTGAAAATCCCCAATACACAGGATGGTTCCCAGATGAAAGGTGGCACCAGTGCTGAGTCGGGCTGGTTTGATAGAGCCAACTGGCTCCTGCAATCTGCCATCCATAAGCGGGGTGGGTGAGTTTTGTTTGCCAGGGAAAAGAGACGTGATTTGTTTTCGGGGGCCTGTGGCTGGGAATGGCCGGCTGGCTCCTGAAAATCCACGCCGCGCAGGATGGTTCCCAGACCCAAGTTGGCACCAGTGCCGAGTCGGGCTGGTTTGATAGAGCCAAGTGGCTCCTGCAATCTGCCAGCCAGAAGTTGGGCAGGTCAGTTTTACTTCCAGGGAAAAGGGCCGCAGTTTTTGTTTGGGGGCCTGTGGCTGGGAGTGGCCGGCTGGCTCCTGAAAATCCATGCCGCGCTGGATGGTTCCCAAATGAAAAAAATGGAACCAGTGCCAAGTCGGGCTGGTTTGATAGTGCCGCGTGGGTGCTGCAATCTGCCAGCCAGAAGATGGGCAGGTCTGTTTTACTTCCAGGGAAAAGGGCCGTAGGTTTTGTTTGGGGGCCTGTGTCGGGGAATACCTGGCTGGCTCCTGAAAATCCACGCCGCGCATGATGGTTCCCAGACCCGAGGTGGCACTGGTGCCGAGTCAGGCTGGTTTGATAGAGCCAAGTGGCTCCTGCAATCTGCCAGCCAGAAGATGGGCAGGTCAGTTTTACTTCCAGGGAAAAGGGCCGTAGGTTGTGTTTGGGGGCCTGTGGCTGGGAGTGGCCGGCTGGCTGCTGAAAATCCCCGACACGCAGGATGGTTCCCAGATGAAACATGGCACCAGTGCCAAGTCGGGCTGGTTTGATAGTACCGAGTAGCTCCTGCAATCTGACAGCCAGAAGGCGGGCAGGTCTGTTTTACTTCCAGGGAAAAGGGCCGTAGTTTGTGTTTGGGGGCCTGTGGCTGGGAAAGGACGGCTGGCTCCTGAAAATCCACGATACGCAGGATGGTTCCCAGATGAAAGGTGGCACCAGTGCCGAGTCGGGCTGGTTTGATAGAGCCATGTGGCTCCTGCAATCTGCCTGCCAGAAGCTGGGTGTGTCAGTTTTGTTTGGCAGGGAAAAGGCCCACAGTTTGTGATTGGGGGCCTCTGGCTGGGAGTGGCCTGCTGGCTCCTGAAAATGCACTATACGCAGGATGATTCCCAGACCAAATGGGCACCAGTGCCGAGTCGGGCTGGTTTGATAGAGCCAAGTTGCTCCTGCAATCTGCCAGCCAGAAGATGGGCAGGTCAGTTTTCCTTCCAGGGAAAAGGGCCGTAGTTTTTGTTTGGGGTCCTGTGGCTTGGAGTGGCCTACTGGCTCCTGAAAATCCGCGATACGCAGGATGGTTTCCAGACCCAAGGGGCCCCAGTGCCAAATCGGGCTGGTTTGGTAGAGCCAAGTGGCTCCTGCAATCTGCCAGCCAGAAGATGGGCAGGTCTGTCTTACTTCCAGGGAAAGCGGCCGCAGTTTTTGTTTGGGGTCCTGTGGCTTGGAGTGGCCTACTGGCTCCTGAAAATCCGCGATCCGCAGGATGGTTTCCAGACCCAAGGGGCCCCAGTGCCAAATCGGGCTGGTTTGATAGAGCCAAGTGGCTCCTGCAGTCTGACAGCCAGAAGATGGGCAGGTCTGTCTTACTTCCAGGGAAAGCGGCCGCAGTTTGTGTTTGGGGGCCTGTGTCGGGGAATGGCCGGCTGGCTCCTGAAAATCCACGCCGCGCATGATGGTTCCCAGACCCAAGGTGGCACCGGTGGCGAGTCGGGCTGGTTTGATAGAGCCAAGTGGCTCCTGCAATCTGCCAGCCAGAAGCGGGGTGGGTGAGTTTTGTTTGCCAGAGAAAAGGGCCGTGGTTTGTTTTCAGGGCCTGTGGCTGGGAGTGGCCGGCTGGCTCCTGAAAATCCACGATACGCAGGATGGTTCCCAAATGAAAAATGGCACCAGTGCCAAGTCGGGCTGGTTTGATAGTACCATGTAGCTCCTGCAATCTGACAGCCAGAAGATGGGCAGGTCAGTTTTACTTCCAGGGAAAAGGGCCGTAGTTTGTGTTTGGGGGCCTGTGGCGGGGAGTGGCCGGCTGGCTCCTGAAAATCCCCAATACACAGGATGGTTCCGAGATGAAAGGTGGGACCAGTGCTGAGTCGGGCTGGTTTGATAGACCCAAGTGGCTCCTGCAATCTGCCATCCATACGCGGGGTGGGTGAGTTTTGTTTGCCTGGGAAAAGGGCCGTGATTAGTTTTCGGGGGCCTGTGGCTGGGAATGGCCGGCTGGCTCCTGAAAATCCACGCCGCGCAGGATGGTTCCCAGACCCAAGGTGGCACCAGTGCCGAGTCGGGCTGGTTTGATAGAGCCAAGTGGCTCCTGCAATCTGCCAGCCAGAAGATGGGCAGGCCAGTTTTACTTCCAGGGAAAAGGACCGTAGTTTGTGTTTGGGGGCCTGTAGCTGGGAGTGGCCGGCTGGCTCCTGAAAATCCATCCCGCGCTGGATGGTTCCCAAATGAAAAAAATGGCACCAGTGCCAAGTCGGGCTGGTTTGATAGTACCGCGTGGCTCCTGCAATCTGCCAGCCAGAAGATGGGCAGGTCTGTTTTACTTCCAGAGAAAATGGCCGCAGTTTGTGTTTGGGGCCCTGTGGCTGGGAATGGCCGGCTGGCTCCTGAAAATCCACGCCGCGCATGATGGTTCCCAGACCCAAGGTGGCACCAGTGCCGAGTTGGGCTTGTGTGATAGAGCCATGTGGCTCCTGCAATCTGCCAGCCAGAAGCGGGGTCGCTGAGTTTTGTTTGCCAGGGAAACAGGCCGTGCTTTTCTTTCCGGGGCCTGTGGCCTTGAATGGCCTGCTGGTTCCTTAAAATCCACGCCGCGCATTATGGTTCCCAGACCCAAGGTGGCACCAGTGCCGAGTTGGGCTGGTGTGATAGAGCCATGTGGCTCCTGCAATCTGTCAGCCAGAAGCGGGGTCGCTGAGTTTTGTTTGCCAGGGAAAAAGGCCGTGGTTTTTTTTCCGGGGCCTGTGGCCTTGAATGGCCGGCTGGTTCCTTAAAATCCACGCCGCACAGGATGGTTCCCAGATGAAAGGTGGCACCAGTGCCGAGTCGGGCTGTTTTGATAGAGCCAAGTGGCTCCTGCAATCTGTCAGCCAGATGATGGGCAGGTCTATTTTACTTCCAGGGAAAAGGGCTTTAGTTTGTTTTTGGGGACCTGTGGCTGGGAGTGGCCGGCTGGCTCCTGAAAATCCACGATACGCAGGATGGTTCCCAGATGAAAGGTGGCACCAGTGCCAAGTCGGGCTGGTTTGATAGTACCGAGTGGCTCCTGCAATCTGCCAGCCAGAAGGCGGGCCGCTAAGATTTTCTTCCAGGGAAAATGGCCGTGGTATGTGTTTGCGGCCCTGTGGCTGAGAGTGGCTGGCTGGCACCTGAAAATCCACGACACGCAGGATGGTTCCCAGATGAAAGTTGGCACCAGTGGCGAGTCGGGCTGGTTTGATAGAGCTAAGTGGCTCCTGCAATCTGCCAGCCAGAAGATGGACAGGTCAGTTTTACTTCCGGGGAAGAGGGCCGGTAGTTTGTGTTTAGGGGCCTGTGGCTGGGAGTGGCCGGCTGGCTCCTGAAAATCCACGATACGCAGGGTGGTTCCCAGACCCAAGGGGGCACCAGTGCCAAATCGGGCTGGTTTGATAGAGCCAAGTGGGTCCTGCATTCTGCCAGCCAGAAGATGGACAGGTCAGTTTTACTTCCAGGGAAAAGGACCATAGCTTTTTTTTGGGGGCCTGTGGCTGGGAATGGCCGGCTGGCTCCTGAAAATCCACGACACGCAGGATGGTTCCCAGAGGAAAGGTGGCACCAGTGCCGAGTCGGGCTGGTTTGACAGAGCCATGTGGCTCCTGCAATCTGCCAGCCAGAAGATGGGCTGGTCAGTTTTACTTCCAGGGATAAGGGCCGCAGTTTGTGTTTGGGGCCCCGTGGCTGGGAGTAGCCGGCTGGCTCCTTAAAATCCACGCCGCGCATGATGGTTCCCAGATGAAAGTTAGCACCAGTGCCGAGTCGGGCTAGTTTGATAGAGCCAAGTGGCTCCTGCAATCTTCCAGCCAGAAGATGGGCAGGTCAGTTTTACTTCCAGGGAAGAGGGCCGTAGTTTGTGTTTGGGGGCCTGTGGCTGGGAGTGGCCGGCTGGCACCTGAAAATCCACGATACGCAGGATGGTTCCCAGATGAAAGGTGGCACCACTGCCGAGTCGGGCTGGTTTGATAGAGCCAAGTGGCTCCTGCAATCTGACAGCCAGAAGATGGGCAGGTCTGTCTTACTTCCAGGGAAAAGGGACGTAGTTTGTGTTTGGGGGCCTGTGGCTGGGAATGGCGGGCTGGCTCCTTAAAATCCACGCCGCGCATGATGGTTCCCAGACCCAAGGTGGCACCAGTGCCGAGTTGGGCTGGTTTGATAGAGCCATGTGGCTTCTGCAATCTGCCAGCCAGAAGCGGGGTGTGTGAGTTTTGTTTCCAGGGAAAAGGGCCCTAGTTTGTGTTTGGGGGCCTGTGGCTTGGAGTGGCTGGGTGGCTCCTGAAAATCCACGATACGCAGGATGATTCCCAGACCAAAGGGGCACCAGTGCCGAGTCGGGATGGTTTGATAGAGCCAAGTGGCTCCTGCAATCTGCCAGCCAGGAGCGGGGCGGGTCAGTTTTGTTTGCCAGGGAAAAGGGATGTGGTTTCTGTTGGGGGCCTGTGGCTGGGAGTGGCCGTCTGGCTCCTGAAAATCCACGATACGCAGGATGGTTCCCAAATGAAAAATGGCACCAGTGCCAAGTCGGGCTGGTTTGATAGTACCAGGTAGCTCCTGCAATCTGACAGCCAGAAGATGGGCAGGTCAGTTTTACTTCCAGGGAAAAGGGCCGTAGTTTGTGTTTGGGGGCCTGTGGCTGGGAGTGGCCGGCTGGCACCTGAAAATCCTCAATACACAGGATGGTTCCCAGATGAAAGGTGGCACCAGTGCTGAGTCGGGCTGGTTTGATAGAGCCAAGTGGCTCCTGCAATCTGCCATCCATAAGAGGGGTGGGTGAGATTTGTTTGCCAGGGAAAAGGGCCGTGATTTGTTTTCGGGGGCCTGTGGCTGGGAATGGCCGGCTGGCTCCTGAAAATCCACGCCGCGCAGGATGGTTCCCAGACCCAAGGTGGCACCAGTGCCGAGTCGGGCTGGTTTGATAGAGCCAAGTGGCTCCTGCAATCTGCCAGCCAGAGGATGGGCTGGTCAGTTTTACTTCCAGGGAAAAGGGCCCTAGTTTGTGTTTGGGGACCTGTGGCTGGGAGTGGCCGGCTGGCACCTGAAAATCCATGCCGCGCTGGATGGTTCCCAAATAAAAAAAATGGCACCAGTGCCAAGTCGGGCTGGTTTGATAGTACCGCGTGGGTCCTGCAATCTGCCAGCCAGAAGATGGGCAGGTCTGTTTTACTTCCAGGGAAAAGGGCCGCAGTTTGTGTTTGGGGCCCTGTGGCTGGGAGTGGCCTACTGGCTCCTGAAAATCCGCGATCCGCAGGATGGTTTCCAGACCCAAGGGGCCCCAGTGCCAAATCGGGCTGGTTTGATAGAGCCAAGTGGCTCCTGCAGTCTGACAGCCAGAAGATGGGCAGGTCTGTCTTACTTCCAGGGAAAGCGGCCGCAGTTTGTGTTTGGGGGCCTGTGTCGGGGAATGGCCGGCTGGCTCCTGAAAATCCACGCCGCGCATGATGGTTCCCAGACCCAAGGTGGCACCGGTGGCGAGTCGGGCTGGTTTGATAGAGCCAAGTGGCTCCTGCAATCTGCCAGCCAGAAGCGGGGTGGGTGAGTTTTGTTTGCCAGAGAAAAGGGCCGTGGTTTGTTTTCAGGGCCTGTGGCTGGGAGTGGCCGGCTGGCTCCTGAAAATCCACGATACGCAGGATGGTTCCCAAATGAAAAATGGCACCAGTGCCAAGTCGGGCTGGTTTGATAGTACCATGTAGCTCCTGCAATCTGACAGCCAGAAGATGGGCAGGTCAGTTTTACTTCCAGGGAAAAGGGCCGTAGTTTGTGTTTGGGGGCCTGTGGCGGGGAGTGGCCGGCTGGCTCCTGAAAATCCCCAATACACAGGATGGTTCCGAGATGAAAGGTGGGACCAGTGCTGAGTCGGGCTGGTTTGATAGACCCAAGTGGCTCCTGCAATCTGCCATCCATACGCGGGGTGGGTGAGTTTTGTTTGCCTGGGAAAAGGGCCGTGATTAGTTTTCGGGGGCCTGTGGCTGGGAATGGCCGGCTGGCTCCTGAAAATCCACGCCGCGCAGGATGGTTCCCAGACCCAAGGTGGCACCAGTGCCGAGTCGGGCTGGTTTGATAGAGCCAAGTGGCTCCTGCAATCTGCCAGCCAGAAGATGGGCAGGCCAGTTTTACTTCCAGGGAAAAGGACCGTAGTTTGTGTTTGGGGGCCTGTAGCTGGGAGTGGCCGGCTGGCTCCTGAAAATCCATCCCGCGCTGGATGGTTCCCAAATGAAAAAAATGGCACCAGTGCCAAGTCGGGCTGGTTTGATAGTACCGCGTGGCTCCTGCAATCTGCCAGCCAGAAGATGGGCAGGTCTGTTTTACTTCCAGAGAAAATGGCCGCAGTTTGTGTTTGGGGCCCTGTGGCTGGGAATGGCCGGCTGGCTCCTGAAAATCCACGCCGCGCATGATGGTTCCCAGACCCAAGGTGGCACCAGTGCCGAGTTGGGCTTGTGTGATAGAGCCATGTGGCTCCTGCAATCTGCCAGCCAGAAGCGGGGTCGCTGAGTTTTGTTTGCCAGGGAAACAGGCCGTGCTTTTCTTTCCGGGGCCTGTGGCCTTGAATGGCCTGCTGGTTCCTTAAAATCCACGCCGCGCATTATGGTTCCCAGACCCAAGGTGGCACCAGTGCCGAGTTGGGCTGGTGTGATAGAGCCATGTGGCTCCTGCAATCTGTCAGCCAGAAGCGGGGTCGCTGAGTTTTGTTTGCCAGGGAAAAAGGCCGTGGTTTTTTTTCCGGGGCCTGTGGCCTTGAATGGCCGGCTGGTTCCTTAAAATCCACGCCGCACAGGATGGTTCCCAGATGAAAGGTGGCACCAGTGCCGAGTCGGGCTGTTTTGATAGAGCCAAGTGGCTCCTGCAATCTGTCAGCCAGATGATGGGCAGGTCTATTTTACTTCCAGGGAAAAGGGCTTTAGTTTGTTTTTGGGGACCTGTGGCTGGGAGTGGCCGGCTGGCTCCTGAAAATCCACGATACGCAGGATGGTTCCCAGATGAAAGGTGGCACCAGTGCCAAGTCGGGCTGGTTTGATAGTACCGAGTGGCTCCTGCAATCTGCCAGCCAGAAGGCGGGCCGCTAAGATTTTCTTCCAGGGAAAATGGCCGTGGTATGTGTTTGCGGCCCTGTGGCTGAGAGTGGCTGGCTGGCACCTGAAAATCCACGACACGCAGGATGGTTCCCAGATGAAAGTTGGCACCAGTGGCGAGTCGGGCTGGTTTGATAGAGCTAAGTGGCTCCTGCAATCTGCCAGCCAGAAGATGGACAGGTCAGTTTTACTTCCGGGGAAGAGGGCCGGTAGTTTGTGTTTAGGGGCCTGTGGCTGGGAGTGGCCGGCTGGCTCCTGAAAATCCACGATACGCAGGGTGGTTCCCAGACCCAAGGGGGCACCAGTGCCAAATCGGGCTGGTTTGATAGAGCCAAGTGGGTCCTGCATTCTGCCAGCCAGAAGATGGACAGGTCAGTTTTACTTCCAGGGAAAAGGACCATAGCTTTTTTTTGGGGGCCTGTGGCTGGGAATGGCCGGCTGGCTCCTGAAAATCCACGACACGCAGGATGGTTCCCAGAGGAAAGGTGGCACCAGTGCCGAGTCGGGCTGGTTTGACAGAGCCATGTGGCTCCTGCAATCTGCCAGCCAGAAGATGGGCTGGTCAGTTTTACTTCCAGGGATAAGGGCCGCAGTTTGTGTTTGGGGCCCCGTGGCTGGGAGTAGCCGGCTGGCTCCTTAAAATCCACGCCGCGCATGATGGTTCCCAGATGAAAGTTAGCACCAGTGCCGAGTCGGGCTAGTTTGATAGAGCCAAGTGGCTCCTGCAATCTTCCAGCCAGAAGATGGGCAGGTCAGTTTTACTTCCAGGGAAGAGGGCCGTAGTTTGTGTTTGGGGGCCTGTGGCTGGGAGTGGCCGGCTGGCACCTGAAAATCCACGATACGCAGGATGGTTCCCAGATGAAAGGTGGCACCACTGCCGAGTCGGGCTGGTTTGATAGAGCCAAGTGGCTCCTGCAATCTGACAGCCAGAAGATGGGCAGGTCTGTCTTACTTCCAGGGAAAAGGGACGTAGTTTGTGTTTGGGGGCCTGTGGCTGGGAATGGCGGGCTGGCTCCTTAAAATCCACGCCGCGCATGATGGTTCCCAGACCCAAGGTGGCACCAGTGCCGAGTTGGGCTGGTTTGATAGAGCCATGTGGCTTCTGCAATCTGCCAGCCAGAAGCGGGGTGTGTGAGTTTTGTTTCCAGGGAAAAGGGCCCTAGTTTGTGTTTGGGGGCCTGTGGCTTGGAGTGGCTGGGTGGCTCCTGAAAATCCACGATACGCAGGATGATTCCCAGACCAAAGGGGCACCAGTGCCGAGTCGGGATGGTTTGATAGAGCCAAGTGGCTCCTGCAATCTGCCAGCCAGGAGCGGGGCGGGTCAGTTTTGTTTGCCAGGGAAAAGGGATGTGGTTTCTGTTGGGGGCCTGTGGCTGGGAGTGGCCGTCTGGCTCCTGAAAATCCACGATACGCAGGATGGTTCCCAAATGAAAAATGGCACCAGTGCCAAGTCGGGCTGGTTTGATAGTACCAGGTAGCTCCTGCAATCTGACAGCCAGAAGATGGGCAGGTCAGTTTTACTTCCAGGGAAAAGGGCCGTAGTTTGTGTTTGGGGGCCTGTGGCTGGGAGTGGCCGGCTGGCACCTGAAAATCCTCAATACACAGGATGGTTCCCAGATGAAAGGTGGCACCAGTGCTGAGTCGGGCTGGTTTGATAGAGCCAAGTGGCTCCTGCAATCTGCCATCCATAAGAGGGGTGGGTGAGATTTGTTTGCCAGGGAAAAGGGCCGTGATTTGTTTTCGGGGGCCTGTGGCTGGGAATGGCCGGCTGGCTCCTGAAAATCCACGCCGCGCAGGATGGTTCCCAGACCCAAGGTGGCACCAGTGCCGAGTCGGGCTGGTTTGATAGAGCCAAGTGGCTCCTGCAATCTGCCAGCCAGAGGATGGGCTGGTCAGTTTTACTTCCAGGGAAAAGGGCCCTAGTTTGTGTTTGGGGACCTGTGGCTGGGAGTGGCCGGCTGGCACCTGAAAATCCATGCCGCGCTGGATGGTTCCCAAATAAAAAAAATGGCACCAGTGCCAAGTCGGGCTGGTTTGATAGTACCGCGTGGGTCCTGCAATCTGCCAGCCAGAAGATGGGCAGGTCTGTTTTACTTCCAGGGAAAAGGGCCGCAGTTTGTGTTTGGGGCCCTGTGGCTGGGAGTGGCCGGCTGGCTCCTTAAAATCCACGCCGCGCATGATGGTTCCCAGACCCAAGGTGGCACCAGTGCCGAGTTGGGCTGGTGTGATAGAGCCATGTGGCTCCTGCAATCTGTCAGCCAGAAGCGGGGTCGCTGAGTTTTGTTTGCCAGGGAAAAAGGCCGTGGTTTTTTTTCCGGGGCCTGTGGCCTTGAATGGCCGGCTGGTTCCTTAAAATCCACGCCGCACAGGATGGTTCCCTGATGAAAGGTGGCACCAGTGCCGAGTCGGGCTGTTTTGATAGAGCCAAGTGGCTCCTGCAATCTGTCAGCCAGATGATGGGCAGGTCCATTTTACTTCCAGGGAAAAGGGCTTTAGTTTGTTTTTGGGGACCTGTGGCTGGGAGTGGCCGGCTGGCTCCTGAAAATCCACGATACGCAGGATGGTTCCCAGATGAAAGGTGGCACCAGTGCCAAGTCGGGCTGGTTTGATACTACCGAGTGGCTCCTGCAATCTGCCAGCCAGAAGGCGGGCCGCTAAGATTTTCTTCCAGGGAAAATGGCCGTGGTATGTGTTTGCGGCCCTGTGGCTGAGAGTGGCTGGCTGGCACCTGAAAATCCACGACACGCAGGATGGTTCCCAGATGAAAGGTGGCACCAGTGGCGAGTCGGGCTGGTTTGATAGAGCTAAGTGGCTCCTGCAATCTGCCAGCCAGAAGATGGACAGGTCAGTTTTACTTCCGGGGAAGAGGGCCGGTAGTTTGTGTTTAGGGGCCTATGGCTGGGAGTGGCCGGCTGGCTCCTGAAAATCCACGATACGCAGGGTGGTTCCCAGACCCAAGGGGGCACCAGTGCCAAATCGGGCTGGTTTGATAGAGCCAAGTGGGTCCTGCATTCTGCCAGCCAGAAGATGGACAGGTCAGTTTTACTTCCAGGGAAAAGGACCATAGCTTTTTTTTGGGGGCCTGTGGCTGGGAATGGCGGGCTGGCTCCTGAAAATCCACGACACGCAGGATGGTTCCCAGATGAAAGGTGGCACCAGTGCCGAGTCGGGCTGGTTTGACAGAGCCATGTGGCTCCTGCAATCTGCCAGCCAGAAGATGGACTGGTCAGTTTTACTTCCAGGGATAAGGGCCGCAGTTTGTGTTTGGGGCCCTGTGGCTGGGAGTAGCCGGCTGGCTCCTTAAAATCCACGCTGCGCATGATGGTTCCCAGATGAAAGTTAGCACCAGTGCCGAGTCGGGCTAGTTTGATAGAGCCAAGTGGCTCCTGCAATCTGCCAGCCAGAAGATGGGCAGGTCAGTTTTACTTCCAGGGAAAAGGGCCGTAGTTTGTGTTTGGGGGCCTGAGGCTGGGAGTGGCCGGCTGGCACCTGAAAATCCACGATACGCAGGATGGTTCCCAGATGAAAGGTGGCACCACTGCCGAGTCGGGCTGGTTTGATAGAGCCAAGTGGCTCCTGCAATCTGACAGCCAGAAGATGGGCAGGTCTGTTTTACTTCCAGGGAAAAGGGCCGTAGTTTGTGTTTGGGGGCCTGTGGCTGAGAATGGCCCACTGGCTCCTTAAAATCCACGCCGCGCATGATGGTTCCCAGACCCAAGGTGGCACCAGTGCCGAGTTGGGCTGGTTTGATAGAGCCATGTGGCTTCTGCAATCTGCCAGCCAGAAGCGGGGTGTGTGAGTTTTGTTTCCAGGGAAAACGGCCCTAGTTTGTGTTTGGGGGCCTCTGGCTTGGAGTGGCTGGGTGGCTCCTGAAAATCCACGATACGCAGGATGATTCCCAGACCAAAGGGGCACCAGTGCCGAGTCGGGATGGTTTGATAGAGCCAAGTGGCTCCTGCAATCTGCCAGCCAGGAGCGGGGCGGGTCAGTTTTGTTTGCCAGGGAAAAGGGATGTGGTTTCTGTTGGGGGCCTGTGGCTGGGAGTGGCCGGCTGGCTCCTGAAAATCCACGATACATAGGATGGTTCCCAGACCCAAAGGGGTACCAGTGCCAAGTCGGGCTGGTTTGATAGAGGCAAGTGGCTCCTGCAATCTGCCAGCCAGAAGATGGACAGGTCAGTTTTACTTCCAGGTAAAAGGGCCGTAGTTTTTGTTTGGGCGCCTGTTGATGGGAGTTGCCGGCTGGCTCCTGAAAATCCACGATACGCAGGATGGTTCCCAGATGAATGGTGGCACCAGTGCCAAGCCGGCTGGTTTGAAATGGCCAAGTGTCTCCTGCAATCTGCCAGCCAGGAGCGGGGTGGGTGAGTTTTCTTTGCCAGGGAAAAGGGCCTTGGGTTGTTTTCGGGAGCCTGTGGCTCGCAATGGCCTGCTGGCTCCTGAAAATCCACGATACGCAGGATGGTTCCCAGATGAAAGGTGGCACCAGTGCCGAGTCGGGCTGGTTTGATAGCGCCATGTGGCTCCTGCAATCTGCCAGACAGAAGCAAGGTGGGTGAGTTTTGTTTGGCAGGGAAAAGGCCCACAGTTTGTGTTTGGGGGCCTCTGGCTGGGAGTGGCCTGCTGGCTCCTGAAAGTCCACGATACGCAGGATGATTCCCAGACCAAAGCGGCACCAGTGCCGAGTCGGGCTGGTTTGATAGAGCCAAGTGGCTCCTGCAATCTGCCAGCCAGAAGATGGGCAGGTCAGTTTTCCTTCCAGGGAAAAGGGCCGTAGTTTTTGTTTGGGGTCCTGTGGCTGGGAGTGGCCTACTGGCTCCTGAAAATCCATGATACGCAGGATGGTTTCCGGACCCAAGGGGCCCCAGTGCCAAATCGGGCTTGTTTGATAGAGCCAAGTGGCTCCTGCAATCTGACGGCCAGAAGATGGGCAGGTCTGTTTTACTTCCAGGGAAAAGGGCCGTAGTTTGTGTTTGGGGGCCTGTGTCGGGGAATAGCCGGCTGGCTCCTGAAAATCCACGCCGCGCATGATGGTTCCCAGACCCAAGGTGGCACCGGTGCCGAGTCGGGCTGGTTTGATAGAGCCAAGTGGCTCCTGCAATCTGCCAGCCAGAAGATGGGCAGGTCAGTTTTACTTCCAGGGAAAAGGGCCGTAGGTTGTGTTTGGGGGCCTGTGGCTGGGAGTGGCCGGCTGGCACCTGAAAATCCACGACACGCAGGATGGTTCCCAGATGAAATTTGGCACCAGTGCCGAGTCGGGCTGGTTTGATAGAGCTAAGTGGCTCCTGCAATCTGCCAGCCAGAAGATGGACAGGTCAGTTTTACTTCCGGGGAAGAGGGCCGGTAGTTTGTATTTAGGGGCCTGTGGCTGGGAGTGGCCGGCTGGCTCCTGAAAATCCACGATACGCAGGGTGGTTCCCAGACCCAAGGGGGCACCAGTGCCAAATCGGGCTGGTTTGATAGAGCCTAGTGGGTCCTGCATTCTGCCAGAAGATGGACAGGTCAGTTTTACTTCCAGGGAAAAGGGCCGTAGTTTGTGTTTGGGGGCCTGTGGCTGGGAGTGGCCGGCTGGCACCTGAAAATCCACGATTCATAGGATGGTTCCCAGACCCAAAGGGGTACCAGTGCCAAGTCGGGCTGGTTTGATAGAGGCAAGTGGCTCCTGCAATCTGCCAGCCAGAAGATGGACAGGTCAGTTTTACTTCCAGGGAAAAGGGCCGTAGTTTTTGTTTGGGCGCCTGTTGCTGGGAGTTGCCGGCTGGCTCCTGAAAATCCACGATACGCAGGATGGTTCCCAGATGAATGGTGGCAGCAGTGCCAAGCCGGCTGGTTTGAAAGGGCCAAGTGTCTCCTGCAATCTGCCAGCCAGCAGCGGGGTGGGTGAGTTTTCCTTGCCAGGGAAAAGGGCCGTGGGTTGTTTTCGGGAGCCTGTGGCTCGCAATGGCCTGCTGGCTCCTGAAAATCCACGATACGCAGGATGGTTCCCAGATGAAAGGTGGTACCAGTACCGAGTCGGGCTGGTTTGATAGCGCCATGTGGCTCCTGCAATCTGCCAGACAGAAGCAAGGTGGGTGAGTTTTGTTTGCCAGGGAAAAGGCCCACAGTTTGTGTTTGGGGGCCTGTGGCTGGGAGTGGCCAGCTGGCTCCTGAAAATCCACGATACGCAGGATGATTCCCAGACCAAAGGGGCACCAGTGCCGAGTCGGGCTGGTTTGATAGAGCCAAGTGGCTCCTGCATTCTGCCAGCCAGAAGATGGACAGGTCAGTTTTACTTCCAGGGAAAAGGACCATAGCTTTTTTTCAGGGGCCTGTGGCAGGGAATTGCCGGCTGGCTCCTGAAAATCCACGACACGCAGGAGAGTTCCCAGATGAAAGGTGGCACCAGTGCCGAGTCGGGCTGGTTTGATAGAGCCATGTGGCTCCTGCAATCTGCCAGCCAGAAGATGGGCAGGTCAGTTTTCCTTCCAGGGAAAAGGGCCGTAGTTTGTGTTTGGGGGCCTGTGGCTGGGAATGGCCGGCTGGCTCCTGAAAATCAAAGATACGCAGGGTGGTTTCCAGACCAAAGGGGCACCAGTGCCGAGTCGGGATGGTGTGATAGAGCCAAGTGGCTCCTGCAATCTGCCAGCCAGGAGCGGGGCGGGTCAGTTTTGTTTACCAGGGAAAAGGGATGTGGTTTCTGTTGGGGGCCTGTGGCTGGGAGTGGCCGTCTGGCTCCTGAAAATCCACGATACGCAGGATGGTTCCCAAATGAAAAATGGCACCAGTGCCAAGTCGGGCTGGTTTGATAGTACCAGGTAGCTCCTGCAATCTGACAGCCAGAAGATGGGCAGGTCAGTTTTACTTCCAGGGAAAAGGGCCGTAGTTTTTGTTTGGGGGCCTGTGGCTGGGAGTGGCCGGCTGGCACCTGAAAATCCTCAATACACAGGATGGTTCCCAGATGAAAGGTGGCACCAGTGCTGAGTCGGGCTGGTGTGATAGAGCCAAGTGGCTCCTGCAATCTGCCATCCATAAGCGGGGTGGGTGAGTTTTGTTTGCCAGGGAAAAGGGACGTGATTTGTTTTCGGGGGCCTGTGGCTGGGAATGGCCGGCTGGCTCCTGAAAATCCACGCCGCGCAGGATGGTTCCCAGACCCAAGGGGGCACCAGTGCCGAGTCGGGCTGGTTTGATAGAGCCAAGTGGCTCCTGCAATCTGCCAGCCAGAGGATGGGCAGGTCAGTTTTACTTCCAGGGAAAAGGGCCCTAGTTTGTGTTTGGGGACCTGTGGCTGGGAGTGGCCGGCTGGTTCCTGAAAATCCATGCCGCGCTGGATGGTTCCCAAATGAAAAAAATGGCACCAGTGCCAAGTCGGGCTGGTTTGATAGTACCGCGGGGGTCCTGCAATCTGCCAGCCAGAAGATGGGCAGGTCTGTTTTACTTCCAGGGATAAGGGCCGCAGTTTGTGTTTGGGGCCCTGTGGCTGGGATTGGCCGGCTGGCTCCTTAAAATCCACGCCGCGCATGATGGTTCCCAGACCCAAGGTGGCACCAGTGCCGAGTTGGGCTGGTGTGATAGAGCCATGTGGCTCCTGCAATCTGTCAGCCAGAAGCGGGGTCGCTGAGTTTTGTTTGCCAGGGAAAAGGGCCGCGGTTTTTTTTCCGGGGCCTGTGGCCTTGAATGGCCGGCTGGTTCCTTAAAATCCACGCCGCACAGGATGGTTCCCAGATGAAAGGTGGCACCAGTGCCGAGTCGGGCTGTTTTGATAGAGCCAAGTGGCTCCTGCAATCTGTCAGCCAGATGATGGGCAGGTCTATTTTACTTCCAGGGAAAAGGGCTTTAGTTTGTTTTTGGGGACCTGTGGCTGGGAGTGGCCGGCTGGCTCCTGAAAATCCACGATACGCAGGATGGTTCCCAGATGAAAGGTGGCACCAGTGCCAAGTCAGGCTGGTTTGATAGTACCGAGTGGCTCCTGCAATCTGCCAGCCAGAAGGCGGGCCGCTAAGATTTTCTTCCAGGGAAAATGGCCGTGGTATGTGTTTGCGGCCCTGTGGCTGAGAGTGGCTGGCTGGCACCTGAAAATCCACGACACGCAGGATGGTTCCGAGATGAAAGTTGGCACCAGTGGCGAGTCGGGCTGGTTTGATAGAGCTAAGTGGCTCCTGCAATCTGCCAGCCAGAAGATGGACAGGTCAGTTTTACTTCCGGGGAAGAGGGCCGGTAGTTTGTGTTTAGGGGCCTGTGGCTGGGAGTGGCCGGCTGGCTCCTGAAAATCCACGATACGCAGGGTGGTTCCCAGACCCAAGGGGGCACCAGTGCCAAATCGGGCTGGTTTGATAGAGCCAAGTGGGTCCTGCATTCTGCCAGAAGATGGACAAGTCAGTTTTACTTCCAGGGAAAAGGACCATAGCTTTTTTTTGGGGGCCTGTGGCTGGGAATGGCCGGCTGGCTCCTGAAAATCCACGACACGCAGGATGGTTCCCAGATGAAAGGTGGCACCAGTGCCGAGTCGGGCTGGTTTGACAGAGCCAAGTGGCTCCTGCAATCTGCCAGC
Organism: Zonotrichia albicollis; assembly: GCF_047830755.1. Taxonomy (NCBI): domain Eukaryota; kingdom Metazoa; phylum Chordata; class Aves; order Passeriformes; family Passerellidae; genus Zonotrichia; species Zonotrichia albicollis. The sequence goes on from NC_133851.1 coordinate 5,534,919, forward strand.
CAGAAGATGGGCTGGTCAGTTTTACTTCCAGGGAAATGGGCCGTAGTCTTTGTTCGGGGGCTTGTGGCTGGGAGTGGCCGGCTGGCTCCTGAAAATCCACGATACGCAGGATGGTTCCCAGATGAAAGGTGGCACCAGTGCCGAGTCGGGCTGGTTTGTTAGAGCCAAGTGGCTCCTGCAATCTGACAGCCAGAAGATGGGCAGGTCAGTTTTACTTCCAGGGAAAAGGGCGGTAGATTGTGTTTGGGGGCCTGTGGCTGAGAATGGCCGGCTGGCTCCTTAAAATCCACGCCGCGCATGATGGTTCCCAGACCCAAGGTGGCACCAGTGCCGAGTTGGGCTGGTTTGATAGAGCCATGTGGCTTCTGCAATCTGCCAGCCAGAAGCGGGGTGTGTGAGTTTTGTTTCCAGGGAAAACGGCCCTAGTTTGTGATTGGGGGCCTGTGGCTTGGAGTGGCTGGAAGGCTCCTGAAAACCCACGATACGCAGGATGATTCCCAGACCAAAGGGGCACCAGTGCCGAGTCGGGATGGTTTGATAGAGCCAAGTGGCTCCTGCAATCTGCCAGCCAGGAGCGGGGCGGGTCAGTTTTGTTTGCCAGGGAAAAGGGATGTGGTTTCTGTTGGGGGCCTGTGGCTGGGAGTGGCCGGCTGGCTCCTGAAAATCCACGATACATAGGATGGTTCCCAGACCCAAAGGGGTACCAGTGCCAAGTCGGGCTGGTTTGATAGAGGCAAGTGGCTCCTGCAATCTGCCAGCCAGAAGATGGACAGGTCAGTTTTACTTCCAGGTAAAAGGGCCGTAGTTTTTGTTTGGGCGCCTGTTGATGGGAGTTGCCGGCTGGCTCCTGAAAATCCACGATACGCAGGATGGTTCCCAGATGAATGGTGGCACCAGTGCCAAGCCGGCTGGTTTGAAATGGCCAAGTGTCTCCTGCAATCTGCCAGCCAGGAGCGGGGTGGGTGAGTTTTCTTTGCCAGGGAAAAGGGCCTTGGGTTGTTTTCGGGAGCCTGTGGCTCGCAATGGCCTGCTGGCTCCTGAAAATCCACGATACGCAGGATGGTTCCCAGATGAAAGGTGGCACCAGTGCCGAGTCGGGCTGGTTTGATAGCGCCATGTGGCTCCTGCAATCTGCCAGACAGAAGCAAGGTGGGTGAGTTTTGTTTGGCAGGGAAAAGGCCCACAGTTTGTGTTTGGGGGCCTCTGGCTGGGAGTGGCCTGCTGGCTCCTGAAAGTCCACGATACGCAGGATGATTCCCAGACCAAAGCGGCACCAGTGCCGAGTCGGGCTGGTTTGATAGAGCCAAGTGGCTCCTGCAATCTGCCAGCCAGAAGATGGGCAGGTCAGTTTTCCTTCCAGGGAAAAGGGCCGTAGTTTTTGTTTGGGGTCCTGTGGCTGGGAGTGGCCTACTGGCTCCTGAAAATCCATGATACGCAGGATGGTTTCCGGACCCAAGGGGCCCCAGTGCCAAATCGGGCTTGTTTGATAGAGCCAAGTGGCTCCTGCAATCTGACGGCCAGAAGATGGGCAGGTCTGTTTTACTTCCAGGGAAAAGGGCCGTAGTTTGTGTTTGGGGGCCTGTGTCGGGGAATAGCCGGCTGGCTCCTGAAAATCCACGCCGCGCATGATGGTTCCCAGACCCAAGGTGGCACCGGTGCCGAGTCGGGCTGGTTTGATAGAGCCAAGTGGCTCCTGCAATCTGCCAGCCAGAAGCGGGGTGGGTGAGTTTTGTTTGCCAGGGTAAAGAGCCGTGGTTTGTTTTCAGGGCCTGTGGCTGGGAGTGGCCGGCTGGCTCCTGAAAATCCACGCCACGCAGGATGGTTCCCAGACCCAAGGGGGCACCAGTGCCGAGTCGGGCTGGTTTGATAGAGGCAAGTGGCTCCTGCAATCTGCCAGCCAGAAGATGGGCAGGTCAGTTTTACTTCCAGGGAAAAGGGCCGTAGGTTGTGTTTGGGGGCCTGTGGCTGGGAGTGGCCGGCTGGCACCTGAAAATCCACGACACGCAGGATGGTTCCCAGATGAAATTTGGCACCAGTGCCGAGTCGGGCTGGTTTGATAGAGCTAAGTGGCTCCTGCAATCTGCCAGCCAGAAGATGGACAGGTCAGTTTTACTTCCGGGGAAGAGGGCCGGTAGTTTGTATTTAGGGGCCTGTGGCTGGGAGTGGCCGGCTGGCTCCTGAAAATCCACGATACGCAGGGTGGTTCCCAGACCCAAGGGGGCACCAGTGCCAAATCGGGCTGGTTTGATAGAGCCTAGTGGGTCCTGCATTCTGCCAGAAGATGGACAGGTCAGTTTTACTTCCAGGGAAAAGGGCCGTAGTTTGTGTTTGGGGGCCTGTGGCTGGGAGTGGCCGGCTGGCACCTGAAAATCCACGATTCATAGGATGGTTCCCAGACCCAAAGGGGTACCAGTGCCAAGTCGGGCTGGTTTGATAGAGGCAAGTGGCTCCTGCAATCTGCCAGCCAGAAGATGGACAGGTCAGTTTTACTTCCAGGGAAAAGGGCCGTAGTTTTTGTTTGGGCGCCTGTTGCTGGGAGTTGCCGGCTGGCTCCTGAAAATCCACGATACGCAGGATGGTTCCCAGATGAATGGTGGCAGCAGTGCCAAGCCGGCTGGTTTGAAAGGGCCAAGTGTCTCCTGCAATCTGCCAGCCAGCAGCGGGGTGGGTGAGTTTTCCTTGCCAGGGAAAAGGGCCGTGGGTTGTTTTCGGGAGCCTGTGGCTCGCAATGGCCTGCTGGCTCCTGAAAATCCACGATACGCAGGATGGTTCCCAGATGAAAGGTGGTACCAGTACCGAGTCGGGCTGGTTTGATAGCGCCATGTGGCTCCTGCAATCTGCCAGACAGAAGCAAGGTGGGTGAGTTTTGTTTGCCAGGGAAAAGGCCCACAGTTTGTGTTTGGGGGCCTGTGGCTGGGAGTGGCCAGCTGGCTCCTGAAAATCCACGATACGCAGGATGATTCCCAGACCAAAGGGGCACCAGTGCCGAGTCGGGCTGGTTTGATAGAGCCAAGTGGCTCCTGCATTCTGCCAGCCAGAAGATGGACAGGTCAGTTTTACTTCCAGGGAAAAGGACCATAGCTTTTTTTCAGGGGCCTGTGGCAGGGAATGGCCGGCTGGCTCCTGAAAATCCACGACACGCAGGAGAGTTCCCAGATGAAAGGTGGCACCAGTGCCGAGTCGGGCTGGTTTGATAGAGCGAAGTGGCTCCTGCAATCTGCCAGCCAGAAGATGGGCAGGTCAGTTTTCCTTCCAGGGAAATGGGCCGTAGTTTGTGTTTGGGGGCCTGTGGCTGGGAGTGGCCTGCTGGCTCCTGAAAATCCACGATACGCAGAATGGTTCCCAAATGAAAAATGGCACCAGTGCCAAGTCGGGCTGGTTTGATAGTACCAAGTAGCTCCTGCAATCTGACAGCCAGAAGATGGGCAGGTCTGTTTTACTTCCAGGGAAAAGGGCCGTAGTTTGTGTTTGGGGGCCTGTGGCTGGGAATGGCCGGCTGGCTCCTGAAAATCCACGCCGCGCATGATGGTTCCCAGACCCAAGGTGGCACCAGTGCCGAGTTTGGCTGGTTTGATAGAGCCAAGTTGCTCCTGCAATCTGCCAGCCAGAAGATGGACAGGTCAGTTTTACTTCCGGGGAAGAGGGCCGGTAGTTTGTGTTTGGGGGCCTGTGGCTGGGAGTGGCCGGCTGGCTCCTGAAAATGCACGATACTCAGGATGATTGCCAGTCCCAAGTAGGCAGAACTGCCAAGTCGTGCTGGTTTGATAGAGCCATGTGGCTCCTGCTATCTGCCAGCCAGAAGATGGGCAGGTCAGCTTTACTTCCAGGGAAAAGGGCCGTAGTTTGTGTTTGGGGGCCTGTGGCTGGGAATGGCCGGCTGGCTCCTGAAAATCCAAGATACGTAGGGTGGTTTCCAGACCCAAGGGGGCACCAGTGCCAAATCGGGCTGGTTTGATAGAGCCAAGTGGCTCCTGCATTCTGCCAGCCAGAAGATGGACAGGTCCGTTTTACTTCCAGGGAAATGGGCCGTAGTTTTTGTTAGGGGGCCTGTGGCTGGGAGTGGCCGGCTGGCACCTGAAAATCCACGATACGCAGGATGGTTCCCAGATGAAAGGTGGCACCAGTGCCGAGTCGGGCTAGTTTGATAGAGCCAAGTGGCTCCTGCAATCTGACATCCAGAAGATGTGCAGGTCTGTTTTACTTCGAGGGAAAAGGGCCGTAGTTTGTGTTTTGGGGCCTGTGGCTGAGAATGGCCGGCTGGCTCCTGAAAATCCACGCCGCGCATGATGATTCCCAGACCCAAGGTGGCACCAGTGCCGAGTTGGGCTGGTTTGATAGAGCCATGTGGCTCCTGCAATCTGCCAGCCAGAAGCGGGGTGTGTGAGTTTTGTTTGCAGGGAAAATGGCCGTAGTTTGTCTTTGGGGGCCTGTGGCAGGGCGTGGCCGGCTGGCTCCTGAAAATCCACGACACGCAGGATGGTTCCCAGATGAAAGGTGGCACCAGTGCCGAGTCGGGCTGGTTTGATAGAGCCAAGTGGCTCCTGCAATCTGCCAGCCAGAAGATGGGCAGGTCAGTTTTCCTTCCAGGGAAAAGGGCCGTAGTTTTTGGGTTGGGGCCTGTGGCTGGGAATGGCCGGCTGGCTCCTGAAAATCCACGATAAGCGGGATGGTTCCGAAATGAAAACTGGCACCAGTGCCGAGTTGGGCTGGTTTGATAGAGGCAAGTGGCTCCTGCAATCTGCCAGCCAGAAAAGGGGCGGGTGAGTTTTGTTTGCCAAGGAAAAGTGCCGTGGTTTGTGTTGGGGGCCTGTGGCTGGGAATGGCCAGCTGGCTCCTGTAAATCCACGATACGCAGGATGGTTCCCAGATTAAAGGTGGCACCACTGCCAAGTCAGGCTGGTTTGATAGAGGCAAGTGGCTCCTGCAATCTGCCAGCCAGAAGATGGTCAGGTCAGTTTTACTTCCAGGGAAAAGAGCTGTAGTGTGTGTTTGGGGGCCTGTTGCAGGGCGTGGCCGGCTGGCTCCTGAAAATCCACTTTACGCAGGATGATTCCCAGACCGAATTTGGCACCACTGTTAAGTCGGGCTGGTTTGATAGAGCCATGTGCCTCCTGCAATCTGCCAGCCAGAAGCGGGGTGGGTGAGTTTAGTTTGCCTGGGAAAAGGGCCGTAGTTTGAGTTTGGGGGCCTGAGGCTGGGGATGGCCGGCTGGCTCCTGAAAATCCACGCCGCGCAGGATGGTTTCCAGATGAATGGTGGCACCAATACCATGTCGTGTATTACCATGTGACTCCTGCAATCTGCCATCCAGAAGCGGGGCAGCTGAGTTTCTTTTCAGGGAAAAGGGCCGTCGTTTGTGTTTGGGGTACTGTAGCTGGTAGGGGCTGCTGGCTCCTGAAAATCCACGAGACGCAGGATGGTTTCCAGACCCGTGCTGGCTCCAGTGCAATTTCGGCCTGATTTGACTGCGTCAAATATCCCCTGCGTTGCTCAGTTCAATAGTCTTGTGTCCTAATGTTCTCACAGAAGACTGTTAAAATTTGTCTATTTTTCTGGATTTGTTTTGTTCTTTTTTCTCTACCTTCTACTTCTCTCCACTCTCTGAGAACTTTGACCATTATGTAAGTTGGCCTAATGTAAAATTCTCGTAGTAAAGTAAGAGAAGCCGGTAAAGAAAGGCAAATTTGTTAATTGGAGGTGGAAAGAGGGAGGCCAACGAAAGAAAACAAAGGAACAATAATAATGAAATGCTCCCCTGTCTTCTGTGAAAAGTAGAGGCGCAGACAAGAAAGAGCAAGTGCAAAATTCTCACTAGAGAAACGCACTTTATCTGACTAAAGTAATTTCCGGTGCATTTCTTGCGTTTTTCTCATGCCAAACATATTAATCATTGAAGGTGTCCCTTTCCTCTTTCTGGAATACAGCTAGGAAGATGGCTGTGTCATTGCTGACAAGCTGCTATTCTCAGAGGTGTCCAGCTGAAAGTCCTAGATCAATGGATTTCCTCTGTCACTTTGATATGGCATGACTTACAGTTTCAGCAACTGAACTTGCCAGCCTTACAATTCTTTGCCCCTTGAATGGTCAGATAGGCTCCTTGGCAACTGGCATTTGTAAGGACACGAAACTATGCAGAATTTGTACCATGAGATGATGCCAAATGAGTCACGCCGGTAGATTAACTAGGACATGCAAGGCATGAGAGCACAAGAAGAGAGTACACAAGAAGACAGTACAATCTCCTTTTTTCTGAAACACTGTAGAGATCAAATTGAACACAAATCCTCCTGGGCTAG